>NC_058521.1:60876356-62126356 GCF_904849725.1 Hordeum vulgare subsp. vulgare | reverse complement strand
TTCCACTTTTTCCTCATGGGCTTTCCTTGGATGACTTTGTCAGCCCATTATGCCTTATTGCACATCCAATAAACCCATGTGGACCCCTTGGGGCGTGGTGGGCCCACCCAGTGGGCCCCCGGAACCCATTCGTCACTCCCGGTACACTATAGGCAATGCCCGAAAACCTTCCGGAATCCAAATACCAACTTCCTATATATCAATCTTCGTTTCCGGACCATTCCGGAACTCCTCGTGGCGTCCTGGATCTCATCCAGGAATCCGAACAAACTTCGGTCACCAACACATATAACTCAACTATACCGAAACGTCACTGAACCTTAAGTGTGCAAACCCTGCGGGTTCGAAAACTATGCACACATGACCTGAGACACTTTCCGGTCAACAACCAATAGCAGGACCTGGATGTCCATATTGGCTCCTACATATTCTACGAGGATCTCTATCGGTTGAACCTCTATGTCAAGGATTCGTATAATCCCGTATACTATTCCCTTTGTCCTTTGGTATGTTACTTGACCGAGATTCGATCGTCGGTATTACCATACCTAGTTCAATCTCATTACCGTAAGTCTCTTTACTCGTTCCGTAATACAAGATCCCGTAACTAACTCCTTAGTCACATTGCTTGCAAGGCTTGTTGTGATGTTGTATTATCAAGTGGGCCCCGAGATACCTCTCCGTCACACGGAGTGACAAATCCCAGTCTTGATCCATGCCAACCCAATAGACACCTTTGGAGATACCTGTAGAGAACCTTTATAGTCACCCATTTACGTTGCGACGTTTGATAACACAAGAGGTATTCCTTCGGTGTCCGGGAGTTGAATGATCTCATGGTCATAGGAACAAATACATTGACATGCATAAAACAATAGGAATAAACTGACACGATCATATGCTACATTTATAGTTTGGGTCTTGTCCATCACATCATTCTCCTAATGATGTGATCCCATTATCAAGTGACAACTCTTGTCTATGGCTAGGAAATCTTAACCATCTTTGATCAACGAGCTATTTAACTAGAGGCTTACTAGGGACAGTGTTTTGTCTATGTATCCAAACATGTATTTGAGTTTCCTATCAATACAATTATAGCATGGATAATAAACGATTATCATGAACAAGGAAATATAATATTAATCCATTTATTATTGCTTCTAGGGAATATTTACAACAGTGTCCCACTTGCACTAGAGTCAATAATCTAGTTCACATCACTATGTGATTGCAATGAATCTAACACCCATACAGTTATGGGGTTTGATCATATCTTGCTTGTGACAGAGGTTTTTAGTCAATGAATCTGAACCTTTCAGATCCGTGTGTGCTTTACAAATCTCTATTTCATCCTATAGATGCTGCTACCACGCACCATTTGGAACTATTCCAAATGACTGCTCCACTATACGAATCAGGTTTACTATTCATAATTATTCGGATTAGTGTCAAAGCTTACATCGACGTAACTCCTTCCGACGAACTCTTTAATCACCTCCATAATCAAGAAAAATTCCTTAGTCCACTAGTTACTAAGGATAACTTTTACCGTTGTTTTAGTGATTCAATCCTGGATCACTCTTTGTACCCCTTGACAGACTCATGGCAAGGCACACATTAGGCGCGGTACATAGCATGACATACTTTAGAGCCTACGACTAAGGCATAGGGGACGACCTTCATCCTTTCTCTTTCTTCTATCGTGGTTGGGTTTTGAGTCTTACTCAAATTCACACCTTAAAACATAACCAAGAACTCCTTCTTTGCTGATCTATTTTGAACTCCTTCAAAAACTTGTCAAGGCATGCATTTCATTGAAAGTACTATTAAGCGTTTTGATCTATCTCTATAGATTTTGATGCTCAATGTTCAAGTAGCTCTATTCAGGTTTTCCTTTGAAAAACTCCTTTCAAACAACCCTTTATGCTTTACAGAAATTCTACATTACTTCCGATCAACAATATGTCAACCACATATACTTATCAGAAATTCTATAGTGCTCCCACTCACTTCTTTGGAAATACAAGTTTCTCATAAACCTTGTATAAACCCAAAATATTTGATCATCTCATCAAAGCGTATATTCCAACTCTCAGATGCTCGCACCAGTCCATAGAAGGATCGCTGGAGCTTGCATACTTGTTAGCATCCTTAGGATCGACAAAACCTTCTGGTTGTATCACATACAACTTTTTCTCAAGGAAACCGTCGAGGAAACAATGTTTTGACATCCCATGTGCAATATTTCATCAATAATGCATCAACTGCTAACATAATTCCAACAGACTTTTAGCATCGCTACGAGTGAGAAAGTCTCATCAAAGTCAACTCTTTGAACTTGTCGGAAACATCTTTGCGACAAGTCGAACTTTCTTAATGGTGACTTTTCACCGTCATCGTTTCTCTTCCTTTTAAAGATCCATCTGTACTTAATAGTCTTACGAGCATCAAGTAGTTCTTCTAAAGTCTACACTTTGTTTTCACACATGGATCCTCTCTCGGGTTTCATGGCGTCGAGCCATTTGCCGAAATCCGGGCCCACCATCGCTTCTCCATAACTCGTAGTTTCATTGTTGTTCAACAACATGACCTCAAAGATAGGGTTACCGTACCACTCTATAGCAGTACGTGACCTTGTACACCTATGAGGTTTGTAGTAACTTGATCCGAAGCTTAATGATCACTATCATCAGTTTCCACTTCAATTGGCGTAGGCGCCACAGGAACAACTTCCTGCGCCCTGCTACACACTGGTTGAAGTGACGGTTCAATAACCTCTTCAAGTTCTACCACCCTCCCACTCAATTCTTTCGAGAGAAACTTTTCCTCGAGAAAGGACCCGTTTCTAGAAACAAACACTTTGCTTCCGGATCTGAGATAGGAGGTATACCCAACTATTTTGAGTGTCCTATGAAGATGCATTTATCCGCTTTGGGTTCGAGCTTATCATGTTGAAACTTTTCCACATAAGCATCGCAGCCCCAAACTTTTAAGAAACGTCAGGTTAGGTTTCTCCAAACAATAGTTCATACGGTGTCATCTCAACGGACATACGTGGTGCCCTATTTAAAGTGAATGTAGTTGTGCCTAATGCATAACCCATAAACGATAGTGGTAATTCGATAAGAGACATCATAGTATGCACCATATCAAATAGGGCGCGGCTATGACGTTCGGACACACCATCACACTATGGTGTTCTAGGTGGCATGAATTACGAAACAATTTCCCCATTGTCTTAACTGTGTACCAAAACTCGCAACTCAGATATTCATCTCTATGATCATATCGTATACAGTTTATCTTCTTGTCATGCCGATCTTCACTCTGAAATATCTTTGAACTTTTCAATATTTTAGACTTGTGATTCATCAACTAAATACTCCTATATCTACTCAAATCGTCAGTGAAGTAAGAACATAACGATATCCACTGCATGCCTCAGCACTCATTGGAATGCACACATCAAAAATGTATTACTTCCACCAAGTTACTTTCTTGTTCCATGTGGCATGATTTGCATGTCTCAAGTGATTCAAAATCAAGTGAGTCCAAACGATCCATCTGCATGGAGTTTCTTCATGCGTTTATACCAATAGGTATGGTTTGCATGTCTCAAACGTTTCAAAAATGAGTGAGTACAAAGATCCTTCAGCATGGAGCTTCTTCATGCATTTTACACCAACATGACTCAAGTGGCGGTGCCACAAGTAAGTGGTACTATCATTACTACTTTGTATCTTTTGGCATCAATATTATGAAAATGTGTAGCACTACGATCGAGATTCATTAAACCATTGAAGGTAATTATTCAAGCAAATAGAATAACCATTATTCTCTTCAAATAAATAATCGTATTGCAATAAACACGATCCAATCATGTTCATGCTCAACGCAAACACCAAATAACAATTATTTAGGTTTAACACCAATCCCGATGGTAGAGGGAGCGTGCGATGTTTGATCACATCAACCTTAGAATTACTTCCAACACACTTTGTCATCTCACCCTTGCTAGTATCCTTTTAATTCGTAGCTATGACTTCGAGTTACTAACACTTAGCAACCGAACCGGTATCTAATACCCTCGTGCTACTAGGAGTACTACTAAAGTACACATCAATATCATGTATATCAAATATACTTATGTCGACTTTGCCAGCCTTCTCATTTACCAAGTATCTACGGTAGTTCTGCCTCAGTGACTGTTCCCCTCATAAAATAAGCACTTAGTCTCGGGTTTGGGTTTAACCTTGGGTTTCTTCATTAGAGAAGCAACTGGTTTGTCGTTTCATGAAGTATCCCTTCTAGCCCTTGCCCTTCTTGAAACTAGTGGTTTTACTAACCATCAACAATTGATGCTCCTACTTGATTTCTAGTTTTGCATAATCAAACATTGTGAATCGCTCAAGGATCATCATATTTATCCTTGATATGTTTATAGTTCATCACGAAGCTCTAGTATCTTGGTGGCAGTGACTTTGGAGAACCATCACTATCTCATGTGCAAGATTAAGTCCCACTTGATTCAAGCGACTGTTGCACTCAGACAATCTAAGCACATGCTCAACGGTTGAGATTTTCTCCTATGCTTTGTTGAAAAAGAATCTTGTCGGAGGTCTCATACCTCTCAACAAGGGAACGGGCTTGAAATCCCAATTACATCTCTTGGAACATCTCGTAAGTTTCGTGACGTTTCAAAACGTCTTCGGCGCCCCAATTCTAAGTCGTTAAGCATTACGCACTGAACTATCACGTTGTCATCTAAAATGTGTATGTCAGATGTTCGCCACATCCACACACGACGCTCGAGGTGCAGCACACCGAGCGGTGCATTAAGGACATAAGCCTTCTATGCAGCAATGAGGACAATCCTCAGTTTACGGACTCAGTCTGCAAAATTGCTACTATCATCTTTCAACTAAATTTTCTCTAGGAACATATGAAAACAGTAGAGCTACAGCGCAAGCTACAACATAATTTGAAAAGACCTTTTGACTATGTTCATGATAATTAGTTCAATTAATCATATTACTTAAGAACTCACACTCAAATAGACATCCCTCTAGTCATTCGAGTGGCGCATGATCCAAATCCACTAACTCAGGTCTGATCATCACGTGAGCTGAGTATAGTTTCAGTGGTGAACATCTCCATGTTGATCATATCAACTATATGATTCATGCTCGACCTTTCGTTCTCTTATGTTCCGAGGCCATGTATGTACATGCTAGGCTCGTCAAGTTTAACCCGACTGTTCCGCATGTGCAACTGTTTTGCACCCGTTGTATGTGAACATTGAGTCTATCACACCCGATCATCACGTGGTGTCTCGAAACGATGAACTGTCGCAACGGTGCATAGTCGGGGAGAACACAATTTTATCTTGAAATTTTAGTGAGGGATCACCTTATAATGCTACCGTCGTTCTAAGCAAGATAAGGTGCGTAAAAGGATTAACATCACATGCAATTCATAAGTGACATGATATGGCCATGATCTTGTGCTTCTTGATCCCCATCACCAAAGCACCGACATGATCATCATCGTCACTAGCACCACACCATGATCTCCATCGAGGTTGTCGTGCTATCTATGCTATTACTACTAAAGCTACAACCTGGCAATATAGTAAACGCATCTGCAAGCACAAATGTGTGTTTAAAGACAACCCTATGGCTCCTGCCGGTTGCCGTAGCATAGACGTGCAAGTCGATATTTAACTATTGCAACATGATCATCTCATATATCCAAAATATCACATCTTGTCTTTGGCCATATCAGATCACATGCATACCCTGCAAAAACAAGTTATACGTCTTCTAATTTGTTGTTGCATGTTTTACGTGGCTGATATGGGTATCTTGTATGATCGCATCTTAATTACGCAAAACCACAATGGTGATGTGCAAATTGCTATTTAACCTCTATCCAAGGACCGCCTCGTTCATATCCGATTCAACTGAAGTTGAAGAAACGGGCACTCGCCAGTCATCTTTATGCAACAAGTTGCATGTTAGTCGAAGAAACCGGTCTCTTGTAAGCGTACGAGTAAGGTTGGTCCGGGCCGCTTCAATCCAGCAATACCGCCGAATTGAGAAAAGACAAAGGAGGGCAGCAAATTGAACATCAATGCCCACAAAAACTTTTGTGTTCTACTCGACATTACATCTATGCATGAACCTAGCTCATGATGCCACTATTAGGGAACGTTGCATGGGAAACAACAAATTTCCTACGCACACGAAGACCTATCATGGTGATGATCATCTACCAGAGGGAGATTGGATCCACATACCCTTGTAGATCGCTAAGCGGAAGCGATAATAAACACGGTTGATGTAGTGGTACGTCTTCACGATCTGTCCCACGAACCGTCCCTCGATCCATCCTGCGAATCGTCTCACGATCCGTCCCACGAACCGTCCCACGATCCGTCCCACGAACCATCTCACGATCCGTCCCACGATCCATCCTGATCAAGTGCCGGACGAACGTCACCTCGGCGTTCCGCACACGTACATCTCGATGACGATCTCCGCCTTCTTGATCCAGCAAGAGAGACGGGAATGTAGATGAGGTCCCCGGCAGCACGACGGCCCTCTGGTGGTGGTGAACTATTCCTACAGGGCTCCTCCCGAGCTCCGCAGAAAACCGATCTAGAGGAAGAACTACGATCTAGAGGAGAGGGCAGCACGTGGCAAAGTTGTGTCTCAAAAACCATATAACCTCTAGTATATATAGGAGGAGGGAGGGGCTAGCCTTGAGTCTCAAGGGAGCCTCCAAGGCGTCGGCCCAAGTGGAGGAGGGAGGAGTCCTCCTCCAACTCCACTTGGATTAGGACTCCTTCCTTAATTCCCCACCTCTCTTGGATTTTCCACTTTTTCCTCATGGGCTTTCCTTGGATGACTTTGTCAGCCCATTATGCCTTATTGCACATCGAATAAACCCATGTGGACCCCTTGGGGTGTGGTGGGCCCACCCAGTGGGCCCCTGGAACCCATTCGTCACTCCTCGTACACTATCGGCAATGCCCGAAAACCTTCCGGAATCCAAATACCAACTTCCTATATATCAATCTTAGTTTTTGGACCATTCCAGAACTCCTCGCGACGTCCTGGATCTCATTCGGGACTCCGAACAAAACTTCGGTCACCAACACATATAACTCAACTACACCGAAACATCACCGAACCTTAAGTGGGCAGACCCTACGGGTTCAAGAACTATGCAGACATGACGAGAGACACTTTCCGATCAATAACCAATAGCGGGACCTGAATGTCCATATTGACTCCTAGATATTCTACGAAGATCTCTATCGGTTGAACCTCTATGTCAAGGATTCTTATAATCCCATATACTATTCCCTATGTCCTTCGGTATGTTACTTGCCCGAGATTCGTTTGTCGGTATCACCATACCTGGTTCAATCTCGTTACCGGCAAGTCTCTTTACTCGTTCTGTAATACAAGATCCCGTAACTAACTCCTTAGTCGCATTGCTTGCAAGGCTTGTTGTGATGTTGTATTACTAAGTGGGCCCCAAGATACCTCTCCATCACACGGAGTAACAAATCCCAGTCTTGATCCATGCCAACTCAACAGACACCTTTGGAGATACCTGTAGAGCACCTTTATAGTCACCCAGTTACGTTGCGACGTTTGATGACCCACAAGGTATTCCTCCGGTGTCCGGGATTTGCATGATCTCATGGTCATAGGAACAAATACAGTGACATGCAGAAAACAGTAGCAATATACTGACACAATCATATGCTACGTTTGTAGTTTTAGTCTTGTCCATCACATCATTCTCCTAATGATGTGATCCTCTTATCAAGTGAAAACTCTTGTCTATGGCTAGGAAATCTTAACCATATTTTCTCAACGATCTAGTCAACTAGAGGCTTACTAGGGACAGTGTTTTGTCTATGTATCCACACATGTATTTGAGTTTCCAATCAATACAATTATAGCATGGATAATAAACCATTATCATGAACAAGGAAATATAATAATAATCAATTTATTATTGCCTCTAGGGCATATTTCCAACATAAAATGCATGAAGAAGCTCCATGTGGATGGATCTTGGTACTCACTCATTTTTTGAAACGTTTGAGACATGCAAACCAAGCCTATTGGTATAAACGCATGAAGAAACTCCATGCAGATGGATCATTTGGACTCACTTGATTTGAATCACTTGAGACATGCAAATCATACCACATGGGAAAAATGACTGAAGGCCTCGTTTTCCAGTGAACTAGAAAGTAACTTATTGGTAGTAATACATTTGGATGTATTCAGTCCAATGAGTGCTGATGCATGCTACTTCTTGAGCTTGCGTTGGTTTTTCCCTTAAAGAGGAAAGGGTGATGCAGCAAAGTAGAGATAAGTATTTCCCATAGTTTGAGAGCCAAGGTATCAATCCAGCAGGAGTATCAAGATGAGGCAGCAATGAACCTGCGCAAAGACAAACAAACTTGCACCCAACGCGATATAGGGGTTGTCAATCCCTTCATGATTACTTGCAAAGTGAGATCTGATAGTGATAAAACGTGAATATAAATAAAAGTGCAGAAGGTATTTTTGGTATTTTCGTATGTAGATCTGAATATATAATGTGTAAAATAGACCCGGGGGCCATAGTGTTCACTAGAGGCTTCTCTCATGATAGAAAATATTACGGTGGGTGAACGAATTACTGTCGAGCAATTGATAGAATCGCGCAAAGTCATGACAATATCTAAGGCAATGATCATACATATAGGCATCACGTCCGAGACAAGTAGACGATACTTTCTGCATCTACTACAATTACTCCACACATCGACAGCTATCCAGCATGCATCTAGTGTATTAAGTCCATAACAAACAGAGTAACGCCTTAAGCAAGATGACATGATGTAGAGGGATAAATTCATGCAATATGATATAAAATCCATCTTTTTACCCTTGATGGCAACAACATGATGCATGCCTCGCTACCCCTTCGGTCACTAGGTGAGGATACCGCACGGTATGAATCCAAAACCAAGCACTTCTCCCATTGCAAGAATTATAGATCAAGTTGGCCAAACGAAACCCACAACTCGAAGAGAATTACAAGGATATGAAATCATGCATATAAGAAATCAGAGGAGACTCAAATAATATTCATAGATAATGTGATCATAAATCTATAATTCATCGGATCTCAACAAACACACCGGAAAATAAAGTTACATCAGATAGATCTCCATGAAGATCATGGAGAACTTTGTATTGAAGATCCAAGAGAGAGAAGAAGCCATCTAGCTACTAGCTATGGACCCGAAGGTCTGTGGTGAACTACTCACGCATCATCGGAGAGGCAATGGTGTTGATGAAGAAGCCCTCTGTGTCCGAATCCCCCTCCGGCAGGGCACCAGAACGGTCCCCAGATGGGATCTCGCGGAGACAGAAGCTTGCGGCGGCGGAAAAGTATTTTCGTGGCTCTTTGTGTTGGTTTCGGGATTTTTGGGAATTTATAAGCGAAAGAGGTAGGGAAAAGGAGGCAAGGGGGGCCCACGAGCCTGCTAGGCGCCCCCACCCCCCTAGGGCGCGCCTAGGGGGCTCGTGACCTCCCACGAGACCTCCTGTCTTGGTTCTCAAGTCTTCCGGGTATCTTCTGTTATGGAAAAATCATCCTGCAGGTTTTATTCCGTTTGGACTCTGTTTAATATTCTTTTCTGAAAAAGGTCAAAAACACGGAAAACACATAAACTGACACTAAGCACTGAGTTAATAGGTTAGTCCCAAAAATGATATAAAAAGGCATATAAATGCTCATAAGACATCCCTAGTTTATAATATAATAGTATAGAACAATCAAAAATTATAGATACGTTGGAGACGTATCAAGGCACGCAGTGGATATCATTATATTCTTACTTCACAGATGATTTGAGTAGATACTACTGTATTTGCATGATGAAACACACGTCTGAATTATTGAAAGGTTCAAGTAGTTTCAGAGTGAAATTGAAGATCGTCATGATAAGGGGGAAGCATGTCTACGATATGATCATAGAGATGAATATCTGAGTTGCGAGTTTGGTACACAATTAAGACAAATGTGAAAATTGTTTCACATCTCATGCCACCTAGAACACCATAGTGTGATGGTATGTCCGAACGTCATATCGCGCCCTATTTGATATGGTGCATGCTATGATGTCTCTTATCGAATTTCCACTATCATTTATGGGTCATGCATTAGCTAGATACAACCGCATTCACTTTAAATAGGGCACCACGTATTTCCGTTGAGATGACACCGTATGAACTATGGTTTGGAGAAACCTAAGTTGTCATTTCTTAAAGGTTTGGGGCTGCGATGCTTATGTGGAAAGGTATCAGCGTGATAAGCTCAAACCCAAAGCGGATAAATGCATCTTCATAGGACACCCAAAACAGTTGGGTATACCTCCTATCTCAGATCTGGAAGCAAAGTGTTTGTTTCTAGAACTGGTCCTTTCTCGAGGAAAAGTTTCTCTCGAAATAATTATGTGGGAGCGTGGTGGAACTTGATGAGGTTAATGAACGGTCATTTCAACCAGTGTGTAGCAGGGTGCAGGAAGTTGCTCATGTGGCGCCTACGCCAATTGAAGTGGAAACTGATGATAGTGATCTTTAAGCTTCGGATCAAGTTACTACAAACCTCGTAGGTCGACAAGGTCGCGTACTGCTACGGATTGGTACGGTAACCCTGTCTTGGAGGTCATGTTGTTGAACAACAATGAACCTACGAGCTATGGAGAAGCGATGGTGTGCCCGGATTCTAGCAAATGGCTGGAGGCTATGAAATCCGAGAGAGGATCCATGTATGAAAACAAAGTGTAGACTTTGGAAGAACTACTTGATGGTCGTAAGACTATTAAGTACAGATGAATCTTGAAAAAGAAGACAGACGATGATGGTGAAAAGTCACCATTAAGAAAAGCTCGACTTGTCGCAAAGATGTTTCCGGCAAGTTCAAGGAGTTGACTATGATGAGACTTTCTCAATCGTAGCGATGCTAAAAGTCTGTTGGAATTATGTTAGCAGTTGCTGCATTATTTATGAAATGTTGCACATAGGATGTCAAAAAAATGTTTCCTCGACGGTTTCCTTGAGGAAAGGTTGTATGTGATAAAACCAGAAGGTTTTGTCGATCCTAAGGATGCTAACAAGTATTCAAGCTCCAGTGATCCTTCTATGGAGTGGTGCAAGCATCTCGGAGTTGGAATATACACTTTGATGAGATGATCAAAGTTTTTGGGTTCATAAAAGGTTTATGAGAAACTTGTATTTCCAAAGAAATGAGTGGGAGAACTATAGAATTTCTGATACGTATATGTGTTTGCCATATTGTTGAACGGAAGTAATGTAGAATTTCTGGAAAGCATAAAGGGTTGTTTGAAAGGACTTTTTCAAAGGAAAACCTGGATTAAGCTACTTGAACATTGAGCATCAATATCAATAGAGATAGATCAAAATGCTTAATAGAACTTCCAATGAAATGCATGCCTTGACTAGTTTTTGAAGGAGTTCAAAACAGATCAGCAAAAAAGGAGTTCAAATCATATCAGCATGAATTTGAGTAAGACTCAAAGCCTGACCACGGCAGAAGAAAGAGAAAGCACGAAGGTCGTCCCCTATGCCTTAGCCGTAGGCTTTAAATTATGCCATGTTGTGTACCGCACCTGATGTGTGCCTTGGCATGAGTCTCTCAAGGGGTACAAAGAGTGATCCAGGATTGAATCACTGAACAGCAGTCAAAGTTATCCTTAGTAGCTAGTGGACTAAGGAATTTTTATCGATTATGGAGGTGATTAAAGAGTCCGTCGTGAAGGGTTATGTCGATCCAAGCTTTGACACTAATCCAAACAACTCTCAGTAATAAACCGGATTCGTATAGTGGAGCAGTCATTTGGAATAGTTCCAAAATGGCACGTTGGTAGCAGCACCTACAGGATGACATAGAGATCTGTAAAGCACATTCATATCTAAAAGGTTCAGATCCGTTGACTAAAACCTCTCTCACAATCAAGACATGATGGAACCCCAAAACTGTATGGGTGTTAGATTCATTCCAATCACATAGTGATGTGAACTAGATTATTGACTCTAGTGCAAGTAGGAGACTATTGGAAATATGCCCTAGAGGCAATAATAAATTAGTTATTATTATATTTCCTTGTTCATGATAATTGTTTATTATGCATGCTATAATTGTATTGATTTGAAACTCAAATACATGTGTGGATACATAGATAAACATTGTCCCTAGTAAGCCTCTATTTGGCTAGCTCGTTGATCAAAGATGCTTAAGGTTTCCTAGCCATAGACAAGAGTTGTCACTTGATAACGGGATCACATCATTAGGAGAATGATGTGATGGACAAGACCCAAACTATAAACGTAGCATATGATCGTCTCAGTTTATTGCTACTGTTTTCTCCATGTCAATGGATTTGTTCCTATGACCATGAGATCATGCAACTCCCGGACACTGGAGGAATACCTTGTGTGTATCAAACATCACAACGTAACTGAGTGACTATAAAGGTTCTCTACACGTATCTCTGAAGGTGTCTGTTGGGTTGGCATGGATCAAGACTCGGATTTGTCACTCCGTGTGACGGAGAGGTATCTCGGGGCCCATTCGGTAATACAACATCACAATAAGCCTTGCAAGCAATGTGACTAAGGAGTTAGTTACGGGATCTTGTATTACGGAACGAGTAAAGAGACTTCATGGTAACGGGATTGAACTAGGTATGGAGACACCGACGGTTGAATCTCGGGAAAGTAACATACCGAAGGACAAAGGGAACAACATATGGGATTAACTGAATCCATGACATAGATGTTCAACCGATAGAGATCTTTGTAGAATATGTGGGAGAAAATATGGGCATCCAGGTCCCGCTATTGATTATTGACCGAAGAATGTCTCAGGTCATGTTTGCATAGTTCTCGAACCCGCAGGGTCTGCACACTTAAGGTTCGGTGGCGTTTCGGTATAGTTGAGTTATATGTGTTGGTGACCTAAGTTTTGTTCGGAGTCCCGGATGAGATCCTGGATGTCACGAGGAGTTACGGAATGGTCCGGAAACGAATATTGATATATAGGAAGTTGGTGTTTGGTTTCCGGAAGGTTTTCGGGCATTGTCGGCAGTGTACGGGGAGTGACGAATGGGTTTCAGGGGCCCACTGTGTGGGCCCACCACGCCCCAAGGGGTCCACATGGTTTATTGGATGCGCAATAAGGCATAATGTGCATACCAAGTCATCCAAGGATAGCCCATGAGGAAAGAGTGGAAAATCCAAAAGAGGTGGGAAACTAAGGAAGGAGTCCTAATCCAAGTGGAGTTGGGGCAGGACTCCTCTGTTAGAAATATGCCCTAGAGGCAATGATAAAATAGTTATTATCATATTTCTTGTTTCAAGATAATTGTTTATTATCCATGCTATAATTGTATTGAATGAAATCACATATGCATGTGTGGATATATAGACAAAACAATGTCCCTAGTAAGCCTCTAGTTGACTAGCCAGTTGATTAAGGATGGTTAAGGTTTTCTGACCATATGCAAGTGTTGTCACTTCATGAGTGGATCACATCATTAGGAGAATGATGTGATGGACAAGACCCAAATTATAAACGTAGGATGTGATCATGTCATTTTGTTGCTATTGTTTTCTGCGTGTCAAGTATTCATTCTTATGACCATGAGATCATGTAACTCACTGGCACCGGAGGAATACCTTGTGTGTATCAAACATCACAACGTTACTAGGTGACTATAAAGGTGCTCTACAGGTATCTCCGAAGGTGTCCGTTGAGTTAGCATGGATCAAGACTAGGATTTCTCACTCCGTGTGACGGAGAGGTATCTCGGGGCCCACTCGGTAATAAACAACACATATAAGACTTGCAAGCAATGTGACTCAAGTGTTAGTCACGGGATCTTCTATTACGGAATGAGTAAAGAGACTTGCCGGTAACGAGATTGGAATAAGTATAGGGATACCGACGATCAAATCTCGGGCAAGTTATATACCGAAGGACAAAGGGAATGTTATACGGGATTATATGAATCCTTGGCACACAGGTTCAATCGATAAGATCTTCGTAGAATATGTAGGATCCAATATGGACATCCAGGTCCCGCTGTTGGATAGTGACCGGGGAGTGTCTCAGGTCATGTGTGCATAGTTCTCGAACCCGTAGGGTCTGCACACTTAAGGTTCGTTGATGTTTCGGTATAGTTGAGTTATAGGTGCTGGTGAACGAAGGTTGTTCGGAGTCCCAGATGAGATCACGATCATCACGAGGGTTTCCGGAATGGTCCGGAAACAAAGATTGATACATAGGATGGTTTCATTTGGTCTCCGAAAAGATTTCGGGCATTACCGTCAGTGTACCGGGAGTGACGAATGGGTTCCGGGTTTTCACCGGGAGGGGCCCACCCACCCGGGAGTGAGCCCAATAGTCCAAGGGTGGCGCACCAGCCCTTAGTGGACTGGTGTGGCTAGCCCAAGTGGTCTATGGCACTAGGAAAAGAAAAAAAGGGAGATGGGAAGGAAGAGGAGGACTCCTCCTTCCTCAAACCGAATTGGAGTTGGAGTCCTCCTCCTCCTTTCGGCCGGCGCCCTAGGGGTTCCCTTGAGCCCCAAGGCTAGACCCTCCCCTCGTCCTATATATACTAGAGGTTTTAGGGTTTGTGAGACACAAATTTGCCACGTGCAACTCAAACCTATACCTCATAGTTCTACCTCTAGATCAGATTTCTGTGAAGCTCGGGTGGAGCCGTGCACGAATAGATCATCACCATCACCGGCGCACTGTCACACTGCCGGAGAACTCATCTACTTCCCCGTCTCTCTTACTGTATCAAGAAGGCGGAGATCGTCATCGAGCTGTACGTGTGTTGAACGCGGAGGTGTCGTCCGTTCGGTATTAGATCGGGACAGATCGTGCAACGGATCGTGGGACGACGGTGATTTGAATCACAAAGTTGTACCACTACATCAACCGTGTTTCTTAACGCTTCCTGCTGAGTGATCTACAAGGGTATATGGATCTGATCTCCCTCTTGTATCTGAACATCACCATGATAGGTCTTCGTGTGCGTAGGAAAATTTTTGTTTCCCGTGCAACGTTCCCCTATAGTGGTATCAAAGCTAGGTTAATGCTTAGATGTAATATTGAGTAGAACACAAAAGTTTTTGTGGGCGTTGATGTTCGATTTTCTGCCCTCCTTAGTCTTTTCTCAATTCGACGGTATTGCTGGATTGAAGCGTCCCAGAACAACAATACTCGTACGCTTACGAGAGACCGGTTTCATCGACTAACATGCAACTCGTTGCATTAAGATGACTGGCGGGTGCCTGTTTCTTCTACTTTAGTTGAATTGGATTTGATCGAGGTGGTCCTTGGAGAGAGGTTAAATAGAAATTTGCACATCTCCGTTGTGGTTTTGCGTAAGTAAGCTGTGATCATACTAGATACCCATAGCAGCCACGTAAAACATGCAACAACAAATTAGAGGACGTCTAACTTGTTTTTGCAGGGTATGCTTGTGATGTGATATGGCCAATGACATGATGTGGTATATTTTATGTATGAGATGATCATGTTGTAATAGTTAATATCGACTTGCACGTCGATGCTACGGCAACCGGCAGGAGCCATAGGGTTGTCTTTAAACTAACGTTTGTGTTTGCAGATGCGTTTACTATATTGCTAGGTTGTAGCTTTAGTAGTAATAGCATAGATAGCACGACAACCTCGATGGCGGCACAATGATGAAGATCGTGATTATGAAGATCATGGTGTGGCGCCAGTGACGATGAAGATCATGCCAGTGCTTTGGTGATGGATAACATGAAGCACAAGATCATGGCCATATCATGTCACTTATGATTTGCATGTGATGTTAATCCTTTTATACACCTTATCTTTCTTAGAACTACGGTAGCATTAAAAGGAGATCCCTCACTAAAATTTCAAGATAAAATTGTGTTCTCCCCGACTGTGCACCGTTGGGACAGTTTGTCGTTTCGAGACACCATGTGATTATCGGGTGTGATAGACTCAACGTTCACATACAGCGGGTGCAAAACAGTTGCACACGCGGAACACTCGGGTTAAACTTGACGAGCCTAGCATGTGTAGACATGGCCTCGGAACACAAGAGACCGAAAGGTCAAGCATGAATCGTATAGTTGATATGATTAGCATAGAGATGTTTACCACTGAAACTATGCTCAACTCACGTGATAATCGGATTTGAGTTAGTGAATTTGGATCATGCCACACTCAAGTAACTAGAGAGATGTCTATTTGAGTGGGAGTTTATTAGTAATTCCATTAGTTAAAGTCTAATTACCCTGAACATAGTCTAAGTCCACTTTGCAATATGTTATGTTGTAGATCAATGGCTCACGCAGTAGTGACCATGAATTTCAATACGTTCCTAGAGAGAGCTAAGCTGAAAGATGATAGTAGCAACTTTTAAGACTGGGCTTGTAATCTTAGGCCCATCCTACAAGCTGGGAAAAAGAATTATGTCCTTTATGTCGCGCTAGGAGATGAACCACCCGCTACGTCTGATCAAGATGTTTTGAATGTTTGGCAATCACGTAAGGAGGACTACTCAGTAGTTCAATGTGTAGTCTTGTATGGCTTGGAACCGGGACTTCAACGACGCTTTGAACGTCATGGAGCATATGAGATGTTCTAGGAGTTGAAGTTTATCTTTCAGAAGAACACCCAGATCGAGAGGTATGAGACCTCCGATAAATTCTATGCTTGCAAGATGGAGGAGAATTCGTCTGTCAATGGACATGTGCTCAAAATGTCTGGGTACTCAAACCGTCTAGTTGGGGATTGAACTCCCGCAAAAGGCTATGACTGACAGAATTCTTCAATCACTGCCACCTAGCTACAAGAGCTTTGTGTTGTACTATAACATGCAAGGGATGAACAAGTCACCTGGTGAGTTATTCGCGATGCTGAAAGTCGCAGAGTCAGAACTCCGAAAAGAGCATCAAGTGTTGATGGTCAATAAGACCACTAGTTTCAAGAGAAACGCCAAAGCCAAGAAGGGTAACTCCAAGAAGAGCGGCAAGACTGTTGCCAATCCGACGAAGAAACCCAAGGCTGGACCTAAGCCTGAAACTGGGTTCTATTATTGCAAGGGGATGGGTCGCTGGAAGCGCAACTGCCCCAAGTATTTGGCTGATAAGAAGGCGCCAACGCCAAACCAGGTATATGTGATATACATGTTATTGTTGTGTACCTAACCAACTCTCGTAGTAGTTCCTCGGTATTTGATATCGGTTTTGTTGCTCATATTTGCAACTCGAAGCAGGGACTGCGGAATAAACGAAGGCTGGCGAAGGATGAAGTGACGATGCACATGGGAAATGGTTTCAAGGTTGATGCAATCGCTGTCGGCACAGTCTCACTTCCGTTACCATCACGATTACTTATGAACTTAAATAATTGTTATTCAGTGCCTGCGTTAAGCATGAACATTATATCTGGATCTTGTTTGTTGCAAGACGGTTACTCATTTAAGTCAGAGAATAATGGTTGTTCTATTTTTATGAGTAATATCTTTTATGGTCATGCACCCAATGTGAGGGGTTTGTTCATATTGAATCTTGATTGTGATGACACACATATACATAACATTGAGAGCAAAAGATATAGAGCTAACAATGATAGCGCCACCTTTTTGTGGCACTACCGCTTAGGTCATATTGGTGTAAAGCGCATGAAGAAACTCCATACTAATGGGCTTTTGGAGTCACTTGATTTTGAATCACTTGACACGTGTTAACCATGCCTCATGGGCAAGATGACTAAGACTCCGTTCTCTGAAACAATGGAGCGTGCAAGTGACTTGTTGGAGATCATACATACTGATGAGTGCGGCCCAATGAGTGTGGAGGCGCGTGGCGGATATCGTTATTTTCTCACCTTCACTGATGATTTGAGTAGGTATGGATATATCTACTTGATGAAGCACAAGTCTGAAACGTTTGAAAAGTTCAAGCAATTTCAGAGTGAAGTTGAAAATCATCGTAACAAGAAGATCAAGTTCCTACGATCTGATCAAGGGGGTGAATATCTGCGTTTCGAGTTTGGTGCTCACTTAAGACAATGTGGAATCGTTTCACAGTTGAAACCGCCTAGAACACCACAGCGTAATGGTGTGTCCGAACGTCGTAATCGTACTTTGTTAGATATGGTGCGATCTATGATGCCTCTTACCGATTTTCCATTATCGTTTTGGAATTATGCATTAGAGACAGCTGCATTCACTTTAAATAGGCACCATCAAAATCCGTTGAGACGACACCATATGAGCTATGGCATGTCAAGAGGCCAAAGTTGTCGTTTCTTAAAGTTTGGGGATGCGATGCTTATGTCAAAAATCTTCAGCCTGAAAAGTTGGAACCCAAAGCGGAAAAGTGCGTCTTCATAGGTTACCCAAAAGAGACAGTTGGGTACACCTTCTATCTCAGATCCGAGGGCAAAGTGTTTATTGCTAAGAATGGAGCTTTTCTTGAGAAGCAGTTTCTCTCGAAAGAATTGAGTGGGAGGAAGATAGAACTTGATGAGGTTGTCGAACCTCTGCTCCCTCTAGATGGTGGCGCAGGGCAGAGAGAAATCTCTGTCGAGGCAACACTGGTTGAGGAGGAAGCTAATGATGATGATGATGAAGATTCGTATCAAGTTACTATAGGACCTCGCTGGTCGACAAGATCACGTACTGATCCTGAGTGGTACGGTAATCCTATCTTATCTATAATGTTGCTAGACAACAATGAACTTGCGAATTATGAAGAAGCAATGGTGGGCTCGGATTCCAACAAATGGTTAGAGGCCATGAAGTCCAAGATAGGATCTATGTATGAAAACAAAGTGTGGACTTTGGAAGTATTACCTGAAGGTCGGAAGCCTATTCAGAACAAATGGATCTTTAAGAAAAAGATGGACGCGGACGGTAATGTCACCGTTTATAAAGCTCGACTTGTGGCAAAGGGTTTTTCACAAGTTCAAGGAGTTGACTATGATGAGACGTTCTCACCCGTAGTAATGCTTAAGTCCACCCGAATCATGTTAGCAATAGCTGCATTTTTCGATTATGAAATCTGGCAGATGGATGTCAAAACGGCGTTCCTTCATGGTTTTCTTAAGGAAGAGTTGTATATGATGCAACCCGAAGGTTTTGTCGATCCAAAGAAGGCTAACGAAGTATGCAAGCTCCAGCGATCCATTTATGGACTGGTGCAAACATCTCGGAGTTGGAATAAGCGCTTTGATGAGGTGATCAAAGCATTTGGGTTTATACAAGTTGTTGGAGAATCTTGTATTTACAAGAAAGTGAGTGCGAGCTATTTCTAATATTATATGTGGAGGACATATTGCTGATATGAAACAATGTGGAGTTTTTAGAGAGCATAAAGGATTACTTGAACAAATGTTTTTCAATGAAAGACCTAGGAGAAGTTGCTTACATATTAGGCATTAAGATATATAGGGATAGATTGAGGCGCCTAATAGGACTTTCACAAAGCACATACCTTGATAAAGTTTCGAAGAAGTTCAAAATGGAGCAGTCCAAGAAGGGGTTCTTCCCAGTATTACAAGGTATAAAGTTGAGTAAGACTCAGTGTCCAGTGACTGCAGAAGATAGAGAAAAGATGAGTAACGTCACCTATGCTTCAGCCATAGGGTCTATCATGTATGCAAGTTGTGCACAAGACCGGACGTCAGCCTGGCAATAAGTATGGCAGGCAGGTTTCAAAGTAATCCAGGGGTGGATCACTGGATGGCGGTCAAGAATATTCTGAAGTACCAGAAAAGGACTAAGGAAATGTTTCTCGATTATGGAGGTGACGAAGAGCTCATCGTAAAGGGTTACGTCGATGAAAGCTTTGACACTGATCCGGATGACTCTAAGTCTTAAACTGGATACGTATTTATTCTTAATGGGGGTGAGGTAAGCTGGTGCAGTTCCAAGCAAAGCGTCGTAGCAGATTCTACATGTGAAGCGGAGTACATTGCTGCCTCAGAGGCAGCTAAGGAGGGTGTCTGGATGAAGCGGTTCATGACGGATCCTGGAGTTAAGCCGAGCACACTAGATCCAATAACTCTGTTCTGTGACAACACTAGTGCCATTGCTCTAGCAAAGGAACCAAGGTTTCACAAGAAGACCACACACATCAAACGATGCTTCAACCTCATCCGCGACTATGTCGAAGGAGAGGACGTAAATTTTTGCAATGTACACACGGATCTGAATGTTGCAGATCTGTTGACTAAACATCTTCCACCAGCGAAGCATGATCAACACCAGAACTGTATGGGTGTTAGATTCATTCCAATGTAAATCACATAGCGATGTGAGACTAGATTATTGACTATAGCACAAGTGGGAGACTGTTGGAAATATTCCCTAGAGGCAACGATAAAATAGTTATTATTATATTTCCTGTTTCAAGATAATCGTTTATTATCCATGCTATAATTGTATTGAATGAAAGCATAGATACATGTGTGGATATATAGACAAAACAATGTACCTAGTAAGCCTCTAGTTGACTAGCCAGTTTATCAAGGATGGTTAAGGTTTTCTGACCATATGGAAGTGTTGTCACTTGATGACTGGATCACATCATTAGGAGAATGATGTGATGGACAAGACCCAAATTATAAATGTAGCATGTGATCGTGTCATTTTGTTGCTATTGTTTTCTGCGTGTCAAGTATTCATTCCTATGACCATGAGATCATGTAACTCACTAACACTTGACGAATACCTTGTGTGTATCAAACGTCACAATGTTACTGGGTGACTATAAGGGTGATCTACAAGTATCTCCGAAGGTGTCCGTTGAGTTAGCATGGATCAAGACTGGCATTTTTCACTCCGTGTGACGGAGAGGTATCTCGAGGCCCACTCGGTAATACAACATCACATATAAGCCTTGCAAGCAATGTGACTCAAGTGTTAGTCACGGGATCTTCTATTATGGCACGAGTAAAGAGACTTGCCGGTAACGAGATTGGAATAGGTATAGGGATACCGACGATCAAATCTCGGGCAAGTTATATACCGAAGGACAAAGGGAATGTTATACTGGATTATATGAATCCTTGGCACAGAGGTTCAACCGATAAGATCTTCGTAGAATATATAGGATCCAATATGAACATCTAGGTCCCGCTATTGGATATTGATCGGGTAGTGTCTCAGGTCATGTGTGCATAGTTCTCGAACCCGCAGGGTCTGCACACTTATCGTGGGACGGTTCGTGGGACGGATCGTGGGACGATTCATGGGACAGATTGTGAAGACGTGCCACTAAATCAACCGCGTTTCTTAACGCTTCTGCTTAGCGATCTACAAGGGTATGTGGATCCTGTCTCCCTCTCGTAGATGATCATTACCATGATAGGTCTTCGTGTGCGTAGGAATTTTTTTTGTTTCCCATGCAACGTTCCCCAACATTGCCACGTAGCTATAAAGGCTTTGTGTTGAACTACAACATGCAAGGGATGAATGAGTCAGTCGCTGAGTTGTTTCAATGTTGAAAGTCACTGAGTCAGAAATCCACAAAAAACATCACGTGTTGATGGTCAATAAAACCACTAGTTTCAAGAAAAACGGCAAGGCCAAGATGAGTAACTCCAAGAAGAGTGGCAAAGGAGTTGCCCCTCCCGTGAAGAAACCCAAGGCTGGACCCAAGCTAGAAACTGAGTGCTTTCATTGCAAGGGGACTGGTCACTGGAAGCGGAACTGCCCCAGGTATCTGGCAGGTAAGAAGGCGGCCAATTCCAAACAAGGAATATTTCATATACATGTTATTGATGTGTACCTCACCAACTCTCAATGTAGTGCCTGGGTATTTAATACCGGTTCAGTTGCTCACATTTGCAACTCGAAGCAAGAACTACGGAATAGACGAAGGTTGGCGAAGGACAAAGTGACGATGCGCGTGGGAAATGGTTCCAAGGATGATGAGCCTAAATAATTGTTGTTTAGTGCCTGCATTAAGCATGAACATTATATCTGGATCCTGTTTATTGTGAGAAGGTTACTCATTTAAGTCAGAGAATAATGGTTGTTCTATTTATATGAGTAATATCTTTTATGGTCTTGCACCCAATGTGAGGGGTTTTTTCATGTTGAGTCTCGATGGTGATGATACACATATACATAACATTGAAGCCAAAAGATGTAGAGTTGATAATGTTAGCACCACTTTCTTGTGGCACTACTACTTACATCACATTGGTATAAAACGCATGAAGAAACTCCATGCTGATGGACTTTTGGAGTCACTTGATTTTGAATCACTTGACACACGTGAACCATGCCTCATGGGCAAGATGACTAAGACCCCGTTCTTCGGAACAATGGAGCATGCAAGTGGCTTGTTCGAGATCATACATACTGATGTATGGGGACCAATGAGCATAGAGGCCACGGTGGTTATAGTTATTTTCTAACCTTCACAGATGATTTGAGTAGATATGGTTATATTTACTTGATGAAACAGAAGTATGGAACGTTTGAAAAGTTCAAGCAATTTCAGAGTGAAGTTGAGAATCATCGTAACAAGAATATCAAATTCCTACGATGTGATCGAGGAGGAGAATATCTGAGTTATGAGTTTGGCACTCACTTAAGACAATGTGGAATTGTTTCACACTTGACACGGCCTGGAACACCACAGTGTAATGGTGTGCCCGAACGTCATAATCATACTTTATTAGATATGGTGCATTCTATGATGTCTCTTACCGATTTGTCGTTACGTTTTTGGGTTATGCATTAGAGACAACTTCTTTTGCTTTAAATAAGGCACCTTCAAAATCCGTTGAGACGATGCCATATGAAATGTGGTTTGACAAGAAGCCAAAGTTGACGTTTCTTAAAGTTTGGGGATGTGATGCTTATGTCAAAAAGCTTCAGCTAGAAAACTTGGAACCCAAAGCGGAAAAGTGTGTCATCATAAGATACCCAAAAGAGACAATTGGATACCCAAAAGAGATAGTTTGTCTCTAAAATGGAGCATTTCTTGAGAAAGACTTTCTCTCGAAATAATTAAGTGGGAGTAAGATAGAACTTGATGAGGTTATAGAACCTTTACTTCAGCTAGAGAGTAGCGAAGCATAGAAAGATGTTTCTATGGAACCTACATCCGTTGAAGAGGAAGCAAATGATGATGATCATGAAACTTCAGATCAAGTTGTTATAGAACCTCATAGGTCGACAAGGGCACGTATCTTCCGCGCCTAGGGGGCTTGTGGCTTCCCCTGGTGGCCTCTGCCTTGGTTTTCACGCCCCTATGTATCTTCTGTTCCGGAAAAAATCTTTTCGGCAGTTTTATTCCATTTGGACTCCGTTTAATATTCTCCTCTGAAAAGGGTCAAAAACACGGAAAAACAGGAACTGGCACTTGGCACTGAGTTAATAAGTTAGTCCCAAAAAATATATAAAAGGCATACAAAACATCCAAAGTTTGACAAGATAATAGCATGGAACCATCAAAAATTATAGATACGTTGGAGACGTATCACTAACCCAGACTGACGTTGTTTTCAGTAGAATTGCCTTGGTGTTATTTTTTGTGCAGAAATAAAAGTTCTTGGATTGACCTGAAAATTTACAAAGAATATTTTTGGAATTAATAAAAAATATTGGAGAAATAATCAACCGGAGAGGGGCCACCACCTGGCCACAAGCCAGCGGGGCATGCCCCCCTGTCTTATGGGGCCTTGTGGCTCTACCGACCTCGTTTCCACTTCTATATATTCCTATTCGGGTAGAAAAAATAAAGCAATAGAGTTCATCGTGTTTTACGAAACAGAGCCATCGCCACCTTGTGTTCTTCCTCGGGAAGGCACATCTGGAGTCTGATTTGGGCTCCGGAGAGGGGAAATCGACGTCGTTGTCATCACCAACCATCCTTCATCACCAATTTCATGATGCTCTCAGCCGTTCGTGAGTAATCCCATCGTAGGCTTGCTGGACGGTGATGGTTTGGATGAGATTTACCATGTAATCGAGTTAGTATTGTTAGGGTTTGATCCCTAGTATCCACTATGTTCTAAGATTGATGTTGCTATGACTTTGCTATGCTTAATGCTTGTCACTAGGGCCCGAGTGCCATGATTTCATATCTAAACCTATTATGTTTTCATGAATATATATGTGTTCTTGATCCTATATTGCAAGTTGTAGACACCTATTACGAGTTATGATCCGCATCCCCCAGGGTGACAATAACTAGGATTCTTTTCGGTGATTACCGTAGTTTGAGGAGTTCATGTATTCACTAAGTGCTAATGCTTTGGTCCAGTTCTCTGTTAAAAGGAGTCCTTAATGTCCCTTAGTTTCCATTAGGACCCCACTACCACGGGAGGGTAGGACAAAACATGGCATGCAAGTTCTTTTCCATAAGCATGTATGACTATATATGGAATACATGCCTACATTACATTAATGAATTGGAGGTAGTTCTGTATCATCCTGTGTTATAACTATTGCATGATGAATGCCATCCGACATAATTATCCATCACTGATTCATTGCCTAGGAACTTTCCACATATTTATCTTTGCTAAGTTACTTTTTCGTTGCTACTATTACAATCACTACAGAACTGCCAGTGTCACGTTTGCCACCGTTATCACTACTTACATACTACTTTGCTACTAAATACTTTGGTGGACATATTATGTCTTTCAGGTGTGGTTAAATTGAAATCTTAGCTGCTAATACTCGAGAATATTGTTTGGCTCCCCTTGTGTCGAATCAATAAATTTGGGTTGAATACTCTACTCTCGAAAACTGTTCCGATCCCCTATACTTGTGGGTTATCAAGACCTTTTTTGGCGCCGTTGCTCGGGAGCATAGATCTATTCTCTGAGTCACTTGGAATTTATATGTGTTGATCACTATGAAGAATCTGAAAGACGCTAAAACCAAGATCTACCCCTCAACTACGAGGACAGGTAAGGAACTGCCATCTAGCTCTGCACTTGATTCACCTTCTGTTATGAGTAAATTTGCGACACCACCACCTGCTAGTGAATCTAATATGTTGAAAGTAATTGATGATGCTATTTCTGCTATGAATGATGCTTATGATGATACTTTGCTTGATGCTACTATGCCACTTGGTGAATTTCTTGAGGAACAAATTTCTAGACTGAATGCTGAAACTAATGATATTTCTGAATCTGATGAAATTATTGAAACTGAACAGTATGATACACCTCCTAGACCTAGCTCTCCTAGATATGAATTGCCTAATTTACCTAAGTGTTATGTTATGGAAGGGGAGGTAGCTTGGGACTTTCTTTCTTGTAAGGATAGAGATGATCTTATGAAATTGCTATGCAAGTGGAAGGACAAATCTTTGAATGCTAGAATGCAATATGATCCCAAGTTTGCTACTTCACCTATCTTTTTTACTCATACGAAATATGAATTATCTGTCGATCCTGAGTTAATTACTTTGGTAGAATCTTATCCTTTCCATGGTTATGAATCTGAAATTGTTGTTTCACACCTTACTAAATAGAATGATATAGCCACCCTATTTACTTATGATGAACATTTTTGCTATTACTATATTCTTAAGTTGTTTCCGTTCTCATTAAAGGGTGATGATAAGATATGGTTTAATTCTCTTGCTCCTGGTTGTGTGCGTAGTCGCCATGATATGATTTACTAGTTCTTTGAAAAATATTTTCCTCTCCATAAGAAACAAGCTGCCTTGCAGGAAATATTTAACTTTGTGCAAATTGAAGAAGAGAGTCTCCCACAAGCTTGGGCGAGGCTTCTCCGGTTACTTAATGCTTTGCCTGATCATCCTCTCAAGAAAAATGGAATACTTGATATCTTTTATAATGGACTAACCGATGCTTCTAGGGACCACCTAGATAGTTGTGCTGGTTGTGTTTTCACGGAATGAATTGTTGAACAAGTTGAACTACTATTGAATAATATATTGAGCAATGATAATGATTGGACTATTCCTGAACCACCTCCAAAACCAACTCCAAAGAAAAGAGGTAGTCTATTCCTCAGTCCTGAATATATGCAAGAGGCAAATAAATCTATGAAATAAAAAGGTATTAAAGTTGAAGATGTTAAGAATCTACCACCTATTGAAGAAATATGTGGTCTTGATAACCCGACACACATAATAGAGGTAAATTCTCTCTATAGATTTGATGAAGGTGATATTCCTTATAATAAGTCTGCGAGCAATTGCTTGGATGAATTTGATAACTTTATTGTTAAGCAAGAAAATTTTAATGCTTATGTTAGTAGACAATTGAAACATAATGCTTACATGCTTGATCGCTTGGGTGATTATATGAGTAGAACTGTTAGTGATCTTAGGCTTATTAGTAAACATGCTTCCATGGTAACTACTCAAGTAGAACAAGTACTTAAGTCATAGAATGATTTGCTCAATGAGATTATTAGTAAGAACAATGATCATTCTATTAGAGTTGTGACTAGAGGTGGTAGAATGACTGAGGAGCCTTTGTATCCTGAGGGCCATCCTAAGAGAATTGAGCAAGATTCCAAGAGAGTTAATATTGATGCACCTGGTCATTCTAATAGAAGGAAAAAAGAATGATGATAGGACTTTGCATGCTGCTAGTGAACATGTTATAAATTCACATGAAAACCCAAATGATATCACTATTTCTGATGATGAGACACAATTTGGTAATGATCATGAACCTAGTGATAATATTAATGATGATGTTCATGTCGATGCTCAACCTAGTAATGATAATGATGTGGAGATTGAACCTCATGTTGATCTTGATAACCCACAACTTAGGGAAAAAATATGATAAAAGAGACTTTATTGCTAGGAAGCATGGTAGAGAAAGAGAACCATGGGTTTAGAAACCGATGCCCTTTCCACCTAAACCATCCAAGAAGAAGGATGATGAGGATTTTGAGCGCTTTGTTGAAATGTTGATACCTCCCTTTTTACGTATGCGCTTGACTGATGATATGAAAAGGTATCCTTATGCTAAGTATATGAAAGATGTTGTTATGAATAAAATAAAGATATCGGAAGCTGGGATTTCCACCATGCTTGCTAATTATACTTTTAAGGGTGGCATACCAAAGAAACCAGGAGATCCCAGAGTACCTACTATACCATGCTCTATTAAAGGGAATTATGTTAAAACTTCTTTATGTGACCTTGGAGCCGGTGTCACTGTTATTCCTTTCTCTTTATATCGTGGATTTGATTTGAATAAGTTGACATCTACTAAAATCTCTCTCCAAATGGCTGATAAATAAACTGCTTTACCCATCGATATTTGTGAGGCTGTGCGTGTTGTCGTTGCAAATGTTACTATCCTAACAGACTTTGTTATTCTTGACATTCCCGAGGACGATAGTATGTTGATCATCCTTGGTAGACCCTTTCCGAATACTTCAGGGGCTGTTATTGACTGCAACAAAGGCAATGTCACTTTTCATGTTAATGGTAATGAGCATATGGTACACTTTCCGAAGAAACAACCTCAAGTTCATAGTCTCAACTCCATTGAAAAAAATTCAATGATTATTATTGGAGACTTTGAATTCCCTCTACCTACTGTCAAAAAGAAATATGATATACTTATTGACGGGGACATGC
The DNA here is from genome assembly GCF_904849725.1 of Hordeum vulgare subsp. vulgare. Lineage (NCBI taxonomy): Eukaryota > Viridiplantae > Streptophyta > Magnoliopsida > Poales > Poaceae > Hordeum > Hordeum vulgare. The sequence goes on along the minus strand of NC_058521.1, from coordinate 62,098,625 downwards.
ATATCCTCATTGAGGTAACCTAGTGTTATTCGAAAATTCTCTCGTTCCATGTCATTCGAAAAAAAGGTTTGTCAATAAGACTTGATCAACCTTATTGATGGATTCTTTTTTACGGGTACGAGATGGATGAATTTAGAAAGCAAAACCTTCTGTACCCAACTTTTATTTTCTGTTCATTAGTTTCAATTTAGTAAAAATGCTATTATTTCTCTGTTTTCTATTTTATCCATGCAATAGAAAATTGTCCTGAAAATAAAAGTTTTCAGAATTCCTTGAAAAATTAGTATGATTTTTCTAGAATATTTAAGAATTTTTGGCACTAAGAACACATGAGGGGGCTGGTATTCGGGATGCCCAGTTCCATGCTCAAAAATCAAATCAAAGTATAATGAAACAAAACTCCCACAGGATTATTGTTTGTATGGACGGTACCCGTGGATTTGGCCCGCCTTGTAGTGTGATCGATTGGTGGAGGGGAAGTAAAAACTTTACCATTTTGTTTGGGAACCGCCTATAATGTATCTAGCATGGAAGATATCGATATCTCTGAGTTGTTATGTTGACAATGAAAGCATACCGCCCAAAATTATGATTCATCCTTGTTTTAAAAGCTCGAGCTCTGGCACCTCTGTAAATAAATGCTTCCCTCTACGATGGGCCTACCTATTTTACTTTACTGTTGAGCCATACTCTTCTTATAAAAAGGCACCAGTTAGAGAGAACCTCCTCCATTTGTATGTTATGTTATTAATTGATATTGAGTATGAGTATGGTTGTATCTCTTTTACCATGAATTACAATGTCTAGTAAGTCCTTGTTCTTCAGAGGTGCTCTGCATTTATGTTTTATGGTCTCACAAAGGGCTAGCGAGATACCAGTATATCATATTTTATTGTGACTATTTTTCTAAAATTGTTGTCATCTGAAACTTATTATTATTGCTCACTAGTTAATTATGACATTGATATAAATAAATATGAGACCTAAATGTTATTGTGAATGTGGTTAGTCTATAATCTTAGCTGAAAATTTGAAATATCAGTTACACATATTTACAACAGCAAGATCAAACAGGGTTTGTAAAAGTTTTTTTTATCACTTTCAGTTTATCAACTGAATTGCTTGAGGACAAGCAAATGTTTAAGATTGGGGGAGTTGATACGTCTCCAACGTATCTACTTTTCCAAACTATGTTGCCCTTGTTTTGGACTCTAATTAGCATGATTTGAATGGAACTAACCCGGACTGACGCTGTTTTCAGCAGAATTGCCTTGGTGTTATTTTTGTGCGGAAATAAAAGTGCTTAGATTGACCTGAAAATTTACGGAGAATATTTTTGGAATTACTAAAAACTATTGGTGAAAGAATCAACCGGAGAGGGGCGCGCCCCGTGTCTTATGGGGCCCCTGTGGCTCCGCCGACCTCGTTTCCACTTCTATATATTCCTATTTGGGGAGAAAAAAATAAAGCAATAGAGTTCATCACGTTTGACAATATGGAGCTGCCGCCACCTCCTGGTCTTCCTCGGGAAGGCACATCTGGAGTCTGATTTGGGCTCCGGAGAGGGGAAATCGACGTCCTCGTCATCACCAACCATCCTTCATCACAAATTTCATGATGCTCTCCGCCATTCATGAGTAATTCCATTGTAGGCTTGCTGGAGGGTGATGGGTTGGATGAGATTTACCATGTAATCGAGTTAGTTATGTTAGGTTTGATCCCTAGTATCCACTATGTTCTGAGATTGATGTTGATATGACTTTGTTATGCTTAATGCTTGTCACTAGGGCCCGAGTGCCATGATTCTAGATCTGAACCTATTATGTTTTCATGAATATATATGTGTTCTTGATCCTATCTTGCAAGTTGTAGACACCTATTACGAGTCATGTTCCGCATCCCCCAGGGTGATAATAACTAGGATTCTTTCCCGTGATTATCGTAGTTAGAGGAGTTCATGTATTCACTAAGTGCTAATGCTTTGGTACGGTTCTCTATTAAAAGGAGGCCTTAATATCCCTTAGTTTCAATTAGGACCCCGCTGCCATAGAAGGGTAGGACAAAAGATGTCATGCAAGTTCTTTTCCATAAGCACGTATGACTATATATGGAATACATGCCTATATTACATTGATGAATTGGAGCTAGTTCTGTATCACCCTACGTTATAACTGTTGCATGATGAATGCCATCCGACATAATTATCAATCACGGATCCATTGCCTACGAGCTTTCCACATATTGATCTTGACTAAGTTACTTTTCCGTTGCTACTATTACAATCACTACAAAACTGCAACTGTCATGTTTTCCATTGTTACCCTTACTTCGATACTACTTTGCTAGTAAATACTCTGTTGCAGATATTAAGTCTTTCATGTGTGGTTGAATTGAAAACTCAGCTGTTGATACTAGAGAATATTCTTTGGCTCCCCTTATGTCGAATGAATAAATTTGGGTTGAATACTCTACCCTCGAGAACTATTGTGCTCCCCTATACTTGTGGGTTATCAAGACATCCCCTATGCTTCAGCCATCGGCTCTATCGTGTATGCAATGCTCTGCACAAGACCTGATTTCAGCCTTGCCATAAGTATGGAGGGAAGGTTTCAAAGTAATCCATGGATGGAGCACTGGAGAGCGGTCAAGAATATTCTGAAGTACCTGAAAAGGACTAAGAAATTTTTTCTTGTTTATGGAGGTGACAAAGAGCTCGTCGTAAGGGGTTACATCTACGCAAGTTTTAACACTAATCGGGATGACTCTAAGTCACAGACCAGATACATATTTATTCTCAATGGGGGTGCAGTAAGCTGGTGTAGTTCCAAGCAAAGCGTGGTAGCTGATTCTACATGCGAAGCGGAGTATATAATTGCCGCAGAGTTGGCTAAAGAAGGTGTTTCGATGAAACAGTTCATGACAAATCTTGGAGTTGTGCCCAGTGCACTGGATCCAATGACTCTGTTCTGCGACAGCACTGGTGCCATTGCTCTAGCCAAGGAACCAAGGTTTCACAAGAGGGCCAGACACATAAATCGGCGCTTCAACTCCATCCGCGATTACATCAAAGAAAAGGACATAAATAGTTGCAAAGTGCGCATGGATCTGAATGTTGCAGGCCTGTTGACTAAGCCTCTTCCACGAGCAAAACATGGTCAACAAGAGAACTATATGGGTGTTAGAGTCGTTACATTGTAAATCACATAGTGATGTGAACTAGATTATTGACTCTAGTGCAAATGGGAGACTGTTAGCAATACGCCCTAGAGGCAATAATAAAATAGTTATTACTATATTTCCTTGTTAAAGATAATCGTTTATTATCCATGATAGAATTATATTGAATGGAAACTCAGATACATGTGTGGATACATAGACAACACACTGTCCCTAGTAATCCTCTAGTAGACTAGCTCGTTGATCAAAGATGGTCAAGGTTTCGTCGCCATACACAAGGGTTGTAACTTGATAACTGGATCACATCATTAGGAGAATGATGTGATGGACAAGACCCAAACTATGAACGTAGCATGTGATTGTATAATTTTATTGCTATTGTTTTTCTGCATGTCAAGTATACGTTCCTATGACCATGAGATCATGTAACTCACTGACACCGGAAGAATATCGTGTGTGTATCAAACGAAGCAACATTACTATGTGACTATAAAGGTGCTCTACAGGTATCTCTCAATGTGTCCTTTGAGTTAGCATGGATCAAGACTGGGATTTGTCACTTTGTATGACGGAGAGGTACCTCGGGGCCCACTGGGTAATACAACATCACAACAAGACTTGTAAGCAATGTGACTAAAGAGTAAGCCACGGGATTTTGTATTACGGAACAAGTAAAGAGACGTGTCGGTAACGAGATTCAAATAGGTATAGAGATACCAACGATCGAAACTCGTGCAAGTAACATACCGAATGACAAAGGGAATGTTATACGGGATTGGATCAATCCTTGAAATAGAGGTTGAATGGATAAAGATCTTCGTAGAATATGTAGGAGCCAATATGGACATCCAGATCCCGCTGTTGGTTGTTGACCGGAGAGTTTTGGTCATGTGTGCATAGTTCTCGAACCCGCAGGGTCTAAACAATTAAGGTTCGGTGACGTTTCAGTATAGTTGAATTATGTATGTTGGTGACCGAATGTTGTTCGGAGTCCCCGATGAGATCCCGGACGTCACGAGGAGTTCCGGAATGGTCCGGAGACGAAGATTGATAAATAGGAAGGGTGTATTTGGCTTCCAGAAATATTTTGGGCCTTACCGGTAAAGTGCCGGGAGTGACGAATGGTTTTGGGGATTCGAGTGGGAAGGGCCACCCACCCAAAGGGGAACCAAATAGGCCTAAAGGTGGCGCACTAGCCCCTCGTGGACTGGGAAACCAGCCCAATAGGCCTATTCTGCTGAAATAAAAAAGTGGAAGGAGTCCACTAGGAATGAGAGTCCTCCTCCACCAAACCGAAATGGAGGAGGACTCCTCCTCGTCCTTGGTGCGCCGGCTGACCCTAGGGGTTTTTCCCTAGGGCGCCACCCCTCCCTCCCACCTATATATGGTGGGGTGAGTGAGGCTAGCCGCACCTTAAGCCACGATGCAGCCCCTCTCCATCCACTACTTCATGACACCCCATAGGTTATTCCGATAGGGCACGGTGAAGCCCTACCGGATTAGCTCCACCATCATCGTCGTCACGTCATCGTGCTGTCAGAGAATTTAGCTACCTCTTCGGCCCTCTCCCTGGATCAAGAAGGTGGAGATATCATCGAGCTGCACGTGTGCTGAATGCGGAAGTGTTGTCCGTTCGGCGCTAGATCGTGATTGCATCGCGGGACGGATTGCGATTTGGATTACGAAGACGTTCAACTACATCAACCGCGTTTCTTAACGTTTCCTGCTCAGTGATCTACAAGGGTATGTGGATCTGATCTCTCCTCTCGTAGATGGTCATCACCATGGATAGATCTTATATGTGCATAGGAAAAAAATTTGTTTGCCATGCAACATTCCCCAACACGGCTTTCTTCCAAAAACCATCGGTAATTTTACTTGGAGCTATATTTTATTCGTCACATATCATGAGTTTTGCTTGGAGCGTCTTGTACCATTTGTGTCTTTGCTTTCTTTGTTGGTTACTTGATACATCCATTTTGCATCATGATTTCTTGTACCTTTTTACTTTGTTCTTGTCCATTATTCCAAATTGTTATGCAATTCTTATGCATTTTTATCTTTGTATATGCAAGGAACATCACAATGAGAGAAATATCTGGAAACTGGGATTCTGGACCGGAAAACGGAAGAATAGGCACAGAAATCACCAGACTCCAGATGACCTAAAATTTCACGCAGAGTATTTTTGGAATATTTACGAATTTCTAGAACAAAAATACACCAGAGGAGGGCTGCCAGTTGGGCACTAGCCAACTGGGCGCGACTGAGCCCCTAGCGACGCCTTGATTTCTTGTGGGGCCCTTGTTGTCCCTCCGGCGCCATCTTCTCGTGTATGGTGTCTTTTACCCTCGAGAAAATTAGGAGATTACTTTCGGGAGGAAGTCCCACTGTCTGGAGGCGGAAACCTGGGAAGAGGCCCTTTTTATCTCCGGGAGTGTGATTCTGCCGGGAAAATTTCCCTCCGGGAGGGGGTGATCGAAGCCATCTTCATCACCAACGCTTCCTCCTTCGTGGGAGAACCAATCTTCGTCAACATCAACACTAACACCATCTCATTTCCAACCCTAGTTAATCTCTTGTATTCGATCTTTTTCTCAAAACCTTAGATTGGTACATGTGGGTTGCTAGTAGTGTTGATTACATCTTGTAGTTGACGCTTGTTGGATTAATTGGTGAAAGATATTATGTTCAGATTCTTTGTCACCATAATTATACCTCTTATCTTGAACATGTTGATGAGTTGTGATTAGTTACTATTGTTCCTGAGGACATGTGATAAGTCTTGTCACAAGTAATCATGTGAAATTAGCATTCGTTTGATATTTTGATGATATGTTGTCTATGCACGCTTCTATTCTTGTAGACTATGTTGGGCCTCCAAGCACAGAGGTTTGTAGGACAGCAGCAATTTCCCTCAAGTGGGTGACCTAAGGTTTATCGAACTCAGGGAAGTAGAGGTTGAAGATGGTTTCTCTCAAGCAATCCTGCAATTAAGAAACGAGAATTCTCTTGTGTCCCCAACACACCTAATACAATGGTAAATTGTATAGGTGCACTAGTTCGGCGAAGAGATGGTAAAATATGTGTGATTGGTGTGGCAAAGCAAGCTAATATAAATCTGAAATAAAAATGGGGTAGCAAGTGACAAAAGTGAGCATAAATGGTGTAACAGTGGTTAGAAATAGGGCCTAGGCTTCATACTTTCACTAGCGGCAACTCCCAACAACATTAACATAGTCTAATCACATGATAGTTCCACTAAAACATGCAATGGAGACGTATCGGAGGTCATTCCTTTGTGATCAACAGAGGGCGAGAATTATGTAGGGCTACTAAAGCACACCTCGGAGTTTGTAGTTCTTATGTATGGAAGTCCCAATGTCGCCGCGGCCATCCAAAGAGAGTACCACAATCACCACAACATATCTTAAAGATAGTCAAAGACAAGCACCAAGATACTCTCAATCTTCAATCAATTCACAAAAGAGGAAATCACTCATCAAAATATTCTTCTAATCCATGTCCAATAGACCGATGTCACCATGGTCTCGGGGATTATACTAGATAAGATCAAGTAAGTACATCAATCCAATACATAGAAGAAGGGGAAACATCATGGGATCACCCTAGATTAACATAGCCCATGATCACAATCAAGATCACATCATGAGAGAGAGAATTAACCACATAGCTACTATAGAAGACCTCAGCCCCGAGGAGGAACTACTCCCGCTTCATGGAGGGAGGAAGGAACGTCGATGGAGATGAATCCGGGGGCACTTCCCCGTCCTGGCAGGGTGCCGGCACAGGAATTTTGTCCCCCGAAACTTGTCGGCGAGGGCGGCGGAGATCGGAATTGATTCTGGAGAAAAGGGTTCCGGAATCAGGGTTTCCTCGACGGGGGCTAAATATAGGCCAAAGGAGGGCACCAGGGGTGGTCCCAGTCGCTCAGGCGGCGTCTTGGCGCGTCCTCCCCCTAGGCCGCACGGGCAGGCCGCTTGGGTGACAGGTGACCCCCTCCGGATCTCCTTTGAACGTGTGGAAGCTTCTGTGACGCTGATTGTTATATATTTTTCTCGGGATTTTTGGGACTCTGTAAATTTGGGTAAAATTCCTTGCAAAAAGACATCAGCAGACAGGAACTGGCACTGGGTCCACTAAGTTAGTAGGTTAGTCCAAATATGTGTAAAAAGATATAAAAGTGTAGCAAAACATATAACAATGTCACCCAAAAGATCATGGAACAAGCAGAAATTATAGATACGTTTGGGACGTATCAACATCCCCAAGCTTAATTCTTGCTCGTCCTCGAGTAGGTAAATCATAACACAAATAATTTATGTGGTGACATGCCAACACACATATAAGAACTTCAAAGTAAAGCAAGTAAGATATGCAATTCAAGTCAATACAATAACAAGCAAGAGTCTATATTTAGTATTGAAAATAGCAAAGTAAGAACATAAAGGTGCAAGAGCTCTCGCTGCCCGTGACTCGAATGTCTCCAAATGGTGCTTGCGTGCAAGAAATGGGAGATGGGTTGAGAGCATAAAAATATTTCTTAATTGAGAACCCAATCTACTAAACTTCACACTTGGTCTCCTTCAGAATCTTATTTTGACTCATCCCCAGACCACTAGTCAGGCACAAGTCAAAATGATCCTCACCCTTTCGACTTTGAGAACTCATGCAATGGATGAGCGTAAGCAAGATATATTGGCACTTAGGATGGCAAATATAATAATGATGAGGAAGGAAGACAAAAAGGTGTGAAAGACTCACATCAATGAGGACAACCATAGGCGAGAGAAAGCCAAATGATAGATATGATGTGAGGAGTAAGGATTGCCATATAACGGATGCACATATGAGCTAACGTAAGCTCTCCAATGGAACTAGTGGGGGTTCATCCAACTTGTTTGCTCATGAAGACCTAGAGCTCCTTTGAGGAGGCTCATCATTGGAATATGCAAACCAAGTTCTATAGTGTAAGGGTCCCCACGTAGTTATGCATGAATGATAATCTTTATGTAGTACTAATATATCAATGGAGTACGAGTGTGAATCTTTCAAAAGGAATAGTAGTGTTGCCCCCTTCTCTCTTTTTATTTCTTTTTCTCTCCTTTTTTATTTTTTTGTGGCCTCTTTGGATCTTTATTTTTATCTCTCATTTGTCCTCTTTGGGATCTTTTAATTTGTCCTCTTTGGGATATTTTCCTCTCTTAAGGGCAACACTATATGTGTTTACAAGAATAAAAAGAAAAATCATCACAATTTATAAGTACTCAACATAAAGACAAGTGAAAACTACCATGATGTATACAAATGTATGCCTCTGCGAGTGTAGCAGGATATGCAATGATACTAGTGCGTCATGTAGCAGTGATAAGGGCAAGGCCCAACTAGCATGCGGCTCCTTGATCAAGCAAAAGCATGTATAACATGAAGATCAAGTCATGAGATGATGGATGTTGCATGGCAATGTATCTCGCAAAGGATATGGAAATGCCTTAATGGGTAGGTATGTTGGCTGTTTTGAGGAAATATATAATGAGGCTTATGTATGACAGAGTCTATCATATCATGGCTTTGGATGCACCGGCGAAGTTTGCTCCAACTCTCAAAATGAGAAACGGCAATGCACGATACAGAAGAGGCTAGCAAAATATGGATGGTGGAAGTGCCAACAATCGAATACTCACATTAGTCCAAAGAACTCATACACGTATTATCGGTAACTCTCTATCTAGTTAGGAAATTCAAAAAGAGACAAGTACCCCGAGGAGGGGTGTTCGGGGGTTTCGTTATCCTTACGCATCCTCGACCCATGGTAATGTGAGGGTACTCTATATATATCAACCCCTCCAAAGGTTAGCGATCAATCTATTTTCTAGAGTTCTCAACTAATTTTTAGTTTTTGAAAAACAAACAGATTTCCCAAAATACGACACCTATCACTAATAGGCTCAATCTCTTGGCACCAATAGTCCAAGCATTACTCAAAACTATTGCAAGTTACTACTATACTTAAATAGCAACCTCAGCTATCTACTCATGCAAGACACACAACTCAGTGCAACAGGCCAACTCCCTAAACAAGATAAGCATGATAACTCAAGAGAGTTCCGAAAGCAACCTAAATAAAAGCACTCAAAAATATATAGCATGAAAAATAAGAGCTAAGCATGACAGTAGCTAAGTAAAGATAAAGAATACACAAAATAGATAAGCATGAAAACCTATGTTGTGTTCTAGAGTGGAATGAAGCGTGTTTCTCTCCCAAACCAAGTAGGATAGGTTCCGACTTGTTACGAACAGAAACAAATCTGAAACAAACTAAAAAAGTAAAGAGCGGGATGCTCCAAGCATAGCACATAACATATGAAGTGATAAAAATATAGCATGGAGATGGACGAACTGATGATTTTTGATAGAGAAAGGGATGCACGGGGCATCACCAAGCTTAGACACTTGAGTCTCCTTGAATATTTCTTGCGGGTTCAAGGAGGCATCCCCAAGCTTGAGCACTTGACACTCCTGTATCTTCTTTCATCATCTCCCATCACATACTTGAAAACTCTCTTCATACGAAACTCATCATAAGCCGATTAGAGTGGTTAGTACCCATGCTAAAATAATTCATTACCTGCTGGAAATAAAGATTTTCATGAATAGCTGCTGTTTCTCATGATTGCCAAAAGGTTTTTGCAAATAAAAAGCAAGCTTAAGATTTGCAAAACAATGAAAACGCAAAACGGGGCAAAATCTGTGAAAAACAGAACAACAGGTAGTAAATAATTTATTCGGGGTACTTCTGCAACTCAAATAAAAAAACTCAGAAAACATTCCATAAATTCAATTATATAAAGCATGTTGTAAAAAAATCGGATCAAAAAGATGATCTGGTGATTTTTGGCGAATTTATCCGTCACGCAGACAGAATCTGTTTCTGGACAGCATGTCATAATTTTGACTTTCTTGCAATCAGAGGCTATAACTTGGAACAAAGCTTAAAAATAAAGATATAATCACTACTGGAATTGATAAATTTGCCGTCTGTCGTGCCTTTGCCGTCTGCTGACGCATGGCAAAGATGCTCTTTGCAGTCAGTTGGTACAAATCGGACGGCAAAGAGGTTGCCGATGGCAAAGGTTTTATTTGTCGTCTGCCACCTCTTTGCCGTCTGCTGACACATGGCAAAGGCCCTAAAGGCGGACGGCAAAGAGCACGCGGACGGAAAAGGGGCGCCACCTTAGCGGCCAACTCGCGCCCCACCCCACCCACCCCTTTGCCGTCTGCCTCCCAGCCTTTGCAGACGGCAAAGGAGCTCCCCCTAACGGCGCCCAGCCCCCACCCCCGCTCCCCTAACGGCCAACTCGCGCACTGCCGACGCACCCCAGCGCAACTCCTCCCCGCGCACTGCCCACTCCAACGCCGTCGCCACAACCACCGGAGCTCGCCCTCCCCTCCTCCCCGCGCAACTCCTCCCCGCGCCCGTCCTCCACGCGCCCCTCCTTCCCGCGCCCTGCCCACCTGAGTGCCACCGCCGCCACCACCGGAGCCGCTCCGGCCCACCACCGCCGCGCGGTCGGAGGTCGCCCTCCCCTCCTCCCCCCGCACCTCCTCCCCGCCGCCCAAGTCCGGAGCTCGCCCTCCCCTCCTCCCACTGCCCTCCGCCCCGGCCGCCCACTAGCCCTACGCAGGTAATTTTTTTTTTCTTTTTCGCTTTACTTCTTGTTTTTTCTTCTTCTGTTTTTATGTTAAATTAGATAGTTAGGCTATGTTTGGTAGAAAAGTATTAAAAACGCAGTATTGAAAACCATAGTATTTTAGTGAGTATGTACAAGATACCGCAGTTTTGACATAGCAAAGTATCTTGAAGTTTTGAAAATACCGCGACCCGTTTGGCAATTGCTTGTATATATGCACCAACGTAAATTAGTAGCTAGCATATGAAGCAGTTGCACTATGCATAGTGCTAGCTAGCTAGTCGGAGGCATTTAACGGCCATGCATAATAATCAGCCACATGCACTGAACTACCATGCACAAAGATAGCTTACAAGAAAAGAAGGTAGTTCAACTCAACACAAGAAGGGGAAGAAAGCAGCCGCGCAGAGGCAGGTGCCAGCGCCGAGAGGCGGGAGGACAAAGATCAGCATAGTCACGCTCCTCTCTCCTTTGCCATCTCTTGGTTTGTCTCCGATGGAGACGATATCCAGAAACGACATGGTGGTTGCAGCTTAGAAGGAGGAAGAAGATAGCGAGGACGACATTTCTTTCGCGTGCTCTCTTTTTAAAAAAGAGGTTGAGGGTTCTTTTTTTAAACAGAGAAAATACTGTGGTTTTGCAAATACTGTAGTTTTAATACCACAGTTTTCACTCATAGCCAAACAGCTCAAAGTAATTAAAACTATGGTATTTAAAAAAACTGTAGTATTCTTGGAATATTTCCAAAATATTTTGTTATCAAACAGGGCCTTAGTTTATTAAGTAGAAAAAGTAGATAGAAAAGAAAAAAAATAGTTAGAAAAAAGAAATGATAGATGAAGAAGGGTATGGGCCCCAAAAAAGAAATGATAGATTTGCATTTGAAGTAAATGTGCATTTTTGACAGAAGTTGCATGTTAAGCTTTTGGTCTGAAGATAGGAGGTGTTGACATAATCCTCATGCGTGAAGCATTGATGTAGTTTTATTTGCACCTCTTAGATCTTAGCCTTTTGAGGTTCTATTGTAATAGAAACATGTATGTTTGCGCTGAATTGTATGTTATGCTCCTATTCTACATGCTTTATCTAGTCAAACTTAGAAGAAAATAAGAGAATAATAAACTAGAAGAAGAAAGAAGAAGAAGAAGAAGAAGAAGAAGAAAAAGGAGAGGAGGAGAAATATAAAAGAAAGAAGAAGAAGAAGAAGAAGAAGAAGAAGAAAGAGGAGAGGAGGAGAAAGATAAAAGAAAGAAGAAGAAGAAGAAGAAGAAGAAGAAGAGGAGGAGGAGGAGGAGGAGAAAAAATAAAAAGAATAATAATAATAAGTTGATCAAGAAGAAGAAGAGGAAGAAGAAGAAGAAAAGGAGGAGAGAGGAGAAGAAGAAAGAAGAGGACCCCGACCCCCGACCCTCGGCCCACGACGACCAACGCCACCAACCCCTGACCCTCGGCCCCCGACCTCCGACGCCACTAACACTCGACTCCCGACACCCAATGCCCGACACCACTGACCGTTGACCCCCGACCCCCGACTCCCAACCCCCGACTCCACTAACCGCCGACCCCCGATGCCCGACGCCATTGACCCTCGACTCCAGACGCCACTGACCCTCGACCCCCAACCCCCGACGCCCGACGCCACGGACCCTCGACTCCTGACGCCACTGACCCTCGCCCCCGACCCCCGACCCACGATGCCACTGAACTTCGACCCCCGACACCCTACGTACCCTGACCCCCAACCCCGACCCCCGACACCTCTTCGGCCTCTTGTTGACCGAAAAGACCCCAACTCCTGACGCCACTGACCCTCGACCCCCGATGACACTAACCCCCGACCACCGACACAACTAACCCCCGACCCCCGACGCCACCGACACCCGACACCGCCGACCATCGACGTGACCGACACCCGACACCACCGACTATCGACGCCACTAAGCCGACGGGGGTCATAGTTTTGTAAATTATGAGTTAGGCCACATATTTTCCGATTATGTTAATTATAAAAACATCATATTTGTGTTGACCGTGTGAATTTCAATGTGCAGTGGTTCGACGACCTCCACGTGCGTTGGACGAGCTCCGCCCTTGCGTTTGTTGGTGAGCACAAATGACTTCTCCTCCTACCCCTTAATTTGCTCTGTCCCGGTCTTCGTGCCAATGAAACTTGCTAGCTATAGGTTTCTTCAATCATGAGTATGCGTGACCAGTATGCGTCTCCCGTTCGAAAGGGCGAAATCTATAAATATGCATTTCTTTGCATATTTATAACCGCCATCCTTTTGAATTGTCCAACATTATCCATGGAGAGCCCGAGTATGTGTAGATTGGGTTTGTTTTCCCGTATGCTGTGCTCCGGATCCGATGCGGAATTTCGTCAGTGCCTCCCCTGTTGCTCTCCGGGTACACATCCTCTCTGCTTATTCCCGAGACGTGTATCAGGAGAACAACGGGGAGGTGCTGCCGAAATTCTGCGTCGCATCTGGAGCAGAGCATGGGAAAACGAACCCAATCTACACATACTCGGGTGGGATTAGGACCTATCTTTACCTATTAGCATGTAGGTTGCATGGACGTAATAAAACTGACAAACTTGATTAGCGTATGAATATAGATGATGAATTATATATTTATTTCTTGTGCCCCCATAGGTAGCTAGGCAACATGAGTGATCGTGCTTGGATGTACACTGGTCACCCTAGTCAGAAAGACATGATCCATGAATGGTTAACAAAAACCAGGGGTTTGTGAGAGCCGCATTTGCAAATGGCCAGCAAAAAACATGGTGCCCCTATCCGAACTGCGACAACTGGAAAAAGCAGACAGAGTTTGAAATGGGTAAACACCTGCAGAAGTGGGGTTTTACCCCTAATTATACGGTGTGGACTTTCCATGCTGAGTCTGACCAACGTGCCAGAGTTGAGGTGATTCTTCGTCGCACCAACGAGCATGGTACCGGGATTGAAGACATGGTGCAAGACTTTGATGATGCTCGGGATTCGGACGATGAGATGGAGGAATCTGCAAAGGCCTTCTATGAAATGTTGGAGTCTTCAAAACGTCCTCTCCACGAGCAGACTGAGCTTTGTCAGCTGGATGCCATCGCGCAAGTAATGGCTCTGAAGGCTCAATTCAACCTAGGCAGAGAATGCTACGACGTGATGATGACGATATTTGGACGCTTTCTACCCAAAGGCCATGTACTGCCTGCAAACCTGTACCAGTCAGAGAAAATCCTCCGTGTATTTAAGATGCCCTATGAGAAGATACATGCCTGTGAGAATGGGTGTGCCTTATTTAGGTTTGAGTATGCGTCCTTGAACTATTGCCCCATTTGCAATTCTTCGAGGTATATTGTGGTAGACAACGGCATCGGTGAGAAGAATCAGACCAAAATCCCCATTAGTGTTATTCGGTATCTGCCAATCGTACCAAGACTTCAACGTCTTTTCATGGTCGAAGAGACGGCCAGACAGATGACATGGCACAAATTGGGCAAAAGAACCGAACTAGATGCGGATGGGAACAAGATGCTGGTACACACTTCAGATGGTTTTGCGTGGAGGCACTTCGATGCATTACATAAGGATAAAACGGAAGATCCAAGACAACCTAGAGTTGCCATCAGCACGGATGGGTTCAATGTGTATGGTATGACGGCAGCACAATACAGTTGTTGGCCTGTATTTGTCATTCCACTAAATTTGCCACCCGGAGAGATTATGAAAAGAAAGAACATTTTCCTGACGTTGATAATTCCAGGGCCAAACTATCCTGGGAAGAATATGAATGCGTACATGCCGGCGCTTAAGGATGAGTTGCAAGAAGCCTGGGATAATGGGATCAAGACCTACGACGCGGCTACCAAAACAAATTTCAAAATGCATGTGTGGTACATGTACTCGACGCATGATTATCCGGCGTTTGCGCTATTCGCTGGCTGGTGTGTGCATGGAAGGTTCCCGTGCACCCCATGCAAGGCAGCTCTTCAGTTCCGTTGGCTGCACGCTGGTCGCAAGTATTCTTGCTTCGACATGCATAGACAATTCCTGGACCCTGACCTTAAGTTCAGAAAAGACAAGAAGAATTTCATCAAAGGTAGAGTTGTCAAAAACACTACACGAGCTGCGTTGACAGGCCAACAGACCCTTGATCAGTTAAACGCTCTCGAGCCTGATCCTTTGCGTCCAGGATACTTCAAAGGGTATAATAAGGAACACGCCTAGACTCACAAGTCATGCTTATGGGATCTGCCTTACTTCAAATACCTCCTTTGCCCACACAACATTGACGTGATGCACACTGAAAAGAATATTGCGGAGGCCATTTTTGGTACATTGTTCGGCATAGAGGGGAAGTCAAAAGATAATCCTAAGGCTAGAATCGACCTGGAGGCTCTATGTGATAGACCGTTGCAAAACTTGCGACAACGGAAAGGAAAGCAAAGCATAGCGAAGCCAAAGGCATGGTTCAATCTTGAAAGGCCAGCTATGAGGGAAATGCTATTGTGGGTGAAAATGCGGTTGATGTTCCCCGATGGGTATGCTGCAAATCTAAAGAGGGGAGCGAGTCTTGAGAAATTGAAAATATTTGTGCTCAAGAGTCATGATTGGCACATATGGATTGAGCGGGTAATGCCAGTGATGTTACGTGGCTTTATCCCTCAAGATGAATGGCTAGTACTGGCAGAGCTGAGCTATTTCTTCCGTTCTATTTGTGTGAAAGAACTATCACCTGGCGTGCTAGATGAAATGGAAGAGTTGGCGTCGGAGTTGATCTGCAAATTAGAAAAGATCTTTCCACCGGGCTTGTTTAATCCAATGCAACATTTGATTTTTCATCTCCCGACCGAGGCAAGAATGGGAGGGGTCGTTCAAAATCGATGGTGCTACTCAACTGAGAGGATGCAGAAGACGCTTCGAGCTAAGTGTAAAACTAAACATAGAATTGAAGCATCGATGGCCGAGGCATTCATTACTGAGGAGGCGGCAAACTTCGTGACAGCACACTACGAAGCCAAAAATCATCATTTGCATAACCCGAAGCCTCGATACAATGATGGCGATCAAAAAAAAGTTCGATCCAACCTCAGCCTATTCAAAGGTAAGCTCGCACCATCCGGTGCTTCGAAAGGGAAATCGTTGGATGTCGAAGAATGGCGGACCATTTCATTGTATATCTTCACCAACCTAACAGAAGTGCGGTCGTACATCGAGTAAGTTCTCGGTAATTTATTGTTCCGCAACTTCTAATTGCTTTGAACTACTCTTATTCCCGGATATTTGATATAGTCGATACGTCGCTGAATTCTCGGATGGAGCGGTCATCGAAAAGGATTCCGTCGAAGAGTATGAGCTTCTCGCAAAACATGGAGGCGACTGTCCCGGTTTCATCTCTTGGTTCAAACAAAGGGTAATTAATTAGCATTAAGGGCCAATTTGATTTCTTGGTCTAATTTTTGGCTAATGCATCCATTCTTTCGTATTAAACTTGTAGGCTGATGCAGAGTCTATGGACGCTGAGTTGAGACAAGTCGCTAATGGTTTTGACTATAAGGTCCGTTCATTTGACAAATACAACATCAACGGGTATCACTTTCGTACCTTTGGCAAAGAGCTATCTATGCCCGACCTAAAGTCTACAAATTGTTATGCCTCTGCTATCAGCGAAGGAGACACCAAGTATTATGGAAGAGTTGAAGCAATTTATGAACTTTTATTCTATGGCGAAAACCCACCGACCGTCGTAGTCTTCAAATGTTATTGGTTTGAACCGAGGGAGACTAGAAGGACTCATGAACATATAGGACTAGTCGAAATCAACCAAAACACCCACTTAGATGTTCCCGATGTCTATATTACTGCTCAACAGGCGACACAAGTTTTCTATCTACCGTGGGCCTGCCAAACTCATATGTCGCTTATGAAGTGCCACCACATTTTAGACCACCTACCCTCAATGAAGAGGATTACGAACCTCACATTAACCCAGACACATATGAAGGAGAATTCTTCCAAGAAACACGTATGTCCAAGAAACTTTTCAAGAACCTCTCTACTTCAACCCAGAACATTGAAGTAGACAGCGACAGTGAATCCGTCTTAACCCCTGAGCCCGAACAGGAAGAGCTGGAAGAAGAAGAGGTTACTGCTGCGGATGATCTGTCACTTCTTGACCGATTACATAATGGTGGCCTTCCACATGTTCTTCGTGGTAGTGATGATGATGATGCATTTATTGATGATAGTGATGATCATGATGCATTTATTGACCCCGAAGCATATATAGACGAGCACAATTGTTATTAGTTCATGTCAGGTATTCAACTATTATACTATCTATAAATTTTGAGTTCATGTTAGGTATTCAATTTTTATTAGTCATGTTGGTATTTATGACGATGATACACTTAAATTATATACACTTTATTAGTCCTGTTGGTATTTATGTTGTACTAATTTCATTTACTCTTTGTCATGACAGGTGTTGAAAGATGGTGGGAAAGGGTCGAAAGCACTCCGCGGCTCCTTCTTCGTCGGCGGGTGATGGGATGGGTACTTCCATTCCTGCCTCACCTCTTCGGAGAGTGTTGCTCTCTACTATGCAAGGAGCGCCCCTCGTGAGAGGAGGTCGACCCCCCGCGAAGCTGAGAGGCACTAAAGGTACACGTTGTATTCATGTTGGTATTTATGTTGTACTCATGTTGTATGCATATTGGTATTTATATACATTTTATTACTCATGTTGGTATTTATGTTGTACTAAAGGTACACGTGGGCGCGGGAGAGGTAGGGCGGTGGCTGCCACGCCTTCTGAGGTGGCGGCTACACGGTCTCTGCCACCACCCAAGCTGATTCACCTGAGCACACGACTTCTAGGGTGGATGGTCTCCGGTTCATGAGCCTCGGGTCGACGAGCCTCAGGTCGACGAGCCTTCGACCCACGAGCCTCGTGTCCCAGAGGCTTCCTTCCAGGCGACTCCGGATCAAAGCAGGGATGAGGGTACGTCCCAAGAGACCAAATGGGATACCTGGGCTGAGCCAAGTGGCCATGCTGGTAGCGACGAGGAGCTGGGTGAGGGGGCTACCGCCTACCAGCGTGGTAGTTCGGGGCTCCCACTCGTGCTAGCGACCGCCGAGCAGAGGTGGTCGATGAGGCCAAATGGGGACAAGTAAGTTAATTTACTCTTATTGAACCTTTTGCCTTCGCGTTTTCTCAAATATCTAATGTTTTGGCTTTAATTTGTCATACTGTGGGGGTCAGATTGTTGCCAAGGGTGTCCGCAAGCCCAACAACGTCCTTGGTGTTCTTTGCCGTAAAAACTTCCCAGGGTTTGTTACGTTGCCCGGTCGGGAGCGAGAGGTAGGAATGACCTGGGAGCACTACTTGGGTTCCCCAGCCCCGCCGAGGGTGGAGATCGACGGTGTTTTGTGCGACACGAGGGCGTACAGGGTTATCCGAAAGTTCTGGGTAATTTCTCCTTCACACAATTATAAATCAACATAGCTATTTATTGTACTAATCGGTGTTGTCTCGTTTGCAAACCTACTACAGGTGTGAGGAGGGATACGAGGAGGACGCGACAAAGGTTATCGAAACCGAATGTCGCCGCCTACTTCAAAACTTTTGGCATGAGGCTCGGGTGCAGGCTGTTCGAGACTACTATGACACGCGGCGTATTAGGCTTGACAAGGCGAAGTGTCGTGATGCTAAGAGGGAGAAGGAGCATTACATGAAGGTAATTACATATTATTAAGGCTTTGTAGTTAGTTTCCTTGATTTGGTTCTTACGCGCTCAAATTTCTCTTTATTAACTTAGGTACCCCCGAGATGGTGTGTGGATAAGATGGATTGTTGGGAGGCCTTGGTGGATCAATGGTGCTCCGAAACGTCGGAGGCCAGCCACAACAACGCCAAGGAGAGGCGTGGCAAAATGGTTGGCGTGCCACACCATCAAGGGAGCGTCAACTTAATCCAATTTGGCGAGAACTAGGTATGTGGTTTGCTTCATGCCTCAGGAAATTCATTCTTGATGCTATCTTGAGCCCTTTACTAATACAATTTTCCTCTCTCTCTCTCTTAGGCGCGTCACAATAAGACGGAGGCGCCACAGATGTATGACCTGTATGCGATGGCCCATACTGCCTCGTACAAGAAGGTCAAGGCATTCTCTGAGTCTGACCTCGAGCATCCAGAAAACTTCACCAACATCTCCTCCCACCACAAGCTTGTGAAGTACAGACATCACGGGAAGGCGAGGAAAGGGGAGGACTTTAACCCGAGCGAGGGGCCTATTGATCCAGAGCTGGTGATGATAGCTGGCAACGGGAGGCCCCATGGCTCGATCACCATTGGAGACGGCCTTATACGTTGTCCTAGCACTCTCCGGCAGATAAAGGCACGCCAAACGAGCTCTTGTCCGGAGATAACACGTCGTCCACGGCCAGTCGAGCTCGCCATCGAGGTTAGTTTAATGGACTCAACTATCTTTCCGCATTATGTTGTGCGTTGGAACCAATATGATTACATTGCTAACAATGAGTCGTGTTGCAGGCTGCTATTCAGAAAGAGAGAGAGGCAATGCAGGCGGCTATGGCGGAGAAGGATAAGGAAATTAGGGAGCTAGAGGAGAGGACGACTGCATTGGTGGAGGCGGAGAGGGCACGGAATGATGCGTCTAACAGGGCCATATACGAGCTCTTCGTGGTAAGTTTCTTCTTCATGTTATTTCCAATCGTGCATTTGAATGTTTGTTGCATTAATAAATAAAAAGTTTGACTTCTCGAAACCAAATGTACAGTCTATGTGCGAAAAGAACGGCCAAGTCCCTCCGCCGATGCCAGTCATTAACGTGGCGGGGACGGTGAGTTTCATTTTAGTGGAGTGATCTTAAGAGTGTCCTCATGCTAACTACACATTGCAAATGATGTTTGGTGCAGAATATCTCCCGAAACGCATCGCACGACCCTTCTACAGTCGAGCCTTCTCCAGGGAAGCCTTCTCGAGGTGAAACAAGCCAGAGCCACCGTGCTTCACCACTGTGATGACGATAATGGTATGTTATTTCTAGTGTTTTAATAAAAATAGCTAGACTGTCGAGACCCCGATCCTAAGCCATAGGAATCCAGCCTGTAACACATCGCATCCCTTTGCGGTCTCACGCACGGTTAACTCCACGGCTGCAACCTTACCTTAGCCGGGACCGTTTGTGCCTTTTGACTCACGTATGCAATTGTGTCGCTAGCATTCCAATGTCAAAGAACCCGGATCGACAAGTCTAGTCATAAACCAAAGTGGCAGTACCGCACAAGGACAGGCATACATGACCCAACAAAGCAGGTGTCGGTCACCAGCGAGTGTGGACGAGTCGTAGCAAGCTACAAGGACTCCATTACATCGCGTGACATTTCCCCAAAGGGGACAGACACAGCAACTAAGAAGTACACATGCCGTTCAACCAATGTGTCCAGAGAAGTAGCGATCTACCATGGCTCGTTGGATCACAAAGGGGCATTTCCCTGTAAGGAGTGCTACTAAAGTTCACGGCTAGGTAATCGAACCCCATACATATCAAGTACGGCACACGTACGCATGGCATACCGATATATATAGATACATCGATGGCATCACAACATAACCATAAACATACAAGCTTTATTTAAGAGGCTCGGAAGAGCCACACACATAATATTACACAGTAAGGGTCTCACAATCCATAATAGCAGTCATTCAGTTACAAGCCAGCGGAAGTGTTTAAAACTGTCTGAGTACAAACAGGTGCAACTAGAAGGCACATGGCCTGACTATACTACAGACCCAACCTAGGGCCAGATCGTAGCTGGGACACCAGCTACTCGTCGTCGTCGATGTCTATGAAGAACCCTCCATTAGGGTCATTAGCAACCTCTGCAACATTTATTAAGCAAACATGAGTACGGAGGTACTCAGCAAGACTTTAGGATAACTAACTACTCATGCAATGTATCAATAAGGTATGGTGGGGTTTCATGCGGAAAGCCAGCATTTGACTCGTGGCTAGACAACTTGCATTTTTAAATAATTTTGACAACTTGATTTCTCGCACACGAGTCCACTAACACCACAACAATACACCATCGTGGAATCATTCCGTCTCCATACGAAAATGCCGTCCGCGACACTCACGCTTATCTTGACAATTTTATGAGTTGCCATTTAAGTTATCTATGAACAACATATGTCTCCAAGTAGTCCATATCCGCGGACGTGGCTATTCGAATAGATCATAACCCTGCAGGGGTGTAATTCATCACACACGCTCTCGCCACTTATCGCCATGTGCACGTCATGCACCTCGGCAACCTTCAAGCGGAAGCCCAGCGAGGGAGTCGGGCACGACCGTTAACCACACTAGTACCTAGTCCAGGTTTATCGCCTATCTGAGAGTAACCCGTACGGAAGTCCGGTCGAGGTTTCCGCCACGGCCTCAAACGATGTGCGCAGGGTTCCCTAGCCCACCATCCGGGTGCCACTTGGTACACCGTGCCACTGCCTACCGCATCACAGCCCACCTCTCAGGTCAGGGCTATGCACGGCCTCTAGCATGACTATAAACACCAGAAACTACTTGCAACTCCTGGACCGAATACTAAGCGATTAATAAGTCGAGAGGGTCAATTAAGTATCCCAACGGGTGGTAGTATCTAGTCTTGGATTACATACACGGAGCTCAGTTCCTAAGGACGGTTCCAATGAAACAACCCGCCATGTACTCCTACACAGCCTTTCACCGGTACCTTTACGAAATGAGGTTCAACACACAACCTTTGCTTACCGAACACATTCTCACAATTCTGTTCATCTCCCAGATGACAGACCATACACAACTCTAAGCATAGCATGCATAGCAGGATAAGGCACATCATGGCTCAAGCAACTACCAGGTATGCTAGGTTGCAAGGTTCAGCTATTTACCGTGACAAGGATAGGTCATGCAAAGGAAGTGGGTTCAACTAACGTGGCAAAAGCATTTGAAGCATTTGATCCTAATGCGATAAGTAAGTGCAGGAGCAAGAACATGGGATTTATCGGAATGATCAAAATGGTTGCTTGCCTTGTTGCTCAGAGGAGTGACAATATCCGTCAGACGGATATTCGGTGGAATACGGGGGAGCGGAGCCTACCGAAAGGAATGACAACAATCAATATCAAACATATGCAATCAAGATGATGCATGAGCATGGCATGAGGATGCAAGGTGATATACTATTATAGCTAACAGGTATTAGGTTTTAGTTGATTTGAATCAAATTCAAATATCACTTCAAACGAGGTATTCTCGGATACCATTCTAATTGATTCGACCTGATGCTCAGATCAACTTGCTTTTAACATGCATGGGATGACATGTTAGGTTGCTGGTTTGTAGTTAGGACAGTGTTTGATCATGTCATTTAAAGTGAAATTTAAATATTTTCCCAAATTCCATCTACAAAGTATTTATAAGAATTAACTTATTCATTAATCTACATGTTTGGGTTTCGTAACATTTTCAAACATGTTTGAAAATGACATATTCAGATTCCTTGAATTTTTCTGATACTTTTTAATATATAAATTATTTTCATTGGAGTTACAGATTAATTTCTATGAATTTTAGAAGTTTTAACATTTTTCTGGAATTCTTTTAAATCAGAAAACTCTTTATTGCATCAGCATGACATCAGCAGGTCCAACTAGCCGATGAAAGTGAAACCTGACTAGTGGGACCCACTGGTGGGTGACTCTGGTCAGTTTTAGATTAGAATTAATCTTAATTAGCTAATTAATCTCACTGGACCCACATGTCAGTGACTTATTAAATTATTTGATTTTATTTTTATTATTCCAGATTATCCAGAGGCTGGCCCCACACGTTAGTGGCTCAGGCCAGCTGAGATCCACCGACGGCGAGGTCGTCCTCCCCGGCGGGGAGCCTCCGGCGACCACCAGTACGGTGGAGGGCATCGGAAACTCGCCTCCGACGACCAAACTCACGGCAGAGACCATGGGGAGAACGGCCACTCGACGGCGTGCACGATGGGACAAATCCAAGGGGCTGGGGTGGCCGGAATCAACGCCGGCGACGAGCTTGGCGGCGACCAAGTTCGGCCATCGTCGAAGCCATCGATTACAGGGTCAAAACGCGCGGGGCTGGGCTCCTATAGCATCTACGTGATGTCATGAGGCTGCTGGTGGCCTCAGACGGGCCAACCCTTCACCGGAGGGCTACCGGCGTCGAGCTGCAGCGGCAGTCCTTGTCGGGCTCTGGTGGAACTAGGCCTAGAGGAGGGGATCGACGGGGAGAACTTAGGGGAAAGTTGTGCAAGCTCACGAGGAGTGCAGAGGAGGGCTTAGACGGCTCAGGGGAGCACTAAGGGTGACGAATCGAGCAGAGCTCGCTGGCGGCCGAAGGTTGAAGACGACGGTGTCGTGGGCGTTGCAGAGCTCGGGGAGGCTTCGGCTTCTGCAGGGAGGACCAGCTCGTCGAGGCGGAGCTAATGGCACACTCGGAATGAAGATCCTATGGCTAGGGGCACGGGCAGCTCGAGCTCGAGCTCTTGTCAATGGCGGCACAGGGGATTGGGAGAACCGAGAGGACAGGGGGAAGAATGAGCACGGGAATGGATAGCTATGAGCTCGGGGAGGTAATCCCCGTGCTTGCCAGCGCGAAGCGGTGGCCAGGCAGGCAGGGAGGTGCGTGGAGGCGCGTGGCGACGCGGCGGCCACCTCCTGGTCCTACTTGCGAGGAGGAAGACGGCAGCGCTACTGGGCCGGGCTGAGGTGAGCGACAGGTAGTTCTTTTCTCTTTTTTTCTGTTTTGTTTCTATTTTGCTATTTCATTGATTTACTATTTATTTCAGCTCCCAAATAGTTTGTAAAAACTATGTTGAACACCCCAGAATATTTGTTGGAATATTTCCAACCATTCCTAAAGTTTTCAATATTTTTGAAAGCTTAAAGTTTGTGATTTCAAATTTTAAACTTGAAATCAGTAGCTTTTTGCATTTATTTAAAAATGCCAAGAGTATAAAAGAAATGGTTTACTTCATTGCTTATTTGTTTCCGAGAATTATCAGAAAGATTGAACTTTTCTTGAGGCCATTTTGGGTTCATTGATTTTAACTAGTTTGAAATTTCCTTTAATTTGAGAAGTGGCTAGGGTGTGTTGAGTTTTTCCTTCACCACTTACTTTGTTCTTGTTGAAATTTCCTTTATGCAATGCAAAGTAAACATGAGCACAAGGCTAACTTGATCAAGGTGTGAGGGATGTGACATAGACTTCCATCTAAATGACATAATTAGCTTAGTTAGCTCCAAGAAAGGTTAAATTGGCTAATTATCCTACGAAATGACATAATTAGCTTAGTTAGCTCAAAAATGACCTATTTAATAAAAAATGACCTACAATTAGCTAAGTTCTCTCCTAAATGACATAATAAGGCTTACGTAGCTGCAAGATGACCTATTCCCCCTAACTTAGGTATTAAATGGCCTGTAATTAGCCTAGCTAGATCCAAAATGGCTTAATAAGCAGAGTTTGCTCCGGAATGACCTATTTCACCCAAGTTAGCTCCGAAACGACCTATAGTTAGCTAGGGTTCCACCTAGATGACATCATTAGCTTAGTTAGCTCCTAAATGGTCTATTTAATAAAACATGACCTATACTTAGCTAATTATCCTCGAAATGACATAATTAGGTCCAAAAAGGCATTCTTAGCCAATTTAGCCCGAAGAAGGGGACAAGAGGAGAAGAAAGAGGAAAAATCAAAGGAAGGAAGAAGAAGAAGAAGAGAATAAGAAGAAGGAGAAGGAGGAGGCTAAGGAGAAGGAGAAGAAGGAGGAGAAGAAGGAGAAGGAGCTCCTTCTCCTTCTTCTTCCTCGTTCTGCCTCCTTCTCCTTCTCCTTCTTCTTTCCTTCTTCTTCTCCTCTTCCTTCTCCTTCTCCTCCTCCTCCTCCTCCTTCTTTTACTTCTTCTTCTCTTTCTCTTCTTCTACGTAGCTTAGACTCATCCAAGAAAGGCTAAATGGGCTAATTATCCTATGAAATGACATAATTAGCTTAGTTAGCTCCAAAATGACCTATTTAATAAAAAATGACCTAAAGTTAGCTAAGTTCTCTCCTAAATGACATAATAAGGCTTACGTAGCTGCAAGATGTCCTATTCCCCCTATCTTAGGTATTAAATGGCCTATAATTAGCCTAGCAAGATCCAAAATGGCCTAATAAGCATAGTTTGCTCCGGAATGACCTATTTTACCCAAGTTAGCTCCAAAACGACGTATAGTTAGCTACGGTTCCAGCTAGATGACATAATTTACTTAGTTAGCTCCTAAATGGTCTATTTAATAATACATGACCTGTACTTAGATAATTATCCTCGAAATGACATAATTAGCTCCAAAAAGGCATTCTAAGCCAATTTAGCCCGAAGAAGGGGACAAGAGGAGAAGAAAGAGGAAAAATGAAAGGAAGGAAGAAGAAGGAGAGTAGAAGAAGAAGAAGGAGAGGGAGGAGGATAAGAAGAAGGAGAGGGAGAAGGAGATGGAGCTCCTCCTTCTCCTTCAACTTCTTCTTCCTCCTTCTTCCTCCTTCTCCTTCTCCTTCTTCTTTTCTTCTTCTTCTCCTCTTCCTTCTCCTTCTCCTCCTCCTTCTTTTACTTCTTATCTTTCTCTTCTTCTACGTAGCTTAGACACATCCAAGAAAGGCTAAATTGGCTAATTATCCTACAAAATGACATAATTAGCTTAGTTTGCTCCAAAATGACCTATTTAATAAAAAATGACCTACAGTTAGCTTAGTTCTCTCCTAAATGACCTAATAAGGCTTACGTAGCTGCAAGATGACCTATTCCCCCTAACTTAGGTATTAAATGGCCTATAATTAGCCTAGCTAGATCCAAAATGGCTTAATAAGCATAGTTTGCTCCGGAATGACTTATTTTACCCAAGTTAGCTCCGAAACGACCTATAGTTAGCTAGGGTTCCACCTAGATGACATAATTATCTTAGTTAGCTCCTAAATGGTCTATTTACAAAAAGATGAACTATACTTAGCTAATTATCCTCGAAATGACATAATTAGGTCGAAAAAGGCATTCTTAGCCAATTTAGCCCAAAGAAGGGGACAAGAGGAGAAGAAAGAGGAAAAATGAAAGGAAGGAAGGAAGAAGAAGAAGAAGAGAAGCAGAAGAAGGAGAAGTAGGAGGATAAGGAGAAGGAGAAGAAGGAGGAGAAGAAGGAGAAGGAGCTCCTCCTTCTCCTTCTTCTTCCTCCTTCTTCCTCTTTCTCCTTCTCCTTCTTCTTTTCTTATTCTTCACCTCTTCCTTCTCCTTCTCCTCCTCCTCATCCTCCTTCTTTTACTTCTTCTTCGCTTTCTCTTCTTCTACGTAGCTTAGACTCATCCAAGAAAGGATAAATTGGCTAATTATCCTACGAAATGACATAATTAGCTTAGTTAGCTCCGAAATGACCTATTTAATAAAAAATGACCTACAGTTAGCTAAGTTCTCTCCTAAATGACATAATAAGGCTTACGTAGTTGCAAGATGATCTATTCCCCCTAACTTAGGTATTAAATGGCCTATAATTAGCCTAGCTAGATCCAAAATGGCTTAATAAGCATACTTTCCTCCGGAATGACCTATTTTACCCAAGTTAGCTCCGAAACGACCTATAGTTAGCTAGGGTTCCACCTAGATGACATAATTAGTTTAGTTAGCTCCTAAATGGTTTATTTAATAAAACATGACCTATACTTAGCTAATTATCCTCGAAATGACATAATTAGGTCCAAAAAGGCATTCTTAGCCAATTTATCCCGAAGAAGGGGACAAGAGGAGAAGAAAGAGGAAAAATGAAAGGAATGAAGAAGAAAAAGAAGAGAAGAAGAAGAAGGAGAAGGAGGAGGAGAAGGAGAAGGAGAAGAAGGAGGAGAAGAAGGAGAAGGAGCTCCTCCTTCTCCATCTTCTTCCTCCTTCTTCCTCCTTCTCCTTCTTCTTTTCTTCTTCTTCTCCTCTTCCTTCTCCTTCTCCTCCTCCTCCTCCTCCTTCTTTTGCTTCTTCTCTTTCTCTTCTTCTACGTAGCTTAGACTCATCCAAGAAAGGCAAAATTGGCTAATTATCCTACGGAATGACATAATTAGCTTAGTTAGCTCCAAAATGACCTATTTAATAAAAAATGACCTACAGTTAGCTAAGTTCTCTCCTAAATGACATAATAAGGCTTACGTAGCTGCAAGATGACCTATTCCCCCTAACTTAGGTATTAAATGGCCTATAATTAGCTTAGCTAGATCCAAAATGGCTTAATAAGCTTAGTTTGCTCTGGAATGACCTATTTTACCCAAGTTAGCTCCGAAACGACGTATTGTTAGCTAGGGTTCCACCTAGATGACATAATTTGCTTAGTTAGCTCCTAAATGGTTTATTTAGTAAAACAAGACCTATATTTTGATAATTATCCTCGAAATGACATAATTAGCTCCAAAAAGGCATTCTAAGCCAATTTAGCCCGAAGAAGGGGACAAGAGGAGAAGAAAGAGGAAAAATGAAAGGAAAGAAGATGAAGAAGAGGACAAGAAGAAGAAGGAGAGGGAGGAGGATAAGAAGAAGGAGAACAAGGAGGAGAAGAATGAGAAGGATCTCCACCTTCTCCTTCTCCTTCTTCTTCCTCCTTCTTCCTCCTTCTCCTTCTCCTTCTTCTTTTCTTCTTCTTCTACTCTTCCTTCTCCTTCTCCTCCTCCTCCTCCTCCTTCTTTTACTCCTTCTTCTCTTTCTCTTCTTCTACGTAGCTTAGACTCATCCAAGAAACGCTAAATTGGCTAATTATCCTAAGAAATGACATAATTAGCTCAGTTAGCTCCAAAATGACCTATTTAATAAAAATGACCTAAAGTTAGCTAAGTTCTCTCCTAAATGACATAATAAGGCTTACATAGCTGCAAGATGACCTATCCCCCCTAACTTAGGTATTAAATGGCCTATAATTAGCCTAGCTAGATCCAAAATGGCTTAATAAGCATAGTTTGCTCCGAAATGACCTATTTTAACCAAGTTAGCTCCGAAACGACCTATAGTTAGCAAGGGTTCCACCTAGATTACATAATTAGCTTAGTTAGCTCCTAAATGGTCTATTTTATAAAAAATGAACTATACTTAGCTAATTATCCTCGAAATGACATAATTAGGTCCAAAAAGGCATTCTTAGCCAATTTAGCCCGAAGAAGGGGACAAGAGGAGAAGAAAGAGGAAAAATGAAAGGAAGGAAGGAAGAAGAAGAAGAAGATAAGAAGAAGAAGGAGAAGGAGGAGGATAAGGAGAAGGAGAAGAAGGAGGAGAAGAAGTAGAAGGAGCTCCTCCTTCTCCTTCTTCTTCCTCCTTCTTCCTCTTTCTCCTTCTCCTTCTTATTTTCTTCTTCTTCTCCTCTTCCTTCTCCTTCTCCTCCTCCTCCTCCTTCTTTTACTTCTTCTTCTCTTTCTCTTCTTCTACGTAGCTTAGACTCATCCAAGAAAGGCTAAATTGGCTAATTATCCTACGAAATGATATAATTAGCTTAGTTAGCTCCAAAATGACCTATCTAATAAAAATGACCTGCAGTTAGCTAAGTTCTCTCCTAAATGACATAATAAGGCTTACATAGCTGCAAGATGACCTATTCCCCCTAACTTAGGTATTAGATGGCCTATAATTAGCCTAGCTAGATCCAAAATGGCTTAATAAGCATAGTTTGCTCCGGAATGACCTATTTTACCCAAGTTAGCTCTGAAACGACCTATAGTTAGCTAGGGTTCCACCTAGATGACATAATTATCTTAGTTAGCTCCTAAATGGTTTATTTAATAAAACATGACCTATACTTAGCTAATTATCCTCGAAATGACATAATTTGGTCCAAAAAGGCATTCTTAGACAATTTAGCCCGAAGAAGGGGACAAGAGGAGAAGAAAGAGGAAAAATGAAAGGAATGAAGAAGAAGAAGAAGAGAAGAAGAAGCAGGAAAAGGAGGAGGAGAAGGAGAAGGAGAAGAAGGAGGAGAAGAAGGAGAAGGAGCTCCTCCTTCTCCTTCTTCTTCCTCCTTCTTCCTCCTTCTCCTTCTCCTTCTTCTTTTCTTCTTCTTCTCCTCTTCCTTCTCCTTCTCCTCCTCCTCCTCCTTCTTTTGCTTCTTGTTCTCTTTCTCTTCTTCTACGTAGCTTAGACTCATCCAAGAAAGGCTAAATTGGCTAATTATCCTACGAAATGACATAATTAGCTTAGTTACCTCCAAAATGACCTATTTAATAAAAAATGACCTAAAGTTAGCTAAGTTCTCTCCAAATTAAATAATAAGGCTTACGTAGATGCAAGATGACCTATTCCCCCTATCTTAGGTATTAAATGGCCTATAATTAGCCTAGCTAGATCCAAAATGGCTTAATAAGCATAGTTTGCTCCGGAATGACCTATTTTACCCAAGTTAGCTCCGAAACAACGTATAGTTACCTAGGGTTCCACCTAGATGACATAATTTGCTTAGTTTGCTCCTAAATGGTCTATTTAATAAAACATGACTTATATTTAGATAATTATCCTCGAAATGACATAATTAGCTCCAAAAAGGCATTCTAAGCCAATTTAGCCCGAAGAAGGGGACCAGAGGAGAAGAAAGAGTAAAAATGAAAGGAAAGAAGAAGAAGAAGGGGAGAAGAAGAAGAAGGAGAGGGAGGAGGATAAGAAGAAGGAGAACAAGGAGGAGGAGAAGGAGAAGGATCTCCACCTTCTCCTTCTCCTTCTTCTTCCTCCTTCTTCCTCCTTCTCCTTCTCCTTCTTCTTTTCTTCTTCTTCTCCTCTTCCTTCTCCTTCTCCTCCTCCTCCTCCTCGTTCTTTTACTTCTTCTTATCTTTCTCTTCTTCTACTTAGCTTAGACTCATCCAAGAAAGGCTAAATTGGCTAATTATCCTAAGAAATGACATAATTAGCTCAGTTAGCTCCAAAATGACCTATTTAATAAAAATGACCTAAAGTTAGCTAAGTTCCCTCCTAAATGACATAATAAGGCTTACGTAGCTGCAAGATGACCTATCCCCCCTAACTTAGGTATTAAATGTCCTATAATTAGCCTAGCTAGATCCAAAATGGCTTAATAAGCATAGTTTGCTCCGAAATGACCTATTTTAACCAAGTTAGCTCCGAAACGACCTATAGTTAGCAAGGGTTCCACCTAGATTACATAATTAGCTTAGTTAGCTCCTAAATGGTCTATTTTATAAAAAATGAACTATAGTTAGCTAATTATCCTCGAAATGACATAATTAGGTCCAAAAAGGCATTCTTAGCCAATTTAGCCCGAAGAAGGGGACAAGAGGAGAAGAAAGAGGAAAAATGAAAGGAAGGAAGAAGAAGAAGAAGAAGATAAGAAGAAGGAGAAGGAGGAGGATAAGGATTAGGAGAAGAAGAAAGAGAAGAAGGAGAAGGAGCTCCTCCTTCTCCTTCTTCTTCCTCCTTCTTCCTCTTTCTCCTTCTCCTTCTTCTTTTCTTCTTCTTCTCCTCTTCCTTCTCCTTCTCCTCCTCCTCCTCCTTATTTTACTTCTTCTTCTCTTTCTCTTCTTCTACGTAGCTTAGACTCATCCAAGAAAGGCTAAATTGGCTAATTATCCTACGAAATGACATAATTAGCTTAGTTAGCTCCAAAATGACCTATCTAATAAAAAATGACCTACAGTTAGCTAAGTTCTCTCCTAAATGACATAATAAGGCTTACGTAGCTGCAAGATGACCTATTCCCCCTAACTTAAGTATTAAATGGCCTATAATTAGCCTAGCTAGATCCAAAATGGCTTAATAAGCATTGTTAGCTAATTTAGCTTAGTTAGCTCCTAAATGGTCTATACTTAGCTAATTTATCTCCGAAATAACCTGTATATACACTTCTTAATCTAGTATTATTCTTCTAACTTTCTTATTTGTCATTTTGCAGATTACCTTCACTTCACGGGAAGCTTGGATTATATTGATGGAATGCTTGAAGATGATTTCTTGTACCATGGCTTGTATTGAAACTATTGTAGTATATGGATATATATGAAACTTTGTATGCATGTGGATGAAACTGGTGTAATATATGGTTTGGTACGGATGCAACTTGCATAATATGTATGCACTATGGATGAGAGTTATTTTAATATGGTTATGAGTACGGAAAGAAATTTATTTATGTCAAATATATATATATATATCCTGATTATTGTTAAAATGATGGATATAGTAAAAAATAAATTAAAATGGGGCAGGTTCCACTCTTTGCCGTCTGCCCCCACATGGCAAAGGGGGGTGGGCACACGGCAAAGGGGGGAATCTGCCCCCTCTGTTTGCCCTCTTTGCCGTCAGCCCCCACATGGCAAAGGGGGGTGGGCACACAACAAAGGGAGGAATCTGCCCCCTTTGTTTGCCCTCTTTGCCGTCTGCC
This sequence comes from Hordeum vulgare subsp. vulgare, assembly GCF_904849725.1. Taxonomy (NCBI): domain Eukaryota; kingdom Viridiplantae; phylum Streptophyta; class Magnoliopsida; order Poales; family Poaceae; genus Hordeum; species Hordeum vulgare. Next base: position 62,067,272 of record NC_058521.1, on the reverse strand, counting down.
CCCACATGGCAAAGGGGGTGGGCAGACGGCAAAGGAGGGAATCTGCCCCCCTCTCTCCCCTCTTTGTCGTCTGCCCCCACATGGCAAAGGTGGGGCACGGTAGACAGCAAAGAGCAGACGCCTACCGTTAACACTTAACGGGGACGTTGCAGTATATGCCGTCCTAATTAATTTGCCGTCTGCCCCCTCATGGCAAAGAATCTTTGCCGTCCTCTTTACAAAAGCAGACGGCAAAGAACCTCTTCACCGGATTTTTTTACCGTCTAGTTTGCCGTCTGCTGACCGACGGCAAAGCCTTTGCCGTCCGTGGTTGCCCCCTTTGCCGTCTGCCATGGAAGACGGCAAATTTCTGAATTTCAGTAGTGAATGATGTTGCTACATTAGTAACAAGCATCAAGACCACTAAAACTGAAAGTAAAAACTCGAAGTAACAATAACAAGGGTTGTCTCCCTAGAGCTCTTTCTTTATAGCCATAAAGATAGGCTTAAGATTTTAATGATGCTCTCGTAGGAATAAGAGTTGTAGAACAAAAGAGAGCATCAAGAAGAAAAAATCAAACTCATTTAAGTCTAACATGCTTCCTACACATAGGAATATTGCAATAGAATAATTCATTGAACCACAAAGCAATAAGCATAGGAAGGCAAAGAAAGTGCAGTTCCAAAACCTTGAACATAAAGAGAGGGAACTTGATATTATTGAAATATCTATAAGCATATGTTCCCTTCTCATAATAATTTTCAGTGGGATCATGAATAAATTCAACAATATAAGTATCACATAAAGCATTGTTACCATGATCCATATGCAAAAAGGTACCCTTACTCTCCACATAAGCATAATCTTTCTCATTAGTAATAGTGGGAGTAGGACTATCATAAACAACTTGAACACTATAGATTAATTGTGTATTAGGGAGATGGTGTTCAGCAAGGGAGTAATTCCCTCCATGATTATGACAAGTTTCATAAGGCTAATTTCTCCTTATGTCATAGGTATCCTTACAATCACTATAGATAGGAGTTATAACATCATCATGGTAGAGAAGAGCATTTTATTGCTAGCAACTATATTTGTAAACATGTTGTCTTTATTCTTACTAGCAAAATAATTATCAATAATCACATCACTAATGGGTAAAGGACTTGCAATCTTGTCATCCCCAAGCTTAGAACTTCCCATATCATAATTTTCAAAGTTGGTACCAAAAAGATTTTCAAGATCATAAGTAGCATTATCATCATCTTCCCAATCACAATAAGTAACATGCATATCATAATCAAAATCATCTTCAATAGTACCTAAGGACTTATCATCAAGAGAATAACAATCAAGTTCACCATACTCCATAATTTTTTGTCTGTTAGGATAAAAGTTGATGCGAGAAATATGCTCAGGCCAGGTTGATACCCATTCTTCTTCCTTCTTGTTCCTCTTCCTCCTCTTCCTTTTCTTCTTCTTCACCTTAGGAGGGAGTGGTTGGAGAAGAAGCTTCTCCAAATATTCTGGTTTATCATTAGAAACAATAGGGGAAACTTGGGAGAAACTCTCTTTTTTATAAGTGAAAACATAAGAGACATTTTTATGCTTTGGTAAAGTTCCCTCCTTTCTAATTTTCCATATGTAACCGTTTTCATGGAAATTAACAACACAATAGAGATGGCATTTTTGCAAAGTGTTGTTTATTCCTAAGGCATTATCATCTAGCCAAGAAGTTTTTTCTGATAACTCTTCACACATCAAAAATAACATAAGTTCATCATAAAGATCAGAAGTGATCATGTTATCACACAACTGGTTAACAGTTTTGTTTTGAAAGTACATGCATTGAAAATTAAAGTGACCCTCTATACCACAAGGTTCACAAGTAAAAGGATAAATGTCACACAATTCTCTAGCAATTTCATTTAAATCTCTAACCCAAGTGGTTGTTCTTTCATGCTTATGTTGCTTACAATACTTCTCTTCTTCAATCATAGGTCTTTCACAAGGTCTATCCACTCCACAAAATTAACATGCTTATATAAAACTTCATTTTCAGGAATTGGATCATGTATGTTGCATATATCATTAACAATTTCATTTTCTATGCAAATCTCTTTAAAAGGTTCATGACGCTTGATCCAATTCTCCTTAGGCACATTGAGATGTGAAGCAAAAGATTTGAGGAAATCAACAAGGAGTTGAGAATCAAGCCCAAACTTAGCACTAAACTTGTTAAAACTCGAGTTTCAACAAAGGTCTTAATGCAATCATACTCATAATTTATACCTGACTCTTTACCTTTGTTGATCTCCCAATCTTCAGTATTGTGTTGAATTCTTTCAAGGAGTTCCCATTTAGCATTAGTCCTTTCGTTTGTGACAGAACCCATAGAGGAAGCATCGAGAAAGTCTTTATCCCGTCTAGAGAGCCTAGCATATAAATTAGTAATAATCATATCTTTGGGGAGCCCATGGATAGGACATTTTAGCATTAAAGTTTTCAATCTCCCCCAATCTTGAGCTATGCTCTCTCCGTCATGAGGATAGAAATTATAAACATAATTCATATTCTCATGGACTTCATCACAAGGATAAAACTTGGAGTAAAAGAGAGATTGGATCTCTTCCCAATCATCTAGTAGCCTATACCATTCCAATGCTTTTCCTTTCATTGACAAGTCAAATAATTTCCTCATGTCTCCATATCTTGTCAAACCTGAAATCTTAAACAACTCACAAAGTTTTGTAAGTTTCAACAAATGATCACTAGGATAGACTGTTCCATCATAACAATCCTTCCTAATTATTTCAATTATCCCAAGTGGTATTTTGAATGGGATACATTCAGTAGGTGGAGGAGACTTCTCTACCACGGGTTTGGTAAAGCGGCCTTCCCCAAGCAACGAACTAAGAGTGCAGTTTTCCATAAGCCTAACTAGAAAAGTGCTACCTCGTGAGCTTGCGTTGTTTTTTCCCTTGAAGAGGAAAGGGTGATGCAGCACAGTAGCAGTAAGTATTTCCCTCAATTTGAGAACCAAGGTATCAATCTAGTAGGAGAATCAAGCGAAGTGTCCAGAGTACCTGCGCAAACACAAACGAGCTTGCACCCAACGCTATAAAGGGGTTGTCAATCTGTCGGGGGGATAACCCCGGGGTAGGCTCATCGAGCATGCTCCTTCATCTCCTGCCCAAAAGGAATGATCAAGTATAATTCCCCAAGGCCCAAGTCCTCTGGCCGACTAGGCTGCGCTTGCCGGCTGGAGGACAAGACGGCCAACTCTCTGGCCGGCCAGGCAACCCCTGCCGGCTAGAGGCGAGACGGCTACCTCTTCTTGACCGCCTTGGCCAAGCCAGCCGGCTAGGAACAAGGCGGTCGTGCCCAAGCCGGCTAGCCAAGCGGGCTAGCCGGCCGGGGATCTCAAGTCACATCAGATCGTAGGTCATGACGAGACCCTACGATTAAAGGTGGTTACGCATAAGCGAATGTACTGCATCGGAGTGCCTGGCAGGTACGAGCGTCGGCGGCCATGCCGCTGACCTACCCCGGCTCTGATCCATCACCCAGCATAGTGTCGGACCGTCAAACTCCCACTCCATTACTGCACTCGGCGTGGGGAACAGTGGAGGCAGCCATACTATCTGCCCATGACGAATCTCGCTGGACGACGCCAGACGTACCGCGCGTGCTCGGTGTCAACCTTACGCGAGAGCTTCATTGTCTAGCCGGCGGGTCCCACAGCCAGACGGGACCTCGCAGCCGGCGGGCCCCTCAAGCGACAAGACAAGACCCTCGTGGGCCCCCTGGCCAGCCGGCGAGGCTGCCAGCCGGGTCCCACTCTAGTACTCTTTATCCATATTGTAGGTCGGTGGGTTCGTCTATAAAACCCCCCGGTCACCATCCATGCAGAAGGTCGGTCGAACAACATATCACACTCACCAACCACATAGAGAGAGGCAGAGATGAGCCGGCTGCTCCTTGATAACCCACAAGTATAGGGAATCAATTGTAGCATTTCTCGATAAGTAAGAGTGTCGAACCCAACGAGGAGCTGAAGGTAGGACAAATATTTCCTCAAGTTATATCGACCACCGATACAACTCTAGGCACACTTTACGTTCGCTTTACCTAGAACAAGTATGAAACTAGAAGTACTTTGTAGGTGTGATAGGATAGGTTTGCAAGAAAATAAAGAACACATAAATTAAAACTAGGGGCTGTTTCGATGAAGAAACAATTACGTTAGTTTAACGAGTGTGCAAAATTGGTGGTAGGAGTTGCGGAATTGTCCCTAAGCATCTGACTATGTTACTAGACCGGTAGCAAGTTTTATGTGGGAGAGGCCATTGCTAGCATGTCATCCCTTCCTTGGAATTCTATGCACTTATGATTGAAACTATTAGCAAGCATCCGCAACTACTAACGTTCATTAAGGTAAAACCCAACCATAGAAATAAGATATATCGGTCCCCCTTCAATCCCGTATGCATCAATTTCTATGCTAGGTTGAAGCTTCTGTCACCCTTGCCCTCCAATACGTAGTCCTATCAACATACTACTAACCCTATGGTGTGATCCACGCGCGCGCTCATATGATGGGCACCAAAGGATAGCAACATAACCACAAGCAAATTAAAACAATCATAGCAATTCATCAATCACCGATAGGACAACCAAAATCTACTCAGACGTCATAGGATGGTAACACATCATTGGATAATAATATGAAGCATAAAGAACCATGTTCAAGTAGAGGGTACATCGGGTTGCGGGAGAGTGGACCGCTGAATATAGATGGAGGAAGGTGATGGAGGTGTTGGTGAAGATGACGGAGGTGTTGGTGTAGATCGCCGTCACACGATGATGTCCCGGGCGGGGCGGCGTTCCGGCGCCGCCGGGAGAGAGGGGGAGAGAGCCCCCCTTCTTCTTCTTCTTCCTTGACCTCCTCCCTAGATGGGAGAAGGGTTTCCCCTCTGGTCCATGGTCTCCATGGCGGCGGAGGGGCGAGAGCCCCTCCGAGATTGGATCTCTCTCTGTGTCCTTCTGTTTCTGCGCTCCCCGATTTTGCCTTTCACCGTTTCTTAAATTCCCGAAGATACGTAACTCCGATTGGGCTGAAATTTTAACACGATTTTCTTCTGGATATTATCTTTCTTGCGGAGAAAGAAGGGCCCCAACCACCTTAGGGATTGGTCACAATCCTGCCAGGCGTGGCCCCACCCCTAGGCCGCGGCTAGGGGGCTTGTGACCCCCTCGGGCATTGTTTCGCGTTGATTCTTCTTCCCAAAAATCATAAATGTTCCAAAACAAATAACTGTAGGTTTTTTATTGCGTTTGAACTTCGTTTGGTATGGATAATCTGCGAAACAAAAAACATGCAACAAACAGGAACTAGCACTGGGCACTGGATCAATATGTTAGTCCCAAAAATAATATAAAAAGTTGCCAAAAGTATATGAAAGTTGTAGAATATTGGCATGAAACAATCAAAAATTGTAGATATGACGGAGACGTATCAGCATCACCAAGCTTAATTCCTCCTCGTCCTCGAGTAGGTAAATGATAAAAAAGATAATTTTTGATGTGGAATGCTACCTAGCATAATCTTGATCATATAATCTAATCATGGCACGAATACTAAAACACGAGTGATTCGAAGCAATAGTCTATCATTTGACATAAAGACAATAATATTTCAAGCATACTAACAAAGCAATCATGTCTTCTCAAAATATCATGTCCAAAGAAAGTTATCCCTAAAAAATCATATAGGCTGGCTATGCTCCATCTTCCCCACACAACGTATTTAAATCAAGCACAACCCCGGTTTTAGCCAAGCAATTGTTTCATACTTTATTGTTCTCAAACTTTTTCAACTTTCACGCAATACATGAGCATGAGACATGGACATAGCATTATAGGTGGAATAGAATATGGTGGTTGTGGAGAAGACAAAAGGGGGAGATAGTCTCACATCAACTAGGCGTATAAACGGGCTATGGAGATGCCCATCAATAGATATCAATGTGAGTGAGTAGGGATTGTCATCCAATAGATGCACAAGAGTTATAAGTGTATGAAAGACCAAAAAGAAACTAGTGGGTGTGCATCCAACTCGCTTGCTCACGAAGACCTAGGGCAATTTGAAGAAGCCCATCATTGGAATATACAAGACAAGTTCTATAATGAAAATTTCCCACTAGTATATGAAAGTGACAACATAGGAGACTCACTATCATGAAGAGCATGGTGCTATTTTGAAGCACAAGTGTGGTAAAGGATAGTAGCATTGTCCCTTCTCTCTTTTCTCTCATTTTTTTAATTATTTTTTTCTTTTTTTTGGTGGGCTTCTTTGGCCTCTTTTTTTTATTTGGGCTTCATTGGCCTCTTTTATTACTTCCTCACATGGGACAATGCTCTAATAATGATGATCATCACACTTTTATTTACTTACAACTCGATAATTAGAACAAAATATGACTCTATATGAATGCCTCCGGCGGTGTACCGGGATGTGCAATGATCTAGCGTAGCAATGACATAAAAAATGGACAAGCCATGAAAACATCATGCTAGATATCTTACGATCATGCAAAGCAATATGACAATGATGGCGCGTGTCATAATAAACGGAACGATGGAAGTTGCATGGCAATATATCTCGGAATGGCTATGGAAATGCCATAATAGGTAGGTATGGTGGATGTTTTGAGGAAGGGTATATGGTGGGTGTAATGCACCGGCGAAAGTTGCGCGGTACTAGAGCGGCTAGCAATGGTGGAAGGGTGAGAGTGCGTATAATCCATGGACTCAACATTAGTCATAAAGAACTCACATACTTATTGCAAAAGTCTATTAGTCATCGAAACAAGGTACTACACGCATGCTCCTAGGGGAAGGGTTGGTAGGAGTTAACCATTGCGCGATCCCGACTTCAACACAAAGGATGACAATCAATAAATAAATCATGCTACGACCTCGTCACATAACGGTTCACCATACGTGCATGCTACGGGAATCACAAACCTTAACACAAGTATTTCTACGAATGCACAATTACTCACTAGCATGAATCTAATATCACATCTTCATGTCGCAAAACTATTGCAAGGAATCAAACATATCATATTCAGTGATCTACAAGTTTTATGTAGGATTTTATGACTAACCGTGTGAATTACCAACTCATGTTAACTCTCTAAATAGGTATAAGTGAAGCATGAGAGTTTAATTCTTTCTACAAAAGATATGCCCCGCTCTAACAAATATAAGTGAAGCAAAAGAGCATTCTACAAATGGCGGTTTTCTATGTGTAGGGAAAGAGGCAATCCAAACTTCAAATGATATAAGTGAAGCACATGAAGCATTCTATAAAGCCATACTCAAAAGATATAAGTGAAATGAAAAGAGAATTCTATAAATCAACCAAGGACTATCTCATACCAGCATGGTGCAAACAATAAAATGGGAAAATAAACACAAAAGACGATCCAAGCATTTGCACATATCATGTGACGAATAAAAATATAGCTCCGAGTAAAATTACCGATAGATTGTAGACTGTGACATCCTCGGCTTTTGCAACAGTAATTATTGTGACTAAGCTACAGTGATCACCCGCTAATGATGCCACGTCATCGAATTCCCATCTCACACCCGCGTTGATTCGAGTCTGTCCGGATCCAAAAATTTGAAAACAAAAGAAAAGTACTTTATAAGTTCATTACAAGTATTAAAAGAATATATATAAAAAGGAAAGTATTAAAAATAATAATGATAAAATAAAGTATAAAAAAAATATTCAAAAAGAAAAATCAAATAGTAAAATAAATAATAGAAAAAAGAAAAAAAACAACCCCCACCCCCCTGGTCGAGCTGGGCCAAGAGGCCCAATTGGCCAGGCCCCAACCGCGCCCACCTCCTAACCCTAAAACGCCCCGACGCCCCGCTCCTCCCTTTCCAGCGCCGCCACCCCACGAGGCCCCAGTCGCCCGCCCCCACGTACCGAGCCTCCCTCCTCTCGGTCTCCCTTCTCTCCCCCCCCCATCATCCCCTTCTTCCCCACGACAGCCCTCCCTGGCCGAGCCCTCCTCTCTCTCTCGGTGCTCCACCCACCAACCCCCGAGACCAGGGCTCCCTCCCCTCGGATCCCCACTCCACCGCCCGATCCCCCCTGCCCTCTCCCTCGGTTCCCCTCCCGTCGGCCCCCTGTCCTCCCGCCGCCGACCCCCTGCCGCCTCTCTCCCTGCTCGCCCGAGCCCCATCTTGCCGGCCTCCTTTCCCCTCGTCCTCCCAGGAACCGAGGCCCCCCTGGCCACCGCACTTCGGCCGACCTCCCCATCCCGGGGGGGGGCATCTCCGGCGGCCCTCACCTCTCCGGTGGCCGCCCCTCCCCGTCGGCGCATCGGCCGGGGTCCCACCAACCACGGCGGCCCCGTCATCGGGCCCATCCCCGCCGGTTCTCCTCCGATGCATCGCGACCCCGCGCCGGCCGGAGCCCCCGTCGACGACTCCATCCCGGGGGCCCTCCTCACCGGGGCCCCTCTCGGCACGACCTCGCCGGCACGACCGTCACCGTCCTCACCGGAACAGCGCCGTCACCGTCACTGCCTCGTCCTCCTCCTCGCCGTCACCTCCGGTTCCCGCGAACTCCGGCTTCATCGGGCCGTCTCGTCAACGTTGGTGAGCCCCTCCTCGGGCTCCTCCCACCGTCGCGTTCTCCTCACCGTCCCGGTTCCGTTCCGGCAAACGGGACCCCGATCCTTCGACGGTAGACTCCGGTAGGAAGGATTGAACATTTGGTTCTTCTATGTTGAGTTAGCAGAGAGTTGTGTTCTCTGTTGTCTGTTGACAGAGAGAGATGAGAGTGTGTTGAGTTAAAAGAAAAATAAATGATGTATTAGACGCGTATGTATGTATGTATGTATGAGATGCGATGTATGTATTTGCGTATATGGATATTTAGAGGAATACGATGTTTGCACGGTTAGGTATCTATAATAAAATGAGTAAATAGCCTTAGGCCACTTACCGGTGGGGCCAATGCACCCGCTGTCTATGACAGGGAGGCCCCACGCGATAGTTAAAATAAAAATAAAAATAATGTTTTTAATAAATAAAAAAATAGATATATTAGTTAAATTAATTAATTAGAATAATTAGAGTATGACACGTGGGTCCCCCACTAAATTAATCTGATTAATTAATATTTAATCTTAAATAAAACTTGTGCCTATGACGTTCGGGACCCACTGGTCAGTTGACCAGTCAAATGTTGATGTCAGCATGACATCGCGATGATGTCATAAGAGGATTTTATTAAAATAATTAAATCTGTTTTAAATTCCTAATTGTTGAATAAAACTTTAAAAATTAATATTAAATGATCCGTAAGTCAGATCAAAATGTTTTCAACATGAAAGTTGATCAGCAAAACGAGACGAACCCGGATACACGGCCCGTTCGTCTGTCACGCGTCCCTAGCATAGCAAACATGGAACTTTTCCATCGTTTCCAGTATAACCGGTAGTAGCCCGAGACCCGGAAAATATCGTCAGATATTCTTCCGACCCGTCTATGACGGATGTTGCTGCGTTAGCTCATGTCTAGCCTGCATCTTGCCATGTCATGCTTTGTGTTGCATCGGTGCTATTATTTATTGTTTCTTCCCCCTCTTCTTACTGGTAGACCCCGAGACTGATGCTGCTGCCGGGTACATCTACGACCCTGCCGATCAGTCCTTTGCCGTAGAGCAGCAAGGCAAGCAAACTCCCCTTGATCATTACTATATCGCCTATGTCTTTCTTCCTACTGCTTGCATTAGTATTTTGCTACTGTTGTAGTTAGCTCCTATATCTGATGCATAGCCTATTTTTGATGAACTGCTACTTTCAGTCATGTACTCTAAATATGCTTAGTATAGGTGGAGCAGTCATCCCCTCTGACCCCGTAGTTCAGTTGCCCCGCTTGCTTTTCAATCTCGATCTCTGATCGACGATGCCAGGCCCGACACAGCACATAAACCCCCCTTCGTTGTACGACGCTATAGGGATACTATCGGGTATCGAGGGTGACGCCTCGCTAAGTACTCCTGATGATATCTCTGTAGTATAGCTAGTCGGTCGTGGTTATCGAGGGTGATTCCTCTTTCAGAATTCCCGATGACGCCTCTGTCGTGCAACCCCGCATTTGTGGGACCCCCGAGGGTGATTCCTCTAAGCCCACCTTGACGGGTACATCGTTCGGAATCCAACAAGGGTGATACCTCGGATTCCCCCCGATGTTACAACCACACAGTTACTCGACCATGTTACTGGGATCATTGGTGATTAGTTGTAAGACGGGTGGATTCCCGTGAGATTGTGTTGGTGGCCTAATTAAAATGCTAATGGATTTGGGTATTTGATCTGGGTTGGTCGGAGACCTTTTCGCACTAACCGGCTACGTGGGAAGAATTATGGGTACTCGGCGTCGCGGTATCAGCCGAAGCTTTTCAGATGCCAGCAATGTAGCGGCGCACGCCCGAGTGGTCCCGAGATGCATCGCGCTTGTGATTAAGGGATGCTAGGACTGACGTCGGCCGCCCACGCCACGTGCAGGAGCGTGAAGGGGAACTGTGCCCATGAACCCTTTGTGCTTAGGATTTAGACCGGCGGGCTGGCCTCTCTGATTAGTCTTAGGTGGGGCTGCGACGTGTTGATATTCCGAGGCCGGGCAGGACCCAGAAAAGTATGTCCGGCTAGAGTGTTATCGAGCGTGACGGGACATGTGGTGCACCCCTGCAGGGATGAAAATTAACTATTCGGATAGCCGTGTCCACGGTTACAGGACGACTTGGAGTTGTGCCCCGATCTTTTACAACTACAATTGTTACTTAACTGGAATTAGTTTGCCTCGAGATTGCTCCCTCGCAGGGAGTCGAGGGAGGATCTTTAGGCGTGACCTCACTTTAATATTGCTGCAACAATATGACTATTAATGTTACCCCTGTTCTACTCTCATCTATTGCTGCAAGACCCTGAAGATGCTAGTCTTCGATAGGACTAGGCCTTCTCTCTCTATTCTCGCATTGCTGCAGTCAGTCCACATATAACCCCCTTCTTTGATACTGATGCATAATTAGGATAGTTCTGATGTAAGACTTGCGAGTACTTTGGATGAGTACTCACCGCTGCTTTGCTCCCTCCTTGTCCCCTTGATCCGGTGCTGCGACCAGATGATGGAGCCCAGGAGATGGAGGTCCCCGCCGTCGACGACTGCAACCCCGACGGTGCCTACTACTACGTGGAGGCCGCTGATGATCAGGAGTAGTTAGGAGGTTCCCAGGCAGGAGGCCTCGCCTCGTTCGATCGTTGTATCTTTTGTGCTAGCCTTCTCTAAGGCACCCCATGTTGTTTTATGTCTGTACTCAGATATTTGTTGCTTCCGCTGACTCGTGTGTTTATTGAGCTTTCGTATTCTAGCCCTCGAGGCCCCTGGCTTGTAATATGAAGGTGATGATATTTTATTTGTGTCGAGAGTTGTGTTGTGGTATCTTCCCGTGAGTCCTTGGGTTTGATCGTACGCATTTGCGTGTATGATTAGCGTACGATTAAATCAAGGGCGTCACAAGTTGGTATCAGAGCCGACTACCTGTAGGTAGCCCCCTTTCCAACTCCTTGGCCGAAGTTGAGTCTAGTGTTTGAAAAACTTTACTAACATTGATGTTGTGGCTTACGGGCCCACATCTCAATTGGGTGGTATTAGTATCTTTTACTCCTTTCCTATACTCTGGGCTCTACTCTGTCTTCTCTTTCGGGTTAAAGATTTTACTAACTCTAACATTAGGTTTGGGTAGATATTTTCTCCCAGGGAGTCTCGTATTTCAGACGATGGCTTGATCTATCAGAGGACTCCGAAGTTACTCTCTGATGTTATCTCGAGAACTAGTGCCTATCGCTCTTGCAATTTCCTTTCCTCGGACTACCACTATGGATAACTACATACATATGTCGTTCATACTTTCTTCTCCAATTGCTCTTGTTACTACGAGATGCAACGAATTACCTTATCGGGGATTTGTCCGTCATCAGTTGTCATGGGTTCCGATAGCTCTCTGAATTACTATTCGTTCTTCCGAAATCCTCCGTAGCCACATGTTCATGACCTTTCTCACCTGCTTGCATTATGGTTAAATCCATTTGTCTAGCAGCATTCATTAAAATCCTTTGTGATTTTCCTGTGATTTTATTGATTCTACCTTTTGTGAATGCACACGATCATCTGTTGTGACTCATAAATTATCTACCGGCTCAGACGTCCCTCCAGACCGAGTTGGTTCTCGACAAATCAATTTTTGGTGGGTTGTCCATCTAAGTCCATTCAACCTACTTGTATTTGATTGGAGCATCTGATTATGATACGCCAACCTGGAAACCATAATTCCTTTGGTAATTAAGTATCGATATTTTTCAGATGTTCTATTAACACGATGCATTGCATCCTATATCCCTCTTATTGAGTACCATTACTCACATCAGATCATTTGTGGATTGTCATACTCATTTCGAGTTATTATCCGACGGCATCCTTTGCTTTAGAAAATTCTTGTGATTGCTTCCCCTGACACATGATGCCATTGGTAAATTGTGTCTTCTCCCTTTGATAAGTTGTACCATACGATTTGTCAGCCATGCCCTTCAAGCATGTGTTAATTACTCTTGAAGTTTGTGGTATATGTTCCTAAGATGCCCCGATGGGTTGAACATGTGCCTTCCTTAATCAATATGACCTGAAGAGTTTTCACAAGTCTTGCTCTTCTGGTGTTTTGCCAAATGTTCTTTCAAAGCTACAACTTAATCAAAGGCGAGGAATAAATGGCAGGTGATGCATTGATGAAGTGGGAGTCGACCTTGAACATTGTGTTCATGCCCATGGAAACGACGTTGATCCTATCATAGAAACTTCTCGTATAAATAATCAATTCATTATGTAGTTTAAATATGGGATGTGTGATCTTATCCTTTGCAGTCGTGGTTCCGACCATGTTGTCGTACCTTGATTTCATTCTCGGACGAGTTAAAGTACTTGTCTTCTTCAGATCGACACGCCGGTCCAATCCGTAAAGTTGATCTACCTCTGAGTATTATTCCTTGTAGCTCGAGGATATCGCGGAGCTATGGAACTTCTTGTGAGCTCCTCATCAACTATGATATTTTCCTTAATTCCAGTTGCCTCGTGTTTGAGTTGTTGGACAGGCGAGTACATCGATATCTGAATCGAATACGCATTGCGATTCAACAATTTTTAGTAATCTTCCTTGTTTACGAGTTTGTACTCGATCTTGTTATTCCAAGTTGTTAAGCTACGTCATCATCCTCATGTTGGAGCTCGATCATGCTATCTATAACCTTCATCCCTCGAACACAATTCCAACTGTGTGTTAAGCTTGCATCGAGCTTTCCACATCATGTTGGTTGTCCTGAAAGGCAATCTCAATTCTAAGCTAGCAGTCTTATCGGTGATTCCGACAACCTCTTGCTTCATCATTCCCTTGCTTGATGTCGTCGCTAAACGATTACATCTTCATGAAATTTCTCGACAAATGTGTCGTGATCACCATCAGCATTCTGAGCTCTTGCAGGGTATCAATCGAATGCATGTTGACAAATACCATCCTTGCCCCTCGATGATTCTATTATCATCAGCATCATTGTTTACCTTCCCTCCAACACAAACGTGTTCATGTTTGGTGTTGTCCCTTAAGTTCCTTGCTATTCATCTTATGTTATCTTCTACCTTGGAGTATTACCATCTTTATGTCAAGGATGTCGTGAGAATTGTGCACATCTTAAGAATTCTCGATATAGTAATACTTCTCGCCATCACGATTCATTTCTTGGTGCCGTGTTGTTTCAAACCGGAATACCAACAAGTGAACCCTGATGTGTGATTCCAATACTTCTGGCAACCCTTTTGCCTTGAGGTTAAGAATTGATTGTTTCATTCTTAGTGTGTTGGGTGTAGGCTCATCATTTTTGACATTGGTTGTGCTGCTCCGTCCGTATTTCCGAGCGCACCATTCAACCAATGTTTAATTGTTGTTGTTCCCTTGAACATACGACATTATACCATTTGATTTGACAAATTCTATCTCCGTGATATTATAAAATTTGGAAATTCATCCCTATCTAAATCTTATGGGATTGTTGTTGAGCCCATCGGCCGCACCCTCAAGTTCTCCATGGTTCGTGATGAAGCTTTTGAAAGCATTATCTTCGTGCCTACCTCACGAATAATATGTTGGGTAGCAAGAATGTTTTCCCAAAGTTCATGTATGTTCTTACCGCCATGAATACGAGGAAGTTTTATTCCACTTCCTCTCTGGCCACCCCAAGTCATTCACGCATGTGCGAAGTGTTATATGTTTTGATGATTTGCTATCTTCACTCCACATAATTTCTCTTAGCACCACAAGCTACTGACTGATTTGATCAAGGAAAAGAAGTTCTTTCATAAGATCTAATCCATACTTACACATGGAGCCTTGTTATCCTCGATGATGGTGTCTGAATGAGAACCCAGTTGCATTTTGACGTACAAATTCTATGTGGGCACGAATGTCTTGACATTGTGTTCATATGTATTAAATCAAACTCTTGATTCAAGAATTGCTTGTGTAGTTCATATCATGAGAATCTTGCGTCTTCATTTTTCTTCTCAGTCATCTTGAGTGTGAGGTGTCCCGGCACCAATCAGATCTAATTCTCTGGCAGATATGATGGTTGGAACATTTCCCAGTAATTATAACTTTGGTCTTTAGGAAAACCGGTACAGTGATGTCTTGTCTGGCACACTGGGTCGGAGGACCTATTGTTATAAATCCTTCCATATGTAAGGTTCGCCATTCTACCATGAGGAAATTGTATGACTTAGCTTTGTAAGTTGTCCCTCCTGGTTCCTCTTGTATACCCATAAGTCCAACCTTTATCTGATGACCATGTCGATACTACCCCAAAGCACGGATGTGGTAATTTAAATTTCAACAGGAACATTGGAAGCGTGATGCTAAATTGTTCCTGATGAATTATCCAAACCGCATGGTATGGATAAACATGATGATTCTTCTTGTCTCTTTACCAAGATGGTTATGTACTGGATGACCTATCATGTATACCATACTCTATGATTTCCTCGGGAATGGTATACTCTAATACTTGTGTGTGAGTGAACACATTTTCCCTCCCATTGGTCTGTTTGATTTTTATTGTGGCATAACTTATCTAAGCAGTGTTAATTCCCTGCTTAGGTAAAATCTCGGTATACAACTTTGTCAGCAAGACCCTGTTACTATTGTGGATAACATTCCGGTAGCCGCCGGTGGACGAGAACCTTGCCTATTGGCCCGCCTCGTTTCAACGAGCAGGAAAATGGTTCTATTCGTCCCCCGCCCTTGGTACCGACGTGGTTGCCAACATAACTGACAGGTTGTCCTCTGGCATGTCTTGCTACCAAGACCGTATAATATGCCACCCCTCTATCTACTCTCGGTCCACATGGTGGACCCATAACCCAAAGTTCCATAGGATTGAAACCTAGCTCTCCTGTACATCTTTGACTCCAAAGTATCCTTTGCACTTGACTCATATGGAATTCCCGAGCCACCGTTCAACGGACTGATCACTCCTTGGTCCGGATATTATTCAACATGCCGAAGATCAAGTCCGCATTATTCATGAGAATCTAAAGGCTGCTCAGTCTCGTCAGAAGAGTCAGTACGACCGTCATCATCAAGATAAGGTCTATCAACCTGGCGAAAAGGCTTATCTTCGTGTCACACCAATGAGAGGTGCACACCGTTTCGGAATCAAGGGCAAGTTAGCTCCTCGTTATATTGGTCCTTTCACTATTCTCGAAAGGTGTGGAAGAGTGGCTTATCAATTGGAACTGTCGGCGAACCTTTCTCAGGTTCACGATGTCTTCCATGTTTCTCAGCTCCGTCGCTGCTTCAAGGACCCTATTCGAGCAGTGGATCACGGTATGCTTGAACTACAACAAGACCTCTCTTATAAAGAGCATCCGGTCCGCATTCTCGACCAAGCTGAACGTAAGACTCGTCGCAAGGTCACCAAGTTCCTTAAGGTGCAGTGGTCAAATCATTCTGAAGATGAAGCCACTTGGGAACGCGAGGATCATCTTCGTGATAAATACCCCGAGCTTTTTCCTTCTACCTCTTAATTCTCGGGATGAGAATTCTTGTTAGTAGGGGAGAATTGTGACATCCTCGGCTTTTGCAACAGTAATTATTGTGATTAAGCTACAGTGATCACCCGCTAATGATGCCACGTCATCGAATTCCCATCTCAGAACCGCGTTGATTCGAGTATGTCCGGATCCAAAAATTTGAAAACAAAAGAAAAGTACTTTATAAGTTCATTACAAGTATTAAAAGAATATATATAAAAGGGAAGTATTAAAAATAATAATGATAAAATAAAGTATAAAAAATATTTAAAAAGAAAAATAAAATAGTAAAATAAATAATAGAAAAAATAAAAAAAACAACCCCCACCCCCTGGCCGAGCTGGGCCAAGAGGCCCAACTGGCCAGGCCCCAACCGCTCCCACCTCCTAACCCTAAAACGCCCCAACGCCCCGCTCCTCCCTTTCCAGCGCCGCCACCCCACGAGGCCCTAGTTGCCCGCCCCCACGTACCGAGCCTCCCTCCTCTCGGTCTCCCTTCTCTCCCCCCATCATCCCCTTCTTCCCCACGACAGCCCTCCCTGGCCGAGCCCTCCTCTCTCTCTCGGTGCTCCACCCACCAACCCCCGAGACCAGGGCTCCCTCCCCTCGGATCCCCACTCCACCGCCCGATCCCCCCTGCCCTCTCCCTCGGTTCCCCTCCGGTCGGCCCCCTGTCCTCCCGCCGGCGGCCCCCTGCCGCCTCTCTCCCTGCTCGCCCGAGCCCCATCTTGCCGGCCTCCTTTCCCCTCGTCCTCCCAGGAACCGAGGCCCCCCTGGCCACCCCACTTCGACCGACCTCCCCATCCCGGGGGGGGGGCCATCTCCGGCGGCCCTCACCTCTCTGGTGGCCGCCCCTCCCCGTCGGCGCATCGGCCGGGGTCCCACCAACCACGGCGGCCCCGTCATCGGGCCCATCCCCGCCGGTTCTCCTCCGATCCATCGCGACCCCGCACCGGCCGGAGCCCCTATCGGCAACTCCATCCCGGGGGCCCTCCTCACTGGGGCCCCTCTTGGCATGACCTCGTCGGCACGACCGTCACCGTCCTCACCGGGACAGCGCCGTCACCGTCACTGCCTCGTCCTCCTCCTCGCCGTCACCTCCGCTTCCCGCGAACTCCGACTTCATCGGGCCGTCTCGTCAACGTTGGTGAGCCCTTCCTCGGGCTCCTCCCACCGTCGCGTTCTCCTCACCGTCCTGGTTCCGTTCCGGCAAACGGGACCCCGATCCTTCGACGGTAGACTCCGGTAGGAAGGATTGAACATTTGGTTCTTCTATGTTGAGTTAGCAGAGAGTTGTGTTCTCTGTTGTCTGTTGACAGAGAGAGATGAGAGTGTGTTGAGTTAAAAGAAAAATAAATGATGTATTAGACGCGTATGTATGTATGTATGTATGTATGTATGAGATGCGATGTATGTATTTGCGTATATGGATATTTAGAGGAATACGATGTTTGCACGGTTAGGTATCTATAATAAAATGAGTAAATAGCCTTAGGCCACCTACCGGTGGGGCCAATGCACCCGCTGTCTATGACAGGGAGGCCCCACGCGATAGTTAAAATAAAAATAAAAATAATGTTTTTAATAAATAAAAAAATAGATATATTAGTTAAATTAATTAATTAGAATAATTAGAGTATGACACGTGGGTCCCCCACTAAATTAATCTGATTAATTAATATTTAATCTTAAATAAAACTTCTGCCTATTTCGTTCGGGACCCACTGGTCAGTTGACCAGTCAAATGTTGATGTCAGCATGACATCGCGATGATGTCACAATAGGATTTTATTAAAATAATTAAATCTGTTTTAAATTCCTAATTGTTGAATAAAACTTTAAAAATAAATATTAAATAATCCGTAAGTCAGATCAAAATATTTTCAACATGAAAGTTGATCAGCAAAACGAGACGAACCCGGATACACGGCCCGTTCGTCTGTCACGCGTCCCTAGCATAGAAAACATGGAACTTTTCCATCCTTTCCAGTATAACCGGTAGTAGCCCGAGACCCGGAAAATATCGTCAAATATTCTTCCGACCCGTCTATGACGGATGTTGCTGCGTTAGCTCATGTCTAGCCTGCATCTTGCCATGTCATGCTTTGTGTTGCATCGGTGCTATTATTTATTGTTTCTTCCCCCTCTTCTTATTGGTAGACCCCGAGACTGACGCTGCTGCCGGGTACATCTACGACCCTGCCGATCAGTCCTTTGCCGCAGAGCAGCAAGGCAAGCAAACTCCCCTTGATCATTACTATATCGCCTATCTCTTTCTTCCTACTGCTTGCATTAGTATTTTGCTACTGTTGTAGTTAGCTCCTATATCTGATGCATAGCCTATTTTTGATGAACTGCTACTTTCAGTCCTGTACTCTAAATATGCTTAGTATAGGTGGAGCAGCCATCCCCTCTGACCCCGTAGTTCAGTTGCCCCGCTTGCTTTTCAATCTCGATCTCTGATCGACGATGCCAGGCCCGACACAGCACATACACCCCCCTTCCTTGTACGACGCTATAGGGATACTATCGGGTACCGAGGGTGACGCCTCGCTAAGTACTCCTGATGATATCTCTATAGTATAGCTAGTCGGTCGTGGTTATCGAGGGTGATTCCTCTTTCAGCATTCCCGATGACGCCTCTGTCGTGCAACCCCGCACGTGTGGGACCCCCGAGGGTGATTCCTCTAAGCCCACCTTGACGGGTACATCGTTCGGAATCCAACGAGGGTGATACCTCGGATTCCCCCCGATGTTACAACCACACAGTTACTCGACCATGTTACTGGGATCATTGGTGATTAGTTGTAAGACGGGTGGATTCCCGTGAGATTGTGTTGGTGGCCTAATTAAAATGCTAATGGATTTGGGTATTCGATCTGGGTTGGTCGGAGACCTTTTCGCACTAACCGGCTACGCGGGAAGAATTATGGGTACTCGGCGTCGCGGTATCAGCCGAAGCTTTTCAGATGCCAGCAATGTAGCGGCGCACGCCCGAGTGGTCCCGAGATGCATCGCGCTTGTGATTAAGGGATGCTAGGACTGACGTCGGCCGCCCACGCCATGTGCAGGAGCGTGAAGGGGAACTGGACCCACGAACCCTTTGTGCTTAGGATTTAGACCCGCGGGCTGGCCTCTCTGATTAGTCTTAGGTGGGGCTGCGACGTGTCGATATTCCGAGGCCGGGCAGGACCCAGAAAAGTATGTCCGGCCAGAGTGTTATCGAGCGTGACGGGACATGTGGTGCACCCCTGCAGGGATGAAAATTAACTATTCGGATAGCCGTGTCCACGGTTACAGGACGACTTGGAGTTGTGCCCCGATCTTTTACAACTACAATTGTTACTTAACTGGAATTAGTTTGCCTCGGGATTGCTCCCTCGCAGGGAGTCGAGGGAGGATCTTTAGGCGTGACCTCACTTTAATATTGCTGCAACAATATGACTATTAATGTTACCCCTGTTCTACTCTCGTCTATTGCTGCAAGACCCTGAAGATGCTAGTCTTCGATAGGACTAGGCCTTCTCTCTCTATTCTCGCATTGCTGCAGTCAGTCCACATATAACCCCCTTCTTTGATACTGATGCATAATTAGGATAGTTCTGATGTAAGACTTGCGAGTGCTTTGGATGAGTACTCACCGCTGCTTTGCTCCCCCTTGTCCCCTTGATCCGTTGCTGCGACCAGATGATGGAGCCCAGGAGATGGAGGTCCCCGCCGCCGACGACTGCAACACCGACGGTGCCTACTACTACGTGGAGGCCGCTGATGATCAGGAGTAGTTAGGAGGTTCCCAGGCAGGAGGCCTCGCCTCGTTCGATCGTTGTATCTTTTGTGCTAGCCTTCTCTAAGGCACCCCATGTTGTTTTATGTCTGTACTCAGATATTTGTTGCTTCCGCTGACTCGTGTGTTTATCGAGCTTTCGTATTCTAGCCCTCGAGGCCCCTGGCTTGTAATATGAAGCTGATGTTATTTTATTTGTGTCTAGAGTTGTGTTGTGGTATCTTCCCGTGAGTCCTTGGGTTTGATCGTACGCATTTGCGTGTATGATTAGCGTACGATTAAATCGAGGGCGTCACATAGACGAAAGAGGGGATGCCTTCCGGGGCATCCCCAAGCTTAGATGCTTGAGTCTTCCTTGAATATTACCTTGGGGTGCCTCGGGAATCCCCAATCTTAGTCTCTTGCCTCTCCTTATTCCTTCATCCATCGTGGTCTCACCCAAAACTTGAAAACTTCAATCACACAAAACTCAACAAAACCTTCGTGGGATCCGTTAGTCTAATAAAGTAAATCACCACTTTAAGTACTGTTGTGAACTCATTCCAAATTCATATTAGCATTATATCTACTGTAATCCAACTTCACCATGGTTCATACCCCTCGATACTACCCATAGATTCATCAAAATAAGAGAACAACGCATCGAAAACAGAATCTGTCAAAAACAGAACAGTCTGTAATAATATGTATATTTAGTATACCTCTGCTATCCCAAAAATTCTGAACAATTATTACAATTAGGGAAATTTTCATATCAATCAGCAGCAAAAATAATCAACTCAAAAGCTCTTTCTGGATAGGAATTAAAAATAATTTCGTGAGCACAAAGTTTCTGTCTTTTTCAGCATGATCAAACAACTATCACCCAAACTAATCATAAAGGCTTTACTTGGAACATTATTTTTATAATACACTGGAATTTTACAAGGGGATAATTATTTTTGTGAGAAACTTCCATGAAAAATTCTACATTGTTTCTATGAGCATAAACACAACTGTTCAAGGTCGGCCCTCACTTCCGCAATGCATCACCTTTCAATTTCTTCTCTTTTTGAAAAAGTTTTAAGTTCCCCTCTATATTTTTTTTTTGTTTTTAAACTAAATAAAAGCACTCAACAGAAATAAATGACTCTCTAAAACTTTTGGGTTGTCTCCCAGGCAGCGCTTTCTTTAAAGCCATTAAGCTAGGCATAAAGTGCTCGAGTAATGGATCCACCCGGATCCCAAGGCATATCGAAGCCAATTTTAATTAACAATGATTTGTAATTTAGTAGTGAGCACAAGGTAACATAATATCATGCAATGACGAAGTCTAACTCTCTTCATATGCATTGGCATGACATAAAAGAACAATTCATGCACATCAAGTAAAGGCCAATACATAGCATAAGAAGTTTCTTGCAATTTTATCGTATTGGAAACATAGAGAGGTGGAGATGTAGTTCCTCTCTCTTAATAATTGCAAGTAGGAGCAGCAAGCACATGCATATTATATTTGAAAGTGCGTTATATCGACTAGAGGGGGGTGAATAGGAGATTTTTACAATTTCATCACTGAGGAAATTCCTTTTCAGGAAATTCCTCACTGATGACTAACTTACAGCGGAAACAGTTAAGGATCAGTCATGCAAACGTTCACAACAGCAGTATTACAGAGTGAAGATTGTGAAAACAGATTGCACAGTAAGCAGGCACGCAGAATACAGATGATGATTATCTCAAGTGAAGAATTTGGGGTTGAGGAAATTCAGAGAAAGTCTTCAGCAAATTCTTCAAACAGTCACAGTGAATGTCATCAACACATAATACAAAGAATGTAAAGAGTTGAGGAATTAGAACCCGATTCTTGGTGAAGACTGTTGTTGATGACCCAGTTCCAACTGCTGTGACAGTTGTACATCTGGTTTGGAGCTGCTTGGTATTGAAACCAAAGGACACCCAGTCCCGGGACACACAGTCCCTACCGTATTCTCCTTGAGCTAAGGACACACAGTCCTCGCCCAACACTCGTGGTAAGTCTTTAGGGCAGACTTCCAAACCCTCACAAACTCGGTCACCCGGCGATCCACAATTGACTGCTGGATTGCTCTAGACCATGACGCCTAACCGTCTGGAGGATGCACAGTCCTCAAAGGTAAAAGGCTTCAGTCCCACATAGGAACAACTTCTTCAGTGATGCTCAATCACTAGGTTTGGTTTGTGGTTTCGGTGGGTAGTGTATTTCCTCACTGATGATTTACTCTCGAAGGCTCTGAGGAATTTGAGTTGCTCTTATGACAAGTGTCAGTTTCTAACGGAGCAGCCAACCAGCTAGTGGTTGTGAGGGGCGGCTATTTATAGCGTGGGAGCATCCCCACATGATTTGACACTAATGCCCTTAAATAATATGACCGTTGGACTGGATAAGACCAGTGACTTGGCGTGGCTATCGAAACGGTCGGGACCCTCAACTGTGAGAGTCCTCATGTCACTCATATTCCTCACTTGAGGCTTTTGGTAGGATTTGGCTTGGGTTGAGCATCATGAGGAAATTCATTCCATAGCGTTACTTTGACCCCCTTTAACAGTACGGTGTTCCTATTCATCAAATGCGAAGAAAGTAAAAACAGAAAGCGTAAATCTTCACGCTTCAATTTCTTCAAAATGATTTTCTTCAGGAACCACCGATCTTCTCGATATCAATATCTTCATGAGGAATATCAATTTCATCGCAGATTCCTCGTGATTCATTTCTTCAGCTTCAGACCAATTTCTTCAACTGAAGACATATATTATTAGGGGTCGATATTCTTCAAATATCTCAAACTCCTCAATGACTTATAGATCCTGTGTACACTTATAAACACATTAGATACTTAACCTATAAGTCTTCAAACCACCAAAATCACTAAGGGGCACTAGATGCACTTACAATCTCCCCCTTTTTGGTGGTTGATGACAATTAGGTTAAGTCTTCAACAGGGATCAAAAATATGAAGTGTAAATACTTAATTGAGGAATTTGAAAACAAGATTCACGGAGACTCCCCCTGAAGATGTGCATACCTTGAGGATTTTGCTTTTATAGCATATGCACATTGATGATATATATCATGGAGATCTCCCCCTGAATCTTGTAAGTCATGCATACATATAACATATCATTTGAATAAAATGAAGATGCATGATGGCAAATGGTATCTGACGAATTCCAGCATGCGTGCATTAAAAACTTGAGGAATAAGCATGCGAAGAAAAACGTTCAAAAAGCATCAGAGTACCATCGGGCTTAAGTTACAACTCATTACATAAAAACTTCAGAAGAGCCAAGAGTTTGTAACTTAAATATAGTTCATAAGCCCCAAAAATAAATCCCGTTTGAAGACTAACTCTCAAGTTTCTCCCCCTTTGTCATCAAGTGACAAAAAAGGGACAAACTGAGGACTAACGCCCGTGAAGATTTCATTTGTTGGCGGTTGATGAAGATCCTTGACGCTTCTTGGGTGTAGTCTTCTTCCTTGGGCCTGTTGCGGTGTCGAGTTGTTCCTCATCAGATTCGGCGGTGCGGAATGACGAGAAGGAGCTGTCTTCAAGATCTGGCACTGGAACGGGCCTGAACTTCTTCTTGGGAGGCCACGACCACTCAAAGTCTTGCTTAAAGTTCATTTCTTCAAGCTCAGTCTGGGTCTTCAGATGTGCAAGATTAGCCCAGGTGCAATCGAAAACCTCATGCAGATAGTGATGATTAAGTTTCACAGAGTTCTGTGTCTCAGTGAGGGTTTCCACAATGGCACCAAATTGGCGTTTGACCCATTTGTGGTTGTGATCTACCTTCTGATGAAGACTGAGGAGAAGCTCTCTAGTGTTTAGCACGCGAGGAGGAACAGGGCTGGGTGGACGAGTCTCAGTATCGTCCCATGAAGAATAAGCGTCTGGTTCTTTAAACTGACCATCAAGAGGCCTGCTGCCTTCATCAATCATAGACTTTCCTTTTCCCTCAATGGGTTCGAAAGTCTTCTTGTGAACCCGGATAGGAGGCATATAACCAACATGGTTCTGGAAATCTGCGTGGAAGTTGATGCCTGTCCTTGTCCTGAGGAATCTCATGATCCATGGTGCATAAATTTTGTGATCATAGGGGCACATTGCATTGTCAGCCAAAGTCCTCAAGAAGAAATCATGGATATTCATAGGAATACCGTGAATGATGTTGAAGAGGATATTCTTCATGAGGCCGACGACATCTTCTTCATCGTCATGGCCTTTGATTGGCGCGAGCACACTGCAGAGAATGCGGTAGACAGACCGGGGTGTGTACTTGAGCTCATGGACGAGGAATGTGGTTCTTGAGGGTTTGCCTGCAGCCAAAGGCTTCATGAGGACTTCCATCATTCCATTTGGCAGCTCACGCTCACCATAAAGCTTCACTGCCCCGTCTGAAGGAATTGGTACGGGCAGTTCTCTGAGGAGTTCAGACGCTGGAGCCTTGTAGTGAGTGTTTTGGGTCATCCAGTCGAACACCCAAGTGTTGATGTCATCAGCGTTGCCCGAGATTTGCAGAGTTGCATAGAACTGAAGAATAAGTTCACTATTCCAGTCTGATATATCTGAGCACATAGGGAGCAAACCTGCATCGTGGAGTACACTGAGGACTGGTTCCCTGCAGGGAATTTCTTCAAGCTCAGCATGAGGAATGTGCCTGTGCTGGAATATCTTGTTGCGTCCACAGAGCACAGAAGCATAGTAGTTCATCTGAGTCCTTGTCCAAAACTTCAGATGCCTCATTTGAGGCTTGTCATAGGGATTTTCTCCGATGAAATACATGCGTTCCTCAAAGAAATTTTCTTTCTGAAACTTTGGCCTCTTCGAGAATGGCTGGCGCTGAACTGGCTTGATAGTGTGCTGGGGAATGGGAGGGGAAACAACCATGGCAGTCTCTGGGTTGAGCACAATGAATTCATTGTCAGGGGCGGGAACATTTTCTTCAGCATTTTCCCCAGGTTGAGGAATTTCATCAGCTGGTATTTCTTGCTCGGGCTGAGCTTCGGGCTGAGGAATTTCTGCTTCCTTCTCAGCTTGAGGAGTTTGATCAGCCTGTTCAGTGTGAGGAGCCTGCTCAGACTGTGCATTTTCATCAGCTTGTTCTTCTTCAGCTGGCTTTGTTGCAGAAGCAGATTCATCAGCTGTTGCAGCTGAAGCTTGAGTAGTCTCTGTCTGAGGAATATGAGGTTGATGACTGTCATCAATCTGGATTTCCTCATCAGTATGCTCCTCAGAGGCAGCATCCTTCATTTCCTCATCTTCCCTTGTAGTTTGGTCACCAATGACGACCATTTCATATGAAGGTGCAACATTTAGAGGCACCGGATCCAGAGGGGCAGATTCTTCAGTTTCCTTGAGGCGTTTTGCCTGAATCTTTTCTTCTGCTGAGGAAGCTTTTCTCTTCTTCGCTTCCTTCTCAGCAGCTCTTGCTTTTTCGCGTCTGATGCAGACGGGATTAACTTCTTCACCTTTGAAGCTTTTGGTGAAGGTGTTTTCTCTACAGATTCTTCAGCACGTAGTGAGGAACCAGCTGGAACAGAGTCATCAGCCTGCTTTGGTGAGGCAGCTGGATCAGGAGCAGTTGCATTAGGGGTTGCAATTTCATGAGTGGCGGTCTCGCTGATGATTTCTTCAATGGCCGGCTCATCAGCACGGCGCTCTTGGTGTTGTTCCTCACCTTGAGGAATTTCCTCCACATCAGGAGATACATCTTCTGGCTGCTCAACCAGGGGCTGAGGAGTTGGTGCTGGTGGTGGGTGTCGTTTGTTGTAGTCATCAACAGCACTAGTGGCTAGCTTGATGAAATTGTGTTTGATGCCTTTGCGGTCTGACAGTTTGTCACACTTGTCAGTCAAGACTTGCAGCTTTGCCTGGGTTGACACCAGTGCATCAGGAGTCAGCTTGAGGAGATTTTGCCTAAGGAATTTCTCCTTTTTGGCCTTTGCAATCTTTGCCTGCTTGGCCTTCTGTTCCTTCCACTTGGCTTCGTTTATGAAGGTGGCCACCATGTGGCTGATGCCAGGAGGAAGTTTCAAATCATCAATGGGTGTGTTTGGGTCTTCATACCATACATTGATGAAGTCGAGGAGGACCTTGGGGTCCATGGCCAGAGGAATAGCATTGTCTGATGCTTGTGCTACCCGTTCTTGCTTGTTCCTGATGATGGCTTGCAGGGTTTCATCATCATAATCATCACTTCCCTCTGATGCAGACGGGACTGCGATGATTTTGCTGGGGCTGGGCAGAGGTGCAGGTTCAGTAGTTGCTAAAGTCTTCACAAGGGGTGTTGAAGACTTTGACTCCGAGCTAGTTGCAGCTGGGAGTGAGGAGCTGGAGCTGGCAGTCGTAGTCTTCACGACTTTCTTCTGTACTGGCTTTGGAGGTGGAGCTGAGGACTTTGGTGTAGATGAGATGGGTGCTGAGGGTTTTGGCGCTCATGGTTTTGGTGTTGATGGTTTTGGAACTGAGGGTTTTGGAGCTGAGGGTTTTGTGACAAAAGCCTGTGCAGACTTCTCTTGAGGCTTTGGAGCCTTTGGCTTTGATGGCGCGGGCTGCTTTTGAGGAATCTCTGAGCCTGAAGTTTCTGCTGCTGAGGAATGAGCAGCACCGGAGGCAGCAGCTGAGGATTCATTGAATTTCTTCACTGTTGTTTCAGCTTGTTTCTTGAGCTTGGCCAGATGCCTTTCTTTTTCATCTGGGTAGTCATCAAGTGTCATAAGGCTAGAGGGATGAGCTTCTTGATGATCCTCAAGTGGGCCCCTTCTGCCAGGAGGCTTCAAAGCGAATTTCTTTGCATATTTTGGAGTCACAAACCTGTACTCCTTCCACTCCTTTGCCCATCTGCGTTCAATTTTCTGCAGCCTAATCTTTCTCTTGGCCATTGTCTCAGGTTCTTCATCAGGCGTACAATAGTCTAAGTATATGTCATCAGGAATATCAGCAGTTGTGTTCTGCTCCAGTTTCTTTCCTCCCTTCTGTTTGCTCTCTTCCTCCATTTTCTTCAGACGAGGAATTTGCTGATGATTTTGAACTCTTGAGGATTCTGATGAGCCTTGAAGAGTTTCTTCCAGAAACGCTGCAAATGAGTTAATGTGATGAGAACCGAGAGATTCATCAGCTGACATGTGTGTACCTGTGAACAGAGTATAGTTGCGAGGAATTTGGAGAGGTCATATGCGTTCTTAGATTTGAAGAAAATGAAAAAGTTTGACAGTTTGAGGAATATAACCAGTGGTTGTGGAATTTGTCTAAGCATACTGTTCTTGGGTTCCAGAGTTGTACAGATCCAAAAATTCGCACAATTGAGGAACCTCGTGAAAATCTTAGATGCTTAGCTAGTTCATCAATGATTGTGGTGATAGATAGTGTTTGAGGAATCATGTGCGCATCGTATCTTGAGGAAAAAACAGATTTCACATGGGAGAGGTAAAATTTCAGATCTAATCTGCTGTAAAAATGGAGTATATTTACCCTATAAGGTGCGAGCAAAGAACACAAAAGGTGGTGTTGGAGAGGCTCTTCGGTCGAGTGTCCAATGCACCCTAACTTGGTAGTAGAGGACGTCTACGGCGGCGGCGGACGTAGATGTTCTGACTCCGGCGTGATCCTGGCGACGAAAAGGTCGAGGCAATGAAGCTCTTCCTTACCGGCGACAAGACTACCAGCGGTGGTGCTAGGGTTCGGTGGAGAGTGCGATGGCAGGAGAGTGATGAGGCGGAGAGAGGATATCGAGGGGGATTAGGATCTATTTATAGCCCGAAAGTTACTGTTTGGCGTGAAAGTTTCGGACCGAATAGCCACTGCCTCTACGTCTCCGCAGGACACGTGTAGCTCTCGTACGATGCGGTGGAGATAGTGGAGATCGTGGTTATCCGATCGTGAGAAGTGGGGGTTCAGTTACTGTTCCTTTGAAGAAAACAATTTTGAAGATTTGAGGATTTTTGTTACAAAATCATCAGCTGACAAGGATGCAGTGAGGATTTTGAACAAAGATTCAAGTAGAACGCATATGAAGAATTGAATAGACTGGATAAGTATAGCATAGAGGGAAAGTAGGGTCCGATCACATTCACTTAGCAGAAACATCAACTTGAAGAAATAGCAATAAGTGAATGTTGTTGAGGACTAGAAATCACAGTCTACCTAGGCAAATGAAAGTCATCAAGTATTTTTGAAGATTTTGTAATAGAACATCACAATGAAGAACAGCTGTTTTGAAGAAAAATGCATTGTGAGCAAAATTGATCATTTGAAGAAAATCAACTTGAGGAATTTCACATTAGGCGGTGGCGTTACCCACCATATAAGAATGTTGATTACAGACGCCGCATACAATTGTCGTAGGGCCCTGAGAATCAATTTCTTCGTTAATTTCTTCACATTCAGAGTGACTTTCTTCATTGGTTGAAGAAAATCGTTTCATCATGTGTTGCACATCTAAGTCATCAACTTTGCATAAGTGTTAGGATGTGTGCATATTTTTACAAAACATTTGAAGATTCTAAGATATTTAGCTCACACCGCAACTTGCAAAACCTTTTCTCATCCAAGGGCTTAGTGAAGATATCAGCCAGTTGATCATCAGTCTTCACATGGTCGATGAGGATATTGCCCTTGAGGACATGGTCCCGAAGAAAATGATGACGAATCTGGATGTGCTTGGTCTTCGACTGCTGTACTGGATTATATGCAATCTTGATAGCACTCTCATTGTCACAGTAGAGAGGCACATTCTTCATATTGATGCCGTAGTCCTTGAGTGTTTTCTTCTTCCATAGTAATTGAGCACAGCAAGAACCAGCAGCAATGTACTCAGCGTCGGCAGTGGAGAGTGATACGCAGTTCTGCTTCTTTGAGGACCAACAAACTAGTGATCTTCCGAGGAAATGGCAAGTGCCAGACGTTGACTTGCGATCCACACGGTCACCAGCATAGTCTGAATCAGAATATCCTACCAAATGAAGATTGGAGCCCTTGGTATACCATAATCCTAGTGTTGGTGTGTGAGCTAAGTATCGAAGCATATGTTTCACAGCCTTATGGTGTGATTCCTTCGGTTTTGCTTGAAAACGTGCACACATGCAAACACTAAGAATTATATCTGGCCTAGATGCACATAGATACAATAAAGAGCCAATCATAGAACGGTATACCTGCTGATCGAAATCTTTACCATTTTCATCAGTGCCGAGGTGGCCGTTGGTAGGCATCGGAGTCTTGGCACCTTTGCATTCGTGCATGTAGAATTTCCTCAGAACATCCTTGAGGTATTTCTCCTGTGATACGAAGATTCCATTGCTTTGTTGACGAATTTGAAGACCTAAGAAGAATTTCAGCTCCCCCATCATGGACATCTGATATTCTTCACTCATCATGTAGGCAAATTCATCACTGTATCTTTTGTCAGTACAGCCAAATATGATATCATCAACATATATTTGACATACAAACATCTCATTATCATAGGATTTTGTGAAAAGAGTTGGATCGAGTGAACCAGGTTTGAAGCCTTTCTTCATGAGGAATTCCTTCAATGTATCATACCATGCCCGAGGGGCTTGCTTGAGGCCATACAGAGCCTTTTTGAGTCTGAAGACTTTGTCTGGATTCTTTGGATCCTCAAAACCTGGGGGCTGAGCAACATATACTTCTTCCTCAAGCTTACCATTGAGGAATGCACTTTTCACATCCATTTGATATAAGGTGATGTTATGATGATTAGCATAAGCAAGTAGAATTCGAATAGCTTCAAGTCTAGCAACAGGTGCAAAAGTTTCAGCGAAATCTATTCCTTCAACCTGGGTGTAGCCTTGGGCTACAAGTCGTGCCTTGTTCCTCACCACTTGACCGTCCTCGTCTTGCTTGTTTCGGAAAATCCACTTGGTGCCGATGATGTTATGCTTGCGAGGATCTGGTCGTTTGACGAGCTCCCATACGTCATTCAGCTTGAATTGAAGAAGTTCGTCTTGCATGGCTTGGATCCACTCCAGTTCCAGAAAAGCCTCAGCTACTTTTGAGGGTTCTGTGATGGATACAAAGGAAAAATGCCCACAAAAGTTAACTAAGTGTGAAGCTTTTGAGCGAGTGAGAGGACCTTGTGCATTAATGTCGTTGAGGATTTTGTCAAGTTCTACTTCATTTGCAATCCTCGGATGAGCTGGTTGAGGATTTTGTCTGGGCTGAGGAAGTGCTGCTGTTGCAATTTCCTCAGGAGCATCTTCTTGGTTTTCATCAGTGATGGGGATCGTTTCTTCACCAATTTCCTCAGTGGGGACAATGTCTTCAGTAGGCTTAAGCTTTATTGCTTCCTCAGGAGACAGCTTATCTAGATCAGAAGGCAATTGCTCTCTTTGCAAGCCATTAGTTTCATCGAACCGCACATCTACAGTCTCAACAACTTTGTTGTGATAGTTGTTGAAGACTCTGTAGGTGTGCGAGTCCTTTCCATAACCGAGCATAAAACCTTCATGTGCCTTAGGTGCAAATTTTGAGCTATGATGAGGATCTCTAATCCAGCATTTTGCACCCAAGACTTTGAAATAACTTACATTGGGTTTCTTGTCAGTGAGGAGTTCATATGAGGTTTTCTTGAGGAATTTCTGAAGATATACCCTGTTGATGATATGGCACGCAGTATTGATTGCTTCAGGCCAGAAGCGATGAGGAGTCTGATATTCTTCAAGCATTGTTCTTGCCATTTCAACCAGAGTCCTGTTCTTTCTTTCGATGACACCATTCTGCTGAGGAGTATACGGAGCAGACAATTCATGAGTAATACCAAGTTCATCAAGATAATCATCAAGACCAGTGTTTTTGAACTCGGTTCCATTATCACTCCTGATATGTTTGATCTTGATGCCGAAGTTCGGCGAGGCCCTTGAAGAAAATCGTTTGAAGATTTCCTGCACTTCAGTTTTATACACTATAATATGCACCCAAGTGTATCTGGAATAATCATCAACTATGACAAAGCCATATAGATATGCTGCATTGGTTAGTGTTGCATAGTGTGTAGGTCCAAATAAATCCATATGAAGCAATTCAAATGGACGTGTAGTGGTCATGATGGTTTTGGAGGGATGCTTGGATCTGGTCATTTTCCCAAATTCACAAGCACCGCAGAGATGATCCTTGAGGAATTTGACTGATTCGATGCCAATGACATGCTTCTTCTTTGCAAGTGTGTGCAAATTCCTCATGCCTGCATGACCCAGTCTTCGGTGCCACAGCCATCCTTCTGAGGTTTTTGCTAGTAAGCAAGTGGCTGGTTGAGGACCTGTAGAGAATTCAACAATGTAAAAATCCCCTCTTCTTACACCTTCGAAGACTTTGGATCTGTCAGATTCCATGATGACAACACATCTATATCTACCAAAGATAACAATCATATCAAGATCACAAAGCATCGAGACTGACATGAGGTTAAAACCAAGGGATTCAACAAGCATCACTTTGTCCATATGCCTATCCTTGGAAATAGCTACTTTGCCAAGTCCCAATACCTTGCTTTTACCTTTATCAGCATATGTGATTTGCTTCAGAGGTGATGGAGTTAGTGGCATATTCATCAGTAGGCTTTTATCACCAGTCATGTGATGTGTGCAGCCACTATCGAGAACCCACTCAGTATTTTTGGGTTTGTCATCCTGCAGATGAATTAGTACAGCTTACTATCTCATATGCTTCAGATTTGAAGGATATGATACTAATTTCATCAGTTTAGTGATTTCATCATAATAGAAATGTAAGGACGTGTAAAATATTTCTATTTCATCAATCATTAGCTTGCGTCCTATCAAGCATTTCCTCAGGTCTCCAGCAAATTCTTCAAATGATGATTTTCATCTGGAGACCTGACCTGCAGAAGTGATTAGTTTGATTTCTTCACCACCCACATCTGAAGGGGTGGCAAAGCGTTCATCATCCTGCGAGCACCATATGAGAAAGGTGGCATTGAAGCTAATGCACTTCTCTTAACAGTAGGGGGGTTAAGGTACTCATATAAGTATGCAGAGAACTGGTTTGAGGATTTATGAACATAATGATTTGAGGAGTAGCGCTCATAATCATATTCCTTGTAGTTTCCCTGCATGTTAGACGCATAAGCACGGGTACGAGCATAGTTTTGACCAGTTGAGGATTTTGATCCTCTTGAAGACTTTGGTCCTCCTGAGGAATTTGATCTGGGGTTCAGATTCTTCAGAGGTGATGTCATGAGAACATTCACTTGAAGATTTTCAAGACAACTTTTGGGAACCCAGATTTTCCTCAGAGGAGGGCCATTCCTGCAGTTAGTTCCAAAATATCGAGCAAATACTTCACCAGATTCATTTTTCAACAGTTTATAGTTGGAATCAAATGACTCATCCGAGAAATAGGATAATTCACATGAGAAGCCAGTTAGATTAGATGGATCAAAAGGAGGCCCACTAGCAGCAATCCATGAGGTTTTGGGATACTGCTCAGGTTTCCAATAAGATCCATCAACATTTAGTTTTCTCTCAAAGGCAATTCCTTCTTTCCTCGGGTTCCTGTTCAAGATCTGCTTTTTGAGCACATCACAAAGGATTTGGTGTCCTTTGAGGCTTTTGTACATGCCTGTCACATACAATTCCTTCAACCCTGCATTTTCATCAGTAACATTTGTGTTTTCCTCAAGTGAGGAAATAGACACAACAGGTGCAGTTGAAGAATTTGTAGCATTAGATGATTCTGGTGAGGAATTAGCAGTTTCACGTTCAATGCATTTAAGACATGGAGGAATAAATTCAACTTGACTAGCGCTAATTTGTTGAGCTAGTAATGAATCATTTTCCATACGAAGATCATCATGAGACATCCTTAGCTTCTCAAGATCAAGCTTTCTTTGAAGGAATTCGTAGGAAAGCTTCTCATGATCAGTGAGGAGTGTATCATGACGATCCTGAAGATTATCAAATCTAGACTGAAGGTTTTTCATGTCATCAGCGAGGATTTGATTAAGATTCATTTCATCATTCAACAGATCATCACTTTTGTCTAGCAGTTTTTGAAGCTTTTCAAGAGCAGTTTGTTGTTTAGTGGAACTGATGGCAAGTTTACTATAACTGGGTTTCTTGTAATCATCATGTTCATAGTCACTTGAATCATAGGAGGAGGCATTATTTGATACCTTTGAACCTTTTGCCATGAAGCAATAGGTTGGAGCGAAGTCGTCAGCATAGTCATCAGTATGGATGGTGCACTCATTTTCTTCAAGATTGAAGATTGACTTGCTGAAGAAATTGGTTGCTAGTGCAAGACTAGCCTGTCCGGATTCTGAGTGTTCTCCAGAGCCTTCTTCTTCATCACATTCCTCTGATTCTGCCTCGGAATCCATTTCCTTGCCAATAAGTGCCCGAGCCTTTCTGAAGCTAGTCTTCTTGTGTGAGGAGGACTTTGAAGATGAGGATTTTGAAGATTTCTTCTTCTTCTTTGAGTCATCAGAACTGTCATCCTTGTATTTCTTCTTCTTTGATTCCTTTCCCCAGCGGGGACAATCAGCAATGTAATGACCTGATTTCTTGCACTTGTGACAGGTTCGTTTCTTGTAGTCCTCAGATGCAGATTCTGATTTCCTCATGTCTCTTCTTGATGATTTACCGAACTGGCCTCATCGAGTAAATCTCTGGAATTTCCTCACAAGCATTGCAAGTTCCTAACCAAATTCTTCAGGGTCACAACTGCTGTCATCTGTGTCTTCTTCTTCAGATGAGGAAATTGCTCTTGCCTTCAGTGCACGTGGTCTGGAATAGCTTTGTCCATATAGATCTCTCTTTTCTTCTAGTTGGAATTCATGAGTATTCAGCCTTTCGAGGATTTCAGCTGGATCTAGCATCTTGTAGTCTGGTGTTTCTTGAATCATCAGAACTAGAGTGTCAAATGAAGAATCTAAGGATCTCAGCAGTTTCTTCACAACTTCGTGATCAGTGATGTCTCGAGCTCCGAGTGCTTGCAGTTCATTTGATATGTCAGTGAGGCGATCAAAGGTGTCTTGGCAGCTTTCATTGTCATGTCTCTTGAAGCGATTGAAGAGATTGCGAAGAATATCAACATGAGAGTCACGTTGGGTTGATACTCCTTCATTTACCTTGCACGGTCTCTCCCAGATCAGTGTTGCAGAGCCCAAGGCACTTACACTTCCAAACTGGCCAGAACTCAGATGACCAAAGATGATGTTCTTCGCTTGAGAATCGAGTTGCTTGAATTTCTTCACATCAGCCGCAGTGACACTGGTAGAGATAATGGGGACTCCATTTTCGACAATATACCAGATATCATTATCGATAGCTTGTAAATGCATTTGCAATTTGTTCTTCCAGAAGGGAAAGTTCTTTCCTTCGTAGGTAGGACATGCTGCAGTCACCTTAAACATGCCTGCAGTCGACATAACTAAAACTCCAGGTGGTTAAACCAAAATCACACAGAACAAGGGAGTACCTCGCTCTGATACCAATTGAAAGTGCGTTATATCGACTAGAGGGGGGTGAATAGGATATTTTTAAAATTTCATCACTTAGGAAATTCCTTTTGAGGAAATTCCTCACTGATGACTAACTTACAGCGGAAACAGTTAAGGATCAGTCGTGCAAACGTTCACAACAGCAGTATTACAGAGTGAAGATTGTGAAAACAGATTGCACAGTAAGTAGGCACGCAGAATACAGATGATGATTATCTCAAGTGAAGAATTTGGGGTTGAGGAAATTCAGAGAAAGTCTTCAGCAAATTCTTCAAACAGTCACAGTGAATGTCATCAACACATAATACAGAGAATGTAAAGAGTTGAGGAATTAGAACCCGATTCTTGGTGAAGACTGTTGTTGATGACCCAGTTCCAACTGCTGTGGCAGTTGTACATCTGGTTTGGAGCGGCTTGGTATTGAAACCAAAGGACACCCAGTCCCGGGACACACAGTCCCTACCGTATTCTCCTTGAGCTAAGGACACACAATCCTCGCCCAACACTCGTGGTAAGTCTTCAGGGCAGACTTCCAAACCCTCACAAACTCGGTCACCCGGTGATCCACAATTGAATGCTGGTTTGCTCTAGACCATGACGCCTAACCGTCTGGAGGATGCACAGTCCTCAAAGGTAAAAGGCTTCAGTCCCACACAGGAACAACTTCTTCAGTGATGCTCAATCACTAGGTTTGGTTTGTGGTTTCGGTGGGTAGTGTATTTCCTCACTGATGATTTACTCTCGAAGGCTCTGAGGAATTTGGGTTGCTCTTATGACAAGTGTCAGTTTTAATGGAGCAGCCAACCAGCTAGTGGTTGTGGGGGGCGGCTATTTATAGCCTGGGAGAATCCCGACATGATTTGACACTAATGCCCTTAAATAATATGACCGTTGGAGTGGATAAGACCAGTGACTTGGCGTGGCTATCAAAACGGTCGGGACCCTCAACTGTGAGAGTCCTCATGTCACTCATATTCCTCACTTGAGTTTTTGGTAGGATTTGGCTTGGGTTCAGCATCATGAGGAAATTCTTTCCATAGCGTTGCTTTGATCCCCTTTAACAGTATGGTGTTCCTATTCATCAAATGCGAAGAAAGTAAAAAACAGAAAGCGTAAATATTCATGCTTCAATTTCTTCAAAATGATTTTCTTCAGGAACCACCGATCTTCTCGATATCAATATCTTCATGAGGAATATCAATTTCATTGCAGATTCCTCGTGATTCATTTCTTCAGCTTCAGACCAATTTCTTCAACTGAAGACATATATTTTTAGGGGTCGATATTCTTCAAATATCTCAAACTCCTCAATGACTTATAGATCCTGTGTACACTTATAAACACATTAGATACTTAACCTATAAGACTTCAAACCACCAAAATCACTAAGGGGCACTAGATGCACTTACAATATTCATCAAAATCATCATGTGTAATAGTAGAAGGCAACCCATCTATGTAATCCCTAATAAGAGCAAACTTCTCCGATATAGTGTAGTTGGGAGAGTTCAAAAAGATAATAGGACTATCATAAGTGGGTGCGATAGCAACAATTTCATGTTTAACATAAGGAACTATAGCAAGTTCATATTTATAAGCATCATTCATATTGGCATCATGGCCACAAGCATAGCAAGCATCAAGTTCATCAAAAAGGGATATTTCAAACGAATCCAAGGGATCATAGCAATCAACATAGTATTCATCCTTCGGTAAGAACGAAGGGAAATTAAACAATGTATGAGTTGAAGAGTTACTCTCATTAGAAGGTGGGCACGGGTAGCTAGTCCGCTCTTCCTCCTTTTGTTCTTCACTCTCCTCGTCATCTTTTTCATCTAATGAGCTCACAGTTTCATCATTTTCTTCTTCCATAGTTTCCTACAAAATATTAGTCTCTTCTTGGGCAGTGTAGAATTTCTCCATAAATCGATAAATATGGGCATTATATTCATAATTAGTATAACAATAACGAAGCATAAAAAAAATTTCAGATCGGTAAGCAGCATCATCATTATCATCACACCCTTTAAACAGAGCTTCAATTTCATAAGGACCCATAAAAGCAACAAACTCTTCTATTTGTTCCCCATCATAGTAATCATATATACCATTAGCATAAGAAGCCAAGGTTTCATTAGCATTAAATTTACAAGAAAAGGGAAGGTGTTTAGCCTTCATCCTAGAGCAACAAGTAATATCATATCTCGAGCATAGCTCCCAAGCATACCATTTCAACATATGAATTTGATCCCATAATAGTTTCCATTTTTGAGTCAAGCGATAATCCCTAAAGTATTCACGTTGATCCAACGTGTATCCCATTATATAATTTATTGGGGTTTTCTCATGATTATTAAAGAAGTGCATAATATTTTCCACATAGCGAGCATCGAGGGTTTTAGGAGGTTCCCCATCTCCATGAGTAGCAAGTACACCTAATTTTTTTGGTATTTCGTGTTCCATATTCATAACTAAAGATAGAGAACAACTTAGAACAGAAAATAAATTTACTTATTGATAAAGCAAACAAGCACACATGAGAATATTCACCCCATGCTATTGCTCCCCGGCAACGGCGCCAGAAAAAGGTCTTGATAACCCACAAGTATAGGGGATCAATTGTAGCCTTTCTCGATAAGTAAGAGTGTCGAACCCAACGAGGAGCTAAAGGTAGGACAAATATTCCCTCAAGTTCTATCGACCACCGATACAACTCTAGGCACACTTTAGTTCGCTTTACCTAGAACAAGTATGAAACTGTAAGTACTTTGTAGGTGTGATAGGATAGGTTTGCAAGAAAAGAAAGAATACGTAAATAAAAACTAGGGGCTGTTTCAATGAAGAAACAATAACGTTAGTTTAACGAGTGTGGAAAAGTGGTGGTAGGAGTTGCGGAATTGTCCCTAAGCAATTGACTATGTTACTAGACCGATAGCAAGTTTTATTTGGGAGAGGCCACTGCTAGCATGTGATCCCTTACTTGGAATTCTATGCACTTATGATTGCAACTGTTAGCAAGCATCCACAACTACTAATGTTCATTAAGGTAAAACCCAACCATAGCAATAAGATATATTGGTCCCCCTTCAATCCCGTATGCATCAATTTCTATGCTAGGTTGAAGCTTCTGTCACCCTTGCCCTCCAATACATAGTCCTATCAGCATACTACTAACCCTATGGTGTGATCCACGCGCGCGCTCATAAGATGGGCACCAAAGGACAGCAACATAACCACAAGCAAATTAAACCAATCATAGCAATTCATCAATCGCCGATAGGACAACGAAAATCTACTCAGACATCATAGGATGTCAACACATCATTGGATAATAATATGAAGCATAAAGAACCACGTTCAAGTAGAGGGTACAGCGGGTTGTGGGAGAGTGGACCGCTGAATATAGATGGGGGAAGGTGATGGAGGTGTTGGTGAAGATGACCGAGGTGTTGGTGTACATCGCCGTCACACGATGATGTCCCGGGCGGCGTTCCGGCGCCACCGGGAGAGAGGGGGAGAGAGCTCCCCTTCTTATTCTTCTTCCTTGACCTCCTCCCTAGATGGGAGAAGGGTTTGCCCTCTGGTCCATGGTCTCCATGGCGGCGGAGGGGCGAGAGCCCCTCCGAGATTGGATCTCTCTCTCTGTGTCCTTCTGTTTCTGCGCTCCCAGATTTTGCCTTTCACCATTTCTTGAATTCTCGGAGATCCGTAACTCGGATTGGGCTGCAATTTTAACATGATTTTCTTTCGGATATTATCTTGCTTGTGGTGAAAGAAGTGCCCCAACCGCCTTAGAGATTGGTCACAAGCCTGCCAGGCGCGGCCCCACCCCAGGTCGCGGCTAGGGGGCTTGTGACCCCCTCGGGCATCGTTTCGTGTTGATTCTTCTTCCCAAAAATCATAAGTATTCCAAAAAAATACCAGTAGGTTTTTGATTTCGTTTGGACTTCGTTTGGTATGGATAATCTGCGAAACAAAAAACATGCAACAAACAGGAACTGGCACTGGGCACTGGATCAATATGTTAGTCCCAAAAATAATATAAAAAGTTGCCAAAAGTATATGAAAGTTGTAGAATATTGGCATGAAACAATAAAAAATTATTGATATGACGGAGACATATCACTCCCCTCTTCCTCCTCCTCAAAACAGCTCCAGGAGCAACCTTGTAATCCATCCATATACATCATACACTCCGGCAGGACTAGGGGTCTTATCTCTACGGAGAGCCCTGAACCTGGGTACATCGTGCGTTCCATGCTTGTACCAATCTCGTCCCCAGCGCCCTCCGTTGTCCCTTCGGTTCTCACCGACTTTAGCCTACCTATGGCATATGTTGTAAGTATTCACCGACATTTGGCGCCCACCGTGGGGCCGATCACGGCATCGGCTGGCTTTACGCGCTGGGCGGGGCCCTGCAACTACACCACTAGATGCATCACGTACGGATCGATCTGCATGCCTGCGGAGCCCGCCTTCGATGAGGCAACACCGATGATGATCGACGTCCCCGTCCGGCATGCGGATTCGAACAAAGATTCCGATGACGAGGCACCTCCTAGCATCGTCGTCGCTGCTATGGAAAACCTCAGTGTTCTCTTTAGCGACATGCGTCTCAACGATGGTCCTCGCTACTTCGGCAAGGACTTCGATGTTGAGGCGTTGTGCGCCAGCTTCAGTAGTCTCTCTATCGATGAGATGCATGCACATGACGTGTACCCCAGCAACGTACTCGTCTTTGACGGCCCTCCCCCGTCGGTGGGGTTCTTCACCCCGTACCATGTTGCCGCCGTCTCCAACATCGTGGAGGTGATGGTCATCAGTGCTGGCACCAACACGGCTCATGGCAAGGCGTCAGCAGATGCTGGTGAGCCTGCTGCTATCACCGCTGACACTCTTCAGGATGCACTCGCCGGCCTGAAGATGCCCATCGCCGCTTCCGCAAACCCTAACGACGCCCAAGCCTCGCTCGAGGAGGCTCGCAAGCAGATCTTGGAGGAGGGCATTGTCGTCGCCTCGGCAAAGCGTCGGATGGAGGACACGCAGCGTGAGTATAACTCCGCATACGGCCTCACTCCAATCTCCGAGGCCCCTAGCCGGCTTGGATCGGTCTGCGGCCGCGGCCGGTTCATTGCCGAGATCCTAGCCGGCAACCAGCCCGTCTACGAGACTCCTGGAGCCAACTTGCGGGCGGCGCAGGTGCCCATGGAAGAAATGCCAAGCTTGGAGGGCGAGGAGCGCGCCTTCCAAGAGAAGCGGGTCAAGGATCTCCTTGATGCCGCCAACGAGCAGCAGACGCGGCTTGACCCCGGTCAGGCCCGGTCAGAGTCTCCGGGACCCAACTCCGGAGCGCGCTGCAACCCTAGCGGTCATCACCATGCGGAGGGATCTTACTCGCATCGCACCTCCGGCCGGAGGGGCGAGGGAAGTCAAGACAGGCGCTCCCAGCGCCAGAGCGAGCATACTTCGAGCAGGCATCGCGGAGGCGACGAGAGCGACTCGGTGTATGAGGTTCCTCGTCCGAGGAGGATCCATGCCACCGGTTCACAAGGTGCCCTTCCGATCGCAGCTCGGATCGGCGCTCGCGTTCCCCAGGGCGACCAGGACGCCCGCAGGCGTCTCAACGCCCTAGCCCAGTCAGCCCCCGTGGAGGAGGACGGTCCCATCGGTCCGTCCTGCTTCGGCCCCTGGATCCGAGGGAAGCCATTGCCCCGAGGCTTCACCTTGCCTCAGGACACTCCCAATTACAATGGCACTGCCAAGCCAGAGGACTGGCTGATCGACTACACCACTGCCGTTGGCATTGCCAGGGGCAACAAGCGCGTAGCAGTCCGCTACGTGCCACTCATGTTGGCCGGCTCGGCTTGGACTTGGCTCAACAACCTTCCAGCTGGCAGGTCAACTCATGGGTGGACTTCGAGGAGGCGTTCGTCCGCAAATTCACCGGCACCTACAAGCGCCCTGGCTGGCATCACGAGCTGGCCATGTGCATCCAGAGGCCCGACGAACACCTTCGCGACTACGTCACTCGGTGGACGGAGCTTCGCAACTGCTGCGAGGGGGTGTATGAGGTACAGGCCATCCAGTACTTCATCGACGGTTGCCGAGACGGCACCGTCCTCAATCACAAGCTCATGTGCTCCGAGCCCACCTCTCTGGCGGTGCTCATGGCCAAGGCGGACAAGTACGCCATGGCCGACTCGGCGATGCGAGTCAAGGTGACCGCTGATACGTCTCCCTCGTATCTACTTTTCCGAATTCTTTTGCCCTTGTTTTAGACTCTAATTTGCATGATTTGAATGGAACTAACCCGGACTGACGCTGTTTTCAGAAGAATTGTCATGGTGTTGTTTTTGTGCAGAAATAAAAGTTCTCAGAATTTCCTGAAAATTTACGGATATTTTTTCTGGAATAAAAGAAAATTACATGCACAAAGATCCACCGGAGGAGGTGGACCAGTGGGCCACAAGCCCACACGCCGAGGCCACCACCCCCCCACCCCTAGCCGCGTTGTGAGGGCTTGTGGGGCCCGCGTGGCTCCACCGCCCCCAAACTCAGCTCTATATCTTCCGTCTTGCCCGGAAAAAACAGAGAGAAGGTTTCATCGCGTTTTGCGATACGGAGGCGCCGCCACATCCTGTTCTTCATCTCGAGGGCAGATCTGGAGTCCGTTTTGGGCTCCGGAGAGCGGAAATGGTCGCCATCGTCATCATCAACCTTCCTCCATCGCCAATTCCATGATGCTCTTCACCGTTCATGAGTAATCTCGTCGTAGGCTTGATGGACGGTGATGATTTGGATGAGATCTATCATGTAATGTAGTTAGTTCTTGACGGGGATTGATCCCTAGTATCCACTATGTTCTAGATTGATGTTGCTACTACTTGGCTATGCTTAATGCTTGTCACTAGGGCCCGACTGCCATGATTTCAGATCTGAACCTATTATGTTGTCGCCAATATATGTGTGTTTTAGATCCTATCTTGCAAGTTGTAGTCACCTACTATGTGTTATGACCCGGCAACCCCGGAGTGACAATAGCCAGAACCACTCCCGGAGATGACTATAGTATGAGGAGTTCATGTATTCACCTCGTGTTAATGCGTTGGTCCGGTTCTTTATTAAAAGGAGAACCTTAATATCCCGTAGTTTCCATTAGGACCCCGCTGCCACGGGAGGGATGGACAATAGATGGCATGCAAGTTCTTTTCCCTAAGCATGTATGACTAAATACGGAATACATGCCTACATTAGATTGATGAACGGGAGCTAGTTACATATCTCTCTGTGTTATAGCTGTTACATGATGAATCACATCCGTCACACTCATCCATCACCGATCCACTGCCTACGAGTCTTTTACTACTGGTCCTCACTACGTTACTTTGTCTAGGCTTGTCCGTTGCTACAAAAGGGATTGGGCCACTTTGCTGCTATGGTTGCTACTGTTGTTCCTTGCTACTCCGTTGTTACTTGTTGCAAGATCTTTTCCGACACCATTGTCAGAAAGAATATTTCCCATCCACGGGCAACTTACTGGCGCCATTGATACAACAGTTAGGAATAGTCTGCCGTCAACAGATCGTTTCTGGCACCGTTGCTATCATACTACATTGCTACTGATACGTTGCTTGCACACACTAATCTTTCAGGTGTGGTTGAATCTGATAAACTCAGCTGCTAATACTTGAGAATATTCTTTCACTTCCCTTGGCGAACCAACAAATTTGGGTTAAATACTCTACCCTCGAAAACTGTTGCGATCCATTACACATGTGGTTTATCAAGACCTTTTTCTGGCGCCGCTGCCGGGGAAGCACGGCTATATTCTTTGAGTCACTTGGGATTTACGTCTGCTGATCACTATGAGGAATCCGAAAGATCCAAGAACTAAAATCTTGCCTTCCACTACAAGGAGAGGTAAGGAACTGCCATCTAGCTCTGCACTTGATTCACCTTCAGTTTTGAGTAAGTTTGCGACATCACCTCCTACTAGAAATCTTGATCTGTCGCCTGTGCTTGATGATGCTACTTCTGCTGCCCATGATGCTATGCTTGATACTACGCCTGATGATGCCATGCTTGATACTATGCCTGATGATGTTATGCCTGATACTGCTTTGCCACTTGGTGCCCTTGATGCACATATTGCTAGAGTTGCTGCTAGATGTGATGATTCTTCTGAAACTGGTGATACTATTGAAGTAGAACCTGCTACTATGCCTGAATTGCCTGTTATGCCTGATACACCCTATGTTATGGAGGGAGAGATAGCTGAGGACTTTCTTGCGTGTAAGGATAGCTATGATGTTGAGAAATTACTGTGCAAGTGGAAAGAAAAATCTCTGAACGCTAGGATGAAATACGACCCGAAGTTTGCCACTTCGCCTATCTTTGTGA
The DNA here is from genome assembly GCF_904849725.1 of Hordeum vulgare subsp. vulgare. Lineage (NCBI taxonomy): Eukaryota > Viridiplantae > Streptophyta > Magnoliopsida > Poales > Poaceae > Hordeum > Hordeum vulgare. The sequence goes on along the minus strand of NC_058521.1, from coordinate 62,024,386 downwards.
CCGGTAAGGATTATGAATTCTCTGTCGACCCTGAGTTAATTACTCTGGTCGAATCTGATCATTTTCACGGTTATGAGTCTGAAATGGTTGTAGCCCATCTTACCAAACTGCGTGATATAGCCACCCTATTCACTAGTGAGGAAAAGATCCGCCACTACTACATGCTCAAGGTGTTTCCTTTCTTTCTAAAGGATGATGCTAAGACCTGGTTCACTTCTCTTGCTCCTGGTTGTGTGTGTAGCCCCTAGGATATGGTCTACTACTTCTCTGAAAAATATTTCCCTGCCCATAAGAAGCAAGCTGCCTTGCAGGAAATATACAACTTTGCTCAAGCTGAAGAAGAGAGTCTCCCACAAGCTTGGGGGAGGCTCATCCAGCTACTGAATGCTTTGCCTGATCACCCTCTTCAGAAGAACGAAATACTTGATATCTTCTATAATGGACTTACCGATGCTTCCAAAGACCACCTAGATAGTTATGCCGATAGTGTTTTTAGGGAACGAACTGTAGAACAAGCTGAGATTCTGTTGAACAACATCTTGTGCAATGAGAATGCTTGGACTATTCCCAAACCACCTCCTAAGCCAACTCCGAAGAAAATAGGTATTCTATTCCTCAGTCCTGAAGATATGCAAGAAGCCAAGAAATCTATGCGAGAGAAAGGCATTAAACCTGAAGATGTCAAAAATCTACCACCTATCGAAGAGATCCATGGTCTTGATAACCCGATACAGGTAGTAGAAGTAAATTCTCTCCATAGATTTGATGAGAGTGATATTCCTTTTGATAAACCTGCTAGCTTATGCCAGGATGAATTTGATAACTTTGTTGCCAAACAACAGAGTTTCAATGATTATGTTAGCAGACAATTGGAAAAGAATGCTCGTATGCTTAGTCATTTAAGTGCTTGTGTAGACAAAAACGTCAACGATCTTAAGCTTCTGAGTAAACATGCTTCTATGGTTACTACTTAGGTAGAAAAAGTACTTATAGCTCAGAATGACTTGCTCGATGAGCTGAATGACAATTCTGTCAGAGTCATCACTAGAGGCGGTAGAATGACCCAGGAACCTCTCTATCCTGAGGGTCATCCGAAGAGAATTGAACAAGATTCTCAAGGATTTAGCACTGATGCACCTAGTCATCCTAGAAAGAAGAAGAAAGATGATAGGAACCTCCACGCTAGCAACCCTGTTGTTGCTACACCTGAGAGTGCAAACGACGCCTCTGTCTCTGATGTTGAAACACAATCTGGTGATGAACCTGAGCCTAATGATAATATCAATAGTGATGTTCATGATGATGCTCAACCTAGCAATGAAAAGGATGTGGAGATTGAACCTGATCTTGATAACCCACAGCCTAAGAAAAGAAGATACGATAAGAATGACTTCGCTGCTTGGAAGCACGGTAAAGAAAGGGAACCATGGGTTCAGAAACCCATGCCCTTTCGTCCCAAACCATCCAAGAAAAAGGATGATGAGGATTTTGAGCGATTCATTGAAATGATCAGACCTGTCTTTCTGCAAATGTGTTTGACGGATATGCTCAATATGTCTCCGTATGCTAAGTACATGAAAGATATTGTGACTAATAAGAGGAGGATACCTGAGATTGAGATTTCCACCATGCTTGCTAATTATACCTTCAAGGGTGGAACTCCCAAGAAACTAGGTGATCCCGGTGTGCCCACTATACCTTGCTCCATTAAAGGCAACTAAGTTAGAACTGCGTTATGCGACCTTGGACCCGGTGTTAGTGTTATGCCTCTCTCTCTTTATCGTAGACTTAAATTGGATAAGTTGACACCCACAGAAATCTCTCTACAAATGGCCAACAAATCAACTGCTTTCCCTATCAGCATTTGCGAGGATGTGCCTGTTGTGGTTGCTAACATCACTATCTTAACAGACTTTGTTATCTTGGATATTGCCGAGGACGATGACATGGCTGTCATCCTCGGAAGACCCTTTTTAAACACTGCAGGGGCTGTTATAGATTGCAACAAAGGCAATGTCACTTCCCATGTCAACGGTAATGAGCATACGGTGCACTTTCCGAAGAAACAATATCGAGTACATTGCATCAATGCTATCAAAAAAACTTCATCGATTCTTATTGGGAGCTTTGAATACCTTATTCCTCGTGTCAAGATGAAGTATGATTTGCTTGTTGGGGAGATACACATCCCCATTGAGGTGACCTAGTGACTATTCGGAAATTCCCCGCCTTCTTTTGCGATTCGAGAAAGTTTTGTCGCGGGGATATGATCAACCCCGATTTTCTTTCGATGACCATGAGATCGATGAATCAAGGAGTCACAAACCTCTGTTTTAAGCTTTTACTTTAGGTTGCTTAGAAGAAAAATGATAGATTTAGTTTAGTTTTCCCTGTTTTCTGTTTTAGCATCCGGTAGAAAAGTACCCCCAAAATAAAAGTTCTCCGAACGTATTGAAAATCTAGTATGATTTTTTCTGGAATTTTTTAAAAATTCGGAGACAAAAGCTTGTCTGGGGGCTGCACGAGTGGGCCACAAGCCCTAGGGGCGCGGGCACCCCCCCTGGCCGTGCCACCCACGCTTGTGGGGCCCACGGGTACCCCCTCCACTCATTCTTTCTCTCATCTGGTTCTCCTACCTCCAGAAAAAATCATTTCGTAGCTCAAACCCGTGTTCTTGCTCCTCTTGCTGGGATTTTCGATCTCTTTGCTCAAATCACCGTTCTCCGAACTGTTTTGGGAAATTACTCCATGGTAAGTGACTCCTGCATTGGTCCAATTAGTTTTTGCTCTAGTGCCTTATACTCTGCGTATTTTTGCTGCCTTGGTGACCATGTTCTTGAGCTTTGCATGCTAATTTTAGCTGGTCCCAAGTAGTTTTGATGCGTAATATGGCCTCTAGGCACTTGTGGGAGTAGTTGCTACTAGTTTAGTTGAGCCTTGTTCACTTTTCCTTTGGGTCACTGAAAATTTCAAAAAAGGAAGATGTTTAGGAGAAACTTTCATGCTGGTTCCTCAAGCAAGAGAGGTCCCCGTCTTGCGATTCGGGACCCTGATCCTTACCAACCAAGGGACGCGCAGGTACAACCATGTGAATGGCCTTCTGATGAATTTATGATTGAGGCAGGTTTCAAAGACGAGTTTGATGCACTTGTTCACAACGTCAGACTCTAAGAATTTATCTCCGATAAATGTGAATAGTATGTTGCTCTCACTGCCTCTTTTGTTCATAGATTCAAATTTTCAGCTGGGCGTGAGCCATCGGTACTGTTTGATCTCTGTGACAAATCATATACCATGGATTTAGAGGATTCCAATAGAATTTGCAAAATACCTATTTGGGGCAGCCTCAATGATCCTCCTAAATCTTCCGTTAGAGATTTTTGCTCTAGTATTACAGCTGGAGAAACTAGAGACATTACGCAAGCTACCATGGGGAGTATTCATTTTCCTGCCTTGCATTATTTTTCCCTCTTCATAGGCAGATGCATTAATAGCAAGATTGAGCATTGTCACCTCTGCGCACCTGACCTTAGTATCCTTAAGAGCGCAGTGACAGGTGACAAAAGCTTCAACATGGGAGCTATTATAGCAAGGAGGCTGAATAAGAATGCAATTGAAGGGGATTTCTTTGGTGGGATCTATGCCACTTGCATAGCAAATTTTCTTGGAGTACCCATCCGCGAAGGAGATCCCCCACTCCATACAGCTTTCCTTGATCGCGTCACTTTGACACGCTACCAGTTCCTTGAGAGGGATGACGAATCCCTCCTATACCGATTGATATTTAATCGCTAGCGTGTTTTCCATATTACCCTTCCTGCTCCTGCCTTCTTTGACTTTCAGGTAAAACAGAGATATTACGTAACCAGAGGAGAGGCAGAGGAGTATGAGAGGGAGGCAAAGGCTACTCGTCTCCGTGAGGCACTATTCAGGCAGTGGCTGCAGCGCTCCCGTATAACCCCCATTATGATTTTAGGTTTTGCCAGGACCATCCTTGGGAGTAGACAAACTTAGGCCAAAAGCCTAAGCTTGGGGGAGTACGTGTTCTCACTGACTTTACATTCTTGCTTATGCTTTCACTTTGTTCGTCGGTGTTCACACTTTGCCACTGTATCATCCATGCTAGTTTATTTTCTTTTTCTCGTTTTATTTTCGTGTGTCTGTCTAGTTTGAGAAAAACCAAAAAGATTCTATTTTCTTCTTTTGCTTGTTGGGAGCTTTCCCGTGTAGATAGTTTTCTTTTTCTTTGGGTCAAGGTAGAAGACTATGGTTACAATGTTTAGTGGCTCTTGCATGCATACCTGCTTAGCTTTCAAAGAGCCATATTACTTTGTCTTCTCCTTTGTGTTTGCCTGCAGATTCCAGCTTTAGTCCAATGCACGAGCACTCTTATTATTGTCCACATCGTTCAGTCGTGCAAGTGAAAGGCAATAATGACGATATATGATGAAGTGACTAAGCCTGGAAAAGCTGGTATGCACTCAATCTATTTTGTTTTTGTAAATATGACTAGCTCACTGTTCCTAGTTCAGCTTTGTTGTGAGAGAAACATGTTTTCAATGACAACTTAGAGATCATAGTTGCTTATGCCATGCTTACTTAGCAAGGAGCTTATAATGGTTTGTCTTGGATGCCCACATGAATGTTGAGATGACTATGATGTAGTATGATAGGATGGTATCCTCCTTTGAATGTTTCAAGTGGCTTGACTTGGCGCATGTTCACGCATGTAGTTGAAACAAAATCAACATAGCCTCTATGATATTCATGTTCATGGTGATTTATGTCCTACTCAAGCTTGCACTCAATGTTAGTTAATCTCAATGCATTTTGATGACTGTTGTCGCTCTCTAGTTGGTCGCTTCCCAGTCTTTTGCCAGCCTTCACTTGTACTAAGCGGGAATACTGCTTGTGCATCCACCTTCATAAACCCAAAGTTGTTCCATATGAGTCCACCATACCTACCTATGTGCGGTATCTACCTGCCGTTCCAAGTAAATTTGCATGTGCCACTCTCTAAATCTTCAAGAAATAATCTGTTTTGCATGCCCGAACCGCTCATGTGGTGACAGGGGGCTATTGGTATCTTCCATGCTAGGCGTGTTATCCTCGATATGTGTTTATTCACTATCATTCACGACAAAGGTGCCGGTAATTGGAATTCCCAGTTCCATGCTCAAATCGAAAAGATAATTGCAAACAAAACTCCCCCAGGATTGATGTTGGTATGGACGGTACCTGAGGATTCGGCTAGCCGTGGAGTGTGATTGATTGGTGGTGGGGGAGTCAAAACTTTACTTTTCTGTTTGGGAACCGCCTATAGCATATGTAGCGTGGAAGATGTTGAGAACTCTTAGTCATTGCCTTGACAATGAAAGCATGCCACCCAAAATTATTATCTCTATTTTCAAAGCTTGAGCTCTGGCACCTCTGCAAATCAATGCTTCCCTCTGCGAAGGGTCGGTCTATTTATGTTCCTGTTGAGTCATCCTCCTCTTACCAAAGCACCAATTAGAGAGCACCTCTGTCATTTTTATGCTTTGCTTTTAACAGTGTTGAGTATGACTATGACTGAATCTTCATTGCCATGAATTACAATCTTTAGTCAGCCCTTGGTCTTTGAAGGTGCTCTGCATTTATGTTTTGCGGTCTCAAAAGGATCTAGAGAGATACCATCTATTCGTACTGCTTCATGTTGTTTTGAGGCTTATTATTATTTTCTCGCTAGTTGATTATGCCATTGATATGAGTTTACCGTGAGACCTAGATGTCATTTTCTTAGGTTGTTTGCTTGTGATCTTGCTGAAACTCTGGTTATGAGTTAGACATAGTTGGAACAACAAGATCAAACAGAGTTTGTCAAAGTTTTTCTTTTGTCTCTTTCAGTTTGTCAACTGAATTGCTTGAGAACAAGCAAGGCTTTAAGCTTGGGGGAGTTGATACGTTTCCGTCGTATCTACTTTTCCGAACTCTGTTGCCCTTGTTTTGGACTCTAATTTGCATGATTTGAATGGAACTAACCCGGACTGACACTATTTTCAGCAGAATTGCCATGGTGTTGTTTTTGTGCAGAAATAAAAGTTCTCAGAATGTCCTGAAAATTTTCGAAGATTTTTTCTGGAATAAAACAAAAATACCTGCGCAAAGATCCACCGGAGGAGGTGGACCAGTGGGCCACAAGCCCACAGGCCGTGCCCCCCCCCTGGCCGCGCCGTGAGGGCTTGTGGGGGCCACGTGGCTCCACCGCCCCCAAACTCAGCTCTATAACTTCCGTATCGCCCGGAAAAAATCAGAGAGAAGGTTTCATCGCATTTTGCGATACGGAGGCGCCGCCACATCCTGTTCATCATCTGGAGGGCAGATGTGGAGTCCGTTTCGGGCTCCGGAGAGGGGAAATCATCGCCATCGTCATCATCAACCTTCCTCCATCGCCAATTCCATGATGCTCTTCACCGTTCATGAGTAATCTCATCGTAGGCTTGCTGGACGGTGATGAGTTGGATGAGCTCTATCATGTAATCGAGTTAGTTCTTGACGGCGATTGATCCCTAGTATCCACTATGTTCTAGATTGATGTTGCTACTACTTGGCTATGCTTAATGCGTGTCACTAGGGCCCGAGTTCCATGACTTCAGATCTGAAACTATTATGTTGTCGCCAATATATGTGTGTTTTAGATCCTATCTTGCAAGTTGTAGTCACCTACTATGTGTTATGACCCGGCAACCCCGGAGTGACAATAGCCGGAACCACTCCCGGAGATGACCATAGTATGAGCAGTTCATGTATTCACCTCGTGTTAATGCGTTGGTCTGGTTCTTTATTAAAAGGAGAACCTTAATATCCCGTAGTTTCCATTAGGACCCCGCTGCCATGAGAGGGATGGACAATAGATGTCATGCAAGTTCTTTTCCCTAAGCACGTATGACTACATACGGAATACATGCCTACATTAGATTGATGAACGGCAGCTAGTTACATATCTCTTCGTGTTATAGCTGTTACATGATGAATCACATCCGTCACACTCATCCATCACCGATCCACTGCCTACGAGTCTTTTACTACTGGTCCTCGCTACGTTACTTTGTCTAGGCTTGTCCCTTGCTACAAAAGGGATTGGGCCACTTTGCTGCTACTGTTGCTACTGCTGTTACTTTGCTGCTGCTGCTACTGCTGTTCCTTGCTACTCTGCTGTTACTTGTTGCAAGATATTTTTCGACACCGTTGCCGGGGAAGAATATTTCCCGTCCACGGGCAACTTACTGGCGCCATTGATACAACAGTTCGGAATAGTCTGCCGTCAACAGATCGTTTCTGGCACCGTTGCTATCATAGTAGTTTGCTACTCATACTTTGCTTGCACACACTAATGTTTCAGGTGTGGTTGAATCTGATAAACTCAGCTGCTAATACTTGAGAATATTCTTTCGCTTCCCTTGGCGAACCAACAAATTTGGGTTGAATACTCTACCCTCGAAAACTGCTGCGATCCCCTACACCTGTGGGTTATCAACCGCCTCGGACAAGGTTGTCCCCATGCCGGCTACTCACAAGCCGTATGGAGACGGTCAAGGCGGCCAGAACAGCAGCAAGCGCAAGGCGGATCAGCTAGATTCGCGCTCCAACAACAAGTCGCTAGCCAGCGTGGAGCGTGAGACGTCGGCTCCTCAAGCCGACTCTCAACGGAAGCGGCCCATTAGGGGCAATACAAACTGGTTGCCCAAGCAGACCTTCAAACAGCTGCTTGACGCCCCCTACAAGATACATTCTGGGGCACAGCCTTCTACCCACACCCTTCGACAGTGCAGCTTCGCACGATGGTTGTTGCAAGGGGAGGGCCTGCCGGCTGCCCCAGGTACGCACGCTGCGCCTCAAGCCCCGGCTCCTGGTCCTGCTCCGGCTCCACCGCCCCAGCCTCGCGACGACGGCCGCCTCCACGACGACTACCCCCATCAAGACGGAGCATTTGTCGTCTTCACCAGTGAAGGCGACGACAAGCATAGCCTACGCCAGAGGCGGCGTGAGGTGAATGCCACGGTTCCCCCGGTTCCCCAATACATGCATTGGTCTGACAGACCAATCACATGGAGTCACGTAGACCATCCTGCGGTGATACCCAACCCGGGCTCATACGCGCTTGTCCTCGACCCCACCTTCGCCTCCAAGAGGCTCACCTGCCGGTTCTCCCAGGTGCTGGTCGATGGCGGCAGTAGCATCAACATCCTCTACCTCAACACTCTCCGCAAGCTCGGGCTCAAGGAGACGGACGTACTGCCGACCAGCACTGTCTTCCACGGCATCGTGCCTGGGCAGTCCTGCTCGCCTATCGGAAAAATCCAGCTGGACGTCCTCTTCGGCGACAAGGCTCACTTCCGCCACGAGTCCATATGGTTCGAGGTAGTGGACCTCAGCAGCCCGTATCACGCGCTGCTGGGCAGACCGGCTCTGGCCAAGTTCATGGCTATCCCGCACTACGCCTGTAACATCCCAATTTTCCTAATTGGGAATGTTTTACATTGTAGCTAAGCATCTATGCATATTGATTTAAATAAAGTTGGCATTTGAATTCTTTCGACTTTTGTTTTTGCATTACCATTTTTTCCTCACACGAGAAATGCTGGGAAAATACTCTCTTGCACACAAGAGAGAGAGCGGAGAAAAATGACCCTCCAAAGTGCGGGCATTTCTGAAATATTTGGAGCCAAGAAATCCAAAGTTTTATCGTGAGAATATTTGCAAAAAGAAATAAAGCATTTAGGGGATTTTATGAAAAAAACATTTTTTAAAAAGTTTTTCTTTTTACTTTGGAAAAATGTTATTCGAGTAGAGGATATTTTTCTGATTTTTTTGGTATATAATACCCCATATTAAATATTTTATTTGTTTCCTTTTTATACCTTTTTAATTTCTGTTTCGGAAAAAAGACTAAAATAGGAAAGCAAGTTTTTTTTAAGGCAACCGCAGCCGGCGCGTTTTAGAGTTGGCCGAATCCCCGAGAGCCCGGGATCCGATTCCCTTTCGGATCGGCCGCCCGCACCCCCCAGCGCCCCCTCCCTCTCCCTGCAAGGTAGGCCCCACCGCCCGACCTGCCCCTCCCCTCGGTCATCTCCCTCCTCCCCTTTCCTAAAACTGAAACCGACCCCGAGCCCCTCCCAGTTCGCCGGGATCTCCCCGGATCCCTTGCCCATTCCCTTCCCGAGCCCCCACCCCGCCTATAAAAGCCGCCCGGCCGCCCGCACCCCGTTCCCCATCGCCACGCCGTCCCGCCGCCCCCCAAGCCCCCGGCTGCATCTCGCCGGCGAGCACTCGAGCTCCACCACCTTCGGCCGCACCCGAGGCAGCCGCCTCCGGCCACCCCTCGCCTCGCCGACGCCGCCACTGGACGCGGGACATTCACCGCCGCCTCCCCAAGCCTTCGGCCGCCTTCGGGACGCACCGGAGCCACCTCCACCACCTTCGGCCGCCGTCGAGCTCCTGCCGGAGTTCATCCCGCCGGTGAGCACCTCCATCTCCCTCCAGCACCGTTGGATGATTCACGAACGCGTTAGATTAGTTCCTAGATACCCTTTCGGTTTTCTAACAAAACCGCTCGGGTTTTATTTCACTTAACTTTTAGCCAGCGGGTTCTTGTTAGGCTTCGGCCATTTGCTCCTAACACTACCAACATACACCCCCGCAGCCATTCACAGAGCGCCACGTGTACCCCCTGTCTGTTAGCAATTATTTTTTTCTGTCTAGTTCCAAAAACAGCAAAGTTTCAGTTTTGTTTTGACCATAGCTTTTGATCCCGACGTCCAATGATGTTGATTCTTGTTCCAGTAGATCCCAAGTTTTCTATAGTTTTTAAAAACATATAATTTGTCTATGTTTGAAATGTTTAAATATGAATTAGATTAGATTTAGTTTAAACCTTGTTTTGCATATTCCTGGAGTTTAAAAAATGATTTTGAGTTGATTCTTTTTGCTACTGCTTCCTAGTGATTATATCTTACTGTGGTAGAAGTTTCAGAAAAAATTAAATATCTTTACTTGGGTTTTTAACAGAAACAAGTTTCTGCCCTAGTGACGTCTATTAAATTCTTTCACTTAGGCCATAGCAAACTTTTACTTGTCATGTTATTTTTACTTGTTGATTGATTGTAATGCTTATGGTGTGTATTTGTTTGTATCGGTAGATCACCCGAAGTGCGAAGCGTGTTACTAAGAAGCGCTCGATCAAGACAACTATCATCAAGGCAAGTCATTTTGATCATTCTATTTCCTATGTTTTCGATGCATGGTAGTTTCACCTTTCTTTGCCCAATTGCATGTTGCTTAGGTACTTGGAAATTTTAGTATAGTTTGTAGTATCAAGTGGTAGGCACACAACAACCCCGACACTTGGCCCCGGGACGACAAATTTCTTATTGCTATGCTTGAGTAGACGGGTTTTCGGTTGAGTGCATAACACGAGTGATGCAAGGTTGATTAAATAATCAAGACCGGTTAAGACAAGATTTTCAAGACCTCGGACGCAATTCAACTCTGGGTGAAGGACGGTTGATCGGCTCCCTGGAACCCAGTGGATGACCCGGGATGCTGGAGAGGCCATGACATCCTGCGGAAAGCTTCACCCAGGCTCGAAGAGACGGACGGAGACTTCAAGACTCAAGGCTTACCTGCACAGCCACAAGCCATTATGGGCTCTAGCTTGGTTGGGCAACGCGGCGACTCTGGACAGGCGGTGCTAGCAGATGTAGAAGAACGGTAGGAATGGATGGGCACCGACAGGGATTCAGAGGGACCCGTTGAAAGACCATGTTTTGATCATCCGGTCTTCAAACACCCTGAAGTACGAGGACAAACACGGAGGCGATCAAATCTTGTGGGGAACGTGTGCAAAACTCTGCAGAGTACCCAACCTAATCGATTAGCCGTGTCCACGGTCATGGACAACTTGAGCCGAAGGCTTTGAAATTCCCCTGAACTCTCGACACAACTTAATAATTATGTGGGTGTTAACAACTATTCGGGTACGAGAATTGGTTGGCGGAACCATCTCGTTAACAACAAACAATGTAGTAATATTTTGCTTCCAGCCCCTCTTGTTGTTGGATAAAACTAGCTTTATGCAAAACTTATAGCCCCACCTGCCAAATATGCATGTAGAGATAGTTGATTATTATTTTATCCCTCTCTTTGATGACTTGCCGGCATATTCCATATGCTGACCTACACGGCTACAACATATCATGTTGCAGAGTACTTTTCCGACCAGGAGTGAGGCTATGATCTACGCTCAGCGACCTGCCCTGGAGTCGGATGGACTCGTCTACCTGATGCTTCCGCTAGTCTTCGTTAGATATCTTATGAGATGGCCTTCAGCCACTTTGTTGTAATCCTTTATTGTAATAAAGTACTCTTTATGAGATTTCGATTAATAAAGTTGTGTGATTGAACTCTTGGATATATACATTATGTACTGAGTGTGTACCAGCATGATCTTGGGATGGTACGGAAATACCAGAGGCTTGACTCGTCTTGAGTCGGGTCGCTACAGAAATGGTATCAGAGCACACGCTGACCATAGGACGTAACCTCTAGGAATGGAAAAGCCTTAGGAAGAAAACTATTTTCTCTTATGTCTATAAATCTTCTATTTCATCTTCTGATCATTTCTGACTTCTCTCCGATTTTCCAATGTTTTAGATGGCAACCTTCATCCCCGTTAAGTTCACGGAATTTTGCCAGCCCGACGCCACTATGCCTTTCGAAAAGGAGCTGGTACAGATCACCAAGGACTTGAGGATTGCTCTGCCGACCATCACAGGGAAGCCGACTTCGTCTTACCCGGAGGATTCACGCTACAGGATCGAGGTGCACGTTCCCGGAAGAACATTCGAGCCGTGCACTGAGCTGGTGGATTTCAAGTTCATTGCACCCAACTGGATTCTCGGAAGGGACATGGCGGTCCATTGTGCACTCGGACGTATCATGGAAGAGTACAAAGGCTTCCCTATTTCACCAGACCTATTCACTGTATCCCGGAGAAGCGAAGACGGAGAAATCATCTCAAGCAAGACCAAGGACGCTCTCCTGTCTTATGCCCAGACCTTGGAGAAGCACAGCGGGACTCTGGAGCATCGTGTGATCAAGGATGCCAGGAAGATCAGGCAACTGTCGCTCCGCAAACTCGAACTCGAAGGAGCAGCCCGGGAAGCCCACTATGAGCACGAACTGGAGGTGAAGGACTTTCTGGAGAGGATCGAGAAGCTGAAGACTCGAGTTGCATACCTGGAGGAGGAACTGGACATGGGCGAGAACCTTCATCCTGAAGGCGACGTAGCCCCCTTGATCAGCAATGACGAGGACTATGAAGAAAGCTCCACCGAAGGACCCATCACCATGCTTTTGTGAGGAGGACATTTAGACTAGATCACCAAATTTAATTTATCGTTAAACGTTTAGGCCGATGTTTAGGATTATCAAATTTTTGTATCCCCGTGTGAACCTTTGTGATGGTATTGAATAAAATGTGTGGTGTGATACTTGTTTGTTGCATTTCATGTGGGTAATGTAATTACTCTTAGACCATTGTTCTATGCTAATCTCACCCCTCTACAAACATCAGATGCCTCCGAGACGTGCCCCTACCTCCAACTTCCTGCCGGAACTCACCCAGTTGATCCAGCAACAGAACGACCTCATGCAGCTGATCATCTAGAACCAGAACAATAACAACAACCGTCATCCACCCCAGGCTGACAATCTCACCCGTTTCCTGAGGTTGAACCCTCCGACTTTCTCCAGCAGCATTGAGCCCATTGTGGCAGATGATTGGCTCCGCAAGATGGAGCGTGAACTTATCACTGCTGGTTGTACTGAAGCTGAGAAGGTGCGCTTTGCCGCGCATCAACTTGAAGGCCCTATAGCTGCATGGTGGGAGAACTACACCACCACATACCCCATTGCTGGAGTCACTTGGGAGCAGTTCAAGCAAGCCTTCCGTATTGCACATGTCTCAGCTGGTGCAATGAGTCTGAAGAAGCGTGAGTTTCGCAACTTACGCCAGCGGAATCGCTCTGTAGCTCAGTATGTCGATGAATTCAGCATGCTCGCCCGTTATGCACCTGGAGATGTGGCCGATGATGCGGCCAAGCAGGAAAAGTTCTTGGAAGGACTCAATGATGAGCTGAGCATTCAGCTGACTGTAGCCACCTTCAACAACTATCAGGAGCTGGTGGATAAGGCCCTGATCTTGGAGGGGAAACACCAGCAGATGGAGAACCGCAAGCGAAAGTATGGGATTGCAAAGTTCAACTCCGGCACTCAGCAGAAGCCTCGCTACACCCCCTATTCAGGGAATACCGGGACTGGATCCGGTAAGTTTGGAGGACACGTTCAGCATAACCACCCAGTGCACAACCATGGAGGCCACAACCATGGAGGAAATGGGAACCACCGCAACAACAGCAACTTCAAGAATGGCGGTACTGGCACTCAGCAGCATTCAGCTCCAGCTCAGAAGGATCTAAACCACATCACCTGCTTCAAGTGTCAGAAGACGGGACACTATGCCACTGACTGTCCCCAGAACAAGCAGGGAAATGGAAACGGCAACAGAAACTCTGCAGCAAAGAAGCCCAATCCTTTTCCTCGAGCTCAGGTGAATCACATTGATGTTGAAGAGGTCTATGATCACCCCGATACTGTGGTTGGTAAGTTTTTGCTAAATTCACGTCCAGTATTGGTACTTTTTGATTCTGGTGCAACGCATTCATTCATATCAAGGGTAGTTGTGGAAAAGTATAGTTTGCCAACTAGAACCCTCAGCCAGCCTATTAAGGTCAGTTCCCCAGGAGGCATGATGACAGCCGGGATAGGATGCCATGCTTTGAGTCTCAACATCGGGAACCATAATTTTCCCACCGACCTCATCGTATTAGAGTCCCAGGGATTGGATGTAATCCTAGGCATGGATTGGCTGGCCAAGTATGAAGGGAATATTGATTGTGCCCTTAAGTATATTTTGCTCACCACCCCCAAGCAGAAGCGTATTAAGTACGTGTCTCAGCGCCCGACACGGAGTAAACGAGTAAACTCTCTCACGGGAGTAGTCCAGGAGGAAGTACCGATTGTATAGGAGTACCCAGATGTATTTCCGGAGGAATTGCCGGGCATGCCACCTGATAGAGAGATTGAGTTCTTGATTGAGCTATTACCCGGAACAGCCCCGATATCCAAGAGACCCTATCGGATGCCCGCAAATGACTTGGTAGAAATCAAGAAGAAAATTAAGGAGTTGTTGGACAAAGGGTATATTCGCCCAAGTTCTTCACCTTGGGGAGCCCAAGTGCTCTTGGTTGAAAAGAAGGATAAGTCCTTGAGAATGGTTGTCGATTATCGTGCATTGAACGAGGTGACAATCAAGAACAAGTACCCCTTGCCGATGATCAATTATTTGTTTGATCAGTTAGTTGGAGCTCGCGTATTCTCAAAGATCGATCTTCGGTCCGGGTATCATCAGTTGAAGATTCGTGAACAGGATATACCCAAGACAGCCTTCACCACTCGGTACGGCTTGTATGAGTACACGATCATGTCATTTGGACTGACTAATGCTCCGGCATATTTTATGAATCTGATGAACAAGGTATTTATGGAATACTTGGACAAGTTTGTCATGGTGTTCATCGATGACATACTGATATTCTCCAAGAACGAAGAGGAACACAAGGAACATCTGCGTCTAGTTGTGGAGAAGCTTCGAGAGCATAAGCTATATGCAAAGTTTAGCAAATGTGAGTTTTCGTTGAAGGAAGTCGGATTCCTCGGACATGACATCTCAGGAGAAGGAATAGCAGTGGACCCTGCCAAGGTCGCAGAAGTCACCGAATGGGTAGCACCCACTTCAGTCGAGGAGATCCGCAGTTTCCTCGGACTTGCCGGATATTACCGGAGGTTCATTGAGAATTTCTCAAAGATCGCCAAGCCCATGACAGAGTTATTGAAGAAGGAATCCAAGTATGTTTGGACTGAGGAATGTGAAACCAGATTTCAAGAGCTGAAGAAACGTCTTGTTACAGCCCCAGTGCTGATATTGCCGAACATTCGGGAGGATTTCCAGGTTTACTGTGACGCTTCTCGTCAAGGACTCGGAGGAGTGCTCATGCAAGAAGGTAAAGTTGTAGCCTATGCATCCAGACAGCTCAGACCCCATGAGTTGAATTACGCCACGCATGACTTGGAACTAGTAGCCGTAGTGCACACTCTCAAGACCTGGAGACATTTCCTGATCAGAAATAGTTGTCATGTTTACACTGATCACAAGATCTTGAAATGTATCTTCACACAGAAGGAGTTGAACCTTAGACAGAGACGATGGCTAGAGTTGATCAAGGACTATGACATGAGATTGCATTATCACCCAGGCAAGGCAAATATTGTAGCCGATGCGTTGAGCCGTAAGAGCTATGGGAACACGCTCATAGCAGGAGGATTACCCCAGGAGTTAGTCGATGACCTACGAGAGATCAAATTGGAAATAGTTCCAAGAGGATTTGTTGCCAAACTAGAAATTCAGTCCACTTTGACATAAAAGATCCGCGAGGCACAGAAATCAGACAAGGAGATAGCTGAGATTAAGCAGAAAATGACAGACGGGAAGGCTAAAGGTTTTCGTGAGGATGAACATGGAACTTTATGGATTGAGGATCGCATCTATGTGCCCAATGATCCCGAGCTCAGGAAGTTGATACTTCAGGAGGCCCATGATTCCCCGTACTCGATACACCCCGGCAACACCAAGATGTATCTGGATCTGAAAAAAAGTTTCTGCTGGACAGGAATGAAGAAAGACATTGCCGAGTTCGTAGCAATATGCGATGTTTGTCAGCGAGTAAAAGTAGAGCATCAGAAGCCAGCAGGTTTGCTCCAACCTCTGCCGATACCCGAGTGGAAATGGGAAAAGCTTGGTATGGACTTCATCACAGGATTACCGAGGACCCGTTCTGGCTATGATTCTATTTGGGTTGTGGTCGATCGTTTGACCAAGGTAGCTCACTTCCTTCCGGTGAAGACTACTTACACGAGTGCCAAGCTGGCCAAGATATATATGATGAGGATCATATGTCTGCACGCAGTACCGAAGAGTATTGTGTCAGATAGAGGGACTCAGTTCACATCAAAATTTTGGCACCAACTGCATGAAACCTTGGGAACGAGATTGGAGCTCAGTACAGCTTTTCACCCACAGACAAATCGACAGACCGAGAGAGTCAATCAGATTCTGGAGGACATGTTGAGACCTTGCGCACTAGACTATGGGTCTAGTTGGGATGACAATTTTCCTTATGCCGAGTTCTCATACAACAACAGCTACCAGACCAGTCTGAAGATGGCCCCTTTCGAAGCTCTATACGGAAGGAGGTGCAGAACACCGTTGATGTGGGATGGAGTTGGTGACCGACAACTTTTTGGTCCCGACCTTATCCGAGATTTTGAAGAGAAGGTCAAGCTAATTCGTGACCGACTCAAGATAGCTCAGTCCAGGCAGAAAAGTTATGCTGACAGCAAACGCAAGCAAGTAACGTACGAAGTGGGAGACCGAGCATATCTTCGGGTGTCTCCACTTTGAGGAATCAAGAGATTTGGTGTGAAAGGAAAGTTAGCACCCCGATTCATTGGCCCCTACAAAATTCTTGAGCGTAGAGGCGAAGTTGCATATAAACTGGAACTGCCGGAAGGATTGTCCGGAGTTCATGATGTCTTTCATGTTTCCCAGTTGAAGAAATGCCACGCTGAGATGGCCGATGTTCCGTTGAGAGATATAGTGCCCCTAGAGGCCATACAGCTTGACAGTGATCTGACGTATGAGGAGAAACCCGTCAGGATTCTCGAGACTGCCAACAGAGTTACCCACAGCAAGATCATCAAATTCTGCAAGGTGTTGTGGAGCCATCACACCGAGGAAGTAGCCACCTCGGAACGAGAAGAGGATCTTCGTTGAGACCACCCGCACCTATTTTCTAGCCAACCCGAATCTCGAGGGCGAGATTCATCTTAAGGTGGGTAGGTTTGTAACATCCCAATTTTCCTAATTGGGAATGTTTTACATTGTAGCTAAGCATCTATGCATATTGATTTAAATAAAGTTGGCATTTGAATTCTTTCGACTTTTGTTTTTGCATTACCATTTTTTCCTCACACGAGAAAGGCCGGGAAAATACTCTCTTGCATGCAAGAGAGAGAGCGGAGGAAAATGACCCTCCAAAGTGCGGGCATTTCTGAAATATTTGGAGCCAAGAAATCCAAAGTTTTATCGTGAGAATATTTGCAAAAAGAAATAAAGCATTTAGGGGATTTTCTGAAAAAAAACATTTTTTTAAAAGTTTTTATTTTTACTTTGGAAAAATGTTATTCTAGTAGAGGATATTTTTCTGATTTTTTTGGTATATAATACCCCATATTAAATATTTTATTTGTTTCCTTATTATACCTTTTTAATTTCTGTTTCGGGAAAAAGACTAAAATAGGAAAGCAAGTTTTTTTTAAAGGCAACCGCAGCCGGCGCGTTTTAGATTGGGCCGAATCCCCCAGAGCCCGGGATCCGATTCCCTTTCAGATCGGCCGCCCGCACCCCCCAGCGCCCCCTCCCTCTCCCTGCCAGGTAGGCCCCACCGCCCGACCTGCCCCTCCCCTCGGTCATCTCCCTCCTCCCCTTTCCTAAAACTGAAACCGACCCCGAGCCCCTCCCAGTTCGCCGGGATCTCCCCGGATCCCGTGCCCCTTCCCTTCCCGAGCCCCCACCCCGCCTAGAAAAGCTACCCCGGCCGCCCGCACCCCGTTCCGCATCGCCACGCCGTCCCGCCGCCCCCAAGCCCCCGGCTGCATCTCGCCGGCGAGCACCCGAGCTCCACCACCTTCGGCCGCACCCGAGGAAGCCGCCTCCGGCCACCCCTCGCCTCGCCGACGCCGCCACTGGACGCGGGACATTCACCGCCGCCTCCCCAAGCCTTCGGCCGCTGTCGGGACGCACCGGAGCCACCTCCACCATCTTCGGCCGCCGTCGAGCTCCTGCCGGAGTTCATCCCGCCGGTGAGCACCTCCATCTCCCTCCAGCACCGTTGGATCATTCACGAACGCGTTAGATTAGTTCCTAGATACCCCTTCGGTTTTCTAACAAAACCGCTCGGGTTTTATTTCACTTAACTTTTAGCCAGCGGGTTCTTGTTAGGCTTCAGCCGTTTTCTCCTAACACTAGCAACACACACCCCCGCAGCCATTCACAGAGCGCCACGTGTACCCCCTGTCTGTTAGCAATTATTTTTTTCTGTCTAATTCCAAAACCAGCAAAGTTTCAGTTTTGTTTTGACCATAGCTTTTGATCCCGACGTCCAATGTTCTTTATTCTTGTTCCACTAGATCCCAATTTTTCTTTTGTTTTTAAAAACATATAATTTGTCTATGTTTGAAATTTTTAAATATGAATTAGATTAGATTTAGTTTAAACCTTGTTTTGCTTATTCCAGGAGTTTAAAAAATGATTTTGAGTTGATTCTTTTTGGTACTGCTTCCTAGTGATTATATCTTACTGTGGTAGAAGTTTCAATGTTTTTTAAATATTCTTACTTGGGTTTTTAACAGAAACAAGTTTCTGCCCTAGTGACGTGTATTAAATTCTTTCACTTAGGCCATAGCAAACTTTTACTTGTCATGTTATTTTTACTTGTTGATTGATTGTAGTGCTTATGGTGTGTATTTGTTTGTATCGGTAGATCACCCGGAGTGTGAAGCGTGTTACTTAGAAGCGCTCGATCAAGACAACTATCATCAAGGCAAGTCATTTTGATCATTCTATTTCCTATGTTTTCGATGCATGGTAGTTTCACCTTTCTTTGCCCAATTGCATGCTGCTTGGGTACTTGGAAATTTTAGTATAGTTTGTAGTATCAAGTGGTAGGCACACAACAACCCCGACACTTGGCCCCGAGACGACAAAATTTATTGCTATGCTTGAGTAGACGGGTTTTCGGTTGAGTGCATAACACGAGTGATGCGAGGTTGATTAAATAATCAAGACCGGTTAAGACAAGATTTTCAAGACCTCGGACGCAATGCAACTCTGGGTGAAGGACGGTTGATCGGCTCCCTAGAGAACCCAGTGGATGACCCGGGATGCTGGAGAGGCCATGACATCCTGCGGAAAGCTTCACCCAGGCTCGAAGAGACGGACGGAGACTTCAAGACTCAAGGCTTACCTGCACAGCCACAAGCCATTATGGGCTCTGGCTTGGTTGGACAACGCGGCGACTCTGGACAGGCGGTGCTAGAAGATGTAGAAGAACGGTAGGAATGGATGGGCACCGACAGGGATTCAGAGGGACCCGTTGAAAGACCATGTTTTGATCATCCGGTCTTCAAACACCCTGAAGTGCGAGGACAAACACGGAGGTGATCAAATCTTGTGGGGAACGTGTGCAAAACTCTGCAGAGTGCCCAACCTAATCGATTAGCCGTGTCCACGGTCATGGACAACTTGAGCCGAAGGCATTGAAATTCCCCTGAACTCTCGACACAACTTAATAATGATGTGGGTGTTAACAACTATTCGGGTACGAGAATTGGTTGGCGGAACCATCTCGTTAACAACAAACAGTGTAGTAATATTTTGCTTCCAACCCCTCTTGTTGTAGGATAAAACTGGCTTTATGCAAAACTTATAGCCCCACCTGCCAAATATGCATGTAGAGATAGTTGATTATTATTTTACCCCTCTCTTTGATGACTTGCCGGCATATTCCATATGCTGACCTACACGGCTGCAACGTATCATGTTGTAGAGTACTTTTCCGACCAGGAGTGAGGCTACGATCTACGCTCAGCGACATGCCCTGGAGTCGGATGGACTCGTCCACCTGATGCTTCCGCTAGTCTTCGTTAGATATCTCATGAGATGGTCTTCAGCCACTTTGTGGTAATCCTTTATTGTAATAAAGTACTCTTTATGAGATTTCGATTAATAAAGCTGTGTGATTGAACTCTTGGATATATACATTATGTACTGAGTGTGTACCAGCATGATCTTGGGATGGTACGGAAACACCAGAGGCTTGACTCGTCTTGAGTCGGGTCGCTACAACGCCTACCTGAAGATGAAGATGACGGGTCCGAAGGGCATCATCACCATTGCTGGTGACTACAAGAAGTCGCTCAAGTGCGCCCAAGATAGCAGTCGCCTGGCCGACGCCATGGTGATTGCTGAGGAGAAGAGACAGATCAACCGGCTCGTGGCTCTGGCTACCGAGCAGCCGGCGATCCCTTCTCCTCCGTCCCAGTCGGCCGGCGAAGGCTCCTTCAAGCCGGCCAAAGAGACCAAGGAGGTGCCACTCGACCCTGCAAACCCCAAGCAGTGCGTCACCATCGGGGCCGGCCTCAGCCCCAAATAGGAAGGCGAGCTCGTCGACTTCCTCCATGAGAATCGGGACATCTTCGCATGGTCCCCCAAGGACATGTCGGGTGTTCCGAGGAAATACGCCGAGCACAAACTTCACGTGCCACCGGATGCAAAGCCGGTAAAACAACCTTTGCGCCGCTTCGCCGAGGGGAAGCGGCGCACAATTGGAGAAGAGATTACCCGGCTCCTTGCAGCCGGCTTCATCATGGAGGTTTTCCACCCGGACAGGTTGGCCAATCCAGTCCTGGTGCTGAAAAAGAACAACACCTCGCGAATGTGTATCGACTACACTAGCTTGAATAAGGCATGTCCGAAAGACCCTTTCGCATTGCCAAGCATAGATCAAGTGATCGACTCCATTGCAGGCTGCGAAATGCTGTCGTTTCTGGATGCTTATTCAGGCTACCATCAAATCAAGCTGGATCCAGCTGATCGCCTGAAGACCTCCTTCATCACACCCTTCGGGGCCTACTTCTACACCACAATGACGTGCGGTCTGAAGAACGCTGGTGCTACGTTCCAACGCTGCATGCAGCAGTGCCTACTGCCACAGATCGGCGGAAACATCCACGTCTATGTGGATGATATCGTCTTCAAGACGAAGCAGCACTTCAGCCTCCTCGACGACTTGCGGGAGACGTTCGCCAACCTGCGCGAATACAAGATCCGGCTTAACCCGGAGAAGTGCGTCTTTGGGGTTCCAGGCGGCAAACTCTTGGGGTTCTTCATGTCCGCTCGTGGCATCAAGGCGAACCCCGAGAAGATCGGCACCATCGAGCGGATGGTGCGGCCGGCTCGGATCCTAGACGTCCAGAAGTTCGCCGGCTGCCTGGCGTCCCTTAGCTGGTTCGTCAGCCGACTCGGCGAGAAGGCCCTTCCACTCTACCAGCTCATGAAGAAAACGATGAAGTTCGAGTGGAACGACCAGGCGGACGAAGCCTTCCGCAACCTCAAGCGGGTCATCTCGAGCCTGCCAATCTTGGTAGCGCCGGCTGAAAGGGAACCCATACTCATATACATTGCAGCGACCACTCGTGTGGTTAGTGTAGTGCTGGTATTTCAACGCAAGGAGGAGAGCAAGGTATTGTTAGTGCAGCGCCCTGTCTACTACCTCAGCTAGGTCTTGTCCGCCTCCAAGCAGAACTATCCCCACTACCAAAAAATGTGTTATGGTGTTTACCTTGCTGCAAAGAAGTTAAAGCAATACTTCCGAGAGCATGCTATCACCATGGTGAGCACTGCTCCACTTTCAGAAATCATGGGCAACCGTGATGCAACTGGCAGGATCGCCAAGTGGTCCATCGCCATGGCGGACCACGATATCCGCTACGAGCCTCGCACCGCCATCAAATCTCAGGTGGTGGCCGACTTCTTAGTCGACTGGGCCGAAACCCAGTTCGAGCCACCACCTCCAGACTCTACGCATTGGCGGATACACTTCGACGGCTCAAAGATGCGGACTGGTCTGGGAGCCGGCATCATCTTGACGTCTCCGAAAGGAGACCAGCTCAAGTATGCTCTCCAGATCCACTTCGCCGCCTCCAACAACGTCGCCGAGTACGAAGCACTTGCTCATGGCCTCCGGCTCTCCAAGGATATTGGCATCCAGCGGCTCATCTGCTTTGGCGACTCAGACCTGGTGGTGCAGAAAGTTTTTGGCGAATGGGACACCAGGGACGCCAACATGGCAAGCTACCGCTTCCTCATCCAGCAGCTCAGCGGCCCCTTCGAGGGTTGCGAGTTCCACCATGTTCCCAGAGCAGACAACGAGGCGGCAGATACACTGGCCAAGATTGCCTCCATGGGACAGGCTATCCCAGTAGGCGTCTCCCTCGAGCAGCTCCCCAAGCCGTCTATCAGGCCGTCTGAAGAATCGGCATCGATCTTCGTGGCGGCTGATTCTTCGATGAAAGCACCGTCGGCTCCACCAGCTACGCTGGCTACAGCTCCTGTGCCGGCTACGCTGGCTCTACCGACTCCAATTGCGGCACCGGCTGAATCTTCGGTGCAAGCGTCGTCGGCTCCACCAGCTACACCGGCTACAGCTCCTATGCTAGCTACGCTGGCTATGCCGACTCCAATTGCGGCACCGGCTACAACAACAACTCCGGCTCCGCCCTGCCTCAAATCCTGTTGTCTCGACACCTAGTGGGTGGACTTCATGGAGGTAGACGTGAGCCAGCCGCCACGACGGCATCAGAGACACCTTGTCTCGAGCCCACGACTACTGCTTCATCAAGCGCGGGGGCTGCGGAAGCCCCTAACAGTCAGGTCGAGGCGGAGCCAGCCCTTGTGTCGGCTCCATCATGGGCTCAACCCATCCTGGCCTTCCTCCTTCGCGGCGAGCTTCCTCAAGATGAGGCGGAGGCGAGGCAGAACCAACACAGATCTGCAGCCCACGGCATCATCAATCACGAGCTGGTTCGGTGTAGCGTGACTAGCGTGTTCCAGCGCTGCGTCGAATCAGAAAAAGGACACGAGATCCTCAAAGACATTCACCATGGGAGTGCAGGCATCATGCCGCCTCTAGAACCCTGGTGGCCAAGGCGTTCCGCCACGGATTCTACTGGCCCACGGCCCCTCGAGGAGGCCGTGGATCTCGTCAACAAATACGAGGGATGCCAATTCTTTGGCACGCAGAGTCACAAGCCGCCCTCGGCCCTCAAAACCGTCCCCTTGTCATGGCCTTTTGCCGTATGGGGGCTGGACATGGTGGGGCCTTTCAAGACGGCTCGTGGTGGCATGATTCACCTCTTGGTAGCCATCGACAAATTCACCAAGTGGATCGAGGCTAGACCCATCAAGAAGCTTGATGGCCCCACGGCTGACAAGTTCATCACGGACATCTCTATTCGATATGGCGTCCCCCAGAGCATCATCACCGACAACGGCACTAACTTCGCCAAGGGCGCTCTGGCGCTCTACTGCTCCAAGGAAGGGATCCGGCTCAACTTGGCGTCAGTGGCACATCCCCTGTCCTATGGCGAGGTGGAGAGGGCCAAATGCCTGATCCTGGCCGGCATCAAGCCAAGACTGGTGGCACCACTTGTCAGGTCAGCTGGCTGCTGGATCGAAGAACTGCCGGCTGTACTGTGGAGCCTCCACACCACGCCCAACCGATCGACCGGCTTCACTCCATTCTTCCTTGTATACGGGTCCGAGGCCATTATCCCTATGGATATCGAGTTCGACTCGCCTCGGGTCACCCTGTACACGGAAACGGATGCGAAAGAGGCAAGAGAAGACGATGTGGATCTCCTCGAGGAAGCAAGGGACTTGGCCTTGAGCCGGACGGCCATCTATCAACAGAAGCTGAGATACTACCACAGCAAGAAGATCAAGCCTCTCTCTTTCAGAGAGGGAGACTTGGTGCTCAGAAGAATCCAGTGCACCGCCGGCCAGCCTAAGCTCTCATCCCCATGGGAGGGACCCTTCATCATTAGTAGGGCATTGCACAACAACGCATACTACCTGATTGATGCCCAGAAGCCAAGGAAACGCAAGACGGACGACTCCGGCCAGGAGACGGAACGTCCATGGAACGTGGCGTTGCTTCGCCCGTTCTCCTGCTAGAAGGCAAGTATCAGACATGGAAAGAACATGCACGTATGTATCTTTCTCCCTCTTCAGGGATTTCCAATGAATGCAATGAAAAGAGCATGCCTCATGCTTTTCATACCTAGAGTGCTCACTCTGTGAAGCCCCTTGCTGGCTCTAATAAGCTCGGGGGCTTGCTAGCCGCCCGAACGCCTTCCTTATGTTGTAGAAAAACACATGGTGTACGCCGGACCGATCCTTGGTCACCTCATAACAGCTACAGACCAGCTCCCGACTGTCCGGCTAGCGAGGCGACGCCAGGTAAGGCCGGATGCATGCAAAGTTTGACTACAAAAAAGGTTGCCGGCTCGGGTTGGCTTGATCTATTTTACGATCTCATTCTAGACGGCCTCTGCTGGTTTATGTATGAATCTTTAAGTCTTGATGGCTTCGAAAAATCTAAGTCTTATATTCTCAAGGCCAGAAACCTCGACCCAGTCACAGACCGGGTCCCGGCTGTCGGGCTGGCAGGGTGGAAACTTGGGGGCACAGGAATTGGAGAAAAAGAAGTCAAACAGGAATCAAAAGATAAAGATATAAAACAGCACACATGGCAATACGAATATAATGCTCAATCCATACATTCAAAATGCATTGGCCCGCGGCGGAAGTTCATTACACCCCCAGTGGGTGGAACTATTGGACTGACAAGACAATTTCAGACAACAAGAAAAACAAGACAGCCTAAGGGGTTGCGGCCTCATCGGTCGCCCCGGCTGCTGCTCCTCAAGTGGTGGCTTCACCATCGCCGGCTGCTCCCGAGGCGGTGGCGCCGTCTCCTCCGCGAGGGCTTCCGGCTCCGTCCGCACCGGAGTCAGCGTACGCCGCGCCGCTGGAGGCGGCAGCACTCTCCATCTCAGGGGCCTCCTCGTCGGAGCTGCCATCGGTGTCATAGGGCTGAAGGCCATGCAGATCTTCAGGGATCACATTGCCGCCTTCATCCCGCTCCAAGTTGAGCTCATCCCAGGCGGCGTACGAGGCGATGTTGCTGGCCCTCACGCGTAGCGCCTCCTCCATGGCCTGCAGCTCCACCTCCGAGTCGTCGTGCTGAGCGACGAGCTTGCCCAAGTCCAGGTTTCGGTACCAGGACTTGGCCAAGCGCAGGGCCATGTAGGCTCTAGCACGCACAGCCGAAGCGCGCCACGTGTCAAGACGGTCCTCGCCAGCCGCAAGCCAGCGGGAGAGCTGGCTCATCGACGCCGGTTCCACGCCATCAGGCCACATGGCCGCCACCATCGACGAGCCTGCGATCTGGAGCCGAGCCACGTACTCGCCTAGGACGCACAGGTCGGCCCTGAGGCCCACTCCGATCTCCTCCACACTCCAACCGGAGGTAGCATCTACCTCCTTCCCGGCCGCGCGACGCTCCTCGCGGCTCACCTCGACGGCCGTGTCGGCTGTGCCCTGTGTCTCAGGGAAGAGGCATGAGACAGGGAAAAGGGGCGCAAAGACGAGTAAGAAGAGGAGACGGCAAAGAAAGTTCAAGACGAAAGAAAAGAAGACTCACGATTGAATTCGCCATCAGTCTCATGGGTGCTCTCCAGGACCTCAAGCTCCCGCACCTTACTCGCTTGAGTAAGGCGGGCGACTTCCTCCTAGAGGGCCGCCGCCGAGTCCAGGACCTTGGCCAGTTGTGTGTGCTTCTGGACTAAGGCGTCCTCCTTCTCCTTCAGGGCAGCGTCCTTGAGCTTCATCTCCCCAAGATGACGCGACTCAAGACGTCCCAGATCGGCATTATGGGAGGCGTTCTTCTCCTGCAGAGAGGCGTGCATCTACTCCAGCTCGGCCCGGCTGGCCGCCTCGAGCTCCTTCTTCTCCGTCTGGAGAAGAGTCAGCTGCTCCTGGAGCCGGCCGCCCGTGCCACACAGGGTGTTCCGCTCCACGACAACCTCGCCGATCCGGGCTTGAAGCTCGGCAACCTGGCCATCAGTTGTCTGGTTCTGAGCCCGCAGCATGTTGTAGGCCTGCACCTGGGCATCATAAAGATCCTACAAAGCACGGAAAAAACAGAAGTAAGATTCGTCCTGGTTAAGTCATAACCAGCCTGATTCTTGGGGGCTACACCCAGTGGGTGCGCTTGCGCGACCCACTGATTCAAGAAGAAGAAAAGAAAAAATCGAAGACAGAGATGGGGCACTTACCCTGGTGTGTTCCTCCAAGAGCTCCAGATCGCCACCCACCACGTGGGCCGCCTGGTCCACCTTGAACCGGCTGCTCGCAAACATCAACACCCGCTCCCGGGACACCGTGGAGTGTGGCGCCTGCGGGCAGCTTCGAGCGCGCCAGGTTGGCCGCTCGCAAAGTCTTCATAGGCCGGCTCCCGACCCTGGCACCGGCTCCTGGAGCAACCGGACCATGGTGAGGGACGAGGATGGTGCCATCTCCAGGTGCCTGCATGGCGGCCGGCTCCACTGACATTCCGGCCGGCGCCGCCTCCTTGGCAGGAGGTGGATGGGCCACGTCCGGCGCATCCATGTTCACTCCTGGCGCATCCGGGGCTGCATCTGGCGCGTCCAAGATCAGTTCTCGCGCGTTCGGCGCCGCCTCGGCCCTAGGTGAATCAGGGATCACCTCAAGATCCACCGGCGCAGAGGCTTCCGGCTCGGAGGGCTGGGCCACCTCAGTCCTCGGGGCGCGCCTCGGGGCCGCCTCGCTAGCTAGCTCCTCCACGCGAGCACGCATGGAGGGGTCATGTCTAGCCTTCGTACGCTTCTCCGTCGGCTTCTCGGCCTGGTTGGGGCGAGACTGGACCTCGGTCGTCTTCCCCGCGGTCGCATCCCGCCGGCGCTTGGACTCCGCCTCGAGCTCCCTCTGGGCAGCGTCAGTCGCTGTCCAGCCGGCCCGTTCGGCTGTGGAGGCGGTGTCTTCCTCCACGTCTTCCGTCTCCCTGCCGAGCGACGTTTTTGAGGAACGAAGCTTCACACAAGACAAAATAAAAGAAGGGAGGAGAACCCTTACCCCGCGACGAATGGGCACCTGCCTCCTGCCGCCGCCACAGCGCTTCTTAGCGCCGCTTGCCCGTGCTCCGGCTGGAGGACCCGTCGTCGGGCCCTTAGGAGCCAGCCTGGAAGCTGTGGCACCCTTGCCCTTCTTCCTGGCCGCCTCGTCAGGTCCAGTCGCCTTTGCCCTATGACGCCGTCCGCGCGTCAGAGGCGGGCTGGTGACCTCCTCCACCCCGTCGGAGTCTTCCTCGAAGGTTGCATCAGAAAGGGAGGAGGGAGTCTTGTCATCATCCGTCCAATCTACAATGGAGGGTCGCAGATGCTCACCAGACGGCTTCGTCCCTTCCGACTCCAGCGTGTTCTCCGAGCCTTCGGAGGAGGCAGAGCGGAACTCGATCATGCCCTCGTCCTCGATCTCCGAGGCGTCAGACGTCGCCATGTAAGAGGCAGGCGGGTTGAGTGTTGCCTCCAGCTTCTCGAACAGCTGCGCAAAGGAGTTGACGGCCGGCTCAGCGAGGCGGCCGGTCGCAAGACAAACAGCAAAAACAAAACAACAAAGAGTGCTTACCACCGGAGGCGGACGGGCCCTGCAGTAAGGGATCATCCCCCACGACCAGTTACCACTGTCGTCCATACGAGCGGTGCAAATATGGTTCACCCCTAGCGCCACCGCGCTCGGGGTGAATCTCTTGGTGGATGTCCGGCAGGGGTCATGTCGGCCGCTCATCTGGCAGACCAGATGAGGTCGCCTCTGCAGAGGCATAATCTTGCGGGTAACCATGGTGGTCAGCAGGTCGCGGCCAAGGAGGCCGCTTTTCTCCAAAATGTCGAGGTGGGCGCCGATCTGCGCCACCTCGGTAATCGGCTTCGGGAACTTCGCCCCCGAGTTCAACTTCGCCGAAGGGCTAATGTTGAACGGGGGCATGTTGAGGGCGTCGCGGGCAGGGTCGGCATTCTTCACGTAGAACAAGCCCCTCTGCCACTGCTTGATGGACTCCTGCAGTGGCAGCTGGGGGAAGCCGGACTCCGAACGATGATGCACCAGTGCGGCTCCGCACGGCGTCATCGGGCGTGGCCCGATGTGCTTCTCCAGTGCGGCCTTGTCCATCGCAATGGACTGTTGCTTGAAGAAAAACAAGCTTCGCCAGAGATTGAGGCGGGGCTCGATCCCCAGGAAGCCCTCGCACAAGACCAAGAAGGCCGATAGCTGCAAGATGGCGTTCGGCGCCAGGTGGTGCGGCTGCAGGCCAAAGAAGTGAAGCCATTCGAAGAATAAGGGGCTCGCCGGGAGCCCAAAGCCCATGTATAAGTGCTCGTCGAAAACGACGATCTCTCCCTCTGCCGGTGTTGGGGCGGTTTTGGCGTCAGGGATCCGCACCAGCACCTGGGAGGCCGGGGGCAACCGCTGGTGATGGCGGAGCGCCTCGATATGGCCTTCGCAGATCTCGCTGCCAAGCCAAGCTCCCTGCGATGAGGTCTTCTTCGAGGAGGAGCCGCCGGCCATGACTGCGGGCGGCAGAAGCTCGAGTAGGCTGGTGGCTCGACGGCGACGTAGATGATGAAGACGAAGAGGACGGGCTCTTTCTCTCTAGGCTCAGGGAGGAAGAGGGCGTCGATGCGGGGCGAGAAGGGGGGCGAGTGGCCTCCTCGGAACCCCCGCATCCCATTTAAACCCCACGAAGTGTCGTGGGGAGGGGATCCGGTGCGCGCGGAACCCCACTAACCCCGTGTATTACGGGCGGTAACGCTTCCCGAAGCCCAACCGTCGTGGAGTAAATCCGTAGAGGATCTTCTGTGCGGAAGCCGAGGGGGCGTCATGGTGGGACCCAGGGCCCAGGACCGGTCCCGTCACCAGTAATCACCATCATTACGTCACGCTAGGCCTAGCACCTGGCGCGATCTGCGCGGCCTATGACGAAGCCGAGGCGTCGCTTCCAAGCCAACCGGCTTCAGAGCCGGCGTCCCCTACCGTGGATGGCGGTAGGAATACCAAGACAAAAAATCAAGCCGGTGAGGCCGCCCGTCCGCAGATGGCGGGCCTCTCCAACTTCGGGGACTACTATCGGGGGATAACCCCGGGGTAGGCTCATCGAGCCTGTTCCTTCATCTCCTGCCCAAAAGGAATGACCAAGTATAATTCCCCAAGGCCAAAGTCCTCTGGCTGGCTAGGCTGCGCCTGTCGGCTGGAGGACAAGACGGCCAACTCTCTGGCCGGCCAGACAAGCCGTGTCGGCTAGAGGCGAGATAGCTACCTCTTCCTGACCGCCTTGGCCAAGCCAGTCGGCTAGGAAGGAGGCGGTCGTGCCCAACCTACTAGCCAAGCGGGCTAGCCGGCCGGGGATCTCAAGTCACATCAGATCGTAGGTCGTGACGAGACCCTACGATTAAAGGCGGCTACGCGTCAGCAAATGTAGTGGATCGGAGTGCCTGGCAGGTACGAGCGTCGGCGGCCATGCCGCTGACCTACCCTGGCTCTGATCCATCACCCAGCATAGTGTCCGACCGTCAAACTCCAACTCCATTACTGCACTCGGCGTGGGGAACAGTGGAGGCGGCCGTACTATCTGCCCATGATGAATCTCGCTGGATGACGCTTGACGTACGGCGCGTGCTCTGTGTCAACCTTACGCGAGAGCTTCATTGGCTAGCCGGCAGGTCCCACAGCCAGACGGGACCTCGCACCCAGCGGGCCCCTCAAGCGACAAGACAAGACCCTCGTGGGCCCCCTGGCCGGCCGGCGAGGCTGCCAGCCGGGTCCCACTCTTGTACTCTTTATCCATATTGTAGGTTGGTGGGTTCATCTATAAAACCCCCCGGTCACCCTCCATGCAGAGGGTCGGTCGAACAACATATCACACTCACCAACCACATAGAGAGAGGCAGAGACGAGCCGGTTGCTCCCCTCTTCCTCCTCCTCAACACAGCTCCAGGAGCAACCTTGTAATCCATCCATATACATCATACACTCCGGCAGGACTAGGGGTCTTATCTCTACGGAGAGCCCTCAACCTGGGTACAGCGTGCATTCCATGCTTGTACCAACCTCGTCCCCAGCGCCCTCCGTTGTCCCTTCGGTTCTTACCGAGTTTAGCCTACCTATGGCATATGTTGTGAGTATTCACCGACACAATCCCTTCAAGATTGATTGCAAAGTGAGATATGAAGGCGGAAAGTGCAACAAAGTAAAAGTGTACGGCTGAAAATATGAGGTGAAGTAGACCCGGGGGCCATAGTGTTCACTAGAGGCTTCTCTCAAGATAGCAAATATTAGGTGGGTGAACGAATTACTGTCGAGCAATTGATAGAACCGCGCAAAGTCATGACGATATCTAAGGCAATGATCATACATATAGGCATCACATCCGAGACAAGTAGACCGATACTTTCTGCATCTACTACTATTACTCCACACATTGACCGCTATCCAGCATGCATCTGGTGTATTGAGTTCATGACGAACAGAGTAATGCCTTAAGAAAGATGACATGATGTAGAGGGATAAATTCATGCAATAGACATAAACCCCATCTTTTTACCCTTGATGGCAACAACACGATGCATGCCTCGCTATCCCTTCTGTCACTAGGTGAGGTCACCGCACGGTATGAACCCAAAACCAAGCAGTTCTCCCATTGCAAGAATCATAGATCAAGTTGGCCAAACCAAACCCACAACTCGGAGAGAATTACAAGGATATGAAATCATGCATATAAGAGATCAGAAGAAACTCAAATAATATTCATAGATAATCTCATCATAAATCCACAATTCATCGGATCTCGACAAACACACCGCAAAAGAAGATTACATCGGATAGATCTCCATGAAGATCATGGAGAACTTTGTATTGAAGATCCAAGAGAGAGAAGAAGCCATCTAGCTACTAGCTATGGACCCGAAGGTTTATGGTGAACTACTCACCCATCATCGGAGAGGCAATGGTGTTGATGAAGAAGCCATCCGTGTCTGAATCCCCCCTCCGGCAGGGCACCAGAACGTGCCCCAGATGGGATCTTGCGGAGACAGAAGCTTGCGGCGGTGGAAAAGTATTTTCGTGGATCTCTCCCATGGTTTTGGAATTTTTGGGGATTTATAAGCGGAAGAAGTAGGGCAGACGAGCCACAGGGGGGCACAAGCCTGCTAGGCGCGGGCCCCCCTGGCCGCGCCTAGGGGGCTTGTGGCCTCCCCTGGTGGCATCTGCCTTTGTTCTCACGCCCCCTGCGTATCTTCTGTTCCGGAAAAAATCATTTTGGAAGTTTTATTCTGTTTGGACTCCGTTTAAAATTCAGCTCTAAAAAGGGTCAAAAAGATAGAAAAACAGGAACTGGTACTTGGCACTGAGTTAATAAGTTAGTCCCAAAAAAGATATAAAAGGCATACAAAACATCCAAAGTTTGACAAGATAATAGCATGGGACCATCAAAAGTTATAGATACGTTGGAGACGTATCAAAAAGTAAAAACAAGAAACAAAAAGATTTAATTCAAGATCTAAAGATATACCTTCAAGCACTCACTTCTCTGGCAACGGCGCCAAAAATAGCTTGATCTCTATGTACGCTTCTATTCTTGTAGACTATGTTGGGCCTCCAAGCGCAGAGGTTTGTAGGACAGCAGCAATTTTGCTCAAGTGGATGACCTAAGGTTTATCGAACTCAGGGAAGTAGAGGTTGAAGATGGTCTCTCTCAAGTAACCCTGCAATTAAGAAACGAGAAGTCTCTTGTGTCCCCAACACACCTAATACAATGGTAAATTGTATAGGTACACTAGTTCGGCGAAGAGATGGTAAAATATGGGTGATAGGTGTGGCAAAGCAAGGTAATATAAATCTGAAATAAAAATGGCAGCAAGGTAGCAAGTGACAAAAGTGAATATAAATGGTGTAACAATGGTGAGAAAAAGGGCCTAGGCTTCATACTTTCACTAGCAGCAACTCCCAACAATATTAACATAGTTTAATCACATGATATTTCCACTAAAACATGCAATGGAGACGTACTCGGAGGTCATTCCTTTGTGATCTAGAGAGGACGAGAATTATGTAGGGCTACAAAAGCACACCTCAAAGTTTGTAGTTCTTATCTATGGATTTCCCAATGTCACCGCGGCCATCCAAAGAGAGTACCACAATCACCACAACATATCTCAAGGATAGTCAAAGACAAGCACCAAGAGACTCTCAATCTTCAATCATTTCATAAAAGAGGAAATCACTCATGAAAATATTCTTCTAATCCATGTCCAATAGACCGCTGTCACCATGGTCTCGGGGATTATACTAGATAATAACAAGTAAGTACATCAATCCAATACATAGAAGAAGGGTAAACATCATGGGATCACCCTAGATTAACATAGCCCATGATCACAATCAAGATCACATCATGAGAGAGAGAATTAACCACATAGCTACTTTAGAAGACCACAACCCCAAGGAGGAACTACTCCCGCTTCATGGAGGGAGGAAGCAACGTCGATGGAGATTAATCCGGGGGCACTTCCCCGTCCCGGCACGGTGCCGGCACAGGAATTTTGTCCCCCGAAACTTGTCAACGATGGCGGTGGAGATCGGAATTGCTTCTGGAGAAAAGGGTTTTGGAATCAGGGTTTCCTCGACGGGGGCTAAATATAGGCCCAAGGAGGGCACCAGGGGTGGTCCCAGTCGCTCAGGCGGCCTCTTGGCGCGGCCTCCCCCTAGGCCGCGCGGGCAGGCCGCCTGGTTGACAGGCGGCCCCCCTCCGGCTCTCCTTCGGGCGTCTGGAAGCTTTCGTCACGCTGATTTTTATATATTTTTCTCAGGATTTTTAAGACTTTGCAAATTTGGGTAAAAGTCCCTTTAAAAAAGACATCAGCAGACAGGAACTAGCACCGGGTGCACTGAGTTAGTAGGTTAGTCCAAATATGTCTAAAAAGATATAAAAGTGTAGCAAAACATATAACAATGTCACCCAAAAGATCATGGAACAAGCAGAAACTATAGATACGTTTGGGACGTATCATATGTATATTGTTTCTTCGCTTAGTGGTGTCGTGTGAATTTCGACTACACGACACTTCACCATGTTATGGTCCTAAGGGAAGGCATTGTGGAGTAACAAGTATATGATGGGTTGCGAGAGTGACAGAAGCTTAAACCCTAGTTTACGTGTTACTTCATAAGGGGCTAATTTGGATCCACATGTTTCATGCTATGGTTAGATTTATATTAATTCTTCTTTCATAGTAGCGTATGCTTGCGCGAGGGGGTAATCATAAGTGGGTTGTTTGTTTAAGTAAGAATAGCACCTTAGCACTGGTCGACCCACATATAAAATTATCAAAGTAGTAAATGTGAATCAATTCAACATGATGAACATGACTAGATAAAAAAACATGTGTCCTCGGGAGAACTTTCTTCATATAAGAACACTTTCCGGTCTGTCCTATGCTATAAAAGGATTGGGATACCTAGCCGCACCTTAGTTACTATTGTTACTTTTCACTTGTTACAAAATATATTCGCGCAAAACTATTTACTACTGTCACTAATAGCACTTGCAGAGAATACCTTGCTGAAAACTGCCTATCATTTCCTTCTGCTCCTCGTTGGGTTCGACACTCTTACCTATCGAGAGTACTATGATTTATCCCCTATACTTGTGGGTCATCAAGACTCTTTTCTGGTGCTGTTGTCGGGGAGTGAAGCACCTCTGATAAGTGGAAATTGGTAAGGAAATATTTTTGCTAAGTGCTGAAATTTACTATTGCTTGTTGCTACAGACGGTCACCCTTTGAGTGGCTTGTTCGGGGCATCTTCACCTCGAAGGGAAGTGGAAAATATTGCTCCTCAACCTACTGAACCTATTGATAATATTTATTATAATATTCCTTCTGGTTTGTTAGAGAATCTTCTAGCTAGTCCTTATGATGGTACAACTCTGAAAGGATCGATATGGTTGACTAGAGGGGGGTGAATAGGCAACCACCACTTTTTAATTAATCTTAGCAAGTTAGGGTTAGCAACATAAGGGTTCTCTAAAATGTCAACAAGGAGGTGAACCTATATGATGCTACCAACAAGGACATCTAAGACAAGTAAGAGATAAACAACAACATAAGCATACACAATGTAAAGGTTAGAGATAACCGCAAGTGGAACCAATGAAGACGAGGATGTGTTACCGAAGTTCCTTCCCTTTGACAGGAAGTACGTCTCCCTTGGAGCGGTGTGGAGGCACAATGCTCCCCAATAAGCCACTACGGACATCGTATTGTCCTCACGCCCTCACACAATGCAAGATACCGTGATTCCACTATAGGTGCCCTTGAAGGCGGCGACCGAACCTTTACAAACAAGATTGGGGAAAACTCCACACAAAGCTTGGAGGCTCCCAACAAGACCACGAAGCTTCACCACAATGGAATGTGGCTCCGAGGTGACCTCAACCATCTAGGGTTCTCAAACACCCAAGAGTAACAAGATCTGCAAGGGATTGGTGGGGGAATCAATTTTCTCTTGGTGGAAGTGTAGATCTAGGCCTTCTCAACCAATCCCTAGAAAATCAACAAGTTTGATTGGCTAGGGAGAGAGATCGGGCACTTTTGAGCTTAGGGAGCAACAATGGAGCTTGGGAGGGTCAAAGGTAGGGTTCTAGAGCAAGAAGAACCCCTTATATAGTGGGGGGGAATCCAACCGTTTTCCCACTCAGAGCCCGAGCCTAGCGGTACTACCGCTAGCATTCCAGCGGTACTACCGCTGGCTGCAGCGGTACTACCGCTGGCACTCCAGTGGTACTACCGCTGGCTGCAGCGGTACTACCGCTAGGCCCATGGTAGTGCAGATGCACTACCGGGCCAACCACCACCAAGAAAGTCTTCGCAAAAAGTCCGACGAAGTACAGCCGCTAGGAAGGCGGTACTAAGTTCCTGGAGCGGTACTACCGCTGACCAGGGGCGGTACTACTGCCAGCACAGCGGTACTACCGCTAGGGACAGCGATACTACCGCTGAGAGACCTTTTTGCTTAGAGGAGATAAACCAGAGGCGGGAACCACTCCAAAGTTGCAGGGAAAGGGAAAGGAGATAAAGTGTGTGCGTGCAAAATTGATTCCACCCAAACCTTTCCACTACGGGTCCCCTCTTAATAGTACGGCGTTCCTAAGACTCAAAGAAACATAATCGTAGAGGACACCGTGCTTCTGTTCCATGGAGGGGGTCGAGTCGTCTTCTGTCGTTGACATGTGTTATCTGAAATCTTAATGCACATGATTAGTCCTTTGCGGTACTGTCATCAATCACCAAAATTACTAAGGCATAAATATGCCCTAACAATCTCCCCCTTTTTGGTGGAATGATGACAATACCGGATTTGCACAGTAGATAGCATGTGAACATAAAGATAGTGGTAGAGATAATTGAAGAGCATATGACTCACAGCATATGACAGAATTAAGTCTCACACCAGTCCAAGTCTCACATCACACAAAGCAAAGATAGCAGATAAGATCAAACCAAGTTCAAAGCAAGCACGATAAAGATAAGCAAAGCTAATGCAAAGTGCAAATCCAGCTCCTAGACTCTCTCCCCCTTTGGCACAAGACACCAAAAAGGGGCACACCTAATGACACAGGTGGTTACTCCGCATCCTCATCATCCCCAGACTCGTCCATGGCATCCGGATCGTCCTGCTCCTCCTCATTGTCCTCCTCAGACGCCTCCTCCTCTGCATCAGACCCAGTCCACTGATAACCTTGAGCCCGCATCCAATCAGACTATGGAGTGATGTCGTCCTCTGAGCCGCTTGAGATATCAACATCAAGGGTCCTCAAGACATGCTTCTGCCTCTAACGGTTCTCCTTCTGTGCCACATGAGACTGATATTGTCCCCTGGCCTGCATACAGAAGAGAGTCTTCATTTTATCCTTCAGTTTCACTGCCCAAGATGGCATAGCAGAAGAGCAGGACTGAGAAGCGGGGCCTCCTCCAGCAGCAGTCTCTGTGTGAGTGTCCATGTGCTGAGACGAAGTTGATGGGTTGGCCCATTTGTCTTTGATACGGAGCTTGATAGGATCATGCACAAAGGGATCAGCCTGAATAGGGAATTCATCTATCAGATAGACTTCGTGCCACCTCTTGCGAATATAGGGAAACAAGTAGGGCCCATAGATGGAAACCTTGCGGTTCATGATGCAGTTCCAGAGCTCATTGAACATCACGTGGGCAATATCGAGAGGGGCAGATTCCTTAGTCCTAGCCTCCTCACAGAGCAGAAGCATCTCATCTAGATGACCATGCACCTCGTCAAAGTTGCCAATGTGAGGAAAGAGAGTGTTGCGGAAGATCCGATGCATGATATCCAGATGCTTGGGGAGCACACCTTTCTTCACATAAAGTTGTTGCAGCCTGTCCTTGGGGTGGCAGTAGATGAAGACAGAGCATGAGGACGCATCCCAAGAGGAGTTTCATCTCCCTGAAAGTCGACTTTGAGAAGCTGCATGAATTCTGACCAGGAACCTGTCATCTTCTGAGTACCGGTCATCCAAGTCATGGTGCGCACGTCATCAGGTGCAAAGTGAACAGTGACATAGAATTGGGCCACAACATCTGGGTCAAAGTTTTGCCTGAAGGTGATGATCTCTTTAAGGCCAAGCTTATCAATCAAGGAGAGAGCCTCACCAAAGTAATCCGGGTTCCGCTGAAGGTGAGCAAGGTCAATCCACTGCACTGGAACAAAAATCTTCTTGAATGGCTTGATGATGTCGCGATAGATCATGCACTGATCCCGTGACCAAACATGCTCGATGTTCTTGATCTGAGCCTTGTCTTCTAGATAGTGATTGTGGTTGCGGAACGGTAGAAAATCCTTAGGGGGCATAGTGCGAACGTTGATCCCCTTGTTCTTGTGAGCTGTCTTCTTGAAAGACTTCTTTTTGGGATTCAGACCAGAAGTGGCGGAGCCCTCTGGAGCCTCTGAAGTGCGATACTGCTTCGGTCGGGTGTCCCGTGGGGGATTCGAGCGACGAGCACCACCTGTGACACACAAGACACACACCGAAAAAGAGCGACAGGAGGAGTCAAGGCAATGGTCAAAAAGAAGCATAAGAATAAACTCACATTGCCAAACATAACGAAAAATATCCTCCTCGCGGTAGTACCGCTACCCCTGGCGGTAGTACCGCTAGGGTCCTAGCGGTAGTACCGCCAGGCTGGCGGTAGTACCGCTAGGGGGTTGACTTTCAGATCTGAATATAGAAAGACCCATAAGAACGGCTAGATTTGATTTACGAGGTCCATGGCTACTGCATAAAATCACTACAAGAAACACCATAGCCCTAATCACATGTGAACCTCAAGAACATCTAGATAGAGACATGCCTAGTCAAGGGGATTCAAGTTTTAGATCTAATCCAATGAGAAATAAGAGAAGAAGTACTTGAGCTAAAACATGAAGAACTTAGGGCATGTCAAGATAAAAGCAATGGATCATAGAACCTAAACTCCCCTAGGATATCTCCTTCGTTCCATCCAAGAACAAAGCACAAACCATAGCCATGGATCCACATCACCAAGCTCCTAACCCTAGAACAAGAAAACACCGACCAAGAGAATAAAGGGAGGAGCTTTACCGGTGTCCATGGAACTTGATGGAGGAAGCAGGAGTGGAGCAAACACTCCAACTCAAGGGAGAGAAGGGGCTCCGCAGATAGAGATCCACATGGGGGGAGTTCGGGTAGAAGAAGGAAGAGCCACGAGGAAGAAGAAAGAGGGCAGAAAAAACGGGCTCCCCCTCATTTATATAGCCCAAGGGGTTCGGGCCAGCGGTAGTACCGCCGAGGTCCTAGCGGTAGTACCGCTGCCCCTAGCGGTAGTACCGCTGGGGTCCTGGCGGTAGTACCGCTCTCCCTAGCGGTAGTACCGCTCCCCCTTGTGACAGCCCTAAAAAGCCCTAGTCAAGTCGTGATAGACTAGGGTCCTGGCGGTAGTACCGCTACCCTGGCGGTAGTACCGCTGGGGTCCTGACGGTAGTACCGCTACCCCTGGCGGTAGTACAGCTGGGGTCCTGGCGGTAGTACCGCTACCCTTGGCGGTAGTACCGCTCAAAATGACACAACGAGACATAGGATTTCGTGGAAAAGACGTGGGCAGCGACTAGTCAGTGCAAATAAAAAGATAGCACCAGCAAGGTATACTGACTAGTCATTTTGTATCCTTTCTTCCATATGAGAAAAAGATGGGGACGGTGGCCGAGGCCACCTATGTTTGAGGCAAAGGTATGACACCATGAAGAATTATCCTTGGGTTCATGACCAACGCTCGTCTTTGAAGCACAAGTGCCATTTAGTAATGGCCAAAGTGAAAGACTTGATCGATTTATGCATAATGGGGGGAGGGGAAGTTCATTGAGAGAACAACACTCCCCCTATGTCCATGCCTACACATAGAACAAGATCTAATGCATAGTGAGGTGCAAAGTGCCTAGTTTCAATCCACATTACTTGAATCAATGATATTTAGCTCATGCCTTAACTCCCGGAACCTTGCTTCATCTAGGGGCTTAGTGAAAATATCTGCAAGTTGCTCTTCAGTGTGGATGAAGTGAACCTCAATATCACCTAGCTTGATATGTTCATGAATGAAGTGATGGTGAATATCAATATGCTTGGTCTTGCTATGTTGCACCGGGTTGAGGGAAATCTTGATAGCACTTTGATTGTCACATAGAAGAGGCACTTTGTCACAAGTGACATCGTAATCATTTTAAGTTTGCCTCATCAATAGAAACTATGCACAACAACTTGCATCTGCCACATACTCAGCTTCGGTGGATGATAGTGAGACAGTTCTGCTTCTTTGAAGACCAACTTACCAGTGAGCGACCAAGGAATTGGCATCCTCCAGAAGTTGACTTCCTCTCCACACAATTGTTGGAAATATGCCCTAGAGGCAATAATAAATTAGTTATTATTATATTTCTTCGTTCATGATAATCGTTTATTATCCATGCTATAATTGTATTGATTGGAAACACAATGCATGTGTGGATACATAGACAAAACACTGTCCCTAGTAAGCCTCTAGTTGACTAGCTCATTGATCAAAATGGTCAAGGTTTCCTGACCATTGGCAAGTGTTGTCACTTGATAACGGGATCACATCATTAGGAGAATCATGTGATGGACTAGACCCAAACTAATAGACGTAGCATGTTGATCGTGTCATTTTGTTGCTACTGTTTTCTGCGTGTCAAGTATTTGTTCCTATGACCATGAGATCATATAACTCACTGACACCGGAGGAATGCTTTGTGTGTATCAAACGTCGCAACATAACTGGGTGACTATAAAGATGCTCTACAGGTATCTCCGAAGGTGTTCGTTGAGTTAGTATGGATCTAGACTGGGATTTGTCACTCCGTGTGACAGAGAGGTATCTCGGGGCCCACTCGGTAATACAACATCACACACAAGCCTTGCAAGCAATGTGACTTAGTGTAAGTTGCGGGATCTTGTATTACGGAACGAGTAAAGAGACTTGCCGGTAAACGAGATTGAAATAGGTATGCGGATACTGACGATCGAATCTCGGGCAAGTAACATACCGAAGGACAAAGGGAATGACATACGGGATTATATGAATCCTTGGCACTGAGGTTCAAACAATAAAGATCTTCATAGAATATGTGGGATCCAATATGGGCATCCAAGTCCCGCTACTGGATATTGACCAAGGAGTTACTCGGGTCATGTCTGCATAGTTCTCGAACCCGCAGGGTCTGCACACTTAAGGTTCGACATTGTTTTATGCGTATTTGAGTTATATGGTTGGTTACCGAATGTTGTTCGGAGTCCCGGATGAGATCACGGACGTCATGAGGGTTTTCGGAATGGTCCGGAAACGAAGATTGATATATAGGATGACCTCATTTGATTACCGGAAGGTTTTCGGAGTTACCGGGAATGACGAATGGGTTCCGGGTGTTCACCGGGGGGGCAACCCACCCCGGGGAAGCCCATAGGCCTTGGGGGTGGCGCACCAGCCCTTAGTGGGCTGGTGGGACATCCCAAGAAGGCCCTATGCGCCATAGGAAGAAAATCAATGAGAAAAGAAAAAAAAAGAGGAGGTGCGAAAAAGGGGAAGGACTCCTCCTTCCAAACCTAGTTGGATTCGGTTTGGAAGGGGAGGACTCCCCCCCTTGGCTCGGCCGACCCCCTTGGGGATCCTTGGACCCCAAGGCAAGGCTCCCCCTCTTCCCCCTATATATACGGAGGTTTTAGGGCTGATTTGACACAACTTTTGCCACGGCAGCCCGACCACATACCTCCACGGTTTTTCCTCTAGATCGCGTTTCTGCGGAGCTCGGGCGGAGCCCTACTAAGATTAGATCACCACCAACCTCCGGAGCGCCGTCACGCTGCCGGAGAACTCATCTACCTCTCTGTCTCTCTTGCTGGATCAAGAAGGCCGAGATCATCGTCGAGTTGTACGTGTGTTGAACGCGGAGGTGCCGTCCATTCGGCACTAGATCGTGGGACTGATCGCAGGACGGTTCGCGGGGCGGATCGAGGGACGTGAGGACGTTCCACTACATCAACCGCGTTTCTTAACGCTTCTGCTGTGCGATCTACAAGGGTACGTAGATCGGAAATCCCCTCTCGTAGATGGACATCACCATGATAGGTCTTCGTGCGCGTAGGAAAATTTTGTTTCCCATGCGACGTTCTCCAACAACAATCTCGTGCCGAATCTGAGTCAGAATAGCCCACTAGGTTGAAGTTCGCTCCCTTGGGATACCATAGACCAAAGTTTGGGGTATGAGCCAAATATCGAAAGATTCGCTTAACAGCCATATAATTACGTTCTTTT
This sequence comes from Hordeum vulgare subsp. vulgare, assembly GCF_904849725.1. Lineage (NCBI taxonomy): Eukaryota > Viridiplantae > Streptophyta > Magnoliopsida > Poales > Poaceae > Hordeum > Hordeum vulgare. The sequence continues at coordinate 61,983,568 of NC_058521.1, read as the reverse complement.
TGTGCGGATTGAAACTGTGCACATATCCCTACACTCAACATAATATCTGGTCTAGATACACAAAGGTAAAGGAGGGATCCAATCATGGAGCGATATACCTTTTGATCCACTTCTTTACCATTGGGATCACTGTCAAGCTTGCATCTTGTTGGCATGTTGAACTTGATCGGCTTAACATCTTCGAGCTCGAACCTTTTGAGCATGTCTTGAGTGTACTTGGCTTGTTTGATGAAGGTCCCTTCTAAGCCTTGTTTAATCTCGAATCCGAGGAAGAACTTCAACTCTCCCATCATGGACATCTCAAAGTTCTCGGTCATTAGTGCAGCAAATTCTTCATTGAAAGAAATGTTAGGAGAACCAAAAATGATATCATCAACATATAGTTGGCATATGAACAAATCCTCTTTAACCCTCTTAGTAAAAATAATGGGATCTATCTTCCCAATTTCAAACCCATGATCTTGTAACAACTCAGTAAGATACTCATACCACGCACTTGGGGCTTGTTTAAGGCCATAGAGTGCCGTATTAAGTTTGTACACATGATTGGGGAGCTTGGGATGTTCGAATCCCGGGGGTTGTTTGACATAGACCAACTCATTTAAAGGACCATTAAGAAAAGCACTTTTCACATCCATTTGCTGTAATTTGAAATTATGATGAGAAGCAAATGCAAGCAGCATGCGAATAGATTCTAGACGAGCAACAGGGGCAAAGGTTTCACCGTAGTCGATACCCTCGACTTGGGAGTAGCCTTGAGCCACCAATCTTGCCTTGTTCCGAATCACAATCCCATTGGCATCTTGCTTGTTTTTGAAAATCCATTTAGTCCCGATGACATTATGTTCCTCATTTGGTCTTGGCACTAAATTCCAGACTTGATTACGCTCGAAGTTGTTGAGTTCTTCATGCATGGCCATAAGCCAATCCTCATCATCGAGCGCTTCCTGTACCTGTTGAGGTTCACAATATGAAACAAACGCGTGATGCTCACAATAATTCCAAATCTGTTGACAGGTGGATACTCCCCTTTTTAAACTGCCAAGTACATTCTTCATAAGATGTGACTTGACTCTTAGCTTGTTCGCAATCTTGGATGCTCGACGCTCCAAGAGTTCTTCATTGGATAATTGGGGAGCATCGACTTGATTACTTTGCTTGCCCTTGCGTCTTAATCCTCCCTTGGCACCAGTTTTTGGCGCTGCAGAAGGGAATTGCAAGACAGTATCTTGATCAACTTGATTTTCGACTTGAGCAGGTTCACTTGTTTGTCCTTGTTCTTGTGGTTGCTCTTGATCTTGATCTTGTGCTTCTATTTGGTCTGGATCTTGTAGTTGCACTTGATCTTAATCTTGAGCAGGTTCGTAACCTTGGGTAAGTGCTTGTACATCATGGGACACATCACCATCTTTGGGCAATTTGTCTTGACCTTGAACTTGTTCAACTTGTTGAGAGTCTTCTCTTTGTTCATCGGAAGCGTGTGGGGCTTGTGAGGGTGATGGCTCCACTTGAGTAGAGCATTGTCATTCTCCTTCGGCCACAAGGGGTTCCTCAATGGGGAGTATTTGACCAATCCCCATTCTTCTTATGGCTTGGGGAGGAATTTCATCACCTACATCACAAAGACCACTTTGCTCCACTTGGGAGCCATTATTTTCATCAAACTCCATGTTAGACGTCTCCTCAATGAGTCCGGTGGACTTGTTGAGGACACGGTAAGCATGAGAGTTTGTAGCATAACCAACAAAGATGCCCTCTTGTGCTCAAGAATCAAATTTAGCTAAACGTGCACCTTTCTTGAGAATGAAACACTTACAACCGAATACCCGGAAGTACTTGAGATTGGGTTTGTTTCCGGTGAGAATCTCATACGGAGTCTTGTTCAAGCCTTTGCGGATATAGAGCCGATGGGATGCGTGACATGCTGTGTTGATGGCCTCAGCCCAAAAGTTATATGGAGATTTGAATTCTGCCATCATTGTTCTTGCAGCATCCATCAAAGTTCGGTTCTTCCTTTCCGCCACACCATTTTGTTGAGGGGTATATGGTGCTGAATATTGATGTTTTAGTCCCTCATCACCTAGAAACTCATCCAAGGTGTAGTTCTTGAACTCGGTGCCATTGTCACTTCTAATCATCAAAATCTTTGCTTCATGTTGACGTTGAGCTTCATTACAAAGTTGATGACAGATTGTTGAGTCTCACTCTTCCCCTTGAAGAAATATACCCAGGTATATCTTGAGTAGTCATCAACAATCACCAAGCAGTACTTTCTGCCTCCAAGACTATCAAATGATGGAGGACCGAAAAGATCCATATGGAGGAGCTCCAATGGCCTCTAAGTGTAAATGAGAGTCGTTGGACGATAAGCATTTTCATGAATCTTTCCTTCAATGCAGGCACTGCAAGCACGATCTCTAGCAAAACTCACATTTGTTAGTCCACGAATATGGTCCCCTTTGAGAAGACTTTGCGAAGATCTCATATTGACATGAGCTAGTCGGCGATGCCAAAGCGATCCCACATCAACTTTAGCCATTAGACAATTCGCAGTCTTAGTGGGTCGCTTTGAAAAGTTCACCACATAGAGACCATTTTTGACATATCCAACATAGGCTACTTTAAGAGTCTTGCTCCACAAGAGGACCACAGTATCAAGATTAAAGAATGTGGAAAAAACCCATAATTGCAAGTTGACAAACCGAAAGTAAATTGTAGGCAAGAGACTCAACAAGCATGACCTTCTCAATAGATAACTCTTGAGAGATGACCACCTTACCAAATCCCAATACCTTTGACGAGGATGCATCGGCGAATTGGACATGGGTGGGCATAGATGGAGAAGGATGCACATCCACCACTAAGTCCTTGCTTCCGGTCATATGATTTGTTGCTCCACTATCGAGCAACCATGACACCCCACCGGAAGCAAACTCCTGCAATAGATCAAGTCTTGGTTTTAGGTACCCATTTTTGAATGGGTCCTTTAATGTTAGAGACAAGGGTCTTAGGAACCCAAATAGCCCATTCAATGGACTCATAGTAAGATCCAACAAATCTGGCATAAACATGCCCATCACCAGCACGACATAAAACATAGTAAGGATTGAGTTTGCCGGCTGTGTTGGTAGGAATGCTTTTGCCCTTCTTAACATTACCATCGTCCACCTTGTTCCTGTTCACCTCCTGAGTCCCTTCACCCTCTTTGACAAAGATGTCCATGAGGGTAGGGGATCGTTTGTTCCTGTTCCTCCTTTTTCTTTTTGACTTGGATGTAAGTCCAAATCCCTCCTTTCCTACCACATCCTTTTGATTGCTCAAGAGGTCGTTCAGGCTCTTCTCGCCTTGTCTGCATGACACAAGGCCCTTCTCAACTCTATCCTTTAACTTGGCATTTTCCTCCACAAGATGTACATGCTCACAACAAGGGTTAGTTGTACAAGCATTATCAATTAACACAAAGGGAGGACAAGTAGAGATTTCCTTGGTAAGATTTACTTGGAGTTGATCATGAGACTCTTTCAAAGAGAAATTAACACCTTTCAAGACCTTGTGAGCCTTGTCAAGTGTGTCAAACTCCACTTTGAGTCTGTCATGGCCAACCCCAAGAGCATCCTTTTCAGACTTAAGCAAACGAGTAAGAACAGTAGCATGATCTAGTTTCTTTTGCAATTTAGCGCAGTCATCATTGTATGACTCCTCAAGAGCCAAACGAAGAGTGCGCTCCTTTTCTAGTGCAATAGATAGTTCAGCAATCTCATCGGCATAGTCACGACTATGTCCCTGAAGCTCGGAGATGGTCTCCTCATGAGACTCGATGAGGTCATTAGCCTCACCCAGTTGTTCCAAGAGAAAAACAAAGTGCTTCTTGGGTTCTCCCTTGATAGTGCACAGAAATTTGTCAAGATCATGCTCATTAAGTTCCCCAACATCACTATCATCCACAATTCAATAATGAAGGAGCAGTAGTGATGTTGGTCTTAATGATGGGGGTTACCTGATCGATACCTTTGGCCATGAGGCACTTGGCGATGTGGTTCTCGTTGGGGGCGTTAAAGAGATACACCTTCTTGGGAGAAGGGGTGGCAATGGCAACAGTTGCAGTTGCCACCATATCGTCATTGTCATCATCATCGGAGGGGTACTCTTCAAGGGCCACCATACCCTTTGGGTGGGGTTTTTTCACAAGTTGTTCTTGTTTAGGAATGACTTGGTTTTGTCTTTGCGAATGAGCTTGCCCCCGTTATCTTCCCTTTTCGCATAGGGACATTCGGCCACGAAGTGACTCACATTCCCAAAGTTATAGCATGTCCTCACTCGTTGCTTGGGTTTGAACCCACTTGAGTTGTTCTTGGCAAAGGTGGGTCTTGAGTTTCTCTTGTTGCCCCAGAATTGCCTTAACGCAAGAGCCATGTGCTCATGATAAGCATACTTCGTGTCTTCAGGGCAGCTCTCCTCTTCCTCATCCTCTTCTTCTTCTTCAAAAGCCGCTTTTGCCTTCAATGCAAGGTTGGGTGAAGATGTCTTTGAGCGAATTTGAGCAAGTGCATTGTCAGCTGTCTCGTTCATGATTGACATTGCAATGAATTCATCCAACACCTCACTCGAAGACAAGGAGTGGAAATCTGGTCGTTGGCGAATGACAGATGACATGGCTTTATTGAAACACATGATGGCCTTGAGAAACTTGCGCTTGACCCATGTATCATCCACATCCTTGCTCCCATGGTCCTTGACAGCCGCAGCAATAGCAGTCACCCTTCGATAGAGATCACGAGGGTCCGCATCTTCCTTCATCACAAACTCATCGGCCTTATCAAGTACCACTTCATAGTTGGACCGTTGAATGCTTGAGCTTCCCTGGTACAACACCATAATGTGCTCCCAATAGTCCTTGGCCAGAGTGAAGGGACGCAAGTGAGGAAGATCTTCAGGTGGTACTACAGACTGGAGAATAAACAATGTAGAGTGATTATATTGATTGTCCGCTTCTTCTCTTGGAGTGAGGTTGCTTGGGTCATGGGGATAGTAGCTTTGCTCGATGATTCTCCACAAATTTGTTGAGCTGTGATTCAAATGAGACTTAATAGAAAATACCCAGTTAGCAAAATCACCTTTTACAAGCTTAGGAGGAGGACCAACAGGATTAAGACGCGGTGTGGGAACCGGTCCTCCATAGACCATGGTGGTGGAACAGATGCATAAGTCCCATTCCCATCATTTTCGAGAGGAGGGGAAGGTTGCATACCTTTAGCCATTTCCTTAGAGGAATTGGCCTCCGAATCTGTGTTGGTGGGTTTAACCACCAACGCTGGTTCGGGAGAACTTTTAATTCCCTCAATTAACTCTTTAAGCATGGTCTTGACCTCGTTCGTCAAGGACGTCTTGAGTGCAGCCATAGTCGTATTCAAGTCGTCCCTTGTGACCGAAGTCAAGTCCATGGCCTCGGTTTGCGCATGCGGAACTCCCTCATCATCTTCCATACTCTTCGAGTGGTAAAACCCTTAATAAAGAGATGTGGCTCTGATACCAATTGAAAGGATCGATATGGTTGACTAGAGGGGGGCTGAATAGGCAACGACCACTTTTTAATTAATCTTAGCAAGTTAGGGTTAGCAACATAAGGGTTCTCTAAAATGTCAAAAAGGAGGTGAACCTATATGATGCTACCAACAAGGACATCTAAGACAAGTAAGAGATAAACAACAACATAAGCATACACAATTTAAAGGTTAGAGATAACCGCAAGTGGAACTAATGAAGACGAGGATGTCTTACCGAAGTTATTTCCCTTTGACAGGAAGTACGTCTCCGTTGGAGCGGTGTGGAGGCACAATGCTCCCCAATAAGCCACTAGGGATACCGTATTCTCCTCACGCCCTCACACAATGCAAGGTACCGTGATTCCACTATAGGTGCCCTTGAAGGCGGCGAACAAACCTTTACAAACAAGATTGGGGCAAACTCCACACAAAGCTTGGAGGCTCCCAACAAGACCACGAAGCTTCACCACAATGGAATGTGGCTCCGAGGTGACCTCAACCATCTAGGTGCTCAAACACCCAGGAGTAACAAGATCCTCAAGGGATTGGTGGGGGCATCAATTTTCTCTTGGTGGAAGTGTAGATCTAGGCCATCTCAACCAATCCCTAGAAAATCAACAAGTTTGATTGGCTAGGGAGAGAGATCGGCCACTTTTGAGCTTAGGGAGCAACAATGGAGCTTGGGAGTGTCAAAGGTAGGGTTCTAGAGCAAGAAGAACCCCTTATATAGGGGGGGGGGAATCCAACCGTTTTCCCACTTACAGCCCGAGCCTAGTGGTACTACCGCTGGCTGCAGCGGTACTACCGCTAGCATTCCAGCGGTACTACCGCTCGCACTCCAGCGGTACTACCGCTGACTGTAACAGTACTACCGCTACTACCGTTGGCACTCCAGCGGTACTACCGCTGACTACAATGGTACTACCGCTGGGCCCATGGTAGTCATATGCACTACCGGGCCAACCACCGCCAAGAAAGTCTTCGCAAAAAGTCCGACGAAGTACAGCTGCTAGGAAGGCGGTACTAAGTTCCTCGAGCGGTACTACCGCTGACCAGGGGCGGTACTTGTTGGGGAACGTCGCATGGGAAACAAAAAATTTCCTACGCGCACAAAGACCTATCATGGTGATGTCCATCTACGAGAGGGGATTTCCGATCAACGTACCCTTGTAGATTGCACAGTAGAAGCGTTAAGAAAGGAGGTTGATGTAGTGGAACGTCCTCACGTCCCTCAATCCGCCTCGCGAACCGTCCCACGAACCGTCCCGCGATCCGTCCCACGATCCGCTCCGATCTAGTGCCGAACAGACGGCACCTCCACGTTCAGCACATGTACAGCTCGACGATGATCTCGGCCTTCTTGATCCAGCAAGAGAGACGGAGAGGTAGATGAGTTCTCCGGCAGCGTGACGGCGCTTCGGAGGTTGGTGGTGATCTAATCTCAGCAGGGCTTCGCCCGAGCTCCGCAGAAACGCGATCTAGAGGTAAAACCGTGGAGGTATGTGGTCGGGCTGCCGTGGCAAAAGTTGTCTCAAATCAGCCCTAATACCTCAGTATATATAGGAGGGAGAGAGGGGAGGAGGCAGCCTAAAACCCTCAAGGTTTGGCCGAAATTTGAGGTGGAGGAGTCCTACTCCAATCCTACTTGGAGTAGGATTCCACCTTCCCACTTGGAAACTCTTTCCACCTTGTGTTTTTCCCTTCTCAAACCTTATGGGCCTTAGTGGGAACTTATTCCAGCCCACTAGGAGCTGGTTTATCTCTTCCAATAGCCCATGAGACCCCTTGGGGCGTGACACCCCTCTCGATGGTCCCCGGCACCCCTCTCGGCACTCCCAGTACACTACCGATGAGCCCGAAACTTTTCCGGTAATGCACGAAAACCTTACGGTAACCAAATGAGGTCATCCTATATATCAATCTTCGTTTCCGGACCATTCCGGAAACCCTCGTGATGTCCGTGATGTCATCCGGGACTCCGAACAACATTCGGTAACCAACCATATAACTCAAATACGCATAAAACAACGTCGAACCTTAAGTGTGCAGACCCTGCGGGTTCGAGAACTATGTAGACATGACCCGAGTGACTCCTCGGTCAATATCCAATAGCGGGACCTGGATGCCCATATTGGATCCTACATATTCTACGAAGATCTTATCGTTTCAACCTCAGTGCCAAGGATTCATATAATCCCGTATGTCATTCCCTTTGTCCTTCGGTATGTTACTTGCCCGAGATTCGATCGTCAGTATCCGCATACCTATTTCAATCTCATTTACCGGCAAGTCTCTTTACTCGTTCCGTAATACAAGATCCCGCAACTTACACTAAGTCACATTGCTTGCAAGGCTTGTGTGTGATGCTTGTATTACCGAGTGGGCCCCGAGATACCTCTCCGTCACACGGAGTGACAAATCCCAGTCTCGATCCATACTAACTCAAAGAACACCTTCGGAGATACCTGTAGAGCATCTTTATAGTCACCCAGTTACGTTGCGACGTTTGATACACACAAAGCATTCCTCCGGTGTCAGTGAGTTATATGATCTCATGGTCATAGGAACAAATACTTGACACGCAGAAAACAGTAGCAACAAAATGACACGATCAACATGCTACGTCTATTAGTTTGGGTCTAGTCCATCACATGATTCTCCTAATGATGTGATCCCGTTATCAAGTAACAACACTTGCCTATGGCCAGGAAACCTTGACCATCTTTGATCAACGAGCTAGTCAACTAGAGGCTTACTAGGGACAGTGTTTTGTCTATGTATCCACACAAGTATTGTGTTTCCAATCAATACAATTATAGCATGGACAATAAACGATTATCATGAACAAAGAAATATAATAATAACTAATTATTATTGCATCTCGGGCATATTTCCAACAGTCTCCCACTTGCACTAGAGTCAATAATCTAGCTCACATCACCATGTGATTTCAACGAATCCAACACCCATATAGTTCTGGGGTCTGATCACGTCTTGATCGTGAGAGAGGTTTTAGTCAACGGTTCTGAAACTTTCAGATCCGTGCGTTCTTTACAAATCCTTATGTCATCTTATAGATGTTGCTACTACATGCTATTCGGAAATGCTCCAAATATCTACTCTACTATACGAATCCGTTTCACTACTCATAGTTATTCGGATTAGTGTCAAAGCTTGCATCGACGTAACCCTTTACGACGAACTCTTTAACCACCTCCATAATCGAGAAAAATTCCTTAGTCTATTTAGTTACTAAGGATAACTTTGACCGCTGATCAGTGATTCAATCCTGGATCACTCTGTGTACCTCTTAACAGACTTGCTGCAAGGCACACATCAGGTGCGGTACTCAGCATGGCATACTTTAGAGTCTACGGCTAAGGCATAGAAGACGACCTTCGTCTATTCTCTTTATTCTGCCGTGGTCGGGTTTTGAGTCTTACTCAAATTCACACCTTACAACACAGTCAAGAACTCCTTCTTTGTTGATCTATTTTGAATTCCTTCAAAAACTTGTCAAGGCATACATCTTGTTGAAACTTCTATTAAGCGTTTTGATCTATCTCCATAGATCTTGATGCTCAACGTTCAAGTAGCTCAATCCAGGTATTCCTTTGAAAACCTCCTTTCAAACAACCTTTTATGCTTCACAGAAATTCTACATTACTTCTGCTCAACAATATGTCAACCACATATACTTATCAGAAATTCTATAGTGCTCCCACTCACTTCTTTGGAAATACAAGTTTCTCATAAACCTTGTACAAACCCAAAATCTTTGATCATCTCATCAAAGTGTATATTCCAACTCCGAGATGCTTGCACCAGTCCATTGAAGGACCGCTGGAGCTTGCATACTTGTTAGTATCTTTAGGATCAACAAAACCTTCTGGTTGTATCGCATACAATGTTTGCTCAAGGAAACCGTCGAGGAAACTATGTTTTGACATCCTATGTGCAATATTTCAAAAATAATGCAACAACTACTAACATAATTCTAACAGACTTTTAGCATCGCTACGAGTGAGAAAGTCTCACCATAGTCAACTGTTTGATCATGTCGGAAACATCTTTGCGACAAGTCGAGATTTTCTTAATAGTGACTTATCACCATCGTCGTCCGTCTTCCTTTTAAAGATCCATCTTTACTCAATAGTCCTATGACCATCAAGTAGTTCTTCCAAAGTCTACACTTTGTTTTCACACATGGATCCTCTCTCAGATTTCATGGCCTCCAGCCATTTGTCGGAATCCGGGCCCACCATTGCTTTCTCCATAACTCGTAGGTTCACTGTTGCTCAACAACATGACCTCCAAGACAGGGTTACCGTACCACTCTGCAGTAGTACGCGACCTTGTCAACCTACGAGGTTTGTAGTAACTTGATCCGATGCTCGATGATCACCATCATCACCTTTCACTTCAATTGGTGTAGGCGCCCCAGGAACAACTTCCTGCGCCCTGCTACACACTGGTTGAAGTGATGGTTCAATAACCTCATCAAGTTCTACTACCCTCCCACTCAATTCTTTCGAGAGAAACCTTTCCTCGAGAAAGGATCCATTTCTAGAAACAAACACTTTGCTTTCGAATCTGAGATAGGAGATGTACCCAACTGTTTTGGATATCCTATGAAGATGCATTTATCCACTTTGGGTTCGAGCTTATCAGACTGAAACATTTTCACATAAGTATCGAAGCCCCAAACTTTCAAGAAACGACAGTTTAGATTTCTCTAAACCTCAATCTATACTGTGTCATCTCAACGGAAATACGCGGTGCCCTATTTAAAGTGAATGCGGTTGTCTCTAATGCATAACCCATAAACGATAGTGGTAATTCGATAAGAGACATCATAGCATGTACCATACCAAATAGTGCGTGGCTATGACGTTCAGACACATCATCACACTATGATGTTCCAGGTGGCATGAACTGCGAAACAATTTCCACATTGTCTTAACTGCGTACCAAAACTCGTAACTCAGATATTCATTTCTATGATCATATCGTAGACAGTTTATCCTCTTGTTACGACGAACTTCACTCCGAAACAGAATTGAACTTTTCAATTTTTCAGACTTGTGATTCATTAAGTAAATACTCTTGTATCTACTCAAATCGTCATTGAAGTAAGAACATAATGATATCCACTGCGTGCTTCAGCACCCATTGGACTGCATACATCAAAATGTATCACTTCCAACAAGTTACTATCTTGTTTCATCTCAATGAAAACAAGGCCTTGCTCATGTGGTATGATTTGCATGTCACTAGTGATTCAAAATCAAGTGAGTATAAAGATCCATCAGCATGGAGCCTCTTCATGCAATTTATACCAACATGACTCAAGCGGCAGTGCCACAAGTAAGTAGTACTATCATCATTACCCCGTATCTTTTGGCACCAATATCATGAACATGTGTAACACTACGATCGAGATTCAATAAACCATTGAAGGTGATTATTCAAGCAAATAGAGTAACCATTATTCTCTTTAAATGAATAATGTATTGCAATAAACATGATCCAATCATGTTCATGCTTAACGCAAGCACCAAATAACAACTATTTAGGTTTAACACCAATCCCGATGGTAGAGGGAGCATGCGACGTTTGATCATATCAACCTTGGAAACACTTCCAACACGTATCGTCACCTCGCCTTTAGCTAGTCTCCGTTTATGCCGTAGCTTTCATTTCGTGTTACTAATCACTTAGCAACCGAACCGGTATCCAATACCCTCGTGCTACTAGGAGTACTAGTAAAGTACACATCAACATCATGTATATCAAATATACTTCTTTCGACTTTTGCCAGCCTTCTTATCTACCAAGTATCTAGAGTTGCTCCGCCTAAGTGACCGTTCCCCTCATAAGAGAAGCACTTAGTCCCGGGCTTGGGTTTAATCTAGGGTCTCTTCATTAGTGCAGCAACTGCTTTGCCGTTTCACGAAGTATCCCTTCTAGCCCTTGCCTTTCTCGAAACTTAGTGGTTTTACTAACCATCAACTATTGATGCTCCTTCTTGATTTCTACTCTCGCAGTGTCAAACATCGCAAATCGCTCAAGGATCATTGTATCTATGTTATAGTTCATCACGAAGCTCTCACAGCTTGGTGGCCGTGACTTTGGAGAACCATCACTATCTTATCTGGAAGATCAACTCCCACTTGATTCAAGCGATTGTCGTACTCAGATAATCTGAGCACACGCTCAACGATTGAGATTTTCTCCTTTACTTCATGGACAAAGAATCTTGTCGGAGGTCTCATACCTCTTAACAAGGGCACAAGCATGAAATCACAATTTCATCTCTTTAGAACATCTCTTATGTTCCGTGACGTTTCAAAACGTCTTCGGCGCCTTGCTTCTAAGCCATTAAGTATTTTGTACTGAACTATCGTGTAGTCATCAGAAACGTGTATGTCGGATGTTCACAACATCTACAGACGACGCTCGAGGTGCAGCACACCGAGTGGTGCATTAAGGACATAAGCCTTCTGCGCAGCAACGAGGACAATCCTCGGTTTTACAGACTCATTCTGCAAAGTTTGCTACTATCAACTTTCAACTAAATTTTCTCTAGGAACATATAAAAACAGTAGAGCTATAGCGCAAGCTACATCGTAATTCGCAAAGACCATTAGACTATGTTCATGACAATTAGTTCAATTAATCATATTACTTAAGAACTCCCACTCAAAAAGTACATATCTCTAGTCATTTGAGTGGTACATGATCCAAATCCACTATCTCAAGTCCGATCATCACGTGAGTCAAGAATAGTTTTAGTGGTAAGCATCTCTATGCTAATCATATCAACTATACGATTCATGCTCGACCTTTTGGTCTCATGTGTTCCGAGGCCATGTCTGCACATGCTAGGCTCGTCAAGCTTAACCCGAGTGTTCCGCGTGTGCAACTGTTTTGCACCCGTTGTATGTGAACGTTGAGTCTATCACACCCGATCATCACGTGGTGTCTCGAAACGAAGAACTGTCGCAACGGTGCACAGTCGGGGAGAACACAATTTCGTCTTGAAATTTTAGTGAGAGATCACCTCATAATGCTACCGTCGTTCTAAGCAAGATAAGGTGCATAAAGGATTAACATCACATGCAATTCATAAGTGACATGATATGGCCATCATCATGTGCTTCTTGATCTCCATCACCAAAGCACCGGCACGATCTTCTTGTCACCGGCGTCACACCATGATCTCCATCATCATGATCTCCATCAACGTGTCGCCATCGGGGTTGTCGTGCTACTCATGCTATTACTACTAAAGCTACGTCCTAGCAATATAGTAAACACATCTGCAAGCACAAACATTAGTTTAAAGACAACCCTATGGCTCCTGCCGGTTGCCGTACCATCGACGTGCAAGTCGATATTAACTATTACAACATGATCATCTCATACATCCGATATATCACATCACATCGTTGGCCATATCACATCACAAGCATACCCTGCAAAAACAAGTTAGACGTCCTCTAATTGTTATTGCATGTTTTACGTGGTGACCATGGGTATCTAGTAGGATCGCATCTTACTTACGCAAACACCACAACGGAAATATATGAATTGCTATTTAACCTCATCCAAGGACCTCCTCGGTCAAATCCGATTCAACTAAAGTTGGAGAAACCGACACTCGCCGGTCATCTTTGAGCAATGGAGTTACTCGTAGCGATGAAACCAGTCTCTCGTAAGAGTACGAATAATGTCGGTTCGAGCCGCTTCGATCCAACAATAACGCAGAATCAAGAAAATACTAAGGAGGGCAGCAAAACGCACATCACCGCCCACAAAAACTTTTGTGTTCTACTCGAGAAGACATCTACGCATGAACCTAGCTCATGATGCCACTGTTGGGGAACGTCGCATGGGAAACAAAAAATTTCCTACGCGCAGGAAGACCTATCATGGTGATGTCCATCTACGAGAGGGGATTTCCGATCTACGTACCCTTGTAGATCGCACAGCAGAAGCGTTAAGAAACGCGGTTGATGTAGTGGAACATCCTCACGTCCCTCGATCCGCCCCGCGAACCGTCCCACGAACCGTCCCGCGATCCGTCCCACGATCCGCTCCGATCTAGTGCCGAACGGACGGCACCTCCGCGTTCAGCACACGTACAGCTCGACGATGATCTCGGCCTTCTTGATCCAGCAAGAGAGACGGAGAGGTAGATGAGTTCTCCGGCAGCGTGACGGCGCTTCGGAGGTCGGTGGTGATCTAATCTCAGCAGGGCTTCGCCCGAGCTCCGCAGAAACGCGATCTAGAGGTAAAACCGTGGAGGTATGTGGTCGGGCTGCCGTGGAAAAAGTTGTCTCAAATCAGCCCTAATACCTCAGTATATATAGGAGGGAGAGAGGGGAGGAGGTAGCCTCTAACCCTCAAGGTTTGGCCGAAATTTGAGGTGGAGGAGTCCTACTCCAATCCTACTTGGAGTAGGATTCCACCTTCCCACTTGGAAACTCTTTCCACCTTGTGTTTTTCCCTTCTCAAGCCTTATGGGCCTTAGTGGGAAGTTATTCCAGCCCACTAGGGGCTGGTTTATCTCTTCCCATAGCCCATGAGACCCCTTGGGGCGTGACACCCCTCTCGATGGTCCCCGGCACCCCTCTCGGCACTCCCAGTACACTACCGATGAGCCCGAAACTTTTCCGGTAATGCACGAAAACCTTCCGGTAACCAAATGAGGTCATCCTATATATCAATCTTTGTTTCCGGACCATTCCGGAAACCCTAGTGACGTCCGTGATCTCATCCGGGACTCCAAACAACATTCGGTAACCAACCATATAACTCAAATACGCATAAAACAACGTCGAACCTTAAGTGTGCAGACCCTGCGGGTTCGAGAACTATGTAGACATGACCCGAGTGACTCCTCGGTCAATATCCAATAGCGGGACCTGGATGCCCATATTGGATCCTACATATTCTACGAAGATCTTATCGTTTGAACCTCAGTGCCAAGGATTCATATAATCCCGTATGTCATTCCCTTTGTCCTTCGGTATGTTACTTTCCCGAGATTCGATCGTCAGTATCCGCATACCTATTTCAATCTCGTTTACGGGCAAGTCTCTTTACTCGTTCCGTAATACAAGATCCCGCAACTTACACTAAGTCACATTGCTTGCAAGGCTTGTGTGTGATGTTTGTATTACCGAGTGGGCCCCGAGATACCTCTCCGTCACACGGAGTGACAAATCCCAGTCTCGATCCATACTAACTCAACGAACACCTTTGGAGATACCTGTAGAGTATCTTTATAGTCACCCAGTTACGTTGCGACGTTTGATACACACAAAGCATTCCTCCGGTGTCAGTGAGTTATATGATCTCATGGTCATAGGAACAAATACTTGACACGCAGAAAACAGTAGTAACAAAATGACACGATCAACATGCTACGTCTATTAGTTTGGGTCTAGTCCATCACATGATTCTCCTAATGATGTGATCCCGTTATCAAGTAACAACACTTGCCTATGGCCAGGAAACCTTGACCATCTTTGATCAACGAGCTAGTCAACTAGAGGCTTACTAGGGACAGTGTTTTGTCTATGTATCCACACAAGTATTGTGTTTCTAATCAATACAATTATAGCATGGATAATAAACGATTATCGTGAACAAAGAAATATAATAATAACTAATTATTATTGCCTCTAGGGCATATTTCCAACAGTACTACCGCCAGCACAGCGGTACTACCGCCAGCTCTAGCGGTACTACCGCTAGGCCCAGCGGTACTACTGCTAGGGACAGCGGTACTACTGCTGAGAGACCTTTTTGCTTAGAGAGATAAACCAGAGGTGGGAACCACTCCAAAGTTGCAGGGAAAGGGAAAGGAGATAAAGTGTGTGCGTGCAAAATTGATTCCACCCAAACCTTTCCACTACGGGTCCCCTCTTAATAGTACGGCGTTCCTAAGACTCAAAGAAAGAGAATCGTAGAGGACACCGTGCTTCTGTTCCATGGAGGGGGTCGAGTCGTCTTGTGTCGTTTACATGTGTTATTTGAAATCTTAATGCACATGATTAGTCCTTTGCGGTACTTTCATCAATCACCAAAATTACTTAGGCATAAATATGCCCTAACAAACTGATCTTGATTATCATTTAATATTTGTCGATAAAGTTTGTGGACTCTTTAAGCTTGTAGGTTTGGCTAGAGACAAAGTGAAGAAAAATCCCTTTATCTTTGGAGGGAAAAGCATTGATATGGTAGAGGCTATTGGATGATATTGGATGATGGGACTGGAATCGCTTGAGGCTGGAATTTCATCAGAAGTTTTAC
Source organism: Hordeum vulgare subsp. vulgare (assembly GCF_904849725.1). Taxonomy (NCBI): domain Eukaryota; kingdom Viridiplantae; phylum Streptophyta; class Magnoliopsida; order Poales; family Poaceae; genus Hordeum; species Hordeum vulgare. The sequence goes on along the minus strand of NC_058521.1, from coordinate 61,967,702 downwards.
CCTATGCATAGTGACTGAAAGTACCGCTCAAGCTTGGGGGAGGCTTAAATCTATGATGCACACCTGCCCCAACCATGAACTCTCAAGAAAAATAACTATACAAAAAATGTATGATTGGCTTTCTCATGATGATCAAGTACTACTCGATTCTTCTTCTATTGGTTCCTTTATGAATAGGACTATTGAATTCAAATGGGATCTTCTGGAAAGAATCAAACGCAACTCTAAAGATTGGGAAGTCGACAAAGGTAAAGATTCAGGTATAAGGCTTAAGTTTGATTGTGTTAAATCTTTTGTGTAAACTAATACCTTCCATGAGTTCAACAATAAGTATGGCCTTGACTCTGAGATAGTAGCTTCTTTCTATGAATCTTTTGTTACTTATGTTGATCTCCCAAAGGAGAAGTGGCTTAAATATCATCCACCCACTGAGAAACTATTAGAGGAACCTGTTAAGATTAAGTAGGAAGAAATAATTGTTAGCCATGTTGACCCAATTGTTCCTACTCTTACATTGAGAAACTACCTTTCCCTGTTAGAATTAAGGAACATGCTATGGTTACAACTATGGTTAATAAGAGCTATATTAGAACGCCTACACCTTCTAAACAAATAAATGTTGAGCCTAATGTTGTTATGGTTAAAGATCTTCTAGTTGATAACATTGATGGTCAGGTTATCTACTTTTGTGATGAAGCTGCTAGAGTTGCAAAACCTGTTAGAAACAAACATGATGAGCTAGATAAAAATAAACCAGTTGTTGGCATGCCTGTTGTTTCACTTAAAATTGGAGATCATTGTTATGATGGCTTGTGTGACTTGGGAGCTAGTGTTAGTGTCATACCTATTTCCCTCTATGATGAGATCCAGAATGACATAGCACCCTCTCAACTTGAATATATTGATGTTACTATTAAACTTGCAAATTTAGACACTATTGCACCGCTTGGGATTGTTAGAGATGTTGAAGTCTTGTGTGGAAAAATTAAGTACCCAACTGATTACCTAGTACTTGGTTCAGAACAAGATAATTTTTGTCCCATTATATTTGGTAGGCCTTTCTTGAGTATTGTTACTGCTGGAATTAATTGTTTAACTGAAAAGGTTAAAGTAAAATTTGGCGATGTATCTCATGAATTTAATTTGTCCAAGTTTAGTAAGCAAACTCATGATAAGGAAATACCTAGTAAGGATGAAATAATTAGTCTTGCCTCTATTGTCGTGCCTCCTACCGATCCACCAGAACAATATTTGCTAGACCATGAAAATGGCATGCATATGAATGAAAGAAATGACATAGATGATATATTTCTTAGACAAAGACCTATTCTTAAACACAACTTACGAGTTGATATTTTAGGGGACCCCCCTCCACCCAAGGGACATCCCGGGTTTGAGCTTAAAACTTTACCTGGTACCTTGAAATATGTTTATCTTGATGAGAAGAAGATATATCCTATTATTATCATAGCTCACCTTTCAGAGCATGAAAAAATGAAATTACTTAAAACTCTGAAGAAGCACATGGATGCTATTGGATATACTCTTGATGATCTTAAGGGCATAAGTCCCACTCTATGTCAGCACAAGATTAATATGGAGTCAAATGCAAAACCTGTCATTGATCATCAATGCCACTTAAATCCCAAAATAAAAGAAGTGGTGATAAATGAAACACTAAAGCTTCTAGAGGTAGGTATAATCTATCCTATTGCTGGTAGTAAATGGGTAAGTCCAGTTCATTATATTCCTAAGAAAGGAGGTATAACTATTGTTCCTAATGATAAGAATGAACTTATTTCGCAAAGAATTGTAACTGGTAATAGGATGGTGATAGATTTTAGGAAGTTAAATAAAACAACTAGGAAAGATCATTACCCCTTGCCTTTGATTGATCAAATGTTGGAAAGATTATCTAAGCACACACATTTTTGTTTTATTGATGGATATTCCCATTTTTCTCAAGTACCTGTGTTTAAGGATGACCAAGAGAAAACTACTTTCACATGCCCTTTTGGAACTTATGCTTATAGACATATGCCTTTTGGTTTATGCAATGCACCTGCTACCTTTCAAAGATGTATGACTCTATATTCTCTGACTTTTGTGAAAATATTGTTGAGGTTTTCATGTACGATTTTTCGTTTACAGGACTTCCTTTGATGATTGTGTAAGCAACAGTGATCGAGTTTTGCAGAGATGTGAAGAAACTAATATTTTCTTGAATTGGGAGAAGTGCCACTTTATGGTAAACGAAGGTATATCACTGTTCCTTACGCAATCTAAAGTTGATGCAATAGAGAAAATGCCTTCCCCAAAAGATATCAAAGGTATAAGAAGTTTCCTTGGTCATGCTGGTTTTCATAGGCGCTTCATTAAAGATTTCTCAGAAGTTTCTAGGCCACTAACTAATCTTCTTCAAAAAGATATTCCGTTTGTTTTGTATGATGATTGTATGGAAGCCTTTTAAATACTTAAGAAAGCCTTGATTACTCCACCTATTGTCCAACCACCTGATTGGAATTTACCGTTTGAAATTATGTGTGATGCTAGTGACTACGTTGTTGGTGCTGTTCTAGGGCAGAGAGTAGACAAGAAATTCAATGTTATTCATTATGCTAGTAAGACCTTAGACAATTCTCAATGAAATTATGCCACCACTGAGAAGGAACTTTTAGTAGTTGTGTTTGCTTGTGATAAATTTACACCTTACATTGTTGACTCAAAATTTATCATTCACACTGATCATGCTGCTATTAAATACCTAATGGAAAATAAGGATGCTAAACCTAGACTTATTAGGTGGGTGCTTTTACTACACGAGTTTGACTTGCATATTGTTGATATGAAGGGAGTTGAAAACCCCGTAGCAGATAACTTGTCTAGAATGGAAAATGTTCTTGATGACCCACTGCCTATTGACGATAATTTTCGTGATGAACAACTAGTTGCTATAAATACTTCACAAAGTACTCCTTGGTATGTCGATTATGCTAATTATATTGTCGCTAAATACATACCACCTAATTTCACATACCAACAAAAGAAAAAATTCTTCTATGATTTAGGACATTACTTTTGGGATGACCCACATCTTTATAAAGAAGGAGTAGATGGTATTATTAGATGTTGTGTACCTGAGCATGAACAGGGACAAATCAAACGGAAATGTCACTCCAAGGCTTATGGAGGGCACCATGCTGGTGACAGAACTACACACAAGGTATTACAATCTGGTGTTTATTGGCCTACTCTTTTTAAAGATGCTCGTAAATATGTAATTTCATGTGATGAATGTCAAAGAATTGATAACATTAGTAGACACTAGGAAATGCCTATGAACTATTCACTTGCTATTGAACTATTTGATGTTTGGGGATTTGATTATATGGGACCTTTTCCTTCCTCTAATGGGTACACACATATTCTAGTTGTTGTTGATTATGTTACTAAGTGGGTAGAAGCTATTCCTACTAGTAGTGTTGATCATAACACTTCTATTAAAATGCTTAAGGATATTATCTTCCCAAGGTTTGGAGTCCCTAGATATTTAATGACTGATGGTGGTTCTCATTTTTTCATAGTGATTTCCGTAAAATCTTAGCTAAGTATGATGTTAAGCATAGAATTGCATCACCCTATCACCCTCAATCTAGTGGTCAAGTTGAATTGAGTAATCAAGAAATAAAGTTGATTTTGCAAAAGACGGTTAATATATCTAGAAATAATTGGTCTAAGAAACTTGATGATGCTCTATGGGCTTATAGAACTGCCTACAAGAAACCTATGGGGATGTCCCTGATGTCTACTACGCAACCTTCTCCTTGTAGACGTTGTTGGGCCTCCAAGTGCAGAGGTTTGTAGGACAATAGCAATTTTCCCTCAAGTGGGTGACCTAAGGTTTATCAATCCGTGGGAGGCGTAGGATGAAGATGGTCTCTCTCAAGCAACCCTGCAACCAAATAACAAATAGTCTCTTGTGTCCCCAACACACCCAATACAATGGTAAATTGTATAGGTGCACTGGTTCGGCGAAGAGATGGTGATACAAGTGCAATATGGGTGATAGATATAGGTTTTTGTAATCTGAAATTACAAAAACAGCAAGGTAACTAGTAACAAAAGTGAGCATGAACGGTACTGCAATGCGTGGAAACAAGGCCTAGGGTTCATACTTTCACTAGTGGAAGTTCTCTCAACAAAGATAACATAATTGGATCATATAACTAGCCCTCAACATGCAACAAAGGGTCACTCCAAAGTCACTAATAGCGGAGAACAAATGAAGAGATTATTGTCGGGTAAGCAACCACCAACAATTTTTTTCTTTCTGATCGATCTATTCAAGAGTCCGTAGTAAAATAACACGAAGCTATTCTTTCCGTTCGATCCATCATAGAGTTCGTACTAGAATAACACCTTAAGATACATATCAACCAAGACCCTAATGTCACCTAGATACTCCATTGTCACCTCAAGTATGCGTGGGCATGATTATACGATATGCATCACATAATCTCATCGTCATCTATTCAACCAACACATAGAACTTCAAAGAGTGCCCCAAAGTTTCTACCGGAGAGTCAAAACGTGTGCCAACCCCTATGCATAGGTTCCTAATGTCACGAACCCGCAAGTTGATCACCAAAACATACATCGAGTACTCACATGAATCAAACGTGTGCCAACCCATATGCATAGGTTCCAAATGTCACAAACCCGCAAGTTGATCATCGTAGATAGACACGTGCAAGACATACATCAAGTGTTCTCAAAGACTCAATCCGATAAGATAACTTCAAAGGGGAAACTCAATTCATTACAAGAAGGGAGAGGGGGAAGAACATCATAAGATCCAACTATAGTAGCAAAGCCCGCGGTACATCGAGATCATGACATCTCACGAACACGAGAGAGAGATCAAACACATAGCTACTGGAACATACCCTCAGCCCCGAGGGAGAACTACTCCCTCCTCGTCATGGAGATCGCCGGGATGATGAAGATGGCCACCGGACATGGATTCCCCCTCTTGCAGGGTGCCGGAACGGGCTCCACATTGGTTTTTGGTGGCTACAGAGGCTTGCGACGGCCAAACTCCCGATCTAGGTTTCTTTCTCGAGGCTTCTAGATTTATAGGACCAGATGGCGGTGGAGTTGCATCAAGTGGGCCCCTGAGGAGCCCACAAGCTTGGTAGGTGCGGCCTGGGGGGTGGCCGCGTCTACAGGGCTTGTGGCTTCCTCGGGACCCCTCTCCGATTATATTTTTCTTCCGATATTTTTGATATTTTCCATAAAAAAATCATCGCGAAAGAATTATTCCGTTTGTACTACGCCTGAAAAAGGGTCAAAAACACGAAAAGAACAGGAACTGGCACTTGGCACTGAATTAATAGGTTAGTCCCAAAAAAAGATATAAAAGGCGTATAAAACATCCAAAGTTTGACAAGATAACAGCATGAAACCATCAAAAATTATAGATACATTGGAGACGTATCAGTCCCCTTATAGAAAGGTTTATGGGAAAGTTTGTCATTCAGCTCTTGAGTTGGAACATAAAGCTTATTGCGCAATTAAAGAACTTAATTATGACTCTAAGTTTGCCGGTGAGAAACGGTTATTTGACATTAGTTCACTAGATGAATGGAGGACACAAGCTTACGAAAATGCTAAGTTGTTTAAGGAAAAGCTTAAAAGACGGCATGACAAAAGAATCCAAAAACGAGAATTAAATGTAGGAGACCTCGTGCTTTTGTGCAATTCTTGTCATGGTTTTGTCACGGCATATGTCCTCGTGCAAGGACTTAGGTGTGGAGCCATCGCAGCTATGTGGCGACTTGAGAGGGGTTGGTCGGAATTGAGAGACGCGAGTTTACCCAGGTTTGGCACCTCTGATGGAGATAAAACCTATGTCCTGCTTGTGTTTCATTGATGAAGGTGATGATCTCGATTACAAGGGTGCGGAATCGCTACCTCTAATCTCGAGGGTGTCTAATTTGTCTATCTTTATGACTTGAACCTGTCATGGCTCAACCGAACCCCTCCGTCTTGGGGCGCCTTACCCCTCCTTATATAGGTGGAAGGGGCGGCTTACAATAGAGTCCTACTTAGACTAGGACTAATCTTTTTGACTCCCAATCCGGGTCTTGCTTACTTGTGAAGGAATATTTTCTCTTCTATCTTCTTACCGTGGGCTGCTTACCGCGGGCAGCTAATCACGGGCGGCATACCACGGGCTTCTTACTGATGGCTTCTCATCTTCGGGGCTCATCTTGAGGAGTCATCTCCGGAGGCCTTCTTATCTTTGGGCGACTTAAGCCCAGAGAGGACTTAACATCAGGGCGACTTAAGCCCAGAGAGGACTTAACGTCAGGGCGACTTAAGCCCAAAGAGGACTAAACCTCAGGGCGACTTAAGCCCAGAGAGGACTTAACGTCAGGACAACATAAGCCCAGAGAGGACTTAACATGAGGAGACTTAAGCCTAGATAGGACTTGACGTCACGGCGACTTAAGCCCGAAGAGGACTTAACCTCAGGGCGACTTAAGCCCAAAGAGTACTTAACCTCAGGGCGACTTAAGCCCAAAGAGGACTTAACGTCATGGCGACTTAAGCCGAGAGAGGACTTAACGTCAGGGCGACTTAAGCCAAAAGAGGACTTAACCTCATGAGTCGGGTCTTGGCCATGGGGAATATCCCCGACATTTGCCCCCGGGTTAGCTTGAATTTATTCATGGTAAGCTCCTAAAACAAATATGCCAAGAGACCAGCTTGCTTCCCTGGTCGGCGTATTTCAATGAAGTGGCTTCTTCGAAAATCCGGGTTTCTTCTTCATATTAACGAGCCGTCTTCTCAATCATCTTGCAGATATGCGTCTTTTGCAGTAAAATATTGGGAATAAAGCATCCATATGCCCTTGAGTGGGCTTCCAATGCTTTGGCTAGACAAAAATCTGTTGAGCCGGTGTCACACACAATTGATATCTTTGAAAGTTCTCTTCAATTTTTTTTATATATCCATATTACTTGTAGCCCCCAAGCTCCAAGTTTAACAGTTCGTGATGACTTGGTGATTGGCAATTATACCTTTGACTATGTAGCCCCCAACTATCGGGTTATCTTGCCTGCAGCAGCTTGGGACTTTAGAAATTTTGATCTGAATAGTGTAGCCCCCAAGTTCTGGGTCGTTTCCTTGCGGCGACTCGGGACTTCCACGTTCTTATCCTTTGAAAATAAAACATAATATGATGTAGCCCCCAAGGACAGGGTCATTATGCAATAATGAGCAGGGACTTTGTAGATCTGATTATGTAAAGTTGAGCAGCAATGTGTAGCCCCCAAGTGTCATGCTGCATTCTTGCAGCGACATGGAACTTCCATACTTTGATGTAATCTTGATATGAATAATGTAGCCCCCATGTGTTGGGTCATGTGCCTGCAGTGACTCGGGACTATTCCTTCCATTGTAGAATAAAATCATATCCACTCTGTGAATTGATGATGCCTTTGTGATGAAAAAATCATTGACCGTGCTTGCAATGTAAGCCGACAAATATATGTTTGAGAAATCCATAAGTGTTGTAGTTTACTACAGAGCACAAGTTGAAGAAATCCAAGAGCTAGTCAATTAGATGACCCGGCATTATATGTGATAGGGCGGCTCTTCGAAAATAGTCAATTCTCCCGAGCTGGCTTAAAATAAGCCAAATCATTTAACATTGGTTATGATAAACCATGATAAAGATCCAGCCATATTGGTTATCAAAGATTTATTTGCTCCTGCAAAAATTTATACTTTGACCTGGTTTGAAGACCGGCATGATATGTATGTATGATGCATGATGCAATGCAGGATGATGTATGTATATGATAACAGAATATAAAATGTAAGTTTCTAAGACTCGAATCTTACTTCAGTGAAACTAGCATGCTAGCCATTGGTTTATCCTCACTCTCCGTAAGCCGGCCCTCACATGACCCAATCGATGTTTTAACCTGATAAGTTCAGACACGACTTATCGAGAGTACACGAGGTCGAAGTAGCATCTTGCGAACACGCATGTTTAACTAAGTTTCAAAGAAGGCGGCTTAATAGCCCATGGAGTATCCTCGCTTTTTGTAAGGCGGATCCCACATGACCCAATTGATGTTTTAACCTAGATAAGTTCAGGGTCCATGCGGATTGACTTGTCGAGAGTACACAGGGTTCAGAGTAGCATCTTATGAACATGCGGGTTTAACCATGAATTTTTGCCAATAAGGCAGGACACCCATGTTTGAACTGTGCATCGTGGCACATAGTCCTCTTTGGTGACCTTTAATTTTCCTGCCAATGAATGAGGGCACCCATATTTGAACGGTCGCATCATGGTGTCTCGTCCTCTTGGGTGACTTTAAAATCTTTTGCCAATGAGGCAGCAGCCCCTCAGACCGGGTTATCTTTTCTGTAATGACCCATGGTTCTTGAATTATTCAGCCTGATTGAATCTGTCGAGCCATGTCTGTGTAGCCTTCGAGTCTTAAGTCGTCTCAAGGAGGCAGCTAGAGAGTCTCCATACTTGAGTGTGGCATAAGCCGGTGCAGAAAAATGTTGGCACCCGGTCCATCTCTGAGATATGAAGCCACTTTTGTAATGAAGAATGGGAAACACTTCCTATCTAAATTCTGATGCGAGGCCATCGTCGGACCAGGCAACTGCCATTGATTTTAGTGGAATCTCACGGTCACAGATTTTTCCATATGGAAGAAAAATCCCGACAGTTTAATGCTAACCGCCCGCACCCTCCGCCCGTAACTTGCTCGCATTATCCCTTTCCTCTCCCCTACCACTCAGGCCTCCCCGACCTCGCTGCCAACTGCACCGCCCCATGCTCTTCGACGTTGTCGCTGATCTACAGCCTCTCTGTCACCTCGTCGTCCATCATCACAGCCACCTCGTTGTCGAGATCCCCTTCTCCGGTGACCTTGCATGCACCTCCGACGATCTCGTTCCTGCCAACCGCACGAGCGGCAAACTTCTCTCCGATTTCGTTGCTCAATCCTCTCCATGGATCAAGCACATCGACTTCACGCCCCCCCCCCTCCCTACCATCCTCAATTCCTCATCTACCTCGTTCCGAACATGCAATCCACGATCAACGTTGCAAAGCCACCACTACGCCGAGATCTGATCCCATTAGGTGGATGTGCCTGCAATCTACAACACATTTGTTGCCTCACCAACTTGCCCGAAGGTTTGAACTGTCATCTGACGAACCAATTGTGGCATCCGATCCGAGCCTTTTCTACTCTTTGAAATTCCTCCTCTCAATCAAAGGTATTACATTGTGTGAATCACCGACTGTTCCATCATCTATCTCCACATACTAATAATTATCAATTTGATGTTTCCATTATCCATGCTTCATATAGGCATCATATATGTGCTTGGATAGTGAAGTTCGTTTGCATCGATGTACAAAATTTGTTTGTAGATCACAAAATGATTCATGTACGCACATGTTAAAGATATTCGGTGCTCGTTTCGAGTTACAATATTTTATGCTTCCTCTAGGTATGAGTTATGTTGAGATAATATGTAATTGATGCTTCCTAATGTCCATTCTTCCTATCTCTTTTGTTTTGTATGCTTCCTTCTGTCGAGATAGTTGGCAGTGATAGAAACATACTTCTAATCTTTTGTTATACTTTCTCATATATTGTCAAGAGCATTGTTCGCATTTAAACACTATCATCATGCTTCGTATATTTCATATATTTGGTGATTTATGCTTCAAGCGATTGTGTGTTGGCTTTGCAGCCAATGGGCACCACGAGGGAAATATGTGGAGGATGTGTGATGACACTTGCATACGCCTTACAATGAAGGTGTCCGCACGTGCAGGGAAGCAAGTCTACAATCTATAAGAAACATATGATGTAGGAAGGAGTCTAGGCACTATTATCGACTTTGAAGTGAATAATTTTGTATCATGCCTTACATTTAGTCTTTGAACGAGTGAAGAAGGAAACGAACTTATGGGAAGCAAAGTTTTTCTTTTGTTTGGAAATTACATGGTAGCGAAGTGCATGGATACAAAATATCGTTACACCCAAATAGACTTATTGCGATAGAAGCAAATTATCTCATCAGCGGAAGCAAAATTTCTTGCATGTTTTTTACATGGCATGCATTGTAAATTAGATCGAAAAAATCATCTCATTGGTGGAAGCAAATCTTTGTTGCATGGGAAACAAAAAATATGTATACGGAATACATTTTTATTTACGTCGATCAAATCAACACATCAGTGCAAGCAAAAAATGTGTTGCATTGGAAACAAAATAAAATGTTACATGAAATACGTTTTTCAATTATGTTTAAGCAAATTTGTTATGGACTAGCATCAAATTTTCCTAGCATCTACAGAAAAGTTGAATAAAGTTCGACGAGAAGAAGTATATGAAGCATTATAATTCTTTTTATGAAGCAACTAAATAAGCCAAATAAATTGTGTCTACAAATCATAGTGTGAGGCTGCATAGTAAATAATTGTTTGAAAAAAATTTAGACTGAATCAATTTTGTATCACAAAGAAAGCAAATTATTCTTTCCATGGAAACATAGTTTTTTTAGGGATCCAAAAAAACATAGTTTGTTAAGCTGGAAGCAAAATCATAAAGTAGGAAGCATGGCCATAGATGAATGACGAAAAATATGATAGATTACATGTGATTGACGGAAGCCAGATCCATGCATCATGCATGTCAGCTAACTACTAGGCCCACATTCTACTCACATAAAAGACATTCCTCAAAAGGAAATACCCACGTAAAAGGCCAGAAATCCGATGAATATGGCAGCAGTTATGATGATGCACTCAATTAGTAAAACAAATTTATAGCAACACTGACGGGCCTAACAACTAGTACATCCGACGTTCATCATGCATCCGATTAAACGGTCAAGGACTAGTCTGATAGAAAGCCAAACATCAATAGTCTGATGCCTAACGCCTCCGATGAAAAATTCCCCTACGTAAAAATATTACACGTGAAAGTAATTATTTTTGAAGGAATATAATAAAAATAGATAGGGCGAATAACACCTGATGTTTTTTGTCGAATTAGTGCGTATGCCGGTGTTGTACTTAGTAGGACGACCGCCTAGATGTACTTCCACCATAATAATAGCACTCATATGGTCGTGGTAATTGTTCTCGATTTTTTTTAAAACCTGCTCCTCACCTTTTTCTATGGGGATTGATTTGCGCCGGCGCGCCGGTCCAAACTTTCGTTCCGCCGCGCGTGAGCCGCAGGATCCATCAACCCCGCGTCGTCCGCATCGTTGGATCCGCATGTAATATTTTTCCCCTCTGTGCAGCAAAATTTCGATGCTATGCAGCAATTTTTCAACAGTTGCAACAAAAAACAAAATTTGTAGCAAAAAAATATCTACGTGATCGTAGAAAAAAAACGAAGCTGATGGTACGTGGTGGCAAAAATCAAACGCCGGTTGTAACAAATATTTACGTGACGTGTAAGCAACTTTTTTAGTGAACGGTTGCAGCAAAACATGATGCCGGTTGTAGCAAAAATTAACACGGTTGTAGCAAAAGTAAAAAAACATCGATTTTAAACGAAAAATCCGACGAACTAGAGTTGCAACCAAACGCATATGCAGCTTTTTTACTGGGACAAAATATAATAAAAAATGCTTGCAGCAAAAATGACTCTGGTTGCAACTAATTTAGATAAAAATGTTGCATCCATTAACCAAAGAAGCGCGGGTGAGAAAAATATTGCATGGGCCCGCGCGCGAGGGTGCGACCGACGCGTCGGTTCGGCCGTGTGGGAAACGATTCCCTTTTTCTATCCAAAAATAATAAAGCAAATACGGTTTCTGATCGTCCGTCTTGAAAATTACCCCTAAAATTTGCATAAATTACCCACCATACCACCGGTAAACAATAGAAAACGTTTCACAAAGCGAAAAATCTTTGACTGGGCTGGCCCACGTAAAAACCTCCTATATTACGCTCTGCACGCTGGGAGAATATCCAGCACACCGTATGGGCCGGCCCATGCACAGGCGCCTGCTTTTCGTTCTGTTTATTTATTTCTTTTCAATTCCGTTTTACTTTTTTATTTTAAATAATTTAGAACTTCAAATAATCTTTAAAATTTTAATAAACTGAAAAATTATAAATCAACATATTTAAAAAATTAAAATGTTTGTGACTTCAAAACTGCTTGGAGTTTTGTAAAAAATGCTCGCATATACAATAAAATGTTTGCAATTTTAGAAAAATGTTTGTACAATAAGAATAGTCTTGATCTCAAATACAATTCCATGTATTAAAAATTATTAAAGGCATTTAACAAAATGCTTTCTAATTCAAAATATGTTAATGCATTTAAAAAATGTCCTAAAATTTTAAAAATAGCTAATGCCTGTTTTGGTAGTTTCTTTAAAATCCTTGGGCATTCTTTCATTCCGAAGGGCTAGGGATAAACACGGTACCCCAACTCGCCCTCCGGCCCCTGCGAGGGGGGCCTGGGCGTCTTGAATGTTGGGGAGATCTCTGCCCGACGGGTTTCGCTCGGGCGCGTTGTCCTGCGGGAAGTGTCGCGGGCCACTATTTACGGCTGGCTGATCCTCCGGCCTACTCCTGGTATAGCTCGCCTCGGGAGTGGAGTGCAATCTCTCAAGGCTGTGTGAGAACTGTGCGTTTTGAACCACCGTTGTTTTCAACATCTCGATGGCGTTCCTCGCTTCAATCTCAGCTGGGGTGTTGTCGTGAATCGGAAGAGACTCCAAGTGGCGAGTTGCGGCAAGAACGTTATCCACCGGGTTGGAGAAGTGGCCTTGAGGGGTCCGGAAACGAGGAATTTGACCCTCAGTCGGCTGAACCGGCGGGTTAGGTGGGCGGACCGGTCCTCCTGTTGTGGCGGCTCCCATCCCGGGGGTTCGAGGGGTGTCGAACAGACGGGTCGGGTTGAGGTCATGGGGCACGCGACCCTGGTGTCTCCGCTGATGGACGGCGTCGGACACGCGCTGCTGTCTTTCGAGCCGCAAGTTGTCAGTGTTCAATCGCATCCTTTCGGCCGTGATTTGGGCTTGCCGAGTCTCGATCCTGGCGGACTCCATCTCAGCATCCTGATGGGCCTTTGCCACTGCCTCTCTCAGCTTTGCTAACTCTGCATTTATCTCCTCTTGGTTCTCTGGCGTGAGGGGAGTTGACATCAGTCTCGTGATTTCTGCCGCTAAATCCAAGAGGACTGCGGATGCACTTCTGGATGTCCCGCCGGTCCCATCGCCCCCGGTGGGGTTTTGTGCGGGTTGAGTTGCCCCAGCCATGTAGATGGCGATCTGGCGGCGGGTTCGATCAAGGATTTCTGGATCCATGGCCAGTGACAAGCCTCCGAGACCGTCCCCATGGAGAGACCGGATGGAATCTGAATCGCCCATGGATGACTCATCGTCAGAGTTGACCGGGGTAACTTCCTGAGTCGCCAAGTATTCTGGTTCCTCCGATCCCTGCGTGAACCCCACAAAGACCGGGCGAGTTAGATTCTGTGTTGTGACTGGGCGGACGTACCTGGCCGGCTCGACGATGTCGGTGGAGATGTCCGGCTCAGGGACGGATGATCCGATCATGCCGATGAAGATGTTGATCTTGCCGAAGGGGACCCTGTAGCCCGATTCGATCGAATTCGTTTCAGGTCCCCATCGCTGGTTGTCGATGTAGGTTATCCCGCGGCGGCTCCGAGTCATGAGCGCCGTCGCATAACTCCCAAACCCTGGTAGGGCTCCCTTTGAGAACTCAACTCCACCGTGCGTAGGCCCCACGGTGGGCGCCAACTGTCGTGGTTTTGTCATGGCAGATGTCCTCGTGAAAGGACTTAGTACTGGAGCCATCGCACCTTGGTGGCGACTCAAAGGGGTTAAACGGGAGGAACACGACGATTTACCCAGGTTCGGCCCCTCGAGAGGAGGTAATAGCCTACGTCCTGCTTTGTGTGTATTGATGTGGATTCGATTACAAGGGAGGCGTAACTCGCCTAACCTAGCACTCGATGATTTTCTAACCTCCCCCTCCTCCTTAAGACTCGCCTTTATATATAGGTCGAGGCCTTAGGGTTTACAAGAGTCCCTTCCTTCTTACAATTCGTGACCATTGTAGTCTCTTAAGTCGCCGTCCTTCAAAACCCGGAGACCTTCCAGAAATCATAACCGTCCCGCGGCCTTGAACCGGCCAGGCTGAAGCCCAAGTAACCTAGAGGATGAATCGCCTTACTGGTAACCCGGCCCATCTTGGGCGGGTCACTTAAGAAGTAATATCCCCAACATTAGGCCCCAGATTGACTTGAACTTTCACGCCAATGCTTCCGCTCAGTTGAAGGTGATTCACTCCTTCGTCTTTCTCCATACGTCAGAAATTGTAACTCGCCATCTGGCACCGAAAAAATCTTTGAGTCGCCAAACCATTTCCTGTTGGCATCTTCTTATCCCTCGATTCTCGAGAAAATTAACATAATCCCAACGGATCTTTAGTGCATCGTTATCCCAAAATCTTCGGACGTCATCATGGCGAATATTTTTATTCCCCAACGGTTCCCGCTCACGGCGCCTCGATTCCAGCGCCCGTCCTGATAAATAGACGGAGGGGACAGGGCTGGCGCTTCCCACCTACCAGTCTTGTCAGTCCCCCCCATTATCACAGCAAAAGGCTTCATCGCTTCCCGAGGGCTCCGCCGCCGGCCGCAACTTCCGCCCTCGTCCGAGAAGCTTCAGCGCCGCCCATAAGCCGTTGCCGTCGTCAAGCTTCGCACCTCGGACGATCCGTCCGCCGCCATTGACCATTGCATCATCACCGACCACCTCGTTGCTCGCCTCGAACTCCGCCGCCGCCGAAGGTCTCTTCGTTCATCGGGACCCCCGCGCTTCTTCAACGATCTCCGTCACCGTCGGCCTTCTTCGATCGAGAGCATCAGGTTAGGCCTTCATTCACCTTCTTAGGAGTAGGTTCATTCCTTGCTTGTGCTTTCGCCATTGCCGTAGCTTCGAAGCTTTTCGCTCACAGTTGCTCATCTCCCTCGAATCGATTAGTCCGAGCACCGATAGGGTAGCCAGTGCCCTGAAAAATTTTAATTATCCGCTGTACTCGTGAATCTTTGAACACAATGTCTTCACCAAACGAGGGGCGTCACTTGATAATAAATTGTTCGTGCCCAGTTATATTCGTAGGTTTTCACATCTGTTTGGTAGATCCATTCCTCATTTACTGTTTTGCGAAAAGCCGTTTGTAGCCTTCATCCCCTCTTAGTGCTTTGGAACGAATAGATTTTACGATCCGCAGAAACATAGCCTTTGGGAATAACCCTACTTCCATAAGTCGCCATAGCAACCCAACCCGGCCTCTTGGTCTAGCGGGTTAAATGAACCGATTCCATCCCATATAGTAGATGTCCAAGACATGTAATATCATACTTTTACCTACTTGTAGCATGGGCGCCGTCTTCAAGAGTGACTGGCTTCCTTCCAAGGTTGATGACGCTGTCTTAGCTAATTATGTGAATGCGGGCTGTTTGGATCCTCAAGATGTCATTGGATGGCGCACCGGGTTGGGAGAAGATCTCCCTAACCCCAAAGAAGGGGAAATAGTAGTTTTTGTTGAACATTTGGAACGGGGCTTTAAGCCGCCCGGATCGAAATTTCTTAGGGACGCTTTGACCTTCATGAACGTCCGACTCCAGGATCTGGGACCCAATTCCATAAGCAATTTGAGCCAGTTCCAAGTTCTTTGTGAAGCTTATCTGCGGATCGAGCCTTCTGTCCCTCTATTCTGGCATTTTTTTCATTTGAATCGCCAGACGGAATTCCACAATGGCCCCAGTTTGGAACTCGGCGGCGTCAACGTCCAGCGCCGTAGGGATAGTCCATTCCCTTCACTCATCATGCCTAGCCATCCCAAGGGCTGGGGCGAATCTTGGTTTTATTGTCAAGAGACGTCCCCTGCTGGTGAGAATAAGCTTCTGGGTTACAGGCCAACCCGCCTTCCGGTCAACTTCAAGCTCCCAGGCAAGCTCACCGAGGAAGAAGAGTCGAAGTTCATCCCAATATTATCTGAACTGAGATCCCTGACGAATAATGGTCTTACCGGGGTTGACCTGATCCGCTGCTGGGTCGAATGGCGGATTCTTCCTCTAAGCCGCCGAGATGGTCTGATGTGTGAGTTTGACGGCACTCTGGATCATCCTCAATGCTACTTTCACACAGCATTAACAGAAAAAGACATTGTTGCCATCATCAAAAAGTTGACCGGCGAGCCTGCGGGAAAGTGCGGCCAAATCGGCCTTAAGCCCTTTTGCAAGATTAACCCGGCGCCCAAGGTAACCAAAACTGACCCGCCCTTGGTATTTATCCCTTCTGTTTTATTGCCGTCATGATTTCATAATATATACCTTTTCAGAAAGGCGATAAGTTCTGGTCCAGGAGACCTAAAAAGCAAGCCATGAAAACTGCTAAGCCGCCCTCTAAGAAAGCCAAGGGCAAAGGAAAATCTGCTGCGGCTGAGCCATCCGAAGTCGACGAATCTCAAGTCGGCGATGCACTTTCAGAGGTACAAATCCGTCCTCTTTTCACTCGCCACCTATCACTTTTGACCTTTTATTTATATCTTTCTCTCTCCTTGTAATAGAATGAAGATAACGAAAGCCAAGAAGACTCTGTTGAGGTAATTTCTGTTTCCTCCGATTCATCTCCTTCTCCACCTAAGCCGGCCCGGCGAATATGTGGGGAAGTCCCCTTCTCACATCCAAATGCTCATTTGGACCCAAATTTCTTACTGAAGAAAACACAGCACGCCTCAAACCGGAAAACACGAAGTCACTCTGGCGATCTGGTATCTGGTTTACCAGCAACGAACAAAAGGAAGCCAAGCGAGGTACTTTTATGAGTAACCATTATTCGTGCTTCTTTGGATCACATTTGTAACCCGCCTGTATTATTGATATATAACTCTTGCAGAACTCTCCTCCCACTTCCGGCGACTCAGTGATGTCAACACTTCCACCAATGATTCGAGTTCTGGGGTAAGTCTTTTGATAAGCTTGCCTCGACTTTTGAGAATAACGATCTTTTCAATTCCTTAACGTGTGTATTCCATTTTGTTAGGGCACAAGCCAAGAAAAGGAAAACCAGTGGATCAATTCCTGATGCAACTTCAGAACCCCCAAAGAAATCAACTCCGACTCAAGACGATCCGGATCATGCTGAGCCTGCGATTCAAGTGGATCTTCCTGAGTCGCCGAAGGAAACAATGGATGCCTCTAAATCGCCGAACCAATTGATGACAACAGAAGACCCAGATGTTGTAGTTATTACTGGCTCTGGCTTTTCTAAGCCGGCAGCAACAGTATTGTCCAAATATGTAGCATCCTCCTCTCAGGCCATTCCCGAGTCTGGGCTCTCCAAGGCGAAACTTTCCGACTATGCAAATCTGGAGTTTAAGGAACTCTGTTCTGGATTTGCAAGTCGCCTGGAGGCGAGCTATGAGATGGAAAAAACCTGCTGAAGATGTTAAACAACAAACATGAGGTAAATTTTGTTATACTTATACTATTCCCAGTAACCCCCAAGGGCCGGGTCATCAGTAAAAAGATGAGCCGGGTCTTGAAAATTTAGAAAAAGCTTCGCGACCAGTAACCCCCAAGGGTCGGGTCATCAGTAAAAAGATGACCGGGTCTTGAAAATTTAGAAAAAGCTTCGCGACCAGTAACCCCCAAGGGCCGGGTCATCAGTAAAAAAGATGAACCGGGTCTTGAAAATTTAGAAAAAGCTTCGCGACCAGTCTTGATTTCTGTATAATTTCTCCTGAAAAAATTATACATTAGCCCCCAAGTGTTAGGGATATTGCTTTGCAGTAATTCTGAGACTTGTCCTTATTTTAAACTTTCAATAGGAAAACCTTGCTCAGACCGAATTGGCGCTGGGCGATTTAAGGAAAAACTTAGCTGAACAACAAGACGCCCGAACTCAGTCGGAAGAGAAGTGTAAATTGGCTCTGGCCGAACTGGAAAAACTCAAAGCCGAGTTAGAAAAAACTCAAGCTGACCAAAATGCCGCTTTGAAGAGAGCAGAGAAAGCTGAAGCGAAGCTGGTGACTGTTCAACAGGAGTTATCCGGCTTAAAACGTCATATCTCTAACATGACGCAAGCCATCTTTGGTAAGCCTTACCTAAATCTTCAACCTTATCCCCCCCCTTTTTTGTACTCAAATTTCTGATGTTAAGTCACTAATCATCATATTCCAGGTCCAAGAGTCGCCAACCTGCAAGAAGACTGTGTGTTGATGCTAAAGGCGATTTATACGCTGACAGAGCAGCTGTACACAGGCAGTGTGTTGACCGTCAAAGCTGTGATGGGTGCCAAAGAGCCTATTACTTCCATCAAGAAGGTACTTGGATGCCTGTCCACACTTTCTCCCCCAGATTGGCGAGTTAACTCGGTCAGCCGCCCGAAAAGGTGTCCTGAGTGCCCTGAGTCGCTGCTTAGCGTATGCCTCAGAGATCAATTTAGAAGAAGTAGCCACTGGCTTCCCTCAGCTTAAGGACGATGGATCGGAATTTGTTGAAGAGGATTACCAAAAAGTTGTCAAGGATTCTCGGCTGGCTGCAACTCGACTCGCCGCAAGCCTTGATTTAACGAAGTACCAGGCGGCTTATGACAGTAAGAATAAGAAAGTCAGCCCGCCAACCTTCGTGGTGACCAACCTAATTCCTCGGCGACCCAAGAATCCTTTCGACTGGGAAGCAGACTTGGCATCGATTTTGACTGACGAAGATGACTTTGCTGCTTTGGCCAGGTGCAATTGGGTTTTGGGCGATTTACAAATCGAAGTTGGTCAGAGCTCACGCCAAGATTTAGCGAAGTAGACTTTCCTGAATTTGGCCTGCGAGCCATGTAATAGTCAGTACTGTTTTTTGATGATATCTTATGCGAGAAAAACCCTTATATCGCTTTTTAAGGCGATTTGAAATATTTGGCCCGCCTTTATAAGAGTCTTCTATAATGCTTAATCCGCCAAGGATGAAACAAATCTTAGCACCCTCCTATCTTAAACTTTGAAAACATCATCTGTGAAAACAAATGAACTATGTAGAAAGGGAAAAATCTTCAAGATTAAATCATAATAAGAGTAACTTCGTCGGCTCATACGGTCGCGACAGGGGGAGGCGAGTCAGAAAGCTCGTGCACCCACCCTAAATGCAGGTTTCGTCGGCTCATACGGTCGCGACAGGGGGAGGCGAGTCAGAAAGCTCGTGCACCCACCCTAAATGCAGGTTTCGTCGGCTCATAAGGTCGCGACAGGGGGAGGCGAGTCAGAAAGCTCGTGCACCCACCCTAAATGCAGGTTTCGTCGGCTCATAAGGTCGCGACAGGGGGAGGCGAGTCAGAAAGCTCGTGCACCCACCCTAAATGCAGGTTTCGTCGGCTCCTAAGGTCGCGACAGGGGGAGGCGAGTCAAAAAGCTCGTGCACCCACCCTAAATGCAGGTTTCGTCGGCTCATAAGGTCGCGACACGGGGAGGCGAGTCAAAAAGCTCGTGCACCCACCCTAAATGCAGGTTTCGTCGGCTCATACGGTCGCGACAGGGGGAGGCGAGTCATAAAGCTCGTGCACCCACCCTAAATGCAGGTTTCGTCGGCTCATAAGGTCGCGACAGGGGGAGGCGAGTTAGAAAGCTCGTGCACCCACCCTAAATGCAGGTTTCGTCGGCTCATAAGGTCGCGACAGGGGGAGGCGAGTCAGAAAGCTCGTGCACCCACCCTAAATGCAGGTTTCGTTGGCTCATAAGGTCGCGACAGGGGGAGGCGAGTCACAAAGCTCGTGCACCCACCCTAAATGCAGGTTTCGTCGGCTCATAAGGTCGCGACAGGGGGAGGCGAGTCACAAAGCTCGTGCACCCACCCTAAATGCAGGTTTCGTCGGCTCATACGGTCGCGACAGGGGGAGGCGAGTCAAAAAGCTCGTGCACCCACCCTAAATGCAGGTTTCGTCGGCTCATAAGGTCGCGACAGGGGGAGGCGAGTCAGAAAGCTCGTGCACCCACCCTAAATGCAGATTTCGTCGGCTCATAAGGTCACGACAGGGGGAGGCGAGTCAGAAAGCTCGTGCACCCACCCTAAATGCAGGTTTCGTCGGCTCATAAGGTCGCGACAGGGGGAGGCGAGTCAGAAAGCTCGTGCACCCACCCTAAATGCATGTTCTGTCGGCTCATAAGGTCGCAACAGGATGACACAATTTGCACTTTTTAATGAAGAAGCCCCCAAGTCAGAGAGTGTTTTATTACTTCATACTGAAACTGAAAAACTTACAAAACGTGGAGCTTTTAAGAGCTCAAGTGTAGTAAGGCCGCAAATGAGCAATATTCCAGGAGCGAGTTGACTCAGCCTCTGTAGTCGGTCGATTAGGCCGAAGATCCATCAAATAATAAGAGCCATTGCGGAGGTTCTTGCTGACGACGAACGGTCCTTCCCAAGGGGGTGATAGCTTGTGCATACCTGCCCGATCTTGTATCAGACGAAGCACTAAGTCGCCCTCCTGAAAAGTCCGACTCTTAACTCGGCGACTATGATAACGCCGCAGATCTTGCTGGTAGATAGCCGAACGAGCCGCAGCCAGGTCACGCGCCTCTTCCAAGGCATCCAAGGAATCCTGATGCGCCAGCTCATTATCTTGCTCCACGTATGTAGCGACTCTAAGAGAATCATGTCTTATGTCAGTAGGGAGGACAACCTGTGCTCCATAGACCAAAAAGAAAGGACTGAACCCCGTGGATCCATTCGGGGTGGTCCGAATACTCCACAGTACCGAAGGTAATTCTTCAACCCAACACCCTGAAGTCCTTTCCAGGGGAACCATGAGCCGAGGTTTAATCCCTCGCAAGACTTCTTGATTCGCCCGCTCTGCTTGCCCATTGGACTGCGGGTGAGCAACTGCAGAAACATCAAGCCAGATATGTTCTCGACGACAAAAATCCAGCATCGCTCCTTGGGACAAGTTAGTACCATTGTCCGTGATAATACTGTGCGGATATCCAAAACGGAAAATCAGCTTTTTCAGAAATATGACCGCTGTCTCTGCATCGCAAGCTCCAACAGGTTCCGCCTCAACCCATTTAGTGAAGTTATCAACTGCCACCAATAAGTGAGTTTTCTTGTTAGAGGACATTTTAAAAGGACCGACCATGTCCAGCCCCCAGACCGCGAAGGGCCAAGTAATGGGAATCATCCTCAATTCTTGAGCCGGCACATGAGCTTGTCTCCCATATCGTTGGCACCCCTCGCACCGCCGTACTATGTCTTCCGCATCTGCATGAGCCGTCAGCCAAAAGAAACCATGTCGAAAAGCCTTTGATACCAAAGAACGTGACCCGGCGTGATGGTCGCAGTCTCCAGAATGAATGTCATTTAGGATCACGCATCCTTCCTCGGAGGAAACACACCGCTGAAAGACCCCAGAAGCACTCTGTTTATATAACTCGCCATTAATGATGACCATGGATTTGCTACGTCGAACGATCTGGCGAGCCAAAACTTCATCGGTGGGTAATTCGCCGCGAGTGAGATAAGCCAGATAAGGAAGAACCCAGTCCGGAGTGACATGGAGAGCCGCCACGAGCTGAGACTCGGGATCTGGTATCGCCAACTCCTCCTCCGTGGGTACAACCACAGACGGTTTATGCAAGATATCCAAAAAACATTAGGGGGGATCAGTTTTATTTGTGAGCCGAGTCGCGAGAGGGCATCAGCTGCTTCGTTGAGTCACCGATCAACATGATCCACCTGATATCCATGAAAATAGCCCGCCACATCAGATACAGCTCGTCTGTAAGCCGCCATCATAGGATCCCGAGAGTCCCAGGTACCCGAAACCTGTTGCGCCACCAAATCTGAATCCCCAAAACATCTGACTCGGGTTAGGTTCATCTCTTTTGCCAGTCGCAAACCGTGAAGCAGAGCTTCATATTCCGCCGCATTATTCGTGCAGGGAAACATGAGTCGGAGAACATAACAGAACTTATCTCCTTGAGGGGATATCGGCACCACACCAGCCCCCGAGCCCTCCAACTGCCTGGATCCATCAAAGTAAATAGTCCAATAGGTAAGGTCAGGCCGATGTTCCGGAGCCTGAAGTTCCGTCCAATCGTTAACGAAATCAACTAGTGCCTGGGATTTGATGGCTGTGCGGGGGGTATATTGTATGTGATGAGACCCAAGCTCTATTGCCCATTTGGCGATTCGCCCTGTTGCCTCCCGATTTTGGATGACGTCACCGAGGGCGGCGGAACTGACCACAGTGATCGGGTGCTCCTGGAAATAATGTATAAGCTTTCGACTCGCCATGAACACCCCATAGACCAGTTTCTGCCAATGCGGGTATCGCTGTTTGGAAAGAGTTAACACCTCACTGATAAAGTATACCGGACGTTGCACCGGGTATTCCTTTCCTTCCTCCTTTCTTTCGACGCCCACAGCCACGCTGACTGCCTTGGAATTTGCCGCGATATACAGGAGCATAGGCTCCTTTTCAGTTGGGGCTGCCAGGACCAGCGGGTTAACCAATTGATGTTTCAAGGCCTGAAGCGCCTCATCTGCCTCATCTGTCCATACGAATCGGTCGGATTTCCTCAACAATTGGTAAAGAGGAATCGCCTTTCCCCAAGGCGGCTCACGAAACGACTTAGAGCCGCAATGCGGCCCGCCAGTCGCTGAACTTGGTTAACATTCGTCGGCTTCCCGAGAGAAGTAACTGCTTCAATTTTGTCCGGGTTAGCCTCGATGCCGCGCTCCGATACCAAGAAACCCAGTAATTTTCTTGCAGGTACACCAAAAACGCACTTGGTAGGATTTAGCTTCATCTGATATACTCGTAAATTATCAAAGGTTTCCTTAAGGTCTTCCAAAAGTGTCTCCCCCTGGCGGGTCTTGATCACAATGTCGTCAACGTAAGCATGGACGTTGCGGCCAATTTGGTTATGAAGACAATTCTGGATGCAGCGTTGATAAGTCCCCCCTGCGCTCTTGAGTCCGAACGGCATGGACACATAGCAAAAGGCCCCGAAGGGGGTTATGAAGGCCGTCTTCTCCTGATCTTCCACGGCCATCTTGATCTGATGATAACCTGAATAGGCATCCAAAAAGCACAATCGTTCGCATCCCGCCACCGAGTCAATGATTTGGTCGATGCGGGGAAGAGCGAAAGGATCTTTGGGACAAGCTCTGTTGAGATCCGTATAGTCAATACACATACGGAAAGTGCCATTCTTCTTGAGTACTAACACCGGGTTAGCCAGCCATTTGGGGTGAAAAACTTCCACGATGAACCCGGCAGCTAAAAGACGGGCGACTTCTTCTCCAATCGCCTTGCGTCGCTCCTCGTTAAATCTGCGAAGGTACTGTTGGACAGGTTTGCATTTTGGGTCGATATTAAGATGGTGCTCAGCGAATTCTCTCGGTACACCCGGCATGTCAGAGGGCTTCCATGCGAAGATGTCCCGATTCTCACGGATGAATTCGATGAGCGCGCTTTCCTATTTGGGGTCCAGACCCGTCCCAATGGTGAACTGCTTGGATGAATCGCCAGGCACGAAATCGATTGTCTTAGTATCATCCGTCGGGTTGAACTTGAGGGGCGACTCACAATCTGTAGTCGGCTTCTTGAGTGGTGACATGTCTGCCGGGTCAACATTGGCCTGATGATGTTTGAGCTCTTCCGCCGCACAGGCGACTTCCGCATAAGCCGCGTCCCCTTCCTCACACTCCTTTGCGATTCTTCTATCTCCATCAACCGTGATGGGTCCTTTAGGACCAGGCATTTTGAGCTTGAGGTAGACGTAGCATGGGCAGGCCATGAAGCGGGCGTAAGCCGGTCGCCCGAACAGCGCATGGTACGGGCTTTTCAGCTTGACCACCTCGAAGATTAGAGACTCCGACCTGTAATTCTGCGCAGTTCCAAATGCTACTGAGAGCCTGACCCGGCCTATGGGATAAGCCGACTTGCCCGGGACAATGCCGTGGAAAACCGTGGTTGAAGGCATCAAGTCTTTCTCCAATAGATTCATCCTTCGGAAGGTGTCGAAGTATAGGATATTAATGCTGCTGCCACCATCCATTAATACCTTTGACAGGGTGTAACCCCCCACTTGGGGAGCCACGACTAATGCTAGGTCGCCCGGGTTATCTATTCTTGGCGGGTGATCCTCTCTGCTCCATGTTATGGTCTGCTCGGACCAGTGGAGATATCTGGGAATCGCTGGCTCAGTTACGTTGTACGCCCGGTGATTTACCTTTTTATCACGCCTGCAAGCATTAGTGGTGAAAACGTGGTACTGCCCATTACTTAGCTGTTTGGGATTGCTGCGGAAGCCCCCGTTGTCATCCTGGTCCTGTGGAGCCCCCTGTGGGGGCGGCTGCTGGAAAACTCCCGGCGGGTTGTACCGCCGCTGGTGGTGCACCGGGTACTGGCCGCCGCCTGGTTGCGGGCCTCCCTGTGCCCCCTGTTCGGGAAAGCCGCCGAAGGGGTTCTGCCTTTGGTTGGACGCGGCAAGTTGGTCCTGGCGCCGGTTCGGATCTTCGTTTTGGCTCTTCTTGATTGCCTCCGCCCGAAATTCTCGCATCACGAAACAGTTCTCCCAAGAGTGGCCCGCCGGGCCGTCGGCCGTGGCGTGGTGCGGGCAAGGGCCTTTGAGTAGCTCTTCATAGTTACGCGGCCTTTTCCCACTGAAACCTCGATTCTTCTTTTTGCCGTCATTGGCATTGGTGTTGGCAACCAAGTCCGAGGGCTCCTCCTGTGGCCTACGCTTGCCGTTGGTCCCCTGATTGTGACGGTTGCGGCCCTGGAAACGGGTGTGATTTTTTGTCGAATCGCCCTTTTTGGGCGAGTTACCCTTACCATCCTCGCCGGGATCCTTGGTATCATCGCCTCGGCATACCTAGTGAGGGTGTCCATCAGTTCGCCCATGTCCTGAACTTTCCGTTTGAGTCACCCCAATTTTTGGACCAACGGTTCATAGTGGCAGTTGTGCTCGAGGATAAGCACAGCTTGTGCTGCCGTGATACCATCTGATGAATGGATAATTTCTGCGACCCGCCGTGACCAATGGTGTGCCGACTCATCCGGGCGTTGTACGCAGTGTTGTAAGTCGACGATCGTCATCGGTCGTTTACAGGTTCCCCGGAAGTTTTTGATGAAACGCTCTTTCAGCTCGGCCCAGGACTGGATAGAATTGGGAGGTAAGTTTTTCAGCCAAGTGCGCGCTGACCCCTCGAGCATCATGGTGAAATATCTGGCGCAAACCGCCTCATTTACGTCGAGCATGTCCAAGGCAATCTCATAGCCCTCGATCCATGATGTTGGTTCGAGATCTGGTGTGTAATTAGGCACCTTCCTTGGTCCTTTAAAATCCTTGGGCATTCTTTCATTCCGAAGGGCTAGGGATAAACACGGTACCCCAACTCGCCCTCCGGCCCCTGCGAGGGGGGCCTGGGCGTCTTGAATGTTGGGGAGATCTCTGCCCGGCGGGTTCCGCTCGGGCGGGTTGTCCTGCGGGAAGTGTCGCGGGCCACTATTTACGGTTGGCTGATCCTCCGGCCTACTCCTGGTATAGCTCGCCTGAGGGGTGGAGTGCAATCTCTCAAGGCTGTGTGAGAACTGTGCGTTTTGAACCACCGCTGTTTTCAACATCTCGATGGCGTTCCTCGCTTCAATCTCAGCTGGGGTGTTGTCGTGAATCGGAAGAGACTCCAAGTGGCGAGTTGCGGCAAGCACGTTATCCTCCGGGTTGGAGAAGTGGCCTTGAGGGGTCCGGAAACGAGGAATTTGACCCTCAGTCGGCTGAACCGGCGGGTTAGGTGGGCGGCCCGGTCCTCCTGTTGGGACGGCTCCCATCCCGGGGGTTCGAGGGGTGTCGAACAGACGGGTCGGGTTGAGGTCATGGGGCAGGCGACCCTGGTGTCTCCGCTGATGGACGGCGTCGGACACGCGCTGCTGTCTTTTGAGCCGCAAGTTGTCAGTGTTCAATCGCATCCTTTCGGCCGTGATTTGGGCTTGCCGAGTCTCGATCCTGGCGGACTCCATCTCAGCATCCTGATGGGCCTTTGCCACTGCCTCTCTCAGCTTTGCTAACTCTGCATTTATCTCCTCTTGGTTCTCTGGCGTGAGGGGAGTTGACATCAGTCTCGTGATTTCTGCCGCTAAATCCAAGAGGACTGCGGATGCACTTCTGGATGTCCCGCCGGTCCCATCGCCCCCGGTGGGGTTTTGTGCGGGTTGAGTTGCCCCAGCCATGTAGATGGCGATCTGGCGGCGGGTTCGATCAAGGATTTCTGGATCCATGGCCAGTGACAAGCCTCCGAGACCGTCCCCATGGAGAGACCGGATGGAATCTGAATCGCCCATGGATGACTCATCGTCAGAGTTGACCGGGGTAACTTCCTGAGTCGCCAAGTATTCTGGTTCCTCCGATCCCTGCGTGAACCCCACAAAGACCGGGCGAGTTAGATTCTGTGTTGTGACTGGGCGGACGTACCTGGCCGGCTCGACGATGTCGGTGGAGATGTCCGGCTCAGGGACGGATGATCCGATCATGCCGATGAAGATGTTGATCTTGCCGAAGGGGACCCTGTAGCCCGATTCGATCGAATTCGTTTCAGGTCCCCATCGCTGGTTGTCGATGTAGGTTATCCCGCGGCGGCTCCGAGTCATGAGCGCCGTCGCATAACTCCCAAACCCTGGTAGGGCTCCCTTTGAGAACTCAACTCCACCGTGCGTAGGCCCCACGGTGGGCGCCAACTGTCGTGGTTTTGTCACGGCAGATGTCCTCGTGAAAGGACTTAGTACTGGAGCCATCGCACCTTGGTGGCGACTCAAAGGGGTTAAACGGGAGGAACACGGCGATTTACCCAGGTTCGGCCCCTCGAGAGGAGGTAATAGCCTACGTCCTGCTTTGTGTGTATTGATGTGGATTCGATTACAAGGGAGGCGTAACTCGCCTAACCTAGCACTCGATGATTTTCTAACCTCCCCCTCCTCCTTAAGACTCGCCTTTATATATAGGTCGAGGCCTTAGGGTTTACAAGAGTCCCTTCCTTCTTACAATTCGTGACCATTGTAGTCTCTTAAGTCGCCGTCCTTCAAAACCCGAAGACCTTCCAGAAATCATAACCGTCCCGCGGCCTTGAACCGGCCAGGCTGAAGCCCAAGTAACCTAGAGGATGAATCGCCTTACTGGTAACCCGGCCCATCTTGGGCGGGTCACTTAATAAGTAATATCCCCAAAAGTTGGTCCATTAACTCGACGTAAAAGCACACTTTAGAATCAACTCAAAATGTGCACGGTTTAGGCCATGAACTCGTTTATAAGCACACTTTAGGTCAGGAAAACGTTTTGCCGGACTAATGCTGCACACGTGGCCGCCACATCGGCTCAGCCTGTACCAGACTTGTAACACTTAGCTTTCTTAGGGTCTTTACAGAAAAATGCGCATAACTAGAATCTCGCGCTAATCACGGCTGGACCAAACCGTTCCTCTCGTACATGTACTCTTCCATGGTGGGCGAGGAGCAGGGCGATCTACGGCGGCATAAGGCCGCTCGACGCCGGCAAGCCGTGGATGGCTCGGCTGCGTGAGAAAACTGATCCTTCACCTTTATATGGTATGATCTTCCTCTCCTCTTCTCTCTGCCTCCGTGTCTTGTATCATGGAATTGGGCATGTGTGATCATTGACCGCTGATTTTTTTTCGATGCATTGATGCCAAATTTCTGTATGGAGTTTAATTAGTAAGCATGGCTACCGTTTTGTTCCTATTTGTGCTGATCTAAGGGGAAACCCTTAACCCTTACACTTTGTTTGAACTGAATATATATGAGACCAAAAAGCCTGAACCCTTACACTTGTTCCTATGTGTTAAAATCTGCTCTGGATAGATGGAAGAACAGATCATATTCAGTGCACAAACTGAACCATGACACTTTGCTTTAACTGAATATTATGTCAAAAAGAACTGAACCCTTACACTTGTTCCTATGTGTTAAAATCTGCTCTGGATAGATGGAAGAACAGATCATATTCATTGCACAAACTGAACCATGACACTTTGTTTTAACTGAATATTATGTCAAAAAGAACTGAACCTTCACACACATTGTTCCTATGTATGAAAACCTGATGTGTATACGTGGAAGGGTTCAGTTTCAGAAAACTGAACCTTTACACTTTGTGTATTGTAGGCTATATTTAAGTGCAGAAAATTAATATATTGTTTCAGAAGGAGAGCTAGTAGACGCAGGGTGACTCAAGGCACTTTTGTAGTTGATGATGCTATAGGGCCAAGTGGTGCTGCTTCAAACATGCCAGAAGATGTCCCAAGAGCAAACACAAGAAGACCAAGAAGTGGAGCAACAAGAGATGGTGCAGCCGTAGAGAGAGGGAGAAGTTTAAAACATGGCAGATTGTACCACTTGCTCTTTGGGTCTAACTAGTTAATTTCCTGGTTTATGTCATGCTTATGAAATTTGAAGATTTGGTTATGATGGTTTTTGGAACTATGTAGTTGTGATATGAACTTGAAGGCCTTTTGGAACTATATAGCAGTGTGATATTTATTTCCTCAAGCAAGCTTATGAGCGTAATCATGTGCACTGTGGTGTTATATTTGTCAAGAATCTGCATCTTACGTATACTGCCATGTATAACTATAACTGTGATTTTCATTCTCTGAATATATATACCAATTCAAACGAAACAGACACTATTGTCCAACTTTATCCTTAAGTCATACTAGTTAAGAGATACATTGCACAGTGATACATAAAAATTGGGCATAATATCTCGCTGTCCAAACACCCTCTTCTTCATACTAAGAAAAAGAACAAAAGACAGAAGACTAAGAAGACCCTAATAATGTTCTTCAGGACACTACATAGCTGCAGCAGTGTATCTTTCCAGGCTCAAAAGCGTCAGTCTTCAAATGACCACCACCATCGGTTTCTTGTGACATGAGCACTAGCACTCTGCTCTTTGACATTAGCAGTACAAGTTTGCCAACCTGAACAAAATGAAAGGTTAAGAATTTTGCCAACCTGAACAAAATGAAAGGTTCAGAATTTTGCATAACCTAAAGAAAAAAATGGATCAACGTTGGCGTCGGTGTGTGCATCGATCCGCTACCGGGGCCACCCTTGTGGGCTAGCGACAAGGCACCGGCCAGGCTCGCTTCGTCCGAGCAGGCTGCCCACGTGCCCAGTCCGTCGCTCGCCATGGCTTCCGGAGCCGCGGTTGCCGCCCGTCGCCCACCGCCTTCAGCACATGGGCCACCGCCGCCTTTAGCACATGCGCTACCACCGCCACTGTCGTGGTTTTGTCACGGCAGATGTCCTCATAAAAGGACTTAGTATTGGAGCCATCGCACCTTGGTGGCGACTCAAAGGGGTTGAACGGGAGTGAGACGGTGATTTACCCAGGTTCGGCCCCTCGTGAGGAGGTAAAAGCCTACGTCCTGCTTTGTGTTGTATTGATGGGGTTTCGATTACAAGGAGGGCGTAACTCGCCAGACCTAGCACTCGATGATTTCTAACCTACCCTCTTTTTCCCTGGGGCTCACCTTTATATACAGGTCGAGTCCCTAAGGTCTACAAGGGTACTTTCCTTTCTACAAACCATGACTCTTACGATCTCTAAGTCGCCACCTTTTCAAAGCTTGGAGACCTTCCCCGTCGTGGACTCCTTCCGGAAGTTGTAAACCGCCATACAACCTTCAGTCCTGCCAGGCCAAGGCCCGAACCATATTTTAGATGAATCGTCAGATTTGGTGACCCGGCCCAACTAGGGCGGGTTATCAACAGATAATATCCCCAACAGCCACCCGAGTCGCCACTTCTTTTCTTTCTCCGCGGCTGATGCGGCGACGCGCTCGACGACGATGACGGCTGCAGCGTGGACAATATGTTAGAAAATTGGGAAAAACTTGTTCGTGAGAGATTTTTGTAGATGCGTCCACTTTGCGGAAAGCCCCCGGGAAAGCTGAATCTCGAAGGTGTGGTACAGGCTGAGCCGATGTGGCGGCCACGTGTGCAGGATTAGCCCGGCAAAACGTTTTCGTGGCCTAAAGTGTGCTCATAAACGAGTTCATGGCCTAAACTGTGCACATTTTGAGTTGATGGCCTAAAGTGTGCTTTTAAGTCGATTTAATGGACCAACCATGCATTTCACTCTGGTGCGGTGACTGGCTCAGCCAATAGACGCGCAGCGGCGGGGCGGCTCGGCGAGCAGGGCGATGCGACTTGAGCGGTACGACGAGGGGGCGGGGCGAGGCAAGGCTATGGTGACTCGGATGTGATGCGGCGGAAGCCTGCTCGATTAGGCGAGATGGCGGGTTGCTGAGGTGAGCCGGCGCTGCCATGTCGTAGGCGAGGTGAGGTGTGGTGAAACTGAGCCGGCATGCGGGAGCGACTTGCGAGAGGCCAGCGGGCGGCGGCTCAGACGGCCAACGGGAGCAGCAACAACGTGCCAGCACTTGCTGGAGCAAGGCGGGTTGCGGCTATGATGGTTCAGACCCGGCTCGACGGGGAGGTCACGATGCTCGTAGGCGGCGAGTGCGGCAGAGGCAAGGCCGCGCTGGCAAGGACCGAGGCGAAGCCGGGATGCTGCGTCGAGGCGAGGTGTAACGGCAGCTCGAGGTGTAACGGCAGCTTAGCATGGCTGCAGGCGGCGGAAATCAATCGGACGCGTGGCGCAGAAGTGGGTCGGTGGTGCAGCAATGCGAGGCGGATCCCGGCTGGATTGAGGCGAAAGACGCGGCG
Organism: Hordeum vulgare subsp. vulgare; assembly: GCF_904849725.1. NCBI lineage: Eukaryota > Viridiplantae > Streptophyta > Magnoliopsida > Poales > Poaceae > Hordeum > Hordeum vulgare. Next base: position 61,936,853 of record NC_058521.1, on the reverse strand, counting down.
ATGCTAGTGGGACGAATCGGTCGCGGCGGCTTGGCGATGGTGAAAAATGGCGAGAGCAGCACGGCGGAGCAGGCCAGCTCGGATGTGCCCGTGGAGGGGACGCTCCTTTTTTTATTTAGCCGAGTCAACTTTCCCTTCGGAGTCCCGATTCAAACCGAGATACTACTCTTTTTTATATCTCCATGCTCTAGACGCAGATGGTTGTCACCAATCGATGGTAATTTTCTAGCACAAATCTTGACCGGTCTGCAAGTTTCTCGGGGTTGCCGCCTATTAGTTTTGCTGATAATGTACCTTTGGAGCATTGCATGGTTGAAGGAAACAAAGTTTGGCTGCCCTCATGAGCACTACCACTTCCCTCACGTAAAGAATTGTAGTGTTTGACTATGACTTGACTTCCCATGAGGGTTTCTCCATGTAATGCCTCTTTTTTCCTTTTCTTACTTGTATGTGTTTCCAAATCGGATCTGGAACGCCAAGGTACTTCTCGATTGCTGCCCAAAATTTTGTTCAATCCAATCTCCAACGTGCTGCTGCTAGAGTTTTTCTCTGACGCGCAGAGTATGGTTGGATCGCTTCGTGGCAGTCTCTAATTTCTTTTTCCTGTGCCTGATGCTTCTATGCTGTTGTCACTAATGCTACACCGACGGACCCATACGGGGTTTTATGGACTGGGTTTGACCTGTCAAATTAGTATTGAATTAAGGTGAAGGAGGGGGCCCACCCACCTGAAAATCAGGGGAGGTGGAGAGTATTAGAGGGAAGGTCTCTGTAAAACTCATGTAAGTGTCCGTATGTTTAGCATTTTCGATGTTGTTGTTGATTTTTTTTTTAATCTTGACTCATGAACTTGGAGTTGATGAAGATTCTTCTGTGCTGTCCCTTGTGGATCCGGCGGGTCATAAACTTCTCGATCTTTAGGAAAGATCCCTTCAAGAACACAACACGACCGTGCGTCGCCCCACGGTGGGCGTCAAATGTCGTGGTTTTGTCACGGCATATGTCCTCGTGTAAGGACTTAGGTATGCAGCCATCGCAGCTATGTAGAGACTTGAGAGGGGTTGGTCGGAATTGAGAGACGCGAGTTTATCTACGTTCTGCCCCTCCGATGAAGGTAAAACCTACGTCATACTTGTGTTTCATTGGTGAAGGTGGTGATCTCGATTACAAGGGTGCAGAATCGCTCCCTCTAATCTCGAGGGTGTCTAATCTATCTATCTTTAATGACTTGAACTTGTCATGGCTCAACCTAACACCTCCCTCTTGGGGCGCCTTACCCCTCCTTATATAGCTCGAAGGGGCGGCTTACAATAGAGTCCTACTTAGACTAGGACTAATCTCTCTTGACTCCCAATCCAGGTCTTGCTTCCCTTGTGAAGGAATCCTTTCTTTTCTATCTTCTTACCGTGGGCTCCTTGCCGCGGGCGTCTTATCACGGGCGGCTTACCACGGGCTTCTTACTAAGGGATTCTCATCTTCGGGACTCATCTTCAGGAGTCATCTCCGAAGGCCTTTTTATCTTTGGGCGACTTAAGCCCACATAGGACTTAACATCAGGGCGACTTGAGCCACAAAGGACTTAACATCAGGGAGACTTAAGCCAGAGAGGACTTAATGTCAAGGCGACTTAAGCCCAAAGAGGACTTAAGCTCAGGGAGACTTAGGCCCAGAGGGGACTTAACGTCAGGGCGACTTAAGCCCAAAGAGGACTTAACCTCAGGGCGACTTAAGCCCCTGAGGGGACTTAACCTCAGGGAAACTTAATCCCAGAGAGGACTTAACGTCAGGGCGACTTAAGCCCAGAGAGGACTTAACGTCAGGGCGACTTAAGCCAAAAGAGGACTTAACCTCATGAGTCGCGTCTTGGCCGTGGGGAATATCCCTGACAATTCTCGTTTCAGATGTTTTGCAGGTAATCTTCTCTCCAAGTGGGAAGGCCCTTATGTGGTTGAAGAGGTCTATCAGTCAGGTGCTATAAAGATAACTTCGAAGGCAAAAACCCGAAGGTGGTAAATGGTCAAAAAATTAAGCACTATATCTCATGTAAGCCCCTTAACGTTGAGACTAACATTATTCAAGTTATGACTCCAGAAGAACACATAAAAGAGACCCTCCGGAACGCTCCAGAATGCTCAAAAGGGGTAGGTACGTGATACAGTAAGTAAACTCTCTCCAAAATTTCAAAAAAAATCTGTCATTTTTGGTATTTTAGGAAAATTACAAAAATAAAATGGAGTCACGAGGACTCATGGGGGCCCCACAAGCCAGCACGGCGCGACCCAGCCCTTGGTCGCGTCCTGATGGCTTGTGGGGCCCCGTGTGCCCTTCGGACTCTGATTTCTTCTAGAACATGTATTATGACCTAGAAAAAAATCATTATATATACTCCCATATGTTTTGACCATCTCATCGCGAGTTTCTCCTCTGTTCTTGTTTCGAGCTGTTTTTCTCACAGATTTAGATCGTCATGACTTCACCAAGGCCATCTGAGGACAATTTTTTCGAGAAGGTCATCAACCCCTACCTACCAGAGGTGATGAAGCACCCTCAAGGTCCCAAGGTCCCAATAAGGAGGGAAGCGAGAAGGCCAGGCTTGCAGTGGTGGAGCAGGAGATCTTCAAGTGCCAAGGTATGGCTGAGCATGGTCTGAGTGCTAACCATTCCATGATCATGGATTTCAGTCCGGAGAACAAGGTGGACACAAAGAGCGCGGGGAAGGTTCTTTCCAAGCCCCAAGAACGGATTGACCACCTCCAAGATCAAATCTATGAACTCCAACTCCAGAACTGTGAGTATGAATCTAGGTTTAAAAGGACGAGCATCGCCGCTGATTTCAGGATCTCGGAGATGAGGGCTTCTTTCTTTGATGGGTAACCTATGCCTTGCAAGATAGAGGATCGCACCTCACCACCACCATCACCGAAGAACACTTGAGTACATGGATATGGGCACCAGCTTTGGCTTGTTCCAAGCTTGGTGGAGGTGCTCCGCTATCGTATCACCATCTCTTTTTTATCACCACTATTTATTTTAATTCGATCTTTAGTTTTTCGTGATTTAGGAAGTTAAAATTTCATATTTGCTTTGTTTAGAGTTTTTGCTTTGATTTCTACCTATCCTTGTAATGGAGTGGGAGAGTTATATAATAAAGTTAGTTAGGATCATGTGCCTCTCCTGTTGGAATTATGCCCTAGAGGTAATAATAAATGTATAGTTATTATTATAATTCCTGTATCAAGATAATAGTTTATTATCCATGCTATAATTGTATTGAATGAAGACTCATTTACATGTGTGGATACATAGACAAAACACCGTCCCTAGCATGCCTCTAGTTGGCTAGCCAGTTGATCGATGATAGTCAATGTCTTCTGATTATGAGCAAGGTGTTGTTGCTTGATAACTGGATCACGTCATTGGGAGAATCACGTGATGGACTAGACCCAAACTAATAGACGTAGCATGTTGATCGTGTCATTTTGTTGCTACTGTTTTCTGCGTGTCAAGTATTTATTCCTATGACCATGAGATCATATAACTCACTGACACCGGAGGAATGCTTTGTGTGTATCAAACGTCGCAACGTAACTGGGTGACTATAAAGATGCTCTACAGGTATCTCCGAAGGTGTTAGTTGAGTTAGTATGGATCAAGACTGGGATTTGTCACTCCGTGTGACGGAGAGGTATCTCGGGGCCCACTCGGTAATACAACATCACACACAAGCCTTGCAAGCAATGTAACTTAGTGTAAGTTGCGGGATCTTGTATTACGGAACGAGTAAAGAGACTTGCCGATAAACGAGATTGAAATAGGTATGCGGATACTGACGATCGAATCTCGGGCAAGTAACATACCGAAGGACAAAGGGAATGACATACGGGATTATACGAATCCTTGGCACTGAGGTTCAAACGATAAGATCTTCGTAGAATATGTAGGATCCAATATGGGCATCCAGGTCCCGCTATTGGATATTGACCGAGGAGTCTCTCGGGTCATGTCTGCATAGTTCTCGAACCCGCAGGGTCTGCACACTTAAGGTTCGACGTTGTTTTATGCGTATTTGAGTTATATGGTTGGTTACCGAATGTTGTTCGGAGTCCCGGATGAGATCACGGACGTCACGAGGGTTTCCGGAATGGTCCGGAAACGAAGATTGATATATAGGATGACCTCATTTGATTACCGGAAGGTTTTCGGAGTTACCGGGAATGTACCGGGAATGACGAATGGGTTCCGGGAGTTCACCGGAGGGGGGCAACCCACTCCGGGGAAGCCCATAGGTATTTGTGGGGGTCAGACCAGCCCTTAGTGGGCTGGTGGGACAGCCCACCAAATCCTATGCGCCAAGGAAGAAAAAATCAAAGGGAGAAAAAAAAAGAGGGAGAAGTGGGAAGGGGGAAGGACTCCCTCCCACCAAACCAAGTAGGACTCGGTTTGGGGGGGGAGAGTCCTCCCCCCTGGCTCGGCCGACCCCTTGGGGTTCCCTTGGACCCCAAGGAAAGGTCCCCCTCCCTCCTCCTATATATATGGGGCTTTTAGGGCAGATTTGAGACGACTTTCTCACGGCTGCCCGACCACATACCTCCATAGTTTTTCCTCTAGATCGTGTTTCTGCGGAGCTCGGGCGGAGCCCTGCTGAGACAAGATCATCACCAACCTCCGGAGCGCCGTCACGCTGTCGGAGAACTCTTCTACCTCTCCGTCTCTCTTGCTGGATCAAGAAGGCCGAGATCATCGTCGAGCTGTACGTGTGCTGAACGCGGAGGTGCCGTCCGTTCGGTACTAGATCGCGGGATTGTTCGCGGGGCGGATCGAGGGACGTGAGGACGTTCCACTACATCAACCGCGATCTCTAATCGCTTCTGCTGTACGATCTACAAGGGTACGTAGATCACTCATCCCCTCTCGTAGATGGACATCACCATGATAGGTCTTCGTGCGCGTAGGAAAATTTTTGTTTCCCATGCGACGTTCCCCAACAGTGGCATCATGAGCTAGGTTCATGCGTAGATGTCTTCTCGAGTAGAACACAAAAGGTTTTGTGGGAGGTGATATGTGTTTTGCTGCCCTCCTTAGTCTTTTCTTGATTCCGCGGTATTGTTGGATTGAAGCGGCTTGGACCGACATTACTCGTACGCTTACGAGAGACTGGTTTCATCGTTACGAGTAACCCCCTTTGCTCAAAGATGACTGGCAAGTGACGGTTTCTCCAACTTTAGTTGAATCGGATTTGACCGAGGAGGTCCTTGGATGAGGTTAAATAGCAACTCATATATCTCCGTTGTGGTGTTTGCGTAAGTAAGATGCGATCCTACTAGATACCCTTGGTCACCACGTAAAACATGCAAGAACAAAATTAGAGGACGTCTAACTTGTTTTTGCAGGGTATGATTGTGATGTGATATGGCCAATGATGTGATGTGATATATTGGATGTATGAGATGATCATGTTGTAATAGAAATATCGACTTGCACGTCGATGGTACGACAAACGGCAGGAGCCATAGGGTTGTCTTTATACTAACATATGTGCTTGCAGATGCGTTTACTATTTTGCTAGGATGTAGCTTTAGTAGTGATAGCATAAGTAGCACGACAACCCCGATGGCGACACGTTGATGGAGATCATGATGATGGAGATCATGGTGTGGCGCCGGTGACAAAAAGATCGTGCCGGTGCTTTGGTGATGGAGATCAAGAAGCACGTGACGAAGGCCATATCATGTCACTTATGAATTGCATGTGATGTTAATCCTTTTATGCACCTTATTTTGCTTAGAACGACGGTAGCATTATGAGGTGATCTCTCACTAAAATTTCAAGACGAAATTGTGTTCTCCCCGACTGTGCACCGTTGCTACAGTTCGTCGTTTCGAGACACCACGTGATGATCGGGTGTGATAGACTCAACGTTCACATACAACGGGTGCAAAACAGTTGCGCACGCGGAACACTCGGGTTAAGCTTGACGAGCCTAGCATGTGCAGACATGGCCTCGGAACACATGAGACCGAAAGGTCGATCATGAATCATATAGATGATATGATTAGCATAGGGATGCTTACCACTGAAACTACTCCCGACTCACGTGATGATCGGACTTGGGATAGTGTAGGTGGATCATGAACCACTCAAATGACTGGAGAGATGTACTTTTTGAGTGGGAGTTTAGCATGTAATTTGATTAAGTTGAACTCTAATTATCTTGAACATAGTCTAAGTCCACTTTGAATATATTTGTGTTGTAGATCATGGCTCACGCAAGTGTCATCCTGAATTTTAATACGTTCCTAGAGAAAGCTAAGTTGAAAGATGATGGAAGCAACTTTGTAGACTGGGCTCGTAATCTTAGGCTTATCTTACAAGCTGGAAAGAAGGATTATGTCCTTAATGCTGCGCTAGGAGATGAACCACCCGCTACGGCTGATCAGGATGTTAAGAACGCTTGGTTAGCGCGTAAGGAGGACTACTCAATAGTTCAATGTGCAGTCTTGTATGGCTTAGAACCGGGACTTCAACGTCGCTTTGAGCGTCATGGAGCATTTGAGATGTTCCAGGAGTTGAAGTTCATCTTTCAGAAGAACGCCCGGATCGAGAGGTATGAGACCTCCGATAAATTCTATGCTTGCAAGATGGAGGAAAACTCGTCTGTCAGTGAACATGTGCTCAAAATGTCTGGGTACTCAAACCGTCTAGCTGAACTGGGGATTGAACTCCCGCAAGAAGCTAACACTGACAGAATCCTTCAATCACTGCCGCCAAGCTATAAAGGCTTTGTGTTGAACTACAACATGCAAGGGATGAACAAGTCTCCCGGCGAGTTGTTTGCGATGCTGAAAGTCGCAGAGTCTGAACTCCGTAAAGAACATCAAGTGTTGATGGTGAGCAAGACCACTAGTTTCAAGAGAAACGGCAAAGGCAAGAAGGGAAATTCGAAGAAGAGCGGCAAGCCTGTTGCCAATCCGCCGAAGAAACCCAAGGCTGGACCTAAGCCTGAAACAGAGTGCTTCTATTGCAAGGGTATGGGTCACTGGAAGCGCAATTGCCCCAAGTATCTGGCAGATAAGAAGGCGGGCAAAGAAAAATCAGGTATATTTGATATACATGTTATTGATGTGTACTTAACCAGCTCTCGTAGTAGTGCCTGGGTATTCGATACCGGTTCTGTTGCTCACATTTGCAACTCGAAGCAGGAACTGCGGAATAGACGGAGGCTGGCGAAAGACGAAGTGACGATGCGCGTAGGAAACGGTTCCAAGGTTGATGCAATCGCCGTCGGCACAGTGTCACTTCAACTACCATCGGGATTAGTGATGAACTTAAATCATTGTTATTTAGTGCCTGCGTTGAGCATGAACATTATATCTGGATCTTGTTTATTGCGAGACGGTTACTCTTTTAAGTCTGAGAATAATGGTTATTCTATTTCTATGAGTAACATCTTTTATGGTCATGCACCGAACGTGAGAGGATTGTTCATATTGAATCTTGATAGAGATACGCATATACATAACATTGAGACCAAAAGAGTCAGAGTAAACAATGATAGCGCCATATTTTTGTGGCACTGCCGCTTGGGTCATATTGGTGTAAAGCGCATGAAGAAACTCCATGCCGATGGACTTTTGGAGTCACTTGACTTTGATTCACTTGACACTTGCGAACCATGCCTCATGGGCAAGATGACTAAAACTCCGTTCTCCGGAACAATGGAGCGTGCAAGTGACTTATTGGAAATCATACATACCGATGTGTGTGGTCCGATGAGCGTGGAGGCACGCGGCGGATATCGTTATTTTCTCACCTTCACTGACGATTTGAGTAGATATGGTTATGTCTACTTAATGAAGCACAAGTCTGAAACATTTGAAAAGTTCAAGCAATTTCAGAGTGAAGTAGAAAATCATCGTAACAAGAAGATCAAGTTCCTACGGTCTGATCGTGGGGGTGAATATCTGAGTTTCGAGTTTGGTGCTCACTTAAGACAATGTGGAATTGTTTCGCAGTTAACACCGCCTGGAACACCACAGCGTAATGGTGTGTCCGAACGTCGTAATCGTACTTTATTAGAAATGGTGCGATCTATGATGTCTCTTACTGATTTGCCGTTATCGTTTTGGGGTTATGCATTAGAAACAGCTGCATTCACTTTAAATAGGGCACCATCGAAATCCGTTGAGACGACACCATACGAACTGTGGTATGGCAAAAGGCCAAAGTTGTCATTTCTTAAAGTTTGGGGATGTGATGCTTATGTCAAAAAGCTTCAGCCTGAAAAGCTGGAACCCAAAGCGGAAAAGTGCGTCTTCATAGGCTACCCAAAAGAGACAGTTGGGTACACCTTCTATCTCAAATCCGAGGGCAAAGTGTTTGTTGCTAAGAACGGAACTTTTCTCGAGAAAGAGTTTCTATCGAGAGAATTGAGTGGGAGGAAGATAGAACTTGACGAGGTTGTCGAACCTCTCATCCCTCTGGATGGTGGCGCAGGGCAAGGGGAAACCCCTGTGATTGCGACGCCGGTTGAGGAGGAAGTTAATGATGATGATCATGAAACTCCAGTTCAAGTTTCTGTTGAACCACGCAGGTCGACGAGATCACGCGCTGCTCCAGAGTGGTACGGTAATCCCGTCTTGACAATCATGTTGTTAGACAACAATGAACCTGCAAATTATGAAGAAGCAATGGTGGGCCCAGATTCCAACAAATGGCTAGAAGCCATGAAATCCGAGATAGGATCCATGTATGAGAACAAAGTATGGACTTTGGAGATACTACCTGAGGGCCGCAAGGCTATTCAGAACAAATGGATCTTTAAGAAGAAGACGGACGCTGACGGTAATGTGACCGTTTATAAAGCTCGACTTGTGGCAAAGGGTTTTTCACAAGTTCCAGGAATTGACTACGATGAGACTTTCTCTCCCGTAGAGATGCTTAAGTCCGTCAGAATCATGTTAGCAATAGCTGCATTTTTCGATTATGAAATTTGGCAGATGGATGTCAAAACGGCGTTCCTTAACGGTTTCCTTAAGGAAGAGTTGTATATGATGCAACCCGAAGGTTTTGTCGATCCTAAAAATGCTGACAAAGTGTGCAAGCTCCAGCGATCCATTTATGGACTGGTGCAAGCATCTCGGAGTTGGAACAAATGCTTTGATGAGGTGATCAAAGCATTTGGGTTTATACAAGTGGTTGGAGAATCTTGTATTTACAAAAAAGTGAGTGGGAGCTCTGTGGCGTTTCTAATATTATATGTGGATGACATATTACTAATTGGAAACAACGTAGAGCTTTTGGAGAGCATAAAAGGTTACTTGAATAAAAGTTTCTCTATGAAGGACCTAGGAGAAGCTGCTTACATTCTAGGCATTAAGATCTATAGGGATAGATCAAAACGCCTGATAGGACTTTCACAAAGCACATACCTTGATAAAGTTTTGAAGAGGTTCAAAATGGAACAGTCCAAGAAAGGGTTCTTGCCAGTGTTACAAGGTACGAGATTGAGTAAGACTCAGTGCCCAGCAACTGATGAAGATAGAGAGCATATGCGCTCCGTCCCCTATGCTTCAGCCATAGGCTCTATCATGTATGCGATGTTGTGCACTAGACCGGATGTTAGCCTGGCCATAAGTATGGCAGGCAGGTTCCAGAGTAATCCAGGAGTGGATCACTGGACAGCGGTCAAGAATATCCTAAAGTACCTGAAAAGGACTAAGGAGATGTTTCTCGTGTATGGAGGTGACGAAGAGCTCGCCGTAAAAGGTTACGTCGATGCAAGCTTTGACACAGATCCGGACGACTCTAAGTCGCAAACCGGATACGTATTTATTCTTAATGGGGGTGCAGTAAGCTGGTGCAGTTCCAAGCAAAGCGTCGTAGCAGATTCTACATGTGAAGCGGAATACATGGCTGCCTCGGAGGCGGCTAAGGAGGGTGTCTGGATGAAGCAGTTCATGACGGATCTTGGAGTGGTGCCAAGTGCACTGGATCCAATAACCTTGTTCTGTGACAACACTGGTGCCATTGCCTTAGCAAAGGAACCAAGGTTTCACAAGAAAACCAGACACATCAAACGACGCTTCAACCTCATCCGCGACTACGTCGAGGAGGAGGACGTAAATATATGCAAAGTGCACACGGATCTGAATGTAGCAGACCCGCTGACTAAACCTCTTCCATAGCCAAAACATGATCGACACCAGAACTGTATGGGTGTTAGATTTATTACAATGTAATTCACATGGTGATGTGAGGGCTAGATTATTGACTCTAGTGCAAGTGGGAGACTGTTGGAATTATGCCCTAGAGGCAATAATAAATGTATAGTTATTATTATAATTCCTGTATCAAGATAATAGTTTATTATCCATGCTATAATTGTATTGAATGAAGACTCATTTACATGTGTGGATACATAGACAAAACACCGTCCCTAGCATGCCTCTAGTTGGCTAGCCAGTTGATCGATGATAGTCAGTGTCTTCTGATTATGAGCAAGGTGTTGTTGCTTGATAACTGGATCACGTCATTGGGAGAATCACGTGATGGACTAGACCCAAACTAATAGACGTAGCATGTTGATCGTGTCATTTTGTTGCTACTGTTTTCTGCGTGTCAAGTATTTATTCCTATGACCATGAGATCATATAACTCACTGACACCGGAGGAATGCTTTGTGTGTATCAAACGTCGCAACGTAACTGGGTGACTATAAAGATGCTCTACAGGTATCTCCGAAGGTGTTAGTTGAGTTAGTATGGATCAAGACTGGGATTTGTCACTCCGTGTGACGGAGAGGTATCTCGGGGCCCACTCGGTAATACAACATCACACACAAGCCTTGCAAGCAATGTAACTTAGTGTAAGTTGCGGGATCTTGTATTACGGAACGAGTAAAGAGACTTGCCGATAAACGAGATTGAAATAGGTATGCGGATACTGACGATCGAATCTCGGGCAAGTAACATACCGAAGGACAAAGGGAATGACATACGGGATTATACGAATCCTTGGCACTGAGGTTCAAACGATAAGATCTTCGTAGAATATGTAGGATCCAATATGGGCATCCAGGTCCCGCTATTGGATATTGACCGAGGAGTCTCTCGGGTCATGTCTGCATAGTTCTCGAACCCGCAGGGTCTGCACACTTAAGGTTCGACGTTGTTTTATGCGTATTTGAGTTATATGGTTGGTTACCGAATGTTGTTCGGAGTCCCGGATGAGATCACGGACGTCACGAGGGTTTCCGGAATGGTCCGGAAACGAAGATTGATATATAGGATGACCTCATTTGATTACCGGAAGGTTTTCGGAGTTACCGGGAATGTACCGGGAATGACGAATGGGTTCCGGGAGTTCACCGGAGGGGGGCAACCCACTCCGGGGAAGCCCATAGGTATTTGTGGGGGTCACACCAGCCCTTAGTGGGCTGGTGGGACAGCCCACCAAATCATATGCGCCAAGGAAGAAAAAATCAAAGGGAGAAAAAAAAAGAGGGAGAAGTGGGAAGGGGGAAGGACTCCCTCCCACCAAACCAAGTAGGACTCGGTTTGGGGGGGGAGAGTCCTCCCCCCTGGCTCGGCCGACCCCTTGGGGTTCCCTTGGACCCCAAGGCAAGGTCCCCCTCCCTCCTCCTATATATATGGGGCTTTTAGGGCAGATTTGAGACGACTTTCTCACGGCTGCCCGACCACATACCTCCATAGTTTTTCCTCTAGATCGTGTTTCTGCGGAGCTCGGGCGGAGCCCTGCTGAGACAAGATCATCACCAACCTCCGGAGCGCCGTCACGCTGCCGGAGAACTCTTCTACCTCTCCGTCTCTCTTGCTGGATCAAGAAGGCCGAGATCATCGTCGAGCTATACGTGTGCTGAACGCGAAGGTGCCGTCCGTTCGGTACTAGATCGTGGGACTGATCGCGGGATTGTTCGCGGGGCGGATCGAGGGACGTGAGGACGTTCCACTACATCAACCGCGATCTCTAATCGCTTCTGCTGTACGATCTACAAGGGTACGTAGATCACTCATCCCCTCTCGTAGATGGACATCACCATGATAGGTCTTCGTGCGCGTAGGAAAATTTTTGTTTCCCATGCGACGTTCCCCAACATCTCCATCACTTGCACCCATCATCTTAGCATGGCAATAAAAATAATAATAAAAGATCATATGCCTATCTCATGAGAAGTAATGACTTCACATAGAAAAGAGGTATGAGCAATAAGAAGTATTGAAACTAAGAAACATAGTGTTAGTAATTGGTATGATCTATGCAGAAGTATGATAGAGAAGAGGAGATTTACATATAAATACACTATTTTGAACACGTGCTATGATTGTGAGATCCCATCAAAATAGTATATAATGACCAAGTGCTGAAGTGGGACATGGAAGACAACATAATGATCATGGTTGTTTTCATTTGCATAAAGATTATATGGTATTGAATCCTTTAACATGTCATGCTTGCTTAAGATCTTTCACTAGCCCTAAAGAGTCGCACTAAGTAGAGATACTACTTGTGCATCCATAACATTTAAACCTAGCATCTTGCCATGAGAGTTCACCATACCTACCCATGGATTGAATAAGATCCTTCAAGTAAGTCGTCATTGCTGCACAAGGCGATAAAATTGCATATAATCATGTAAGATTTTTTATTGTAAGGGAAAGTAAGCTTTGTACGATCTTGTGATGGTGAGGCAATAAAATCGATAAAGTGCATAATAAACTTTGCTATCACAAGGGGCAATATTAAGTGATGTTCCTATGCATTAAGAGATTTAACATATCAAACAAATAAAAGCACATGACGACCTCTGCTTCCCTCTAAGAAGGGCGTGTCTTTTACATTCTTATAAATTTTATGTTCTTCAACTCTTTAGCGGCAAGCATTATGTGTTAAGGAAATATTCAAAAAAAATAGCCAGCTGAATGTAGATGATCATGTTCCATTACTGTTGACATTATCCTTGAGGTAAGTAAGTTGTGTGGCAAGAATAATAAAGCACCCGTCTTCCTATGTGTCCCACGGAATCACTTGCCCAAAAAATATACAATGTGTGTTAACAATCATAGAGGGCTACATTATAGTTGAATATGTGAACTTGCTAGAAATACAAAGCTCTTACATAGACTCTTCTCTCAAGTACAAAAGTTATGATTATCCCAATAACTAATTGCATTGCTTGTTGGTTCTCATAAAGATTATGCTTCGTGTTTCTTCAGTTATGAATAGAATATTACTTGTTTATGGGAAGTTATATGATGAGAACTTGTTGCTAAGATGTTATTCATGATGCTCTCATGCTCGTATTCTGTTTTTATCGACACCTCTCTCTCAAATTATGTGGTCATTATTTTAGAGCTCGGCTTACGCTTGAGGACAAGCGAGGTATAAGATTGGGGGAGTTGATACGTCCATTTTGCATCATGATTTCTTGTAGCTTTTTTACTTTGTTCTTGTACATTATTCCAAATTGTTATGCATTTCTTATGCCTTTTTCTCTGTGAATATGCAAGGAACATCACAATGAGGGAAATATCTAGATACTAGGATTCTGGATCGGAAAATGGAATAATAGGCAAAGAAATCACCACACTCCAAATGACCTAAAATTTCACGGAGCATATTTTTGGAATATTTAAGAATTTCTCGAACAAAAATACACCAGAGGAGGTCTGCCAGCTGGGCACAAGCCAAAAGGGCGTGGCCCAGCCCTTGGTCACGCCCTCGTGGCTTGTGGGGCCCCTGTTGGCCCTCCGACGTCCATCTTCTCCTATATGGTGTGTTTTACCCTAGAGAAAATTAGGAGATTACTTTTGGGATGAAGCGTCGCCGTCTCCTGGCGAAAACCTGGGCAGAGGCCCTTTTTCTCTTCGGTAGTGTGATTCTGCCGCGGAAATTTCCCTCCGGGAGGGGGAGAGTGAATCCATCATCATCACCAATGCTTCCTCCTTCATGGGAGAACCAATCTTCGTCGACATCAACACCAGCACCATCTCATCTCCAACGCTAGTTCATCTCTTGTATTCGATCTTTGTCTGAAAACCTTAGATTGGTACCTGTGGGTTGCTAGTAGTGTCGATTACATCTTGTAGTTGATGCTTGTTGGATTAACTGGTGAAAGATATTATGTTTAGATCCTTTGTCACCATCATTATACCTCTTATCTTGAACATGTTGATAAGGTGTGAGTAGTTACTATTGTTCCCGAGGACATGTGATAAGTCTTGTCACAAGTAATCATGTGAAATTGGCATTCGTTCGATATTTTGATGATATGTATGTTGTTGTTTCTCTTAGTGGTGTCGTGTGAACGTCGACTACACGACACTTCACCATGTTATGGGCTTAAGGGAAGGCATTGTGGAGTAACAAGTGGATGATGGGTTGTGAGAGTGACATAAGCTTAAATCCCAGTTTACGCGTTACTTCATAAGGGGCTGATTTGGATCCACACGTTTCATGTTATGGTTAGATTTGTCTTAATTCTTCTTTCATAGTTGTGGATGCTTGCGCGAGGGGGTAATCATAAGTGGGTTGTTTGTTCAAGTAAGAACAACACCTTAGCACTGGTCGACCCACACATCAAATTGCGAACATGAATCAATTAAACATGATGAACATGAGTCGATAAAAATCCTCGTGTGTCCTCGGCAACACTTTCTTCATATAAGAACACTTTCCTGCCTGACCTTTGTTGTAAAAAGGATTGGGATACCTTGATGCACCTTAGTTACTATTGTTACTTGTAACTTGTTATAAAATATCTTGATGCAAAACTATCTACTATTGTCACTAATAGCACTTGCAGAGAATACCTTGCTGAAAATTACCTATCATTTCCTTGTGCTCCTCGTTGGGTTCGCCACTCTTACTTATCAAAAGGACTACGATTGATCGCCTATACTTGTGGGCCATCATTAGTTTTTCATAATAAACCTTGCTGGACACACCCATTTGAGAGAGCTAAATTATGTTATGATTTGTTAGAATCGCTCTATATGCTTCACTTAAATTTTTTGAGCCATGAAATTGCTCAAGTGCTTCACTTATGTCTTTTTGAGCATGGTGGTGTTGTTATTTTGAAGAAATTTGCTCTCATGCTTCACTTATATTATTTTGGGAGTAGCTGAGATTTTGAAGAAATACTCTCTTGCTTCACTTATATAATTTCGGGAGTTGAAAATTTTAAAGAAACTTGTGCTCTCGTGCTTCACTTATACTTGTTTGAGAGATTGTTATTTGCATTAGCAATTTTCTTTAAATGAAAATTAGTCCCAAAGTGATGAATGTCAAGGAAAGATATAATAAAAACTTTCATGAAAGATCATTGGATATTAAGCTTGATTATTTGCAATAGTTTTGGGGTATGAAGATAGTAATATGTGAGTTATGTTGGTGAGTAATTATGCTCTAGTAAGAATATTGGTGTTAAGGTTTGTGATTCCCTATGCATGTGCATGAAGTCAATAATTATGCTATGAAATTACATCCTACTTGTGTTGCATTATTCGGTGTTAGTTATGTTTAATGTTCACTTATGATGATTTTCGTTCCTTGGTTGGGCGCTTCTCAATCTATTTGCTAGCCTTCACTTGTACTAAGCTAGAAAACTGCTTGTGCATCCAAATCCTAAACCCAAAGTTGTGCCAAATGAGTCCACCATACCTACCTATATGCGGTATTTCAACACCATTCCAAGTAAATTTGTATGTGCCAACTCTAATTTTCAAAATAAATTGTTGTTTTGTGTGCCCGTGTGATGCCCTCGATTTAATCTTACGCTAATCATACACGCAACTGCGTACGATCAAACTCAAGGACTCACGGGAAGATATCACAACACAACTCAAGACACAAATAAAACAATATCAGCTTCATATTACAAGCCAGGGGCCTCGAGGGCTAGAATACGGAAGCTCGATAAGCACAGGAGTCAGCGGAAGCAACAATATCTGAGTACAGACATAAAACATGGGGTGCCTTAGAGAAGGCTAGCGCAAAAGATACAAAGATCGAGCGAGGTGAGGCCTCCTGCCTGGGAACCTCCTAACTACTCCTGGTCTTCAGCGGCCTCCACGTAGTAGTAGGCACCGTCGAGGTAGCAGTCGTCGTCGGCGGGAACTTCCATCTCATGTGCTCCATCATTTGGTCGCAGCAACGGATCAAGGGGGCAAAAGGGGAGCAAAGCAACGGTGAGTACTCATCCAAAGTACTCGCAAGTCTTACATCAGAACTATTCTAAGTATGCATCAGTATCAAAGGAGGGGGGTGGTTATATGTGGATTGACTGCAGCAATGCAAGAATAGAGAGAGAAGGCCTAGTCCTATCGAAGACTAGCATCTTCAGGGTCTTGCACCAATAGACGATACTTGAGCAAGGTAACACAACTAATAGTCATATTGTTGCAGCAATATTAAAATGAGGTCACGCCCTGGGATCCTCCCTCGACTCCCTGCGAGGAAGCAATCCCGGGGCAACTAAATCCAGTTAAGTAACAGTTGTAGTTGTATAAGATCAGGGCACAACTCCAACTCATCCTGTAACCGTGGACACGGCTATTTGAATAGATAAGTTCTTCCCTGCAGGGGTGCACAACATATTCCCCGACGCGCTCGATAACACTCTGGCCGGACATACTTTTCTGGATCCTGCCCGGCCTCGGAATATCGACACGTCGCAGCCCCACCTAAGACTCAACAAAGAGGCCAGCCCGCCGGTCTAACTCCTAAGCACAAAGGGTTCGTGGGCCCACTTGCCCTCCGCGCTCCTGGACGATGCGTGGGCGGCCGAGGTCAATCCTAGCACCCCTTAATACAAGAGCGATGCATCTCGGGACCACTCGGGTGCGCGCCGCTGCATTGCTGACATTTGAAAAGCTTTGGTTGTTACCGCGACGTCGAGAACCCATAATTATTCCCACGTGGACGGTTAGTGCGTAATAAGGCCTTCCGACCAACCCGAATCAAATACCCAAATCCATTATCATTTTAATTAGGCCAACGACACAAATCTCGCGGGAATCCACCCGTCTAACAACTAATCACCAATGATCCCAGT
Source organism: Hordeum vulgare subsp. vulgare (assembly GCF_904849725.1). Lineage (NCBI taxonomy): Eukaryota > Viridiplantae > Streptophyta > Magnoliopsida > Poales > Poaceae > Hordeum > Hordeum vulgare. The sequence continues at coordinate 61,919,782 of NC_058521.1, read as the reverse complement.
AACATGGTCGAGTAACTGTGTGGTTGTAACATTGGGGGGAATCCAAGGTATCACCCTCGTTGGATTCTGAACGATGTATCCGTCAAGGTGGGCTTAGAGGAATCACCCTTGGGGGTCCCACACTTGAGGGGTTGCACGACACAGGCATCGTCGGGAATGGTGAAAGAGGAATCACCCTCGATAACCACGACAGACTAGTTGTACTACAGAGATATCATCAGGAGTACTTAGCGAGGTGTCACCCTCGGTACCCGATAGTATCTCTGTAGCGTCGTGCAACTAAGGCGGGTGTATGTGTTGTGTCGGGTCTGGCTCGTCGATCAGGGATCGAGATTTGAAAACAAAGCGGGGCAACTGGACTACGGGGTCAGAAGGGATGACTGCTCCACCTATACTAAGCAGATTTAAAGTACAGTACTGAAAGTAGCAGTTCATCAAAAATAGGCGATGCATCAAATATAGGAGATAACTACAACAGTAGCAAAATTCTAATGCAAGCAGGAGGAAGAAAGACATAGGTGGTATAGGGATGATCAAGGGGGGTTTGCTTGCCTTGTTGCTCTGCGGCAAAGGGCTGGTCGACGGGGTCGTAGAAGTACCCGGCAGCAGCATCAGTCTCGGGGTCTACCGGTAAGAAGAGGGGGAAGAAACAATAAATAATTATAACGGTGCAACACTAAGCATGACATGGCAATATGCAGAGCTAGGGGGATATATTGCATATCTAAGTGTTTTAGCTGATTAGGAATTTATTTGGTATTATTTTAGTAAAGTCATGCACTATTCATTTATCTAAAACAGGCAAAAAGTTACATGTTCACCTAGCTAGGCGCGATGGTCAAGCATTTTGATTACATATTCAGAATCTACATATTTTTTTGATCATTTTACATATATAAATTATTTTTATCTAAGTTATGGATAAAAAGATATGAATTTCTAAAGATTTTAGCATTTTCTGGAATTGTTCTAATTATTTAATTCAACATTATCCAGAAGAGTGCAGGGTGACGTCAGCATGACGTAATGGTGACGTCAGCAGTCAATAGGAGGCTAACCAGGTCAAACCTGACCAGATGGTCCCACAGGTCAGTGAGACAGTGGCTAATTAGGATTTAACTAAACTAATTACAGATTAACTAGGGGTGGGACACATTAGCCCGTGACTAATTAAAGTTTTAATTAGCTAATTAATTAATTAACAACTTTTCTATTTATCTTTAAAATTATCTAAATCACGTGGGACCCACATGTCATAGATACAGGCCAGCCCGTCAACGATGACCGGGTCAACTGGGCCCAGTGGGACCCAGGGGTCACCGGTTCAGCATTGGGGGCCCGCGGCGTCTGGTAAGCGCGACCACTAGAGTGCGCCGGCGAGCCCAGACGCGGTGGCCGAACTCTGACGAATTCGAAAACACGCGACGGGGCACAGTTTTGAGCACGGCTAGGTCCTGCGGAACGGACTCTCCACGCCGCGTCCGATGGTGGTGGTTACGACAGACGGGTTGGTTGGACTCGTCGTCGGCGACGGTTGCGGGTGCGCGACGGGGACGATGTGTGGCGTGGCCAGGGCGCGCTAAGTGCGGCCGGGGTCATGACCAAGACATGGTGGTCGTGGGCACGGGCGCGATGGGGACCGAGGCGGTGACAGTGACATTTGACGCGGGGAGGGGCTGAAAGGAGGAAGAGGTGGCCGAGGGCCTCACTTGCGTTGAAGGGTGAGGGGGCCAATGAGGTTGAGATGGCCGACGGGGAACGGCGTGGTGGCGATGGGGCGGTGGGCGCCGACGAGCAGGGGCGCCGACGGCGGTGCGGTAGGGGAGCTGCGGAGGACCGGTGTGGGCACCGGTGAGGGAGCGCTTTCACGGGGGCATCGGCCAGCGCCGGCGAGGAGTCGGGGTCGGGGGGCTCGGCGATGGGAACCGAGGGGAGAGGCAACGCAGGGGAGGGTGAGGGAGGAGCGAGGCAGAGAGGGGTGGTTGCCTCGTGGGGATGAGGGAGGCGTGGGGCTCAGGGTGGGCAGCGAGGCCAGGGGTGGGCGGCAGCGGCTCCAAGGGGAGTGGAGCACTGGTAGGTTAGGGTTTGGCCCGGTGGGGGGCTTTATACCCCACCCACCAGGTGGGCCAAGCTGGTGGCTCTGATAACCCACAGGTGTAGGGGATCGCAATAGTTTTCGAGGGTAGAGTATTCAACCCAAATTTGTTGGTTCACCAAAGGAGAAGCGAAAGAATATTCTCAAGTATTAGCAGCTGAGTTTATCAGATTCAACCACACCTGAAGATTAGTGTCTGCAAGCAAAGTATCAGTAGCAAAGTAGTATGATAGCAACGGTGCGAGAAACGATCTGTTGACAAGGCAGACTATTCCTAACTGTTGTATCAATGGCGCCAGTAAGTTGCCCGTGGACGGGAAATATTCTTCCCCGGCAATGGTGTCAGAAAAGATCTTGCAACAAGTAACAACGAAGTAGCAAGGAACAGCAATAGCAGCAGCAGCAGAGTAACAGCAGTAGCAACGGTAATAGCAAAGTGACAGCAGCAGCAACAGAGTGGCCCAATCCCTTTTGTAGCAAGGGACAAGCCTAGACAAAGTAACATAGCGAGGACCAGTAGTAAAAGACTCGTAGGCAATGGATCGGTGATGGATGAGTGTGACAGATGTGATTCATCATGTAACAGTTATAACATGGAGAGATATGTAACTAGCTCCCGTTCATCAATCTAATGTAGGCATGTATTCCGTATGTAGTCATACGTGCTTAGGGAAAAGAACTTGCATGACATCTATTGTCCATCCCTCCCGTGGCAGCGGGGTCCTAATGGAAACTACGGGATATTAAGGTTCTCCTTTTAATAAAGAACCGGACCAACGCATTAACACGCGGTGAATACATGAACTCCTATACTATGGTCATCTCCGGGAGTGGTTCCGGCTATTGTCACTCCAGGGTTGCCGGGTCATAACACATAGTAGGTGACTATAGCTTGCAAGATAGGATCTAAAACACACATATATTGGCGACAACATAATAGGTTCAGATCTGAAATCATGGCACTCGGGCCCTAGTGATAAGCATTAAGCATAGCCAAGTAGTAGCAACATCAATCTAGAACATAGTGGATACTAGGGATCAATCCCCGTCAAAAACTAACTCGATTACATGATAGATCTCATCCAAGTCATCACCGTCCAGCAAGCCTACGATGACATTACTCACGAACGATGAAGAGTATCATGGAATTGTCGATGGAGAAAGGTTGATGATGACGATGGCGAAGATTTCCCCTCTCTGGAGCCCGAAACGGACTCCAGATCTGCCCTCCAAATGAAGAACAGGATGTGGCGGCGCCTCCGTATCGCAAAACGCGATGAAACCTTCTCTCTGATTTTTTTTCCGGGCGAGACGGAAGATATAGAGCTGAGTTTGGGGGCGGTGGTGCCACGTGGGCCCCACAAGCCCTCACGGCGCGACCTAGGGGGGTGGCCGCGGCCTAGGGGCTTGTGGCCCACTGGCACGCCCCCTCCGGTGGATCTTTGCGCACGAATTTTCCTTTTATTCCAGAAAAAATCTCCGTAAATTTTCAGGACATTCCGAGAACTTTTATTTTTGCATAAAAACAACACCATGGCAATTCTGCTGAAAACAGCGTCAGTCCCGGTTAGTTCCATTCAAATCATGCAAATTAGAGTCCAAAACAAGGGCAAAAGAGTTCGGAAAAGTAGATACGACGGAGACGTATCAGGCTCACAAGCCCAATTGGGGCCAGGGGTTTTATTTTTCTTTTTTTCTTTCTTTTTTTCTTTCTTTTTTTATTTATTTTAATCTTTTTATATATATTCTTTTATTTATTATTATTATTTCTTAAATTACTTTCTTTTACTTATTTATTTTTATTCTTTTATTATTTCATTTTTAAATATATAGGGTTTTAACCAATTTTAAAATGCCCAGTTTATCTTTTATAATCAGTAGGGAATTTATATAACTCACCCGAGATCTTTATTTTCGCATTCGATAACTTTTACCGTTTGATTTTATTTTTAAATTTTGAATTCGAATTGTTTTGAACTAATGCGAGATCAACGATAGGGAATCACGGTGATGTGGCATCATTAGTGTGTGATCACTTTGCTTAATTACAATCATCACTGTAGCAAAAGTTGAGGATGTCACAGCCCGTACCGCTCATTAAGCGGCGAGGGGTGGCCGATACCTTCCATGTTAAATAGGTTATTCTCAAGATGAGTGTTTATTCACTTGTCATTGCACGAGAGTATGGTGGTAATAGGGATGCCTAGTCCCAAAAAGAAAAAAGAATTATTTTATGTTGTCAAATAATAAATTCCTTGGGAAGTGTTGGTATGGACGGTACCCGTGGATACAACTAGCCGTGGAATGTGAAAGAGTGGTGCAAAAAGGAATAAACTTTATTTTTAGTTTGGGAACCGCCTATAATTATTTTAGCATGGAGGATATTGGAAACTCTTAGTCGTTCTCGTTATCAGGAAAAAGCATGCCACACTAAAAAAATTATCTCTAAGTTTTTCACTTTGAGCTGTGTCACCTCTACGAATCCGTGCTTCCCTCTGCTAAGGGCCGATCCATGCACTTTATGCAAAAAAATTGAATCTGAGTTTCCAGCTTCTCTTATAAGCACCAACTAAGGAACACCATTATCATACTTGAGCATTGGATGTAGTTAATATGTTGCATGAATGGATCAATGATAGAGCATGATGGGCTAGGGATAACGTTTTTTAGCATTGATATTTTGAAAGACTTGGTTGCTTGTTGATAATCTTGAGTATTGAAATTTTCATGTCAAATTATAGACTATTGCTTTGCATCATCTACAAGTCCATATGACCATGCTGAAAAGAAAATATGATGAACATGTGAGGCAGCATTCCACATCAAAAATTATGTTGTTATCATTTACCTACTCGAGGACGAGCAGGAAATAACCTTGGGGATGCAGATACGTCTCCAACATATCTATGATTTTTTATTGTTCTATGTTGTTATATTATCATTCTTGGATGATTTATAATCATTTTATAGCAAGTTTACATCATTTTTTGGGACTAACCTATTGACATAGTGCCTAGTGCCTAGTGCTAGTTGTTGCTTTTTGTTGTTTTTTCCTTCAGAAAAAATCCATATCAGATGAGGTCCAATTGCCATGAAACTTGATCGAGATTTTTTTGGACTAGAAGGAAACTTGGGAGCCAAGAATTAGCAGCATAAGAGGCCTAGGGGCCACTAGACATCAGAGTGTGCCAGAGGCCCCTGGCACGGCCTGGTGTCTAGTGGGGGCTTCGGCAACCCCCTCCAACGCCTCTGAGCTATATAAATACCCCAATATTCAGAAAACCCAGGATGACTCGATGAAAAATTGTGTCAACCGTCGCAAGTTCCAGAGCCACGAAAACCAATCTAGAGCCCGTTCCAGAGAGGAACACGATCATGCATGGGTTCAGCATCCTCATTGGTGCTCCTCCCATGATGTGTGAGTAGTTCATATCAGACCTATGGGTCCATAGGCAGTATCTAGATGGCTTTCTCTCTCATTTTGTTTCTCAATGCAATGGTCTCTTGGAGATCCATTGACGTAACTCTTTTTTTGCGGTGTGTTTGTTGGGATCCAATGAATTGTGAGTTTATGATCAGATCTGTGAAAATATATTCATGCTTGATTATTATAGCCTCGTATTTCTTCTTCAATATTTTGTCTTTGTCTGGCCAACTTGATATTTTATCTTGCAATGGGAATAGGTGATTTGTGATGGGTTCGATCTTGCGGTGCTCAATCTCACTCACAGGAAGAGACATGACATGCATGTATTATTTCTATCAAGGATAAAACGATGGGGTCTATTCCTACATGAATAGATCTTGTCTAAATCATGTCATCGCTATTAAGGCATCACTCCGTTTCTCCATGAACTTAATACACTAGATGCATGCTGGATAGCGGTCAATGTGTGGAGTAATAGAAGTAGATGAAGGCAGAAGTCGGTCTACTTATCTTGGACGTGATGCATATATACATGATCATTGTCTTTAATATCGTCATAATTATTTGCTTTTCTATCAATTGCCCAAGAGTAATTTGTCTACCCACCGTTTGCTATTTCTCGAGAGAAGACGCTAGTGAAACCTATAGCCCCGGGGTCTACTTCACATCATCTATTTGCAATTTCTACTTTGCTATTTGCTTTTCTATTTTATTTGCCCTTTTGTTTTCTGATTTGTATTATCAAAAAAAAATACCTTGTTGCATTCTATTTGCTATCACTCTTATTTGCATCTATCTATTTATCCTCACTTTACCCACGAGGGATTGACAACCCCTCCATGCGTTGGGTTGCGAGGATTAGCTATTTGTGTGCGAGTGTTGCGTACATAGTCTTGTGGATCTTCCTACTGGATTGATACCTTGGTTACTTAAGTGAGGGAAATACTTGGCATCGATGTGCTACATCACCCTTTAAGCTTGGAGGGAAACCAACACAATCAGCGAGGAGCCAGGGTCCCCACAACGGAGGTGTACTCAAGCTTGATGCCCATGTTAGCGCATCAGTCCTTTACCTCCTGGGATGTGAAGTTGGATCCATTGTCCATTATTATAATGTGGGGAACACCGTAACGGTGGACCAGCTAGATATAAAGTCTATAACTGGTCCAGACTTAGCTGAAGTTACTGGTTTTGCTTCAATCCACTTCATGAATTTGTTGACCATGACGAGTAGGTATTTATTTTTCTTGGTGCCCCCTTTAAGCGGTCCGACCATGTCCATCCTCGAGACCACGAAAGGACAAGTGATCGCTATTGTCCGAAGAGACGTTGGGGCCATGTGGCTTTGATTTGCAAAGAGATAACAACCAACACATTGTTGGACGAGTGTGTGGGCATTTGTGCGAGCCGTGGGCCAAAAGAAGCCGACTCAAAAGGCCTTGCTTACAAGGGTCCGAGATGCTGCATGGTGGCCACCCATTCCTATGTGTATCTCGGCCACGCGATGCCTTCCTTCTTCCTTGGATATGCACCGTTGGAGGACTCTGGGGGTGCTTTTCTTGTATAGGTCACCCTCATGGACCTTGTAGGCCCTGGACCGCAGAATTAGTCGTCTTTCCTCGGTCTGGTCACCACGGAATTCTTGGCGGATAAGGTAGGCGAGGAAGGGCTTAGTCCATGGCATGTTTACTGCCATGACTTCATGACCCGAAGGCATTTCTTCAAGTGTCGAACCGCCGATGATTTGTTCTTGGCCATTGGCTCCATCTTCCTTGTCCTCGTCCTTCCATACCACGGATGGATTGAAAAGTTGCTCTAAGAAGGTGTTCTTAGGGACAGGGTCGCGCTTGGTGCCCATGCGAGCGAGGACGTCGGCAGCTTGATTGTTGTCTCTTGACACATGGTAAAATTCTAATCATTCGAACCGTGCAGATATTATGAGGACAACGTTTCTATATGTTATCATCTTTGGGTTTTTGGTGTCGAATTCACCGTTGATTTGGAAGATGGTGAGGTTAGAATCTCCTCATACCTCGATCCATTGTACTTCCATTAATTTTGCCATCCGAACTCCATGCAACAGAGCCTCATATTCACTGGCATTATTGGAATCGATGTACATGATCTGCAATACGTACCGAATGTTGTTGCCAGTGGGGGATGTAAGTATAACACCAGCCCCTAGTTTATAAGCGTCTTGGATACGTCAAAGTACATTGTCCAATGGGAGTATGAACTGCACTCTTGGGGGAGCTCGACCTCTGTCTATTCGACTAGAAAATCAGCCTACACCTAAGATTTAATAGCTTGGCGTGGTTTGTACGCGATTTTGAAAGGGAGGAGCTCAATGGCCCATTTGGCTATGAGGCCAGTGGCGTCCCTATTGTTAATTATATCATTTAAGGGTACTTTGGATGCCACCATGACCGAACACCCTTGAAAGTAGTGTGAGAGCTTTCGGGATGCCATGAAACTGTATAGGCTATCTTCTGGTAATGCGGATACCTAGATTTGCCCGGGGTGAGCACTTCTGACACATAATAGACTGGCTTCTATGCCCGGAACTTGTGACCCTCAGCTTCTCGTTTGACAACGAGAACTGCACTGACCACTTGATTTGTGACCGAGATGTAGAACAACATTGGTTAACCTATATCGGGTGCTGCTAGTATAGGATTGCTCGCCAATAACACTTTAATTTCTTCCAATGTAGCCATTGCTTCATCGATCCACTAGAAGTTTTTTGTCCGTTTGAGAAGTCTGTAGAGCGGCAGTGCCTTTTCACCAAGGTGGGAGATAAAGGGGTTCAAAGCCGCCACACAACCCACCAAATTTTGAACGTACTTCAATTCCGTAGGGATCGCTAGTTGAGTTAGGCCTCGTATTTTAGCCGGATTAGCCTCTATTCCTCTATGGGAGACGATAAATGCAAGAAGTTTACTCGCGAGAACTGCAAAGACGCATTTGTTCGGATTGAAACGTATATCGTACGCCCGTATATTATCAAAGGTTTGCTGGAGGTCATTCACCAGTTGGCTGGCGTATTTGGTATTGATGACCACGTCGTCCACGTATACTTCGACCGTTTTGCCAATTTCATTTTCTAGGCATGTCTAAATCATGTGTTGGTATGTGGCACCTGCATTTTTTAACCCAAAGGGCATTGTGTTGAAGCAGAATGGCCCGTAGGGGGTTATGAAGGTGGTTGCAGCTTGGTCGAGCTCCTTCATTTTTATCTGATGGTATCTGGAGTAGGCGTCGAGGAAGCACAGTGAGTCGTGCCCGACGGTGGCATCGATGATCTGGTCTATGCGGGGTAAGGGAAAGGGATCCTTAAGGCATGCTTTATTTAGGTCTTTGACATCGACACACAGCCACCAGGATTTGTCTTTATTTGGCACCATGACAAGATTTTCCAACCACTCAGGGCGTTTGATTTCTCGAGTGAATCCGTCTTCGAGTAGTTTTGCTAGTTCTTCACCCATAGCTTGACTCTTGGGTTCGGAAATTCATCGTAGCGCCTATTTGTATGGCTTCAAGCCTGCAATTATGTTCAGGCTATGCTCGGCCAGTCTGCGTGGGATTCGTGGCATATCTGAGGGGTCCTAGGCGAATATGTTCCAGTTTTTGTGCATGAATGTGCAAAGTGCTTCGTCAATCGTGGGGGTCCAGCTGAGATCCAATGGACGCTGTTTTGTTGGGGTCAGTTGGATGCACCTAAAATTTGATGATTTCACCTGCTAGTTTGAAATATGTGGATTTGGGCCTCTTGGTGAGGATTACACCATCCATATCTACCATTGAGAGGAGTGTGGTTAATTCCTCTATCGCAAGAGTCTTGGATAGTGCCTCAAGGGCGAGCGATGTTGTTTTGTTTTCGGCCCGAAGAGCTCTATCCGGGGCACTTATAATTGTGATCACGCCATTGGGCCTTGGCATTTTAAGCTTCATATACCCGTAATGTGGTATGGCCTGAAATCTTCTGAAGGCATCACATCCTAACAGGGTGCGACAATCGTTGTGAAAGGGCACAATATGGAAGAGATGTTCTTCGGACCTGAAGTTCTCAGGGGTGATGTATACCACGTCAAGAGAAGCTCGTCTGATGCAACGTGCCTCTTTTCCGAGGATGATCCCTCGAAAGGTGGTGTGGCTTTGTTCAGCGCGAGTCTGTCGAATTGCATTTTTTCTAGGGATCCTCATAAATGAGGTTTAAAACGTTGCTGCCGTCCATTAGCACCTTGTGGAGTGTGAAGCCGTCTACGTTGGGGTTGAGAACGAGGGTGATACGTGTTCAGCTAGGGAGGGTTCTCGGCTGGCCTGCCTCGCCGAAGATAATGGGCGTCTTTGTCCATGAATTCATCACTACCACTCGATGTATTTGGTCGAGTTCTCAAAGAGCTATCTTGCTTTAATTTTTTGAGTGAAGTGTCTTGTAGATTGTTAGGACCTCGACGATGTTATCTGGTGGCGTAGTTGAGTGTTTGCTTGAGGGTGGGACACCGAGGATGGCCTATTCCTTTGATTTTTTTAGCGAAGTGTCTTGTAGATTGTTAGGACATCGAGGATGTTATCCGGTGGCGTAGCTGAGTGCTTGCTTGAGGGTGGGACCCCGAAGATGGCTTCTCCGCTTTTTGCGACTTGCTTAATGACCCAGCAAGCTCAAAGGTTGTGTGTCGAGTTGATGTAAAGGAGGGAAGAGTGCATGGGGCATGATTTGTCCAATAGTTCGTCAAGGTCAGTTCTAGATCCTACAAGGGGTTTATTCTTTTTCTCGGTGCCCTCGTGTTTGGCCGACCGTCGTGGGGGGTATGCGCTTCCTCTGAGCTCCTCTCGGCTTTCGGCACGGACTGACTTTATGCACATCTATTGAGTCCGGGAGGTGCTTTCCATGGCGTAGTATTTGCGTATCAGGGACAATAGCTCCGTGAAGTTCTATATGCGACGATGGGCGAGGGTGTTTAGGATTCCTTCATTCCGACAGTAATGCCAGAAGGTTGCTATGTTTTCCTGGCTGATGCAGTCCACCATCCCATTTTTTTGGTAAGGATGAATCTAACCTAGAAGTGCTGGATCGTTTCCCCTCGCAGTTGTTTGACGAGCCATAGGTCCTGTATATCGGGCTTCCCTGAATTACTTAGACAGTATTTGACTTGGGGTGGGTGGGAAAAGACTTTGCATCTTGATAGGATGTGAGTCCGAAGCTTTGGTGGTCATGCCCTGTACCATCATGGAGTCCGACGTGCCGGGCTTGGGATCCGAATTATTAACCAGACACCACCGTACGTTATCCATGTCGTGCACCAAATCGAGGTTCGATCCTGAATTTTTTGGGGGGCAAAGTCCGGGTCCTGAGCTAGAGGAACGATCCTAGTGATCGGAAACCTAAACGTAAGTCGTTCTTAGCTCAGTCAAGTGAGAGGGCAAAGCCTCTGCGGGTCCTCGATGGTGGTGACCGAGTGTGTGATAGGTGGGGCATAAATTTCCCTATCGTCGGGTTTAATCCCGATATGATCATAGACCTAGGGTTGGCAATCTGTTATCCCCATGGCTAAGATCCGACAAAGTAACTCATTTAATGCCGAGATATCTACGGTGTCCATGCTCTTGGGGTGCGCGGGGTCGATCCGCGGTATCGTTGTTCCAAAGGCGTTTAAAGTCACGCATGGGCAGTCTTCGGTTGAAGATGATTCAGGCGTATCGACTGGTTCGGGCACTAAGGCCTGACCCAGGATGGAGGTCACCCCAGTGGCGTGGTCCACCAGTCATGTTGTTAAGGCATCAAGACCCGCGATCTCTTCGAGGGGAGTCAAAAGCTTCGTTAGAATAAGATCTCCTCGAGAGTCAGTGACAAACTCTAGCTTCCCAAATCTAATCTCCTGATTGAGGGCGAGGTTTCTGACCTGGCCAAGGTGGTCGGTCGGATCGGCATGTAGCACGATGCTGCCGAACGCGAAGATCTGTCCGGGGATGAAAACGTCCCTGTTGCAGATGTCACTACTGGTGATTAGGCGAGGCATCGATCCTTTGGCGACCCTACGACCGAACTCTCAATGAAAGCACCAAGGTCAGTGTCTAAACCGACGGATCTCTATTAGGGGGTCTCGAGTTATGGATCTTGGATCAATGGGGAACATGAAACACAAGGACAATATTTACCCAAGTCCGGGCCCTCCCGAAGAGGTAAAACCCTACGTCCTGTTTGATTATATTGATGTGTGTATGAAAATTACAGAGTCAATCTACCAGAAGATCAAATGAACTAAACCCTAGATGATGGTTCTGTCGCCTACGAGCTAGAACCCTCCGGTTTATATAGACACTAGGGGTTACCTAGGGTTACATATGGTCGGTTATGATCACGGAATAAACATGTCGATTCTACCATCTTGAGTTCGAGCATCGATAACCCACAAGTATAGGGCATCAATCATAGTCCTTTCAATAAGTAAGAGGGTCGAACTCAACGAGGAGAAGAAGGAATTGATAAGCAGTTTTCAAGAAGGTATTATGTGCAAGTGTTGTAAGTAATAGTGATAGATAGTTTGGTAGCAAGATAATTTTTAACTAGTGTCAAGTAACAATAGTAGAAAAGGTGCAAAAAGGTATCCCAATCCTTTTAATAGGAAAGGACGGGCCTCAAAACACTCTTATGTAAAGCAAGCACTCCCGAGGAAGCGTGGAAATTTCTATCTAGTCATGTTCATCGTATTGAGTTGATTCCCGTTCGCTACTTTAATAATTTTATATGCGGGTGGACAGGTGCTAAGGTGTTTTTCTTACTTGAACTAACAACCTACTTATGATTACCACCTCTCACAAGCATCTGCGACTACGAAAGAAGAATTAAGATAAATCTAACCATAACATGAAACATGTGGATCCAAATCAGCCCCTCATGAAGCAATGCATAAACTGGGTTTAAGCTTTATCACTCTCGCAACCCATCATATACTTGTTACTCAACAATGACTTCCTTTAGGCCCATAACATGGTGAAGTGTCATGTAGTCGACGTTCACATGACACCACAAAGATAAGTAACAACATACATATCATCAAAATATTGAGCGAATACCAACTTTATATGATTACTTATAACAAGACTTCTCACATGTCCTCAGGAACAATAGTAACTACTCACAGCTCATCAACATGTTCAACATCAGAGATATATTAATAATGATTAAGGATCTGAACATAATATCTCCCACCAAGTAATCCAACAAGCATCAACTACAATATGGAACAAACACTACTAGTAACCCACAGGTACCAATCTGAGGTTTTGAGACAAAGATTGAATACATGACATGAACTAGGGTTGGAGATGAGATGGTGTTGGTGAATATGTTGATGAATATGGGTCCTCCCATGAAGGAGGAAGCGTTGGTGATGACGATGGCTTCAATTTCACCCTCCCGGAGGGGAATTCCAAAGGCAGAATCTCTCTATCGGAGAGCAAAAGGGCCACTGCCCAGGTTTTCATCTCGAGACGGTGGCGCTTCATCCGGAAAGATAACTTATGATTTTTTTTCTATGGTAAAACACACCATATAGGAGAAGATGGTCACTAGAGGGCCAGCTAGGCCCCACAAGCCATCAGGGCGTGGCCTGGGGGTGCCCTGCTGGCTTGTGCCCAGCTGGTGGCCCTTCTTCGATATATTTTTAGCCCAGAAATTCTCAAATATTTTAGAAAAATTCTCCGTAAAGTTTCAGGTCATTTGGAGCAAGTTGTTTTTATGCCTTTTTCTCGATTCTTGCTCTAGAATTCCAGTTTCCACATATTTCCCTCTGAGTGATGTACCTTGAATATTCAGAGAAAAAGAGCATAAAAATTGTATGATAATAAGGGAAAATGGACTAGATCAACACAAATATCAATAGTAATTCATGATGCAAAACGAGCGTATCAACTGCCCCAAGCTTAGACCTCACTTGTCCTCAAGCAAAAAAACAAGCTCGAAAATAATGACCACATGATTTGAGAGAGAGGTGTCAATAAAAACATAATACAGCATGAGAGCATCATGAAAGATAACATAGCAGCAAGTAAATTATCATATAACTTCTCATAAACAATTAAAAATCCATTCACAACTATTGAAGTAGGAAGCATAAACTTTATTGACAATCAACAAACTATGTTCTCAGTCATAGGGACAATTATAATTCATCATAATTCAGAGGAGAGTCTATGTAAGAGCTTTATTGTTGACAAGTTCACATACTCAACTATCATTTAATATTCTATGATTTCTCACGCTCAAGGGATATTTTTGGAGTTCATGTTTTGTCACCCAACTTATTTACCTCAGATAATGCCAACAATAATAAATCATGATCATCTACATCCACTTGGACATATAAATCTGAATCTTTCCTCAACACATGATGCTTGGCACTATGGAATTTATGGGTAGGAAGAATAATAAACTTTAATGACTCAAGTACAAGATTGAACTCGTGAAGATAAAAGATAGGCCCTTTGTAGAGGGAAGCACAGGTTGTCATGCGCTTTTAATTTGTTGAATGTGCAAACTCTTAATGCAAGAACATCACTTTATATTGCCCCTTATGATAGCAAACTTTATTATGCACTCTATCACTTTTATTTCTTTGCCATCACAAGATCGTACAAAGATTATTTTCCCTTGCAATAAAAGATCATACATATTTAGGATCAATTTTTATTGCTTGATGCACCGATGACAACTTACTTGAAGGATCTTACAAAATCCATAGGTATGTATGGTGGACTCTCATGGCAAGAAACTAGGTTTCGGGGTTAAGGATGCACAAGTAGTATCTTTACTTAGTGCGGAATTTTTTGCTAGCAAAGGATCCAAGGCAAGCATCACATGTTGAAGGATCCAAAACTATATAACTTCTATGTGAATATAAACTACCATGATCATTACATTGTCTTCCATGTCCAACATCAACACTTGATAATTATATAATATTTGATGAAGGCTCACAATCATAAAAGATGTTATTTATATGTGAGTCTCCTCTCCCTTATCATAATTTTGCTTAGATCGCAACAATGACTAATACTATGTTTGTTTACTATCAACAACTTGTATTACTTATACCCTTTTTGTATGAAGTCATTATTTCTCATGAGATGAGCATGTGATCTTTATATTTCTTTTTTACTGCCATGCTATGATAATGGGTGCACACAGGTAAAGCACAAAATCTCAACTAATCTTAATTATATAACTCCCATACTTGATTACAAGGATAGATGCAACTCAAAAGCAAAAATTCTAAGCAAATCAAATCTGAAATTTATTTGTCTAAATCATGAAATAGCTAAGGATCGAACTAAGATAGATAGTAATGATAGAAGTGATGGTGATACGATACAGGAGCATCTCCCCCAAGCTTGGAATAAGCCAAGGGTGGTGCCCATACCCATGTACTAAAGCGTCCTCCTTAGGTGATGGTGGTGGTGTATTATGGGTGTCCTCCGTCCTCGGGGTAGACTCCCCATCATAGAAATAAAATTTTGTCTCGGGAGTCCTGAAACTGACAGCAAGGCACATCCTATGAAACCTAGATTCATACTCATAGTTCTAGCCTTGAAGTTCATAGAATCGATCTTGGAGGTGATTGATCCACTCTTGAAGCTTGAAGAGAACCGCCCCCATGTTTTGGGTGTCGAACTTGTTCTCCCAGATGAAGTCCGTGATCATAGAGTGATTAGCACTCAAACCACGTTCAACCATTCCTTGGCGCATCAAGATGTCCTGCTCCACCACCGCAAGCCTGGACTTCTCGCTTCCCTCCTTCTTTGGCCCTTGGACATCACGGATGTGAAGCACCCTGTCACACCCAAGATGTGACCCTATCCTCAATTTGGCACGAGGGCTTCGTAAGGGATAGAAGCGCATCTCGTCGTGTCGCAAGAATGGATATCGTTACAAGTGCATGTACTGAAAAGAAGAGTTATAAATATATAGAATTGGCTTACACTCGCCACAAGCTACATCAGAGTCACATCAGTACAATACATCAACATCATGAATAAGAGCAGGGTCCGACTACGGATGAAAACAAACGAGAAAAGAAGAACGACGTCCATCCTTGCTATCCCAGGCTGCCGGCCTGGAACCCATCCTAGATCGATGATGAAGAAGAAGAAGCAACTTCAAATGAACAATCAACGCGCTCGCATCAAGAAACCTTTACCTGTACCTGCAACTGGTGTTGTAGTAATTTGTGAGCCACACGGGACTCAGCAATCTCATTTCCAAAGGTATCAAGACTAGCAAAGCTTAATAGGTGATGTAAGGTTAAGTGGTGAGGTTGCAGCAGCGGCTAAGCATCTATATATGGTGGCTAAGTTACGAGTACAAGAAATAAGAGGGGGAAGATCTACGCATAGCGGACGTGAACTACTCATGATCAAACGAATGATCCTGAACACCTACCTACGTCAGACATAACCCCACCGTGTCCTCGATCGGAGAAGGAACTCATGAAAGAGACAGTCACGGTTACGCACATAGTTGGCATATTTTAACTAAATTACTTCAAGTTATCTAGAACCAGTGTTAAACAAAGTTTCCACGTTGCTACATAACCACGGGCACGGCTTTCTGAAAAGATTTAACCCTGCAGGGGTGCTCCAACTAGTCCATCACAAATTACCACAAGACGCATATAAATCCTCAATCACGAAGCTCGCAATCTCGTCGGATTCCCTAGTGGAAAACCTCAACTCTGAGATTACCCAAAGCATCACCGGAATCCCGATGCACAAGATATCTCGTCAAAGGTAAAACTAATCCAGCAAGGCCACCCGGTGTGTCGACGATCCCGATAGGAGTCGCGTATCTCGTTCTCAGGACACACCGTCTATACATAGTGGACGGTAGCCAAACCTCGAGTTGCCCCGAGGTGGCACCGCCGACTGCTAGGTGGGTGGACCAACACTCATTAGGAGCACTGGCCCGGGGGTTGACTAAATTCCCTCGGGTTAATTACTCCCTATGTAGTTCATTAGTTGTTAGGCAAATGTAGTACCAAAGTTGGGCCTTGCCAGACCAGCTTTAATCTAAAATGAATTATCAAGGGGGTCCCCATAACAACCCCGATCATGTTAGGAGCGCTCAATTATGGAACATAACACCGGTAGCCGAAACTAAGGGGGAAAAGGTGGAACAAAACATCAGGCTAGAAAGGCCAAGCCTTCCACCTTTTACCAAGTATATAGGTGCATTAAAGTAAATAGCATTAATAGGGTGATAAAACAAGGAACCCATGTTATCACATGGAAGCATCTACACCTGCAACTAGCAACGCTAACAGAGGGTTAAGCAAGCGGTAACATAGCCAATCAGTGGTTTGCTAGGTTGAAAAGGCTGAAGGTTTTCAAGGCATTGTTGAGAGGCTGATATATAACATGTGGTAGGCAACGAGACATAAACGATAGAAGCGTTAAAACTAGCATGGCAATGATAGTAATGATATCTGGGGAAATGGTCATCTTGCCTGAGATCCCGCTTGGAAGAAGAACAACTCCGTGAAGTTGGCGAACCAACATAGTCGAACGGGTCCTCACATTCCGACATGCTTGCGAAACTCTATCGAGACGGAGCAAACTGAAAACAACATCAACACAAATATTGACCACACGATGCACAACATGATGCACAACCTAATATGATGCATGAACAGATCAATGATGCAAGGGATGGCATGGCAATTCACCTCATGCAAAAACTACACATTAAGTGACGCTCGATATGCAACGAGTTGCATATCGACGAAACTCCATGTTTAATTATTTAGTTCACTCCCATTTATTTACACGCAATATTAAATGTTGTTAACATGGCAAGGGGTGAAGCGGTGATTCTACATGTCATCCTAGTCGCTTAACACACGGAACTTAGAACGGACCTACGTACAAGAGACATGCAACACAAGATTATATGCCATGAATGCGTCATGCATGCAAGTTCATAACAACATGGCCAACAAGAGAAAGAAGCATGTGTCGCCACGGTGAGCGAAAGGGAACCATGGCGCAAGACGGAAACGATGCCACGACAACGTTCCTATCCCGATAACTCGACGAGATATCGATGCCAACGAACTGGAAGCGTGTGAGGGAACGCTAAATAAAGATGGGGTGATCCCATTACCGGGTTCCAATGTGTCGAGGGCGAGACGAAAAAGGAAGACAACGTGCAACGGGCAAACATACGGCACAAGCATACGGTTACATCTCATACATCATACACGTTCGGTTCACGACAACATTCCAACGGTATACCTTCGACGCGTGCGTTCGGGCGGATCAGATCGTAGCGGTTCGGTTCGGTGAAGGAGAACAAAGATCGTCGTGGTCGTCGTGGTACTCGGGTCTCGTCGACGATAGTCGTACTCTTGGCGTCGGTACACGGTTTTTGGCGTCGGTAGTCGAACATGTTTCCGAAGATGTCCAGGGGTCGTCGAGGACGTTGTGGACTCGGCGAACTTGTCGACGACCCACGGTGGCGGGGATGGTCTACGCGGCGATGGCAGGCGACACAACAACATCTAGCAACTTAGCGGCAGCAACAACAAGCAGCAAGCTACAGCATGCAACAAGCGGACGCAGCGACGGCGGCATCAAGCATCAGCACACAGCAGCTAAGCAGCAACTAACAATAGCAGCAAGGAACCTACATCTAACTGACAGCTACAGCTAGCAACTAGCAGCAAGCTAGCATGGCAAGCAAGCATCTACAGCAAGCAACAGCTACTACCAGCGGGGGGTTCAAAAACAGCAAGCAGCAGCTAACAAGTATCTGCAGCAGCAGCAAGCTGCAAAGCATGCAAATAGCAACAACAGCTACTAGCTAGCAAGCAGCAAGGCAGGCAAACAGCAAGGCATCAGGCAACGACAAGCTAGCACAGGCACGCAGCGGCAGCAGCCTACGCAGCAGCACAAGCAACATGGCAGCAAGGCATGGCACAACACAGCAACAGCAACTCGGCAGCATGCAGCAACATGCATCAGCCACGCATCTACATCAAGTGACAGTAATAGCAAAACGGCACGCAGCTTGCAACAGCAGGAGCCGACAGCAACGAGCATCGGCATGCACGCATCGGCTCGGCATGGGCACGCGGGAATGGCGGTCTCGGCGACATCCGGTAGGGCGGCGACACGGGAGAAGCCAAGGGCGACGGGGATTGCACCTCGGGCAGAGCTCCGGCGAGCACGTCGGGCACGGAGAGGAGAGGCTCGCGAGGTCTCCGGCGGCGAGCAACGAGGCGAGGGCGAGGGAGGTGGCCACGGTGGGCGGCGCGGGGAGCGGCACAGCACCGGCGCAGGCGAGATGGCGATGGGGCACAGGGGACGTGCAGCGAGGCGGCGCGGCGGCCATGGCAAGGTCGGGCACCGGTGACCTAGGGGCGGCGCAGCGTGGGGAGGCGACCAGCTATTGGCGGCGGGGAGGGTGCCACGAGGGGGAGATGGGGATCGGGCGAGGGGGAAGAACAGAGGGGATCGGGGCTGAGGAGCACGGGGACGAGGGGCTGGGGAGGCTGCGCAGAGGAGGGGAACAGGGGGATCGAGGCTCGCTCGCTAGGGTTTGGGGCCAGCTCGGCCTTGGGCCTTAGCCGGTTGGCTCCTCTCCCTCTCTCTTGGGTTTTAATTTTTCAAAACAGAAAAATTCAAACAAAAGAAAAGCTTTTAAAAAAATAAAAAAATGCTTTTGGCTCCTTTGAAAAATATACCCCAACTATAAAAATAGCTTGGGCATCTTTTTAACGAATAAAATTGAACCCTTTTGAAGAATAAAATAAATCCCTTTTTTAAAGAATAAAATAAAAGCTCTTTTAAAGGAGAAAAGAAAATGAGACTTTGTTTTTGAAAATAAACAAAAGGAAAAAAATAAGGAAACCCAAGGGTTGCCCCCACATTTAACAAAGGATTTTAAAAGAAGACGAACTTGTTTAATAGGGGTTAAAACTGAAACTTTAGCAAAACCACAAAAATGAAATAAGAGGGGAGAGAAGGGGAGTTACTATCGCACTTGAAGCACACCCACTCAAAACACCACATGCAACAGACGATGCAAGATGCCATGCATGATGCGACGATGCAAACTAAATGATGATGCAACAAATAAAAATAACACACGACGGAAACAGAATAGAAGGGGGAATCTTCTGGAACGTCGGCATCGGGCTGTCACAACTCTGCTACACTACCAGAGGATCTTGCCCCGAGATCCAAGAATGAAAGGGGGAGAGGATGAGAAAGAACAAGAGGTAAAAATTAGTCGCTTCTTTGACAAACGAGTTAAACCAACAATCCTTGAAGGATGCAAAGCGAAGAGAAATGATATGAGAAACAAGAAAGAATTCACGGAAAATCTCGGCAGCACTTCGGTAGGAAAATGGGACAAAAAATTCGATAAGAAGAGAGAATTAGGCAATATACATAACAAACAACTAAATAGAACAAGGGAGCACCATGAACTTGATAGAACAACATAATGGACCCAAAGAGCAACATCACAATGCCTCCGGAACAAGAGAATATGAACTAGCTCAAGCGAAGAAGAGAATGAAGAAAAGAATGACAACTATCATCACAATAGCATTGAAGAGCCTCCAGAAAGAGAATTGACGTAGCAGTTGGAAAACCAAAAACGAAGAAGAAGATAGTAGTGGGCTTATGAAAATCATCTCAACAAATATGAGGTGACAACCAACCACTAAAAGAAACAAGGATAGATTGGGAGCAACAAGATATGAACACTTCTTACACCAAGAGGATACAATGAGAACTTGGATTAATGACAAGCACCATGATAGCATAATCCATAGGAAAAGTTTTAAGTGAAATCCAAACCAAGATAGCTCAAAGAAGAAATCATGGGTTGAACTATCTCATGATCAAAGAATTGGTGGATTTAATTATCTCATTCTTGAAAGGAAAACTCTTCGAGGCTCCTACACTAACAAGAATGCTACAATACCACCTCAAAGGATAACGGAAGAACAAATGCACTGAAAATGGAAGAGAAAGAATACTTGAGGTATTCCAACAGGAATCTTGAAGAACACTTCAGAATGAATGAAATCTTGACAAACCACCAAGAAGGACCTCCGTATACAAATGAATGATGCAAAGATATGAAGGTAGAAAAGAATAAGATTATGACCTTGCCAAGATTTAGATGAAGCTTCACAAAGAGATACTTGATAAAACTTGGAACTCCGGAAATAAAAGATAAGAACACTTGAGAAAAGAATTGATATCATGAGCTACTCCGGAAGAAGAATTGAAACCATCTGATGAATCAAGAATAAGAATTATGTTATGCTTATCCTTCATCAAATTGAATTGATGACAAGCAACGGATTTAGCATACCCCTTATTCTTCAAGAAAGAATCTTGGAGAGACAGAGAGAAAAATACCACTTGAAGCATAATTGAAGGAAGCACCGGTAAGAAATCACAATTGAATGGGAACACCACGAATTAATGGAGATACATGAGAATGAAGAGAACATAAGCCACCTGAGAAAAAACTTGAACAAGCACCGGATAATCGAGAGACGAATGAAGAGACAACAATTGAGAAGAATTGAGGATGAAAGCTGAAAGTTGAGAATGAAGAATCTTCTCGAATGATGGCCTTCGGAGGAACGAGAAATAAAAACAACTCAGAAATGCACCGGGTAGCAAGAAAGGAATACTCATGACTGGGAACAATTCAAGATAATGCCACCAAGCTGAAATGATGAATCTGCAAGAGAATGAACCAAGATTCGAGGGAAACACCCCTTCGGATTGCAAGCTGAGAATGATGACGAGAACAACACCAAGAATTACTGAGACACTCCGGAATAATGAAGAATGAAAGGTTGAGCCAATATGAGAGTTAATTCAAATAGATCTTGAAGCAATAATATGACTGATGGAAATCATACTTACGTCATAGTTGAAAAGAATTAAAGATCTCCGGAAAGATTACAAGAGCCAGAAAAGATCCTGGGAAAACCTGTGGGTTATGGGCCCACTCAAAGAAACCACCGTTAGAAAGGATTGCTAGAAAGATTGATATAGCACCGGTACAAATGAAGATTAGATGAGATTAGCACCTCGAAATAATTGGAAGGATTGAAAAACAAGAACTACTGAGATAACTTCAACGCTCCAGATAGAATAGAGATAAATGCCAACAGAAGACTAGATAAGAATTTCCAACACAAGAGAGAATTTAAAGGATGACAGGGATATGATGAACACGGATAACTGAATTGAATTCACCGGAAAAGATAACAATATAGAATAAAGATGAACACGAAGCTCCTAAAAATCTTCACAATGAATCACCGGGTAAGAGAGAAAAGAACAGACAACAGAAGCACATGAAAAGGAAAACTCTTGGATGAAAAAATCCAAACACTGAAGAAAAGGGTGGGAGGGCGGGGAAAAACAAGACAACTTGAGATAGATGAGATGAACTCCGGAAAGAATTGAGAGAATGATCTGCAAAAACTGGAGAAGATTGAATTCAGTTGCACAGAAGCACACTGGTTGGAAAAAAATAGATATGACAACTCCGGTTGACAAGAATTGACAAGACAATTGATTAAGCAAAAGGATTAGCACTCTCATAAAAATATGAGAACACCACTTAGGAAAGATCTAAAATCACCACTTGACATCGAAGCAAGTGAATTGCCATATTCAACAAAACAAAGGGATGAGGCTTACAATTAGCCAGAACAAACTCCTGAGAAATATTTCATTCGATATTTTCGTGGACAGGATCGCACAGTCTCGATCTTACAGTAGCCATCAAGTGCAAGGCAGTGCACCCGACATATGAAGCATCCCCGAGTCGTAGCAAGCTACAAGGACTCTTTAAGACACAACGAGAACCGCTGTAAGTCGACCGTCAACAAACGAATCCACTAGATGTCGAACCCCAACCTAACATCATGCATTTGTTGGAAGATTGTCCTATAAGTAACTACTTGAATTCCCATCTAAGAATTCCCGAAATTATCTGGTCATGCAATCTGGTACACAGATACAAGGAATAATATCACTCAACTCCTATACTAACCCGTCACCTGTATCACATCCGTCAACACACAACCATAATCTCGGACCTTCATCTACTACAGACCCTCGTGATCACAACGATACAAAGTATAGCAGTACTCCCGAACAATCTGCACCAGTACTAGGGACATCGGGGTTATCTCGCCACTACTAGTATTGAAGCAATTACGAACATCCTTCGTTCTTAGATACTCAGAAATCTGAATGATAACGATGTGCTCGAGAATCCCCTGGAGCTCAACTCCCCGGAAGAAATCAAGTCAGACAGGAGGCACCAAGACAGAACTCCGTCACATCGGCATCATATAGATCCCAAGAATATCCGCGTGATCCTAAAAAAAATTGAGTGAGAAGAGGAGTAGAATAAATTATTACGTCAAGATTCCTCACCAGAGCATAGAAGAAGAGAAAAAAGAATCCTACTCTCCGATATATAACTAGACTCAAAGTAGTTTTTCACTAGACTCGACTCGGCCAAGTTCGATCAATCAAGGGGGCTTCTAGGTCGGTACTGCTCTGATACCAACTTGTCACGCCCAATATGCGACCCTATCCTCAATTTGGCACGAGGGCTTCGTCAGGGATAGAAGCGCATCTCGTCGTGTCGCAAGAATGGATATCGTTACAAGTGCATGTACTGAAAAGAAGAGTTATAAATATATAGAATTGGCTTACACTCGCCACAAGCTACATCAGAGTCACATCAGTACAATACATCAACATCATGAATAAGAGCACGGTTCGACTACAGACGAAAACAAACGAGAAAAGAAGAACGACGTCCATCCTTGCTATCCCAGGCTGCCGGCCTGGAACCCATCCTAGATCGATGATGATGAAGAAGAAGAAGCAACTTCAAATGAACAATCAATGCGCTCGCGTCAAGTAACCTTTACCTGTACCTGCAACTGGTG
Source organism: Hordeum vulgare subsp. vulgare (assembly GCF_904849725.1). Lineage (NCBI taxonomy): Eukaryota > Viridiplantae > Streptophyta > Magnoliopsida > Poales > Poaceae > Hordeum > Hordeum vulgare. The sequence goes on along the minus strand of NC_058521.1, from coordinate 61,896,252 downwards.
TTGTAGTAATCTGTGAGCTACAGGGGACTCTGCAATCTCATTTCCAAAGGTATCAAGACTAGCAAAGCTTAATGGGTGAGGTAAAGTTAAGTGGTGTGGTTGCAGCAGCGGCTAAGCATCTATATATGGTGGCTAACTTACGAGTACAAGAAATAAGAGGGGGAATATCTACGCATAGCGGACATGAACTACTGATAATCAAATGAATGATCCTGAACACCTACCTACGTCAGACATAACCCCACCGTGTCCTCGACCGGAGAAGGAACTCATGAAAGAGACAGTCACGGTTACGCACACAGTTGGCATATTTTAATTAAATTACTTCAAGTTATCTAGAACCAGTGTTAAAGAAAGTTTCCACGTTGCTGCATAACCGCGGGCGCGGCTTTCCGAAAAGATTTAACCCTGCAGGGGTGCTCCAACTAGTCCATCACAAATTACCACAAGACGCATATAAATCCTCAATCACGAAGCTCGCAATCTCGTCGGATTCCCTAGTGGAAAACCTCAACTCTGAGATTACCCAAAGCATCAGTGGAATCCCGATGCACAAGATATCTCGTCAAAGGTAAAACTAATCCAGCAAGGCCACCCGGTGTGTCGACGATCCCGATAGGAGCCACATATCTCGTTCTCAGGAAACACCGTCTATGCATAGTGGACGGTAGCCAAACCTCGAGTTGCCCCAAGGTGGCACCGCCGACTGCTAGGTGGGTGGACCAACACTCATGAGGAGCACTGGCCCGGGAGTTGATTAAATTTCCTCGGGTTAATTACTCCCTATGCAGTTCATTAGTTGTTAGGCAAATGTAGTACCAAAGTTTGGCCTTGCCAGACCAGCTTTAATCCAAAACGAATTATCAAGGGCGTCCCCATAACAACCCCGATCGTGTTAGGAGCGCTCAATTATGGAATATAACACCGGTAGCCGAAACTAAGGGGGCAAAGGTGGAACAAAACACCAGGCTAGAAAGGCCGAGCCTTCCACCTTTTACCAAGTATATAGGTGCATTAAAGTAAATAGCATTAATAGGGTGATAAAACAAGGAACCCATGTTATCACATGGAAGCATCTACACCTGCAACTAGCAACGCTAACATAGGGTTAAGCAAGCGGTAACATAGCCAATCAGTGGTTTGCTAGGTTGAACAGGTTGAAGGTTTTCATGGCATTGTTGAGAGGCTGATATATAACATGTGGTAGGCAACGAGACATAAACGATAGAAGCGTTAAAACTAGCATGGCAATGATAGTAATGATATCTGGGGAAATGGTCATCTTGCCTGAGATCCCGCTTGGAAGATGAACAACTCCGTGAAGTCGGCGAACCAACGTAGTCGAACGGGTCCTCACATTCCGACACGCTTGCGGAACTCTATCGAGACGGGGCAAACCAGAAACAACATCAACACAGATATTCACCACACGATGCACAACATGATTCCCAACCTAATATGATGCATGAACAGATCAATGATGCAAGGGATGGCATGGCAATTCACCTCACGCAAAAACTACACATTAAGTGAAGCTCGATATGCAACGAGTTGCATATCGAAGAAACTCCACGTTTAATTATTTAGTTCACTCCCGTTTATTTACACGCAATATTAAATGTTGTTAACATGGCAAGGGGTGAAGCGGTGATTCTACATGTCATCCTAGTCGCATAACACACGGAACTTAGAACGGAGCTACGTACAAGAGACATGCAACACAAGATTACATGCCATGAATGCGTCATGCATGCAAGTTCATAACAACACAACCAAGAAGAGAAAGAAGTATGTGTCGCCACGGCGAGCGAAAGGGAACCATGGCGCAAGACGGAAACGATGCCACGACAACGTTCCTATCCCGATAACTCGACGAGATATCGGTGCGAACGAACTGGAAGCGTGTGCGGGAACGCTAAATAAAGATGGGGTGATCCCGTTACCGGGTTCCCATGTGTCGAGGGCACGACAAAAAGGAAGACAACGTGCAACGGGCAAACATACGGCGCAAGCATACGGTTACATCTCATACATCATATGCGTTCGGTTCACGACAACGTTCCAACGATATACCTTCGACGCGTGCGTTCGGGCGGATCGGATCGTAGCTGTTCGGTTCGGTGAGGAGAACAAGGATCGTCGTGGTACTCGGGTCTCGTCGACGGTAGTCGTACTCTTGGCGTCGGTACACGGTCTTCGCGTCGGTAGTCGAACACGTTTCCGAAGATGTCTGGGGGTCATCGAGGACGTCATGGACTCGGCAAACTTGTTGACGACCCACCATGGCGGGGATGGTCTACGCGGCGACGGCAGGCGACACAACAGCAACATCTAACAGCTTAGCGGCAGCAGCAACAAGCAGCAAGCTACGACATGCAGCAAGCGGACCGCAGCGATGGCGGCATCAAGCATCAGCACACAGCAGCTAAGCAGCAACTAACAATAGCAGGAAGCAACCTACATCTAACTGGAAGCTACAGCTAGCAACTAGCAGCAAGCTAGCATGGCAAGCAAGCATCTACAGCAAGCAACAGCTACTACCAGCGGGGGGGGTTGAAAAACAGCAAGCAGTAGCTAACAAGTATCTGCAGCAGTAGCAAGCTGCAAAGCAGGCAAATAGCAACAACAGCTATCAGCTAGCAAGCAGCAAGGCAGGCAAACAGCAAGGCATCAGGCAACGGCAAGCTAGCACAGGCACGCAGCGGCAACAGCCTACGCAGCAGCACAAGCAACATGGCAGCAAGGCACGGCACATCACATCAATAGCAACTCGGTAGCAGGCAGCAACATGCATGAGCCACGCATCTACCGCAAGCGACAACAACAAAAAAATGGCACGCAACATCCAATAGCAGGAGCCGATAACAACGAGCATCGGCAGGCACGCATCGGGCTCGGCATGGGCACGCGGGAACGGCGGTCTCGGGGACATCCGGCAGGGCGGCGGCGCTGGAGAAGCCAAGGGCGACAGGGACTGCACCTTAGGCAGAGCTCCGGCGAGCACGTCGGGCAGGGAGAGGAGAGGCTCGCGAGGTCTCCGGCGGCGAGGGGGCGAGCAACGAGGCGAGGGCGAGTGAGGTGGCCACGGCGGGCGGCACGGCACCGGCGTGGGCGGCATGGCGATGGGGCGCAGGGGACCTGCAGCGAGGCGGCGCGGCGGCCATGGCAAGGTCAGGCACCGGCGACCTAGGGGGCTGTGCAGCTTGGGGAGGCGACCAACTACTAGTGGCGGGGAGGGTGCCACGAGGGGGAGATGGGGATCGGGCGAGGGGGAAGAACAAAGGGGATCAGGGCTGAGGAGCACGGGGATGAGGGGCTGGGGAGGCTGCGTAGAGGAGGGGAACACGGGGATCGAGGCTAGCTCGCTAGGGTTTGGGGCCAGCTGGGCCTTGGGCCTTGGCCGGCTGGCTCCTCTCCCCCTCTCTTGGGTTTTTATTTTTCAAAATAGAAAAACTCAAACAAAAGAAAAACTTTTAACAAAATAAAAAAAATGCTTTTGGCTCCTTTGAAAAATATACCCCAACTATAAAAATAGCTTGGGCATCTTTTTAACGAATAAAATTGAACCCTTTTGAAGAATAAAATAAAATCATTTTTCAAAGAATAAAATAAAAGCTCTTTTAAAGGAGAAAAGAAAATGAGACTCTGTTTTCGAAAATAAACAAAAGGAAAAAAGGAAACCCAAGGGTTTCCCACACATTTAATAAAGGATTTTAAAAGAAGATGAACTTGTTTAATAGGGGTTAAAACTGATACTTTAGCAAAACCACAAAAATTAAATAAGAGGAGAGAGAAGGGGAGTTACTATCGCACTTGAAGCACACACACTCAAAACACCACACGCAACAGACGATGCAAGATGCCATGGATGATGCGACGATGCAAACTAAATGATGATGCAACAAATAAAAATAACACACGACGGAAATGGAATAGAAGGGGGAATCTTCTGGAACATCGGCATCGGGCTGTCACACACCCCCTCATGCATCTCAATGTCCCGAGGGAGTTTCATCACTTCCGGGAGGTATGAATTGATGACCTTCTCGAAGAACTTGTCCTTGGAGGGGCTTGGTGGTTTCATGGCGATCTAGACGTGTCAGGAAAACAACCCGAAACAAGAACATAGGAAAATCTCATGAATTGCATGTTGGAATTATGCCCTAGAGGCAATAATAAGTATAGTTATTATTATAATTCCTGTATCAAGATAATCGTTTATTATCCATGCTATAATTGTATTGAATGAAGACTCATTTACATGTGTGGATACATAGACAAAACACTATCCCTAGCAAGCCTCTAGTTCGCTAGCTAGTTGATCAAAGATAGTCAGTGTCTTCTGATTATGAACAAGGTGTTGTTGCTTGATAACTGGATCACGTCATTAGGAGAATCACGTGATGGACTAGACCCAAACTAATAGACGTAGCATGTTGATCGTGTCATTTTGTTGCTACTGTTTTCTGCGTGTCAAGTATTTGTTCCTATGACCATGAGATCATATAACTCACTAACACCGGAGGAATACTTTGTGTCTATCAAACGTCGCAACGTAACTGGGTGACTATAAGATGCTCTACAGGTATCTCCGAAGGTGTTCGTTGAGTTAGTATGGATCAAGACTGGGATTTGTCACTCCGTGTGACGGAGAGGTATCTCGGGGCCCACTCGGTAATACAACATCACACACAAGCCTTGCAAGCAATGTGACTTAGTGTAAGTTGCGGGATCTTGTATTACGGAACGAGTAAAGAGACTTGCCGGTAAACGAGATTGAAATAGGTATGCGGATACTGACGATCGAATCTCGGGCAAGTAACATACCGAAGGACAAAGGGAATGACATACGGGATTATATGAATCCTTGGCACTGAAGTTCAAACGATAAGATCTTCGTAGAATATGTAGGATCCAATATGGGCATCCAGGTCCCGCGATTGGATATTGACCGAGGAGTCTCTCGGGCCATGTCTGCATAGTTCTCGAACCCGCAGGGTCTGCACACTTAAGGTTCGACGTTGTTTTATGCGTATTTGAGTTATATGGTTGGTTACCGAATGTTGTTCGGAGTCCCGGATGAGATCACGGACGTCACGAGGGTTTCCGGAATGGTCCGGAAATGAAGATTGATATATAGGATGACCTCATTTGATTACCGAAAGGTTTTCGGAGTTACCGGGAATGTACCAGGAATGACGAATGGGTTCCGGGAGTTCACCGGGGGGGGCAACCCACCCCGGGGAAGCCCATAGGCCTTGGGGGTGGCACACCAGCCCTTAGTGGGCTGGTGGGATAGCCAAGAAGGCCCTATGCGCCATAGGAAGAAAATCAAAGAGAAAAGAAAAAAAAGGAGGAGGTGGGAAAGGGAAGAAGGACTCCACCCACCAAACCAAGTTGGACTCGGTTTGGGGGGAGACCTTCCCCCCTTGGCTCGGCCGACCCCCTTGGGGCTCCTTGAGCCCCAAGGCAAGGCTCCCCCTCTTCCCCCTATATATACGGAGGTTTCAGGGCTGATTTGAGACGACTTTTCCACGGCAGCCCGACCACATACCTCCACGGTTTTTCCTTTAGATCGCGTTTCTGCGGAGCTCGGGCGGAGCCCTGCTGAGACAAGATCATCACCAACCTCCGGAGCGCCGTCACGCTGCCGGAGAACTCTTCTACCTCTCCATCTCTCTTGCTGGATCAAGAAGGCAGAGATCATCGTCGAGTTGTACGTGTGCTGAACGCGGAGGTGTCGTCCGTTCGGCACTAGATCGTGGGACTGATCGCGGGGCGGATCGAGGGACATGAGGACGTTCCACTACATCAACCGCGTTCACTAACGCTTCTGCTGTACGGTCTACAAGGGTACGTAGATCAAACATGCCCTCTCGTAGATGGACATCACCATGATAGGTCTTCGTGCGCGTAGGAAATTTGTTTCCCGTGCGACGTTCCCCAACATTGCGGTGGTAGAAACAATCGGGAGTATATATAATGATTTTTTTACCAGGTAAGAGTACGTGCTAGGGAAGAAAACGGAGTCCGGGAGGTACACGAGGGCCCCACAAGCCATTAGGGCACGGCCTGTGGGGCCCCGCCCTGTTGGCTTGTGCCTCCCTTGTGGGTCTTCTGGACTCCTTTATATTTTTATATTTTTTCTAAAATACCAAAACTAGTAAAAAATATATTTTTTGTAATTTCTAGACTCGGTTTACTTATCGTACCATGTACCTACCCCCTATTCAGGTTTCTGGAGTGTTCCGGAAGACTTCCTTTATGTGCTCCTCCGGTGTTATGACTTGGATGACATTAGTTTCCTCATTAATGGGTGTACCTATAATATAATGCTTGATTATTTGCCCATTCACCACACTCGGTTTTATAACTTTAAACTTACTAATTTTTATAGCACCGGAGCGATAAACCTCCTCGACAACATAAGGTCCTTCCCATTTGGAGAGGAGTTTCCGTGCAAAAAATCTAAAACGAGAATTGTACAAAAGCACATAGTCTCCTACATTGAATTCTCGTTTTTGAATACTCTTGTCATGCCATATTTTAACCTTTTCTTTAAACGAGAATTGTACAAAAGCACATAGTCTCCTACATTGAATTCTCGTTTTTGAATACTCTTGTCATGCCATATTTTAACCTTTTCTTTAAATAACTTGGCATTTTCATAAGCTTGTGTCCTCCATTCATCAAGTGAGCTAATATCAAATAACCTCTTTTCACCAACAAGTTTATAATCATAATTAAGTTCTTTAATTGCCTAATAAGCTTTATGTTCTAAATCAAAAGGTAAATGAAAAGCTTTTCCATAGACCATTTTATATGGGGACATCCCCATGGGGTTCTTATAAGCAGTTCTATAAGCCCATAAACCATCATCAAGTTTCTTAGACCAATTTTTCTGGACCTATCGAGAGTCTTTTGCAAGATTAATTTTATTTCTCAATTGCTCAATTCAACTTGACCACTAGATTGTGGATGATAAGGTGATGCAATTCTATGGTTAACATAATATTTAGCTAACGGTTTATGGAAAGCACCATGACTAAAATGTGAACCACCATCAGTCAGTAAATATCTAGGGGCTCCAAACGTCAAAAAGATAATGTCTTTAAGGATTTTAATAGAAGTGTTATGATCAGCACTACTAGTTGTAATAGCTTCTGCCCACTTAGTAACGTAATCAACAACAACTAAAGTATGAGTATATCCATTAGAGGAAGGAAAAGGTCCCATAAAGTCAAAACCCCACACATCAAATGGTTCAATAGCAAGTGAACAGTCCATATGCATTTCCCGACGTTTACCAATATTACCCACTCGTTGGCATTCATCACAAGAAAGGACATACTTACGAGCATCTTTAAAAAGAGTAGGCTAATAGAAACCAGATTGTAATACCTTGTGTGCAGTTCTATCACTCGCATGGTGTCCTCCGTAGGCCTCGGAATAGCACTTCCTTAGGATATGTTCGTGTTCATGCTCAGGTATACAACATCTAATAACACCATCTACTCCTTCTTTATAAACATGTGGGTCATCCCAAAAGTAATTTCGTGAATCATAGAAGAACTTTTTCTTTTTGTTGATAGGTGAAGCTAGGTGGGATGTATTTGGCAACAACGAAATTAGCATAATCAGCATACCAAGTAGATCTACGTGAAGTATTAATAGCAGCAAGTTGCTCATGAGGGAAATTATCATCAATAGGAAGTGGGTCATAAAGAACATTTCTCATTCTAGACAAGTTATCTCATAAAGGATTATCACCTCCCTTTGTATTAACGATATGCAAATAAAACTCTTGAAGTAAAAGTACCCACCTAATGAGTCTAGGTTTAGCATCCTTCTTTTTCATAAGGTCTTTAATAACAGCATGATCAATGTGAATAGTTACTTTAGATTCAACAATGTAAGGTCTAAACTTATAACATGCAACCACGACTGCTAATTTTTTTTAGTAGTAGCATAATTTCTTTTAGAAGCATCTAGGGTCTTACTAGCATAATGAACAACATTCAATTTCTTGTCCACTCTTTGCCCTAGAACATCACCAATAACATAATCACTAGCATCACACATAATTTCAAAGGGTAGGTTCCAATCAGGTGGTTGGACAATAGGTGCTGAAATAAAAGCTTTCTTAAGTATTTCAAAGGCTTATACACAATCATTATCAAAAACAAAAGGAACATATTTTTGGAGAAGATTAGTTAATGACCTAGAAATCTTTGATGAAACGCCTATAGAAACCGACATGACCAAGGAAGCTTCTTATACCTTTGATATCTCTCGGGCAAGGCATTTTCTCTATTGCATAAACTTTGGCCTTGTCCACCTCAATACCTCGTTCCAAAATCTTATGCCCAAGCACTATACCTTCATTCACCATAAAGTGGCACTTCTCCCAATTCAAGACGAGATTAGTTTCTTCACATCTCTGCAAAACTCGATCAAGGTTGCTCAATCAATCATCAAATGAAGTCCCGTAAACACAAAAATCATCAATGAAAACCTCAACAATCTTTTCACAAAAGTCAGAGAATATAGTAGTCATACATCTTTGAAAGGTAGCAGGTGCACTTCATAGATCAAAAGGCATATGCCTATAAGCATAATTTCCAAAAGGGCAAGTAAAGATAGTTTTCTCTTGGTCCTCTTTTTACACACGTATTTGAGAGAACCCATAATATTCATCAAGAAAGAAAAAGTGTGTGTGCTTAGATAATCTTTCTAACATTTGATCAATAAAAGGCAAGGGGTAATGATCTTTTCTAGTAGCCTTATTCAATTTCCTGAAATCAATTACCATCCTATAACCAGTTACTATCCTTTGTGGAATAAGTCCATTTTATCATCAGGAATAACAATTATACCACATTTCTTAGGAACACAATGAACATGACTTACCCATCTACTATCAGCAATATGATAAATTATACCTTCTTCAAGAAGTTTTAGTATTTCAGTTCTTACCACCTCTTTCATCTTATTGTTGAGACGACATTGATGATCAACAACTAGTTTAACATTAGGTTCCATACTAATCTTGTGGTGACAGAGGGTGGGGCTTATGCCCTTAAGATCATCAAGATTATATCCAATAGCAACCATGTGCTTCTTTAAAGTTTTGAGTAATCTCTTTTCTTCATGTTCTGAAAGGTTAGCACTAATAATAATACGATATATCTTCTTGTCTTGAAGATAAGCATATTTCAAAGTATCAGGTAATGCCTTAAGCTCAAATACGGGATCCCCTTGGGTGGAGGAGGATCACCTAAAATTTCAACTCGTAAGTTGTGCTTAAGGATAGGTTGTTGATCAAGGAGTATCCTATCTATTTCATTCCTTTCATTCAAATGCATATCATTCTCATGGCCTAGCAAATATAATTATAGTGGATCGGTAGGAGGTACATCAATAGAAGCAAGACAAATGATTTCATCCTTATTAGGCAATTCCTTTTCATGAGTCTGTTTGCCAAACTTGGAGAAATTAAACTCATGAGATATACCGCCAAAGCTCACTTTGACCTTCTCGGTAGAACAATTAATTTAAGCATTAACAGTATTCAAGAAAGGTCTACCGAATATGATGGGACAAAAGTTATCTTGTTCCAAACCAAGTACTAGGAAATCAGTGGGGTACTTGACTTTTCCGCACAAGACTTCAACATCTCAAACAATCCCAAGTGGTGAAATAGCATCACGGTTTGCAAGATTAATAGTGACATCAATATCTTCAATTTCAGGGGGTGCTATATCATGCGTAATTTCTTCATATAATGTAAAAGGTATAGCACTAATACTAGCACCAATATCACACATGGTATGATAGTAATGATTGTTGGAAATATGCTCTAGAGGCAATAATAAATTAGTTATTATTATATTTCTTAGTTCATGATAATCGTTTATTATCCATGCTATAATTGTATTGATTGGAAACACAATACTTGTGTGGATACATAGACAAAACACTGTCCCTAGTAAGCCTCTAGTTGACTAGCTCGTTGATCAAAGATGGTCAAGGTTTCCTGGCCATAGGCAAGTGTTGTCACTTGATAATGGGATCACATCATTAGGAGAATCATGTGATGGACTAGACCCAAACTAATAGACGTAGCATGTTAATCGTGTCATTTTGTTGCTACTGTTTTCTGCATGTCAAGTATTTATTCCTATGACCATGAGATCATATAACTCACTCACACTGGAGGAATGCTTTGTGTGTATCAAACGTTGCAACGTAATTGGGTGACTATAAAGCTCTACAGGTATCTCCGAAGGTGTTAGTTGAGTTAGTATGGATCAAGACTGGGATTTGTCACTCCGTGTGAACGGAGAGGTATCTCGGGGCCCACTCGATAATACAACATCACACACAAGCCTTGCAAGCAATGTCACTTAGTGTAAGTTGCGGGATCTTGTATTACGGAACGAGTAAAAAGACTTGCCGGTAAACGAGACTGAAATAGGTATACGGATACTGACGATCGAATCTCGGGCAAGTAACATACCGAAGGACAAAGGGAATGACATACGGGATTATATGAATCCCTGGCACTGAGGTTCAAACGATAAGATCTTCGTAGAATATGTAGGATCCAATATGGGCATCCAGGTCCCGCTATTGGATATTGACCGAGGAGTCTCTCGGGTCATGTCTACATAGTTCTCGAACCCGCAGGGTCTGCACACTTAAGGTTCGACGTTGTTTTATGCGTATTAGAGTTATATGGTTGGTTACCGAATGTTGTTCGGAGTCCCGGATGAGATCACGGACGTCACGAGGGTTTCCGGAATGGTTTGGAAACGAAGATTGATATATAGGATGACCTCATTTGATTACCGGAAGGTTTTCGGAGTTACCGGGAATGACGAATGGGTTCCGGGAGTTCACCGGGGGGGCAACCCACCCCGGGGAAGCCCATAGGCCTTGAGGGTGGCACACCAGCCCTTAGTGGGCTGGTGGGACAGCCCAAAAGGGGTCTATGCGCCAAGAGAAGAAAAATCAAGAGGAAAGGAAAAAAAAGGGAGGAAGTGGGAAGGGAGGGGGACTCCCTCCCACCAAACCAAGTCCAACTCGGTTTGGGGGGGGGGAGTCCTCCCCCCTTGGACTCGGCCGACCCCCTTGTGGCTCCTTGAGCCCCAAGGCAAGGCCCCCTCCCTCCCACCTATATATACGGAGGTTTTAGGGCTGATTGGAGACGACTTTTCCACGGCAGCCCGACCACATACCTCCACGGTTTTTCCTCTAGATCGCGTTTCTCCGGAGCTCGGGCGGAGCCCTGCCGAGACAAGGTCATCACCAACCTCCGGAGCGCCGTCACGCTGCCGGAGAACTCTTCTACCTCTCCGTCTCTCTTGCTGGATCAAGAAGGCCGAGATCATCGTCGAGCTGTACGTGTGCTGAACGCGGAGGTGCCGTCCGTTCGGTACTAGATCGTGGGATTGATCGCGGGATTGTTCGCGGGGCGGATCGAGGGACGTGAGGACGTTCCACTACATCAACCGCGTTCACTAACGCTTCTGCTGTATGATCTACAAGGGTACGTAGATCACTCATCCCCTCTCGTAGATGGACATCACCATGATAGGTCTTCGTGCGTGTAGGAAATTTTTTGTTTCCCATGCGACGTTCCCCAACAGTGGCATCATGAGCTAGGTTCATGCGTAGATGTCTTCTCGAGTAGAACACAAAAGTTTTTGTGGGCGGTGATGTGCGTTTTGCTGCCCTCCTTAGTCTTTTCTTGATTCTGCGGTATTGTTGGATTGAAGCGGCTTGGACTGACATTACTCGTACGCTTACGAGAGACTGGTTTCATCGTTACGAGTAACCCCCTTTGCTCAAAGATGACTGGCAAGTGTCGGTTTCTCCAACTTTAGTTGAATCGGATTTGACCGAGGAGGTCCTTGGATGAGGTTAAATAGCAACTCATATATCTCCGTTGTGGTGTTTGCGTAAGTAAGATGCGATCCTACTAGATACCCATGGTCACCACGTAAAACATGCAACAACAAAATTAGAGGACGTCTAACTAATTTTTGCAGGGTATGATTATGATGTGATATGGCCAACGATGTGATGTGATATTTTGGATGTATGAGATGATAATGTTGTAATAGAAATATCGACTTGCACGTCGATGGTACGGCAACCGGCAGGAGCCATAGGGTTGTCTTTATACTAATGTTTGTGCTTGCAGATGCGTTTACTATTTTGCTAGGATGTAGCTTTAGTAGTAATAGCATAAGTAGCACGACAACCCCGATGGCAACACGTTGATGGATGATCATGGTGTGGCGCCGGTGACAAGAAGATCGTGCCGGTGCTTTGGTGATGGAGATCAAGAAGCACGTGATGATGGCCATATCATGTCACTTATGAATTGCATGTGATGTTAATCCTTTTATGCACCTTATTTTGCTTAGAACGACGGTAGCATTATGAGGTGATCTCTCACTAAAATTTCAAGACGAAATTGTGTTCTCCCCGACTGTGCACCGTTGCTACAGTTCGTCGTTTCGAGACACCACGTGATGATCGGGTGTGATAGACTCAACGTTCACATACAACGGGTGCAAAACAGTTGCGCACGCGGAACACTCGGGTTAAGCTTGACGAGCCTAGCATGTGCAGACATGGCCTCGGAACACATGAGACCGAAAGGTCGAGCATGAATCGTATAGTTGATATAATTAGTATAGAGATGCTTACCACTGAAACTATTCTCAACTCACGTGATGATCGGACTTGAGATAGTGGATTTGGATCATGTACCACTCAAATGACTAGAGAGATGTACTTTTTGAGTGGGAGTTCTTAAGTAATATGATTAATTGAACTAATTGTCATGAACATAGTCTAATGGTCTTTGCGAATTACGATGTAGCTTGCGCTATAGCTCTACTGTTTTATATGTTCCTAGAGAAAATTTAGTTGAAAATTGATAGTAGCAAAACTTTGCAGACTGGGTCTGTAAAACCGAGGATTGTCCTCGTTGCTGCGCAGAAGGATTATGTCCTTAATGCACCACTCGGTGTGCTGCACCTCGAGCGTCGTCTGTGGATGCTATGAACATCCGACATACACGTTTCTGATGACTACACGATAGTTCAGTGCAAAATACTTAATGGCTTAGAAGCAAGGCGCCGAAAACGTTGTAAAACGTCACGGAACATAAGTGATGTTCTAAAGAGATGAAATTGTGATTTCATGCTTGTGCCCTTGTTAAGAGGTACGAGACCTCCGACAAGATTCTTTGTCCACAAAGTAAAGGAGAAAGGCTCAATCGTTGAGCGTGTGCTCAGATTGTCTGAGTACGACAATCGCTTGAATCAAGTGGGAGTTAAATCTTCCAGATGAGATAGTGATAGTTCTCCAAAGTCACTGCCACCAAGCTATGAGAGCTTCGTGATGAACTATAACATATCAAGGATACATACAATGATCCTTGAGCGATTCGCGATGTTTGACACTACGAAAGTAGAAATCAAGAAGGAGCATCAATAGTTGATGGTTTGTAAAACCACTAAGTTTCAAGAAGGGCAAGGGCTAGAAGGGATACTTCGTGAAACGGCAAAACAGTTGCTGCACTAATGAAGAGACCCAAGAATAAACCCAAACCCGAGACTAAGTGCTTCTGTAATGAGGGGAACAGTCACTGAGGCGGAGCAACTCTAGATACTTGGTAGATAAGAAGGCTGGCAAAAGTCGAGAGAAGTATATTTGATATACATGATGTTGATGTGTACTTTACTAGTACTCCTAGTAGCACGAGGGTATTGGATACCGGTTCGGTTGCTAAGTGATTACTAACGTGAAATGAAAGCTACGGTATAAACGGAGACTAGCTAAAGGCGAGGTGACGATACGTGTTGGAAGTGTTTCCAAGGTTGATATGATCAAACGTCGCACGCTCCCTCTACCATCGGGATTGGTGTTAAAACCTAAATAATTGTTATTTGGTGCTTGCGTTAAGCATGAACATGATTGGATCGTGTTTATTGCAATACGATTATTCATTTAAAGAGAATAATGGTTACTCTATTTTCTTGAATAATCACCTTCAATGGTTTATTGAATCTCGATCGTAGTGTTACACATGTTCATGATATTGGTGCCAAAAGATACGAGTTAATGATGATAGTACCACTTACTTGTGGCACTGCCGCTTGAGTCATGTTGGTATAAATTGCATGAAGAGGCTCCATGCTGATGGATCTTTGTACTCACCTGATTTCGAATCACTAGTGACATGCAAATCATACCACATGAGCAAGGCCTTGTTTTCATTGAGATGAAATAAGATAGTAACTTGTTGGAAGTGATACATTTTGATGTATGCAGTCCGATAGGTGCTGAGGCACGCAGTGGATATCATTATGTTCTTACTTCAATGACGATTTGAGTAGATACTAGAGTATTTACTTAATGAATCACAAGTCTGAAATATTGAAAAGTTCAATTCTGTTTCGGAGTGAAGTTCGTCGTAACAAGAGGATAAACTGTCTACGATGTGATCATAGAAATGAATATCTGAGTTACGAGTTTTGGTACGCAGTTAAGACAATGTGGAAATTGTTTCGCAGTTCATGCCACCTAGAACATCATAGTGTGATGATGTGTCTGAACGTCATAGCCACACACTATTTGGTATGGTGCATGCTGTGATGTCTCTTATCGAATTACCACTATCGTTTATGGGTTATGCATTAAAGACAACCGCATTCACTTTAAATAGGGCACCACGTATTTCCGTTGAGATGACACAGTATAGACTGAGGTTTAGAGAAATCTAAACTGTCGTTTCTTGAAAGTTTGGGGTTTCGACACTTATGTGAAAAAGTTTCAGTGTGATAAGCTCGAACCCAAAGCGGATAAATGCTTCTTCATAGGGTATCCAAAACAGTTGGGTACATCTCCTATCTCAGATCCGAAAGCAAAGTGTTTGTTTCTAGAAACGGATCCTTTCTCGAGGAAAGGTTTCTCTCGAAAGAATTGAGTGGGAGGGTAGTAGAACTCGATGAGGTTATTGAACCATCACTTCAACTAGTGTGTAGCAGGGCGCAGGAAGTTGTTCCTATGGCGCCTACACCAATTGAAGTGGAAGCTGATGATGGTGATCATTGAGCTTCGAATCAAGTTACTACAAACCTCGTAGGTCGACAAGGTCGCGTACTGCTGCAGAGTAGTGCGGTAACCCTGTCTTGGAGGTCATGTTGTTGAGCAACAGTGAACCTACGAGTTATGGAGAAAGCGATGGTGGGCCCAGATTCCGACAAATGGCTGGAAGCCATGAAATCCGAGAGAGGATCCATAGATGAAAACAAAGTGTAGACTTTGGAAGAATTACTTGATGGTCATAGGACTATTGAGTAAAGATGGATCTTTAAAGGAAAACAGACGATGATGGTGATAAGTCACTATTAAGAAAAGCTCGACTTGTCGCAAGGATGTTTTCGACAAGATCAAACAGTTGACTATGATGAGACTTTCTCACTCGTAGCGATGCTAAAGGTCTGTTAGAATTATGTTAGTTGTTGATGCATTATTTATGAAACATTGCACGTAGGATGTCAAAACATTGTTTCCTCAACGGTTTCCTTGAGCAAACATTGTATGTGATACAACCAGGAGGTTTTGTCGATCCTAAAGATACTAGCAAATGTGCAAGCTCCAGCGATCCTTCAATGGACTGGTGCAAGCATCTCGGAGTTGGAATATATATACTTTGATGAGATGATCAAAGATTTTGGGTTTGTACAAGGTTTATGAGAAACTTGTATTTCCAAAGAAGTGAGTGGGAGCACTATAGAAATTCTGATAAATATATGTGGTTGACATATTGTGGATCAGAAGTAATGTAGAATTTCTGTAAAGCATACAAGGTTGTTTGAAAGGAGTTTTTCAAAGGAATACCTAGATTGCGCTACTTGAACGTTGAGCATCAAAGATCTATGGAGATAGATCGAAAGCGCTTAATAGAAGTTTCAACAAGATGCATGCCTTGACAAGTTTTTGAAGGAGTTCAAAATAGATCAATAAAGAAGGAGTTCTTGGTTTCGTTGTAAGGTGTGAATTTGAGTAAGACTCAAAACCCGACCACGGCAGAATAAAGAGAATAGACGAAGGTCGTCTTCTATGCCTTAGCCGTAGAATCTAAAGTATGCCATGCTGTGTACCGCACCTGATGTGTGCCTTGACTCAAAGTCTCTTGAGAGGTACAGAGAGTGATCCATGATTGAATCACTAGCAGCGGTCAAAGTTTATCCTTAGTAACAAATGGACTAAGGAATTTTTCTCGATTATGGAGGTGGTTAAAGAGTTCGTCGTAAAGAGTTACGTCGATGCAAGCTTTGACACTAATCCGAATAACTATGAGTAGTGAAACGGATTCATATAGTAGAGTAGATATTTGGAGCATTTCCGAATAGCACATAGTAGCAGCATCTATAAGATGACATAAAGATTTGTAAAGAACGCAAGGATCTGAAAGTTTCAGAACCATTGACTAAAACCTCTCTCACGAGCAAGACGTGATCAGACCCCATAACTATATGGGTGTTGGATTCGTTGGAATCACATGGTGATGTGAACTAGATTATTGACTCTAGTGCAAGTGGGAGACTGTTGGAAATATGCTCTAGAGGCAATAATAAATTAGTTATTATTATATTTCTTAGTTCATGATAATCGTTTATTATCCATGCTATAATTGTATTGATTGGAAACACAATACTTGTGTGGATACATAGACAAAACACTGTCCCTAGTAAGCCTCTAGTTGACTAGCTCGTTGATCAAAGATGGTCAAGGTTTCCTGGCCATAGGCAAGTGTTGTCACTTGATAATGGGATCACATCATTAGGAGAATCATGTGATGGACTAGACCCAAACTAATAGATGTAGCATGTTGATCGTGTCATTTTGTTGCTACTGTTTTCTGCATGTCAAGTATTTATTCCTATGACCATGAGATCATATAACTCACTCACACTGGAGGAATGCTTTGTGTGTATCAAACGTCGCAACGTAACTGGGTGACTATAAAGATGCTCTACAGGTATCTCCGAAGGTGTTAGTTGAGTTAGTATGGATCAAGACTGGGATTTGTCACTCCGTGTGAACGGAGAGGTATCTCGGGGCCCACTCGGTAATACAACATCACACACAAGCCTTGCAAGCAATGTCACTTAGTGTAAGTTGCGGGATCTTGTATTACGGAACGAGTAAAGAGACTTGCCGGTAAACGAGACTGAAATAGGTATACGGATACTGACGATCGAATCTCGGGCAAGTAACATACCGAAGGACAAAGGGAATGACATACGGGATTATATGAATCCTTGGCACTGAGGTTCAAACGATAAGATCTTCGTAGAATATGTAGGATCCAATATGGGCATCCAGGTCCCACTATTGGATATTGACCGAGGAGTCTCTCGGGCCATGTCTACATAGTTCTCGAACCCGCAGGGTCTGCACACTTAAGGTTCGACGTTGTTTTATGCGTATTAGAGTTATATGGTTGGTTACCGAATGTTGTTCGGAGTCCCGGATGAGATCACGGACGTCACGAGGGTTTTCGGAATGGTCCGGAAACGAAGATTGATATATAGGATGACCTCATTTGATTACCGGAAGGTTTTCAGAGTTACCGGGAATGTACCGGGAATGACGAATGGGTTCCGGGAGTTCACCGGGGGGGCAACCCACCCCGGGGAAGCCCATAGGCCTTGAGGGTGGCACACCAGCCCTTAGTGGGCTGGTGGGACAGCCCAAAAGGGGTCTATGCGCCAAGAGAAGAAAAATCAAGAGGAAAGGAAAAAAAAGGGAGGAAGTGGGAAGGGAGGGGGACTCCCTCCCACCAAACCAAGTCCAACTCGGTTTGGGGGGGGGAGTCCTCCCCCCTTGGACTCGGCCGACCCCCTTGGGGCTCCTTGATCCCCAAGGCAAGGCCCCCTCCCTCCCACCTATATATACGGAGGTTTTAGGGCTGATTGGAGACGACTTTTCCACGGCAGCCCGACCACATACCTCCACGGTTTTTCCTCTAGATCGTGTTTCTGCGGAGCTCGGGCGGAGCCCTGCCGAGACAAGGTCATCACCAACCTCCGGAGCGCCGTCACGCTGCCGGAGAACTCTTCTACCTCTCCGTCTCTCTTGCTGGATCAAGAAGGCCGAGATCATCGTCGAGTTGTACGTGTGCTGAACGCGGAGGTGCCGTCCGTTCGGTACTAGATCGTGGGATTGATCGCGGGATTGTTCGCGGGGCGGATCGAGGGACGTGAGGACGTTCCACTACATCAACCGCATTCACTAACGCTTCTGCTGTACGATCTACAAGGGTACGTAGATCACTCATCCCCTCTCGTAGATGGACATCACCATGATAGGTCTTCGTGCGTGTAGGAAAATTTTTGTTTCCCATGCGACGTTCCCAACAATGATCTCCAATTTTAATTGAGATAACATGTGTGCCTACCACTAGTTTATTTTTATCTAGTTCATCTCATTTATTTCTACAGGTTTTGCAATTCTAGGGGCTTCATCACATTGATAAATAACCTGCCCATCACTATTATCGACTAGGATATCTTTAACTATAACAACATTAGGCTCAACATTTATATGTTCAGAAGGTGTAGGTTTTCTAACATAACTCTTATTAACCACTGTGTAGCATTAGCATGTTCTCTAATCCTAACAGGGAAAGGAGGTTTCTCAATGTAACAGTAGGAACAATTGGATCAACGTGGTTAACAATTATTTCTTCCTTCTTGATTCTAACAGGTTCCTCGGGTAATTTTTAAATGGGAGGACGATATTTAAACCACTTTTCCTTAGGAAGGTCAACATAGGTAGCAAAAGATTCACAGAAAGTAGCTACTATCTCAGAGTCAAGGCCATATTTATTGCTAAACTCATGAATAGGAGAAGTTTCCATGAAAGATTTAACACAATCAAAATTATGCTTTATACCTGACTCTTTACCTTCATCGAGTTCCCAATCTTCAGAGTTGTGTTTAATCTTTTTCCAGAAGATCCCATCTGAATTTAATAGTCTCCTTCATATAGGAACCGACAGCACAAGCATCGAGTAATGTTTGATCATCATGAGAAAGCCGAGCATGCTATTTGTGTATAATCAATTTCTTTGAGAGATCATGGTTTTGGCAAGTGTGCATCATAGATTTAAGCCTCCCCAATCTTGATCGATGCTTTCTCCTTCATGAGGCGAGTAATTATAAATAAAATTCCGATCATGATGAATTAGATGCATATGATAAAACTTCTAATGAAATTCCATCTTCAAGCGATTCCAATCCCATGATCCAATTTCATCCAATAGCCTTTACCACATTAGTGCTTTTACCTCCAAAGATAAAGGGAAAACTTTCTTCTTAACTTTGTCTCCGGATAGACCTGAAAGCTTAAACAATCCACAAATATCATTGACATATATCAAATGGTAATCAGGATGAGTTGAACCGTTATAAGGATTAGCCAGCAGTTTCTCTACCATACCCGAAGGAATCTCATAATAAATATTTTCAGTAGGTTCAACAGGTTGAGGAACAATTTCCTCAACTTTCGTTCGAGGCGAAGATGCCCCAAACAAGCCACTCAAAGGGTGACCATTCATAGTGATAAGCAACAGTAAATTTCAGCACGTACCGAAAATGTTCCCTTACCAATTTCAACTTACCAAAGATGCTTCACTCCTCGACAACAACGCCAGAAAAAATTCTTGATGACCTACAAGTATAGGGGATCAATTGTAGTCCTTTCAATAACTAAGATTGTCGAACCCAACGAGGATCAGAAGGAAATGATAAGCAGTTGTCAGCAAGGTATTCTCTGCAAGTGTTGTAAGTAACAATGTTTGATAGTTTTGTAGCAACATAATTCGTAACAAGTGTCAAGTAACAATAGTAGCAAAGGTGCAGCAAGGTAGCCCAATCCTTTTTATAGCAAAGGACATGCCTGAAAGTACTCTTATATAAAACAAGCGCTCCCGAGGACAGATGAGAATTTTTGTCTAGTCATGTTCATCATGTTTTTAAGAGAATCGTGTTCATCATATTGAGTTGATTCGCGTTCGCTACTTTGATAATTTCATATTTGGGTCGAACGGTGTTAAGATGTTGTTCTTACTTGAACTAACAACCTACTTATGATTAACCCCTCTTTCAAGACCGCGCAACTACAAAAGAAGAATTAAGATGAATCTAAGCATATCATGAGACATGTGGATCCAAATCACCCCACATGAAGCAACACATAAACCGGGTTTAAAATTCTATCACTCTCGCAACCCATCATCTACTTGTTACTCCACAATGACTTCCTTTAGGCCCATAACATGGTGAAGTGCCATGTAGTCGACATTCACATGACACCGCTAAAGGAAGTAACAACATACATATCATCAAAATATCGAACGAATACCAACTTTATATGATTACTTATAACAAGACTTCTCCCATGTCCGGAACAATAGTAACTACTCACACCTCATCAACATGTTCAACATGAGAGGTATAATAATAACGATTAAGGATTTGAACATAATATCTTCCACCAAGTAATCCAACAAGCATCAACAACAAGATGTAATCAACACAACTAGTAACCCACATGTACCAATCTAAGGTTTTGAGACATAGATTGAATACACGAGATGAACTAGGGTTGGAGATGAGATGGTGCTGGTGAAGATGTTGATGAAGATTGGTCATCCCATGAAGGAGGAAGAGTTGGTGATGACGATGGCTTCAATTTCCCCCTCCCAAAGGGGAATTCCCCCGACATAATCTCTGTGTCGGAGAGCAAAAGGGCCTCTACCCAGGTTTCCGCCTCGAGACGGCGGTGCTTCGACCCAAAAGATAACTTATGATTTGTTCTAGGGTAAAATGCACCACATATGAGAAGATGGTTGCTAGAGGGCAAGCTGGGGCCCCACAAGCCATGAGTGCGCGACCTGGGGGATGCGCCCTGTTGGCTTGTGCCCAACCAGTGGCCCCTCTTCGGTATATTTTTAGCCCAGAATTCTCTAGTATCCCAGAAAAATTCTCCGTAAAGTTTCATGTCAGTTGGAGCAAGTTAATTTTTCTGCCTTTTTCTCGGTTTCCTGGTCCAGAATTCGAGCTTCCAGATATTTCCCTCTCAGCGATGGCATATTCAGAGAAAAAGAGCATAAGAATTGTATGACAATAAGGGAAAATGGACAAGATCAACACAAATATCAATAGTAATTCATGATGCAAAATGAGCGTATCAAGCACACACCAAGGCTTTGGAGGTTTCCTGGCTGAACATTGCGTCGTCTTATAGTTCAGCCCTTTAGTAGTAGTCACAGAGCGGCTCACCTGTCAGGCCCATAGAGATAGACCGGCGTCCCGAGGACCCCTTAGTCCCGAACTCCCTCACTGGTTAAGCTGCTGCATCTTCTAGCCGAATGGCGACTGTGCGGAGCTTTGGCGCTTCTCTTTGTTAACTCCTTAATTCCTTCCCGGTTATCGTGGGAAAGGGAAGGCATGTTGGTCTCAACCTGATGTTCACTTCTCCTTCCTTCGACAACCTCTATAGTGGTGGCGTGGTTGCGCCAAGTGGTTTCGTCCGTGGCGTCGATGGGCTTGGACTGGCGATGATGCCTTTCTGTCGAACCAAATTGCGTTATAAGTTCATGATCTAGGGTTTTCTGTGTAAAATTCAAGGACTAATATGCAAATTAACTTTTTTGTCGGGTCCTTGTGTAACTTGTACTCATGTTAAAAAATAAGCAAACTTGCTCTGACACAGAGTTGGCCAAACAAGCCGGTCCGGCCCGACCCGTGCTAATCGTGTGTGGTACGACACGACCCATATGGATATGATTAGTAAACGGGTCACGCCATGCTAGCCCACGTGTTGCGCCTAGCAGCCCAGGCACGACCCCTCGGCTAATCGGGTCGCCCCATCGGCATGCTAGGCACAAGTGGGCGATGTACTTTCGGCATGCCAAGCTGCTTTTTTCTTCTATTAGACCGTTTTATAGTCCATACATATAAAATAGTTGTGAATTTTAAAAATAAGACCTCGGCCCAAGCACGTCTCGTGCAAGGCACAACCCGTTTAGCGTGCGTCATGCCATGATGGCGTGCTACCGAGCCGATCTGTCAGCATGTGAGTCACGTCACCCTAAGTGATGTTTGGCCCAGTTTAGGCTACTTATAGCCTATATAACATGCAGGTAATCAAAACAAAAAGAATAAATGAGCCGCGTTGTGCCGGTCCGCGTCCATAACCTCCAGACCCAGGTAAGGCCCGTGGCTTGCCGCGCCCGTGGCTTGCCGCGTGCCCGGGCCGTGCGTCATGCCTGGCCCATGGTGGGCTGTTCTAGCGGGACGGTCTGGCTGATACGGCCCACATGGCCAGCTTTGCGTCCGATGTTCCCACTCTTCCTCCGTTTTTTCTAAGGGACCCCTCCCTTATTTTTAGCGTCCGGGTTAAGTGTTTCCTTTTGTCTGGACGGAGTAGGAGGGAAGAGTCACGTTGTACTCAGACCGGCGTGTTCTCCCCAGATCCCGATCTGCGCTATCGATTGTTCTCGCCGTCGTCGCCGCCGCCGTCGCCTCCCATGTCGAGGCCGCCGCCCCCTTTCACTCCGCAAAACCCTAGCCCCGCCCCCAACCCGGGGGGTCCAGCCTCCACTCTCCCGGCTTCCTTCTCCAACCTCCAGATCTCGCGCGCTCCACCGCCATCTGCTTCCGCCGGGCCGCCGCCAGGGGATGGCCCCTTGCCGCCGTCGATCCGAGGTCCGCAGGCACCCCCTCCTGGAGCCCGCCCGTTCCCTGGCAGTCCGCCGCCGCCGTTGCAGCCGGGCTCGCTCTACGCCCGGCCAGCGGCGCCGGTCCAGCAGTCCCCTCCCTTTGGCGGTCCACCCGCGGCGTCGGTCCATCAGTCCCCTCCCTTTGGCGGCCCACCCGCGGCGCAGCCGTTTCAGCCGCAGCAGAGATCTCCCTTCAATGGTCCGTCGTCCGTGCTGCCGGCGCAGGTGCAACGAGCGCCGTTTGGAGCTCCGCCCGGGCCATCCCAGGCTCGTCCGTTCGGAGGCCCACCTGCTGCGGTGTCGCAGCCTGCTCCTTTCGGGGGCTCTTCTGTAGCACCAGCTCAATCAGCTCCGTATTCAGCAGCTCCGCCACCGCCGTTTGGCGGGCCGCCTGGGGCAGTTCCTCCCCCGGCGTACTCCGGCGGGCCGATCCCCCCGTTTGGGGCTGCCCCCGGGCCCTTGCAGCAGGGTCCTTATGGTGGGCCTCCGCAGTATGGGGGACAGAGACCAGGATTGCAGCCTCCGCCATTTGGGGCTCAGACTGCTCCTGCATCTCAGCCACCACCGTTCATGGGTGTTCCTGGGGCTAATGCACCAGCATTTGGGCCTCCAGGGTGGCAAGGGCAGGCGCGACCAGGAGCTGTGAGAATGCCTGGTGGCATGCTGCCTAATGCACCAGGCCATGGGATGCCGTCCACCCCCACCATGCCATACTCTCCCCATGCTGGAGCCCAGGTCTCTACCCCATCCAATATTGATCCTAATCAGATTCCGCGTCCTATTGCCGAGACATCAGTCGTCATTTTTGAGACCCGGCAAGGTGGCCAAGCAGCTGTTCCACCGGTATGTGTATTTGTAACTAGAAATATCTGTGTCTACTCTGACAATACTGATTCCAGATGCTTCTCAATAATAACTATACTGGTCAATTTCATCAAACAGCATTGCTGCTGATTTTAGGCTGCATCAAGCGAATTTAGATATTTCTCAATAACTATACTGGTTAATTTCATCTAACAGCATTGCTGCTGATTGTAGGCTGCATCAAGCGAATTTATTGTGAAGGATACCGGCAACTGCAGCCCCCGTTTGATGCGTTGCACCATGAATCAGGTTCGATTTGTTTCAATATATTCTGTTTTCCCCTTTGGTCACCATAATTTTCCTTTCTAAACTGCTTCTTTCCCCTGTGCTATTAGATACCATGTACAGGTGATCTCTTGACAACAGCAGCAATGCCATTGGCTTTAATGGTGCAACCTTTTGCTCTTCCTCATCCTTCTGAGGAGGCTATCCAGCTTGTGGATTTTGGAGAGATGGGCCCTGTCAGGTGTTCTCGCTGCAAAGCATACATAAATCCTTTCATGAGATTCGTTGATCAAGGGAAAATTTTCATCTGTAACTTATGTGGATTTAGTAATGATACTCCGAGGGAGTACTTGTGCAACTTAGGGCCTGATGGTAGGCGACGTGATGCTGATGATAGGCCTGAGTTATGCAGAGGAACAGTTGAGTTCATTGCCACCAAGGAATTTCTGGTCCGGGAACCAATGCCAGCTGTGTATTTCTTCCTTGTTGATGTCTCCATGAATGCCGTACAGACTGGTGTAACTGCTGCGTCTTGCAGTGCAATATCCCAGGTTCTTTCTGATCTTCCTGAAGGTCCCCGGACGATGGTTGGAATTGCGACATTTGATTCAACTATTCACTTCTATAGTCTGAAAAATGCTCGACAACAGCCTTTGATGTTTATTGTTCCTGACATCCAAGATGTGTATACTCCACTTCAGATGGACTTAATTCTCCCAGTTTCCGAGTGCCGTGATAGTTTGGAGCAACTTCTGGAGACCATCCCCAGCATGTTTGAGAACAACAGGGTTGCTGATTCAGCATTCGGGGCAGCTATGAAGGCAGGTTTCCTAGCTATGAAGCCCACTGGTGGAAAGCTGCTTGTGTTTCAGTCAGTGCTACCATCAGTTGGGACTGGCTCACTATCTGCTAGGGAAACTGAAGTTAGATCAAATATTTCCACTGGAGATAAGGAAGCACATAAGCTCCTGCAGCCTGTTGATAAGACACTCAAGACAATGGCACTAGAATTTGCTGAGTATCAAGTTTGTGTAGATGTGTTCCTTGCCACACAGTCATACACAGATATTGCTTCGATATCAGTTGTTCCCAGTACCACTGGTGGCCGGGTTTACTACTACTTCCCATTTTCTGCTCTTTCTGATCCAGCCAAAATCTTCAATGATCTCAGATGGAATGTCACTAGACCGCAGGGATTTGAGGCTGTCATGCGTGTCAGGTGCAGTCAGGGGCTTCAAGTTCAAGACTATTCTGGCAACTTCTGCAAGCGTGTTCCTACTGATATTGATTTGCCTGCTATTGACTCTGACAAAACCATAATGGTTACCTTCAAGCATGATGATAAGTTTCAGGAGAATACAGAGTGTGGTTTTCAGTGTGCACTTCTTTACACCACGGTTTATGGGCAAAGAAGGATACGGGTCATAAATATTTCACTTCCATGCACAAGCACGCTCAACAACCTTTTCCGATATGCTGATCTGGAAGCACAGTTCACATATGTTGTTAAGCAAGCTGGAATTGGCATTCCATCAAGTTCTCTGTCCCAAGTAAGGGACCAGGTAACAAGTACATGCATCAACATTCTCCAGGCCTACCGAAAACATTGTGCATCTGTGAGTTCTTCTGGACAGTTGATTCTTCCGGAGGCTTTAAAACTTCTGCCTTTGTATACCCTGGCCTTGGTTAAAAGCATAGGACTGAGGAATGATGGGAGAGTAGACGATCGATCCTATTGGGTCTCTGTTGTCTCCTCAGTTTCTGTGTTATTAGCCATTCCATTGGTGTTCCCTAGGATGATTGCTCTCCATGATCTTACATCAAGGGATGATGAGGATTCCCTTATTCCAAATCCCCTTACTCTCAATAGTGAGAATATACAGGATGATGGGATTTATTTATTGGAAAATGGCGAGGATGGTTTTATCTATGTCGGAAATGCGGTGAACCCGGCCACCCTGGAGCAAATATTTGGTCTCTCATCCTTGGCTGGTGCACCAAATCTGTTGGCATTGGAGCAATTTGATAATGCATTGTCCAGGAAAGTGAATGAAGTCGTGAATGAAATAAGGCGACAGAGATGCTCTTACTTGAGACTGAGACTGTGCCGAAAGGGCGACCCGTCTGGAGATTTCTTCCGTTCGCTGTTGGTGGAGGACAAAGCACCTGGTGGCCTTTCCTATGTGGAGTTCCTCGTACATGTTCACAGGCAAATCCAGAGCAAGATGACCTGAAGCTTCATTGGTGTGATATTTTGGTTGGTAGAGATTATCGATTCCCGCATGTGGGTATACAAAGATTAAATGGACCGTTTTTCTTTCTGAAAAGAGTTTGTACTCGTACTTAATTACCCTGTTTGTACTGAGATTTTCATATAAAGACTCCATCGTGGTATCATTTACAGTGCTATTTTTATCCCAACACATGCTAGTTCGTACAGAAAGCGTATATATTTGGTAGCATGGTTTCCTTGGTCTGCTCGAGGGACCAATGGACCAGACCGCCTCTTTCCAGTCAGGCCAAAGGCCTACAGCTCATTAATCCTGTATCCATGGTGTATCATGGGAACATGGAATGGCTGGAAGATCGTTTTGGCGGTCCAAGAAAATAGTGAATACTCCCCCCGTTCCGGAATGCAAAACGTTTTTCAAGCAATGTTAGCTTGCAAAAACGTCTTTTACATTATGGACAACAAATTGACGCTGTTAGGACGTTATTTTTCTGTTTACAGAAGACATAAGTTGGCAATATTGTATCTTCCACTAGCTTAGTCCTTTGTGACTGTCGAGCGGATCACCTTGCCTTGGGATGTGTGTTCGATAGGGGGGTTTGCCACTCTGTCCTCTCTCGTTGCGGCCTGGGTCGCGGTCGCTGATTCAGCCTGGTGGAGTGGTGGCTGGAAAGCCGTCCACTGATTCTAAAGCACAACAAAAAGATCGAGCTATGGTAGATCTCCAGTGCGTAGGGGTTGTGGGAGTGGTTATGTTCTCCACCGGTGTTTCGTTGCCCACCATCTATCACCGTGGTGCCGTTTGTAACCTTGGCATGCCGCCACGCATGATGCCGCCCAGTGGATCGAACCACCATTGCCCCTATTGTAGAGACATTGTGTTGTAACAAATGTCTACTAACACGTCACAACATACTGATAATTTTTATTTATAAAAATCAATTCAATGCATACACATGTACCCACTCCGTTTCTAAATATAATCCTTTTTAGCGATTGTAATATAGACTACATATAAGGATTGCCATGTTCTAGTGCCAGGTTAGGATTGCCATATATCCAACTCGATATCAACACGAGGAGTAGGGATTGCCATGCAACAAATGCACTAGAAATATAAGTGTATGAAAGCTCAACTGAAGCTAAATGGGTGTGCATTCAACTTGCTTGCCCATGAAGATCTCGGATATTTGTGGAAGCTCGTCATCGAAATATACAATCCAAGTTCTATAATGAAAAAAAAATCTCACTAGCATATGAAATTGACAAAATATGAGACTCTCTATATGAAAAACGTGGTGCTACTTTGAAGCACAAGTCTGGAAAAAGAGGTAGTAGCACTGTCCCTTCTCTCTTTTCTCTCATTTCTTATCTTTTTTCTTTCTCTTTTGCCTTCTTTTTTGTCTTTTATTTTCATCCGAGTCTCATCCCGATTTGTGGGGGAATCATTGTCTCCATCATCCTTTCGTTACTGAGACAGTGTCCTAATAATGAATAGCATCACACTTTTATTTACTTACAACTCGATATGAAAAACTACTAGATAATAAGACTCTATATGAATGCCTCTAGCAGTGTACCAGGATGTGCAATGATCTAGCGTAACATGTATAATAATGATGAATGATGGATTTGCCAAAAATACTATGTGAGCTACATGATCATGCAAAGCAATATGACAATGAGTGTACAATTCATATGATGTAACGATAGAAGGTGCATGGCAATATATCTCGGAATGGCTATTGAAATGACATGATAGGTAGGTATGATGATTGTTTTGGGGAAGATATAAGGTGGCTTATGTGCAAGAGAGCGTATCATGTCGCGGGGTTTGGATGTACTCACGAAGTTTGCACCAATCCTCGAGGTGAGAATGGAAAATGCACGGTACCGAAGAGGCTAGCAAATATGGGGTGGTGAGAGTGCATACATCCATGGATTCATATTAGTCATAAAGAACTCACATACTTATTGCAAGATTTTATTAGCTCTCTCGAAGCAAAGTAATACTTGCATGCCTCTAGGGAGGAGGTTGGTAGGAGTTAACCATAGCCCCCACCCCGATTATAACAATACAAAGGATTTAAATCAAGGATAAATTATGCTCCAACTTCATCATATAACTAGAGAATCTACGTGCATGCTTCGAAAATCACAAACCTTAGCAACAATATTCTTACTAATCCACAATCATCGACTAGTTCACCCACATATTACTATCTTAATGTCACAAAACTATTGCAAGGGATCAAACATATCATATTCGGTGATCTACAAGTTTTATGTAGGATTTTATAACTAACCATGTGAATAACCAATTTCAGTTGATTCTATAAATATGTATA
This sequence comes from Hordeum vulgare subsp. vulgare, assembly GCF_904849725.1. Lineage (NCBI taxonomy): Eukaryota > Viridiplantae > Streptophyta > Magnoliopsida > Poales > Poaceae > Hordeum > Hordeum vulgare. The sequence goes on along the minus strand of NC_058521.1, from coordinate 61,867,766 downwards.
AGTGAAGCATGAGAGTTTAATTCTTTTTACAAAAGATGTGGACATGCTCTAATAAATATAAGTGAAGCAAAAGAACATTCTACAAATAACACTTTTCTATATGTATAGAAACATGCATCCAAACTTCAGAAGATATACATGAAGTGCATGAAGCATTATATAAATCAACCAAGGATTATCACATACCAGCATGGTGCATTGCTAAAAGAACAATAAAAGGCACACAACGCTCCAAGAATTTACGCATATCATGTGAACAAAATAAAAGCCGAGACCTACCAATAACCGTTGAAGAAAAAAGATGGGATGCCTTCCGGGGCATCCCCAAGATTAGACGCTTGAGTCTCCTTGAATATTTACTTGGGGTGCCTTGGGAATCCATAATCTTGAAATCTTGTATCTTCTTATTATTCTCATATCGATACCCCCTCGATCTTCGAACACTTCATCCACACAAAACTTGACATGAATTTTTATTAGACAGGTTAGTACATGTAAATCGAATCTCATCATGCCCCACCATAACATTATTGTATAATTATAACACTCCCTCCGTTCCAAAATAAGTGTCTTAAGCTTAGTATAATTTTGTATTAGACATAGTACAAAGTTGAGACAGTTATTTTGGGACAGAGGGAGTACAACATTACCTAATTTATGCTATCACAATTCTATGGCTCCCTAGTCAATGGGGGGGGGGCTCAACAAGAACTCAAACATAAGCAGCCAAAGCAACTATAACAACAATGTGTGAAAAACAGGACATTCTGTAAATATGCAGATGAAACGCATAGTTCTGTAACTCAAAAATTCTGAAACATTAGGACGTGGTATTTTTTTTTGCATAACAGTACCGTGTAAAAATATAAGATTTTTTTTACGCTCTAGTAAAATAGGAAAAATCAAACACTACAACCAAAGTTTGTGTTTTTGCACAACACATATCAATTAAGCAATTCAAAAATCCTAAACGTAAATCTTGGCACATTATTTTTATAATAAAATGGATTTGTATAAGGGGATAATTATTTTTGTTAAAAAGTTGATGTAATCATGATTCACAAAGTTTCCATGGGCATGAACAAAAGTTCAAGGACGTCCCCCACTTCAACGGTGCTCATCTTTCTCACTTTCACTTTTCTTTTTGAAAAGGTTTTAGGTTACCCACTTTATTTTTTGTTTTTATTTATTTTAAAAGCACACAACATAATAAAATGACTATCTAAACTTTTTGGGTTGTTTCCGTGGCAGCGCTTTCTTTAAAGCCATTAATCTAGACATATAGTGCTCATGTAATTGATTCACCCAGATCCAAAGGTATATTAAAGCCAATTTTAATTAACAATGATTTGTAATTTTGTAGTGAGCGTAAAGTGATATATATCATGTGAAAACAAAGTCTAACTCTCTTCCTATGCATTGGTATGTCATAAAAGAACAATTCATTCACACAAGGTAATGGCCAATACATATCTTAAGTAGTTTCTTGCAATTTTATCGTATTGGAAACATAGAGAGGTGAATATTTGGTTCCTAACTCAGAATAATTGCAAGTAGGTGCAGCAAGCACATGCATATTATATTCATCAAAATCATCATACAATTTCATGCTTATCATAACTATAGCAAGTTCATAAGCATAATTCATATTGGCATCAAGGCCACAAGCATAGTAAGCATCAAGTTCATGAAAAAGGAAGATTTCAAATGAATCCAAGGGATCATAGCAATTATCATAGCAATCTTCCTTCGGTAAGCACGAAGGGAAATTAAACAATGTATGAGTTAAAGAGTTACTCTCATTAGGAGGTGCACACGGGTAGCTAATCCTCTCTTCCTCCTTTTGTTCTTTGCTCTCCTCATCTTTTTCATCTAATGAGATCACAATTTAAGCAACTTCTTCTCCATAGATTCCTACAAAATATTTATCTCTTCCGAGACAACAAACATTTTCTCAATAAATTCATTAATATAGCCATCGTATTCATAATTTTCATAGAAATATTTAAGTATGGAAAAATAATTAGTTTGTAAAGAATAGAATCATACTTTTCAGTCAAAGAAGCAATTTTATATGCACCCTTAAAAGCAACAAATTCTTCTATTTGTTCCACATCATAATAATCATAAACACCTTTAGCATAAGAAGCCAATGTTTCATTATCTTTAAATTCACATTGAAAGGGGAGGTGTGGAGCCTCCATGTTAGAGAAACAAGTATGATCACACCTCAAGCATAAATTCCAAGCGTAACAACACAATATTTTAATTTGATCCCATAAGTGTTTCCATTTTTAAGTCAAGCGATAATCCCTAAATTACTCACATTGATCCAACATGTCTCCCATTATCAAGTTGAATGGGATTTGTTAGGATTATCAAAGTAGTATTTAATGTTTTCCACATAAATAAAAATTACTTAGTGATAAAGCAAACAAGCATACACGAGAATATCAACCACTACGTATTGCTCCCCGGCAACGGCGCAAGAAAAGGTGTTGATAACCCACAAGTGTAGGGGATTATTTGTAGCCTTTTTTGATAAGTAAGAGTGTCAAAACCAATGAGGAGCTAAAGGTAGAATTAATATTATCTCAAGTTCTATATACCACCTACACAACTCTACGAACGCTAATGGTTACTTTACCTAGAACAAGTATGAAACAACTTTGCGGCAGTGAAACTAGAAGTACTTAGTAGGCGTAATCGATAGTTTTGCAAGAAAATAAAGATCAAGTAAATAAATTTTAGGGGCTGTTTAGATAAAGATTAATTAAGTTAGTTGTTTAGTAGAAATATTTTTGTAACACAAGAGAAATATTTGCCCCTAGGCAACCGATAACTAGATCGATAATCATTATTGCAGTTTTATATGAGGGAGAGGCATATGCTAACATACTTTCCGTACTTCGATCATATGAAATTATGATTGGACCTCTAGCAAGCATCCACAATGACTAAAAATCATTAAGGTAAACCCAACCATAGCATTAACGCATCAAGTCCTCTTTACACCCATACGTAAACAACCCCCTTACTAGGGTGTAAGCTTCTGTCACTCTAGTCGGCCACTATAAGAGAATCATAAACATATTGCAACACCCTACAACGACGAACCCCATGTGTGCATGGAACGGGAGGCACCATACGGTAGCACCAATGTAAAAACATACAACTCAAACCAATCACAATCATCAATCAACCCATAGGACAAAATAAATATACTCAAACATCATAGGATAGCCACACATCATTGGATAATAATATATAGCATGAAGCACCATGTTTAAGTAGGGATTGCAGAAGGGAAGAGAGTTTTTACACCGCAACATAGAGGGGGAGAGAGTTGGTGGTGACGACGGCGAAGTTGTTGGTGTAGATTGTTGTCATGATGGTTGCCCCGGCGTCACCGGGAGAGATGGGAAGAGAGCCCCCCTCCTTTTTATTCTTCCTTGCCCCCCCCAGATGGGAGGAGAGTTTCCCCTATGGTCCATGGTTCCTGGCTCCCGGACAGAAAGAGCCCCTACGAGATTGGATCTCTCTCTATTTCTGTCCTATTTTCGCGACTGTTTTTGGCCCTTCACCGTTCCTTAAATATCCGGAGACATCTAACTCCAATTTAGCTGAAATTTTGAGGGGATTTTTATCGCGATATTATCTTTCTTGTAGTGAAAGAAGGGTCCCAACCAACTTAAAGGATGGCCACAAGCTATCAAGGCTCAGCCACCCCCGGCCACACCCTTTTGGCTTGTGGGCACCTTGGGAACCGTATTGCATTGATTCTTATTCCCAAAATTCACATATATTCCAGAAAAAGTCTCCATAAAGTTTTATCACGTTTTGACTTTGTTTGATATGGATTTTCTGTGAAATAAAAAGACACAAAAAGACAAGAACTAGCACTAGCACTGGATAAGTAAGTTAGTCAACAACAACAACAACAACAACAACAATAACAAAGCCTTTAGTCCCAAACAAGTTGGGGTAGGCTAGAGGTGAAACCCACATGATCTCATGACCAACTCATGGTTTTGGCACATGGATAGCAAGCTTCCATGCACCCCTGTCCATGGCTAGTTCTTTGGTGATGCTTCAATCCTTTAGATCTCTCCTTATGAACTATTCCCATGTCAAGTTCTGTCTACCTCGGCCTCTCTTGACATTATCAGCATGCTTTAGCCGTCCGCTATACACTGGGGCTTCTGAAGGCCTGCGCTTAATATGGCCAAACCATCTCACACGATGTTGGATAAGCTTCTCTTCAATTGGTGCTGCCCCAACTCTATCTCCTATATCATCATTCCCAGTCCTTCCTTGTGTGGCCATACATCCATCTCAACATGCGCATCTCTGCCACACCTAACTATTGCACATGTCACCTTTTAGTTGGCCAACACTCAATGCCATACAACATTGCGGGTCAAATCGCCGTCCTATAGAACTTTTCTTTTAGCTTCCGTGGCACTCCTTTGTCATAGAGAATGTGAGAAGCTTGGCGCCATTTTATCCATCCGGCTTGAGTTCGATGGTTCACATCCTCATCGACATCCCCATCCTTCTGCAACATTGACCCAAATATCGAAAGGTGTCCTTTTGAGGCACCACATGCCCATCAAGGCTAACATCCTCCTCTTCCTCATGCCTAGTAGTACTGAAAGCCCACCTCATGTACTTGGTTTTAGTCCTATACTAAGTCTGAAACCTTCGTTTCCAAGGTTTGTGTCCATAACTCCAACTTCCCATTGACCCGTCAGACTATCATCAATTGGCACCACATTGTCCGCAAAGAGCATACACCATGGGATATCTCCTTGCATATCCCTTGTGACCTCATCCATCACCAAGGCAAAAAATAAGGGCTAAAGCTGACCCGTGATGCAGTCCTATCTTAATCGGGAATCCATTAGTGTCACCATCACTTGTTCGAACCGTTGTCACAAAATTATCGAGCATGTCCTTGATGAGGGTAATGTACTTTGCTGGGACTTTGTGTTTATTCAAGGCCCACCACATAACATTCCACGGTATCTTATCACAGGCTTTCTCCAAGTCAATAAATAACACATGTAGGTCCTTCTTTTGCTCCCTATATCTCTCCATAAGTTGTCGTACCAAGAAAATGGCTTCCATGGTTAACCTCCCACGCATGAAACCAAACTGATTTTGGTCACGCTTGTCATTCTTCTTAAGCGATGCTCAATGACTCTCTCCCATAGCTTCATTGTATGCCTCACAAGTTTAATTCCACGGTAATTAGTACAACTCTGAACACCCCCTTGTTCTCGAAGATTGGTACTAATATACCCCATATCCATTCTTCTGGCATCTTATTTACCTGAAAAATGAGGTTGAAAAGTTTGGTTAGCCATACTATCACTATGTACCCGAGGCCTCTCGACACCTCAATGGGGATACAATCAGGGCCCATAGCCTCGCCTTCTTTCATCCTCTTTAAAGCCTCCATGACCTTCGACTCATGGATTTGCCGCACAAAACCCCTACTAGCATCATCAAAGGAGTCATCCAGTTCAATGGCAGAGCTCCCACTCTCCCCATTGAACAACTTGTCAAAGTACTCCTGCCATCTATGCTTAATCTCCTCGTTCTTCACCACGAGTAGTTCTGATCCGTCCTTGTTGCACTTGATTTGGTCAACATCCCTCGTCTTACTCTCCCGGATCTTGGCCATATTATAAATGACCCTTTTTCCTTCCTTCGTGTCTAACTGTTGGTAGAGGTCCTCATTCGCCCGACCCCTTGTTTCACTCACAGCTTGCTTTGTGGCCTTCTTTGTCATCTTGTACTTCTCTATGTTTTCTACACTCCTATCTAGATATAGGCATCTGAAACACTCTTTCTTCTCCTTAATTGCCTTCTAGACATCATCGTTCCACCACTAGGTATGTTTAGCTTCTCTTCTACTTCCCTTGGACACTCCAAACTCATCTAAGGCCACCTTATGAATGCAAGTCGCCATCTTCATCCACATGTTGTCTTCATAACCTCCTTCCTCCCAAGGGCCCTCCTTAATGACCCTCTCCTTGAACGCCTCAACTACCTCCCCCTTTAGCTTCCACCACTTCGCTCTAGCGACATTGGCACGCTTGTCCCATTGGACACGAATCTGAAAGCAGAAGTCAGCAACCACAAGCGTATACTTAGGGACAACACTCTCTCCACGTAACACCTTACACTCTAGGCATGCACGCGTGTCTTATCTTCTCGAGAGGATGAAATCAATCTGGCTAGAGTGTTGACCACTATTGTAAGCCATTAGATGTGATTCTCTCTTCTTAAAGAGGGTGTTACCTATGATCATCTTGTAGGCTAGAGAAAAGCTTAAGATATCTTCTCCTTCTTGATTCATGATGCCATAGCCAAATTCCCCATGCGCCCCTTCAAAACATGTGTTGGATGTGTCCACATGGCCATTGAGTTATCCTCCTATGAAGAGCCTCTCGCCAATCGGTACACTCCTAACCATGTACTCTAGGCCTTTCGAGAACTCCCTCCTGGTGTTCTCATTGTGGCCTACTTACGGGGCATATGCGCTGATAATGTTGAGAACTAAGTCCCCAACTCCCAGCTTGACCACGATAATCCGGCCTCCATGTCTCTCGACGTCTACCACTCCACGATAATCCGGCCTCCATGTCAGAGATCCTACATTCCAGCTACCTAAGAAAATCCTCCTAGGCTCAACTATCTTCCTTACCCTTTGCACCCATCGAGTCGAATGCGAAGACCCTTTCTCATTTTCCACTACACCCGGGCGCTGATGTGGCACACCACTAAGGATGCGATGACCCGATCCTCGCTCATTTTCCACTGTATCTAGATCACGATATGGCGCACCACCTGGGGGGGGGGGTGACAGACCGGCCCTTTCCCATTTGACCCCACACCTAGGTTCCAATGTGGCGCGTCACTCAGAGGGTTACGTCCCAATTAAAATCTTTTGGGTTTCATCTCCATAAGAGTGGCTCAGTTTTTACATTACATCGCCAAGCCTTTCACAACCCTTCTCCTTTACCCGGGCTTGTGACCGGCTAGGTTGAGACAACATAGGCGGAGTCAGTCCCAAAAATAATATAAAATGTTGCCAAAAGTATATGAAAGTTGTACAATATTGGCATGAAACAATAAAAAATATATAGATATTATGGAGACGTATCAAGTGGACACTAGAGGTGCTGAAGGAGGGATGGTAGATGTCATAGCAGGTGCAGACAGTGAAGGTCTCGTCTCTGGGGCAACTACAACAACATATCTAGCCCGAGTCATGAACTGAGAAGTCAGAGGGAGTGTAGAGCTATCATCATCTGAGCTTGGCATAGGAACTGCATCTACCTCTTGCTTCAATGCATTGACCATGATGGTTAGCTCAGTAACCTTGTTGTCAAGATCATGGAACTTGGTCTCCACAATCCGCTCTAGACTCTTCTGGTTCAGCAAGATGTCAGCAATTTTCTTCTCCAACTTCTGCGTAGCACTCACAAGATAGGACATGTGGTAATTCTTCATCTTAAGAATAGGAGAACTAGAGGCTCTTGCTGCTTCTACCTGGGCCTCAGACTCTATAGATGTGTGTGTGCAGCAGATGAAGTGGGGTGAGATGGATCCATCACCACAACATTATCTTCAAACTCTGGCTAGAGGGGCAGGTGTGGTCGATCAAGTAGATATAAGATCTTTCCAACCATGTAATTGATGAGCATCTGAATATATGTAGCATATCCACCAGATCTCTTCTCATCTATAGCAGTGCTCTTGTAATATCCATCACTTTGATCCTGGTGCGACCGCCAATGTGATGGAATAGCCGTGGATCATATTTTCATCTCCTCATTTGGGCATCAAAGTGTGCCTCAAAATGGTGTTGGAGGTAGTTAATATTGCTTGCAAAAAGTAAATTGAGCCAATTGTGGGTCTTCACAAAACTCCTGGGGAGTTGGGTTATACAAGTTAGCCATGGAGTTGTGATTCATCTTGGACTCTGAGTACACATCCAAATATCCATCCTGCACCTTGGGGACTCCTAAGATGGTAGCCCACTCATCAATTGTGGATTGGTACCTAGTGCCTTCTATCATCCACACTACCATGCCATGTGGATAGAAGTGTGAGTGGAGTAAAATTGCATGATGAGCTCATCATTCCATGCAGTCATTTCTTTCCCAATGAACTCATCAATGCCCATCATCATGAAGCTCTCGTGGACATGGACAAAGTAGTCATCATTGGAATTGATCTACTTCCAATCAACATACCTCATGTCACTCAAAATAGGGTTCTTGTCAAGCAACATTGTATCATAAAAATCTTGTTGCTCCTTGGTGTGAAAATGAGTATCAATAGCATTTCTCCTCGTGATAGCATGCAGATCATTTTCTCTCCACTTCCTCACCCCTTGGTCCTTTCTCTACTTCATGTTCTCAGCAACTGGATGGTCATCATTATGACCAGGAAGGTGGGGCCCGAGATTTCTCACCATAGCTATGTCCTCTTCTTCTTCACGGGGTGGTGCAGCACCTCTAGAAACTGAACTCTTGCTCTTCTCTACAACTGTAATATCTCTAGTAGTTTTCTTAGGCTTGGTGGCATCCTGCTTGGCCTTGGTGGATGGTTTGCTGGGCATGGCATCAACCATAAGCTTCATCTCCTTGGGAGGAGGTAGATTTGCTGCTGGTTCCTCTTCTTCTTCATCTTCTTCATGATACTCAGGAGTAGTTTATCCATAGACTTGGTCCTTCATGGACCACTAGGGTTCTCTAGAGATAGAGACATTGCTCTCTTGGCAGCAACTGATTCTGGGACTTTCTTTGCAGCAGCTCTCTCTTTCCTCTCAGGCTGTTTCTTTGATGCGACCTCATGAGGGACAAAGTCCTCATCCTCCATATCAGAATTTATCTGCTTCCTAGACCTAGTAGCTGCCTTGGGTAAGCTATGTCAGCTAGGGATTCCTAGGTCCTTAGAACTATCCTCTGGACTAGCGCCTGCATCCAAGGTAAGGACATGCAAGTGTAAGTACACGGTAGGGATAGGAAGATCAAACACAATGAAGGTACGGAGATTTTTGACATGGTTTTTATAGGTGGTACTATCGTACATCCACGTTGATGGAGACTTCAACTCACGGAGGGTAACGGCTGTGAGAGTACATGAAGGGCTCCACCCACGAAGGGTCCATGAAGAAGCAACCTTGTCTATTCCACCATGGCTTACATCCATGAAGGACTAGGCTTACTTGGGGTAGATCTTCACGAAGTGGGTGATATCCTTGCCCTTACAAACTTCTTGGTTATACTCCATATGATTTGGAGGCTCCCAAGCAACATCTAACAAATCTAGGATACACCACTCTCCGAAAGGTAATAGGTGTGGTATGTATGATTAACTCCTTGCTCTAGTGCTTCAAAAGATAGTCTCCTCAACACTCAATCAATCTCTCACAAAATTTGGATTGGTAGAAGAAATTGATTGGGTGTAAAGCAACCCCGGGAGCCTAGAAATCAACATTCATATGGTTGATGTGGAAGATCTTGATCTCAACACATGAGTAGGTGGTTCTCTCTCAGAAAATGAATATTGGACGTGTTTGCTTGTTCTGTGTGCTCTCTCTTCGAACGAGAGTGAGGTGGAGGGGTATGTATAGCCACATCCAAAATTCTAACCGTTACAACATTACTGCCCAACTCAGTGGAACCGAACTAAAAGCCCGGTTGCACTGACTAGTGCAAAATGTCCTAACTTTTGGCGTTTTGGTGAGACCGGAAGATAACATCTTGGTAAGACTGATTCGGTTCGCCTAGGCAGTTCCAGTGACTCGGTGGTACCGAAATGCAAAACTCATAAATTCCAAATTGAGCAATTGAGCAACAACAAGGTGGTCACTGCTTTTTGGCTGTACTGAAGCAAGTTTCGGTTATACCGAGTTGCTAGGGTTTGGCTTGGGTTCTGTCTAAGGAAAACTCGATGGGGCAAAATAGAAAATATTGGTGGCACCAAATTTGATCATTTGGGTATTGGTCAAAATGTTTTGTGGGAGAAGGACTGAGGTTTTTGGTGGCTAATCTCCAAGCACTTTGAGCAACCAGACCATTATCTATACCTCATCCCTTTTTAACAGTATTGGATTTCCTATGGACTCAATTGTGATATCTCACATAAAGTAAAATGTAGAGTCTTGAAGCTCTTGCTAGTTGATGCTCCTTACATCTAGGGATCCTACTCAGAATCCTAGCCAATCCATTCATTGAACTTTTCCTGAAATATGCTTGCTACGTCGACAGAAACCTTCTCTCGTCTCTTGAGCTTGCGTTGGTTTTTCCCTTGAAGAGGAAAGGGCGATGCAGTACATGAGCAATAAGTATTTCCCTCAGTTTGAGAACCAAGGTATCAATCCAGTAGGAGAATTGCGTCAAGTCCAAAGTACCCGCACAAACACAAAAGAGCTTGCACCCAACGCTATAAAGGGGTTGTCAATCCCTTCAAGATTGATTACAAAGTGAGATCTGAAGGCGGAAAGTGCAACGAAGTAAAAGAGTAAGGCTGAAAATATGGTGTGAAGTAGACCCAGGGGCCATAGTGTTCACTAGAGGCTTCTCTCAAAATAGCAAATATTACGGTGGGTGAACAAATAACTGTCGAGCAATTGATAGAACCGCACAAAGTCATGACGATATCTAAGGCAATGATCATACATATAGGCATCACGTCCGAGACAAGGAGACCGATACTTTCTGCATCTACTACTATTACTCCACACATCGACCGCTATCCAGCATGCATCTAGTGTATTGCGTTCATAACAAACAGAGTAACGCCTTAAGCAAGATGACATGATGTAGAGGGATAAATTCATGCAATAGATATAAACCCCATCTTTTTACCCTTGATGGCAACAACATGATGCATGCCTTGCTACCCCTTCTGTCACTGGGTGAGGACACTGCACGGTATGAACCCAAAACCAAACACTTCTCCCATTGCAAGAATCATAGATCAAGTTGGCCAAACAAAACCCACAACTCGAGGTGAATTACAAGGATACGAAATCATGCATATAAGAGATGAGAAGAAACTCAAATAAGATTCATAGATAATCTGATCATAAATCCACAATTCATCGGATCTCGACAAACACATCGCAAAAGAAGATTACATCGGATAGATCTCCATGAAGATCATGGAGAACTTTGTATTGAAGATCCAAGAGAGAGAAGAAGCCATATAGCTACTAGCTATGGACCCGTAGGTCTATGGTGAACTACTCACACATCATCGGAGAGGTCATGGTGTTGATGAAGAAGCCCTCCGTATCTGAATTCCCCTCTGGCAGGGCACCAGAACGTGCCCCAGATGGGATCTTGCGGGGACAGAAGCTTGCAGCGGCGGAAAAGTACTTTCGACGATCTCGTGAGTTTTTCTGGAATTTTTGGGAATATATAGGCGAAAGACCTAGGGCAGAGGAGGCCCAGGGAGCCCACAAGCCAGGGAGGCGCGGGCCCCCTGGCCGCGGCTAGGGGGCTTGTGGGGTCCCTGGTGGCCCCCTGCCTTGGTTCTCAAGTTCCCCGATCTTCTTCTGTTTCGAAAAAAAATCTTTTTGGAAGTTTCGTTCCGTTTGGACTCCATTTAAAATCCTCCTCTGAAAAGGGTCAAAAACATGGAAAAAACAGGAACTGGCAGTTGGCACTGAGTTAATAAGTTAGTCCCAAAAAAGATATAAAAGGCATACAAAACATCCAAAGTTTGACAAGATAATAGCATGAAACCATAAAAAATTATAGATACGTTGGCGACGTATCAAGCATCCCCAAGCTTAACTCCTGCTTGTCCTCGAGTAGGGAAGTGATAAAGACTGAATTTTTGATGTGGAATGCTACATAGCATAGTTGTCCTTTGTAACTTCTTTTGTGTTACATGAATGTTCAGATCCGTAAGATTCAAAACAATAGTTTTCTATTGACATGAAAACTATAATACTTCAAGCAAACTAGCAAGGTAATCATGAACTTTCAAAATAACAAGGCCAAAGAAAGTTGTCCCTTGTCACAACCCTAGATTGTCTTGTTGTTTTTATTTTTGGTTGCATCAGAAAGCATCCATGCATCATGTTAAAATCCTTTTGAACCCTAAATGGGGATGACCAAACCCTAGCACCAAATAAAATCCAAATAGGATCAACAAGGATTATTTTCAATAACCCAATTGGTCTCCAAAAATGTTTCCCCTTTTTGATAAATGTTGAAAACAACATACCAGGGGTGAAACCTATTTTAAGAATACTTTTGGCATTTTATTTTAAACTCAAAAACCACTGAAATCAATTAATTAATTGATTTCAAATACTTCCTAGTTTTATAAAATGTTGAAAACTTCACATGGGGTTGGAAATATTTCAAATAACACCCCAGAGTTGTTTAGCTATTTTCTTTGAATTAGTTGGAGCCAAAACAAATAAAAGAAATGTCAGAAATATCAAACAGAAAGAATAAAAAGAAAAAGATAAAAATCTTACCTATCATGCGCTCCTGGCTGGCCCAGCCCACCAAGGGCGAGGAGGTCATCTTCCTCCTCCCGCAGTGTGCAGGTGAGGTGTCGGCCGCACGTTCGCCGACGGCCACCTCCTGCTTCGCGCTGGAGGCACCCCCTCCGACCCTATCTCCCCGTGCTGAGAAGCCCCGAGGTGCCCTCCTCTCATTCCTCTCCTCGCACGCGTCTCTCCTCTCCCCTAGCTCCCTCTCCGCGACCACCGAGCAAGCTCGCCGCCGTTTCTCACTTCTACCCCTCCGGCAACCGCACCCCTCCACGACCCCGGCAACCGCACCCCTCCGGCCTACCTGAGAGACTCAGAAGCTCCGCCGTGTTCCTCTTCGTCCTCAGAATGAAGCCAGAAGGGCCGAGGTCCTTTGTCGCCGCAGCTACGCCGTCTTCCCCATCTTCGGCCGCCGGCAACCTCGAGGCCGATTTGCCCTGCCCCGAGCTCCTCCTCCGTCGCTGTTTCCCCCTTTGGAACTGCCGTGAGCTCCTGCTCCTCCTCCTATGCTCTCCCCCTCCTTTCCTGCCCTCTAGTGCCAACCCCCACCATGGCCGACTCCGGCCACCGCCCGAGGTCGTCGCCGGCCTCGTTCCGGCCACCTCCTGGCCCGTGGCTTGGTCGGAACGGATGCGGCGCACCTCCAGCTTCCCGTAGAGCCTCTCCGCGCGCCGTTTGGTCAACGGAAGAAGTTTTCCGGCGAGCTCCGCCGTGCCTGGCAGCGCCGGCGGCTCAACGCCGTTGAGGCCGACCCCCTCTGACCATGGGTTGACTCCCCTGGGTCACCTACAGGTGGGGCCTAGCCCCTGCTAAGTTTTAGTTAACCACAAAAATTAAATAAATAGGTTAACTAATCTAATGACTCACTGACAGTGGGCCCAGACCCTAATTAGGAATAAAAGATTAAAATTAAACTCTTTCTAACACTTGTGTCACTGACTAGTGGGCCCTGGCTGTCAGGTTTGACCTGGCCGGCCAGTTGACCTGCTAACGTCAGTGCTGATGCAATAATAGTATTTTCTGTTTATAAAATAATTCCAAAAAATGCTGAAAACTTCTAAAAATCATATAAAATAATCTGTAAGTCCAATGAAAATAATTTATATATGAAAAATGATCCGAAAAATCCAAAGAATCTGAATATGGCATTTTCATGCATGTTTGAAAAAGTTAACATCACCAAATAGGCAAAATGGTGAATAGGATAAATTTAATAAATAGTTTGGAGTTGGAATTTCATTCCTATTTGAATTCCACTTCAATTACTATATTCAAACATTGAGCTAGCAAAACCAGTACCTCAAATTGCCATCTTCATGCATGTTAAAAACAAGTTATACCTGAGCATCAGATCGAATCAATTAAAAGGGTATCCGGAAAATACCTTGTTAAAGTGATGTTTGAATCGTAATTCAAATCCAGCTTCAACCTAAGAAATGGTAGCTATATTGGCCCTGTCACATTTCATCTCTATTTCTTGATCATGCATCATAGTGTTGCATTTCCGTGAAGTGATTGTTGTTCCTTTCTTGTTTGCCGGTGTTGTTCCCTCCCGGTAGATGATGGTTCCCACGATGTGATCATTGACATTGATGAAGACTCATTGCTATCTTCAGACGTGTCAGGCAAGCAAACCCCCTTGAGCATATTGATACAAACCCACTCTCTCGCTCCTGCTCTCTTTTACTGCATTAGGACAAACACGATTCAACTGTACATGTTATCGGTAGTTGAACCCATTCCTCTGCATGACCTGATTTTGTCACAGTAAATAGTTGAAACCATTTAGCATGAGTAGCAACTGCTTGAGCCTTGTTGTGCTTACTCATCCATGCTTGCTTACAATGCCTGTTGTGCTTAGAGTCGTGTCGGGTCTGATCCATCTGGATGATGAATCGGAATGGTTGTGATCATGTCCTACAGTGTGAGAGTAAAAGTGTGAATCCGATTTGGTAAAGGTAGCGATGAGAGGCCATGTAGGAGTACACGGTGGGTTGTCTCATTGGGACCGTCCTTAAGAACTGAGTTCTGTGTATGTTATCCAAGACAAGATACTACCATGCATTGGGCCCTGAAATATGACCCCGCTCTGCTTATTAATTACCTAGATCCCTGTCCAGGAGTTGCAATTAGTTTCTGATGTTTGTAGGAAAAGTGTTGGTGGCCGTGTTTAGCTCTGCCCGACGGGGTAGGCTTCTCTGCGGTAGATACACAGTGGCACGGTGTACCAAATGGCACCCGGATGGTGGGCTTGGGAACCCTGCGCACATCGTTTGGGGCCATAGAGGAAACCTCGGCCGGACTTCCTTGCAGGTTCAGTCTCAAATAGGTGATAAACCTAGACTAGGGTCTTGTGTGGTTAACGGTCGTGGCCGACACCCACGCCAGTGCTTCCGCTTGAAGGTTGCCGAGATGCATGACGTGCATATGGTGCTAAGTGGTGAGAGCATGTGTGAAGAAGTATACCCCTGCAGGGTGATTCAATCTGTTCAAATAGCCGCGTCCTCGGATATGGACTACTTGGAAGCATTACGTGGTACATAGACAATTTAAATGGATATTCTAAAACATGCAAAATAAGTGTGAGTGCTATGGAAGGCCTTCTCGTAGGGATACAAGAGTGGATCCATAGTGGTGTATTGAATTGGTGAATATGCGGACTCGTGTGCGCTATCCCACGTCAAAGAAAGAACTTGTAGCCGTAGTACAGGTTAGCCAAGAGTCAAAGCTGGCTTGCTGCAATCAAACCCCACAACCCTTCCATTGAAACATGATGCATATGTAGATAGTTCTGATGTAAGTCTTGCTGAGTACCTTTGTACTCACGGTTGCTTTATTTATGTTTTGCACAGAAGATTTAGTCTCTTTAAAAGGTTCTACGCGACGTGTTCGATGTTGACCGGAATAGCTTGGGAATCCCAGACAGAGGTCTGGCTCCTTTGGTAGGGTCGTAGTAGATTTTCAGGCTCTTCCAGCCACTTTTAGTAGATGTCTGTACCCAGACATGATTTGCTTCCGCTTGTTGTTTGTATGACTTGAGTGTCGGGTCATGGGACCCCTGTTTGTAATAACACACTATGTTGATTCTTATGAATCCTTAATAAAAGCTTGAGTCATAGATTTATGTTTTGATTCCATGTTGTATCTACACATATCGTGCATATTGTGTGTATGTTATGAAATGCATTATATGTGTGGGATTCGACACCTAGTTGTGTGCCTTTAGTAGTACTCTTGGGAAATGCCTCTTTGTGCTTCTATCGAGCCTTGGTAGCTTGCTACTGCTCTAGACACATTGATTGACCCGCGTGTATCCTTCTTTGCTGCTGTGTCTGTCCCCTCGGGGAAATGTCACGCGGTGTAATGGAGTCCTTGTAGCTTGCTACGACTCGTCTACACACGCTGTTGATCGACACCTCCTTTGCTGGGTTATGTATGCCTGTCCCTGTATGGATGTACCGCTTGGGTTTATAACTAGTCATGTCGACCCGGGTTCTTTGTCGTTTGAACGCTAGCAACATATTCATATACGTGAGCTAAAAGACGCAAACGGTCCCGGCCAAGGTAAGGTGGCATCCGTGGAGTTTACCGTGCGTGAGGCCGCAAAGTGATGTGATGTGTTACAGACTGGGTTCTTATGACTCAGGATCGGGGTCCCGACAGCTTTGGTATCAGAGCCTGACTGCCTATAGGATAACCAAGCCAAACTGGTTGATGTTGAGTCTAGCAACTCTTTAGTTATATAAGAGAATTGTTTGTGGAAGGGAACGTAAGGCTCTTTTTACTCCTTTCCTTGTGTCATTTTTATTCTGAGTCATCCTCCTCTTTATTCTACGGGGTTTAAGAATTAGGCTTTCTCATCTATTCATTAGGATGCCGAGTTACTATGCTGGAGACTTACAGAAAAGTTGTTGTCTTCCTGGATCAGTGTCTCCATAAGAATTCAATTGTTATGTTGTTAGTTTTCTTGCAGGTTGCCTCATATTTCATGCCCGCACAGCCGTTATGTTGTCCGAGTTTTCCAAAGTCCCCAAATAGTCTGATGCGATTGCAAATTCCTTCCTCTTTTCCCAATGTCTTTTGGCCGGACAAAGCACACTAATAACTGTGTTGAGGTACTCTATTACCTCGACGTTTTGTTGAAGTATTAGGGAAACATGTTACTCCGAAAACTACCCAATAGTCTAGATGTGTGCTATGTCTTCCAGTGTGATATTTCTGGCCATCATTTTTGGAAACATCTCGTGATGTTATTTAGTTTTTAGGTATTCTATTTCTGGGTCATTGAATCCAAGGATCATTCTGCTCATCTCTCTTGATAGTGTTGCTAGTTCCTTTAGAATGATTAGTAACATTGTTGTAGCTCCCAAGGTTCATGGTATATCATTCTTCCAACACCATGAATCATCTTTGGCAGAAGTTCTCCGTGAATTAAAGATCATAACAAGAGTGCTCGTGATGAGTTCTCTACCCCATATTGTGATTCTGCCTACTCCGCCCTTCTGTACGGATTATCTGGAAGAATTATGTTGAACCCGTTCGACATGCTAATCCATGCATCCACAACTCAGGAAACCATGTGCTCTTGAGTTGGCCCTATCTAGTTCTATTCTGACCTTCATCCATGAGAGGATAGTCAATAATAGTTGTGCATTTGTGTCATTAATGTCTTTTATTTCGTGGTCTGTTGTTCTATTCTCGAATGACTGGGAGAAGCAAACTCCAGTACCTCATCCATTTCTTGGATTGAGTCAAAGTAGTTGTATCCCACAGATCGAAATGTTAAACCAGCTTTTGTTCTGTTCTATCTTGGAGTATTACTCTCTTGTTGTCAAGAATGTTGTGAGAATTGCACCATCTCTTAGGAACTCTTGATGTAGTGACACTTCTCGCTATCATTGTTCATTCCTTGGTTTTCGTGTTGGTTGTAACCGGAATATCGACAAGTGAACCATGATGTGTGAAATCAATACTCCTAGCAATGCCATTGTTTAGTAGTTAATGGACAATAAATTCACTCTTATGGTGATGATGATTGAATCGTCATCCTAAGATTGACCGTGCTACCTAGTCCATGTTTCATGGTGCACTTTTCGATCAATGAGTTAGGATTTTGTCAATCCCTCGCTCTATTGATCACATCATCTTGCCCTGAAAAGCGAGATTGTTCCCGAGCTTAATAATATATCGGTGGTTCATGATTTTCCGAATATCTTCTCGGAAGTATTACCAGGTTGTTTCCTGACTGTTATGATAGAGCTCGTGATCAAGTTGGTTTCTCTATAAGCCATCTTCTCCAAGAATCCGTGTTGGATACCCCGAGCTAGTTGGTTAAGCTAAACAACAACTTGGAGAGTTGGAAGATAAAAGCTTCGCCTAAACTTAGCTCATTTAAAAAGGATATTTTTCCTGTTGTGTGAGTCTGAAGAAAGATGATATTTTCATCGGTTGATTCATGTGATCAATTGTTGCATATATTATTTTGTTCAGTTTTGATTTGAGTATGGGCTATGGTCAAATCAAACTCAGAACCAAAGATTTTAGTAACGGTGTCTTACTCAGGGATTTCCTTGAGCCTACACTATTGTATTCTTTGATCTGACCAATGCTATGGTCTTGCTCACATAGTTGTGGAAATCCACTTATATGGGTATTTTGATGAACTATTGTTGAGCCCATTAACAACACTTTTGTCTTCTCCATAATTTATGTTGGACATCAAGCTAGTGCTGGAAACTTTGTAGACATTGTCTTCGTGTCTCATGCACGAGGTATATGTTAGGTGTAAGAAGTGAATTCCTCTAATTCATGTGCATCTGATGCAAGTTGTCACCGTGAATTCGAGAAAAGTTAATTTGTTTTCTTCGGAATCATCTCAAGTCAGTCATGCACGTGTGAAGTATTCTATGGTCTGAGAGATTAGCTACCTCCATTCCATATGTATCTCCTAGCACACCAAGCCACTGATTGATTTGTTCAAGGAAAAGAAGTTAGGTGTTATTCCTGAAGGGCCAAAACGGAGTTGCACATGGCTTCGATATCCGCAATGATGGTTCCCAAATCAGAACTCAGTAGTGTTTTGTTGTAAGATTTATATGTGTTCACAGTTGTCTTGGGCAGTGTGTTCACGTGGGTCTTGCAATCCAGCTCATGTTTTGGAGTTGTCTCCCGTAGTTCATTTCCTGAGAATCACACAACGTTATCTCGTCGATTTGTGTTGCAAACTTTCTTTTCGGACATGCTGAGTCTGAAGCATCGTGTCACCAACCGGAGCTGAATCTCAGGCAGTTATAATGGTTGGAACTTTCCCCAAGAATTATAGTATTGGTCTCTATGTAACCCGGTAAAGTGATGTAATGGCTAACACACCTAGCCGGAAGACTTGATATTATAATATCTTGTATCAGCAATCTTAGCCATCTCCCCGTGAGGTTTTGTATGACTTATTTTGGAAGTTGTTCCTCATGGACTCCCTTTGATGCCCCGAATTCTGACCTATACTTGATGTGCTAGATATCAAGCATGATCTATAATTGGGTTGTGCTAGTACATCAAGGAGAACATTAGAAGCGGAGTGCTAAATGTCTCTCGGTCGATCAACCAGATTTCGTTCTCTTGGCACAGCTAAGGTGAAATCTGAGGAAGTGTTGTCTTCCTTTGCATCTCCATCCTCCATCACTGTTCATCATGGTAGTATGTTGTGTCACCAGGATCCTTGGCACGTATGTTGGTAAACCTTGATGAATATGGAAATGCTCAAGTTCTTGAGAGCACGCTCAGACACTAGGTTATATCCTCGGTAATACTTGGAATGTGCCTTCCGTTTGCCGAGTTGTTCTATAACTCTAGTTTCTTTCCAACCTGTGTATGCCATTCTTTCAACTTCCTTCAAACAATCATTTGTGAATTGTCTTCCCTGGTAGGAAGAGTTTCAATGATCTTAGGATCAAAAGTAATTCTTTTTGCCACTTAAGGGGAATAACTCTAAGAGTCACCTTCCTAAGGTGCCCCGTTGTGGTATGAAGGGTAACTTAATCCTCGCTACTTTGAAACCTCACCACCATCTGTTTTAAGCCTGGATTTGTTGCCTACCAATTGAACCTCTGTCATATGTCTCACTTCCTCGTCCGTGTTATGTGTGTTGTGTCTCAGCTCAAGGGACGTTCCTACGTCTCATTCTATGAGTTGATCTTGAGTTGCTCGATCTTCGAGGAGATCGAATCTTGTGTAGTCTCCCTGTTCTTTTGTCGACAAGCTAGATGAAGACCTCAAGGACAAAGATGTCAAGATCAACATGGTGCGATGAATCAACGTCCTCGAGAGGAGCAAATGGATCGTGAAGATTGTGATAGTTTAGTGTCCCCTCTTCCTCTTCCCGACTACGCTTGAATCTCGGGACGAGATTCTTGTTTAGTGGGGGTGAGTTGTCACAGCCCTAGATTGTGTTGTTGTTTCTACTTTTGGTTGCATCAGAAAGCATCCATGCATCATGTTAAAATCCTTTTGAACCCTAAATGGGGATGACCAAACCCTAGCACCAAATAAAATCCAAATAGGATCAACAAGGATTATTTTCAATAACCCAATTGGTCTCCAAAAATGTTTCCCCTTTTTGATAAATGTTGAAAACAACATACCAGGGGTGAAACCTATTTTAAGAATACTTTTGGCATTTTATTTTAAACTCAAAAACCACTGAAATCAATTAATTAATTGATTTCAAATACTTCCTAGTTTTATAAAATGTTGAAAACTTCACATGGGGTTGGAAATATTCCAACTAACACCCTAGAGTTGTTTAGCTATTTTCTTTGAATTAGTTGGAGCCAAAACAAATAAAAGAAATGTGAGAAATATCAAACAGAAAGAATAAAAAGAAAAATATATAAATCTTACCTATCATGCGCTCCTGGCCGACCCAGCCCACCAAGGGCGAGGAGGTCATCTTCCTCCTCCCGCCAGTGTGCAGGTGAGGTGTCAACCGCACGTTCGCCGACGGCCACCTCCTGCTTCGTGCTGGAGGCACCCCCCGACCCTATCTCCTCGTGCTGAGAAGCCCCGAGGTGCCCTCCTCTCATTCCTCTCCTCGCACGCATCTCTCCTCTCCCTAGCTCCCTCTCCGCGACAACCGAGCAAGCTCGCCGACGTTGCTCACTGCTACCCCGGCAACCGCACCCCTCCGGCCTACCCGAGAGGCTCAAAAGCTCCGCCATGTTCCTCTTCGTCGTCAGAATGAAGCCAGAAGGGCCGAGGTCCTCTGTCGCTGCAGGTACGCCGTCTTACCCATCTTCGGCCGCCGGCAACCTCGAGGCCGATTTGCCCTGCCCGAGCTCCTCCTCCGTCGGTGTTTCCCCCTTTGGAACCGCCGTGAGCTCCTGCTCCTCCTCCTATGCTCTCCCCCTCCGTTCCTTCCCTCTAGCGCCAACCCCCACCATGGCCGACTCCGGCCACCGCCCGAGGTCGTCGTCGGCCTCGTTCCGGCCACCTCCTGGCCCGTGGCTTGGTCGGAACGGATGCGGCGCACCTCCAGCTTCTCGTAGAGCCTCTCCGCGCGCCGTTTGGTCAATGGAAGAAGTTTTCCGGCGAGCTCCGCCGTGCCTTGCAACGCCGGCGGCTCAACGCCGTTGAGGCCGACCCCCCTGGGTCACCTATAGGTGGGTCCTAGCCCCTGTTAAGTTTTAGTTAACCACAAAAATTAAATAAATAGGTTAACTAATCTAATGACTCACTGACAGTGGGCCCAGACCCTAATTAGGATTAAAGATTAAAATTAAACTCTTTCTAACACTAGTGTCACTGACTAGTGGGCCCTGTCTGTCAGGTTTGACCTGGCCGGCCAGTTGACCTGCTGACGTCAGTGCTGATGTAATAATAGTATTTTCTGTTTATAAAATAATTCCAGAAAATGCTGAAAACTTCTAAAAATTATATAAAATAATCTGTAAGCCAATGAAAATAATTTATATATGAAAAATGATCCGAAAAATCCAAAGAATCTGAATATGGCATTTTCATGCATGTTTGAAAAAGTTAACATCACCAAATAGGCAAAATGGTGAATAGGATAAATTTAATAAATAGTTTGGAGTTGGAATTTGATTCCTATTTGAATTCCACTTCAATTACTAGATTCAAATATTGAGCTAGCAAAACCAGTACCTCAAATTGCCATCTTCATGCATGTTAAAAACAAGTTATACCTGAGCATCAGGTCGAATCAATTAAAAGGGTATCCGGAAAATACCTTGTTGAAGTGATGTTTGAATCGTGATTCAAATCCAGCTTCAACCTAAGAAATGGTAGCTATATTGGCCCTGTCACATTTCATCTCTATTTCTTGATCATGCATCATAGTGTTGCATTTCCGTGAAGTGATTGTTGTTCCTTTCTTGTTTGCCGGTGTTGTTCCCTCCCGGTAGATGATGGTTCCCACGATGTGATCATTGACATTGATGAAGACTCATTGCTATCTTCAGACGTGTCAGGCAAGCAAACCCCCTTGAGCATATTGATACAAACCCACTCTCTCGCTCCTTCTCTCTTTTACTGCATTAGGACAAACACGATTCAACTGTACATGTTATCGGTAGTTGGACCCATTCCTCTGCATGACCTGATTTTGTCACAGTAAATGGTTGAAACCATTTAGCATGAGTAGCAACTACTTGAGCCGTGTTGTGCTTACACATCCATGCTTGCTTACAATGCCTGCTGTGCTTAGAGTCGTGTCGGGTCTGATCCATCTGGATGATGAATCGGAATGGTTATGATCATGTCCTACAGTGTGAGAGTAAAAGTGTGGATCCGATTTGGTAAAGGTAGCGATGAGAGGCCATGTAGGAGTACATGGTGGGTTGTCTCATTGGGACCGTCCTTAAGAACTGAGTTCTGTGTATGTTATCCAAGACAAGATACTACCATGCATTGGGCCCTGAAATATGACCCCGCTCGGCTTATTAATTGCCTAGATCCCTGTCCAGGAGTTGCAATTAGTTTCTGGTGTTTGTAGGAAAAGTGTTGGCGGCCGTGTTTAGCTCTGCCCGACGGGGTAGGCTTCTCTACGGTAGATACACAGTGGTACGGTGTACCAAATGGCACCCGGATGGTGGGCTTGGGAACCCTGCGCACATCGTTTGGGGCCATAGAGGAAACCTCGGCCGGACTTCCTTGCGGGTTCAGTCTCAAATAGGTGATAAACCTAGACTAGGGTCTTGTGTGGTTAGCGGTCGTGGCCGACACCCACGCCAGTGCTTCCGCTTGAAGGTTGCCGAGATGCATGACGTGCATATGGTGCTAAGTGGTGAGAGCATGTGTGAAGAAGTATACCCCTACAGGGTGATTCAATCTGTTCAAATAGCCGCGTCCTCAAATATGGACTACTTGGAAGCATTACGTGGTACATAGACAATTTAAATGGATACTCTAAAACATGCAAAAATAAGTGTGAGTGCTATGGAAGGCCTTCTCGTAGGGAGACGAGACTGGATCCATAGTGGTGTATTGAATTGGTGAATATGCGGACTCGTGTGTGCTATCCCACGTCAAAGAAAGAACTTGTAGGCGTAGTACAGGTTAGCCAAGAGTCAAAGCTGGCTTGCTGCAATCAAACCCCACAACCCTTCCATTGAAACATGATGCATATGTAGATAGTTCTGATGTAAGTCTTGCTGAGTACCTTTGTACTCACGGTTGCTTTATTTATGTTTTGCAGAGAAGATTTAGTCTCTTTAAAAGGTTCTACGCGACGTGTTCGATGTTGACCGGAATAGCTTGGGAATCCCAGACAAAGGTCTGGCTCCTTTGGTAGGGTCGTAGTAGATTTTCAGGCTCTTCCAACCATTTTTAGTAGATGTCTGTACCCAGACATGATTTGCTTCCGCTTGTTGTTTGTATGACTTGAGTGTCGGGTCATGGGACCCTTGTTTGTAATAACGCACTATGTTGATTCTTATGAGTCCTTAATAAAAGCTTGAGTCATAGAGTTATGTTGTGATGCCATGTTGTATCTACACATATCGTGCATATTGTGTGTATGTTATGAAATGCATTATATGTGTGGGATTCGACACCTAGTTGTGTGCCTTTAGTAGTACTCTTTACAGGGAAATGCCTCTTTGTGATTCTATCGAGCCTTGGTAGCTTGCTACTGCTCTAGACACATTGATTGACCGGCGTGTATCCTTCTTTGCTGCTGTGTCTGTCCCCTAGGGGAAATGTCACGCGGTGTAATGGAGTCCTTGTAGCTTGCTATGACTCGTCTACACACGCTGTTGATCGACACCTGCTTTGCTGGGTTATGTATGCCTGTCCCTGTACGGATGTACCGCTTGGGTTTATAACTAGTCATGTCGACCCGGGTTCTTTGTCGTTTGAACGCTAGCAACATATTCATATACGTGAGCCAAAAGACGCAAACGGACTCGACCAAGGTAAGGTGGCAGCCGTGGAGTTTACCGTGCGTGAGGCCGCAAAGTGATGTGATGTGTTACAAGCTGGGTTCTTATGACTCATGATCGGGGTCCCGACATCCCTACAAAATCATATAGTCTGGGTATGCTCTATCATCCTCACACAACTAATTTAAATCATGCACAACCTCGGTATTGGCCAAGTAATTGCTTTCGCAGTCTTACTTTCTCAAACTTTTTATAACTAGCACGCAATACACGAGCGTGAGCCATGGATATAGCACTATAGGTGGAATAGAGTGTGGTGGTGGTTGTGAGACAAAAAGGGAGGAGATGGTCACATTGACTCGGCGTATCAAAGGGCTATGAGATTCCCATTAATAGATATCAATGTGAATGAGTAGGGATTGCCATACAAAGGATGCACTAGAGCTATAAGTATGTGAAAGCTCAAAAGGAGAACTAGTGGGTGTGCATCCAACTTTCTTGCTCACGAAGACCTAGGGCAATTTGAGGAAGCCCATTAACGGAATATACAAGCCAAGTTATATAATAAAGATTCCCACTAGAATATGGTGGTGACGAAACGAGAGGCTCTCAATCATGAAGAACATGGTGCTATTATGAAGCACATGTGTGGAAAAAGATAGTAGCATTGTCCCTTCTCTCTTTTTCTCTCCTTTATTTTATTTTATTTTTTATTTGGGCTCTTGGCCTCTTTTTTTTCTCTTTTTTTATTGGGCTCTTTGGCCTCTTTTTTTTCCTCACATGGGACAATGCTCTAATAATGATGATCAGCACACTTTTATTTAGTCACAGCTCGAAGCTCGGAATGATGATGACTCTATAGGAAATGCCTCCGGCAGTGTACCGGGATGTGCAACGATCTAGCTTGGCGTATGACATTGAAACATCTCGCTAGCTATCTTAATATGATGCATTGGCAATATGAGAGTGACGGCACAAGTCATGAGACGGAACGGTGGGAGTTGCATGGCAATATATCTCGGAATGGCTATGAATATGCCATAGTAGGTAGGTATGGTGGCTGTTTTGAGGAAGGCATATGGTGGGTTTGTGTACCGACGAAAGTTGCGCGACACTAGAGAGGCTAGCAATGGTGGAAGGTGAAAGTGCATCTATACCATGGACTCACATTAGTCATGAAGAACTCACATACTTGTTGCGGAAGTTTTTATTAGTAATCGAAACAAAGTGCTAAACGCATACTCCTAGGGGAAGGGTTGGTAGGTGTTAACCATCGCGCGATCCCGACCGCAACACAAAGGATGACAATCAATAGATCAATTATGCTCCGACTTCCTAACATAGCGGTTCACAATACGTGCATGTTACAGGAATCACTAACTTCAACACAAGTATTTCTAGATTCACAACACCCTACTAACATAACTCTTAATATTACCAAATCCACGTCTCAAAACTAATTGAGAGGAATCAAAACTTCTCTTTCTACTCAATGCACATGAAGATGGAGATTTTTGTATCCTCTTTGGGTACCTGTCACCTTTGGGACTACTTTCATAGCACAAGCCAACTACCAAGTCACGCACCACCGTGCTCTAAAAGATCTAAGTGAAGCACATAGAGCAAAATTATCTAGCTCAAAATATAAAAGTGAAGTACGATGAGCATTCTAGCAAAATCACGATGAGTGCATGTCTCTCTCAAAAGGTGTGCAGCAAGGATGATTGTGACACGACAAAAAGAAAAGACTCCTACGATACAAGACGCTCCAAGAAAAATACATATCAAGTGGTGAATAAAAATATAGCTCCAAGTAATGTTACCGATGGATTGAAGACAAAAGAGGGGATGCCTTCCCGGGGCATCCCCAAGCTTAGGCTTTTTGGTGTCCTTGAATTTGGCTTGGGATGCCTTGGGCATCCCCAAGCTTGAGCTCTTTCCACTCTTTATCCCTTTGTCCATGAGAACATCACCCAAAACTTGAAAACTTCACAACGCAAAACTTAAACAGAAACTCGTGATATCATTAGCACAAGAAAACAAACTACCACCTCTTTAGGTACTGTAGCAATCTTGATTTCTATTTATATTGGTGTTAGATTACTGTATTCTCACTTCTCCATGGCTAGTACCCCCCGATACTATCCATAGTTTCATCAAAACAAGCAACCAACTCAACAAAAATATAATCTGTCAAAATCAGACCAGTCTGTAGAAATTTGTATACTTCGTATACTTCTGGTACCTCAAAACTTCTGAAAAATTTCGACTGCCTAGGAAAAAGGCATATCAACCATCAGCAAAACGAATCAACTCAAAAGCTCTTTCTGAATAAAAATGAAAAATAATCTCGTGAGCGAAAAGTTTCTGTCTTTTTCCAGCAGGATCAAACAACCATCACCAAGACTAGTCATAAAGGTTTTGCTTGGCTCAAACACAAAAAGAAACACAAGAGACACTATCGTAACAGAATTATGATGGTGTGGACGCAACAAAACAGAAAGAAAAAAAGTAAATTCATTGGGTTGCCTCCCAACAAGCGCTATTGTTTAACGCCCTTAGCTAGGCATAAGGCGATAGAATCACGTATCGTCGTTTTTGGTGCTCAAACCATAAGTAGCCCTCATCATGGATTCATAAGGCAATATTATTTTCGTTCTAGGAAAGTGCTACATGCCCTTATTTAAAGGAAATTGAAATCTAATATTCCCTTCCTTCATATCGATGATAGCACCAATAGTCCTTTGGAAAGGTCTACCAAGAATAATAGGGCATGTAGGATTGCAATCAATGTCAAGCACAATAAAATCCACGGGTACATAGTTCCTATTTGCAATAATAAGAACATCATTGATCCTTCCCATGGGTTTCTTGACAGTAGAATCCGCAAGATGCAAATTAAGAGAACACTCTTCAATCTCATTAAAACTGAGAACATCACATAAAGACTTTGGAATCGCGGAAACAATAGCACCCAAATCACACAAAGCATTGCATTCGTAGTTTTTGATTTTGATTTTGATAGTAGGTTCCCACTCATCATGAAGCTTTCTAGGGATAGAGACTTCCAATTCAAGTTTCTCTTCAAGAGATTTTATCATAGCTTCGACGATATGATCGGTAAAGGCCTTGTTTTGGCTATAAGCGTGTGGAGAGTTTAGCATGGATTGCATCAAGGAAATGCATTCAATCAAGGAGCAACTATCATAATTGAATTCCTTGAAATCCAAAGTAGTAATTTCATTACTACTCAAAGTTTTAATATCTTCTACTCCACTTTCAATGCTTTTAGCATCAAGATAGATAGACTCTGAATCATTGGGGCGTTTTTCAACCAAAGTGGATTCATATCCAGCCCCATCATCATTAGGTTCAACACAAGAAAACAAATATTCAATGGGAGTCACACCAAGCACTTTAAGATCTTCTTGATTCTTATCACGAGAATACGCCTTTTTAAGCTATTCATGTCTAGCACGAATTTGGGCAGTTCTTTCTTTGTTCTCACTCATGGAAACACGCATATCTTTCAAAGTTTCATCCATGTTGATCTTGGGAGGAGCACATCTAACTTTCAAAGCATCAATATCACTAGACATTCTATCAACGCTCCTAGCCAAATCGTCAATTTTGAGTAGTTTTTCCTCTATGGACGCATTGAAAATCTTTTGTGAGTTGATAAACTCTTTGATATTACTCTCTAGATCAGAGGGTAATCTATTGTAATTTCCATGACTATTGTTGTAGGAGTTGCCAAAGTTATTAGAGGAGTTACTAGGAAAAGGCCTAGGAACATAGTTTCCTCTAAAAGCATTGTTGTTGCCAAAAATATTCCTACCAACAAAATTAACGTCCAAGCTAGCGTTGCTACTCTCAATCAAGGAAGACAAGGGCATATCATTAGGATCTAAAGGAGCACTTCTACTAGCAACCAAATTCATTAACTCATCCATCTTAGCACTCAACGAGTTAATTTCTTCTATAGTGTGTACCTTCTTACTAATAGGTGACCTTTCAGTGTGTGTTTAGCAGATCTTTGGCAATGTCTAGACAAATGCTATTCTCGATTGCTCAACAATTAGAAATTGTCTTGCAATGACCCACCAGCGCGTGGGATCGAGGCAGTTTTCGAGGGTAGAGTATTCGACCCAAATTTGTTGATTCGCCAGTCAGGAAGTGAGAGGATACTCTCAAGTATTAGCAGCTGAATGTGTCAGATTCAACCACACCTAAAAGATTAGTATCTGCAAGCAAAGTATCAACAGCAAAGTAATATGATAACAACGGTGTCAGAAACGATCTATTGACGGCAGACTATTCCTAACGATTGTATCAATGACGCCAGAAGTTGCCGGTAGACGGGAAATATTCTTTCCAGTCAACGACGTGCGAACCAGTATTGTAGCAGGTAGCAGCAGTGTAACGAGTAACAGCAGTGGCAAGGAACAGCAGTAGTGACAGCAGTAGCAAGTAGCAACAGTAGCAAGTAAGAGCAGAGCAAGCAAGTAACAGCAGCAACAACAGTAGTAACAACACCAGAGCAAGACAAGTAACAACAGCAGTTGGACAAAATCATAGGCAATGGGTCGGTGATTTGTGTCACATCCCTGACCCCTTAAGCAAGTTAGTCTTGTGCTCATGTCTTCTTTGCATTTGCATCTAAGAAGGTTCAACAAAAACAAGAAAGTGGCAAAGGAAAAACTCAAAACCCTAGCTACTACTTTAAATAAAGGAAATCTCAAAGTAGTCAAAATCAATGAACCCAAAATGGCCTCAAGAAATGTTCAAACTTTCTGATAAATCATAAAAGTAAATGAGCATTGGAGAAAACTATTTTCTTGACACTTTAAGCATTTTAAATAAATGCAAAAATCTACTGGTTTCAAGTTTTAAATTTGAAATCAGAAACTATAAATTTTCAAAAATGTTGAAAACTTTGGAAATGGTTGGGAATATTATAACAAATATTCAGGTGTGTCTAAAATAATTTTTACCACCTTTTTGGAGCTGAAATAAATAGCAGAACATTAGTTAACAAAACAGAACAAAACAGAAAAGAAAAAGGAGGAAGAAAACCTTACCTGACGCCTGAGGAGGCCCAGCCCACCAGGGGCAGGGTCGTCTTCTTCCTCTGCCTTCTGGCAGAGGGGAGATCGACCACGGCGGCCCCCTCCACCTCCTGTTTCGCCGTGGCGAGCTCCAGAGCCTCCGTGCCAGTGCGACGACGGGGATAAGCTCCCCAGTGTCTCCTCTATCCATTCCCCAGCACCGTTTTCCCTCTCCTCTCGGATCTTGCCCTCCCTCCTGCTGCCGCCATTAGAGCCGACCTCGAGCTCGAGCCGCAGCGCTTCTAGCCACGGGAACATTCCTCCGAGTAGTTCGTTAGCTCCGCCTCGTTGAGCCGGTCCTCCCACCAGAAGCCGAAGTCTCGCTAAGCTCTGCATCGCCCCCAACGCCGTCGTCTTCCACCTCCGGCCGCCGGACCTCTCCCGTCGATTCGCTCCCTCCGGCGCCCCCCGAGCCCTTCAACAACACCATCGGAACCGCCGTGAGCTCATCGTCGTTTCCCCTCTCTCCCCACGCTCTTCCGTGCATCGTAGCCCCGTTCCCCACCAAGGACGAGAGCACCTCGCCGCCGGTCATGTCGTCGTCGTCGCTATGGTGTCAGATCCACGCGCTTGAGCTAGGGATCGAGCTCCTGGAGCCTCCAGGAGTGTGATGAGCTCATCAGCTGTCCTCCCCGTGCCCTAGAACCATCGCCCGTAGAAGGCCGAGCTTCGGCCGCCGCTTCAGCTCGTCGCCGGCGCCTCTCCCGGCGACCCTAGCTTCCCCTGATGCCCCTGCTAGATGCGGCGTTGCTCCAGCTACCCGTAGCTCCTTTCTGCGCCCAAAACCGACGGCCGATGCGCTGTCTAGCTCTCTCCGGCGAGCCCTCCGCCGTGCCCGTGGTCGCCGCCGACCATGCTCCGGTGGGGGCCGACGTGGCAAAGCTAACCCAGCAGCTTAGGGGCTTAATCACTCGCTGACAGTGGGCCCAAGGCCAAGTCAAACCCCTATTAGGACTGGTCAGTGCGGGATTAGTCCTAGAGAGGCTGACCAGTGGGTCCCCCCTGTCAGGTTTGACCTGAACAGGTCGGCTGACCTGCTGACGTCAGTCTGATGTAATAAATAGAATTTCCAGTATAAAATTAATTCCAGGAAATTGCTAAAACTTGTAAAAATCATAGAAATTAATCTGTAACTCCAATGAAAATAATTTATATATGAAAAAGTATCAGAAAAATTCAAGGATTCTGATTATGCTATTTTCAACTATGTTTGAAAAAGTTACAGAACCCTAAAATGTGGACTAAGGATTAATTCAATTCTTATAATTACTTTTTAAATGGAATTTGGAAAATATTCAAATTTCATTATGAATGCCATGATCACACACTGTCCTAACTACAAATCAGTACCTTAACATGACATCTCATGCATACTAACATCAAGTTGATCTGAGCATCAGGTCGAATCAATTAAAACGGTATCCGAGAATACCCCGTTTGAATTGATATTCGAATGTAATTCAAATCAACCCTAAGCCTAATACATATTGATTATAATAACTTATCACCTTGCATTCTCATGCCATGCTCATGCATCATTTTGATTGCATATGATTGTTTGAATGCTACCATTTATCTCGGTAGGCTCCGCACCCCCGAATTCCACCGAATATCCGTCTGACGGATATCGTTCCTCCTCTGAGCAACAAGGCAAGCAACCCTTTTGATCATCCCGATAATTCCCATGTTCTTGCTCCTGCACTTATTTATTGCATTAGGATCAAATGCTTCAACTGCTTTTACCACGTTAGTTGAACCCACTTCCTTTGCATGACCTAACCTTGTCACAGTAAATAGCCGAACCTTGCAACCTAGCATACCTGGTAGTTGCTTGAGCTATGATGTGCCTTATCCTGCTATGCATGCTATGCTTAGAGTTGTGTATGGTCTGTCATCTGGGAGATGAACAGAATTGTGGAATGTGTTCGGTGAGCAAAGGTTGTGTGTTGAACTTGATTTGGTAAAGGTACCGGTGAAAGGCTGTGTAGGAGTACATGGCGGGTTGTTTCACTAGAATCGTCCTTAGGAACTGAGTTCCGTGTATGTAATCCAAGACTAGATACTACCACATGCTGGGCCCTGAAATATGACCCCGCTCGGCCTATTAATCGCGTAGTACTCGGTCCAGGAGTTGCAAGTAGTTTCTGGTGTTTATAGCAATGCTGGAGGCCGTGTATGGTGCTGACCTGAGAGGTGGGCCGTGATACGGTAGGCAGTGGCACGGTGTACCAAGTGGCACCCGTATGGTGGGCTTGGGAACCCTGCGCACATCGTTTGAGGCTGTGGCGGAAACCTCGGCCGGACTTCCGTACGGGTTACTCTCAGATAGGCGATAAACCTGGACTAGGTACTAGTGTGGTTAACGGTCGTGGCCGACTCCCTCGCTGGGCTTCCGCTTGAAGGTGTGTGACGTGCACATGGCGATAAGTGGCGAGAGCGTGTGTGATGAAGTACACCCCTGCAGGGTTATGATCTATTCGAATAGCCGCGTCCGCGGATATGGACTACTTGGAGACATATGTTGTTCATAGATAACTTCAATGGCTACTCATAAAATTGCCAAGATAAGCGTGAGTGTCGTGGACGGCATTTCGTATGGAGACGGAATGATTCCATGATAGTGTATTGTTGTGGTGTTAGTGGACTCGTGTGCGAGAAATCAAGTTGTCAAAATTATTTGAAAATGCAAGTGTCTAGCCACGAGTCAAATGCTGGCTTTCCGCATGAAACCCCACAATACCTTTTGATACCTTGCATGAGTAGTTAGTTCTCCTAAAGTCTTGCTGTGTACCTTCGTACTCATGTTTGCTTAATAAATATTGCAGAGGTTGCTAATGACCCTAATGGAGGGTTCTTCGTAGACATCGACGACGACGAGTAGCTGGTGTCCCAGCTACGATCTGGCCCTATGTTGGATCTGTAGTATAGTCAGGCCATGTGCCTTTAGTTGCCGTGTCTGTACTTAGACAGTTTAAAACTCTTCCGCTGGCTTGTAACTGAATGACTGTTATTATGGGTCGTGAGACCCTTAATGTGTAATATTATGTGTGTGGCTCTTCCGAGCCTCTTAAATAAAGCTTGTATGTTTATGGTTATGTTGTGATGCCATCGATGTATCTATACATATCGGTATGCCATGCGTACGTGTGTCTTACTTGATATGTATGGGGTTCGAATACCTAGTCGTGAACTTTAGTAGCACTCCTTACAAGGAAATGCCCCTTTGTGATCCAACGAGCCTTGGTAGTTCGCTACTGCTCCGGACACATTGGTTGACCGGCATGTGTCCTTCTTAGCTGTTGTGTCTGTCCCCTTTGGGGAAATGTCACGCGACGTAATGGAGTCCTTGTAGCTTGCTACGACTCGTCTACGTTCGCTGATGACCGACACCTGCTTTGTTGGGTCATGTATGCGTGTCCTTGTGCGGTACTGCCACTTTGGTTTATGACTAGACATGTCGATCCGGGTTCTTTGACATTGGAATGCTAGCAACACTATTGCATACGTGAGTCAAAAGACGCAAACGGTCCCGGCTAAGGTAAGGCTGCAGCCGTGGAGTTAACCGTGCGTGAGACCGCAAAGGGATGCGATGTGTTACAGGCTGGATTCCTATGGCTTAGGATCGGGGTCCCGACAGCGTTGGTATCAGAGCCTGACTGACTGTAGGATTACTAAGCCAAACTGGTCGAAGTTGAGTCTAGAATTTCTTTAGTTATATATAAGGGAATTGTTTGTGGAAGGGAACGTAAGACTCTTGTTCTCTTCTCAAGATATTCTATTCTAGTCATCCTCGTCTTTTATGCGGGAATTAAGGACTAGGTTACTCATCTTCTCCTAGGCTCGTGTTTCCGATCGGTAGCTTATTGGACTACGGGTCGAGAGATATTGGGTTTCTTTTATTCCTGGGAAAAGGAAGTAAGTTTGATGATCGGAGAGTTGAACTTGATAGTTGAGTGGTTACGCTATTCCATTTTTGGGTTGTCTCAAAATTTGTTTTTGAGCATTTACAGCCGTTATGCTGCCCAATTATGCATTCGGAGCTCTAATGCTTTTGCATTACTCTCTAATTACAGATGCCTGGCCCTCCTTCTCGTTAGGTGGTACGTCTGACCAGGTGCATTGATGTGCCGGGTCATACGGCCATGCTGGTCCGGGTGATGTCGGTGTGCGGTTACCGCTGGTACCCCGAGTACACAGTGGAGGAACAGTACCGAGACTTCAACCAGAGCCAGTACATCTGCACTGTTAGGGTATTTCCAGATTACCCTGGAGCGGAGAAGCCAATCCATTGGTCCTATGGGTTGGGGGTCACTGTTGACATGGCAGTACAGGATGCTGCCTACTCAATGTTGACCATTATGAGAGCGAGACATGCACTGCTGCAGAATTCAGAGTTCTGCTATGTTCCGGCCTCTCAGCCTGGTGAAGAGGGATACCTCAATGGAGTCTATTTTGATCCTTCTATGGAGGATCCACTACTGCAGTCCACTGTTGAGATGCTAGAGAACAGAGACAGGGATGCTCGTGCTCTCCGCATGGAGCTTTATGCTACCCGTGCCCGTCTGTGGACAGCCTTGACGCAGCTGGCACCGGTAGTCCAGACAGGGTATGGAGAGATGGAGATGCTGAACCCTGTTAGGACCCATCTTCCGGCCCACGTTGACTGGCCAGCTATAGGAGGAGTCACACCTCTTCGGGGACCCCTCTTACCACCAGTCAGGGGACCAAGGCCACATCCGTGTCCTTATGGATCCCAGGGATCTCAGGCTAGAGTGTTCCCTGATCCGCAGGTTGAGCTTCCAGGTCATGGAGGTAATCTCTATGAGATGTTTTATGCGGATGCCTGAGCAGTGAGCGGAAGGATAGTGTGGTAGTAGCCGTACGTTCACAGTCCTGCGTGACTGGTGAAGTATGTATGTAATGTGAAATGAATTCCGCAGGCCTAGATAAATAATGTATAGGAAGCTTGTAAGCCTCTGATGAGTAGTTTCATAATTTCAGTAGTTTGCTCTTCGAGTAAGTTTGTACTGAACTATGTAAGGGTGTGTATGAACCATGGTGTATATATGGCAGTTGCTTGTTACCATGTTGTTCGGATATTCATTTCCGCATTCCGTGTGTTCAGTACATTCTTAATCCATAGCTAGTATTGTTATGATGTTGGTCTAAGCTATGAGTTTGTTTGTCAGGATGGTGTTCACCAGGTTGAACCGTGCCCCTGCTCATGAGCAAGGTGAGGGTAGTCAAGCGTCGCAGGAAGACCCGCCTCACCCACCTTCTCTGGTAGAAGTGATGCTTGAGGCAGAAAGAAACAAAAGGGAGACCAACCGTCTGCTAGAGCGTATTGAGCAAAATACGGCTCGACAGCCTAGGAATGCTGCAGTGTCCCTCAATGACTTTGTGAAGCTGAATCCTCCAAAGTTTCATCATTCCGTCGATCCCCTCGACGATGATGACTGGTTGTGCAGCATCTCACGCAAGATTCGCTCTGCGAATGTGTCTGAGGCCGACAAGGTGACCTTTGCGGCGTATTTCCTGGAAGGACCCGCCAATCTGTGGTGGGAGAATGTTGAAGCTATGCGTCCCGCTGAACCAGTGGCCACATGGGCAGACTTCAGTGCAGCCTTTCGTCTGCACCATATTCCAGAGGGCCTGATGGACAAAAAGAGAGAGGAGTTTTGTGCCTTCACTCAGGGCAAGTTGTCTGTGGATGCCTATAGCCGCGAGTTCGGTAATCTCGCCCGCTATGCAACAGAGGAGGTGTCTACTGACGCCAAGAAGCAAGCAAGATTCCGTAAGGGTCTGAGCCCTGAGCTCCGTCGTGATCTGCGCCTCCATGAGTGTGCAAGCTTTGAAGCCCTAGTCAACAAGGCGATCTGTGCCGAGACTGGTCATACTGACTTCGAAGCCACAAGGAAGCACTCCCGTGACTTTGGCTCGTCTTCTGGTTCCGCGTTTCCAAAACGCAGGCTGTGGGTTCCGAACAGTTCTCTGCTGCCAAGATACACTCCGAGGCCATCCTACGTGGCGCCTCAGACGAATCAGGCCAACCCTCCAGCAAAAGCTTATGGTGGTCCAGCTAGCAATGCTGCACCACGTGCCAACCAGGTGATATGCTACAAGTGTGGAGAACCAGGGCACTATTCTCGTGAGTGTCCTCAGAATGTGGGTGCCAAGCAACCCGGAAAGACCGTCGGGCAAGCCAAGTCGGGCAAAGCTTTTTATGTGAAGCCAACTCCTGCACGTGGCCGTGTGAACTATGTGTGAGTAGAAGAAGCTGCAGAGGATCCCGACGTCATACTGGGTACGCTTATTGTTAATCATCACCCAGCGTCCGTTCTCTTTGACACTGGGTCTTCTCATTCCTTCATTTCAGAAAGTTATGCACAGTTGCATAACATGTCTTTTTGTGATATGCCAATCCCATTGGTTGTCCAAACCCCTGGTAGTAAATGGCAAACCTCTAGGATAACCTATGACAATGAAATTCTAGTAGACAGGCTAGTTTTTCTAGCCTCATTGATAGCTTTGAAATCTTCGGATATTAATATCATCTTGGGCATGGACTGGATGTCAGCTCACTATGCCAAGATTGATACTCATTCTAGAAATGTCCAGCTTACCCATCCCTCGGGTGAGATAGTAAATGTCTCTACTCGAGTTGCCAAATGCGAACTCTATTCCCTAAATGCCAACCCTCTTCCAGAACTTGAAGACATTCCGGTAGTCCATGACTTCTCGGATGTTTTTCCAGAGGAACTGCCAGGAATTCCACCTGACAGAGATGTAGAGTTTGTGATAGATCTTGTTCCGGGAACTGTCCCAATAGCCAGGAGACCTTATAAGATGGCACCCCTGGAGCTAGCCGAACTTAAGAAGCAACTAGATGAGGCCTTGAACAAGGGTTTCATTCGTCCTAGCTCTTCTCCTTGGGCTTGTCCCGTCCTCTTCGTCAAGAAGAAAGACGGAACGGATCGGATGGTTGTAGATTACCGACCAGTTAATCTGGTCACCATAAAGAACAAGTATCCGCTCCCCAGGATCAACGATCTGTACGATCAGCTCGCTGGATCCTCAGTCTTCTCCAAAATGGATTTGAGGTTGGGTTATCATCAAATCAAGATTAAGAACGGGGACATTCCAAAAACGGCTTTTGTTACTCGTTATGGCCAATATGAGTACACCGTTATGTCCTTCGGTTTAACCAATGCCCCAGCCACCTTCTCTCGGCTGATGAATTCAATCTTCATGGAGTATTTGGATAAATTCGTCGTGGTATACCTCGATGATATTCTCATCTACTCGAAGAATGAAAAAGAACATGCCGAGCATCTAAGGCTGGTATTGATGAAACTTCGAGAGCATCGCCTTTATGCCAAATTTCAAAATGTGAATTCTGGTTACCAGAAGTGACCTATCTAGGCCACGTAATCTCTGGTAAGGGTATTGCTGTCAATCCCGAGAGAGTTCAAGCTGTCCTTGATTGGACTCAACCTGAATCGGTTAAGCAAGTTAGGAGTTTTCTTGGTCTAGCGAGCTATTGTCGCCGCTTCGTCGAGAATTTCTCCAAGGTTGCAAAGCCTCTAACTGAACTCCTCAAGAAGGATAAAAAGTTCGAGTGGACACCACAGTGTGAGCATAGTTTTCAGGAACTGAAAAGACGCCTGACTTCCGCACCTGTGTTGCTACCATCAGATTTTTCGAAGGACTTTGCTATCTATTGCGACGCCTCGCGACGAGGATTAGGTTGCATTCTCATGCAAGATCGTCATGTGATCGCATACGCATCTCGACAGTTGTGTCCACATGAGGATAATTATCCCACACATGACCTTGAGCTTGCAGCTGTGGTCCATGCACTAAAAACCTGGCGACATTACCTTCTGGGTAATCGTTGCGAAATATTCACTGATCACCAAAGTCCAAAATATATCTTCACCCAGCCGGATTTGAATCTCAGGCAAAGACGGTGGGTTGAGTTGATCTAGGATTACGACTTAGGGATAACTTACACCCCGGGGAAGACCAATGTTATGGCCGATGCGCTAAGTCGTAAATCTTATTGTAACAATTTGATGCTACAACAAGGTCAACCACATCTCCATGAGGACTTTCGGAAGTTGAATCTTCATATTGTTCCTCAAGGATTCCTTTCTACCCTGGTGGCGAAGCCTATTCTTAAGGATCAAATTATAGCTGGCCAAAAGCGTGACAAGGGTATATCACGGATCAAGGAGAATATTTTTAGCGGAAACACTAAAGAATTTTCCATGAACGATCAAGGTGTTGTGTTCTTCCGGAATCGTTTAGTGGTTCCTAAGAACCCACATCTAAGGCAGTTAATCCTTAAGGAGGCTCATGATTCTCCTCTCACCATTCATCCCGGTAGTACTAAGATGTATCAGGACCTACGCCAGAGGTTCTGGTGGACTAGGATGAAGAGAGAAATTGCTGAGTTCGTTGCTAACTGCGATGTTTGTCGTCGAGTTAAGGCAGAACATCAAAGGCCTGCTGGCACCCTTCAGCCTCTAGCTATTCCTGAATGGAAATGGGATAAAGTTAGCATGGATTTCATTACCGGCTTTCCCAAGACCAAGAAAGGAGATAATGCTATCTTTGTGGTCATTGACCGTCTTTCCAAAGTGGCTCATTTTCTTCCTGTTCGTGAGAGTGTAACAGCTAGCCAGCTAGCAGAGTTATATATCTCCCGAATAGTGTCTCTTCATGGTGTTCCCCTGGAGATTAACTCGGACCGTGGGAGTATCTTTACTTCTCGCTTCCGGGAAAGTTTTCAGAATGCCATGGGGACTCACTTATCTTTTAGCCCTGCTTTCCATCCCCAGTCAAGTGGTCAAGTAGAAAGAGTGAATCAAATCCTAGAAGATATGCTCCGAGCTTGTGTT
This sequence comes from Hordeum vulgare subsp. vulgare, assembly GCF_904849725.1. NCBI lineage: Eukaryota > Viridiplantae > Streptophyta > Magnoliopsida > Poales > Poaceae > Hordeum > Hordeum vulgare. Next base: position 61,829,821 of record NC_058521.1, on the reverse strand, counting down.
ATATCGTTCAGTATGAATTGGGAGAAGTGTCTTCCATTCGCCGAATTCGCTTATAACAATAGTTACGAATCAAGTTTGGGCAAAGCCCCTTTTGAAGTTCTGTATGGACGAAGATGTCGAATACCTCTTAATTGGTAAGAAACCGGAGAGAGGCAACTCTTTGGCCCAGATATGATCCAGGATGCAGAAGAGCAGGTTCGCATTATTCGTGAAAAGTTGAAAACAGCCCAGTCTCGTCAAAAGAGCCAATATGATCGTCATCATAAGGGTGTGACCTTTGAAGTTGACGAGAAGGCTTACCTTCGGGTTACACCTTTGAAGGGTACCCATCGTTTCGGTATCAAGGGCAAGTTGGCTCCTCGTTACATTGGTCTTTTTCGCATTCTTGCCAAACGAGGAGAAGTTGCCTACCAGTTGGAACTTCCTCCGCATCTTTCCAAGGTTCATGATGTTTTCCACGTCTCGCAACTCAGGCGTTGCTTTTCGGATCCTATCCGTGAAGTGGACCACGAAACGCTTCATCTCCAAGATAACCTTTCATACCGAGAATACCCCGTGCGTATTCTTGATCAAGCTGAGCGTACCACTCGACGTCGAAACCTCAAGTTTCTTAAAGTTCAATGGTCAAATCATTCTGAAAAGGAGGCAACTTGGGAAAGAGAGGATCGTCTTCGACTTGAGTATCCTGCGTTATTCCCGACGACTTCTAAATCTCGGGACGAGATTCTTTTGAGTGGGGGTGAGTTGTCACATCCCTGACCCCTTAAGCAAGTTAGTCCTGTGCTCATGTCTTCTTTGCATTTGCATCTAAGAAGTTTCAACAAAAACAAGAAAGTGGCAAAGGAAAAACTCAAAACCCTAGCTACTACTTTAAATAAAGGAAATCTCAAAGTAGTCAAAATCAATGAACCCAAAATGGCCTCAAGAAATGTTCAAACTTTCTGATAAATCATGAAAGTAAATGAGCATTGGAGAAAACTATTTTCTTGACACTTTAAGCATTTTAAATAAATGCAAAAAGCTACTGGTTTCAAGTTTTAAATTTGAAATCAGAAACTATAAATTTTCAAAAATGTTGAAAACTTTGGAAATGGTTGGGAATATTATAACAAATATTCAGGTGTGTCTAAAATAATTTTTACCACCTTTTTGGAGCTGAAATAAATAGCAGAACATTAGTTAACAAAACAGAACAAAACAGAAAAGAAAAAGGAGGAGGAAAACCTTACCTGACGCCTGAGGAGGCCCAGCCCACCAGGGGCAGGGTCGTCTTCTTCCTCTGCCTTCTGGCAGAGGGGAGATCGACCACGGCGGCCCCCTCCACCTCCTGCTTCGCCGTGGCGAGCTCCAGAGCCTCCGTGCCAGCGCGACGACGGGGATAAGCTCCCCAGGGTCTCCTCTATCCATTCCCGAGCACCGTTTTCCCTCTCCTCTCGGATCTTGCCCTCCCTCCTGCTGCCGCCATTAGAGCCGACCTCGAGCTCGAGCCGCAGCGCTTCTAGCCACGGGAACATTCCTCCGAGTAGTTCGTTAGCTCCGCCTCGTCGAGCCGGTCCTCCCTCCAGAAGCCGAAGTCTCCCCAAGCTCTGCATCGCCCCCAACGCCGTCGTCTTCCACCTCCGGCCGCCGGACCTCTCCCGTCGATTCGCTCCCTCCGGCGCCCCCCGAGCCCTTCAACAACACCATCGGAACCGCCGTGAGCTCGTCGTCGTTTCCCCTCTCTCCCCACGCTCTTCCGTGCATCGTAGCCCCGTTCCCCACCAAGGCCGAGAGCACCTCGCCGCCGGTCATGTCGTCGTCGTCGCTATGGTGTCAGATCCACGCGCTCGAGCTAGGGATCGAGCTCCTGCAGCCTCCAGGAGTGTGATGAGCCCATCAGCTGTCCTCCCCATGCCCTAGAACCATCGCCCGTAGAAGGCCGAGCTTCGGCCGCCGCTTCGGCTCGTCGCCGGTGCCTCTCCCGGCGACCCTAGCTTCCCCTGATGCCCCTGCTAGATGCGGCGTTGCTCCAGCTACCCGTAGCTCCTTTCTGCGCCCAAAACCGACGGCCGATGCGCTGTCTAGCTCTCTCCGGCGAGCCCTCAGCCGTGCCCGTGGTCGCCGCCGGCCATGCTCCGGTGGGGGCCGACGTGGCAAAGCTAACCCAACAGCTTAGGGGCTTAATCACTCGCTGACAGTGGGCCCAAGGCCAAGTCAAACCCCTATTAGGACTGGTCAGCGCGGGATTAGTCCCAGAGAGGCTGACCAGTGGGTCCCCCCTATCAGGTTTGACCTGAACAGGTCGGCTGACCTGCTGACGTCAGTCTGATGCAATAAATAGAATTTCCAGTATAAAATTAATTCCAGGAAATTGCTAAAACTTGTAAAAATCATAGAAATTAATCTGTAACTCCAATGAAAATAATTTATATATGAAAAAGTATCAGAAAAATTCAAGGATTCTGATTATGCTATTTTCAACTATGTTTGAAAAAGTTACAGAACCCTAAAATGTGGACTAAGGATTAATTCAATTCTTATAATTACTTTTTAAATGGAATTTGGAAAATATTCAAATTTCATTATGAATGCCATGATCACACACTGTCCTAACTACAAATCAGTACCTTAACATGACATCTCATGCATACTAACATCAAGTTGATCTGAGCATCAGGTCGAATCAATTAAAACGGTATCCGAGAATACCCCGTTTGAATTGATATTCGAATGTGATTCAAATCAACCCTAAACCTAATACATATTGATTATAATAACTTATCACCTTGCATTCTCATGCCATGCTCATGCATCATTTTGATTGCATATGATTGTTATTGAATGCTACCATTTATCTCGGTAGGCTCCGCACCCCCGGATTCCACCGAATATCCGTCTGACGGATATCGTTCCTCCTCTGAGCAACAAGGCAAGCAACCCTTTTGATCATCCCGATAATTCCCATGTTCTTGCTCCTGCACTTATTTATTGCATTAGGATCAAATGCCTCAACTGCTTTTACCACGTTAGTTGAACCCACTTCCTTTGCATGACCTAACCTTGTCACAGTAAATAGTCGAACCTTGCAACCTAGCATACCTGGTAGTTGCTTGAGCTATGATGTGCCTTATCCTGCTATGCATGCTATGCTTAGAGTTGTGTATGGTCTGTCATCTGGGAGATGAACAGAATTGTGGAATGTGTTCGGTGAGCAAAGGTTGTGTGTTGAACTTGATTTGGTAAAGGTACCGGTGAAAGGCTGTGTAGGAGTACATGGCGGGTTGTTTCACTGGAATCGTCCTTAGGAACTGAGTTCCGTGTATGTAATCCAAGACTAGATACTACCACATGCTGGGCCCTGAAATATGACCCCGCTCGGCCTATTAATCGCGTAGTACTCGGTCCAGGAGTTGCAAGTAGTTTCTGGTGTTTATAGCAATGCTGGAGGCCGTGCATGGTGCTGACCTGAGAGGTGGGCCGTGATGCGGTAGGCAGTGGCACGGTGTACCAAGTGGCACCCGGATGGTGGGCTTGGGAACCCTGCGCACATCGTGTGAGGCCGTGGCGGAAACCTCGGCCGGACTTCCGTATGGGTTACTCTCAGATAGGCGATAAACCTGGACTAGGTACTAGTGTGGTTAACGGTCGTGGCCGACTCCCTCGCAGGGCTTCCGCTTGAAGGTTGCCGAGGTGCATGACGTGCACATGGCGATAAGTGGCGAGAGCGTGTGTGACGAAGTACACCCCTGCAGGGTTATGATCGATTCGAATAGCCGCGTCCGCGGATATGGACTACTTGGAGACATACGTTGTTCATAGATAACTTCAACGGCTACTCATAAAATTGCCAAGATAAGCGTGAGTGTCGTGGACGGCATTTCGTATGGAGACGGAATGATTCCACGATAGTGTATTGTTGTGGTGTTAGTGGACTCGTGTGCGAGAAATCAAGTTGTCAAAATTATTTGAAAATGCAAGTGTCTAGCCACGAGTCAAATGCTGGCTTTCCACATGAAACCCCACAATACCTTTTGATACCTTACATGAGTAGTTAGTTCTCCTAAAGTCTTGCTGAGTACCTTCGTACTCATGTTTGCTTAATAAATGTTGCAGAGGTTGCTAATGACCCTAATGGAGGGTTCTTTGTAGACATCGACGACGACGAGTAGCTGGTGTACCAGCTACGATCTGGCCCTACGTTGGATCTGTAGTATAGTCATGCCATGTGCCTTTAGTTGCCCTGTCTGTACTCAGACAGTTTAAAACTCTTCCGCTGGCTTGTAACTGAATGACTGTTATTATGGGTCGTGAGACCCTTAATGTGTAATATTATGTGTGTGGCTCTTCCGAGCCTCTTAAATAAAGCTTGTATGTTTATGGTTATTTTGTGATGCCATCGATGTATCTATACATATCGGTATGCCATGCGTACGTGTGTCTTACTTGATATGTATGGGGTTCGAATACCTAGTCGTGAACTTTAGTAGCACTCCTTACAAGGAAATGCCCCTTTGTGATCCAACGAGCCTTGGTAGTTCGCTACTGCTCCGGACACATTGGTTGACCGGCATGTGTCCTTCTTAGCTGCTGTGTCTGTCCCCTTTGGGGAAATGTCACGCGACGTAATGGAGTCCTTGTAGCTTGCTACGACTCGTCTACGTTCGCTGATGACCGACACCTGCTGTGTTGGGTCATGTATGCCTGTCCTTGTGCGGTACTGCCACTTTGGTTTATGACTAGACATGTCGATCCGGGTTCTTTGACATTGGAATGCTAGCAACACTATTGCATACGTGAGTCAAAAGACGCAAACGGTCCCGGCTAAGGTAAGGCTGCAGCCGTGGAGTTAACCGTGCGTGAGACCGCAAAGGGATGTGATGTGTTACAGGCTGGATTCCTATGGCTTAGGATCGGGGTCGCGACAATTTGTTTGGATGATATTCATCATGCAACAGTTATAACACGAAGAGATATGTGGCTAGCTCCCGTTCATCTATGTGATGTAGGCATGCATTCCGTGTGTCGTCATACGTGCTTAGGGAAAAGAACTTGCATGACATCTATTGTCCATCCCTCCTGTGGAAGTGGGGTCCAAAAAGAAACTATGGGATCTTAAGGTTCTCCTTTTAATGAAGAACCGGACCAACGCATTAGCACTTGGTGAACACATGAACTCCTCAAACTATGGTCATCACCGGGAGTGGTTCCGGTTATTGTCACTCGGGGTTGTCGGGTCATAACACATAGTAGGTAACTACAACTTGCAAGATCGGATCTAAAACACACATATATTGGTAACAACATAATAATTTCAGATCTGAAATCATGGCACTCGGGCCCTAGTGACAAGCATTAAGCATGGCGAAGTAGTAGCAACATCAATCTCAGAACATAGTGGATACTAGGGATCAATCCCCGTCAAAACTAACTCGATTACATGATAGATCTCATCCTACTCATCACCGCCCAGCGAGCCTACGGATAGATTACTCATGAACGATGAAGAGCTTCATGGAATTGGAGAGGTAAGAAGGTTGATGATGACGATGGCGACGATTTCCCCTCTCCGGAGCCCAAAACGGACTCCAGATCTGCCCTCTAGATGGAGAACAGGATGTGGCGGCGCCTCTGTATCGCAAATGCGACGAAATCTTGTCTCTTGATTTTTTCTGGGACGAAAGTGAATTTATAGAGCTGAGTTTGGGGGCGGCAGGGCCACGTGGGCCCCACAAGCTTGCTAGCCGCCACCAGGGGGTGGCGGCTACAAGGCTTGTGGCCCACTGGCCCATCCCCTCTGGTGGATCTTTGCGCACGTATTTTTCATATTTTCCAGAAATATTCTCCGTAAATTTTCAGGACGTTCCGAGAACTTTCATTTCTGCACAAAAACAACACCAAGGCAATTCTGCTGAAAATAGCGTCAGTCCAGGTTAGTTCCATTCAAATCATGCAAATTAGAGTCCAAAACAAGGGCAAAAGAGTTTGGAAAAGTAGATACGATGGAGACGCATCAGTGTGCCACTGAGATTAGTTCGTCATGATATTGTCTAGGTGTTTTGTAGCTTCTCCTAACATGATTTCCATGAACGTTCCACTTGAGGCGGAGTCCAAGATATTTCTAGAAGCAAAATTCAAGCCAGCGTAGAAGATTTGTATAATCATCCAAAGACTCAATCCATGAGCGGGGCAATTTCTAATCGTCAATTTCATCCTCTCCCAAGATTGGGCAACATGTTCATGATCAAGTTGCTTAAAATTCATGATATCATTACGGAGAGAGATAATCTTAGCTGGAGGAAAATACTTGGATATATAAGCATCTTTGCACTTATTCCAAGAATCAATACTATTTTTGGGCAAAGACGAAAACCAAGTTTTTGCTCGATCTCGCAACAAGAAAGGAAAAAGGTTCAATTTAATCACATCATTATCCACATCTTTCTTCTTTTGCATATCACAAAGCTCAATGAAGGTATTAAGATGAGATGCGGCATCTTCACTCGGAAGGTCGGAGAATTGCTCTTTCATAACAAGATTTAGCAAAGCGGCATTGATTTCGTATGACTCCGCACTAGTGGTGGGAGCAATCGGAGTACTAATAAAATCATTATTGTTAGTATTCGACAAGTCACAAAGTTTGGTATTTTCAGTCATGGTGACTTCATCAAGCAAGCAAGCACACAAGCGAACAAACAGCAAGCGAGAGAAAAGGGCGAACGAAAAAGGCAAACGAAGAAAAGGGCATTTTTTGTAATTTTTGTTTTTTTAGAAGTGGGGGAGAGGAAAACGATAGGCAAAAAAGTAGATGCAAGAGATGAGTTTGCGACACTTACTTGGATGAGTTCTTGACTTGATCCTCCGTGGCAACGCCACCAGAAATCCTTCTGCTACGTTGATAGAAACCTTCTGTCGTCTCTTGTGCTTGCGTTGGTTTTTTCCTTGAAGAGGAAAGGGCGATGCAGCACAAGAGCAGTAAGTATTTCCCTCAGTTTGAGAACCAAGGTATCAATCCAGTAGGAGAATCGCGTCAAGTCCAAAGTACGTGCACAAACACAAAAGAGCTTGCACCCAACGCTATAAAGGGGTTGTCAATCCCTTCAAGTTTGATTGCAAAGTGAGATCTGAAGGCAGAAAGTGCAACGAAGTAAAAGAGTAAGGCTGAAAATATGGTGTGAAGTAGACCCGGGGGCCATAGTGTTCACTAGAGGCTTCTCTCAAAATAGCAAATATTACGGTGGGTGAACAAATTACTATCGAGCAATTGATAGAACCGCGCAAAGTCATGACGATATCTAAGGCAATGATCATACATATAGGCATCACGTCCGAGACAAGTAGACCGATACTTTCTGCATCTACTACTATTACTCCATAAATCAACCGCTATCCAGCATGCATCTAGTGTATTGAGTTCATGACGAACAGAGTAACGCCTTAAGCAAGATGATATGATGTAGAGGGATAATCTCAAACCAATGATGAAAACCCCATATTTTTACCCTTGATGTCAACAACATGATGCGTGCCTCGCTATCCCTTCTGTCACTAGGTGAGGTCACCGCACAGTATGAACCCAAAACCAAGCACTTCTCCCATTGCAAGAATCATAGATCAAGTTGGACAAACAAAACCCACAACTCCAAGACAATTACAAGGATATGAAATCATGCATATAAGAGATCAAAAGAAACTCAAATAAGATTCATAGATAATCTGATCATAAATCCACAATTCATCGGATCTCGACAAACACACCGCAAAAGAAGATCATGGAGAACTTTGTATTGAAGATCCAAGAGAGAGAAGAAGCCATCTAGCTACTAGCTATGGAACCCTAGGTCTATGGTGAACTACTCACGCATCATCGAAGAGGTCATGGTGTTGATGAAGAAGCCCTCCGTATCCGAATCCCCCTCCGGCAGGGCACCAGAACGTGCCCCAGATGGGATCTTGTAGAGACAGAAGCTTGCGGCGGCAGAAGAGTACTTCCGATGATCTCTTGATTTTTTCTGGAATTTTTGGGAATATATAGGCTAAAGACCTAGGGCAGAGGAGGCCCAGGGAGCCCACAAGCCTAGGAGGCGCGGGCCCCCCTGGCCGAGGCTAGGGGGCTTGTGGGGTCCCTGGTGGCCCCCTGCCTTAGTTCTCAAGTTCCCCGATCTTCTTCTGTTTCGGAAAAAATCTTTTTGGAAGTTTCATTCTGTTTGGACTCCGTTTAAAATCCTCCTCTGAAAAGGGTCAAAAACACGAAGAAAACAGGAACTGACACTTGGCACCGAGTTAATAAGTTAGTCCCAAAAAAGATATAAAAGGCATACAAAACATCCAAAGTTTGACAAGATAATATCAAAAATTATAGATACGTTGCAGACGTATCAATGCTTGATAGGCTCAATGAACTATATGTATTTATTAATTACCAAAACCACCTAGGGAGAAGTTGTTATTTCAACATCCTCCATTTAAGATGGCAATTGTGCTTCAAAGATGAGTATTGTTGTTTGTCCCAAGGTTCAAATCTTTACGGTTCCAAGCCAAACATACTACGACCACCACTCCACTATCTTGAGAGTAGTTTAGATTTGATTGTTTTATTTGGGTATTGTAGGCATATGTCACTATATGGTAATGTATGATCATAACACTCATAGTATGGTTTTCTCTTTTGTTCTTGAAAATATGAGTATGTTAGATCTCTATATGACAATGTTTGCACTCTATCCAAGGCATCTTACCCAAAGACATGCTCTCACCCTTGCAAGAGTCCCTTTTGAGCATATTCATGTAGCTAGGATTTCATCTTGGTGAGTATCCTCGATTTGTGGAGCCTTTTTGACAGTTTCTAGGAAAGTCTACATTTTCTAGGCACCCTAGAAATGGTGTTCGAAACTCTCTAGAAGTCCGTGGATACCGTGGGCACCCAGTCTCCTTGAGTTCGAGCACCCGGTCCCCTTTACACCTGGCACATAGGTACTCACAAGGGCCAGCTAAAAATAGTGAAGCCCATGAGTGCTAGGGTTCCTTTTGACCCAGTTGCCCCCACGAACCTACTACTTGGTGTAGGTGTTGGGTTTTCCCCGAAGAGGAAATGATGAAGCGGTATAGTAGTAGATATTATTTCCCTCCGTTAAGAACCAAGGTTATTGAACCAATAGGAGATACCACACACATAATGTCAACAACACATGCACACATACAAAGCAAATGCTCGCACCCAACGAAGGCAAGAGGGTTGTCAATACCCTTATTCTTGTTGAATGTAAGGATTAAATATGATACTGATAGGTAAATGATAAAATAAAATAAAAAGTAAATGATTACAACATGCAATTTTTTAGTATTTAATAGGAAACGTGGATCCGAGGGCCATAGTGTTCACTCGAGGCATCTCTATCATGAGCATAATATCTTGGCTAGACAAATTACTATTGAGCAATCGATAGAAAAGAGCATAGTTATGATTATGATCCTTCATGGCATAATTATTATATAGACATTATGTCTGTGATAAGTATACCATTAAATTTCTGGATACCTGCTACTATTACTCCAGCCCAAGACTGCTATCCACCATGCATCTCAAAGTATTAAGTTCATAACAAGCAGGGTAATGCCTGAAGCTAGATGACATGATGTAGGCAAGGTAAGACCAATCAATGTGTTAAAACTCCATCATTTTATCCTTATTAGCAATAGTACAATACATGCCTTGCAACCCCACATGTCATAGAGTAAGGACACCGCAAGATTGAACCCACTACTATGCACCACTCCCTCTGATGATCTTCTCTTTAACTTGACCAAGGAAAACTCATAGATCGAAAAGCAAACATAGCTATCAAATTACACATAATATATCTGAAAATATGCAATTACTTTTAATGAATAATTTAATCATACACCCATAATTCATTGGATCCTAACAAACGCATCACGAGAATTACATTGAATAGGTCTCCAAAGAGATCATCGTATTGAAGATCATGAGAGAGACAGAGAGAAAGATATCTACCTATAGTTATGGACCCATAGGTACCATGGGATGTACTCACACATCATCATGGAGGAAGAAAGCACTATTGTAGGATGCTCCAAAGACGACACATAAATCAGAGACCCTTCGACGAAACTGTGTGCGATGCATGAATCGCAAAAGGTATAGTTCAAGCTCCATCACCAATGACACGAACCATGTGCAAGGGTGTATTGATCAAACACGATTCCAAAAAGAGTTGCATGTGCAATGCAAACAAATAGTATTTAGGAACTGTTTATGATGAGGAAGAATAACACAAACGGTTTAAAAACATGGGTGTGTGATATGTACAACATTCAGTTGACACCGTAGAACTATTTGCGAATATCCAACGTAATGCAAGCAGTTACGCAGACTCAGATGTGTGCGATATGTGGCATACAGGTTACTTAGATGAACTGTTTGCGCTGACCCGAAAGAACACAAATGGTTTGGCATAACAAGGTGTGTGTGATACTCTGCAAATAGGTCGGTAATCATAATTGTGTGCGATAATTCTGGACAACATATACGATTTGTTGTTCTGAATTGTGTGCTCGACAAGGCACACAGTTGAAGAAACCAATTGTGCGTGATAATGTGAATGGTCACTGTCGAACCTGTATTCTTAACTGTTTGTGATGAGATCGACAGGGGAAAACAGAGTTCCAGTGTAAATATGAGCCAACAACAATAGAGGTATACAATCTGTTTTAGTTCTTCTTCTTGTTGTTGTTGGATGGCCTCGCGACATCGACTTGGCGTGGACACTTCTTTCCACTGACTGTTGGCTTTACGTCACCGTCGTTGTCATCACTGTCGTCGATGTCCTCGTCATCATCCTGCTTGTTTGACCATTCCTCATCATCATCATTGTTGATGTCCTTGTCGGCGTACTCGTCATCCTCCTCCTTGTTCGACCATTCCTCCCCATCGTCATCGTTGTCATCTTCTTCGTCCCTCGGTGGCTCCTCGTCCATCTGTTCGTCATTCGACGACTTGGGCGGCGGCGTCCCATCCATGAACCGGATAAAATATAGGCCAGGCGTCGACATTGGACTAATGGAAGACGAGCCTGATGATTCCGAGGTTGACCGCAGATTGGGCACCATATTGGCGGAACTGTCATCCTTGTTGTCGCTCCACATGGCTGTGCTATGTAAACAAATATCGAGAAAGTGAGTTTGCAGAATGTGAGTAAGTGTGTAGTGCGACCTTCTGGAATGATGAAGATGGTGGCGACTGAAGCGTGGTATGAAGAAAATAGGAATGGCAATTGAAGCGTGGGATTGGCAGATTATATTGGCGCCTTGGCAGGTGGTTATAATTCCTACATAATTGATACGTCCCAAACGTATCTATAATTTCTGCTTGCTCCATGATCTTTTGGGTGACATTGTTATATGTTTTGCTACACTTTTATATCTTTGTACACATATTTGGACTAGCCTACTAACTCAATGCACCAAATGCTAGTTTCTGTTTGCTGATGTCTTTTTTTTTGCAGGGGCTTTTACCCAATTTTCCGAAGCCCCAAAACTCTCGAGAAAAATATAAAAAATCAGCGTAACGGAAGCTTCTAGATCACCGAAGATGGGCCAGAGGGGGGCCAGGGCCTGCCCAGGTGACCTCCCGGCGCGGCCTGGCCCCTGGCCGCGCCCAGAGGCCGCCTGGGTGGACCCCACCTCATCTTACGCCCTCCTTTGGCCTATATTTACTCCTCCACAAGGAAACCCTTCCATAACATCCAGAATCGAGAATTTCTCCATCGTTCCGCCGCTGCAGCGCTTCCGAGATCGGGAACGTCAAGAGATCTCTTCCCGGCACCCCACCGGAGAGAAGATTGACCTCCGAGAGCTTCTCCACCGCCATGGACGCTTCTCGGACGTGCCGTGAGTAGTCCTCCTTGGATCATGAGTCCATGACCAGTAGCTATGTGATGTCTTCTCTCCAATCTTGTGCTTCAATGATTAGCCCTTGTGAGCTGCCCTACATGATCAAGGCACCTATGTAATTTTCCTGCTATTGCTATGCTCGGTTTGTTGGGATCTTATGGATTATGAGATTATGTTCAGATTGTTATGAGTTATATATTTGATTATCCTTTTATATCATGTTCTTTAGTGATTCATGCATGTTCTCCGTTTCTTTGTATTGCTTTGGCCGAGTAGTAGATTATAACTCCAAGAGGGAGCGTTATTTATGATTGTGTATTCATGCCCCCTGATGTATAGCTTGAGTGACAGAAACATGAGACTAGGAGATGTGCTGTTGCCACCAGGGAGAAAACAACGGTGCTTGTGACCATGGTTGCAAGTATTGTTTACCTTATGCATAGTTCGTTAATGCAGTTCTCCGTTGCTTTGAGCTTACACTTTGGGTGGGGCTCGCAACTTAATACCGGCGAGATGTTTTGGATAGATATCTCAAGGTGGATGATTAGTAAGTAGATACTGATGAATAAACAGTCTACTTGTCTTGGCGTACTGCCCATTACTATTAAGCCTCTAACTTTCAAGTAGCATAATTAGCATTGCGGTGCGTTTATAATTCTGTCAATTGCCCAGTTGTAATTTGTTTACCCAAGCATAGTTGTTTATCGTCTTTTGGGAGAGAGACATCACTAGTGAACATCATGTGACCCCGGTCCATATCACCACCATTGCTTACACCTCCATCATTTATTGCTTTCATTTACTTTTCCGTTGCAATCACTATCACTATTCCCGCTTGTGTTTTGATCCTTTGCAAACTACAAGGCCGGAAAGATTGAAAAGTCTGTGTACTCGTTGGGAGAAAACTTATTTGTGTGTGTGCAGGTCCACGTCTTCTGCTAGCGCGAGGGCAGGGAACACCTACTTGTTGATCCTTGGAGTCCTCCTGGTTCGATAAACCTTAAAATCTCGGTGTAAGGGAAAACTTGATGCTGGCTACATCTCCACCTTCCACTTGGGGTAACCAACGAGGAGCAAGAAGTATATACATCATCTCGTCATCAAACAAGTTTTCAGGCGCCGTTGCCGAGGACTCCAGTCTTCAAGATAGGGGAGTTGCATGCTATATTTTACTTATGCTTTTTAGTCTTGTTAGTTTACTTTCTACTTTTGCTTTAGAGTCTTATACCAAAAACCACAAAAAAATTAGTTGCTTTGTTCTTGCTTGTTGCTGCTGCTATGGATTCCACTAAGAACACCAAGTTGTGTGACTTCACTACTCACAACAACAATGACGTTATCTACACTCCTATTGCTGCTCCCACCACTTGGGCTACGTCCTATGAGATTAAACCTGCTTTACTAAACCTTGTACTGAAAGATTAATTCTCCGGTGCTGGAGATGATGCTGCTTTGCACTTGAACAATTTTCTTGAGCTTTGTGATATGAAAAAATATAAAGAAGTAGATGGTGATATTGTTAAACTTAAGCTTTTTTCCTTTCTCCTTGAGAGGAGGAGCTAAAGTGTGGCTTCAATCTTTGCCTAGGAATAGCATAGATTCTTGGGATAAGTGCAAAGATGCTTTTATTGGGAAGTATTACCCGCCTGCTAAGATTATCCAGTTAAGAAGTAACATTATGAATTTTAGGCAAACGGATAATGAACACATTGCTCAAGCTTGGGAACGTATGAAACTCTTGATAAGAATTGTCGTACACATGGTCTGACTACTTGGATGGTTATCCAAACTTTCTATGCGGGATTGAACTTTACCTCGCGGAATCTGTTAGACTCGGCCGCGGGAGGAACCTTTATGTCAACTATGCTTGGTGCTGCCACAAAGCTATTGGATGAGATGATGACAAATTATTCTCAATGGCACACCGAGAGAGCTCCAACAGGTAGGAAGGTAAACTCTGTTCAGGAGATCTCCTCCCTTAATGATAAGGTTCACATGATCATGAATTTACTCACTAAGCAAGCTCCTATTGATCCTCATGATGTTCCTTTAAATTCTTTGGTTGCTCAATAAAGAGAGCAAGTTGATGTTAATTTTATCTCTAGGAACAACTTTAATAATAATGCTTATAGGAGTGATTTTGGTAGCAATCCTAGACCTTTCCCATCCAACAACTATGGGAACAACAACACCTATAGTTACACTCCTAATGATAGAAGAATGCCAAGTTCTGAAAAACTTTTAGAGATAGAGAAGTCTACAAAGAATTATATGCACACCCAATATGAACAAAACAAGGCCTTCTCTAGACAATTAGATGAGCATTCTTCTATTTTGCAAAACATTGGAAGACAACTTGAGAGCCTGAACAGGGAAATTTCCAATCTCCAAACTAGAATCACCACCAGGAGACCCAGGTCTCAAATATGTCTCCAAACTAGAATCACCACCACGGAGACACAGGCCACTTTGATAAATCAAATGGCGTCCAAACCTGAAGTGGTTGTACCTCAAGAAGAGGAAGATAGGATTAAGAGCCTTCCTACACACACTACCCTTGCTACTATACAAGTTGTTGAGGATCTCAAAACTTTTAGCACCCATCACACCCCTAGTCCCAATGGACCTATTAATGGTGATGCTAATACCTCAACTATAGGACAAGAAGGTCCTTTGAATTTCGAGACTTTCAAAAGAATGAACTTAGATGACATCACTACCACTTTAATTAATGGTAGTAACCTTGATTTTGATAATTGTAGTCTTTCCGAAGTTATCACCTTTTTTCAAATAATGGCTAAAGACCCCCACCCTAGATCACTCAATATTGCATTCACCGAGCATATTACCAATGCTCTTATCAAAGCTAGGGAGGAGAAGCTCATGCTAAATACTTCTATTCCTAGAAAACTAGAAGATGGTTGGGATCCTATGGTCAAGATTAAATTGAATAATATCTCTTGCTTTGCTTTATGTGATGTTGGAGCTAGTGCCTCATTTATGCCCAAAAGAATGTATAATATGCTTGATTTGAAACCTTTTGATCCATGTTCTTTTGGTGTTCGTCTTGCTGATTCTTCCGTAAAGAAACCTTTAGGGAGAATTGGTGATATGCTTATTGTTGTCAATGATAATTATGTGCCCATTGATTTTCTTATTATGGAATTGAGTGTGATCCTTCATGTCCAGTTATTTTGGGACGTCCTTTTCTCTGCATCATTGGTGCTATCATTGACATGAAAGAAGGGACCATTAGATTCCAATTTCCTCTTAAAATGGGATAAAACACTTCCCTAGAAATAAGATTAAGTTACCTTATGAGTCCGTTATTTGGGCAAATTATTCTTATGGAGTTGATAATACTTGATCTTTTTGCATCATGCCTAGCTCAAAGGCATAAAAGAAAGCGCTTGTTGGGAGGAAACCCAATTTGTTTTTACTTTCAGTTTTAGTGGTATTGATGCTTGTTACTACTGTAGCAACATCATTGTGTCTTTATTTTCAAGCTTTGTGCCAAGTTTTAGCCTTCGATTGCAAGAAAGCTCAAAAGTTGTGACATGTTGTCCAGAAACAGATTTTGTCTGCTTGACGAAAAAATCGCCAAAAATCACCAGATCATCTTTTTGATCTGAATCTGTTTGATAGCATGCTCTATATAATTTTCTTTATGGCATCTGTTCTAAGTTTTTTGATTTGAGTTGCATAAGTGCCCCGAACAAATTATTTACTAACTGTTGTTTTGTTTTTTTACAGATTTTGCCACGTTTGCGTTTTCATCATTTTGCAAATCTTATGCTTGCTTTTCCTTTGCAAAAACATTTTAGCAATCATGAGAAAATTAGATTTTCATGAAAATCTTTATTTCCAGTAGGTAATGAATTATTTTATCATGGGTACTAACCACTCTAATCAGCTTATGATGAGTTTCGTATGAAGGGAGTTTTCAAGTATGCGATGGAAGATGATGAAAGAAGATCCAGGAGTGTCAAGCGCTCAAGCTTGGGGATGCCTCCATGCACCCCCAAGAAATATTCAAGGAGACTCAAGCGTCTAAGCTTGGGGATGCCCCAATGCATCCCCTTCTCTATCAACAATCATCAATTCGTCCATCTCCATGCTATATTTTTATCATTTCATATGTTATGTGTTATGCTTGGAGCGTCCTGCTCTTTACTTTTTAGTTTGGTTTACTCTTTCTTGCTGTTCATAACAAGTCGGTACCTAGCCTACCTTGTTTGGGAGAGAAACACGCTCCATTCCACTCTATAACACAACATAGCTTTTCATGCTTATCTTTTATGTGTATTCTCTATCTTTTCATAGCTATTGTCATGCTTACATCTTAGTTTTCATGCTATATCTTTTTAAGAGCTTTTATTTAGGTTGATTTTGGAACTCTCTTGAGTTATCATGCTTATCTTGTTTAGAGAGTTGGCTCATTGCACTGAGTTGTGTGTCTTGCATGAGTAGGTAATTGAGGTTGCTATTTAAGTATAGTAGTAACTTGCAATAGTTTTGAGGTAATGATTGGAGTAACGTTTGGAATATTGGTGCCAAGAGCTTGAGCCTATTAGTGATAGGTGTCATATTTTGGAAAATACGTGTGTTTTTCAAAAAACTAAAAATTAGTTGAGAACTCTAGCTACTAGATTGAACGCTAACCCCTGGAGGGGTTGGAATATATAGAGTACCCTCACGTTACCATGGGTCGAGGATGCGCAAGGATAACCAAACCCCCAAACAATCCTCCTCGGGGTACTTGTCTCTTTGTGAATTTCCTAACTAGATAGAGAGTTACCGATAATAAGTGTTTGAGTTCTTCGGACTAATGTGAGTATTTGATTGTTGGCACTTCCACCATCCATATTTTGCTAGACTCTTTGGTACCGTGCATTGCCCTTTCTCATCTTGAGAGTTGGTGCAAACTTTGCCGGTGCATCCAAACCCTTGGCATGGTACACTCTGTCATCATAAGCGATATTATATCTTTCCTCAAAACAGCCACCATACCTACCTATTAAGGCATTTCCATAGCCTTTCTGAGATACATTGACATGCAACATCCACCATCTCATGACTTGATCTTCATGTCATACATGCTTTTGCTTGATCGAGGAGTCGCATGCTAGTTGGGCCTTGCCCTTATTTTTTCTACATGACACGCTATTATCATTGCATATCCTGCTACACTGGCAGAGGCATACATTTGCATACATCATGATAGTTTTCACTTGTCTTTATGTTGAGTACTTCTTATAAAGTGTGATGATCTTCTTTTTATTCTTGTAAAACATAGAGTGCTCCCTTAAGTGAGGAAAAGATCCCAAAGAGGACAAATGAAAAGATCCCAAAGAGGACAAATGAGAGATAAAAAGAAAGAGCCAAAGAGGCCACAAAAAAATAATAAAATAATAAAAAGAGAGAAGGGGGCAACACTACTATTCCTTTTGAAAGATCCACACTCGTACTCCATTTTTATATTTGTACTACATAGAGATTATCATTCATGCATAACTATGTGGGGACCCTTACACTATAGAACTTGGCTTGCATATTCCAATGATGAGCCTCCTCAAATGAGCTCTAGGTCTTCATGAGCAAGCAAGTTGGATGCACCCCCACTAGTTCCATTGGAGAGCTTACCTTAGCTCATATGTGCATCCGTTGCATGGCAGTCCCTACTCATCACATCATATCTATCATTTGGCTTTCTCTCGCCTATGGTTGTCCTCATTGATGTGAGCCTTTCACACCCTTTTTGTCTTCCTTCCCCATCATTATTCTATTTGTCAACATATCTCGCTTACGCTCATCCATTGCATGAGTGCTCAAAGTCGAAAGGGAGATGATCATTTTGACTTGTGCCTGACTAGTTGTTTGGGGATGAGTCAAAATAAGATTCTGAAGGAGACCAAGTGTGAGGTTTAGTAGATTGAGTTCTCAATTAAAAAAAATGCTCTAAACCCATCTCCCACTTCTTGCACACAAACACCATTTGGAGACATTCGAGTCACGGACAGCTAGAGCTCTTGCACCTTTGTGTTCTTACTTTGCTAAACTCAATACTAGATATAGACTCTTGCTTGTTATTGTCTTGACTTGAATTGCATATCTTACTTACTTCACTTTGAAGTTCTTCTATGTGTTTTAGCATGTCACCACAAAAATTATTTGCATTATCATTTACCTATTCGAGGACGAGCCGGAATTAAGCTTGGGGATGTTGATACGTCCCAAACGTATCTATAATTTCTACTTGCTCCATGATCTTTTGGGTGACATTGTTATATGTTTTGCTACACTTTTATATCTTTTTACACATATTTGGACTAACCTACTAACTCAGTGCATCCATTGCCAGTTTCTGTGTGTTCATGTCTTTTTTTGCAGGGGCTTTTACCCAATTTTCCGAAGCCCCAAAAATCCCGAGAAAAATATATAAAAATCAGCATAACAAAAGCTTCGAGATCACCGAAGATGGGCCAGAGGAGGGCTAGGGCCTGCCCAGGCGACCTCCTGGCGCGGCCTGGCCCCTGACCGCGCCCACAGGCCGCCTGGGTGGACCCCACCTCCTCTGACGCCCTCCTTTGGCCTATATTCACTCCTCCGCGAGGAAACCCTTCCATAACAGCAAGAATCACAAATTTCTCCATTGGTCCGCCGCCGGAGCGCTTCTGAGATCGGGAACGTCAGGAGACCTCTTCCCGGCAACCTGTCGGAGGGACGATTGATCTCCGGGAGCTTCTCCACGGCCATGGACGCTTCCCGGACATGCCGTGAGTAGTCCTCCTTGGACCATGAGTCCATGACCAGTAGTTATGTGATGTCTTCTCTCCAATCTTGTGCTTCAATGATTTTCCCTTATGAGATGCCCTACATGATCAAGGCACCTATGTAATTTTCCTGCTATTGCTATGCTCGGTTTGTTGGGATCTTATGGATTATGAGATTATGTTCAGATTGTTATGAGTTATATATTTGATTATCCTTTTATATCATGTTCTTTAGTGATTCATGCATGTTCTCCGTTTCTTTGTATTGCTTTGGCCGAGTAGTAGATTGTAACTCCAAGAGGGAGCGTTATTTATGATTGTGTATTCATGCCCCCTGATGTATAGCTTGAGTGACAGAAACATGAGACTAGGAGATGTGATGTTGCCATCAGGGAGAAAACAATGGTGCTTGTGACCACGGTTGCAAGGATTGTTTACCTTACGCATAGTTCGTTAATGCAGTTGTCCGTTGCTTTGAGTTTACACTTTGGGTGGTGCTCGCAACTTAATACTAGCGAGATGTTCCAGATAGATATCTCAAGGTGGATGATTAGTAAGTAGATGCTGATGAATAAACGATCTACTTGTCTTGGCGTACTACCCATTACTATTGAGCGTCTAACTTTCAAGTAGCATAATTAGCATTGCGGTGCATTTATAATTCTGTCAATTGCCCAGCTGCAATTTGTTTACCCAAGCATAGTTGTTTATCGTCTTTTGGGAGAGAGACGTCACTAGTGAACATCATGTGACTCCGGCCTATATCACCACCATTTCTTACACCTCCATCATTTACTGCTTTAATTTACTTTTCCGTTGCAATCACTATCACTATCCCCGCTTGTGTTTTTATCCTTTGCAAACTACAAGGCCGGAGAGATTGACAACCTATCTGTACTCGTTGGGAGCAAAGTTATTTGTGTGTGTGCAGGTCCATGTCTTCAGCTAGCGCCAGGGCAGGGGACACCTACTTGTTGATCCTCGGAGTCCTTCTGATTCGATAAACCTTACAGTCTCCGTGTAAGGGAAAACTTGCTGCTGATTACATCTCCACCTTCCACTTGGGGTAACCAACAAGGAGCGAGAAGTATATACATCATCTCGTCATCAATAATCAACCACAATTATGAGTACCATGTCACTTTAAATTCCTCTCGATGTGATAATTACGCACGCGGGTTGGAGGGCCCAAATGTGTGCAATATGCACACGATACATTTTAGCATAGAATAATTGGTAAGAAATAGATGAGCTCTGCTTATTGATGAAGCCAATAATAATCAAACAAAACCCCTAATCATCATTGTAAACAGTGCATAGAAGATGGCTAATGCGACAACTACAACTACACATGTGAGTTCCTTCTTGCCTCTTACTTTCATGTGTTGCTTCTGATTGATTATTTCTTGCTTCATCATACTTACTGTACACTCCGGCTCAGTTAGATTCTTCTTCAGATTTATGTTATCTTCTGCAAGCTTGGTGATAACACTCTGAGCCCTGCCATGCCATTCATCATCCAACCAGTTAACAAAGGCACAAGCCTCATATCCGTGCGAATGTTAAATAATCAGGATGAGTGGGGGCATTAACTGAACTTAAAGGATGAACTTAGCACTAACCTCTAAGGGGCAACCGAGAAACTGTCTGCAATGTCGAATCCCTTTGTGCATACACGTCGAGTGGGAGTGTGTCTGTGCACACAACTCAACTTTTGGTACTTCTCGATGGCGCAAAACTCGGAATCAAACTCATGTTGCGGGAGTCTACTAGAGTCATACTCTGGATCCGACATTTGATCGCTTTCCTAGGAGACGGATTGAGTGAGCTGCTTGCTTTGGACATGCTGAAAAGATGAGGAATGATTGGGACCTGCCATGACAATTTTGATCTGTAGTACATCGGCCTCCTACTGACCTTTGACTAGTGCTCGACCATGACCGCCGTCGTGGTGGCGCTGCCAAGAGCGACTATACAAACCGGAGCAGCCGCACTGAAACCATCAGCAACACTCATCTGCATTCACCCAATGTCAATGCCACGCTAGGGAATTTGGGGGCTAGGGATTTGCAGTCTATTTAGGGATTTGGGGATGACAGGGAAACTATGGGTATCTGATAACGGTTGGGGAACTATTTATCGTATTGTGTTTTATACGGCACACGGTTTCTCAAACCAAATCGTGTGATATGGAAATATGCTTGATACGCGGTTTCCTTAACATGGACATTTTTATGTGCTACCCAGTACATATGGCCATATGGGGCAGTAAACAACCGCTGTCCGGAAACAAAAAAACGTTATGCTCCTAGAGATGTGGGCGGCGGCCGAGGCAATGGCTAATAGATAGGAGGTCAATCCCTCATAGGTTCTAGGAAGTCCATCCTCGGTTGGTTGGCGGTGGCAGAATGATAGGAGGTCAATCCTCGGTCGGTTGGCGGTGGCAGAATGATAGGAGGTCAATCCTCGACTGGCGATGGAAGATATAGGAGGAGCTCAATCCTCGTGGTTGGTGCGAGCGTGATGGGAGCACATCCCTCGCGGTCGTAGACGGGATAGTAGAGCTTGGACTTCAGGCAGGTGCCCTGCTAAGCTCTGCTCCTCGATCCTACTGTCTCGCCGTGCCACGGCTAATTAATTAAGGTATTCTTTTAATTGAGTCGCCTAATTGAAGTATTAAATTCATATTAGTGTACTACTAGTGATACATGTAAATTGACTAGTCACTGATTAGTGGCATCACACGGCTGGATAACATTATGCAGCGCCCTCCATAAATTTTAAAATAAAATCTTGTGATTTATTCATGCATCTTTATGCATGCATTAATCCATATATTAATATGTGTTTTTTAATTATCCCTCGCGTGTGCATATGGAACGATGTGAATGGATGGGGGATCGGACAAGCTCAAGGTATGTGGATGGCATGAAGGAATTCATGTCTTTCGTTGAACGGACAAAGAGGAGAATTGGTGAAGAAGATTACATCCTCTGTCCATGCAAGGATTCAACCAATACAATGTCACATCCAATTGAGGAGGTTGAGTTACACTTATACAAGAGGGGATTCGTGGGTGGATACACATGATGGACTAGACAAGGTGAAGAGTCGACTATGGATGAACACAATAACCTGCATGTCGGTGAGGTGCCAAATCCCGAAAAGAGTCACATGGGTGTTGAAGTTAACCTCAACGCTAAGACATCAAGCTACACACAGAAGACTGGCATGCCAAACCCCCCAAAGAAAAACCAAGAGTGTGAGGAACACGACACCGACCTTGATGATATGCCAGATTTTGCTGCTATGATTGTAGATTTTCATGGCCAAGAAGCATATTTAACCGAGTACAAGAAGCTGACAACCATTGATGCCGACTCCAAGAAAGAGTCATAGTTGAGTATCACACTGGCGCTTCTCAGATTTAAAGTAGAAAGCGGTCCATCAAACAAGGCCTTCACAGAGTTGCTGAGTCTTTTCAAAGACATTCTTTCAGAAGATAATGTGCTCCCCAGAAGCACAAACGAAGCAAAGAAAGTTGTTTGCCCATTGGAACTTGAAGTCCAGATGATACATGCTTGTGTGAATGATTGTATGTTGTACCGTGACGATGACAAAGATTTTCATTCATGTCGCATATGCAAGCATCTAATACAAGCACATGAGAGCAAAGGACAAGTACAAAATGGACAAAGAGATCAAGACAGGAATCCCGTTTAGGGTTGTTTAGTACTTGCCTATAATTCCAAGGTTGAAGCATCTGTTTACAAACCCTAGAGAGGCAAAGAGGTTGCGGTGGCATCATGATGAGAAAACTATGGATAAATATATGACGCGAATGAAAGATGGGGCTCGATGGGAACAAATCGAGGACAAGTTAATTTTTTGCAAAGGATCCTAGAAATATATGGCTAGGGGTGTATTGATGGATTTGGTGATATGGACACCCAACACAGCAGTTGGCCGGGGCTTCTGTGCATATATAACCTTCCTCCTTGGTTACGTATGAAGAAAAATACATCATGATGTCGATGATTATCCAAGGCCCAAAGCAACCTAGAAATGATATCGACATTTACTTTTAGCTACTAGTAGAAGAACTGCTGACATTGTGGGAGCCTGGTGTGAAATGTTATGATGCCTACACAAGGGAGTTTTTCTCGCTACATGCGTTGCTACTGCACAACATTCAAGATATGCTCGAGTTATGCAACACTTAGGGGCAGAAAATAAAGGGACCAATAGGATGTGTCACATGCATGGATAGGACATCGAGTAGATTTCTTTCCAACTCGTGCAAAACCGTGTATTTGCGTCATCATAGGTTCTTAAGGAGAGATCACCCTTACCTAAAAATTAGAGCTGAATTTCATGGTACAACAGAGAAAGCAACGGGCACACGACCGTATGATGGGAAAGTAGTCCACAACATGGTTAAAAAAATTAAAGTTGTGCTTGGCAAGGGATCCGGTTCGACGTAAAAAAACACTCAAGGACTAAGTGTTTAAGAAGAAATCAGTGTTTTGGGAATTATCTTACCAAGAGTTCCTATGTGTACGTGACTAAATTGTTGTCATGCATGTAGAGAAGAACGTTTATGAAAGCATCCTTGGTACTCTACTTAAGATTAAAGGCAAAAGAAAGGATGGTGACGGTGCACGACTCGATATGCTTGCTGATCAATAAGAATGCATGAATGAAGTTGAAAATGATGACAAATTGCTCCACCTACACCAGAGTTACAATCTCACTACAACAAAAGTAAAAGAGTTCTTCGACTTTTTGTTGTCAATTAAGACACCCTCTTCCTACTCCACGAACATCAGAAGTCTCGTGGATGATAGCTTGGCCAAAAAGAAGTTGTCCCACATAAGTTACATGATTGCCATGTAAAGTTGACACAAATCCTCTCGGTGTCCATAAGGAATATGATGGACACGGACATAAGAAACACACTAATTGATGTGTGTGATTGTTTAACAAACTATGACGAAAGGTGGTAGATATTGAAGAGTTGGATCGTATGCAAGCGGATATTGCAAGAATATTGTCAAACTTATAGATGTTCTTCCCACCATCATTCTTTGGTGTCATGGTACATCTCACTGTGCACCTTTTAGACGAGATAAAGTATCGTGGTTGTGTGTTTATTTGCAACATATATCCCTTCGAGCGGTACATGGGAATATTGGAGCGCTATTGTCGAAACCGATGCCATACAAAGGCAACCATCCTACAAGATTATATCGCGGATGAGGTGCTTGAGTTTTGCACCGAGTACATGAAACTTAGACCTATAGGTGTTCCCCTCTCTCGCCATGAGGGAAGCCTGGCTGGTAAGCCGGTCCTTGCTAGCACACAGATTTCTGCACCTTGAGTATTGGCAGATCAAGCCCATTTGGCAGTACTGCTTAATAGCCCAATACCAGATGCTTATGATATAGAACACGTGAAGGAGATACGACAAAGAAACTTATGCAATGTGCTTTTACCAGCCGCCGAGAGAAATGCACACAATAAGGACTTTGTAAGATGGATGAAGTATCATTTGGCACGCGGATCTGATCATGACCTTGCAACGTGGTTGGCACAAAAGCCATCAACCACGATTACGAAGTACCAAGCGAACGACATAAAAGTCAACACATTCTACACCGAGGAATGTGATGGTAAGACCTCATATCAAAACAACTCCGTTCCAATAGAATGCCTAACAATAAATGAAGCTGATAAATAGGTATACTATGGAACCATCAAAGAGATTTGTTAGCTTAACTATGTGAAAATGAAGGTGACATTATTCAAGGGCAGATGGATCCCTCTTGGTAGCATAAAGGTTGATGCTTACAGGAAGACATATGTTGACTGCAGAAATATGGCATATCAAAAGGACCCATTTATTCTTGCTAGCGATGCTACCCAGATTTTCTATGTGCAAGACCCTTTGCATAAGAACTGTCATGTACTCCCACCGTAAACTAATATAAGAGCGTTTGGATCACTCCTTTAGTGATATAAACACTCTTATATTAGTTTACAGAGGGAGTAGTGATGTATGGGAAGAGGAGAGTACTAGGCGTCAAAAATGTTGGTGACGCGGAGGAGTACAATCAATATGATGAGTTGCCACCTAAAGGGCCCCGCGACTAAATAGAGGAGAAGCGTAAAATCATCAGAAAACCAAAGTTCTTTAGGATTCAACCTAATGATAGAGATCACCCCATGTACATGGGAATTAAGTCAAAAAAATAATCATTATTTCTATTCTACTCAATTGTTACATGTGCTGAATCGTGAACGATGTGTACTGAGTTCGTTCTATTAGAAGTTTCGCATGCACCCAATTGTGAGTTATTCCCGGCCTTCTGTTGATCTAGATTAATATATTGTCAACCCTAGCAATGAATTTGAACTATTTTTTGTCATATACCCTATAGCTAGAACGCCCAATTGATCTCACTCCGGTATGTATGAGCTGAACATGTGCAATCTGGTTTACCAATCGCACATGGATCATTAACTAAAGTCGTGTGCCTACAAACCTTGGTTGATGACCCCTAATGCACGCAACTTGAGTCGTGTGTCATGATTGGCCAAACCGAAAGCCACACGGATCATACATCTGCACCGTAGGATGCACCCTAATCAAACGACAGTCCTTATCCCTCTCATCAACACACGTAGTTGAAGTTGGAATTTGATTTATATGCGCAAAACACCCCGTAAATGGTAAAAATGGATTAAATATAGCAAACAATCCCAAAAATGTGCCAGTAAATCAAAACTAACTCTTAATGATTGTCTACCATGGGAAAAATTGGAGTAGATGAGATGAAGACACCTTCAATTGGAGTTTGATTTGCCACTTATCCCTTTGGAACTACGATCTTTCTACAGATATGCTATGGTTTCCAAGGAGTGATCATCGCAACTTGTGCCAAATTTTACCAAAACTTTTCCACAAGTTCTCTAGATTACGCCATGATGACACACCAATTTCCATGATTTTTCGAGCCCATCTACATTTCGTGTAATTAAATTACCGACATGCGTGTCTAGGTGGACACATCTCCCATATGATATGTTTGAAAATTCTTCTCATTCCTTGGACAATGAAGAAAACCACACAAAGCGACACACAAATGATTTGTAAGAGCTTCTTTGCCACCTTCCACACGTAGTTCATGTTGGGATTTTATTTATATACACTAAATACATGGTAAATGCAAAAAATACCTTTAATATAGAAAACGAGCCTTGAAATCCACCAAAAGATCAATAATAATAGTATAATGATGTTTGCGTACCATGGAAAAATTGAGGTGAAACGATGAAGTCGACACCGATTGGAGTCCGAAATGCCAACTCTACATTTGGAAACTACGATCAGTCTTGTGGGATGCCTTGGCTTCCAAAGGGGAGGTCATCGCAACTTCTACCAAACATTACCATTTTTTCCCACGGGGTATTCACATCTTGCCATGGTGACACACCCATTTTCGTGACTTTCGGAGTATATCTGCATTTCCTAAAATTAAATTACCAACAAGCCCTACTTGGTAAAAATGACTTAAAATTAGCAAACGAGTCATGAAATGCAACCGAAAATCAATACAAGGGTTAAAAGGTCATTGTGTGCTGATGAAAATAATTCGAGACAAAATGATGAATTCACGTATTCATTTGAAATGAAAATATGATTGTTGTGCATAAACAGATAGCACACATTTCATTAATTAAAGATGTGTCCGTCCCAAACTTTGGCCGATGACATCTATGCATGCAAAGTGAGTTGTGCGTTATGATTGGCCAAAACCCAAACCACACGGATTGTACGTGTGCACCATAAAATGCACCCAGATCAAACGATACTCCTTATCCCTCTCATCAACACACGTAATTGTTGTTGGAATTTGATTTATATGCACTAAATGCCCCGTAAATGCGAAAAATGACTTAAATATAGCAAACGAGCCTAGAAATGCACCACAAAATCAAACCTAGCGTATAATGATGATTCCTACTGTGAGAAAAAATTGGAGGAGAGGCGATGAAGACACCGTTGATTGGAGTTCGACTTGCCACTTCTTCCTTTGGAACTACGATCCTTCTATTGTGATGCTATGGTTTCCAAAGAGCGATCATCATAACTTGTGCCAAAGTTTACCAAAAATATACCACAAGGTCTCGAGATCACGTCACAATGACACACCGATTTCTGTGATTTTCTCAGTCCATCTGTATTTGTTGCAATTAAATTACAAACATGCCTTATGTAGGTGGATGCATCTCCTAGCCGAAATGTTTGAAAATTCTTTTCATTCCTTGGACAAACATTGAAAAGACATAAAGTGACATAGAAATGATTTTTAATGCCTTCTTTGCCAGCACCCACAAGTAGTAGTTGTTGTAATTTGATTTATATTCACTAAACATCCGGTAAATGAAAAAATGGTTGAAAAATATCAAATGATACATGAAATGCGACACAAAATCAATACTAGGGTACAATGATAGTTGTGTACCATGCGAAATTTTTGGAAACAAAACGATGAGGTCATATCTACAATTAATATTTGTCACGTTTTCATTTCAAACGAATTTATGATGCTTGTGCACACGGGTTACTATACAAAATCGTTTGCATAGGCCTTTTCGCGGGGCGCCCGACGCTCTTTTCTCACCCTTTTCACCGAAGCCACCAACATCCCCCTCCTATTTTACTCAACACTCCACATTTTCTACCCAAATTACATCAAGAGCTCCCATCATCCCCCAAATCCACATGAGAATACTTTTCGGTGTTGTCGTGCTCAACCCGGTAGTCTACCCGCTTCCCGTCGTAAACCCTACCCTTCACTGTCGTTCCGAACACGTGGCTGCCCATGCCGCACCGTCTTCATTTGCTCGCCAGACGCCCACGAGCATATTGATCATCTACCCTCGCATCTCCTACCGGGTTTGCACAAAAACCTGTCAGGTGCTTCCCTACATCGTGGTGAGGTCTATTATCTTGTGATCTTTTTTCCTATTTGGTTTGGTTTGTCCCAAAATTGGTTATAAAATAATGGAGAGAATATTTATGTTCATCATCTACATTTTAAATACAAATAAGTTGTATTTTTTCCAATTAGTTATTGTTAACTTACATATCATGTGCGCACGAGTCACACAAAATGAATAGATTAGCCATACTTTTCCAAATTATCACATGCCATCTTTAGACAGCTTGCTGCCAAGCTGTCACTTTTAATTTATGCTTATCCCCCTTTCTGATTTTTGCATGTGTCCTTTTTAGATGTCGATTAGCAGCGACGATAGTCATACTTCTGCCGATGTATCTCCGTTTGAGTCCGAAACCAACATGTCTGCAACAGATGATCGTGGATCAAGAAATGAGGAAAGGGATAGAGCTGCCACAATCACACTTCCAGTCAAGAGACGAAAGAACGCTCCAACAAATCCCCCACACCAGTCTAAAGGTGTATACGAAGTAGATGAAATCAATTTGAAGTCCCGCACTCTAACTAAACCAAACAAAGCACGCACGTGGTTCAGGAGTGTGCATGGATTTGTTGGTAGGGCAAGGCTCAACAATAATTGTCGGGGTTTTGTAAGGCTGATACAGAAACACGGCACAAGATAGTCCAGGAGATCATGGAGCACTTCAATGTTCGGGAGGAGTGGAGAGAGCGGGTGGAAAACGCTGCATTGAAGAAGGTGATTGATGCTTGGAGAAACTGGAAGCATGTGTTGTACAAGAAGTACTTGAGTCAAGGCAAGGAACCAATCCCCTCATACCCCCAAATTACAAAGGAAGACTGGAAAAAATTCAAAAGGTTCAGGACAAGTGAAGAGTTTATTAAGAAGAGTGTCATGTAATCGGAACTATGGAAGAAGAACACACACACCATATGGGTGTGGCAGGATACCACAACATGAAACTGATATGGGATCAGGAGGACAAAGAAGCACTAGCTGCGGGTGGCAAACCGGCCTTTAGTGGATTAGGGGCATTTGTGCTAGGGTCTACTTGCAGGCATGTGAAAAGAAGTGTGAAGACGGTTCTTATTACTTTGAAAACTAAGCAAACGAAGAACTATATAATGTGATGGTAGAGGCTTCCAAAAACGCTGGAAAGTTGTAAAGGACTCTAGGCCATGTGATATCTCGTCAGAGGCTCTAACTACCAAAGATCCCCTGGATGTGCAAGGGGTATTGGGGTCAATGTCCCACACAAGATGGCTTTTTCACTAAGCAAAGAAGAGAGGCTTAGCATGAAAAAAGCTAGGAGTGGAAGTAAGTAGAATTAGTTGTATGAAATATTTAAGAGGGACAATTTCCTGAAATTCGAAAGGAGGTTGAGTCATTTATGTAGCAGAAGACACTAACATTGGGAGATAGACATGATACTCAAGGGGGTGTGGGCATGGATGATGGCACTTATTGTATGGCAAAAACGCACAAGATTAGTTGTGCATCAGCTGATCATAGCGACATTGAAGCTGCAACTGGACATGATGGTGCTATATCTGATCTATATGGATAGGGGGAGAGTGAAGGTCATGCTTACACATTACGAAGGTACTTTAAAATGTGCAACACTGTGGGTTTACAACTGTGACTTGGACGAGAGACTCTTATTGGACAATGTGCCATTGAAGCCGGGTTGTATGAAGTGCTACATCACTGAAATAAAGTCTAGATTCAGTAATTTTTCCCTGAAGGATGTCCTAGGGGCCCGTGATGAGCAGAGAACCTTGGAAGAACACGATTAAATCATATCCGATGGCCACAGAAATCAATAGACTTCCTGGATGAGATCCCTCTAGCCCCCTCCCCCCCCCCAAAAAAAAAAGCAACCAATGTCGCCCTTGAACCGATGACTCTACTCTCGCCACAACATATCTTGTGTGACTCCCCCAATGAACATACTAGACATAATCCGATGCCCGAGGCATCAACATGTCATTAGTCTGGCCAACTTCCTTCCATACAGGTTAGGTCCTCGTCTGCTCCCGAGTAGTGTGTGGCAAGGCCTACAATTGCGGAAGATGCATAATTTGTTCATATGCCAACAACTGAAGCAGAAATGGCAGACAGATCGGCAATGCATGCTTAGCACACAAAACCCGGTGCAACCACGTGCCAAGTAGTCTGATAGTTGAGAACCGCCTGCTAAGAAGTCCGAAAGTCAGGAACCACATGCTCACCAGTCCATCGGTTCGCAGCCGCCTGATAGGCACATCGATGTGTCAGCACTACCTACTAGGCAAGCCAACGCATTTTCACAGCCACATCAACACATCGACACATTGGCACTAGCTGCTCAAAAGCCCAGCATAGCTTCAACGGATGGTCAGCTGTCCATAGCCTCTGCTACTATAGCTCAACAGTCCATCACAACACCACCATCTGTTCAGCAATCCATTGTACCTTCATCGGCTTCTTAGCAACACACGGTTCATGCAACCGGACGTCAAACAAGAAGTGCTTCAACTAATAAGAGGAAAGCATGCATGGTTGCACACACGAAGATGCCCCCCCCCCAAAACCGAGGAGGGATGGGAACAATAGCCTCCTACTACAAAGACTCATTGTCCATAATTAAATTAACAACTTGTTTCTTGAAGGGTTGGATAATCCCAATCCTGATGGCATGACCCAAGAAAAAGTTGAAAAGCTACTATCTAGTACGAAAGCAAACCCATTTGAAGCACGCTAGTACAAGCATGACCAGTCATTCCTTGTTGGTCAATACATTGAGGAGTGCAGTTTGAATTGTCGCAAGTTACATAAATATTGCATGGACATAATGTTAGAAGGAGAAGATCATAACATTCCGGAAGTGCACTACGAGGGTAGGCATTTATCTCACCTTGCAGGAACCATGAGTGTGGAAGTCGAGGACTTTCATCTCTTGTTCAACTTCAATGAGCTTGTTGCCACTCTTATCAAATGATTGATGTTGTAAGTACTTCACAAACTCTGATCAACTTCTCCATAAAAGGTTGTAAATGAAAAAAGCTAAATGTACTGCATTCCTCTTAGGGTATTAAAGACATATAGATCAATAAGGGTGCATGCATTTTCCATAGATTCTGATTTAGCAAACGGCATTGTGTTACATAATAATGATACACGTAAGGCTTCCATTGAACATGTCGCCAATATCTTGTTGAAGTTACAAGTAGGAGAATTTTTCGTGTGGCCATATCATGAATGGTAAGTTAAATATAAAACCACACATACATTAATCATCTTTCAATTTTTGAAATATTTTGTAAGGTCAAGGTTTTCTTAAACTGTAGCCATCACTGGATCTTGGTGGTCATTGTTCTAAAATGCAACATAGTTTACTACCTGGATTCTCACACACAGACAAATAAGCCTCACGATCTGAATCATGTTCGGAATTTCATGGACAGGTATTGAATTCTTTCATGTCAATATGTTGTATCCATACCTGGTTCAAGAATTGATTATGTGAAAATTCATCTTCATTTGTAGGGTATTGTCAATGAACATAGTTTTAGGAGGGAGACATTTCGATCGCCAACTACCTCTGCAACACGTGATCGTTTCTCCGGTAAGAGAATGAAATCCGTTATTTTCAGAAAATGCTAGTCAGATGTTCAAGTTTCTAAGTAAACCTCTTTATATTTATCTCCAAAGAAAAAAAGAAACAACTTACACCGATTAGGTTGTTCCTAACACGGAAAATATATGACTAATATTGTACAAAAAATTTCAGTGACCTCACAACAAGAAGGGACTAACCTATGTGGATACTATGTTTGTGCACACATGATGAACCTATGCAGACATGTTGAATGTGGTGCCGATGCTGACAAAATAGAACATGTAAATCTGTTTCTTAACTACTATCTTCTACTCCACACGTATGTCACATTTTGTTCTAAAAATCCTACAGTTGATATTTGGACCGATGACCTCTAACCGCTCGCCACACATGAGTTGTTGTCTATTATGAAATTTATCAACACCTTCTTTTTGAAACACTATATCAATCCCACTCCAGACATCAAAAATTTCACTATTCATATCCCGCAATAATAAGTATGCATACATATGGTGTTATCAGCTAAACATATACGCAAGGATGCATTGTTTCCATATGATCATGTCTTCGTATTTCATACACTATGATTATGTACTCCATATGTCCATACATTTGCAGAATTTAGCTAGCATTTTCTCAATTGCCTATTGTCGCGAATTATGATGATTGTTCTTCTCGTGGGCACTATTTGTTGAATTGCATACTATGGCGAATTATGATGAATGTTCTTCATGTCGACACTATTTATTCAATTGCATATTGTGGCGAATTTGCTCTTCGCAAGGTGATTCAAATGTGATATTTTACAATAACCTCGCCATTTCAGCACACACGGTTCAAGCAACTAAGCATGTGTGATCCAGAACAGAAAGTACATGTAACTCATAGTGCAACCGCGTGTGATATGAAGGAAAACCACACAAGATATAAAACTGAAACACAGGTGATACATAAGAAGTCGCAAATAATTTGCAGCACTTGTACGTGTGCGTAGGAGATCCTCGATCATTTTCAATATCACCTTATCTCACACGTAAGCCAACAAGAAACTGTGCCCGATGCAAGGACAATCCTATGCATAAATTGTTTGGGAAACGTGTGCGGTGATATCATGCATGGCAGACGCTTGCGAGCGAAAACTCGTGTGCGATGATGCAGATAACAAACACAGTTTCTACGATGCCCCATGTGGATTAGGTAATGTTTCGCAAATGGTTAAAGGTAAAACACTGTTTGTTTTCCATGATCATCTAGGTGTGTCTGACTCGTGATAGACGTGTGTGATTGATCCCTAATCCCACACATTCGCCCAAAATATAGTGTGCGATATGTTCATGCACCGCACACGATTATGTCTTGCTGAGCGTCTGCACCATTAGTCGCCATCTCCCGATGGTTTTCCCGTGTCGTATAGGATGGACCCCCTATCACCCACATAGGAAAGGCGATGGTTTAAAATTGCGTCATGGAAAGGGGTTAAAAACCATTTGTATAGCACGTCGCTGCACCAGTGAACGTTGATGAAGATGCTCTGTTTGATGGATTCCCCCTCTGATAGAAATTCAAAAAAGTCCTCTAGATGGGATCACGGAAAAATAGAGACTTGTAGCAGATATAAAATTGTTTTGGCTATCGCTCGGGAGATTTCGGGATATTAGTGAAGGCCAATAATTAGTTCAAACAGAGCCACATGGGCCCCACAAACCCTGACGACGCACCCTAGGGTGCACTTGGTGAGAAGATTTATCCCTTGTGTATCTTCTAGCCTCTTGCCAAACCTTCTAGGGTCTCTTTGGGTCCACAAAAAATCACTGTAAAGTTTCATCGTGTTTGGACTTTGTTTGGTATGGTTTTTTTGCGAAACAAAGAAATAGGCAAAAAACAAAAACTAGCACTCGGCACTAAGTTACTAGGTTAGTCCCAAAAATGATGTAAAATGTCATATAAAGCATACAAGATTGATAATATAAGAGCATCAAACAATAAAAATATATAGATAGGTATCAGTCCCCTAGTCGTCTCCATTGTCGTTTCGTCCGACAACTCTCCAGGCCTTCAGACCTATTCCTCGGTAACTTTCTTCGCCCGCATTGTGTCCTCCTTCGGTATTTATCCATTTTTTCCCATGGTTTTCTCTCGAATCTCCATTATCTTCATACCTATATGAGATTCGGTTTAGGTTGCATATCTTAGGGTTTCGAGTAGTGGATTTAGTTGTGTATATCAATGTGTTCGCATAATTAGTTGTTTAGCATCACAAATCCTCAAAATCTGCTGATGAGATGCTTTAATTAGCACTACACAGGTGCCCGGACCCTCCAGTCCGGGTGCGTGGGGTAACCCGAGAGACCTCACAATATACAAAACTTTATCATTTTCTTATTTCTTGTATGGATGTCGCTATTATCAATGTCTATGCTTCCTATATTTTCTTAGAATCCTCAGGAGGGGATGTTGGTGGAGCACATCCCAAGAAAACTAAGGACCGTGAAGGAAGGGCAAATTTGTTTGGAAGACTGACTGCCCAGAGTTTGCAAGTTGCTCATCCACCTTCCCGTTCTTGTAGGTTTTCACCAAGGCTTCCATGTTTGAATCATCAAGTGAACAATACTATGATTCAGTTGAGGATGATCATTACGTTGTATATGAGCGTGAAGATCAAGATGATGATGAGCTAGATGTTGATGATGAGCATAATGAGGATGAGGATGAGTTTGAACGTCTCTGAGTTGTTGATATAACAATTTAGGCAAGGCCGAGTATCCCTAAGAGAATGATCATGACCCATATGTGCATGCTCATTCTAATGGGGTGGATAAGTGTTTTTGCTACAAGTTTCAGCATGAAACTTTTGAGGATAATCTTCAAGTGAAAAAGTACAGGGTGGGTGTACACAAGGATTTGGATGTGGGGTATGTCCGCTCTCGACCTGATTTATATCCCAATATTTGCTACTTGTAAACTGCGTTGGGGTTTTCCCAAAGAGTATGGAGATTCAACACAGTAGTGATAAGTATTTCCCTCACTCGGAATCAAGGTTATTGAACAATAGGAGTGTTAAGCAAACTCTCGTCGCCACCACCTACACACACAAAACCACACTTGCACCCAACGAGGGCAAGAGGGTTGTCAAGCCCCTTGAACTTGTTACTTGCATGGATTAAGTAGTGATAGATAGATAATAAAAATAAAAATAAAAATAAAAGAAATAAATGGCAGCAATATTTTGTAGTGTTTCTAATATAATTTGAGTAGATCCGGGGGCATAGTTTCTGCTAGAGGCTTCTCTCTTGAAGATAGCATACAGTGGTTACAGAATAGCACATAGTTATGATATTTATTCAAGGCAATGGTCATATATATATATGCATCACGTCGATAAGCAAGTATATCGACTCCTGCGTGCATCTACTACCAGTGCTGCACTCATCAACCGCTATCGAGCATGCATATATAGTATTAAGTATGAAATAGAGCAATGCTTAGAGCAAGATGACATGATGTATACAGAGTAAACTCAACCTATATGAATGTACCCCATCATTTTATCCTAAATGGTAGCAATACAAATACGTGTCATGTCCCTTTCTGTCACTGGGATTGAGTACTGCAAGATTGAACCCATCACAACATACCACTCCCATTGAAGACAAATCAATCTACTTGGCCACCAAACCGATAGATGAGAGAGAAATAAGAAGCTATAATAATCATGCATAAAAGAATTCATAGAAAAATAGATTAATATTCATGAATAATATGATCATAACCCCACAATTCATCGGATCGCAACAAGCACACCACAAAGAATTTTGCATCGAATAGATCACTGCCGGAATCACGGTGAACT
Source organism: Hordeum vulgare subsp. vulgare (assembly GCF_904849725.1). Classification (NCBI taxonomy): domain Eukaryota; kingdom Viridiplantae; phylum Streptophyta; class Magnoliopsida; order Poales; family Poaceae; genus Hordeum; species Hordeum vulgare. The sequence continues at coordinate 61,794,723 of NC_058521.1, read as the reverse complement.
TTGTATTGAAGATTATAGATAGAGAAGTAGCCATCTTGGTACTAGCTATCGACCCGTAGGTCTGTAGTGAAATACTCACATGACATCATGGAGGCAACAAGGTTGATGTAGATGGCCTCCGTGATCGATTCCCTCTCCGGTAGGGCACCGGAAAAGGTGTACAGATGGCCTCACGTTGGAACATAGACTTGCGCGAGTAGAAAAAGTGTTTCGGGCGGCTCTGTGATGTTTCCCCAATATTTGTGAATTTATAAGGGCATAATTAGGTCAGCCACAACCACGTGGGGCTTGCAAGGTAACAGGGCATGCCCTCTTGGCTTGTCGTCTCCTTGTGCAGCTTCTAGCCTCCTTCCGAAGTTTCTACATCCTTTTTTGTCCAAAAAACATTCAAAAGTTTAGTAGCGTTTGGACTCTGTTTGCCACTAGTTTCCTGACAAGCCAAAAACACGTTGAAAACAGTAGCTGACACTTGGCACTGGGTTACTTGGTTAGTTCACAAAAATGATATAAAAAACATATAAATGCATATAAAGCATCCAATATTGATAATATAATAGCATGGAACAATCAAAAACTATAGATACGTTGGAAATGTATCAATATTCACTGTGTACTTAACAAGATGGGACTCCTTCCATCTGTGAGATTCAAAAGGCCTTTAATGAAGCCTTTCTCCTACAATTCTTTGCTACTCGTATTTTATTGGGACTTCTGACCATTCTTTCCACTAGATGTATAGTACGACATGTTTGCATGGATCCATCGATGATTTCACTACTATCACATACCCGTTCTTTCGATCGCCACATGATGATTTTGGTACTATTGTTCAGGATGGTTAGCGTAGTCATTAGAAACTTCCTTTTCCTTGCAAGGAGGGGATTCCCATAACTATTGGTGGCTCCATCAAGGGTCTTACGCCCAAATATGATTCTCTTCATCACATATTTCATGGCTCTCTATATCCCATGACCGGTGATTCTGATAAGCTGCGGGGCACCACCATTGACTTGCTTGTCTATGCTCATGATGTGAAGAAGCTCAATGTGCTTAATTTCCTATTTGAGGAGATGAGATCTTGTGTCTTTGTGAAGAATTCTTGTGTGTTTGCTCCATTTGTTCAGGCCTTGATTGAGAGTAAGACTTCCACTCATGAGAAGCTTATGTCTCGTTGCCCCATCTCCCTGTCCAACATGTTGATGGACTTTAGGCCTCACGTTGCTGATGATCTGCTTCATTTGGTTGGAAATCAACCTAAGAAGTCAAATAAGCATTCTTTGGTTATCGTTACTGAGGAGGGGGTTCTTCGAGGGATGCTTCTGCACGTGCATGTGATCTCTCTAGATTTGCTCACACTGTGATCTCTTCTCCTTAATTCAGCAAGAAGGAGAAGATTAGCTATTATATGGTTTCAACAATTTGTTCAAGATGTGCAAGTCCACCCATCAGCATCATATCAATATATCAACATGGGAAATAAGATGTCGAGAGATCAAAAGGCGAACAAGGCACACAACACTAGGGAGCCTCAACCACGTGGGTCTAAGGACATTGATAGTTGGGCCATTAAGTACTCCAATCCATGCTTGGACTATGTTCCACCCCAGCTCAGAGGAAACCGGAACGCCCCATATTCCAGACCAGATGCAAGTCTTCTGGAATACGACACCATTGGCATAGAACAAATCAGCTCTGTATTACTATGGAAAAGGTTACAAGGGTACATGGATTACAGCGATACTACACCTGCCTACGGTAAATTCTACGCTAGCAGCGGAACACCGAAGGTGGTGATGGACTCCACTCCGCAGGGACTCTGGCTGGAACGCGTATCCTAGATCGCAACTCGGGATCCTTGACAAGCAAGCAATCATGGCATGACCTGCAAACTGGCATGACAAGCCAGGTGAGTACTTTGAATGTACTCGCAAGCTCACAAAAAACATCAGCATTAAGGCAAGACAACATCATAGCAATCAAGATTAGGTAAAGATTTATCATCATTGAAGGGATAGTCTATACCAGGCTACTCTCACCATACTCAGGTGACCAACTCGTGATCTCACCAAGAACCTTCAGCAAATATCATCAAACACCAAGACTTGTCATCGGCATGATGCCCAACTGCTACCATACTCACACGAGTTCTTCCATCATTATTATCACTAATATAGTCATGATTGATCACCTAGTGAGGTTTGGACGGGTTGTCCAATACCGTGGACGCGACTATTCGAATAGATTTTTCACTCTGCAGAGGTTGCGCACTTTACCCACACCATGGAGCATCTCACCTCGTGATCCCATTCGGGTGGACCGGCGTTGCTCCAACGAAACCTGCCTGACCCGTGACTCTCCCATCGTACCACCGGCATTCATCCTCCCCCGAAGTCTTGCCCTGGGTGGCCCCTGTGTCCTCATGACACCTGCCACCATCGTGGCCAAACTAAACTGTCCCAAACAGGGACTCCCGGGTCAAACAATCATCTTGGCTCACAAGATTATCGCCGCCTACCAGGCCAGGGTAGCGCGCGCGCATAGCCTTCCCTCTTTGGTGGTACCGATAAAAGAACACGCAATGAGAACAAGTCAAGGCCGTCCCATACCGGCAAATGTGGTTGCACGGATAAGCCCGGACAGGTGACTCTCGATCAACCAACTAAGTATCTTATCCCCGAATAATATTTCTGTCATATTTGACACTCCGATACCATAGTAATCTAATAACCAATAAGATCAAGTAACTACTATTGATTCATATCCACAAATTGCTGGATGAAACCCAAAATAATCATAGACACTAATCTTCAACAGCATGGCATTAACTAGTGGGTAAAATACTAGTTACTAACAATCCCGTACTCAACATGGTAGTCACCTATTCAAGAATTTATTCAAACATTGCATAATCTAATCCATACTACAAATAGTTATAATTGCGTTTAAAGTAATAGGTTAAACTATGATATTGCAATGCAATTATGCAAATGAGGGTTGTGGCTTGCATGGGGATGAAGGAACCATCAGAAAGAAGTGTGGAGAGTCCGTGGAATTGCTTGCCGCAAACAGTTCTCTCTCGGAGGGGTTGTTCATGGGCAAGGGCAAAATGGTCATTTCCACTATGTGAACACATAGTGAAAATGATACCAACATTACGGGCTTGATGATATGAATACATGGGCTTTGGAATCATCGGAATCAGAGTTAGGGGCGAAAAGTTATAGTCGTTCGAAGTTCACGGACCAATCTACAAAACATTTATTCACAGATAAGCCCCTGGCGGCTAAAACCGAAGGCGCACTGGGCTCCGGCGCGGGCTCCGGCGCTCTGGTAGCTACTCCAGCAGGCAAACGGACGGACGGGCGCGCCGGCAAGCGCCGTGTCCAGTGGTGAGTCGCACGGGCAGCAGGGGGCCTGGTGGCACGGCGACGTGCGGTGGCAAAGGTTCGGCTTCGGCGCGACTCCGGCGACCCAGGGGTCCTCTGGAGCGGCCAAGTGGGTGGCCGGACTCCGGCGAGATTGCGGTGCTCCGGTGAGGGAACTGATCGGGTGCGAGTGTAGGAGGGCACTAGAGGGAGAGGGGAGGGTGCTAGGGTGGTGTTAGATGCTCGAGGAAGCTCTGGGGCTAGGCTATTTATAGTCGGCAGGTGCTACCGGATTTGCACGACCGTCGTGGCAGCCTTATCACTGCATTGGAGCACCGGGCGACGTGGCTGGTGGATTGCAGCGTCGATCAGCTTCAAGGAGAGATGGAGATGGCTCAGGCGAGGTCGGGAAAGCTCGGGAGAGCTCGGGCAACAGGACACGACGGCGGCGGTGGCTGCAGGTCATGGGCGCGGCTGCCGCACCACGTAGAAGGGGACGAGAGAGGGAGAGAGGGGTTGAGGGTGAAGGAAGACGACGCGGGGAAGCTCCTAGACAAGGCTAGGTGTCGAGGAGGAGGAAGAAACCGACGACCCCAACAGTCCTAATGCACAGAGTGCGCACATGGCACACTGGCCGCGTGGTCACCGCGTGCACTTGCTCGGAGGGGACAAGAGAGGCTGGCACTCCTTGTGTGGAGTGTAGTCCTTGTTCCCCAAGGCATCTCGGAGGTGAGATATCAGCAAATGGGTAACTGGTGAGATGGTAAGGATCACTGCAAGCAAACTTGGCTACACTATTATGATGAACATAGAGGAGATAAGGGCAAAATATGATGTCTGGGAGGTTTAGGGTAGGAAGGACTACAATCCTGTTAAGTTTGAGAAGCAAAGGACCAAGATTCAATATAGTTGCTTTGCAACTAACCAATCTGGTCCAAAATGCAAATCTTGATGTGGCACTCACATATCAACAGGGATGGAGCTGAAATTTGGAGGAGATGAATTATTTAGGTATATGAAGATATTGTATAAATTTCATACCATCTGGATAAACCAAAGTGGTACTTCCTTCACACAGCATCCTACTGATCAGAATCTTAGTGAAATTACTGAGGAGAAATGGCTAGATATAATGATCTGAAATTTTGTGGAGAGATGTTTTATAGGTAGAAGAATGTCGTGGTAAAATTTTAGAAATTATGGAGCAACATAAAGTACAGTTGCTTCACAATCCAAAATAATGACCAGAGAAAAAAGATTTGATGTTGTGGTCACACACTTGTTGGGGTGATGCTCAAATTTGGTGGAGAGTCATGATTTGAGCATATTGAGATCATGCAAAAAATTTCAACTCATTTGCATACTCTTAGCTAGCACTTGCTTCACAAAGCTTCCTCTAGATCAGAAACTTTGGAAATTTGCCAAGAAATATTTACTAGCCAAATTGAGTTGAATTTTCTCATGAGGCAATGATATGGATAGGAAAGAGTGCCCACAAAGTTTGAGAGCAAGCAAGCAGATATAAAGGGTACTTGATTCACAACTTGATAGTTAGGGTAGAATCAGAAAAGGAGTATTTGAGGAATATTTTTGAATATGACAAGGAAGGATTTTGTCATATCTGAGGATGATCTGACATAAGAGATTTATAAGAATTATTTGGGAATTTTTGGAATGATAGAAATGTGGGTTGCTTCACAACCCAGATCAACACGGTTATTCCTTTAATAGAAAAAGGAATATTCCGAGGGGTAAGATTATTGGGATTGGCTCAAGATGGAAATGACAAGGTCTTGGGATGGTTTGGACGTTGGTAACCCACTAGGGAAAAGGAATTAAGGGTGATCCCGTTAGGTCCCAAAGCTACCAAGCCACTGAAAAGCAAAACCAGACCAAAATTAAAAGAAAAAGAAATGGGCAAAATGCAGGGTGTTACAAACCTACCCCCTTACAGAAATCTCGTCCTCGAGATTTGGTTGCTCAGGGTTCAAGCATTAATATCCCCACTTGAGGAAACTGTTTCCAACTCGGGTTTCCTTTTTGCCTTGGTATGATGCTCTCGGTAAATATCAATTGACTAATTGTTTGGCTTTGGGGTGATTTGTTTCACTAGATCCTCATATGTTACTCTGACTTCCATCCGTTTATGTCTGCTGTCTTGACTAACGGAGGTTCTTGCAGAAAGATCTTCTTCACGATAGGCTATCTTTCGACTAAATCCCATATGTGAGGACACATGCTCTGAGGTTGTCGTCCAACATTCTGGTCGTTCCGTCTTTTGACACCTTCAAATGAATAGTAGACCGTGTAATGCTTTAACACTATTGTTGCAATCGAACTGTTGAGTCGTGCTCACATATTCGAATATCCCCTTGTGACGATTCTGAGCATATCTGGTTGGCCTGAGCGGGTTGACTTGATATAGGGTCCTTGCAAAGGGAATAGACCCCATGGGTGTGTACCCATGGTGATTGGTATCGAACCAGCCTGTTTTGAGTATGTGTACCATGTTGATCTTGCAACCACTATCATACTATATGGCCAATCTTGCTCCTTCATTATGGTTTTCTTTGCGTGGATCCTTAGTTGAAAGAGCTTGGTCTGATGTGTTCTTTATTCCTTGGATGGCCATGGGTTATGCCAGGTACAATATTTCGGCACGCATATTACTTAACAAGTTGTAGCGTAGGCTAATGACCGTCTGAATCCTTGGATAAAACCGGCAAATAAACCAGTAGCCACCAGAACGATCTTTACAACTTAGATCTAGGACATTACTAGAGTAACTCAACCCCGACTCAAGACGGCTGAGAAGCAGCTGAGAGCATGAGACGGTGTCGATAAGAAGAAAGTAGCAGTTCCCTAAGACGGCCGAGAAATAGTTCAGAGCATAGGGTCACTGCTACGGAAAGAAATTCAACAGCTGCCTGAGATGCCCGAAAAATATCTCAGAACACGGCCAGATGCTGACCAGAGAAATAAAAGTCAGCATCCACCCCAGACAGCCGAAAACAGCTCAGAACAGAGGCGTGGTGCCGTCACCAAAGAGAGAGAGGCAAGGGTTCATCCGTGTCCCATACAGCTTATCCATAGGTTGTTGGTCATCTCACTCAAGTGTATAACTGACATTCTTCTTCTTCTTATATAGCTCATGCAATAGTCGGATTCTCACCGGGCTGGCATCATTGTATGATTAACTCATATGGCCTTGGCAACCTGTCCATCATATATATTGGGTCTATGTGGCTGAGCGCTTGATTCCTGAAGCACGCTTGTGTCCTGACTGACTCTTTGCCTTCTAACCAACTGTTGTGGTGCAAACCCTTGAGATGCATGGTCATATGCTGCCAGTTGTTGGTGGAATAGCTTGTAATAGTGTGTAGCGACCCGACTCAAAACGAGTCAAGCCTCTGTGTTTCTGTGCCATCCCTGGATCAGTATGCTGGCACACATAGTACATCAATGTATATATCAAAGTGCAATCACATGTAAATAGCGTAAAACTGATATATACCTTAAATATCTCAGCGGAAGCAGTCAAGGGAGTGGAGTCCCAATAAACACCAACGGCAAGTTGAGTGTAGACCGTAACCCTGAATCGTACTCTTACTCGTCGAAGAAAAATATCTGCAACATAAGACGTTGCAGCCGTGTAGGTCAGCATATTGATATGCCGGCAAGTCACATAAGAGAGGGGCAAAAAGTAATCATCTATACTATATGCATATATGGCAGGTGGGGCTATAAGTTTTTAGCGAAAAGCAAGTTTTCTCCTACATCAAGAGAGGGCTAAAAGCAAAAATGTTACTACATTGTTGGTTGTTAACGAGATGGTTCCACCAACCAATTCTCGTACCCATGTTGTCAATAATACCCACATCAATATTATTATTTGTGTTGAGAATTTCAGATAACTTTAGTTCTTTGGCTCAAGTTGTCCATGACAGTGGACACGGCTAATCGATTAGGTTCGACTACTCTGCAGAGTTTTGCACACGTTCCCCACAAGATTTGATCGCCTCCGAGTATGTCCTCGCACTTCAGGGTGTTTGAAGACCGGATGATCAAAACATGGTCTTTCAACGGGAACCTCTGAATCCCTGTCGGTGCCCATCCAATCCTACAGTTCTTCTACATCTGCTAGCACCGCCTGTCCAGAGTCGCCACGTTGTCCAACCAAGCCAGAGCCCATAATGACTTGTGGCTGTGCAAGTAAGCCTTGGGTCTTGAAAATATCCGTCTGTCCCTTTGAGCCTGGGTGAAGCTTTCCGCAGGATGTCATGGCCTCTCCAGCATCCCGGGTCATCCACTGGGTTCTCCAGGGAGCCGATCAACCGTCCTTCACCCAGAGTTGCATTGCGTCGAGGTCTTGAAAATCTTTTCTTAACCGGTCTTGATTATTTAATCAACCTCGCATCACTCGTGTTATGCACTCAACCGAAATCCCGTATACTCAAGATAGCAATATGAAAGTTGTCGTCCTGGGGCCAAGTATCGGGGTTGTTGTGTGCCTACCACATGATACTACAATCTATACTAAAATTTCCAAGTACCTAAGCAGCATGTAATTGGGCATAGGATGGTGGAACTACGATGCATAAAACATAGGTGATAGTATGATCAAAGTGACTTGCCTGGTGATGTTGACGAAGAAGAATTTCTCGAGAAATAACTTGATAGACTACTCGTCACTCTCCGATGAAATCTATATAACAAACATATCATTCACATAAGCACTCATACTAGCAATCATTCTAGCAATCAAAACAAAGGAGAGAGTGAAATGAGAATCCGAAGGAAACTTCAAATAAGACTAGGGAGTCTTCTACTACATCAAACACTATATAGTTTTTGTTCTAACTGAAAATAAAACACTAAAATGGAAAAAATAACAGAAAACAAAATATAAAATAACTAAGATAACAGAAGTAAAATTTACAAAACAATATTATTTTGTAAGTATTTTCAAAATAGGAAATCAAACTAGCAATGCAATCAATTCGCAAGTTAGTATAGAACTAGAATTGATTCCATGCAACCAAATAAGAATAAATAAAATAAAATTTTGTTGTTGTTTAAAAGTTACTGGTAAATATCAGAAAACAAAATATAACTTGTCACAATTACAAAAAAAACAAATTAAGAACAATTAATACAAAAGAAATAGCAAGAAAACAAAAAAGGCTAAAACAGAATCTGTTTTGCTTAAAACCCTAAGTAAAAATATTTAAAAAAAATGGAAACTTAAACTACTGAAAGCTATGATCAATAGGAAGCAGCAGCAAAAAAGAATCAAATTAAAAGCTATTTTTAAACTCCCGGAATAAGCAAAACAAGCTTTAATTCAAATCTGATCTAACTCAATTTTTATAAATCCAAACATAGACAAATCATATATCTGCAGAAACTACATAAAATTTGTGATCCAACGCAAAAAGAATCACCTAATTCGGAGGTATAGACTAATAGATATGAATTTTCTAAGATTGCAATTTCTAAAAAAACTGCAATACGGGATTTCGTGAATCTCACCATGGGTGACAGAGAGGAAGAACTCTGGCGAGGTAGCTGCTCCGGCGAGGTGGGGAGGTTGCTGGCGGGGAGGGGGAATCGGCGGAGGAGGGGTGGGGCGCACAGGGGTGTGGTGCAGCGAGGGTAGGGGCCATGGGGAGGTCGGCAGGGAGCTCCTGGACTCGACCGGGGCAGGGTTACTCCGGCGAGGTGGCCAACGGCTAGAGGCGATGAGGGTGGCGTCTCTTTGGGAAAATGGAACGAGGACGCCGGGTGGGTTCTTATAGGGGGCTCGGGAGGAGCTGGGATGGAAGGGAGAGGGAGATCGGGAAGGGAGGATTTCCCTGTCCATGGCTAAGGAAGGTCGTGTGCACGTGAGGAAGGAGATAGAGGAAGAAGAAGATCCTGTTGGGCTAGTTTTTGGAAAGGTCTTAATGGATCACCGTTTATTTCCATTTAAACACGATTTATTTCCTTTTTCAAAACTAGGAAGCTAAAACGATAAAAGGGAAATCAAATCAATTCGGAATATAGAGTTTCTATATACTAAAATTATCAGAAAAATAAAATCTAAATGATGGGCATTTTTCCACGGCCAAAACAAAAACTTAAAAAAAATGTTTTTTCAAAAAATCCCTAAAAGCATTATTTCTTTTTTCAATTATTTTCTCAAATTAAATTTTGGTTTTTTCTTGGCTCAAAATATTTCAATGAATGGCCCTGGTTTTTGGAGGGTCATTTTCCTCCACTCTTTCTTGCGTGCAAGAATTTTGTCGGGGCATTTTCTCGGGGAAGAAAAATATAGAAGCATGGGCAAATATTTTGAAAGGATTCAAATGCAAACTCCGTTCAAATTCTTTATAGTTGAAGAAGTCATGTCATCTTCTCTCTTTTCTTTTAAAAGATTGAATTTGAATTCATCGAAGATGGGGAAAGTCATTTTATTCCCTCTCATTCAAAAGTTTTTGAAAAGTTTCAAATTTCACACAAGTTTCAATCACTCAAGCAAACAAACAAACAATCTAATAATTATATTAACATTCCAAAAATTTATAATTTTGGGATGTTACATAGTGAGAATGCGATGCCTTCCCGACAAAGGTTACTTAACTTGCGTTGTAAGTCATCAAGAGTATCGTGTTAAGGAAGACTGGATAGCTTCTGCTCGAAGTTCCTGCCGGGGTAGCTTCTAGAGAAGCATGGGTGTCTTGTGCGGGCAAATATTTGTGTGTCATATTGAGGAAGTCACGGGAACCTTGTGTCATAAGTTGTTTTGGTAACTTGCAGAGAAAGACTGGGTTGCTTATACGTGAAGCTTTCTTTTTGCCATATGCAAGCTAAGTGCATATATATCTCCTTAATGTTCCTGATGTGTTGTATGCAATAGGGTATTCGGCTAACCTTCTTGCTGAACACTAAGTTCATGGCACATTATGACTTCCTTCCGTAGCATAGCAGGTTTCAAATTGTATTCATAACAGACTCAACCGCGTATATGAATCATACCTTTGACTCGAAATGTACACATCCTTGCCTTCTTGCTGATTCGATGATTGCTACGGCGAAGGTTGCACTGATGTATACTTGATGCTGATAACCCATCGAGCCAAGATATCATTTATATTCAGGCCTAATATTCCCGATATAATGCAGTCTGCTGAAAATTCTATATTGCTGAACTGAGCTTCCAAATGACTGTCTCTTCACTGATTCTTTGAGCCAAATAAAGAAGCAAGAGAAAAGATTAACGCACACACGCACAAAGCAGCAAGATCACCAGCAATAGCACATACTCTATAACTATTCACAGCAATAATATGCATGCCTACTTAAGCACACAAATCTCGCAAGAACTCCGGTTCTACGGTCTAACATGTTGTGGCAGTCTGCACGAAAGTGAATCAATGTGTGGAAGGAAGTTGATGAGGACAAACTTGGTGATCGTGGATCGGAACATAGGGGTCTCGACCACATCATCATCAAGCGTATGGAGAAAAACCGTACTCGTCCAGAGGATGCAGGTTAGGGTGGGATAACGATGAAAATAAGGCTTGCGGGCATTGACCTTTTCTAATAAGCAAGATCAGTAAGGGTTGCCAACGCAGCTAGAGGATGGGCAAGATCAGGGATAGAAGCATGTCTATCACCAAGACAATAGGGTGGCTGAAGAGAATACATTAGTGTGGTACTGGTGCATTAATCCAACAATGGATCGACACAACCAGGCACCTTGGCATCACTCCACTCAGACGGAGATAACACCACACCAAGAAACGAATATGCAACTGGTGGGTACAGGTGGTGCATCGAGACCCATGCCAATTGCACTCATGAGATCAATCATTAGTGATGAAATATCTAGTCTATATGCATGCTATGCACAACCAAATGCAACAAACAAGTGCAACAATCCAACTAGATCCTATACTACCGGTTACTAACACTCGCGCGGTCTAGGGCATCCTACAGCCAGACCTGCTCTGATACCAACGCTTGTGGCACCCTGGCTCAGAGGAAATCGGAACGCCCCATATTCCAGCCCAGGGGCAAGTCTTCTGGAATACGTCACCGTTGGCATAGAACAAATCAGCTCTTTATTACTATGGAAAAGGTTACAAGGGTACTTGGATTACAACGATACTACACCTGCCTACGGTAAATTCTACGCTAGCAGCGGAACAACGACGGTGGTGATGGACTCCACTCCGCAGGGACTCTGGCTGGAACGTGTATCCTAGATCGCAACTCGGGATCCTCGACAAGCAAGCAATTATGGCATGACATGCAAACTGGCATGACAAGCCAGGTGAGTACTTTGAATGTACTCGCAAGCTCACAACAAACATCAGCATTAAGGCAAGACAACATCATAGCAATCAAGATTAGGTAAAGATTTATCATCACCGAAGGGATAGTTGAAAATAACTATACCAGGCTACTCTCACCGTACTCTGGTGACCAACTCGTGATCTCACCAAGAACCTTCAGCAAATATCCTCAAGACGGACACCAAGATTTGTCATCGGCATGATGCCCAACTGCTACCATACTCAGACGAGTTCTTCCATCATTATTATCACTACTATGGTCATGATTGATCACCTAGTGAGATCTGGACGGGCTGTCCAACACCGTGAACGCGGCTATTCGAATAGATTTTTCACTCTGCAGAGGTTGCACACTTTACCCACACCATAGAGCATCTGACCTCGTGATCCCATTCGGGTGGACCAGCGTTGCTCCAATGAAACTTGCCTGACTCATGACTCTCCCATCGTACCACCGGCATGTTGGGGAACGTTGCATGGGAAACAAAAAAAATCCTACGCACACGAAGACCTATCATGGTGATGTTCATCTACGAGAGGGAGATCGGATCCACATACCCTTGTAGATCGCTAAGCGGAAGCGCTAATAAACGCGGTTGATGTAGTGGTACGTCTTCACGATCTGTCCCTTGAACTGTCCCACGATCCGTCCCACGAACCGTCTCACGATCCGTCCCACGATCCGTCCCGATCTAGCGCCGGACGGACGGCACCTCCGTGTTCAGCACACGTACAGCTCGATGACGATCTCGGCCTTCTTGATCCAGAAAGAGAGGCGGAGAAGTAGATGAGTTCTCCGGCAGTGTGACGGAGCGCTGGTGTTGGTGATCATCTATTCCTGCAGGGCTCCGCCCGAGCTCCGTAGAAATCTAATCTAGAGGAAGAACTACGAGGTGTAGGTTTGAGTTGCACATGGCAAAGTTGTGTCTCAAACAACCCTAAACCTCTAGTATATATAGGAGGAGCCAAGGGGTGGGGAAAAGCCCTAGGGCGCCGGCCAAAGGAGGCCTTCCTTGGGTCGGCCGAAGTGGGAGGGAGGAGTCCTACTCCAATCCCACTTGGATTAGGAATCCTTCCTTATTTTCCCACCTCTTTTGGATTTTCCACTTTTTCCTCATGGGCTTTTGTTGGATGACTCTATCAGCCCATTATACCTTATTGTGCATCCAATAAACCCATGTGGACCCCTTGGGCGTGGTGGGCCCACCCAGTGGGCCCCCGGAACCCATTCGTCACTCCCGGTACACTATCGGTAATGCCCGAAAACTTTCCTGAATCCAAACACCAACTTCCTATATATCAATCTTCGTTTCTGGACCATTCCAGAAACCCTCGTGACGTCCATGATCTCATCCGGGACTCCGAACAACATTCGGTCACCAACACATATAACTCAACTATACTAAAACATCATCGAACCTTAAAGGTGTACACCCTACAGGTTCGAGAACTATGTAGACATGACCCGAGACGCTCCTCGGTCAATATCCAATAGCGGGACCTGGATGCCCATATTGGATCCAACATATTCTACGAAGATCTTATCGGTTGAACCTCTGTGCCAAGGATTCATATAATCCCGCATATCATTCCCTTTGTCCTTTGGTATGTTACTTGCCCGAGATTTGATCGTCGGTATCCCTATACCTATTTCAATCTCGTTACCGGCAAGTCTGTTTACTCGTTCCGTAATACAAGATCTCGTGACTCACACTTGATTCACATTGCTTGCAAGGCTTGTGTGTGATGTTGTATTACCGAGTGGGCCCTGAGATACCTCTCCGTCACACGGAGTGACAAATCCTAGTCTTGATCCATGCTAACTCAACGGACACCTTCGAAGATACCTATAGAGCACCTTTATAGTCACCCAGTTACGTTGTGACGTTTGATACACACAAGTTATTCCTCCGGTGTCAGTGAGTTACATGATCTCATGGTCATAGGAATGAATACTTGACACGCAGAGAACAATAGCAATAAAATGCACGATCACATGCTACGTTCATAGTTTGGGTCTTGTCCATCACATGATTCTCCTAATGATGTGATCCCGTTATCAAGTGACAACACTTGTCTATGGTCAGGAAACATTGACCATCTTTGATCAACGAGCTAGTCAACTAGAGCCTTACTAGGGACAGTGTTTTGTCTATGTATCCACACATGTATTTGTGTTTCCAATCAATACAATGATAGCATGGATAATAAACGATTATCATGAACAAAGAAATATAATAATAACTAATTTATTATTGTCTCAAGGGCATATTTCCAACACGACATTCATCCTCCGCCGGAGTCCTGCCCTGGATGGCCCCTGTGTCCTCATGACACTTGTCACCGTCGTGGCCAAACTAAACTGTCCCAAACGAGGACTCCCGGGTCAAACAATTAACTTGGCTCACAAGGTTATCGCCGCCTATCGGGCCAGGGTAGCACGCACATAACCTTCCCTCTTTGGTGGTAACGATAAAAGAACACGCGATCAGACCAAGTCAAGGCCGTCGCACACCGACAAATGTGGCTACACGGATAAGCCCGGACGGGCGACTCTCGATCAACCAACTAAGTATCTTATCCCTGAATAATATTTCTGTCATAGCTGACACTCTGATACCATATTAATCCAATAACCAATAAGCTCAAGCCGCTGCTATTGATTCATATCCACAAATTGCCGGATGAAACCCAAAATAATCATAGATAGTAATCTTCAATGGCATGGCATTAACTAGTGGGTAAAATACTAGTCACTAACAATCTCGTACTCAACATGGTAGTCACCTATTCAAGAATTTATTCAAACATTGCATAATCTAATCCATACTACGAATAATTATAATTGCGGTTAAAGTAATAGGTTAAACTATGATATTGCAATGCAATTATGCAAATGAGGGTTGTGGCTTGCCTGGGGGTGAAGGAACCATCGGAAAGAAGTGTGGAGAGTCCGCGGAATTGCTTGCCGGAAATAGTTCTCTCTCGGAGGGGCTGTTCACGGGCAAGGGCAAAATGGTCATTTCCACTATGTGAACACATAGTGAAAATGATACCAACATGATAGACTCGATGATATGAATACATGGGCTTTGGAATCACCGGAATCGGAGTTAGGGGAGAAAAGTTATAGTCGTTCGAAGTTCAGGGACCAATCTGCAAAAAGTTTATTCACAACTAAGCCCCTGGCGGCTAAAACCGAAGGCGCACTAGGCAGATTACGTTTTCTGAAAAGTAAAACGTATTTTAGGCCACGGTTTAACAAAAGTACGCCTCAGCATCTGGAAAGCGTATTATTGTGAATACGTTTCCACTTAATCCAACGTGGCGGCCACCAGTCACCGATGTGTGGGCCCCACGTCACCTTCTCTCTCCTCCTCGCCTCTCTTCTTCCTCCTCCTCTCCTCTGCCCCGGCGCAGCAATGGGGAGAGAGACTCCGGCGCGGGCTCCGGCGCTCCAGTGGCTACTCTAGCTGGCGAGCTGACGGACGGGCGCGTCGGCAAGCGCCGCGTCCAGTGGTGAGTGCACGGGGCAGCAGGGGGCTTGGTGGCACGGCAACGTGCGGTGCTAGAGGTTCGGCTTTGGCATGACTCCCACGACCTAGGGGTCCTCTGGAGCGGCCTAGTGGGTGGTCGGACTCACTGGGGAACGACGCCTCCGGGAGAATGCTCGGATGGAGCCAGGGACGGCCAGACTTGGGAAATGGAGGCGGAGTCCGAGGGCGAACTCCGGCGAGATTGCGGTGCTCAGATGAGGAAACTGATCGGGTGCGAGTGTAGGAGGGCACTAGAGGGAGAGGGGACGTGCTGGGGTGGTGTTAGATGCTCAGGGAAGCTCCGGGGCTAGGCTATTTATAGCCGGCCGGTGCTACCGGATTGGCACGACCGCCGTGGCGGCCTTATCACCGCCACTGGAGCACCGGGTGACGTGGCTGGCGGATTGCGGCGTCGATCAACTTCGAGGAGGGATGGAGATGGCTCACGCGAGGTAGGGAAAGCTCGGGAGAGCTCGGGCAACAAGACACGACGGCGACGGTGGCTACAGGTCACAGGCGCAGCTGCTGCACCGTGTAGGAGGGGACGAGAGAGGGAGAGAGGGGTCGAGGGCGAAGGAAGACGACGTGGGGAAGCTCATAGACATAGCTATGTGTCAAGGAGGAGGAAGAAACCGACGACCCCAACAGTCCCAATGCACAGAGCGCGCACATGGCACGCTGGGCGCGTGGTCACCGCGTGCACTTGCTCGGAGGGGAAAGGAGAGGCTGGCACACCTTGTCTGGGGTGTAGTCCTTGTTCCCCAAGGTATCCCGGAGTTGAGATATCAGCAAATGGGTAACTGGTGAGATGGTAAGGATCACTGCAAGTTTGCTGTAGCAAACCTGGCTACACTATTATGATGGACAGAGAGGATATAAGGGCAAAATATGATGTCTGGGAGGTTTAGGGTAGGAAGGACTACAATCCTGGGAAGTTTGAGAAGCAAAGGACCAAGATTCAATATAGTTGCTTTGCAACTGACCAATCTGGTCAAGAATGCAAATCTTGATGTGGCACTCACATATCAACAGGGATGGAGCTGAAATTTGGAGGAGATGAATTATTTAGGCAGATGAAGATACTGTATAAATTTCATACCATCAGGATAAACCAAAGTGGTACTTCCTTCACACATCATCCAAAGAATCTTAGGGAAATTACTGAGGAGAAATGGCTAGATATAATGAGCTGTAATTTTGTGGAGAGATGTTTTATAGGTAGGAGAATGTCTTGGTGAAATTTCAGAAATTATGGAGCAACATAAAGTATAGTTGCTTCACAATCCAAAATAATGACTAGAGACAAAGATTTGATGTTGTGGTCCCACAGTTTATGGGGCAATGCTCCAATTTGGCGAAGAGTCATGATTTGAACATATTGAGATCATGGAAAAATTTCAACTCATTTGCATACTTTAATCTAGCACTTGCTTCACAAAGCTTCCTATGGATCAGAAACTTTGGAAATTTGCCAAGAAATATTTACTAGCCAAATTGAGTTGAATTTTGTCATGAGGCAATGATATGGACAGGAAAGAGCGCCCACAAATTTTGAGAGCAAGCAAGCACATATAAAGGGTACTTGCTTCACAACTTGACAGTTAGGGCGGAATCAGAAAAGGAGTATTTGAGGAATATTTTTGAATATGACAAGGAAGGATTTTGTCATATCTGAGGATGATATGACACAAGAGATTTATAAGAATTATTTGGGAATTTTTGGAATGATAGAAATGTGGGTTGTTTCACAACCCACAGCAACAGGGTTATCCCTTCAATAGAAAAAGGAATATTCTGAGGAAAAAGATTATTGGGATTGGCTCAAGATGGAAATGACAAGGTCTTGGGATGGTTTGGAGGTTGGCAAGCCACTAGGGAATATTAATTAAGGGTGATCCCATTAGGTTCCAAAACTACCAAGCCACTAAAAAGCAAAACTAGACCAAAATCAAAAGAAAAAGAAATGGACAAAATCGAGGGTGTTACAGACTATCAGCTAGAGGACGAGAAGGGTCATGCCGATAGTGCTCCTCCCATGGTTTAAATTCTTGTGTTATCATTGTCTTCTCCCTTTTCGGTGTCTTGATGCCAAAGGGGAGAATTGTTATATCTAGAATCGTGTGCTTGGAGACATTGTAAGCCCTTTATTCATGTTTGATTCTTATGGGCTTGTAATAATTTTATTTATATTTTTGTACCTTGGTACTTTGGTTGTGAGCTCCCTTAATTATTATTGTGTTAGACTATGTGTTGATATATTATCTTTGTCAGTGATATGTGTTTGTATTTGTTATATGGTTGTTCATATCATTATGATCTATGTCATAGTCTCTGAGACATTAATTTCTCTCACAGGACCTCTAGTTTGTGATCCTTCACATTATGACTATTTATGTTTGACTCATCTCAAACTAACTTGTGCAATGTATCTATGTCATTCATATTTATCTCATTGCACTTGTCTATTAACTAAGGGGGGTCCTTCTTGTTCTGTGATATGATTCCTATCATATTTTTATATATTCACACATCAAGGGGTCTCCTTGATTAATACTGTTGAATGGAAATACTTTTTATCTCATATCTTGTTATTGTCGTGTGCTGATCTTATTGTCATCATTTCACAAAAAAGGGGGAGACTGGAAGTGGACTACCACTCAATTACTATTTTTGGTGTTGATGAAAATAGGATTAGTGAGATCTAATGTCGGTTGCCAATTTTATGTGAGGACATTGGATTCTCATGTGTGTCTATGGATTTCGACAACCCCTTTTTAAAAGGGGTTTCTATTTTCATGCCCTTCCTTCCTTTGTTCACCTCAGTTTTGCCCCATCCAACTCATGGTGTTTACTTTCTCCCTCCTCCACTCGCCCGCGCCTCATGAGAGGACAAATGGTGCCTTGTCGTTGGGTCAAATCCTTTAACCTTTACTATGCCAGTGCTCACGTGTGGGACTGACATGTAAGGCGGCATGTCTGCATGTGTTGGCATCGCTAGTGCTGATGCGTGGGACCGACATGTAAGGTCGCATGTGTTCGCATCACCGGTGCTGACATGTGGAACCGGTATGCAAGGCTGCATGCATTCGCATCACCGGTGCATACAGTTGCATGGGACCGATATGTAAGGTCGCATGTGTTCGCATCGCCGGTGCTGACATGTGGAACCGGTATGCAAGGCTGCATGCATTCGCATCACCGGTGCATACAGTTGCATGGGACCAACATTTGGCCGCATGCATTACTGATTTCGTGTGGCCGGTTGATCCTACACTCATTTCGCTAACGTGTCGGACCGTCAGTCATGCAGAATCATTGTCACCTGCTGTTTTAAAATAGGCACTACTCGTGTTTTCCAATAATCCTTTATATACGTAAAGATTTACTTAATATTACGTAAGTATACACAGATAGTTGTGTCGCCGCGCACACCGACGATACAAATTCAGGTAATATACAATCACATTAATATAAATTTAAGTTCGATTAATATATTCCCTTGATATATATGGAACACGAACATTACATACATAGATATTAATAGGGCTTATAGGAGCACCCTTACAAATAACCTAGATATTGGACAACACCGAACACCACCCAATTTCACTCCGCGCGCTCATTCACTCCTCATTCTCATGGAAGATGTGCGGGAGAGTGTGCATGCCTTCATCAGTGGGGAAGATGTTGTCGAAGTTGGTGAAGATGTTGTGGGTGGTAAAGGCGATGACCTTGCACCCACACCAGAACACTTTGTTGAGGAGGAAGTAGGCATTGAAGCGGTAGGTAAAGCGAGGGGTGAGGCCAATTAAAAGGCCGTTGGCATGAACCTTTTCGACATGGAATATCATCGGAGAGCCACACGTGAAGGGTCTTCTCCGCAATGACCTCGTATGGGTACCACATCTCCAGCATGGTAGCCGACGGGTGGTAGGTTGGGTCATAGAACTACATCTTATCTTGGGCGGGATCTAGCTTTACTTTGGATTTTGATGAGGAAGAAGATGGATGCGAGTTGAGATGAAGATGTAGATGGGAGGAGTTTAAATAGCCACGGTGCGATGCATCCGTTTGAATGTGTTCAACGGAGCACCCTCTAAAAAATTGTACTAATTGCCCACCGGAGCTCTATGCTTGTGAATGTTTGGCATTTGAATGCGTTGTTTCACACTCACACAAGGCGTGTTGATCAGTAAAGTTGCGTACCCAGGGTGAACTAATTGCCCTCGTGCAACGTAGATGCGTCCCCAGGGTGAACTAATTGTTGTGATGCGTTGTAGTTGCGTCGGATGGCAACACACATGCATGCTAGGCTGACTCATTGGTCGTTGTACGAAGGCCCATCGGTCCGAAGAGCATCCCATCCCGATTGAATGTGTCAAGCACGCGGTCCACGGTCGCTGTTGCGTGTCCCTATCCCCCCGCTGATAGGTGGGCCATCATGTCCACAACCACAGAACACCCCGCCCGCATCCAGACAATCACGGCTCATCTTGCAAATTAGCAAACCCTAGCGCTTGACCTGAACCATTCCCGAACATCGATCCAATGGACCTGATAGTGCGGGGTTTTGAGAGGGGTTTGAGGGGTTTAGAGAGGGGGTTTGAGGGGTTTTGAGAGGGGTTTGAGTGGTTTTCAGAGCTAGGGTTGAGCACAACTAAATTCAAAAAAATTGAAACAATATGAAACTTGCGCACACCATCGTTTTATGCTAGTAACTTGGTAGGAAAATTAAGAAACCACGACTATGGGTATTTTCATTAAATTCCCTTCACACAACTTAGCTACCATGAACAAGGTTGGATGGTTTTCAAGGGGAATGAGATAGGGTATAGGGTTAACCATAGAATAGTTTGTCCAAACCTCACCATGCTATCCATGGACCCTATATTTTTACACTAAACGATAATGGCCAAGAAAAGCATGGCATGCTCACACTTTGCATTTTTCAAAAGGAAAATGTTTAACATTTCGGCTCAACTTAAAGGATATTGAATTTTTGATGTGGGAAGCCATTTTATGTGATGCACCTATGTACGAGTGTAATGATCATTGGTGTTTTTATTTTGTGTGGCAATTTGTTAGGGTAGGCTACAACCTGTTGAAGTATGTTGAGTAGAATTGCCACTACCTGTAGACAATCACCGTGTCCCCACATGTCATGCAT
Organism: Hordeum vulgare subsp. vulgare; assembly: GCF_904849725.1. Lineage (NCBI taxonomy): Eukaryota > Viridiplantae > Streptophyta > Magnoliopsida > Poales > Poaceae > Hordeum > Hordeum vulgare. Next base: position 61,774,316 of record NC_058521.1, on the reverse strand, counting down.
GCGACCGTGGTCAACCATGTCATGCACGCATGCCCCTTTGGTGTTCGTCGTGGTCCCACATGTCGGTCAGTTAACTACTAGATGTGGTTGTATTTAACGCGGCTATAAACCGCGGACCCATGGGTCAGTGACTGGAAGCTACGAGGGGTCGTCCTTCTTTTAATCCACGCGTGCGGGAGGCGGCATCATCCACTTCCACTGCCCGTCCACAACTCACCCTGCACCCCCACTCCCACCCCGCGTTCTCCCTCATCGGCGACCACCAAACCCTAGCCATGGGTTTCCTCATCGGCTCCGAAAAGGGCACGGGGAAGTTCACCCCTAGTGCATCCTCCTCACTTGCGCTTCCTCCTGGCGCGTTGGCACAGGGTGTACAGGCAGCCGGTACCGTACCCAGATGTCACGCTGCCGCACGACTCGCATCTGTATCCACCGCGGATCCCGGTGTCGGTTGTGCCGCGTTCACATGCCGAGGAAGTGTGCACGCAGTGGAGTCTCCTTACGCCGGAGAAACGTCGGATGGAGGCATATGCTCCGGAATCTCCCAACTGGGGGAGGTGGTTTGCCACCGAGCAGGAGGAGCAATGTCGCCTCGGCGTCTAGGACCACCGCACCAACCCTCCACTATCCATCGTCGTCCATCGAGGAGGAGCGACGCAAGGCGGAGGCGGAGGAGGCGGACTACCACGCGATGTTGGTGGAGGCCCTAGCTCTATCAGTCGCCAGGGACTGCATCGTCCCCTTGCCGCCGAGGCTCCCTACGCCGAAGGCCGAGCCGTTTTCGCCACCACCGCCCCACCCGACGGAGAAGTCGTATACTATGGGATCTAAAGTATGTCTAGAGGGGGTGATTATACTACTTGACCAAATAAAAACTTAGCCTTTTTCCCAATTTTAGTTGTGGGCCAGTTTTAGCAGTTGTAACTAGTCAAGCACACCCTACACATGCATATCTAAGAGTATTGCAGCGGAAAGTAATGACATGCAAATATAAGTAGAGGGAAGGGATAGGAAGATCAAACGCAAAGGTTGACATGATGATTTTTGGCGTGGTTCCGATAGGTGGTGCTATCGTACGCCCACGTTAGTGGAGACTCCAACCCACGGAGGGTAACGGTTGTGAGAGTCCATGGAGGGCTCCACCCACAAGGGGTCCACAAAGAAGCGACCTTGTCTATTCCACCATCTTATGTCCACATAGGACTAGCCTCACTCGGGGTCGATCTTCACGAAGTAGGCGATCTACTTGCCCTTACAAACTTCTTGGTTCAACTCCACAACACGAAGTAGGAGGCTCCCAAGCGACACCTAACCAATCTAGGAGCCACCACCCTCCAAAAGGTAATAGATGCGGTAGAATGATGAACTCCTTGATCCTGTGCTTCAAAAGATAGTCTCCTCAACAGTTAATCACTCTCTCACAGATTTGTCTTGGGTAGAAGAGATTGATTGGGTGGAAAGCAACTTGTGGAGGCTAGAGATCAAGTTTCAAATGGATGGATTGGAATATCTTGATCTCAACACATGAGTAGGTGGCTCTCTCTCAGAAAAATGGATTTGGCAAGTGTGTGTGTGTGTTCTAAGTTCTTCCTCTATGAATTAGAGGTGGTGGATTGGTATATATAGGCATTATCTAAAATCCAACCGTTAAAACATTATTGCCCAACTCGGTGAAACCAAAATGAATCTCGGTGACACCGAGTTGCACTAAATGTGGCAAATTTCGAATCCTCCGTGAGACCAATATAGGAATTTCGGTGTTACCGATATGATGACCTAGGGTAGTTTCCAAATCTGAGTGGGACCGATTTCATAACCAGGAAATTCTGATTCTTGAAAGCGAGAGACCAGAAAGTTGGCCAGTGATTTTCGGTGGCACCAAAGTGGAAGTTGGTGGTATCGAGATTCTAGGGTTTGACATAGGTTCTGTCTCTGGAAAAATCAGTAAGGCCCAGTGGAAATTATTGGTAGCAACGATTTTATGTTTAGGCTTTGGATAGAGAATATTGTGGGAGAATGGTTGGGTATTTTTGGTGTCTATCTCTAAGAACTTGAGCAACCAATTCATCATAGATACCTCACTCCCTTTTAATAGTATTGGTTTTTCCTATGGACTCAAATGTGATTTCTCACAAACATAAAATGTAGAGTCTTGTAGCTTGAAGCTTGGATAATCCTATTACTTTCCTTGCATCAAGGGGCATATCCTCACAATCCTTTAGCCAATGCATCTTTGAACTTTTCTGACTTGGATAAGATCATTAGTTCAATGACACATTTGTTGTTATTAATTACCAAAACCACCTTAGGGAGCAATTGTGCTTTTATACGCATGGAAGGGCGTCATGCGCGAATGTGTCAGCGTGCCCCCGTGTGGATTGGGGCTACGTTGGAGCAGAAGGTCGTGTATCTTGAGTTTTGGAGGAAGTGCTACCTGACGGCGGTGGGCGAGGAGGCCAAGCGCCTCATGCACGCGGAGCGAGAGGAGGAGGAGGAGTGGCGTGCCCATGGCGTAGGAGGTCCGTCGACGGCGTAGCCGACGCATGACGCAGCACGTGCATGGGAGGCGGCCTTTCCCCCGGCAGGCCCGGCGCCATAGCTGGTGGACCTGATCGGTCCTGGGTTGGACAGAGAGGATGCCTAGGAGACATCGGGGATGTCAAATCCATTTAATTACGTTTCTATATTTTAATCAATGTAAATGTGGACTTTGGGGGTGGTTGCCCGTCGTTTAAATGTATAATTAGTATTAAGTTTGAATGTGTCTTTTTTATGTGGAGCACACACAAATAAAATGGATCGGCGGGTTGGGTACATGTGCCGATCCAAATAAAAAATGGACATGGGCGACCGCTCGGCCAACCCACGTGTCAGGATACCAGGCCATCCCACTAGTCAAGATACCAGGCCGGCCCACTAGTGAGGAGGTAACGGTCATAGGCTTTGACTAGAGGATGGTGTTCTGTTTGGCCTTTCGTGATCAGGTGGTGGAGGGGGGGGCAAAAGTGAGCAAAGTTAGTTGGATTGGGTAAAACTGGGGTGAACTAAGGAAGGAGGGGAACGAAAATAGAAAACCCTTTTTAAAAAGGAGAAAAAGTAGCATTCCTCATTTGGCTCAGAAGTTTTTTTGGTTTAGTTTGAGTGTTAAGAGAAGTCATACTATAAATAAGGGATGTTGTGATGTGGGAATCGGGAGAAACATTTCTATCCTACACATTTTGAAGTCCCAAAAATACCACGAAGGGAAGGGTTTTCACCAAGGTAAAAGTTGTTGCAACAAGATGTCTGGGTGCCCGGGGTCACCACGGAGCAGTCGCACCACCAATGGGTGCTTCGAGTGCCAAGGATCTTGGAACCCCGGGTGCCTATAGTAGGGTCGCCCCCTCTGGGTGGTACGGGAGCCCGGGATCCGTGACCCCCGGGTGCCCGATGCCCCAAGATGCACAACCCTTGTTCATTACAAGTGCTCGGAGTTTCCTATAGGAAACGACTATCTCTGCCTTGGAGGTTATAATTCCCCTTTTTCCACTTTGTTCCCTAATCTTCACCAAGATTGTCTCCGCAATTACCATACCTAAAACTTGAGATCCCCCCTTCGCCCAAACATTTTGATTCTTTGGGGATATGAGGATATTCACCCGACCTACATTCCTACCAAACCAATTTCTGTTTCCCCAACTCATTCATCTTCATCAACTCGTTACTCTTGGAGCTTGGGCTCCTAGACAGTTAGAGGTTCCTCTGTAAGCTTCATTGCTAGTGGTGTTCTCCACAGATGTATGTAAAGGTGTAGTGTTCGCCTTCAATACCAACCCTGAGTAATTCCAGGCTCATCCATCGGGGTGACTTGAGGATAATACGGTAAGCCTTTGTTGACGTTCCGGAGCTTTGGTTTTGGGGCCACTTCAATAGAGATTAGCACTTCCCCAAGGAAGTGTGAACTTTGGGATAAACATTGTGTCATCGACTCACTTGTGATTAATACTTTCCCACATCTTTATATTGCTTTGTGTGCTTGTCGGATTGCTAAATAGATATTTTCCTAGGATACCTTACCTTAAGCCTGCTTGCGATATACCTTCTGATCTTATAGTTGCATATCTAGAGAAACTATTTTATAAACATGTCCTTAAAATTGGTAATGACGTTTACAATTAGCAGTTTCCTATTCACCCTGCTTTGGTCTATCGTATCGATCATGTCCCATGAGTTACGGGGTGTATATTGAAATGGCTTGACAAGTATGCAGCATATAATTTATTTTTTTGGAATAGCCCTATTGCGGAATTTAAAATAGAATTGATAGAGAGTAAATAAATCAAATACTTAATTATTTTAATACATCTATATCGCGGTACCGGGGATGCAATGAGTAGGTGCCTCTTGTCTATCGATGTGTGCAGCCGATGCCTATTGGACAAGAGATGACAAACGACAATGGTTACTAATTTAGCAATTGTTTGATTATATCCTTCAACATGATTAGCTAGGATTAAACTAATCATAATAGCCCCCTAATTGATGCTTGTCCTTGCGAATATACTTCATGTTTATCAAAATTCCGCAAAAACAAACGCAAGGGGAAATGCAAGGAGAAAAGTGTTTGATATGTTGTTAGCACTCCTTCAAACCACGTGAGAAAAAGGAGAAAATGACACATCATGTCCTATGTCGATATCTGAAGTAGGTTGTTTCCACTAGATATGCATAGATCACTGTAATTACATCTCATCTTTATGTCTTTCTATCTACCCTCTATTTCGACTTTGCACAAGTCAGATCAACTAAATAGGATAGTTTGGCAGTTTTTGTGTGGCCTGGAGGATCCACTCGACACCTCTAAACTGAATCTTCGAGAAGCATAGAATCAGGAAAAGCCTGTAGGGAAGACTCCATCTGAAACCATTATCTCCCCGGGCTATTGATCTCACCAAGAGGTTCACCTGAAGTCATGCCTTGAATCTAGACCGGACATCCATATTATGGGAGTCCGCACCTCGGCTTCGTCGTTCGCCCACGCTCCAGATTCATCACCTAAGGGCCTGCTCCTTGCCGAAACTTGCCTAGATCTACCTTTGCCCTACATTCTCTAGATTCCATGAGGCCTTGTTTGGTACTAGGGGTTTTGAGGAGATTGGTGGGGATAATCCCCACAGGGATTGGGTGAAACCCCAACCTTCACCCAATCCCTTCAAATCCCCATTTATCCCCAATCCACTAGGTAGGGGTAGTGTATTGTGTATTGAGAAAAACGCACTAGAATTTGAGGATTTGTGGGGAAATGTGGGGATGAAACATGTCAAATACACTAGAACCAAATGGTGTTATGGGATATGTGGGGATTTAGAGGTTTGACCGATATAATCCCTACTATTTCCCTAAAATACACTAGTACCAAACAAGGACTGAGGTTTTTAGGTGATTCTCCTTCGCCCCTTTCAATGTCGAATGGAAGGACCATGTGCGTCCACCCACTACGTCTTCTTCATAGACGAATACCAATGTTGAGTTAGAGGAAGGTTGTCTTTGACTAACTTCATTTCTTCCTCTCTAACCTCTAATTCTCACCATTATTGGTACAAGTTATGTGAGATTTGGACTACGATTTAGGGGGTAGTTTAGTTAGTATTTTCCATACGATCAGTTCAGTCGATTCCATGACACTTATTTCTCCTCACTATGTGTTGTAGAAGAGTTTGTGCAGTTTTTGGTCAGTCCGACCTGGTTATACATCCCAAAGGTTTCGCATGGAACATACCTCCAGACGGTACAAAGTCTATAGAAAATTTTCTACTTTGTGCACTCGCTAGACTCCCTTTGTGTGACATGTGCACTTATCTTTTCCTATCTTATCCATGTCGATTCATAAGTTTTCTGTAAGAAAAGGGCAAGGTTGAAGCTGCTGGAAATTGGCTGTGCTCTGTCAAAATCACTTATTGATTATGGAACTTTGTAAAGGAAGAAATTAGCAAGAGTGAGAATGGAAAATTTCTATAATAGTCCAAACTGATGATCGGTTTTGGATGAATGAGCGAGAAAAATGATGGGAAGATACATTCCAAATGCACAAGACTCAAGTTTTGCTTTAAAAGGATGTGGATATTGAGCACATTGATACGTATTTTGTCATATCTACTTTTCCGAACTCTTTTGCCCTTGTTTTGGACTCTAATTTGCATGATTTGAATGGAGCTAACCCGGACTAACGTTGTTTTCACTAGAATTGCCATGGTGTTGTTTTTGCGCAGAAATAAAAGGTCTCGGAATGACCTGAAAATTTACGGAGAATTTTTCTAGGATTTATGAAAAATACTGGTGCAAGAATCAGCGGAGGGAGTGGAGCCGTGAGCCCACAAGCCCACCAGGCACGCCCCCCCCCCCCCCCCCCCCCGCCTAGTCGCGCCTGGTAGGCTTGTGGGGCCCACAAAGCTCCACCGCCACTCAATCCAGCTCTATATAGTCCGTTTCGTCCGGAAAAAAATCAAGGAGAAGGATTCATCACGTTTCATAATACGGAGGCACCGCCACCTCCTGTTCTTCATCTGGAGGGCAGATCTGGAGTCCGTTCTGGGCTCCGGAGAGGAGAGATCGTCGCCATCGTCATCATCAACCTTCCTTCATCGCCAATTCCATGATGCTCTTCACCGTTCGTGAGTAATCTCATCGTAGGCTTGCTGGACGGTGATGATTTGGATGAGATCTATCATGTAATCGAGTTAGTTTTGATGGGGATTGATCCCTAGTATCCACTATGTTCTGAGATTGATGTTGCTACTACTTTGCCATGCTTAATGCTTGTCACTAGGGCCCAAGTGACATGATTTCATATCTGAACCTATTATGTTGTCGCCAATATATGTGTGTTTTAGATCCTATCTTGCAAGTTGTAGTCACCTACTATGTGTTATGACCCGGCAACCCCGGAGTGACAATAGCCGGAACCACTCCCGGAGATGACCATAGTATGAGGAGTTCATGTATTCACTAAGTGTTAATGTGTTGGTCCAGTTCTTTATTAAAAGGAGAACCTTAATATCTCGTAGTTTCCATTAGGACCCCGCTGCCACGGGAGGGATGGACAATAGATGTCATGCAAGTTCTTTTCCCTAAGCACGTATGACTACATACGGAATACATGCCTACATTAGATTGACGAACGGGAGTTAGTTACATATCTCTCCGTGTTATAACGGTTACATGATGAATCACATCCGGCATAATCATCCATCACCGATGCAATTCCTACGAGTCTTTCCTACTGGTCCTTGATATGTTACTTTGTTGCTACCGATGTCACTGCTGCTACTGTTACTCTGCTGCTACTACTGTTACTCCATTGCTACTGTTGTAACTTTGCTGCTACTGGTTACTGTTGCTACTGCTGCTATCATACTACTTTGCTACTGATACTTTGCTGCAGACACTAAATCTTTCAGGTGTGGTTGAATTGATAACTCAACTGCTAATACTTGAGAATATTCTTTGGCTTCCTCTTGAGTCGAATCAATAAATTTGGGTTGAATACTCTACCCTCGAAAACTGTTGCGATCCCCTATACTTGTGGGTTATCAAGACCTTTTTCTGGCGCCGTTCGGGGGAAGCACAATTTCTCTGAGTCACTTGGGATTTACGTCTGCTGGTCACTATGAGGAATCTGATAGATCCAAGAACTAAAGTCTTGCCCTCAACTACGAGACAGGTAAGGAACTGCCATCTAGCTCTGCACTTGATTCACCTTCAGTTATGAGTAAGTTTGCGACATCACCTCCTGCTAGAAATCTTGATATGTCGCCTGTGCTTGATGATGCTACTTCTGCTACCCATGATGCTTATGATGATGCTATGCTTGATACTGCTTTGCCACTAGGTGCATTCCTTGATGCACAAATTGCTAGATTTGCTGCTAGATGTGATGATACCTCTGAAACTGATGATACTATTGAAGTAGAACCTGCTATTTTGCCTGCTAGAACTAGCTCTCCTAGACCTGAGTTGCCTGATATGCCTCAGCGTTATGTTATGGAGGGAGAGATAGTTGAGGACTTTCTTGCGTGTAAGGATAGCTATGATGTTGGGAAACTACTGCGCAAGTGGAAAGAAAAATCTTTGAACGCTAGGATGAAATACGACCCGAAGTTTGCTACTTTGCCTATATTTGTGACTGATAAGGATTATGAATTCTCTGTCGACCCTGAGTTAATCACTCTGGTCGAATTTGATCCTTTTCACGGTTCTGAGTCTGAAACGGTTGTAGCCCATCTTACCAAACTGCACGATATAGCCACCCTATTCACTAGTGATGAATAGATTCGCCACTACTATATCCTCAAGGTGTTTCCTTTCTCGCTAAAGGATGATGCTAAGACTTGGTTCACTTCTCTTGCTCCTGCTTGTGTGCGTAGCCCCCGGGATATGGTCTACTACTTCTCTGAAAAATATTTACCTGCCCATAAGAAGCAAGCTGCCTTGCAGGAAATATACAACTTTGCTCAAGCTCAAGAAGAGAGTCTCCCACAAGCTTGGGGGAGGCTCGTCCAGGTGCTGAATGCTTTGCCTGATCACCCTCTTGAGAAGAATGAAATACTTGATATCTTCTATAATGGACTTACAGATGCTTCTAGAGACCACCTAGATAGTTGTGCTGGTGTGTTTTTAGGGAACGAACCGTAGAACAAGCTGAAATTCTATTGAATAACATCGTGTGCAATGAGAATGCTTGGACTATTCCTGAACCACCTCCTAATCCAACTCCGAAGAAAAGAGGTATTCTATTCCTCAGTCCTGAAGATATGCAAGAAGCTAAGAAATCTATGAAAGAGAAAGGCATTAAATCTGAAGATGTCAAACATCTACCACCTATCAAAGAGGTCCATGGTCTTGATAACCCGATACAGGTAGTAAAAGTAAATTCTCTGCGTAGGTTTGATGAGAGTGATATCCCTTTTGATAAACCTGCTAGCCTATGCCTGGATGAATTTGATAACTTTGTTGCCAAACAACAGAGTTTCAATGATTATGTTAGCAGACAATTGGAACAGAATGCTCGTATGCTTAGTCATTTAAGTGCTTGTGTGGACAGAAATGTCAATGATCTTAATCTTCTGAGTAAACATGCCTCTATGGTTACTACTCAGGTAGAACAAGTACTTCGAGCACAAAATGACTTGCTCAATGAGTTGAATGAAAATTCTGTCAGGGTCGTCACTAGACGCGGTAGAATGACTCGGGAACCTTTGTATCCTGAGGGTCATCCTAAGAGAATTGAACAATATTCTCAAGGAGTTAGCACTGATGCACCTAGTCATCCTAGAAATAAGAAGAAAGATGATAGGAACCTGCACGCTAGCAACCCTATTGCTGCTACACCTGAGAGTCCAAACGATGCCTCTGTCTCTGATGTTGAAACACAATCTGGTGATGAACCTGAGCCTAATGATGATATCAATAGTGATGTTCATGTTGATGCTCAGCCTAGCAATGATAAGGATGCGGAGATTGAACCTGTTGATCTTGATAACCCATAGCCTAAGAATAAGAGATATGATAAGAATGACTTTGCTGCTAGGAAGCATGGTAAATAAAGGGAACCATGGGTTCAGAGACCCATGCCCTTTCCTCTCAAACCATCCAAGAAAAAGGATGATGAGGATTTTGAGCGCTTTGTTGAAATGATTCGACCTGTCTTTCTGCAAATGCGTTTGACAGATATGCTCAAAATGTCTCCGTATGCTAAGTACATGAAGGATATTGTGACTAATAGGAGGAGGATACCTGAGGTTGAGATTTCCACCATGCTTGCTAACTATACCTTCAAGGGTGGAACTCCTAAGAAACTAGGTGATCCTGGTGTGCCCACTATACCATGCTCCATTAAAGGAAACTACGTTAGAACTGCTTTATGCGATCTTGGAGCCGGTGTTAGTGTTATGCTTTCTCTCTTTATCGTAGACTTGAACTGGATAGGTTGACACCCACTGAAATCTCTCTTTAAATGGCCGACAAATCAACTGCTTTCCCTATCGACATTTGCGAGGATGTGCCTGTTGTGGTTGCTAATGTCACTATCTTAACATACTTTGTTATCTTGGATATTCCCGAGGACGATGCCATGGCGGTCATCCTCGGGAGACCCTTTTTAAACAATGCAGGGGCTGTTATATATTGCAACAAAGGCAATGTCATTTTCCATGTCAACGGTAATGAGCATACGGTGCACTTTCCGAAGAAACAATATCGAGTACATTGCATCAATGCTATCGAAAAAACTTCATCGATTCTTATTGGGAGCTTTGAATGCCCTATACCTCGTGTTAAGATGAAGTATGATTTGCTTGTTGGGGAGATACACATCCCCATTGAGGTAACCTAGTGACTATTCAAAAATTCTTCGTTCTCTTTTGCGATTCAAAAAGGTTTGTCGAGGAGACTTGATCAACCTCATTGACGGATTTCTTTCGATGACCATGAGATGGATGAATCGAGGAGTCACAAACCTCTGTTCCAAGCTTTCACTTTCGGTTGCTTAGAAGAAAAATGATAGATTTAGTTTAGTTTTCCTGTTTTCTATTTTAGCGTCCCAAGAAAAGTACCCCGAAAATAGAAGTTCTCCGAACGTCCTGAAAATCAAGTATGATTTTTTCTGGAATTTTTGAAAAATACTAAGACGAAGAGCTAGTCTGGGGGCCACACCAGTGGGCCACAACCCCTGGAGGCGCGGGCAACCCCCTGGCCGCGCCTACCTAGCTTGTGGGGCCCATGTGCACCCCCTCCACTCATCCTTGCTCTCATCTGCTTCTCCTACCTCTAGAAAAAATTGTTTCGCAGCTCAAACCCGTGTTCTTGCTCCTCTTGCTGGGATTTTTGATCTCTTTGCTCAAAGCACCATTCTCCGAACTGTTTTGGGGAAATTATTCCTTGTTAAGCGACTCCTCCATTGGTCCAATTAGTTTTTTGCTCTAGTGCCTTATACTTCGCGTATTTTTGCTGCCTTGGTGACCATGTTCTTCAGCTTTGCATGCTAATTTTAGCTGGTCCCAAGTAGTTTCGATGCGTAATATGGCCTCTAGGCACTTATGGGAGTAGTTGCTACGAGTTTAGTTGAGCCTTGTTCGTTTTTACTTTGGGTCACTGAAAATTTCAGAAAAGGAAGATGTTCAGGAGAAACTATCATGGTGGTTCCTCAAGCAAGAGAGGTCCCCGTCTTGCGATTCGGGAGCCCGATCCGTACCAACCAAGGGACGCGCACGTACAACCATGTGAATGGCCTTATGATGAATTTATGATTGAGGCAGGTTTCAAAGATGAGTTTGATGCACTTGTTCACAACATCGGACTCAAAGAATTAATCTCCGATAAATGTGAACAGTATGTTGCTCCCACTGCCTCTTTTGTTCGTAGATTCAAATTTTCAGTTGGCCGTGATACATCTGTACTGTTTGATCTCTATGAAAAATCGTATACCATGGATTTAGAGGATTTCAATAGAATTTGCAAGATACCTATTTGGGGTAGTCTCAATGATCCTCCTAAGTCTTCAGTTAGAGATTTTTTTCTCTGGTATAACTGTTGGAGAAACTAGAGATATTACGCAGGCTACCATGGGGAGCATTCATTTTCCTGCCTTGCATTATTTTGCCCTCTTCGTAGGCAGATGCATTAATGGCAAGATTGAGCATTGTCACCTCTGCGCACCAGACCTTAGTATTCTTAAGAGCGCAGTACCGGGTGATAAAACTTTCAACATGGGAGCTCTAATAGCAAGGAGGCTGAATAATAATGCTAATGAAGGGGATTTCTTTGGTGGGATATATGCCACTCGCATAGCCAATTTTCTTGGAGTACCCATCCGCGAAGGAGATCCCCCACTCCATACAGCTTTCCTAGACCGCGTCGCCTTGACACGCTACCAGTTCCTTGAGAGGGATGAGGAATCCCTCCTATACTGTTTGATATTTAACCGGCAGCGTGTTTTCCATATTACCCTTCCTGCTCCTGCCTTCTTTGACTTCCAGGTAAAACAAAAATATTACATAACCAGAGGAGAGGTAGAGGAGTATGAGAGGGAGGCAAAGGTTGCTCGTCTCCGTGAGGCAGCTATTCAGGCAGTGGCTGCAGCACTCCCATATAACCCCCATTATGATTTTGGGTGTCGCCCGGACCATCCTTAGGAGTAGACCAACTTAGGCCAAAAGCCTAAGCTTGGGGGAGTACGTGTTTCTCACCGACTTTACATTCTTGTTTTTGCTTTCACTTTGTTCGTCGGTGTTCACACTTTGCCACTGTATCATCCATGCTAGTTTATTTTCTTTTTCTCGTTTTCTTTTCGTGTGTCTGTCTAGTTTGAGAAAACCCAAAAGATTTTCTTTTTCTTCTTTTGCTTGTTGGGAGCTTTCTCGTGTAAATAGTTTTCTTTTTCTTCGGGTCAAGGTAGAAGATAATGGTTACAATGTTTAGTGGCTCTCGCATGCATATCTGTTTACCTGTTAAAGAGCCATATTACTTTGTCTTCTCCTTTGTGTTTGCCTGTAGATTCCAGCGTAGTCCAATGCACGAGCACTCTTATTATTGTTCACATCATTCGGTCGTGCAAGTGAAAGGCAATAATGACGATATATGATGAAGTGACTGAGCCTGGAAAAGTTGGTATGAATGCGATCTATTTTTTTTTTGTAAATATGACTAGCTCATCGTGCCTGATTCAGCTTTGTTGTGAGGGAAACATGTTTGCAATGACAACTTAGAGATCATCGTTGCTTATGCCATGCTTACTTAGCTAGGAGCTTATAATGGTTTGTCTTGGATGCCCACATGAATTTTGAGATGACTGTGTTGTAGTATGATAGGATGGTATCCTCCTTTGAATGATTCAAGTGGCTTGACTTGGCGCATGTTCACGCATGTAGTTGAAACAAAATCAACATAGCCTCTATGATATTCATGTTCATGGTGATTTATGTCCTACTCATGCTTGCATTCAATGTTAAGTTAATCTCAATGCATTTTGATGACTGTTGTCGCTCTCTAGTTGGTCGCTTCCCAGTCTTTTGCTAGCCTTCACTTGTACTAAGCGGGAATACTTCTTGTGCATCCACTTCCATAAACCCAAAGTTGTTCCATATGAGTCCACCATACCTACCTATATGTTGTATCTACCTGCCGTTCCAAGTAAATTTCCATGTGCCACTCTCTAAACCTTCAAGAATTAATATGTTTTGCATGCCCGAACCGCTCATGTGGTGACAGGGGGCTATCAGTATCTTCCATGCTAGGCGTGTTATCCTCGATATGTGTTTATTCACTATCATTAACGAGAAAGGGGCCGGTAATTGGAATGCCCAGTTCCATGCTCAAATCGAAAAGATAATTGTAAACAAAACTCCCCCAGGATTGATGTTGGTATGGACGACACCCGAGGATTCGGCTAGTCGTGGAGTGTGATTGATTGGTGGTGGGGGAGTCAAAACTTTACTTTTCTGTTTGGGAACCGCCTATAGCATGTGTAGCATGGAAGATGGTGAGAACTCTTAGTCATTGCGTTGACAATGAAAGCATGCCACCCAAAATTATTATCTCTGTTTTCAAAGCTTGAGCTCTCGCACCTCTGCAAATCAATGCTTCCCTCTACGAAGGGCCTGTCTATTTATGTTCCTGTTGAGTCATCCTCCTCTTACAAAAGCACCAATTAGAGAGCACCTCTGTCATTTTTATGTTTTGCTTTTAACTGTGTTGAGTATGACTGTGATTGGATCTTCTTTGCCTTGAATTACAATGTTTAGTCAGCCCTTGGTCTTTGAAGGTGCTCTGCATTTATGTTTTGCGGTCTCAGAAAGAGCTAGCGAGATACCATCTGTTCGTACTGCTTCATGTTGTTTTGATTGAAGTGTTGACGTTCGAGACTTATTATTATTTGCTTGCTAGTTGATTATGCCATTGATATGAGTTTACCGTGAGACCTAGATGTCATTTGCTTATGTGGTTTACTTGTGATCTTGCTGAAATTCTGGTTATGATTTAGACATAGTTGCAACAACAAGATCAAACAAAGTTCGTCAAAGTTTTTCTTTTGTCTTTTTCAGTTTGTCAACTGAATTGCTTGAGGACAAGCAAGGCTTTAAGCTTGGGGGAGTTGATACGTCTCTGTCGTATCTACTTTTCCGAACTCTTTTGTCCTTGTTTTGGACTCTGATTTGCATGATTTGAATGGAACTAACCCGGACTAACGCTGTTTTCAGCAGAATTGCCATGGTGTTGTTTTTGCGCAGAAATAAAAGTTCTCGGAATGACCTGAAAATTTATGGAGAATTTTTCTGGGATTTATGAAAAATACTGGCGCAAGAATCAGCGATGGGAGTGGAGCCGTGAGCCGACAAGCCCACCACCCCCCCCCCCCCGGTCGCGCCTGGCAGGCTTGTGGGGCCCATAAATCTCCACCGCCTCTCAATCCACCTCTATATAGTCCGTTTCGTCCGGAAAAAAATCAAGGAGAAGGATTCATCGCGTTTCACGCTACGGAGGCGCCGCCACCTCCTGTTCTTCATCTGGAGGGCAGATCTGGAGTCCGTTCTAGGCTCTGGATAGGGGAGATCGTCGCCATCGTCATCATCAACCTTCCTTCATCGCCAATTCCATGATGCTCTTCACCGTTCGTGAGTAATCTCATCGTAGGCTTGTTGTACGGTGATGAGTTGGATGAGATCTATCATGTAATCGAGTTAGTTTTGACGGGGATTGATCCCTAGTATCCACTATGTTCTGAGATTGATGTTGCTACTACTTTGCCATCCTTAATGCTTGTCACTAGGGCCCAAGTGACATGATTTCAGATCTGAACCTATTATGTTGTCGCCAATATATGTGTGTTTTAGATCCTATCTTGCAAGTTGTAGTCACCTACTATGTGTTATGACCCGGCAACCCCGAAGTGACAATAGCCGGAACCACTCCCGGAGATGACCATAGTATGAGGAGTTCATGTATTCACTAAGTGTTAATGCGTTGGTCTGGTTCTTTATTAAAAGGAGAACTTTAATATCCCGTAGTTTCCATTAGGACCCCGCTGCCACGGGAGGGATGGACAATAGATGTCATGCAAGTTCTTTTCCCTAAGCACGTATGACTACATACAGAATACATGCCTACATTAGATTGACGAACGGGAGCTAGCTCTTACATGATGAATCACATCCGGCATAATCATCCATCACCGATCCAATGCCTACGAGTCTTTCCTACTGGTCCTTGCTACGTTACTTTGCTGCTACTGATGTCACTACTGCTACTGTTACTCTGCTGTTGCTACTGTTACTCTGTTGCTACTGCTGTTACTTTGCTGCTACTGGTTACTGTTGCTATTGCTGCTATCATACTACTTTTCTACTGATACTTTGATGGAGACACTAAATTTTTCAGGTGTGGTTGAATTGACAACTCAATTGCTAATACTTGAGAATATTCTTTGGCTTCCCCTTCAATCGAATCAATAAATTTGGGTTGAATACTCTACCCTCGAAAACTGTTGCGGTCCCCTATACTTGTGGGTTATCACACATCAGTGAAGATCCAATGACTTCCCCGACATGAAAGGTTGTTGATGTGTACAAGTTCATTACCATGAATCAAGACCATTTCCCCGAGCTTATTCATTATTTTTATGCCACCTTCTGCTTCCATCACGACTTGGAGAGACCTATGACTTGGATTAGTGGTTCACACAAGATTGAGGAGAAGCCCTTATCTCTATTTGCTCATGTTCTTGGGTATAATTTTGTCGATGTTACTGACAACAATGGAGTGAAGGTTCATGACGAGGATGGTGTTGAGTTATATGAAATCATTAAGTTTTTTTACCACCCCACCCCCAAGTCCATGAATATTGGCTTCACCACCAACATGTATACTTTCTATGATATCATGATCAAGATATTTCTCCAAAGGATTTGTGCTAAGGTTTGGGGTGCTACCGTTTATGATCCTTATGGGTTCGTGAACGAGCCAAGATTCCTTGAGTAGTATGCACATCCATTCTCAAGTGATGATGAAGGAAACTAACCATATCCACAAGATGGAGCAAGTGGCTCCGAGGACTTTGGTGATGAGGAAGAGTATTTCTGGGTTGTGTGTTAGCATCACTCTCCTTGTGTCATTTTGGTGTTTCGATGCCAAAAGGGAAAAGGACGAGTTTTATTTGGTTGCCCCAAATGATATTTGGGTATTTGGTGAATTTCCAAGGCTTGTCTTTATTTGCATCTTCTATGGCTTGCAAATTCTTTTGTATTTACTTGTACTTTGTGTGATTTTGTGAGCATGGTGATGCTCAAGTACTTTAACATATTCTATGTTTGAGACTGTGTGTGCTCAAATTACCTTCGGTATTGCTATGTTGCTTATTTGTTGGCATATCATATATCCTTATTGTTATGGTCTCTTATCATGTTATCTTATTGAGCTTTACTTGTTGATCTTATTCCATGTCTCACACACACAACCTCTTGTGAGATTGCACTTTGTGTTCATCGCCTATACCTCACATTGGTGTGCAAAGTTGATATCATGTTTATTATCACGCTTTTGTCACACCCTACTTTGCTCTAGTATTTTGGGGGAGACCTTGTTGACTCTAAATTTGTGTGCTTTATTTTGCATTCAAAGGCATACTAATTTATAGTGCACAAATCTAGAGGACTGACCATGACTGTCAAACACATGGGCGGGGTTTAGTGCGAAAGGTTGAAAGCAAAGGTGGATGGTGAGTTGGTGACCCCTATAGAAAAGGGAGAGGAAAATGACGTATTTAAATTATGTATCTTATTCTTATTTTTGAATCATAGGAAAGTCATACTACAAATAGACATCACATGATGAGCTTGAAGTAGAATCATATCCTCTCAATACACCCATAAACTACCTCCTACATTCCACCAAAAAAAATGAAAAATCCAAAGAGATAGGCCTTCAAAAGTCGCATGCCAACTTTTTCTATGCGGCCTAAGGCTAGCTTGGAGGTTCCAGAATAAGAATCATGCTCGCCCTCCTGAGTAGCATTCTGTTGAGATTGTTGAGATTAGTAGCATCAGCGTTTATGGTTACAACCAGAGGCCTGCAGAGTCTGGCCCGGAGTAGTGATCTAAACATTTTTATATATTTTTATAAAGAGAGTATTTGATATTCATAATGTTTAGATAGTATAGTATAACTCTGCCATGTGAGAGTAGGCCTTTTAAATTGATCAATAGAACTCACCGCTACAAGTGGACATCTTTGTCTATGCACGCCTCGGTTATTTCTATACATGTGCTTTGTCATTTGCATTATTTATCTTGTTGTTTACGCTTGCTTAGCATCATAGGTTGCTCGTCACATAGTTGAATTCAGAAGAACCTTAATTATCCGCACTTTCCATAAAACTTGTGAAGAATAGCTTAAATTTTGCAAAGACCTATTTCAACCACTCGGTCGCCAACTTGATTATTCAAAGAGGGTGTTAGATGAGATGGTAGAATTTGAGTTGGTTACTATCTCATTATTCAATCCATGTTTATCTCTCCTGATTGCAATTTCTTTGTCATATGACCGACATCAATTTGTAAGCCACGACAAGGGCTCTTATTAATAGATCAGGTGAGAACGCTTCCCAAATTAGCACATCCCACAAGTGTGCTTGCCCATTATCATTCATCGGACACGTAAAGTGTGCTGTTAACTAACCGTTTGTCAGGCTACAGAGATTTATTGTTGACATGGAGAAAGAACAAAAATTGCCTTCGCAAAAGTTAGACCAGTAACATCGCTGGTTCTAGGACTACCTTTACTTTTGTAGGCCAGTAACATCACTGGTACTCCACCTTTCTTTACAGAGGGAGTACTTGTATTCATAATGTTTAGATCTGGAGTAGTATAGTACTGTATACCTAGACTTTATAAAATTGCTTGGCGTGCAGAATCGCTTAGACTTTACAGGACTACCTTTACTTTTGGAACGAAGGATCTTTTTAAGCGCACTGTACATTCAGAGAGTGTGATCATAAAAAAGAAAAATCCTTATGCAAGATTGTACGTTTTTTTATACCCCTAGCAAGCATGACATACAAATTTAGTACTCCCTCCATTCCTAAATATAAGACTTTTTAGAAATTTCACTATGAACTACATACGAAGCAAAATGAATGAATGTACACTCTAAAATAGGTCTATATACATTTGTATGTAGTCCATATTGAAATCTCTAGAAGGTCTTATATTTAGGAACGGAGGGAGTAGTACAAAGTTTACTAAATCAGCAACAGCTAATATGAAACTGAGTGTGTTTTTTCACCCCTAGCAAGCATTGTACGTGATGCTGCTATCTTAAGACTCAGGGAAAACAAGTTGAGACTATTGAGATCATTCCAGTCCATAAAGTAGATAACTCTCATGGTGTCATACAAAAGATGGACACACAACAGTTCTAGAATGTCGATACAGATCATACAACACCTGCTAACTGTCACAAAGCTCCATGGTGTCGGCTTTCTCTCGGCTGCATAAGCTGTATATTACCACCAGCTTCTCCACGACCTTCAAGCTTCCTCAGAATTCACCACCAGCGAAGATGAAATTTTCCACTGCCTTGTAAGAACTAACTACATATATGCAGCACAATGCTACAGTCCACCTACTGTCCGGTTTCGGTACTCCTTTCTCTGCAAAGTAATAAAAAAAATACAGTTACATCATTAAATTTAACATCTAGGAAATAAAGATGACGTGAGAAACATACACTTGGAATGCATGAACATCCTTGCGGAAGTTCTCTAGTTCCTCTGGATCAAACGTGCCATCATCAAACTATTCATAGACCAACAAATTAGGAAAGCATTTGTTAAGTAGAACAAGGGAGTGGTAATAAGATGGAAATGCATGACAGTATGACACACCAGCTGTTTGAAATCTTCTTCCAGTGTTTTATTCTGAAGAACTTCTGCCAATTTTCCGTTTTGAAGAAAACAGTTGATAAAGTAAAGAACATATATACCACATTCCTCCCCATTTTGTTGTGGCACCTGCACAGTTTTATTGTGGACAATGACAAGAACTCCAGATTCAAGATGTAATTATTAAATGGCTGCAGGTACACCTAAGAGATACTCGCTCTGTTCCAAAACACTTGAAGTTCTGGGTTTGTCCTAAGTCAAACTTCTTTAAGTTCGACCAAATTTGTAGAGAAATATACCAACATCTACTAAACCAAATTAGGTTCATTAGATTCATCATAACATATATTTCCATGATAAATATATTTGATGTTGTAGATATTAGCAATTTTCCCTATGAAGTTGGTCAAACCTCGAACTTCAAGTGTTTTGGAACGGAGGTAGTAGTAAGCATCATACCTTAGGAAACTCGAGACGGATTTTTTCTATGAAGTGCGCGCTTTCTTTCCGCTCTTCGATTTCATAAATACCACGAATGAATCTGATGACCAGGAAAGAAAAGATTAAAAAACGTGGGATTATAGGACTGTGAGCATGATACTGTGTTGTTCTTTATGTCTTAGGTATCTGGGGCACCTAGGCCTGTTATAGCAAATCATATTCGTTAATGCATGATGTACAATCCATGACATAATGGCTTTCCAAGTTTTGTTTGCATGCACTACAACCATCAACGGTCAATGGTTGCTTTCCAAAAAATAATATACTACTGGTTCCTAGCAATGATTGCTTTCCAAACCAAAATTGCAAAGTGTTTTTCTATAACAATGCACTCTATTATAGGTTCATTCAAAATATTTTGAACTCTTACACCTCCCGTTGAATCCTAGAAAAAACATGGCGTGCCCACATATGTACCCAAGATATTTCTGGTTATGTATGCATCCTTTATGGGTGTGTTTGGTTTCCGTCACCAACTGGAATGGCATGGGTCGGACCCGTTCCGAGGCCTCGTTCCAGTGTTTGGTACATATAACTTAAACAGGAACCAACTCATTCCACTGAGGGAATATTCGGCCCATATGCGGAACGTGCCGATACCTCCAAATTGGAGGAATCACGCGGAACCGGTCTGGGTCTCGCTCTAACCCCTCACCCCTAAGAAATCCTATCGCCTCTTTCTCGTCTCCCCATCTCTCGATCTGAAGAGGAGCAGGTGCGGCGGC
Source organism: Hordeum vulgare subsp. vulgare (assembly GCF_904849725.1). Classification (NCBI taxonomy): domain Eukaryota; kingdom Viridiplantae; phylum Streptophyta; class Magnoliopsida; order Poales; family Poaceae; genus Hordeum; species Hordeum vulgare. Next base: position 61,754,182 of record NC_058521.1, on the reverse strand, counting down.
CAGGCGACTGGAGGACGATGGCCTGACCTGCGGGGGCTGCGGCATTCCTATGGCGGCGGCGGCCTGATCTGCTGGTGGGGGGGGGGGGGGGGGGGGGGGCGACGGCGGCAGCAGCCTGATATGTTGGTGCGCGGCACCCTCATCTGCGGGAGGGCGTCACCGGCGGCCTGATCTGCTGTGGGACGGCGCCGGGGTTTGATCTGCTGCTGTGCGGCAGCCTAATCTGCGGGGGCGGCACATGCGGCAGCCTAGTCTGCGGGGGCGGCACATGCGGCCCGCTCATGCTGGTACGCGGCTGCATGGTCATGCTGGGGGTTTGCAGCGACCAGGTATGCTGGGGGCTGCAGTAGCATCTTCTCCGTTCATATATTCATGGTTCTTTTGTGTAAATTGCTTCTTTTTGTTTGTAGAAATGTATTGATGAAAGAGAATAGTCGTCATATATGTTTCTGATATCATGTATCTGCCATGCTTGTGCATACATATTATCAAAATGAACCAAATTCGTTTTATTCTGTCTCGCCAACCAAAGGCTCAAATGTAACCATTCCATTCCATCTATTGTCTCAACCAAACATAAGAATGGAACCGACCAATTCTAGTGGAATGGAATGTCATGGTTCTCAAACACACCCTATGTTTCTCACATTTTGACCATAGCTGCATACCAAGATACCCAAAGGTATGTATATATAACTAAAGTCATTTTCAACAAAAATAGACTAAAAACCTCCCAGATAAACCGCTAAATACACATCGCTAACTATGTTCATCAAGGGTTAGATGATTTGTGATGTGCTGTGCAAAGCTGGATTTTAATGAGCGCATAATCTGCTACTAGCTTGGGCTGACTCGCTGGCTTGGACACTATTCATGGCATAATCTTCATGAATGACAACAGTAGTACAGGAAACTCTGTTGTCTGCTTCAGCAGTACATTAAAGCATAGCGTCGACCAAAAGAACAGCGTCTTGTTTCTAATATATGAATTGTCAACTTGACACAACAACTGGTCAGTCAGATAACCGTAATATAGCAGAACATGTGCATCATCATTAAGATCAGTATCATACTTATATTGGAGGTTTGAGATGAGGACATAGAGGGGCCATACCCTCTGATATCAGGTCCCAGCCTCTTTGGATCTGTTGTGTTAAGTGAATCCAGCAGCAGCATTCGCGGTCCTTTTTTTGCATCCGAGCAGTCTGTCTCATCAAAGTGGCATAGGACAAGGAGGTTCCAATGTCCCCTGCAGTTACAAAAGTGGAAATCCCATTGCTCTTTAACAATCAAATAAGTTAATGCACGAGATAAAATAAGACTGACCTACCAAAGAACAATAGGGACAAACACATATTTCCTTGAAAATATTTTCAGTTTCTTTGTCCATCTAAGAATTCTTGATTTCTGTTCATTGCCCCCATTGACATAACTGTTAAACCATAACGGATCCAAATATGCGTAAGCATTCTTCTGATCTTCATCTGTACGCTTCCAAAGGTCCCTGTATGCACAAATTTGTAGCGCCAAATAAGCATACAAATTTTTTCAAGAAGACCAGCTATTTGTTCTCTTGAAAAAAGATTGTGTGTGTATGTAGTTGGGGGGGGGGGGGGGGGGGGGGATACTCCATGTATAAATCAAAGATACGGGTATCCAGTTTGTCTTGATTTTCCTTGTCCCTTCTGCTACTTGCAATGCGATTTGAGCTCCCAGGCATCTTCGGTGCTCGCCTTATACTCGCTCGAGAACGCTTGCTCTTGCACTCTATAAACAAGGAAACATTGAAGTTAACTAGTCAAACTTAAAGTGTAGTTTGAAATTAAGTTTCAAAATAAGAAACCTGTATCAGAGTTAGATCCACCATAAGGAAACTGCATATAGCTAAAGGCCACTTCTCTCCTACTTTTTGGCCTCTCGGCTTAGGAAGCCATCTGGGAACGTCACATTTACTGTTGTCTTAAATTGAAATAAGACACATGACTAAGAACCAAGCACAAATAACAACAACTAATCCTAATCATACTGAGCATACAAAGGACCAATAGTTCAGGCGTTTATAGGGTCAAGTTTTTTTCTTCTGCTGGATGGAAATGGCTGAACTTTGGTTGATGCATCGAGGAAAACAAATCTTTTGCAGTTTTAAACAAACAACTACCATTTCTTTAGGTATTGTAAATTATCTCCAAAGTTATCTTTATTATTTTTTGCAACCTTCCATTATAAGGATCATTATCATGTTCTGACACGTGATAAAAACTTAAACACTCATCCAGGCTAAAACAGTGTTTGTTCTATTGGTCATACATCCAAAGAAATAAACAATTTAAAACAAGAAAACTATCAACAATACAATATCCTTACATAAGATGGAGCAGGAATGGTGATTTACACAACTACTATAAAATAATCTACCAGGCAAGAGCACCATGAGCATAATTAAGTGATGATCTAGAAATGATAGCATGTTAGCTGGCATACCATGACAATGGTGAGTTGGTACATAAATGATAGGATGTGCCTTATTAACATCAAACAGTTTGCCAAACTAGAAGACATATTCCAAGTACAAGAAGTTCAACAAACTGCAAACCAACAATCTGACCTCAAACCGCAGGTCTTTTCGGTTGCAACACCCACTATATGAAATGAGCAATCGACCTATAACTTGATAGTGAGTGCAATGCACTAGGCTACAAATCATAAAAATGAACATACAAAACACATAACAGCAATAACTGTCTCCATGATAAAATATAGCTGTATAAGACTGTGTTAGTATGTGTCAAAAATCTAAGCAAACACTAAGCTAATAGCCATTGAAATCTATGCAGCCTTCTCTGCCATTATAAGCAGTTTAACCCTCAAAAAGTTCAAAGAAAAGGATAAAACATGGTGATTTTCTCATCCAGATGGCTCCAACGCACCGATGTGACAACTAAGAGTTGTGCAATCTTGTATAGGCGCTAGGCGATTGCCCCCCGCCTGCCTCGCACCTTGGTGAACATGTTAACTAGCAGTACAAAAGACCAAGTATTTGTACTCCTTCAGTATAAGCAGGATACACATTAAAAACAACATCCTATACACACTGCAATTTTCGCACACATGCACCAGATGAGTCAAATCGAGCATTGCAACACGTAATCAGTATTTGCTCCGGGAAATGAAACGACTTGGTCCAGCATTAACATCGTTGAACTAATGCAATGGGGTCCAGGACCTACTGACAAAGCATATCACCAATGCAGAGATCGGGGTAATAAAGCTCCGATTTTGTTAAAAAAAAAAAAAAACCTTATTGAGAAAGTAGCGGCCAAAGGGCGCCGTAAACCAGTTCTGTAGCAAGCCGATCATGGAGCAACCCCGGGAATCACAAGAACAGGCTTAAAATCGCAGGGATAAAAGGGGAAAGGAGGGGGGCCGGGCAGAGACGAAGACTTCCGCGGGGTGTGGGAGGAGGGGGCGGGACGCTCACCATCCTCTTCGTCGAGGTCGATGGGGTCACTGCTCTGGCTGCGGCGGGGCATGGCGACGACGGCGAGCCGTCCCGGGCGGGATAGGGTTTGGTTCGACGGGATCCGGCGGGTGGGCGAACGGGCTAGGAGAGTAAGCTCAAAGAGTGGTGGGCGGAACGGAATGGGTTGGGGTTTTGGCCATCTCTAAATCTAACAAATAGGAAAAAGTAAAGAATTGGGATATCATGTCTATTCATTTCTTAGAATCTTTTCATGATCTCACTTAATGCAAAAAACCTTTCAAAATTTCATGAGATCTCACTTAATGCAAAAATCTTTAGAAATCAGTTCGACGTATATACAATCGTTAGGGATCAAATACGTTCATTACTATAAAACAAATACTAAAGCGCCATTTGGTTCGTGGGATGAGATGTATCTCACATTTTATGGTAAAAATATATTTCATTTGGGTCATAACATAGGATTTTTTTCGTTGGGTCTAAGCTAATATTTTCTTTTTCTTTTAAATACAAAGAATTGGTTCCTGTCCAGCACAAGAATAAGATTATATTCCTACCAACTAAAAGAATTTGCAACGCGAACCAACATATGGTTGGATGGTTAGAGCAACTCTAACAGACCCCGCATCCTCCGGCCCGCAAAACGTGTTTGCAGTTCACGGAAAAACGCCTTTGCGGGCCGGCGCGCACGGCCGTGGATGCACACCCGGCATAACGGACCCGTAAAAAGGCATATTGCTTTTTTACGGGTCGGCTTTGCGCGGTCTGATGTGGCGCAGCTCCTTCCGGCCCGGAAAACCTAAATTTGCACCTTAATTTGATCAAACATAATGCATTTCTTTGCTTTTTCAACAACATTGGATACATAAGACATCACCACACCACGCCGAGCTCGGTGGACGGACGGACCAATCCATGCCGCAAATCGTCGGCGCCCCGTCCCTCCATGCGGTGATGCGCCCTTGCCGGGGCTGCGGGAGATGCTCACCGACCACTCCATCGCTTGGCGCAGCCACCGACGGCCGGCAAAAGCCAAATCCGGCGGGCCCGCGATGAAGGTCCGCAGATCCGTAAATCCGGCAACCCGCCGACGCAGGGGAGGCCTTGTGCGTGTGGCGGCCTTTCGGCGAGCCCCTGTTGGCTGCTTTCGCCGGAATATTGGGCGGCGGGGGTGGCGGCGGCGCGAGGGGGGAGAGGGGAGGTGGTTGGTGGGGGAAAGCGCGTGCTGAAATGTCCCCCCACCAACCGCTTCCGCTTATATGCAGGGCACCGCAGCGGCGAGGGGGGAACCAGCTAATACGAGGGTTGGGCCGAGATTTTGCCGCGCCTCCCAATTCTTTTTGCGGGCCGGTGCGGGATGCGGGATCTGATCGGGCAGGTTTTTCCGCCCCGACCCGTATTTTGACGGTTATTTTCCAGGTCGGGGCGGGATGTGGAGTCTGCTAGAGTTGCTCTTAGCAGGACAGTGGTATCCTCTATCCATCCGAGTATAAGCCCTAAACTTGATATTGATGCTCGTATTTTTTGGGTTTATTTTAGACCTTTCGACGATGTGCGTTTTATGGAAAGAGATGTTCTCATCAACTATGAAAACATTTGTGATGATTTTATCAATTCAAGATGATGCATCGTCTCGGTCTTTCACAGGTATTCATAGATGATACTCTAATATGAATGGACTGGTTGTTAATAAAATACTGAATATAAATATGAATGCACTAGTAAAAAAAGTTTTGGAAATCGTTTGTTGGAGCCCAGCCCCCCACGACCCCACCTCCAGGTCTGTCATTGCGTGCGTACATGTGTTTATAGTAATGAGTGTATGCTAGTGTATGCGAGCGACTTCGATTATATTGGGCTAAAAAAAGTACTTAACAAATAAAATTCTACACAATTCCTATCCTTAAATCCTTACAAAGAAATCAAGCATAAACATAGGGAAAATCTCATGAATAAAATTTTGTGACGATCCTCTACATATCCTCTAAATAGAATGAGGTATCAATAACTTCTTTTGAACTTTAACACCCTTTATTAAACAATGGTCATGTATGTTACAAGAGAAGGAATAAGAAAATCAGGAGGTTTATGAGGCCACTCCTCAGAGAGCTTCCTGCTCTAACTTAGAAAGCTTCCTGCTCTAACTTGCCCTATCAGGAAGCTTTAACTTGCCCTATCAATCGCATGCGCGGCGACATTACTCTCTTGGGAACATTGTGTTGGAAATATGCCCTAAAGGCAATGATAAATAGTTATTATTATTTTTCCTGTTTAAAAATAATCGTTTATTATCAATGCTATAATTGTATTGAATGAAAACATAGATACATGTGTGGATACATAGACACAACAATGTCCCTAGCAAGCCTCTAGTTGGCTAGCCAGTTGATCAAGGATAGTCAAGGTTTTCTGACTATGTGCAAAGTGTTGTTGCTTAATAACTGGATCACATCATTAGGAGAATCATGTGATGGACTAGAGCCAAACTATGAACGTAGCATATTGATCGTGTTGTTTTATTGCTATAGTTTTCTGCGTGTCAAGTATTTGTTCCTACGACCATGAGATCATATAACTCACTGGCACCGGAGAAATACCTTGTGTGTATCAAACGTCACAACGTAACTGGGTGACTATAAAGGTGCTCTACAGGTATCTCCGAAGGTGTCCGTTGAGTTAGTATGGATCAAGACTGGGATTTGTCACTCCGTGTGACGGAGAGGTATCTCGGGGCCCACTCGGTAATACAACATCACACACAAGCCTTGCAAGCAATGTGACTAAGTGTAAGTCACGGGATCTTGTATTACAAAACGAGTAAAGAGACTTGCCGGTAACGAGATTGAAATAGGTATGCGGATATCGACGATCGAATCTCGGGCAAGTAACATACCGAAGGACAAAGGAAATGACATACGGGATTATATGAATCCTTGACACTGAGGTTCAACCGATAAGATATTCGGAGAATGTCTAGGTGTCGGGACCCCGATCCTAAGCCATAGGAATCCAGCCTGTAACACATTGCATCCATTTGCGGTCTCACGCACGGTTAACCCCACGACTCCCACCTTACCTTAGTCGGGACCGTTTGCGCCTTTTGACTCACGTATGCATTTGTGTCGCTAGAATTCCAATGTCAAAGAACCCGGGTCGACATAACTAGTCATAAACTCAAGTGGCTCAAGCGTACAGAGACAGGCATACATAACCCAACAAAGCAGGTGTCTGTCATCAGCGAGTGTAGACGAGTCGTAGCAAGCTACGAGGACTCCATTACATCGCGTGACATTTCCCTGTAGGGACAGACACAACAACTAAGAAGGATACATGCCGGTCAACCAATGTGTCCGGAGCAGTAGCGAACTATCAAGGCTCATTGGAATCACAAAGGGGCATTTCTTTGTATAGAGAGGTACTAAGGGCATACGACTAGGTGTGGAATCCCATACATACCACAGTGCATCACACGTACGCATGACATACTCGATATGCATAGATACAACAATGGCATTACAACATAACCATACAACAACACAACATTTATTTAGAAGACTCGGAAGAGTCTTGCATAATATGTTCATATAGGCAGGGGTCACTCGACCCGACACTCAAGTCATACAAGCAGAGTTATACAAACCAACGAAAGCATAAAAGTTGTCTCAGTACAGAAAATTGAAAGGAAAAGGCATAAAGCCTGACTATCTACAGATCCCTTCTGAAAGGGGCCAGGTCATAGCTGGGACACCAGCTACTCGTCATCATCGATGTCTAGAAAGAACCCACCTGTTGGCTCATGGGTATCCTGTGCAACAATTATTAAGCAAACATGAGTACAAAAGTACTCAACAAGACTTTAGAACAGATATATCTACTCATGCACGGGTATCAACAAAGGGGGTTGTGATGTTTCATGCAGCGAGCCAGCTTTGACTCTTGGCTAGACTAAGCTACAACTTTAAATAGTTTTAACAACTTTGATAAGTAGTACACGAGTCCACTACCACCACAACAATACACCATCATGAACTCCTTTCTGTCTCCCTACAGAAATGCCATACATGATACCCACGCTTATCTTGATACTTTTATGAGTAGCCATTAAAGTTTTCTATGAACAACATATGTCTCCATGTAGTCCATATCCGCGGACGCGGCTATTTGAATAGATCATAACCCTGCAGGGGTGTACTTCTTCACACACGCTCTCGCCACTTATCGCCATGTGCACGTCATGCACCTCGGCAACCTTCAAGCGGAAGCCCATCGAGGGAGTCGGCCACGACCGTTAACCACGCTAATACCTAGTCCAGGTTTATCGCCTATTTGAGAGTAATCCGCACGGAAGTCGAGCCGAGGTTTCCGACACTGCCCCAAATGATGTGCGTGATAACCCACAAGTGTAGGGGATCGCAACAGTTTTCGAGGGTAGAGAATTCAACCCAAATTTGTTGATTCGCTCACAAGGGGAAGCTAAAGAATATTCTCAAGTATTAGTAGCTGAGTTTATCAGATTCAACCAAACCTGAAAGATTAGTGTCTGCAAGCAAAGTATCAGTAGCAAAGTAGTATGATAGCAACGGTGCCAAAAACAAATCTGTTGACGGCAGACTATTCCTAAATGTTGTATCAATGGCGTCAGTAAAGTGTTGCAGCAGGTAAAAACAAAGTAGCAAGTAATAGCAGTAGTGACAACAGTAGCAAGGAACAACAGTAGCAACAGAGTAACAACAGCAGCACTGACAGCAGTAACAAGTAACAACAGTAGCAGCAGAGTAACAGCAGCAAGGACCAGTAGTAAAAGACTCGTAGGCAGTGGATCGGTGATGGATGAGTATGCCGAATGTGATTCATCATGTAATAGCTATAACACGGAGAGATAAGTAACTAGCTCCCGTTCGTCAATCTAATGTAGGCATGTATTCCGTATGTAGTCATATGTGCTTAGGGAAAAGAACCTGCATGACATCTATTGTCCATCCCTCCCGTGGCAGCGGAGTCCTAATGGAAACTACGGGATATTAAGGTTCTCCTTTTAATAAAGAACCGGACCAACGCATTAACACTTGGTGAATACATGAACTCCTCATACTATGGTCATCTCCGGGAGTGGTTCCGGCTATTGTCACTTCGGGGTTGCCGGGTCATAACACATAGTAGGTGACTACAACTTGCAAGATAGGATCTAAAACACACATATATTGGCGACAACATAATAGGTTCAGATCTGAAATCATGTCACTTGGGCCCTAGTGACAAGCATTAAGGATGGCAAAGTAGTAGCAACATCAATCTCAGAACATAGTGGATACTAGGGATCAATCCCCGTCAAAACTAACTCGATTACATGATAGATCTCATCCAACTCATCACCGTACAACAAGCCTACGATGAGATTACTCACGAACGGTGAAGAGCATCATGGAATTGGCGATGAAGGAAGGTTGATGATGACGATGGCGACGATCTCCCCTATCCAGAGCCTAGAACGGACTCCAGATCTGCCCTCCAGATGAAGAACAGGAGGTGGCGGCGCCTCCGCAGCGTGAAACGCGATGAATCCTTCTCCTTGATTTTTTTCCGGACGAAACGGACTATATAGAGGTGGATTGAGAGGCGGTGGAGATTTATGGGCCCCACAAGCCTGCCAGGCGCGACCGGGGGGGGTGGTGGGCTTGTCGGCTCACGGCTCCACTCCCATCGCTGATTCTTGCGCCAGTATTTTTCATAAATCCCAGAAAAATTCTCCATAAATTTTCAGGTCATTCCGAGAACTTTTATTTCTGCGCAAAAACAACACCATGGCAATTCTGCTGAAAACAGCGTTATGGAATTGACGATGGAGGAAGGTTGATGATGATGATGGCGACGATTTCCCCTCTCCGGAGCCCAGAACGGACTCCAGATCTGCCCTCCAGATGAAGAACAGGAGGTGGCGGCGCCTCCGTATCGTAAAACGCGATGAATCCTTCTCTCTGATTTTTTTCCGGGCGAGACGGAAGATATAGAGCTGAGTTTGGGGGCGCTGGTGCCACGTGGGCCCCACAAGCCCTCACGGCGCGGCCTAGGGGGGTGGCCGCGGCCTGTGGGCTTGTGGCCCACTAGCACGCCCCCTCCGGTGGATCTTTGCGCAGGTATTTTTCTTTTATTCCAGAAAAATTCTCCGTAAATTTTCAGGACATTCCAAGAACTTTTATTTCTGCACAAAAACAACACCATGGCAATTCTGCTGAAAACAACGTTAGTCCGGGTTAGTTCCATTCAAATCATGCAAATTAGAGTCCAAAACAAGGGCAAAAGAGTTCGGAAAAGTAGATACGACGAAGACGTATCAACTCCCCAAGCTTAAAGCCTTGCTTGTCCTAAAGTAATTCAGTTGACAAACTGAAAGAGACAAAAGAAAAACTTTGACGAACTCTGTTTGATCTTCTTGTTGCAACTATGTCTAACTCATAACCAGAATTTCATCAAGATCACAAGCAAACTACATAAGCAAATGACATCTAGTCTCACGGTAAACTCATATCAATGGCATAATCAGCTAGCGAGCAAATAATAATAAGTCTGAAACGTCAACACTTCAATCAAAACAACATGAAGCAGTACGAATAGATGGTATCTCGCTAGCTCTTTCTGAGACCGCAAAACATAAATGTAGAGCACCTTCAAAGACCAAGGGCTGACTAAACATTGTAATTCAAGGCAATGAAGATCCAGTCACAGTCATACTCAACACAGTTAAAAGCAAAGCATAAAAATGACAGAGGTGCTCTCTAATTGGTGCTTTTGTAAGAGGAGGATGACTCAACGGGAACATAAATAGACAGACCCTTCGCAGAGGGAAGCATTGATTTGCAGAGGTGCCAGAGCTCAAGCTTTCAAAACAGAGATAATAATTTTGGGTCGCATGCTTTCATTGTCAACGCAATGACTAAGAGTTCTCAACATCTTCCACGCTACACATGCTATAGGCGGTTCCCAAACAGAAAAGTTAAGTTTTGACTCCCCCACCACCAATCAATCACACTCCACGGCTAGCCGAATCCTCGGGTACCATCCATAACAACATCAATCCTGGGGGAGTTTTGTTTGCAATTATCTTTTCAATTTGAGCATGGAACTGGGAATTCCAATTACCGGCCCCTTTCTCGTGATTGATAGTGAATAAACACATATCGAGGATAACACGCCTAGCATGGAAGATACCAATAGCCCCCTGTCACCACATGAGCGGTTCGGGCATGCAAAACAGATTATTTCTTGAAGGGTTAGAGAGTGGCACATGCAAATTTACTAGGAACGGCAGGTAGATACCGCACATAGGTAGGTATGGTGGACTCACATGGAACAACTTTGGGTTTATGGAAGTGGATGCACAAGCAGTATTCCCGCTTAGTACAAGTGAAAGCTAGCAAAAGACTGGGAAGCGACTAACTAGAGAGCGACAACAGTCATCAAAATGCATTGAGATTAACTAACATTGAGTGCAAGCATGAGTAGGACATAAATCACCATGAACATGAACATCATAGAGGCTATGTTGATTTTGTTTCAACTACATGCATGAACATGCGCCAAGTCAAGCCACTTGAATCATTCAAAGGAGGATACCATCCTATCATACTACATCACAGTCATCTCAACATTCGTGTGGGCAACCAAGACAAACCATTATAAGCTCCTAGCTAAGTAAGCATGGCATAAGCAACTATGATCTCTATGTTGTCATTGCAAACATGTTTCTCTCAGAACAAAGTTGAATCAGGCATGATGAGTTGGTCATATTAACAAGAACAAAATAGATCGAGTTCATACTAGCTTTTCCAGGCTCAGTCACTTCATCATATATCGTCATTATTGCCTTTCACATGCACGACCGAACGATGTGAACAATAATAAGCGTGCTCGTGCATTGGACTAAAGCTGGAATCTGCAGGCAAACAGAAAGGAGAAGACAAAGTAATATGGCTCTATGACAGCTAAACAGGTATGCATGCAAGAGCCACTAAACATTGTAACCAATATCTTCTACCTTGACCCAAAGAAAAAGAAAACTATCTACACGGGAAAGCTCCCAACAAGCAAAAGAAGAAAAAGAAAATCTTTTTGCTTTTCTCAAACTAGACAGACACACGAAAAGAAAACGAGAAAAAGAAAATAAACTAACATGGATGATACAGTGGCAAAGTGTGAACACCGACGAACAAAGTGAAAGCATAAGTAAGAATGTAAAGTCGGTGAGAACACGTACTCCCCCAAGCTTAGGCTTTTGGCCTAAGTTTGTCTACTCCCAAGGATGGTCCTGGCAAAACCTAAAATCATAATGGGGGTTATACGGGAGCGCTGCAGCCACTGCCTGAATAGTGCCTCACGGAGACGAGTAGCCTTTGCCTCCCTCTCATACTCCTCTGCCTCTCCTCTGGTTATGTAATATCCCCGTTTTACCTGAAAGTCAAAGAAGGCAGGAGCAGGAAGTGTAATATGGAAAACACGCTGCCAGTTAAATATCAAACGGTATAGGAGGGATTCATCATCCCTCTCAAGGAACTGGTAGCGTGTCAAAGCGACGCGGTCAAGGAAAGCTGTATGGAGCAGGGGATCTCCTTCGCGGATGGGTACTCCAAGAAAATTTGTTATGCGAGTGGCATAGATCCCACCAAAGAAATCCCCTTCAATAGCATTCTTATTCAGCCTCCTTGCTATAATAGCTCCCATGTTGAAGCTTTTGTCACCCGTTACTGCGCTCTTAAGGATAGTAAGGTCGGGTGCGCAAAGGTGACAATGCTCAATCTTGCCATTAATGCATCTGCCTATGAAGAGGGCAAAGTAATGCAAGGCAAGAAAATGAATACTCCCCATGGTAGATTGCGTAATGTATCTTGTTTCTCCAACAGCAAGAGGAGCAAGAACACGGGTTTGAGCTGCGAAACAATTTTTTCTGGAGGTAGGAGAAGGAGATAAGAGCAAGAAGGAGTGGATGAGGTTCCTATGGGCCCCACAAGCCTGGGTGGCGCGGCCAGGGGGTGCCCGCGCCGTCAGGGCTTGTGGCCCACTGGTGTAGCCCCCAGAAAAGCTCTTTGTCTCAGAATTTTTTAAAAATTCCAGAAAAAATCATACTTGATTTTCACGGCGTTCGGAGAACTTTTATTTTCGGGGTACTTTTCTACCGGACGCTAAAACACAAAACAGGGAAAACTAAACTAAACCTATCATTTTTCTTCTAAGCAACCTAAAGTTAAAGCTCGGAACAGAGGTTTGTGACTCCTCGATTCATCCATCTCATGGTCATCGAAAGAAAATCCGTCAATGAGGTTGATCAAGTCTCCTCGACAAACTTTTCGAATCACAAAAGAGAACGGAGAATTTTCGAATAGTCACTAGGTCACCTCAGTGGGGATGTGGATCTCCCCAACAAGCAAATCATACTTCATCTTGACACGAGGAATAGGGCATTCAAAGCTCCCAATAAGTATCGATGAAGTCTTTTCGATAGCATTGATGCAATGTACTCAATATTGTTTCTTCGGAAAGTGCACCGTATGCTCATTACCGTTGACATGGAAAGTGACATTGCCTTTGTTGCAATCTATAACAGCCCCTGCAGTGTTTAAAAAGGGTCTTCCGAGGATGACCGCCATGGCATCTTCCTCAGGAATATCCAAGATAACAAAGTCTGTTAAGATAGTGATGTTAGCAAGCACAACAGGCACATCCTCGCAAATGCCGATAGGGAAAGCAGATGATTTTTCGCCCATTTGCAGAGAGATTTCAGTGGGTGTCAACTTATCCAGTTCAAGTCTACGATAAAGAGAGAGAGGCATAACACTAACACCGGCTCCAAGGTCGCATAACGTAGTTCTAACATAGTTACCTTTAATGGAGCAAGGTATAGTGGGCACACCGGGATCACCTAGTTTCTTAGGAGTTCCACCTTTGAAGGTATAGTTAGCAAGCATGGTGGAAATCTCAACCTCAGGTATCCTCCTCTTATTAGTCACAATATCTTTCATGTACTTAGCATACGGAGACATCTTGAGCATATCCGTCAAACGCATTTGCAGAAAGACAGGTCTGATCATTTCAACGAAGCGCTCAAAATCCTCATCATCCTTTTTCTTGGATGGTTTGGGAGGAAAGGGCATAGGTTTCTGAACCCATGGCTCCCTTTCTTTACCATGCTTCCTAGCAGTGAAGTCATTCTTATCGGATCTCTTATTCTTAGGTTGTGGGTTATTAAGATCAACATGTTCATTCTCCACATCCTTATCATTGCTAGGTTGAGCATCATCATGAACATCACTATTGATATTATCATTAGGCTCATGTTCATCACCAGATTGTGTTTCAGCATCAGAGACAGAGGCATCGTTTGGACTCTCAGGGGTAGCAGCAACAGGGTTGCTAGCGTGCAGGTTCCTATCATCTTTCTTCTTCTTTCTAGGATGACTAGGTGCATCAGTGCTAACTCCTTGAGAATCTTGTTCAATTCTCTTCGGATGACCCTCAGGATACAAAGGTTCCTGGGTCATTCTACCGCTCTAGTAACGACTCTAACAGAATTGTCATTCAACTCATTGAGCAAGTCATTTTGAGCTTTAAGTAGTTGTTCTACCTGAGTAGTAACCATAGAGGCATGTTTACTCAGAAGCTTAAGATCATTGACATTTCTGTCCACACAAGCACTTAAATGACTAAGCATACGAGCATTCTGTTCCAATTGTCTGCTAACATAATCATTGAAACTTTGTTGTTTGGCAACAAAGTTTTCAAATTCATCCTGGCATAGGCTAGCAGGTTTATCAAAAGGAATATCACTCTCATCAAACCTACGCAGAGAATTTACTTCTACTACCTGTATCGGGTTATCAAGACCATGGATCTCTTCGATAGGTGGTAGATTTTTGACATCTTCAGATTTAATGCCTTTCTCTCGCATAGATTTCTTAGCTTCTTGCATATCTTCAGGACTGAGGAATAGAATACCTCTTTTCTTCAGAGTTGCCTTAGGAGGTGGTTCGGGAATAGTCCAAGCATTCTCATTGCACAAGATGTTATTCAATAGGATCTCAACTTGTTCTACGGTTCGTTCCCTAAAAACACAACCGGCACAACTATCTAGGTGGTCTTTGGAAGCATCGGTAAGTCCATTATAGAAGATATCAAGTATTTCATTCTTTTCAAGAGCGTGATCAGGCAAAGCATTCAGTAGCTGGACAAGCCTCCCCCAAGCTTGTGGGAGACTCTCTTCCTCAGCTTGAGCAAAGCTGTATATTTCCTGCAAGGCAGCCTTCTTCTTATGGGCAGGGAAATATTTTTCACAGAAGTAGTAGACCATATCCTGGGGGCTACGCACACAACCAGGAGCAAGAAAAGTGAACCAAGTCTTAGCATCATCCTTTAGCGAGAAAGGAAACAACTTGAGGATATAGTAGTGGCGGATCTTTTCCTCACTAGTGAATAGGGTGGCTATATCATGCAGTTTGGTAAGATGGGCTACAACCGTTTCAAACTCATAACCGTGAAAAGGATCAGATTCAACTAGAGTGATTAACTCAGGGTTGACAGAGAATTCATAATCCTTATCGATCACAAAGATAGGCGAAGTAGCAAACTTCAGGTCGTATTTTATCCTAGCGTTCAGAGATTTTTCTTTCCACTTGCGCAGTAGTTTCCCAACATCATAGCTATCCTTACACGCAAGAAAGTCCTCATCTATCTCTCCCTCTATAACATAGCGCATATGAGGCATAACAGGCAATTCACGCATAGTAGCAGGTTCTACTTCAATAGTATCAGCAGTTTTAGAAGTATCATCACATCTAGCAGCAACTCTACCAATTTGTGCATCAAGGAATGCACCTAGTGGCAAAGCCGTATCAGGCATAGTATCATCAGGCATAGTATCAAGCATAGCATCATCAGGCATAGTATCTGTTGGGGAACGTCGCATGGGAAACAAAAATTTTCCTACGCGCACGAAGACCTATCATGGTGATGTCCATCTACGAGGGGGATTTCAGATCTACGTACCCTTGTAGATCGCACAGCAGAAGCATTAATAAACGCGGTTGATGTAGTGGAACGCCCTCACGTCCCTCGATCCGCCCCGCGAACCGTCCCATGAACCGTCCCGCGATCCGTCCCACGATCCGCTCCGATCTAGTACAGCTCGACGATGATCTCGGCCTTCTTGATCCAGCAAGAGAGACGGAGAGGTAGATAACTTCTCCGGCAGCGTGACGGCGCTCCGGAGGTCGGTGGTGATCTAATCTCAGCAGGGCTCTGCCCGAGCTCTGCAGAAACACGATCTAGAGGAAAAACCGTGGAGGTATGTGTTCGGGCTGCTGTGGCAAAGTTGTTTTAAATCAGCCCTAATACCTCCGTATATATAGGTGGGAGGGGAGGGGCCTTGCCTTGAGGCTCAAAGAGCCCCAAAGGGGTCGGCCGAAGGGGGGGAGGAGGATTCCTCCTCCAATCCTAGTCCAACTAGGATTGGAAGGTGGAGTCCTTCCCTTCCTTCCCACTTCCCCTTTTTTTTCTTTTCTCTTTGATTTCTTATTATCCTGTGCAGGGGCCCTCTTGGGCTTTCCCACCAGCCCACTAAGGGCTGGTGCAGCACCCCTAAGGCCTATGGGCTTCCCCGGGGTGGGCTGCCCCCCCGGTGAACATCCGGAACCCATTCGTCATTCCTCGTACATTCCCGGTAATTCCGAAAACCTTCCGGTAATCATATGAGGTCATCCTATATATCAATCTTCGTCTCCGGACCATTCCGGAAACCCTTGTGCCGTCCGTGATCCCATCCGGGACTCTGAACAACATTCGGTAACCAACCATATAACTCAAATACGCATAAAACAACGTCGAACCTTAAGTGTGCAGACCCCGCGGGTTCGAGAACTATGTAGACATGACCCGAGGGACTCCTCGGTCAATATACAATAGCGGGACCTGGATGCCCATATTGGATCCTACATATTATACGAAGATATTATCGTTTGAACCTCAGTGTCAAGGATTCATATAATCCCGTATGTCATTCCCTTTGTCCTTCGGTATGTTACTTGCCCGAGATTCGATCGTCAGTATCTGCATACCTATTTCAATCTCGTTTACCAGCAAGTCTCTTTACTCATTCCGTAATACAAGATCCCATGACTTACACTAAGTCACATTGCTTGCAAGGCTTGTGTGCGATGTTGCATTACCGAGTGGGCCCCGAGATACCTCTCCGTCACACGGAGTGACAAATCCTAGTCTCGATCCATACTAACTCAACAAACACCTTCGGAGATACCTGTAGAGCATCTTTATAGTCGCCCAGTTACATTGCGACGTTTGATAGACACAAAGCATTCCTCCGGTGTCACTGAGTTATATGATCTCATGGTCATAGGAACAAATACTTGACACGCAGAAAACAGTAGCAACAAAATGACACGATCAACATGCTACGTCTATTAGTTTGGGTCTAGTCCATCACATGATTCTCCCAATGATGTGATCCAGTTATCAATCAACAACACCTTGTACATAGTCAGAAGACCCTCACTATCCTTGATCAATTGGCTAGCTAACTAGAGGCTTGCTAGGGATAGTGTTTTGTCTATGTATCCACACATGTATCAAAGTCTTCATTCAATACAATTATAGCATGGATAATAAACGATTATCTTGATTCAGGAATTATAATAATAACTTATTTATCATTGCCTGCAGGGAAATAAATCTAACACCCATACAGTTTTGGTGTTGATCATGCTTTGCCCGTGGAAGAGGTTTAGTCAGCGGGTCTGCCACATTCAGATCCGTGTGCACTTTGCATATATTTACGTCCTCCCCTTCGACGTAGTCGCGGATGAGGTTGAAGCGTCATTTGATGTGTCTGGTCTTCTTGTGAAACCGTGGTTCCTTTGCTAAGGCAATGGCACCCGTATTGTCAAAAAACATGGTTATTGGATTCAGTGCGCTCGACACCACTCCAAGATCCGTCATGAACTGCTTCATCCAGACACCCTCCTTAGCCGCCTCCGAGGCAGCCATGTACTCCGCTTCACATGTAGAATCAGCTACAACGCTTTGCTTGGAACTGCACCAGCTTACCGCACCCCCATTAAGAATAAATACATATCCAGTCTGTGACTTAGAGTCATCCGGATCTATGTCAAAGCTTGCATCGACGTAACCTTTTACGGCGAGCTCTTCGTCACCTCCATACACGAGAAACATCTCCTTAGTCCTTTTCAGGTACTTCAGGATATTCTTGACCGCCGTCCAGTGATCCACTCCTACAGTCTGAAGAATTTGCGTAGCAATCAGCAGCAAAAATAATCAACTCAAAAGCTCTTACAGAAAAAAATGAAAATTGTTTTCGTGAGCAGAAAGTTTCTGTCTTTTCCACCATGACCAAACGATCATCCCCAAGACTAATCGTAACGGTTTTGCTTGGCACAAACGCAAAAAGAAACACAAAAAACACAATCATAACAGAATTATGAAAGTGTGGGAAACACAAAACAGAAAGAAAAAGGATAGATTTGTTGGGTTGCCTCCCAACAAGCGCTTTTGTTTCACGCCCTTAGCTAGGCGAAAGGTGATGAAATCACGTATAGTCATCTTTGGTGCTCAAACCATAGGTAGTGTGATCATTTATCATCTTAAGATTTTCATATTTATTAGATGACTCACCACTAACTTCAGGAACAAAAACAGGCTTGACGGTCTTTTTGAGAGTAAGATTTGGAGTATTTTGCACAGCGGCAAAAGTGGAACCCAAGTTGGTTATGACATCTTCTAATTTGCCAATTCTAGAAGAATCATTAACTATAAGTTCCTTCTCCTTTAAATTTTTCAAAAAGTTTCCCACTTTGGATCCGTACTGAGTAATTTGATTGTGGATCTTTCTATCCAAACCCTAAATAAGTTCAACTATGGCAATTTTGTTTTCAATAGCGTCAAGCCTTTGCATCACGTGTTCCAAGGTCAAGATAGTTCCATTAACCATGAGCGGGGGCGAGCCTACCAAATTAATGATAGCTCTGTAGGAGTCAATAGTATGGCTCCCCAAGAAGTTCCCGCCTACAATGGTATCAAGGATATACCTATTCCAAGGAGAAATTCCAACATAGAAACTGCGAAGGAGGACGGTAATCGATTGCTTACGAGTAGATCTACTTTGAGCATTGCAAATCCTGTACCAAGCGTCCTTCAAATTTTCTTCCTCATTCTGCCTGAAATTGAGAACTTCATTTTCAGGGGTGTCGTTTGGAGTGGTGGGTCTAGCCATTGATAGACTATCTCACACACAAACGAGCAGGAAGAGAGAGTGAAATGGGCAAAAGAAAACAGCAAAAAGGCAAAAGAAAACGGCGAAGGAGAAAGGAAAATGAAAACGGCAAATGTGAAGTGGGGGAGAGGAAAACGAGAGGCAACTGGCAACAAAAGTAAATGCAAGAGAAGAGTTTGTGAGACCTACTTGGATAGATCTTGATTTGTCCTCCCCGGCAACGGCACCAGAAATGCTTCTGATGTCAGCTATGCTAATGCACAAAAGTCCTTCCAATGGCGCCAGAAACACGTGTGTCCACGACACCAGGAATCCTTCAGCTACGGCTACGCCTTAAGGGACTTCCTAGGCAAGCATGCAAAGGATTTCCCCCGTGGCCTTGGAGCCTTGCTTTGGTGTTCCCTTGAAGCGGAAAGGGTGATGTAGCACAGCGACGGTAAGTATTTCCCTCAGTTTGAGAACCAAGGTATCAATCCAGTGGAGGAGTATCTCAAGATCCTGCACAAACACAAAAGCTTGCTCCCAACGCTATGAAGGGGTTATCAATCCCTTATAGATTGTTTGCCAAGTGAGAACTGAAAGCAACAAAGTAACAAAGCAAAGTAAAAGCGGAGGTGTAAACGATGGATGTGAATAGACCCGGGGCCGTAGTGTTTACTATTGGATTCTCTCATGAAAGCAAGTAGACGGTGGGTGAACAAATTACTGTCGGGCAATTGATAGAACCGCACAAAGTCGTGACGATATCTATGCAATGATTATATCTATAGGCATCACGTCCAAAACAAGTAGATCGATACTTTCTGCATCTACTACTATTACTCCACACGTCGACCGCTATCCAGCATGCATCTAGTGTATTAAGTCCATAAGAACAGAGTAACACCTTAAGCAAGATGACATTATGTAGAGGGATAATCTCAAACCAATGATAAAACCCCCATATTTTTACCCTTGATGGCAACTACTTGATGTGTGCCTTGCTGCCCCTACTGTCACTCGGAAAGGTCACCACATGGTAGAACCCAAAACCAAACACTTTTCCCATTGCAAGAATCATAGATCTAGTTGGCCAAACAAAACCCAAGACTCGGAGAGACTTACAAGGATATCAAATCATGCATATAAGAAATGAGCAAAGACTCAAATATATATCATAGATAATCTGATCACAAATCCACAATTCATCGGATCTCGACAAACACACCGCCAAAGAAGATTACATCTGATAGATCTCCATGAAGATCATGGAGAACTTTGTATTGAAGATCCAAGAGAGAGAAGAAGCCATCTAGCTACTAACTACGGACCCGTAGGTCTGAAGTGAACTACTCACGAGTCATTGGAGGGGCGATGAGGATGATGAAGAAGCCCTCCAACTCCAAAGTCCCCTCCGGCAGGGCTCCGGGAAGGGTCTCCAGATGAGATATCGCGGAAACGGAAGCTTGAGGCGGCGGAAAAGTATTTTCGAGGCTCCCCTGATTTTTTGTGGAATATTTGGGAATATATAGGCCAATATCTAGGTCAGGGGGCGGCCAGGGAGGCCACAAGCCTGCCCATCGCCGCCTCCCCCTGGTGGCGGAGTGGGGGCTTGTGGGCTCCATGGAGCCCACCTGGCTTGGCCCAAAGGCCCCCTGATCTTCTTCCGTTCGGGAAAAAATCATTTCGGGGTTTTTATTCCGTTTGGACTCCGTTCCAAAATCAGATATGAAAAGAGTCAAAAACACGAAAAAAAACAGGAACTGGCACTTGGCACTAAATTAATAAGTTAGTCCCAAAAAATAAAAATAAACATAAAACATCCAAAGAAGACAAGATAACAGCGTGAAATCATCAAAAATTATAGATACGTTTGAGACGTATCAATGGCCTCCAGCCATTTGTTGGAATCAGGGCCCACCATTGCTTCTTCATAATTCGCAGGCTCATTGTTGTCCAACAACATAATTGATAAGACGGGATTACCGTACCACTCTGGAGTAGTATACGGTCTCGTCGACCTGCGAGGTTCGACATGAACTTGACCTGGAGTTTCATGATCATCATCATTAACTTCCTCCTCAACCGGCGTCGCAACGACAGGGGTTTCCCCTTGCCCTGCGCCACCATCCAGAGGGATGAGAGGTTCGACAACCTCATCAAGTTCTATCTTCCTCCCACTCAATTCTCTCAAGAGAAACTCCTTCTCGAGAAAAGCTCCGTTTTTAGCAACAAACACTTTGCCCTCGGATTTGAGATAGAAGGTGTACCCAACTCTCTCTTTTGGGTAACCTATGAAGACGCACTTTTCCGCTTTGGGTTCTAGCTTTTCAGGCTGAAGCTTTTTGACATAAGCATCACATCCCCAAACTTTAAGAAACGACAACTTTGGTCTTTTGCCATAGCACAGTTCGTATGGTGTCGTCTCAACGGATTTTGATGGTGCCCTATTTAAAGTGAATACAGTTGTTTCTAATGCATAACCCCAAAACGATAACGGCAAATCGGTAAGAGACATCATAGATCGCACCATCTCTAATAAAGTACGATTACGACGTTCGGACACACCATTACACTGTGGTGTTCCAGGCGGTGTCAACTGTGAAACAATTCCACATTGTCTTAAGTGAGCATCAAACTCGAAACTCAGATATTCACCCCCACGATCAGACCGTAGGAACTTGATCTTCTTGTTACGATGATTTTCAACTTCACTCTGAAATTGCTTGAACTTTTCTAATGTTTCAAACTTGTGTTTCATCAAGTAGACATAACCATATCTACTCAAATCGTCAGTGAAGGTGAGAAAATAACGATATCCGCCGCGTGCCTCCACACTCATCGAACCACACACATCGGTATGTATGATTTCCAACAAGTCACTTGCACGCTACATTGTTCCGGAGAACGGAGTTTTGGTCATCTTGCCCATGAGGCATGGTTCGGACGTGTCAAGTGAATCAAAATCAAGTGACTCCAAAAGTCCATCGGTATGGAGTTTCTTCATGCGCTTTACACCAATATGACCTAAACGGCAGTGCCATAAAAACATGGCGCTATCATTGTTAACTCTAACTCTTTTGGTCTCAATGTTATATATATGTGTATTATCACTATCAAGATTCAATATGAACAATCCTCTCACATTGGGTGCATGACCATAAAAGATATTACTCATAGAAATAGAACAACCATTATTCTTTGACTTAAACGAGTAACCGTCTCGCAATAAACCAGATCCAGATATAATGTTCATGCTTAACGCAGGCACTAAATAACAATTATTTAAATTCATAACTAATTCTGATGGTAACTGAAGTGAAACTGTGCCGACGGCGATTGCATCAACCTTGGAACCATTTCCCACGCGCATCGTCACTTCATCCTTCGCCAGCCTTCGCTTATTCCGCATTTCCTGTTTCGAGTTGCAAATATGAGCAACACAACCGGTATCGAATATGCAGGCACTACTACGAGAGCTGGTTAGGTACACATCAATAACATGTATATAAAATATACCTGATTTTTCTTTGGCCGCCTTCTTATCAGCCAGATACTTGGGGCAGTTGCGCTTCCAGTGACCCATACCCTTACAATAATAGCACTCCGTTTCAGGCTTAGGTCCAGTTTGGGTTTCTTCGTCAGATTGGCAACAGGCTTGCCGCTCTTCTTCGAACTACCCTTCTTTCCTTTGCCATTTCTCTTGAAACTAGTGGTCTTATTCACCATCAACACTTGATGCTCTTTACGGAGTTCTCACTCTGTGACTTTCAGCATCGCGAACAACTCGCCGGGTGACTTGTTCATCCCTTGCATGTTGTAGTTCAACACAAAGCCCTTATAGCTTGGCGGCAGTGATTGAAGAATTCTGTCAGTGATAGCCTCTTGCGGGGGTTCAATCCCCAGCTCAGCTAGACGGTTTGAGTACCCAGACATTTTGAGCACATGTTCACTCACCGACGAATTCTCCTCCATCTTGCAAGCATAGAATTTATCGGAGGTCTCATACCTCTCAATCCGGGCGTTCTTCTGAAAGATAAACTTCAACTCCTGGAACATCTCATATGCTCCATGACGCTCAAAGCGACGTTGAAGTCCCGGCTCTAAGCCATACAAGGCTACACATTGAACTACCGAGTAGTCCTCCTTACGTGTTAACCAAGCGTTCTTAACATCTTGGTCAGCCATAGCGGGTGGTTCATCTCCTAGCGCAGCATTAAGGACATAATCCTTCTTCCCAGCTTGCAGGAGCAACTTAAGATTACGAGCCCAGTCTACAAAGTTGCTTCCATCATCTTTCAACTTAGCTTTCTCTAGGAACGTATTAAAATTCAGGGTGACTGTCTCGTGAGCCATGATCTACAACACAAATATATTAAAAGTAGACTTAGACTATGTTCAAGATAATTAGAGTTTAACTTAATCAAATTGCTTGCTAAACTCTCACTCAAAAAGTACATCTCTCTAGTCATTTGAGTGGTTCATGATCCAATTCCACTAGATCAAGTCCGATCATCACGTGAGTTGAGGATAGTTTCAGTGGTAAGCATCCCTATGCTAATCATATCAACTATATGATTCATGATCGACCTTTCGGTCTCATGTGTTCCGAGGCCATGTCTGCACATGCTAGGCTCGTCAAGCTTAACCCGAGTGTTCCGCCTGCGCAACTGTTTTGCACCCGTTGTATGTGAACGTTGAGTCTATCACACCCGATCATCACGTGGTGTCTCGAAACGACGAACTGTAGGAACGGTGCATAGTCGGGGAGAACACAATTTCGTCTTGAAATTTTAGTGAGAGATCACCTCATAATGCTACCGTCGTTCTAAGCAAAATAAGATGCATAAAAGGATTAACATTACATGCAATTCATAAGTGACATGATATGGCCATCATCACGTGCTTCTTGATCTCCATCACCAAAGCACCGGCACGATCTTCTTTGTCACCGGCGCCACACCATGATCTCCATCAACGTGTCTCCATCGGGGTTGTCGTGCTACTCATGCTATTAGTACTAAAGCTACATCCTAGAAATATAGTAAACGCATCTGCAAGCACAATCATTAGTTTAAAGACAACCCTATGGCTCCTGCCGGTAGCCGTACCATCGACGTGCAAGTCGATATTAACTATTACAAAATGATCATCTCATACATCCAATATATCACATCACATCGTTGGCCATATCACATCACAAGCATACCCTACAAAAACAAGTTAGACGTCCTCTAATTGTTGTTGCATGTTTTACGTGGTGACCATGGGTATCTAGTAGGATCGCATCTTACTTACGCAAACACCACAACGGAGATATATGAATTGCTATTTAACCTCATCCAAGGACCTCCTCGGTCAAATCCG
The DNA here is from genome assembly GCF_904849725.1 of Hordeum vulgare subsp. vulgare. Lineage (NCBI taxonomy): Eukaryota > Viridiplantae > Streptophyta > Magnoliopsida > Poales > Poaceae > Hordeum > Hordeum vulgare. The sequence goes on along the minus strand of NC_058521.1, from coordinate 61,730,069 downwards.
ATTCAACTAAAGTTGGAGAAACCGACACTCGCCAGTCATCTTTGAGCAACGGAGTTGCTCGTAGAGATGAAACCAGTATCTTGTAAGCGTACGAGTAATGTCGGTCCGAGCCGCTTCGATCCAACAATACCGCGGAATCAAGAAAAGACTAAGGAGGGCACAAAATCGAACATCACCGCCCACAAATCTTTTGTGTTCTACTTGAGATGACATCTACGCATGAACCTAGCTCATGATGCCACTGTTGGGGAACGTCGCATGGGAAACAAAAATTTTCCTACGAGCACGAAGACCTATCATGGTGATGTCCATCTACGAGGGGAATTTCAGAAATACGTACCCTTGTAGATCGCATAGCAGAAGCGTTAATAAACGCGGTTGATGTAGTGGAACATCCTCACGTCCCTCGATCCGCCCCGCGAACCGTCCCACGAACCGTCCCGCGATCCGTCCCGCGATCCGCTCCGATCTAGTGCCGAACGGACGGCACCTCCGCGTTCAGCACACGTACAGCTCGACGATGATCTCGACCTTCTTGATCCAGCAAGAGAGACGGAGAGGTAGATGAGTTCTCCGGCAGCATGATGGCGCTCTGCAGGTTGGTGGTGATCTAATCTCAGCAGGGCTCCGCCCGAGCTCCGCAGAAACGCGATCTAGAGGAAAAACCGTGAAGGTATGTGGTCGGGCTGCTGTGGCAAAGTTGTTTTAAATCAGCCCTTATACCTCCCTATATATAGGTGGGAGGGGAGGGGCCTTGCCTTGAGGCTCAAGGATCCCCAAGGGGGTAGGCCGAAGGGGGGGAGGAGGATTCCTCCTCCAATCATAGTCCAACTAGGATTGGAAGGTGGAGTCTTTCCCTTCCTTCCCACTTCCCTTTTTTTTCTCTTTGATTTCTTCTTATCCAGAGCACGGGCCCTCTTGGGCTTGCCCACCAGCCCACTAAGGGCTGGTGCGGCACCCCTAAGGCCTATGGGCTTCCCCGGGGTGGGCTGCCCCTCGGTGAACATCCGGAACCCATTCGTCATTTCCGGTACATTCCCGGTAATTCCGAAAACCTTCCGGTAATCAAATGAGGTCATCCTATATATCAATCTCCGTCTCCGGACCATTCCGGAAACCCTCGTGACGTCCGTGATCCCATCCAGGACTCCGAAAAACATTCGGTAACCAACCATATAACTCAAATACGCACAAAACAACATCGAACCTTAAATGTGCAGACCCTGCGGGTTCGAGAACTATGTAGACATGACCTGAGGGACTCCTCGGTCAATATCCAATAGCGGGACCTGGATGCCCATATTGGATCCTACATATTCTACGAAGATCTTATCGTTTGAACCTCAGTGCCAAGGATTCATATAATCCCGTATGTCATTCCCTTTGTCCTTCGATATGTTACTTTCCCGAGATTCGATCGTCAGTACCCGCATACCTATTTCAATCTCATTTACGGCAAGTCTCTTTACTCGTTCCGTAATACAAGATCCCGTGACTTACACTAAGTCAAATTGCTTTAAAGTCTTGTGTGTGATGTTGTATTACCGAGCGGGCCCCGAGATACCTCTCCGTCACACGGAGTGACAAATCCGAGTCTCGATCCATACTAACTCAACGAACACCTTCAGAGATACCTGTAGAGCAACTTTATAGTCACCCAGTTACGTTGCGACGTTTGATACACACAAAGCATTCCTCTGGTGTCAGTGAGTTATATGATCTCATGGTCATAGGAACAAATACTTGACACGCAGAAAACAGTAGCAACAAAATGACACGATCAACATGCTACGTCTATTAGTTTGGGTCTAGTCCATCACATGATTCTCCCAATGATGTGATCCAGTTATCAAGCAACAACACCTTGTACATAGTCAGAAGACCCCGACTATCCTTGATCAACTGGCTAGCCAACTAGAGGCTTGCTAGGGATAGTGTTTTGTCTATGTATCCACACATGTATCTAACTCTTCATTCAATACAATTATAGCATGGATAATAAACGATTATCATGATACATGAATTATAATAATAACTTATTTATCATTGCCTCTAGGGCATAATTCCAACAATATCAAGCATAGCATCATCAGGCATAGTATCAAGCATAGCATCATCATAAGCATCATGGGCAGCAGAAGTAGCATCATCAAGCACATGCGACATATCAAGATTTCTAGCAGGAAGCAATGTCGCAAACTTACTCAAAACTAAAGGTTAATCAAGTGCAGAGCTAGATGGCAGTTCCTTACCTCTCCTTGTAGTGGATGGCAAGATTTTAGTTCTTGGATCTTTAGGATTCCTCATAGTGATCAGCAGACGTCAATCCCAAGTGACTCAGAGAATATTGCTGTGCTTCCCCGACAACGGCGCCAGAAAAAGGTCTTGATAACTGTTGGAGCATATATTGGAGCATATATCTCCATATGTGGTTTTGGTACTTGATGACAATTCCTATGGACTAATGGTTGCCTTAAGTTACATTTATAGGATTTGTCCATAGGCACTTCTTGAAGTCCATCTGTTGGGTTCAAGGAGTTTATATGATGACCAAGATGGTATTCAAGGTATTATCCAAAGAATGGTCATAGAGACGCATGGTTGATCAAGATCTCAGACAAAGAGTAAATCAAGATGATCAACACACAAAGCCTACAAGATGTACCGAGAGGGATCAAGTGATCCCATGGTATGGATTTGTCCATAGGCACTTCTTGAAGTCCATCTGTTGGGTTCAAGGAGTTTATATGATGACCAAGATGGTATCCAAGGTATTATCCAAAGAATGGTCATAGAGAGACATGGTTGATCAAGATCTCAGACAAAGAGTAAATCAAGATGATCAACACACAAAGCGTACAAGATGTACCGAGAGGGATCAAGTGATCCCATGGTATGGTAAGCATTGTCCATTACGTGTTTGTGTACTAACCCATGGTCTTCGTGAGAGTTCTATGTGGGGGTTAGGTGTGTTTACATGGGCTTGCGTCAAAAGGAAGATCTCATACAACCCATGGAGTATGACGTCAAGTTGTGATCATCATCAATGGTTGATCAAGATCTCAGACAAAGAGTAAACCAAGATGATCAACACACAAAGCGTACAAGATGTACCGAGAGGGATCAAGTGATCCCATGGTATGGTAAGCATTGTCCATTACGTGTTTGTGTACTAACCCATGGTCTTCGTGAGAGTTCTATGTGGGGGTTAGGTGTGTTTCCATGAGCTTGCGTCAAAGGGAAGATCTCATACAACCCATGGAGTATGACGTCAAGTTGTGATCGTCATCAAGATTGCGACGTGCAAGTTCAAGTGGATCAGCACGAAGATAGCATGCTTGAAGCTTGTCGTCCATTATGGTGGCAATGGACTTGTGAAGATATGCTGAAGAGTGGCTCACCCATAGTGAGTATGGGGGAGCAATCAACTAGTATTCATCAAGCCAACACAATCAAGAAAGGTGGTCCATCTTGAGGAAGCCAAGATCATCATCATCTAGCTCAAGAGGATGAGGTGCAAGGTATAGGTTTGCCCTTGATAGGTTTTCTGGTTAGGATAGATTGTTGTTCTATCAAGGGGGGCTCTCAAGTGAGTAGCTTGATCGTATCGTTCGTTGAGAGCTCAAACCATTTGCATCCTTGCATCATACTTCTTGGTTCTTAGTTGGTGTTTCTCTTTGTGAGTTTTAGAGCTTATGGTCATCTTCATGACAAGCTCGAGTTCATCGAAAACGGAGTCCATATGCATCTACTATGATGTTTTCGATGTTGGAGTTTTTGCCGGTTCTTCATTCATAGAGATCTCACATCTCTATATCTTTGGCATATTCATAACCGCATGGTCTTAAGATTTCGCTGTTTGGATAGCCCTTGTCGTCCTGAATCCAACAAGCTTGGGTTTGCTCGATTCGGAGCTCGTATGCGAAAGTTATGGCTGTTTCAGTGGCGAGCGGTAGTACCGCTGGACCTAGCGGTAGTACCGCTAGAGTTGGCGGTAGTACCGCTCGCCCTAGCGGTAGTACCGCTGGCTCGCGGTAGTACCGCCCCTGGTCAGCGGTAGTACCGCTCCAGGAGCTTAGTACCGCCTGCCTAGCGGTTGTTCGTGGACGGACGTTTTTGCGAAGACTTTCTTGGCGGTGGTAGTGCCTTTGCACTACCAAGGGCCAGCGGTAGTACCGCTGGAGTGCCAGCGGTAGTACCGCTGCAGCTAGAGGTAGTACCGCTAGCTGGCGGTAGTACCGCTGGAGTGACAGCGGTAGTACCGCTGGAGTGCCAGCGGTAGTACCGCTGCAGCCAGCGGTAGTACCGCTGGAGCTCGGGCAGAGAGTGGGGGTAACGGTCTGATTCTTCCCCCCCACTATATAAAGGGGGTCTTCTTCCCCCTTGCCTTAACTAATCGGTTGAGCTCTTGTTCTATCTCCATTGTTGACATTCTTAGAGCTTGATTACTCTCTATCCCTCCAATGATTCTTGCTTGTTCTTGAGGGAAAAGAGAGAGGAGATCTAGATCCACATCTCCACCAATCACTTTCTCCTCTATGTGAGGGGAACCCCTTGGATCTTGATCTTGGAGTTCTTTGTGAGCTCCTTGTTCTTCCTCTCATATTTCTCCATAGCTTTTGTTGTTGTGGAGGGATTTGAGTGTGAGGGACTTGACCACTTCGTGTGTTCTTGCCATTGCATTAGTTGCATCGGTTTGAGTTCTCCACGGTGATACGTGGAAGTGAGAAGTTGAGAAGCTTACTACCTTTGGTACTTAGTACCCTTGATATTGTTCTTCGTGGATGCTTTGGCGTCCCAGAAGCTTGGTGGTGTCTCGGAGCTCAATCATTGTGGTGTGAAGCTCCGGGAAGCGTCGGGGTCTCCAATAAGGTTGTGGAGATTGCCCCGAGCAATTTGTACGGGTACCGGTAACCGCCCCCAAGGGTTGCCATTTGTACGGGTTCGGTGACCGCCCCCAAGGGTTGCCATTTGTACGGGTTCGGTGACCGCCCTCAAGGGTCCCTTAGTGGAATCACGGCATCTTGCATTGTGCGAGGGCGTGAGGAGATTACGGTGGCCTTAGTGGCATCTTGGGGAGCATTGTGCCTCCACACCGCTCTAACGGAGATTAGCATCCGCAAGGGTGTGAACTTCGGGATACATCATCGTCTCCCCGTGCCTCGGTTATCTCTTACCCGAACCCTTTACTTATGCACTTTACTTTGTGATAGACATATTGTTTATTGTAATATATCTTGCTATCACTTAGTTGTTTATCTTGCTTAGCATAAGTTGTTGGTGCACATAGGTGAGCCTAGTTGTTTGTAGGTTTTGTGCTTGACATATTAAACGTTAGTTTTATTCCGCATTTGTTCAAGCCTAAACCTTAACTATTTTAAAGCGCCTATTCACCCCCCCCTCTAGGCGACATCCACGTCCTTTTCAATAACCCACAAGTGTAGGGAATGCAACAGTTTTCAAGGGTAGAGTATTCGACCCAAATTTGTTGGTTTGCTTACAAGGGGAAGCGAAAGAATATTCTTAAGTATTAGCAGCTGAGTTTATCAGATTCAACCACACCTGAAAGATTAGTGTCTGCAAGCAAAGTAGTATGATAGCAACGGTGCCAGAAACAAATCTGTTGACGACAGACTATTCCTAACTGTTGTATCAATGGCGCCAGTAAAGTGTTGCAGCAGGTAACAACAAAGTAGCAAGTAACAGCAGTAGTGACAACAGTAGCAAGGAACATCAGTAGCAACATAGTAATAGCAGCAACAGTGACAGCAGTAGCAAGTAACAACAATAGTAGCAGAGTAACAGCAGCAACGACTAGTAGTAAAAGACTCGTAGGCAGTGGATCGGTGATGGATGAGTATGCCAGATGTGATTCATCATGTAACAGCTATAACATGGAGAGATAAGTAACTAGCTCCCGTTCGTCAATCTAATGTAGGCATGTATTCCGTATGTAGTCATACGTGCTTAGGGAAAATAACTTGCATGACATCTATTGTCCATTCCTCCCGTGGCAGCGGGGTCCTAATGGTAACTACGGGATATTAAGGTTCTCCTTTTAATAAAGAACCGGACCAACGCATTAACACTTGGTGAATACATGAACTCCTCATACTATGGTCATCTCCGGGAGTGGTTCCGGCTATTGTCACTCCGGGGTTGCCGGGTCATAACACATAGTAGGTGACTACAACTTGCAAGATAGGATCTAAAACACACATATATTGGCGACAACATAATAAGTTCAGATCTGAAATCATGGCACTCGGGCCCTAGTGACAAGCATTAAGCATGGGAAAGTAGTAGCAACATCAATCCCATTACATAGTGGATACTAGGGATCAATCCCTGTCAAAACTAACTCGATTACATGATAGATCTCATCCAACTCATCACCGTCCAGCAAGCCTACGACGAGATTACTCACGAACGGTGAAGAGCATTATGGAATTGGCGATGGAGGAAGGTTGATGATGACGATGGCGACGATTTCCCCTCTTCGGAGCCCAGAACGGACTCCAGATGTGCCCTCCAGATGAAGAACAGGAGGTGGCGGCGCCTCCGTATCGTAAAACGCGATGAATCCTTCTCTCTAATTTTTTTCCGGGTAAGACGGAAGATATAGAGCTGAGTTTGGGGGCGGTGGTGCCACGTGGGCCCCACAAACCCTCACGGCGCGACCTAGGGGGGTGGCCGCGGCCTGTGGGCTTGTGGCCCATTGGCACGCCCCTTCCGGTGGATCTTTGCGCAGGTATTTTTCTTTTATTCCAGAAAAATTCTCCGTAAATTTTCAGGACATTCCGAGAACTTTTATTTCTGCACAAAAACAACACCATGGCAATTATGCTGAAAACAACGTTATTTCGGGTTAGTTCCATTCAAATCATGCAAATTAGAGTCCAAAACAAGGGCAAAAGAGTTCGAAAAAGTAGATACAACGGAGACGTATCAGTGCGCAGGGTTCCCAATCCCACCATCCGGGTGCCACTTGGTACACCGTGCCACTGCCTACCGCATCACAGCCCACCTCTAAGGTCAGCACTATGCACGTCCTCCAGCATGACTATAAACACCAGAGACTACTTGCAGCTCTTGGACCGAGTTCTAGGCAATTAATAAGTCAAGCGGGGTCATATTTCAGGGCACAACATGTGGTAGTAACTAGTCTTGGATTACATACACGGAACTCAGTTCCTAAGGATGGTTCCAATGAAACAACCCGCCATGTTCTCCTACATAGCCTTTCATCGGTACCTTTACCAAATCAGGTTCCACACTTATATTAGTCACTAGAACACATTCATCCATTCCTGTTCATCACCCAGATGAAACAAACCTGACACAACTCTAAGCATAGCAGAATAAGACACATCATGGCTCAAGCAACTACCAGGTATGCTAGGTTGCAAGGTTTGGCTATTTACTGTGACAATGACAGGTCATGCAAAGGAATAGGTTCAGCTATCGAAGTAAAGCATTTGAAATATTTTGTCCTAATGCAATAAGTGGGAGCAGGAGCAGGAGCATGGGATTATATCGGGATGATCAAAAGGGTGCTTACCTTGTTGCTCAGCACAGGGATTAAATCCGTCAGACGGATATTCGGACGTATCCGAAAGGGCAAAGCCTACCGAAACAATAACGACAATCAATAACATTCATATGCAACGATATGATGCATGATCATGGGATGAAATGAAATGTAGCATGAGCTAATGTGGCTATCAAACCTTTGGGATGATGCTGATTTGAATTCAAATTCAAACACTAGTTGAAATAGTATAATTACCATATTCATTTAATTGATTTGACCTGATGTTGTTTCATAATTTTGTTTGTCATGCATGAAAATAGCACCATTGTGTTCATTGGATTTTTCTGATCAATTTGTATATATTACTTGTCAAATTTGGAGTTATAATCAATTTTCTATGAAGTTCCAAAGTTTTGCACTTATTCTAGAATTAATATAAATCAGAATTAGTATTACTGCATCAGCAGGTCCAACTGGCTGTTGAAAGTCAAACCTGGCCAGTGGGACCCACTAGTCACTGACTCTCGCTAGATTTTAGTTAAACTTTAAGTTAATTGGTTATTTAACAGGGGTTGGCCCACATGTCAGTCTCTGTTTAGTAATTAGATTAACTAATTATTTTTATTAGCTTAACTTTAATTAGCCAGGGGATGGCCCCACGTGTCATAGACCCAGGGGGTCAAACCCACCGACGGCGAGCCTCCCGTGACTCCAGGGACGGCGGAGGGCTTCGAGATTGCTTCTCTGGCAACCAAAAGGATGGCGGAGAGCACTAGGGGAATGGCCACACGATGGCGCATCCATTTTTGCTAGTCTCAGGGGCAGAAACGGCCGGAGCTAACGCCAGCGACGATCTCGGTGGCTGCCGGAGCTCGGGCAATGTCGAGGTCATCGATGTAGTGGGCAAAAGGGACGTGGCTTGGCTCCTACAACATCTACACGTCAAGATGGAGCTGATGGAAGCCTTAGATCGACCAACTGATCACTGGAGGGTCACAGGCGACGAGCTCCTGCGGCGGATCTTGTCGGGCTCTGGTGGAATCGGGGCCTAGAGCAAGTGATCGAGGGGGAAAATGAGGGGGAAAGCAACCTGGGCTCACGGGGATTGCAGAGGCATCGAAAGCGGGCTTGGGGACGGTCTGAGGAGGGAGAACGACAACGACGATCAACGGCGGCCCAAGGAAGAAGACGGCATCGATCTGACATCTTGGGGGCTCTTGACATTGTACGGCTTGCTTGGGAGGTTTAGAAGGTCACTGTGGTTCTTCCACGCGGCTCGGAGGAGAGAAAGGGAGGCTGGAGCGGCTTGCCGACGGCGAGCTCAAGCCTCGGCCATGGCCGACAGAGAGGGAGAAGCACACGGGGGCGAATGGGGAGAGGGAGAGGATAGAAACAGGTTGCGGGGAGGGTTATCCTCCTTGCGAGCGCGAAGGAGGGTTCAGGCAGGCACGTTGGTGCGTGGCCCGCCAGAGGAGGTGGCGACCACCTCCTGCTGCCTACTGGCGCGAGGAAGATGACAACGAGGGAGGAGCTGGGCTGGGCCAGGGCATCAGGTAAGCTTTTTGATCTTTTTTTTCATTTCTATTTATGTTTTAAACTTTCTGACATTTGTTTCATTTTATTTTTTGCTCCAAACTATTTCTAAAATTGTGAAAATAATGTTGGGGTGTTGTTTGTAATATTTCCAAACCCATATAAAATATTCAACATTTTATGAAACTCTGAAATATTTGAAATCAAATATATAGTTGATTTCAGTGGCTTTTGTATTTTAAATAAAATGCCAAAAGTACTTTTAAAAAGAAATCCACCCGTGAATTGTTGTTTCCAATATTTATCAAAAATGATGGACTTTTATGAAGGCCATTTTGGGTTCATTGACTTGTCACAACTTTGAATTGTTTTTAATATATGGTTGCTAGGGTTTTTCTCTTTGATTTCCATTTTCACTTTTAATGCAAGAATGAAAGTATGAGCACAATCTTGCTAGACTTCAAATGTAGCTAGGGATGTGACAACTCACCCCCACTCAAAAGAATCTCGTCCCGAGATTTGGAAGTCGTCGGGAATAGCGCGGGATACTCAAGTCGAAGACGGTCCTCTCTTTCCCATGTTGCCTCTTTTTCAGAATGATTTGACCATTGAACTTTAAGAAACTTGAGGTTTCGACATCGAGTGGTACGCTCAGCTTGATCAAGAATGCGAACATGGTATTCTCGGTATGAAAGGTTATCTTGGAGATCAAGCGTTTTGTGGTCCACTTCACCGATAAGATCCAAAAAAGCATGATGTCCCACAAGCGTATGGGATCGCAGCAGTTTTCGAGGGTAGAGTATTCAACCCAAATTTGTTGGTTCACACAAGGGAAGCGAAAGAATATTCTCAAGTATTAGCAGCTGAATTCGTCAGATTCAACCACACCTAAAAGATTAGTTTCTGCAAGCAAAGTATCACTAGCAAAGTGTCCCAATCCCTTTTGTAGCAAGGGACAAGCCTAGACAAAGTAACGTAGCGAGAACCAGTAGTAAAAGACTCATAGGCAGTGGTGTTGGAATTATGCCCTAGAGGCAATAATAAATATAGTTATTATAATTCCTGTATCAAGATAATCGTTTATTATCCATGCTATAATTGTATTGAATGAAGACTCATTTACATGTGTGGATACATAGACAAAACACTGTCCCTAGCAAGCCTCTAGTCGGCTAGCCAGTTGATCAAAGATAGTCAGTGTCTTCTGATTATGAACAAGGTGTTGTTGCTTGATAACTGGATCACGTCATTAGGAGAATCACGTGATGGACTAGACCCAAACTAATAGACGCAGCATGTTGATCGTGTCATTTTGTTGCTACTGTTTTTCTGCGTGTCAAGTATTTGTTCCTATGACCATGAGATCATATAACTCACTAACACCAGAGGAATACTTTGTGTGTATCAAACGTCGCAACGTAACTGGGTGACTATAAAGATGCTCTACAGGTATCTCCGAAGGTGTTCGTTGAGTTAGTATGGATCAAGACTGGGATTTGTCACTCCGTGTGACGGAGAGGTATCTCGGGGCCCACTCGGTAATACAACATCACACACAAGCCTTGCAAGAAATGTGACTTAGTGTAAGTTGCGGGATCTTGTATTACGGAACGAGTAAGGAGACTTGCCGGTAAACGAGATTGAAATAGGTATGCGGATACTCACGATCGAATCTCGGGCAAGTAACATACCGAAGGACAAAGGGAATGACATACGGGATTATATGAATCCTTGGCACTGAGGTTCAAACGATAATATCTTCGTAGAATATGTAGGATCCAATATGGGCATCCAGGTCCCGCTATTGGATATTGACCAAGGAGTCTCTCGGGTCATGTCTGCATAGTTCTCGAACCCGCAGGGTCTGCACACTTAAGGTTCGACGTTGTTTTATGGGTATTTGAGTTATATGGTTGGTTACCGAATGTTGTTCGGAGTCCCGGATGAGATCACGGACGTCACGAGGGTTTCCGGAATGGTCCGGAAACGAAGATTGATATATAGGATGACCTCATTTGATTACCGGAAGGTTTTCAGAGTTACCGGGAATGACGAATGGGTTCCGGGAGTTCACCAGGGGGGGGCAACCCACCTCGGGGAAGCCCATAGGCATTGGGGGTGGCACACCAGCCCTTAGTGGGCTGGTGGGACAGCCCAAGAAGGCCCTATGCGCCATAGGAAGAAAATCAAAGAGAAAAAAAGGAGGAGGTGGGAAAGGGAAGAAGGACTCCACCCACCAAACCAAGTTGGACTCGGTTTGGGGGGGAGACCTTCCCCCCTTGGCTCGGCCGACCCCCTTGGGGCTCCTTGAGACCCAAGGCAAGGCTCCCCCTCTTCCCCCTATATATACGGAGGTTTTAGGGCTGATTTGAGACGACTTTTCCACGGCAGCCCGACCACATACCTCCACGGTTCTTCCTCTAGATCGTGTTTCTGCGGAGCTCGGGCGGAGCCCTGCTGAGACAAGATCATCACCAACCTCCGGAGCGCCGTCACGCTGCCGGAGAACTCTTCTACCTCTCCGTCTCTCTTGCTGGATCAAGAAGGCCGAGTTTATCGTCGAGCTGTACGTGTGCTGAACGCGGAGGTTCCGTCCGTTCGGCACTAGATCGCTGGACTGATCGCGGGACGGTTCGCGGGGCGGATCGAGGGACGTGAGGACGTTGCACTACATCAACCGCGTTCACTAACGCTTCTGCTGTACGGTCTACAAGGGTACGTAGATCACACATCCCCTCTCGTAGATGGACATCACCATGATAGGTCTTCGTGCGCGTAGGAAATTTTTTGATTCCCATGCGACGTTCCCCAACAAGTGGATCGGTGATGGATGAGTATGACAGATGTGATTCATCATGTAACAACTATAACACGGAGAGATAAGTAACTAGCTCCCGTTCGTCAATCTAATGTAGGCATGTATTCCGTATGTAGTCATACGTGCTTAGGGAAAAGAACTTGCATGACATCTATTGTCCATCCCTCCCGTGGCAGCGGGGTCCTAATGGAAACTACGGGATATTAAGGTTCTCCTTTTAATAAAGAACCGGACCAACGCATTAACACGCGGTGAATACATGAACTCCTCATACTATGGTCATCTCCGGGACTGGTTCCGGCTATTGTCACTCCGGGTTTGCCGGGTCATAACACATAGTAGGTGACTACAACTTGCAAGATAGGATCTAAAACACACATATATTGGCGACAACATAATAGGTTCAGATCTGAAATCATGGCACTCGGGCCCTAGTGACAAGCATTAAGCATAGCCAAGTAGTAGCAACATCAATCTAGAACATAGTGGATACTAGGGATCAATCCCCGTCAAGAATTAACTCGATTACATGATAGATCTCAGCCAACTCATCACCGTCCAGCAAGCCTACGATGAGATTACTCACGAACGACGAAGAGCATCATGGAATTGTCGATGGAGAAAGGTTGACCATGACCATGGCGACTATTTCCCCTCTCTGGAGCCCGAAACGGACTCCAGATCAGCCCTCTAGATGAAGAACAGGATGTGGCGGCGCCTCCGTATCGCAAAACGCGATGAAACCTTCTCTCTGATTTTTTTCTGGGCGAGACGAAAGATATAGAGCTGAGTTTAGGGGCGGTGGTGCCACGTGGGCCCCACAAGCCTGCACGACGCGGCCTAGGGGGTGGCCCTACATTTTAGTAGTACCAGGATGAATGGTGAGAGGAGAATCATGAGCCTCCTTAAGGATCAACTGCCTCCGATGTGGATTCTTAGGAACCACTAGACGGTTCTGGAAGAACACAACATCTTGATCATTCATGGAGAATTCCTTAACATTTCCGCTAATAATATTCTCCTTGATCCATGATATACCCTTATCACGCTTTTGGCCAGCTATGATTTGATCCCTAAGAGTAGGTTTCGCCACCAGGTTAGAAAGGAATCCTTGAGGAACATGTGGAGGTTTAACTTCCGAAATTCCTCATAGATATGTGGTTGACCTCGTTGTAGCATGAGATTGTTACAATAAGACTTACAACTTAGTGCATCACCCATAACATTGGCCTTCCCCGGGGTGTAAGTTATCCCTAAGTCGTAATCTGTGATCAACCCAACCCACCGTCTTTGCCTGAGATTCAAATCCGGCTGGGTGAAGATATATTTCAGACTTTGGTGATCAGTGAAAATTTTGCAACGATTACCAAGAAGGTAATGTCGCCAGGTTTTAAGTGCATGGACTACAACTGCAAGCTCAAGATCATGTGTGGGATAATTATCCTCATGTGGACGCAATTGTCGAGATGCGTATGCAATCACATGACGATCCTGCATAAGAATGCAATCTAATCCTTGTCGCGAGGCGTCGCAATAGATAACAAAGTCCTTAGAGAAATCTGGTGGTCGCAACACATGCACAGAAGTCAGGCGTCTTTTCAGTTCCTGAAAACTATGCTCACACTGTGGTGTCCACTCGAACTTTTTTATCTTTCTTGAGGAGTTCAGTTAGAGGCTTTGCAACCTTGGAGAAGTTCTCGACAAAGCGGCGGCAATAGCTCGCTAGACCAAGAAAACTCCTAACTTGCTTAATCGATTCAGGTTGAGTCCAATCAAGGACAGCTCGAACTCTCTCGGGATTGACAACAATACCCTTATATATAACTAACGCAATTCTAGACTGAACTTCGACTAGTTTGGTTTGGTAATCCTACAGTTAGTCAGGCTCTCATACCAACGCTGTCGGGACCCTGATCCTAAGCCATAGGAATCTAGCCTGTAACACATTGCATCCCTTTGCGGTCTCATGCACGGTTAACCCCACGGCTGCCACCTTACCTTAGCCGGGACCGTTTGCGCCTTTTAACTCACGTATGCATTTGCGTCGCTAGCATTCCAATGTCAAAGAACCCGGGTCGACATAACTAGTCATAAACTCAAGTGGCTCAAGCGTACAAAGACAAACATACATAACCCAGCAAAGCAGGTGTCGGTCATCAGCGAGTGTAGACGAGTCGTAGCAAGCTACAAGGACTCCATTACATCGCGTGACATTTCCCCGTAGGGACAGACACAACAACTAAGAAGGATACATGCTGGTCAACCAATGTGTCCGGAGCAGTAGCGAACTACCAAGGCTCGTTGGAATCACAAAGGGGCATTTCTCTATATAGAGAGCTACTAAGGGCATACGACTAGGTGTCGAATCCCATACATACCACAGTGCATCACACGTACGCGTGACATACTCGATATGCATAGATACAACAATGGCATCACAACATAACCATACAACAACACAACATTTATTTAGAAGACTCGGAAGAGTCTTGCATAATATGTTCAAACAGACAGGGGTCACTCGACCTGACACTCAAGTCATACAAGCAGAGTTATACAAACCAGCGGAAGCATAAAAGTTGTCTGAGTACAGACAGTTGAAAGGAAAAGGCATAAAGCCTGACTATCTACAGATCCCTTCTAAAAGGGTCCACGTCGTAGCTGGGACACTAGCTACTCGTCATCATCGATTTCTAGAAAGAACCCACCTGTTGGCTCGTGGGTATCCTCTGCAACAATTATTAAGAAAACATGAGTACAAAAGTACTCAACAAGACTTTAGAACAGATCTATCTACTCATGCACACGTATCAACAAAGGGGGTTGTGGTGTGATACGTCTCCAACGTATCTATAATTTTTGATCGTTCCATGCTATTATATTATCAACTTTGGATGTTTTATATGCATGAATATGCTATTTTATATTATTTTTGGGACTAACTATTGACCTAGAGCCAGTGCCAGTTTCTGTTTTTTCCTTGTTTTTGCCCTTTTTCAGATAGGAATATCAAACGGAGTCCAAATGGAATAAAACTTTCGCGATGATTTTTTTTGGACCAAAAGAGACCCCCGAAGCTTTGGAAGAAGGCCAGAAGAGCCACGAGGGAGTCATGAGCTCAGTAGGCACGCCCTACCCCCCCGGGAGGGCCTAGCAGGCTCGTGACCTCCTCGTGGGCCCAACTGACATAATTCCACCGCCATAAATTCCTATAAATACAAAAAACCCCCAAAAGAAACCTAGATCGGGAGTTCCGCCACCGCAAGCCTCTGTAGCCACCAAAAACCAACCGGGAGCCCGTTCCGGCACCCTGCCGGAGGGGGAATCCATCTCCGGTGGCCATCTTCATCATCTCGGTGATCTCCATGATGAGGAGGGAGTAGTTCTCTCTCGGGGCTGAGGGTATGCACCAGTAGCTATGTGTTTGATCTCTCTCTCTCTCTCTCTCTCGTGTTCTTGATATGTCTTGATCTCGATGTACCACGGGGTTTGCTACTATAGTTGGATCTTATGATGTTCTTCCCCCTCTCCCTTCTTGTAATGATTGAGTTTTCCCTTTGAAGTTATCTTATCGGATTGAGTCTTTAAGGAATTGAGAACACTTGATGTATGTATTGCACGTGTCTATCTGTGGTGACAATGGGATATTCATGTGAGTACTTGATGTATGTTTTGGTGATCAACTTGTGGGTTTCGTGACATTGGGAATCTATGCATAGAGGTTGGCACATGTTTTATTCTTGACTCTCCGGTAGAAACTTTGGGGCACTCTTTGAAGTTCTATGTGTTGGTTGAATAGATGATTCTGAGATTGTGTGATGCATATCGTATAATCATGCCCACGGATACTTGAGGTGACAATGGAGTATCTAGGTGACATTAGTGTCTTGGTTGATGTGTGTCTTAAGGTGTTATTCTAGTACGAACTCTAGGATAGATTGAACAGAAAGAATAGCTTCGTGTTGTTTTACTACAGACTCTTGAATAGATCGATCAGAAAGAATAACTTTGTGGTGGTTTCGTACCCGACAATAATCTCTTCGTTTGTTCTCCGCTATTAGTGACTTTGGAGTGACTCTTTTTTGCATGTTGAGGGCTAGTTATATGATCCAATTATGTTATCATTGTTGAGGTAACTTCACTAGTGAAAGTATGAACCCTAGGCCTTGTTTCCACGCATTGCTATACCGTTCGTGCTCACTTTTACTATTAATTACCTTGCTGTTTTTATAATTTCAGATTACAAAAACATATATCTACCATCCATATTGCATTTGTATCACCATCTCTTCGCCGAACTAGTGCACCTATACAACTTACCATTGTATTGTGTGTGTTGGGGACACAAGAGACTCTTTGTTATTTGGTTCCAGGATTGCTTGAGAGAGACCATCTTCATCCTACGCCTCCTGCGGATTGATAAACCTTAGGTCACCTACTTGAGGGGAAATTGCTATTGTCCTACAAACCTCTGCACTTGGAGGCCCAACAATGTCTACAAGGAGAAGGTTGCGTAGTAGACATCAAGCTCTTTTCTGGCACCGTTGCCGGGGAGGTTAGTGCTTGAAGGTATATCTTTAGATCTTGCAATTGAATCTTTTAGTTTCTTGTTTTATCACTAGTTTAGTTTATTATAAGAAAACTACAAAAAAATGGAATTAAGGTTTCCTCATATGCTTCATCTTTTCAATGTCTTTCGTGAAAATGATGGGAAGGAAAATTGTGCTCAAGTGCTAGAAGAAGAATTACATAGAATGCTTGGCATAAAATATGTGAATGATGAGCATGATTGCAATGTTGTTAGTATGAATTCTTTGAATACCCATGATGCTAATGATATGCAAAGCCACAAGCTTGGGGATGCTATGTTTGATGAAGATGATCTTTTTAGTTCCCCCACTTTGAATGATCAAATTTATTATGATGAAAGCATGCCCCCTATTTATGATGATTATTGTGATGATACTTATGCTATAAATAAGAAAGATGATAAAACTTGTCACAATTATGAGTACCCTTTTACTGAACATTACTCTTTTAATGTGGAAACAATTCGTAGTGTTCAAGTCTTATACGATACTCCCACTATTAATCATGAGAATAAATTCGCTATTGTGGAGAGTAGTAATTTTTCTATGCTTGTAGATCATGAAAATAATGCTGTAGGTGATGGTTATATTGTTTAATTCATTCATGATGCTACTGAAAATTATTATGAGAGAGGATCATATGCTTCTACGTATTGTAATAGTATCAAGTTTCCCCTCTATGTGTTGAAATTTTTGAAGCTATGCTTGTTTTGCCTTCCTATGCTAGATGATTCTTGCTTCAATAAGTTGTTTCTTCACAAAATCCCTATGCATAGGAAGTGGGTTAGACTTAAATGTGTTAGTCATATGCTTCATGATGCTCCCATTATGTTTCAATTCTTATCTTCTATGTGAGCATCATTGAAATCATCATGCCTAGCTTGAAAGGCATTAAAGAAAAGTGTTGGTTGGGAGACAACACAATATCTATCCTTACTGTTTTTGTGTGTTCACATGATTAAGCTACTGTATTAATCATGTTTTATTGCCTTAGTTTCAATAAAGTGCCAAGTAAAGCCTTTATGATTAGTTTGGGTGATAGTTGTTTGATCATGCTAAAAAGACAGAAACTTTGCGCTCGTGAAATCATTTCTAATTTATATCCAGAGAGTGCTTTTAGGTTGATTATTTTTGATTCTGATTTATATACAAATTGCCTTAATTTTCATAATTGTTTCAGAATTTTTGGAGATGCAGAAGTATGGTTATTGTTCAGATCATTACAGACTGTTCTGTTCTTGACATATTCTGTTTTCAATGCATAGTTTGCTTGTTTTGGTGTTTCCATAGATTGTATTGAGTAATATAAATTGTGAAAATAGTAAGATACAGTAGGCATTGTGTGAAAATAATTATGAGTCTTGCTTTGACAGTACCCAAGTGATTGATTTGCTCGTTATCATACTAACCCATCTCACGATGTTCCGTTAAGTTTTGTGTTGTGAAGTTTTCAAGTTTCGGGTAGAGTTACGATGGACTATGGAACAAGGAGTGGCAAGAGCCTAAGCTTGGGGATGCCCAAGGCACCCCAAATCCATATTCAAGGACACCAAAGAGCCTAAGCTTGGGGATGCCCCGGGAAGGCATCCCCTCTTTCATCTTCAATCCATCAGTAACTTTACTTGGGGCTATATTTTTATTCACCACATGATATGTGTTTTGCTTGGAGTATCATTTTATTATATTAGTAATTGATTGCTTTTATTTAGATTAATTTTTTGCATCATTTAGTTCAATAAAAATGTCAAGGATAGCCCTTACCATGCTTAATTTGCAAGTATAGGAGTTGCTGTTCCAAAACAGAAAGTTTGCTTGCAGTGCAAAAATTCCCTAGAATTTTTTGTATGTCAGAATAACTTGAAATTTGGACAAAGTATGCTCTTTTGAATTTTCTACAGCGTGGAATGTTTTCAAATTGTTTGGAGTTAATTAAGTATGGATGTTGTTGCATTCTTTACAGACTGTTCTGTTTAGGCAGATTGCTGTTATGTTTGCATTGTTTGCATATGTTTGCTTGTTTAATGATCCTATTGGAGCATATGAGTTTTAAATATGTAGAGGAATTTAGTATGCAATGTCAAATAATAATTTTAGTGATTTACTATAGTAGAGGATGATAAAGTTTTGCATTGATTTATACTAACCTATCTCACGAGTTCTTGTTGAGTTTTGTGTGGATGAAGTTTTTAAGATTTTGGAAACCACCATATGAGAGGAATTAAGGAGACAAAAAATCTCAAGCTTGGGGATGCCCAAGGCATCCCCAATTCATATTTCAAGAAGTCTCAAGCACCTAAGCTTGGGGATGCCCCGTATGGCATCCGACCTTTCTTCTTCAAACAATTATCGATTAGTATCGGTTGAACCTAAGTTTTTGCTTCTTCATATGATTCGTGCTATCTTTGGAGTGTCATTTTATTTTGTTTGAATAAGGTACTTAATATCTGAAATTATTATATGAGAGAGTCTTGACATAGCCAAATAATTATTCAACTACTCATTGAGATTCACTTATATCTTTTGGAGTAGTTTGCCTTTTGCTCTAGTACTTCACTTATATCTTTGTAGAGAATTGCGATGATTTTATTTTATAGAAATAGTTGAACTCTCATGCTTCACTTATATTATTTTGAGAGTCTTAAACAACATGGTAATTTTCTTAGGTTATGAATCTAGTCCTAATATGATGGGCATCCAAGAGGGATATATTAAAAACTTTCATATAGAGTGCATTGAACACTATGAGAAGTTTGATTCTTTGCATATAGTTTTGAGATATAAGGATGGTGATATTAGAGTCATGCTAGTGAGTAATTATGGATTGGTATAAATACTTGTGTTAGAGTTTGTGATTCCCATAGCATGCACGTATGGTGAACCGCTATGTTAGGAAGTCGGAGCATGATGTTTTTATTGAGTGTCATCCTTTGTGTGGAGGTCGGGATCGCGCGATGATTAACTCCTACCAACCCTTCCCCTAGGAGCATGTGTCTAATACTTTGTTTCAATTTCTAATAAAACTTTTGCAATAAGTATGTGAGTTCTTTATGACTAATGTCGAGTCCATGGATTATACGCACTCTCACCCTTCCACCATTGCTAGCCTCTCTAGTACTGCGCAACTTTTGCCGGTGCATTACACCCACCATATATCCTTCCTCAAAATAGCCACCCTACCTACCCATCATGGCATTTTTATAGCCATTCTGAGATATATTGCCATGAAACTTCCACCGTTCCGTTTATTATGATGCGCACCATCATTGCCATATTGCTTTGCATGATCATGTAGTTAACATCGTATTTGTGGCAAAGTGATACGTCTCCATCGTATCTACTTTTCCAAACTCTTTTGCCCTTGATTTGGACTCTAATTTGCATGATTTGAATGGAACTAACCTGG
The DNA here is from genome assembly GCF_904849725.1 of Hordeum vulgare subsp. vulgare. Taxonomy (NCBI): domain Eukaryota; kingdom Viridiplantae; phylum Streptophyta; class Magnoliopsida; order Poales; family Poaceae; genus Hordeum; species Hordeum vulgare. The sequence goes on along the minus strand of NC_058521.1, from coordinate 61,710,192 downwards.
ACTGACGCTGTTTTCAGCAGAATTGCCTTGGTGTTATTTTTGTGCAGAAATCAAAGTTCTCCAAACGTCCTGAAAATTTACGGGGAACATTTTTGTAAAATATGAAAAATACATGCGCCAAGATCCACCTGAGGGGGTGGGTCAGTGGGCCACAAGCCCTGCCTCCGCCACCCCCTAGTGGCGGTGGGCAAGCTTGTGGGGCCCACACGGCTCTGCCGCCCCCAATCTCAGCTCTATAAGTTCACTTTCGTCCTAGAAAAAATAAAAACAGAAGATTTCGTCGCGTTTGCGATTCGGAGGCGCCGCCACAACCTGTTCTTCATCTGGAGGGCAGATCTGGAGTCCGTTTTGGGCTCCGGAGAGGGGAAATCGTCGCCATCGTCATCATCAACCTTCTTCCCTCTCCAATTCCATGAAGCTCTCCGTCGTTCGTGAGTAATCTATTCGTAGGCTCGCTAGGTGGTGATGAGTAGGATGAGATCTATCATGTAATCGAGTTAGTTTTGATGGGGATTGATCCCTAGTATCCACTATGTTCTGAGATTGATGTTGCTACTACTTTGCCATGCTTAATGCTTGTCACTAGGGCCCGAGTGCCATGATTTCAGATCTGAAATTATTATGTTGTCACCAATATATGTGTGTTTTAGATCCGGTCTTGCAAGTTGTAGTTACCTACTATGTGTTATGATCCGGCAACCCCGGAGTGACAGTAACCAGAACCACTCCCGGTGATGACCATAGTTTGAGGAGTTCATGTGTTCACCAAGTGCTAATGCGTTGGTCCGGTTCTTTATTAAAAGGAGAACCTTAATATCCCGTAGTTTCCTTTTGGACCCTGCTGCCACGGGAGGGATGGACAATAGATGTCATGCAAGTTCTTTTCCCTAAGCACGTATGAAGACACACGGAATGCATGCCTACATCACATTGACGAACGGGAGCTAGCCACATATCTCTCTGTGTTATAACTGTTGCATGATGAATATCATCCAAACAAATCACTGACCCATTGCCTACGAGTTTGTCCTACTGCTGCTGTTACTTGTCTTGCTCTGCTGCTGTTACTTGTCTTGCTTTGCTGCTACTACTTTGCTTGCAGATACTAATCTTTCAGGTGTGGTTGAATTTGACACATTCAGCTGCTAATACTTGAGAGTATTCTCTCACCTCCTGCCTGGCGAATCAACAAATTTGGGTCGAATACTCTACCCTCGAAAACTGCTGCAAACCCACGCGCTGGTGGGCCATCAACAACATTCTTCTAGTTTCGTTGCCGGGGAGTGCTAGCAGCATTCTTATGGCGCCGTTGCAAGGGAAGTGTGGTTGTCACAGAATCAACATTCGTCTAGCTATTGCCAGAGAGTGCCAGTCAGCATTTTTCTGGCGCCGTTGCGGGGGAGGTATTGATATATTCTCTCAGTCACTTGGGATTTATATCTGCTGATCACTATGAAGAATCTGAAGGATCCAAAAACCAATGTCTTGCCCTCAATTACGAGGGGAGGTAAGGAATTGCCATCTAGCTCTGCACTTGATTCACCTTCAGTTATGAGTAAGTTTGCAACATCACCTCCTGCTAGAAATCTTGATATGTCGCCTGTGCTTGTTGATGCTTATGATGCTATTGCTAGAGATGCTATGCTTGATACTATGCCTGATGATACTATGCTTGATACTATGCCTGATGATGCTATTCTTGATACTGCTAGAGATGCTATGCTTGATACTGCTTTGCCTGATGATGCTAGAGATGCTATTTTGCCTGATGATGCTATGCTTGATACTGCTAGAGATACTACTTTGCCTGATGTTCCACTAGGGGTGTTCCTTGATGCTCATATTGCTAGAGTTACTGCCAATGCTCGTGATGCTTCTGAAACTACCGATACTATTGAGATACAACCTGCTTTTGCTCCTGCTAGATCTAGCTCTCCTAGATATGAATTGCCTGATATACCTGAGGGTTACGTTATGGAGGGAGAGATAGCTGAGGATTTTCTTGCGTGTAAGGATGCCTATGACGCTGAGAAATTACTTCTCAAGTGGACGGAAAAATCTCTGAAAGCTAGGATGAAATACGACCCGAAGTTTGCCACTTCACCTATCTTTATCACCGATAAGGATTATGAATTCTCTGTTGATCCTGAGATAATCTCTCTAGTCGAATCTGATCCTTTTCACGGTTATGAGTCTGAGACAGTCGTAACCCATCTTGCCAAACTACACTATATAGCCACCCTTTTTACTAATGAGGAGAAGATCCGCCACTACTATATCCTTAAGCTGTTTCCTTTCTCTTTAAAGGATGAGGCTAAAGCCTGGTTCACCTCTCTTGCTCCTGGATGTGTGAGTAGTCCCCAGGATATGGTTTATTACTTCTGTGAGAAATATTTCCCTGCCCATAAGAAGCAAGCTGCCTTGCAGGAAATATACAACTTTGCTCAACTCCAAGAAGAGAGTCTTCCACAAGCTTGGGGGAGGCTCGTCCAGCTACAGAATGCTTTGCCTGATCACCCTCTTAAGAAGAACGAGATACTTGATATCCTCTATAACAGACTTACCGATGCCTCTAGAGACCATCTAGATAGTTGTGCCGGTTGTGTTTTTAGGGAACGAACTTTAGAACAAGCTGAGACCCTACTGAATAACATTTTGGTCAACGATAATGCTTGGACTATTCCCGAACCACCTCCTAAGCCAACTCCTAAGAAAAGAGGTATTCTATTCCTCAGTCCCGAAGATATGCAAGAAGCCAAGAAATCTATGCAAGAGAAAATCTGAAGATGTCAGAAATCTACCACCTATCGAAGAGATCCATGGTCTCGATGACCCGATACAGGTATAGAAGTGAATTCTCTGCGTATGTTTGATGAGAGTGATATTCATTTTGACAAACCTGCTAGCCTAAGCTTTGATGAATTTGACAACTTTGTTGCCAAACAACAGAGTTTCAATGATTATGTTAGCAGACATTTGGAACAAAGTACTCGTATGCTTAGCCATTTAAGTGCTTGTGTAGACAGAAATGTCAGTGATCTGAAGCTTCTGAGTAAACATGCCTCTATGATTACTACTCAGGTAGAACAAGTACTTAAAGCTCAGAATGACCTGCTCAATGAATTAAATGACAACTCTGTCAGAGTCATTACTAGAGGAGGCAAAATGACTCAGGAACCTTTGTATCCTGAATGTCATCCTAAGAGAATTGATCAAGATTCTGAAGGAATCAATGCTGATACACCCAGTCATCCTAAGGAGAAGAAGAAGGATGATAGAAACCTACATGCCAGCTCACCAAATACTGTCACACCTGAAGAACCTAATGATATTTCTGCGTCTGATGCGGAAACACAATCTGGTGATGAACATGAACCTGGTGACAAAATGGACAGTGATGTTCATAATAATGCTCAACCTATCAATGATGAGGATGTGGAGATTGAACCTTCGGTTAATCCTGATAACCCACAACCTAAGAGATACGATAAGACTGACTTTACTGCTAGGAAGCATGGTAAATAAAGGGAGCCATGGGTTCAGAGACGTATACCCTTTCCTCCCAATCCATCCAAGAAAAAGGATGATGAGGATTTTGAGCGCTTCGTTGAGATGATAAGACCCATCTTTCTGCAGATGCGGTTAACTGATATGCTCAAAATGTCTCCGTATGCCAAGTACATGAAAGATATCGTGACTAATAAACGGAAGATACCAGATCTTGAGATCTCCACCATGCTTGCCAATTACACTTTCAAAGGTGGAACTCCTAAGAAACTTGGTGATCCCGGAGTGCCCACTATGCCTTGTTCCATTAAAGGAAACTACGTAAAAACTGCCTTGTGTGACCTCGGAGCTGGTGTTAGTGTTATGCCGCTCTCTCTTAATCGTAGACTTCAGTTGGATAAGTTGACACCCACTGAAATTTCTCTGCAAATGGCCGACAAATCAACTGCTTTCCCTATCGGCATTTGCGAGGATGTGCCTGTTGTGGTTGCTAACACCACTATCTTAACAGACTTTGTTATCTTGGATATTCCCGAGGACGAGGCCATGGCTGTCATCCTCGGAAGACCCTTTTTAAAAACTACAGGGGCTGTTATAGATTGCAACAAAGGCAATGTCACTTTCCATGTCAACGGTAATGAGCACACAGTGCACTTTCCGAAGAAACGATATTGAGTACATTGCATCAATGCTATCGAAAAGACTTCATCAATTCTTATTGGGAGCTTTGAATGCCCTATTCCTCGTGTCAAGATGAAGTACGGTTTGCTTGTTGGGGAGATACATATCCCCATTGTGGTGACTTAGTGGCTATTCGAAAATTCTCCATTCTCTCTTGAGATTCGAGAAGGTTTTGTCATGAGGAGTTGATCAATCCTATTGGCGGATTTCTTTCGATGACCATGAAATGGATGAATCAAAGAGTCACATACCTCTGTTTTGAGATTTCATTTTCTTTTGCTTAGAAGAAAAATGATGTATTTAGTTTAGTTTTTCCTGTTTTCTATTTTAGCGTCCCGGAGAAAAATACCTCGAAAATAAAAGTTCTCCGATGGTCCTCAAAATTTAGTATGATTTTTTCTGGAATTTTTGAAAATTACTAGGCCTGAGAGCTGGCCTTGGGGCCAGACCATTGGGCCACAAGACCTGCCACTGCCATGTTGGAAATATGCCCTAGAGGCAATAATAAATTAGTTATTATTATATTTCTTTGTTCATGATAATCGTTTATTATCCATGCTATAATTGTATTGATTGGAAACACAATACTTGTGTGGATACATAGACAAAACACTATCCCTAGTAAGCCTCTAGTTGACTAGCTCGTTGATCAATGATGGTCAAGGTTTCCTGGCCATAGGCAAGTGTTGTTACTTGATAACGGGATCACATCATTAGGAGAATCATGTGATGGACTAGACCCAAACTAATAAACGTAGCATGTTGATCGTGTCATTTTGTTGCTACTGTTTTCTGCGTGTCAAGTATTTATTCCTATGACCATGAGATCATATAACCCACTGACACCGGAGGAATGCTTTGTGTGTATCAAACGTCGCAACGTAACTCGGTGACTATAAAGACGCTCTACAGGTATCTTCGAAGGTGTCCATTGAGTTAGTATGGATCAAGACTGGGATTTGTCACTCCGTGTGACGGAGAGGTATCTTGGGGCCCACTCGGTAATACAACATCACACACAAGCCTTGCAAGCAATGTGACTTAGTGTAAGTTACGGGATCTTGTATTACAGAACGAGTAAAGAGACTTGCCAGTAAACAAGATTGAAATACATATGCGGATACTGACGATCGAATCTCGGGCAAGTAACATACCGAAGGACAAAGGGAATGACATACGGGATTATATGAATCCTTGGCACTCAGGTTCAAATGATAAGATCTTCGTAGAATATGTAGGATCCAATATGGGCATCTAGGTCCCGCTATTGGATATTGACCGAGGAGTCCCTCGGGTCATGTCTACATAGTTCTCGAACCCGCAGGGTCTGCACACTTAAGGTTCAACGTTGTTTTATGCGTATTTGAGTTATGTGGTTGGTTACCAAATGTTGTTCGGAGTCCCGGATGAGATCACGGACGTCACGAGGGTTTCCGGAATGGTCCAGAAATGAAGACTGATATATAGGATGACCTAATTTGATTACCGGAAGGTTTTCGGAATTACTGGGAATGTACCGGGAATAACGAATGGGTTCCGGATGTTCACCGTGGGGGGGGGGGGGGGGGCAGCCCACCCGGGGGAAGCCCATAGGCCTGAGGGGTGCCACACCAGCCCTATGCACAGGACAAAGAAAAATCAAAGAGAAAAGGAAAAAAGGGGAAGTGGGAAAGTGGAGAAGGACTCCACCTTCCAATCCTAGTTGGACTAGGATTGGAAGGGGAGGACTCTCTCCCTTGCTTCGGCCTAGCCCCTTGGGGCCCCAAGGCAAGGCCCCTCCCCTCCCACCTATATATACAAAGGTTTTAGGGCTGATTTGAGACAACTTTTCCACACCCAACCCGACCACATACCTCCATGGTTTTTCCTCTAGATCGCGTTTCTGCGGAGCTCGGGCGGAGCCCTGCTGAGATTAGATCACCACCAACCTCCGGAGCGCCGTCACGCTGCCGGAGAAATCATCTACCTCTCCGTCTCTCTTTCTGGATCAAGAAGGCCGAGATCATCGTCGAGCTGTACGTGTGCTGAGCGCGGAGGTGCCGTCCGTTCGGCTCTAGATCGGAGCGGATCGTGGGACGGATCACGGGACAGTTCGTGGGACGGTTCGCGGGGCGGATCGAGGGACGTGAGGACGTTCCACTACATCAACCACGTTTATAAATGCTTCTTCTGTGCAATCTACAAGGGTACATAGATCGGAAATCCCCTCTCGTAGATGGACATCACCATGATAGGTATTCGTGCGCGTAGGAAATTTTTTGTTTCCCATGCGACGTTCCCCAACAGTGGCATCATGATCTAGGTTCATGCGTAGATGTCTTCTCGAGTAGAACACAAAAGTGTTTGTGGGCGTTGATGTGCGATTTGCTGCCCTCCTTAGTCTTTTCTTGATTCCGCGGTATTGTTGGATCGAAGCGGCTCAGACCGACATGACTCGTACGCTTACGAGAGACTGGTTTCATCGCTATGAGCAACTCCGTTGCTTAAAGATGATTGGCGAGTGTCGGTTTCTCCAACTTTAGTTGAATCAGATTGGACCGAGGAGGTCCTTGGATGAGGTTAAATAGCAATTCATATATCTCCGTTGTGGTGTTTGCGGAAGTAAGATGCGATCCTACTAGATACCCATGGCAACCACGTAAAACATGCAACAACAATTAGAGGAAGTCTAACTTGTTTTTGCAGGGTATGCTTGTGATGTGATATGGCCAACGACGTGATGTGATATATTGGATGTATGAGATGATCACGTTGTAATAGTTAATATTGACTTGCACGTCGATGGTACGGCAACCGGCAGGAGCCATAGGGTTGTCTTTATACTAACGTTTGTGTTTGCAGATGCGTTTACTATATTGCTAGGAAGTAGCTTTAGTAGTAATAGCATAAGTAGCACGACAACCCCGATGGCGACACGTTGATGGAGATCATGGTGTGGCGCCGGTGACAAGAAGATCGTGCCGGTGCTTTGGTGATGGAGATCAAGAAGCACATGATGATGGCCATATCATGTCACTTATGAATTTCATGTGATGTTAATCCTTTATGTACCTTATTTTGCTTAGAACGACGATAGCATTATGAGGTGATCTCTCACTAAAATTTCAAGACGAAATTGTGTTCTCCCCGACTATGCACCATTGCTATAGTTCATCGTTTCGAGACACCACGTGATGATCGGGTGTGATAGAATCAACGTTCACATACAACGGGTGCAGAACAGTTGCACATGCGGAACACTCGGGTTAAACTTGACGAGCCTAGCATGTGCAGACATGGCCTCGGAACACAAGAGACCGAAAGGTCGAGCATGAATCATATAGTTGATATGATTAGCATAGAGATGCTTACCACTAAAACTATTCTCGACTCACGTGATGATCGGACTTGAGATAGTAGATTTGGATCATGTACCACTCAGATAACTAGAGAGATGTACTTTTTGAGTGGGGGTTCATAAGTAATATGATTAATTGAACTAATTGTCATGAATATAGTCTAATGGTATTTGCGAATTACGATGTAGCTTGCGCTATAGCTCTACTATTTTTATATGTTCCTAGAGAAAATTTAGTTGAAAGTTCATAGTAGCAACTTTGCGGACTTAGTCCGTAAAACTGAGGATTGTCCTCATTGCTGCGCAGAAGGCTTATGTCCTTAATCCACCACTCGGTGTGCTACACCTCGAGCGTCATCTGTGGATGTTGTGAACATCTTACATACACGTTTTTGATGACTACGTGATAGTTCAGTGCGCAATACTTAATGGCTTAGAAGAAAGGCGCCGAAGACGTTTTGAAAACATCGCAGAACATAAGAGATGTTCAAGGAGATGAAATTGAGATTTGATGCTCGTGCCCTTGTTGAGAGATATAAGACCTCCGACAACATTCTTTGCCTACAAAGTAAAGGAGAAAAGCTCAAAATCGTTGATCATGTTCTCAGATTGTCCGAGTACAACAATCGCTTGAATAGAGTGGGAGTTAATCTTCCAGATGAGATAGTGATGGTTCTCTAAAGTCACTGTCACTAAGCTGCTAGAGCTTCGTGATGAACTATAACATATCAAGGATAGATACAATGATCCTTGAGTGATTTGCGATCTTTTGACACTGTGAAAGTAGAAATCAAGAAGGAGCATCAATAGTTGATGGTTAGTAAAACCACTAAGTTTCAAGAAAGGCAAGGGCTAGAAGGGATACTTCGTGAAACGGCAAAAACAGTTGCTGCACTAATGAAGAGACCCAAGATTAAACCCAAACCCGAGACTAAGTGCTTCTGTTATGAGGGGAACGGTCACTGAGGCGGAGCTACCCTAGATTCTTGGTAGATAAGACTAGGTTGGCAAAGTCGAAAGAAGTATATTTGATATACATGATGTTGATGTGTACTTTACTAGTACTCCTAGTAGCGCGAGGGTATTGGATACCGGTTTGGTTGCTAAGTGATTAGTAACACGAAATGAAAGCTACGGAATAAATGGAGACTAGCTAAAGGCAAGGTGACGATACGTGTTGGAAGTGTTTCCAAGGTTGATATGATCAAACATCGCACGCTCCCTCTACCATCGGGATTGGTGTTAAACCTAAATAATTGTTATTTGGTGCTTGCGTTGAGCATGAACATGATTGGATCGTGTTTATTGCAATACGATTACTCATTTAAAGAGAATAATGGTTACTCTATTTGCTTGAATAATCACCTTCAATAGTTTATTGAATCTCGATCGTAGTGTTGCACATGTTCATGATATTGGTGCCAAAAGATACAAGGTAGTGATGATAGTACCACTTACTTGTGGCACTGCCGCTTGAGTCATGTTGGTATAAATTGCATGAAGAAGCTCCATGCTGATGGATCTTTATACTGACTTGATTTTGAATCACTTGTGACATGCAAATCATACCACATGAGCAAGGCCTTGTTTTCATTGAGATGAGACAAGATAGTAACTTGTTGGAAGTAATATATTTTGATGTATGCAGTCCAATGGGTGCTGAGGCACGAAGTGGATATCATTATGTTCTTACTTCAATGACGATTTGAGTAGATACAGGAGTATTTACTTAATGAATCACAAAGTCTGAAATATTGAAAAGTTCAATTCTGTTTCAGAGTGAAGTTCGTCGTAACAAGAGGATAAACTGTCTACAATATGATCATAGAGATGAATATGTGAGTTACGACTTTTGGTACGCAGTTAAGACAATGTGGAAATTGTTTCGCAGTTCATGCCACCTGGAACACCATAGTGTGATGATGTGTCTGAACGTCATAGCCATGCCCTATTTGGTATGGTGCATACTATGATGTCTCTTATCGAATTACCACTATCGTTTATGGGTTATGCATTAGAGACAACCGCATTCACTTTAAATAGGGAAACGCGTATTTCCGTTGAGATGACACAGTATAGACTGAGGTTTAGAGAAATCTAAGCTGTCGTTTCTTGAAAGTTTGGGGCTGCGATGCTTATGTGAAATAGGTTTCAGTCAGATAAGCTCGAACCCAAAGCGGATGAAAGCATCTTCATAGGATATCCAAAACAGTTGGATACATATCTATCTCAGATCCGGAAGCAAAGTGTTTGTTTCTAGAAACGGATCCTTTCTCGAGGAAAGGTTTCTCTCGAAAGAATTGAGTGGGAGAGTGGTGGAACTTGATGAGGTTATTGAACCGTCACTTCAACCAGTGTGTAGGAGGGCGCAAGAAGTTGTTCCTGTGGCGCCTACACCAATTGAAGTGGAAGCTAATGATAGTGATCATTGGAGCTTCGGATCAAGCTACTACAAACCTCGTAGGTCGACAAAGGTCGCGTACTACTACAGAGTGGTATGGTAACCCTGTCTTGGAGGTCATGTTGTTGAGCAACAATGAACCTATGAGTTATGGAGAAGCAGTGGTGGGACCGGATTCCGACAAATGGTTGGAGGCCATGAAATCCGAGAGAGGATCCATGTATAAAACAAAGTGTAGACTTTGGAAGAACTGCTTGATGGTAGTAAGACTATTAAGTAAAGATGGATCTTTAAAAGGAAGACAGACGATGATGGTGATAAGTCACTATTAAGAAAAGCTCGACTTGTTGCAAAGATGTTTCCGACAAGATCAAATAGTTGAGTATGATGAGACTTCCTCACTCGTAGCGATGCTAAAAGTCTGTTAGAATTATGTTAGCAGTTGCTGCATTATTTATGAAATATTAAACATGGGATGTCAAAACATTGTTTCCTCGACGTTTTCCTTGAGGAAAAATTGTATGTGATACAACCAGATGGTTTTGACGATCCTAAAGATACTAACAAGTATGCAAGCTCCAGCGATCCTTCAATGGACTGGTGCAAGCATCTCGGAGTTGGAATATACACTTTGATGAGATGATCAAAGATTTTGGGTTTGTACAAGGTTTATGAGAAACTTGTATATCCAAAGAAGTGAGCGGGACCACTATAGAATTTCTGATAAGTATATGTGGTTGACATATTGTGGATCAGAAGTAATGTAGAATTTCTGTAAAGCATAAAAGGTTGTTTGAAAGGAGTTTTTCAAAGGAATACGTGGAATACGCTACTTGAACGTTGAGCATCAAGATCTATGGAGATAGATCGAAACGCTTAATAGAAGTTTCAACAAGATGCATGCCTTGACAAGTTTTTGAAGGAGTTCAAAATAGATCAGCAAAGAAGGAGTTCTTGGTTGTGTTGTAAGGTGTGAATTTGAGTCAGACTCAAAACCCGACCCCGGCAGAATAAAGAGAATAGACGAAGGTCGTCTTCTATGCCTAGGCCATAGAATCTGAAGTATGCCATGCTGAGTACTGCACCTGATGTGTGCCTTGCCTCAAAGTCTGTTGAGAGGTATAGAGAGTGATCCATGATTGAATCACTAGCAGCGGTCAAAGTTATCCTTAGTAACTAAATGAACTAAAGAATTTTTCTCGATTATGGAGGTGGTTAAAGACTTCGTCGTAAAGGGTTACATCGATGCAAGCTTTGACACTAATCCGAATAACTATGAGTAGTGAAACGGATTCGTACAGTAGAGTAGATATTTGGAGTATTTCCGAATAGCAGGTAGTAGCAGCATCTATAAAGATGACATAAAGATTTGTAAAAAACACACGGATCTGAAAGTTTCAGAACCATTGACTAAAACCTCTCTCATGAGCAAGACGTGATCAGACCCCAGAATTATATGGGTGTTGGATTCGTTGAAATCACATGGCTATGTGAACTAGATTATTGACTCTAGTGCAACTGGGAGACTGTTGGAAATATGCCCTAGAGGCAATAATAAATTAGTTATTATTATATTTCTTTGTTCATGATAATCATTTATTATCCATGCTATAATTGTATTGATTGGAAACACAATACTTGTGTGGATACATAGACAAAACACTGTCCCTAGTAAGCCTCTAGTTGACTAGCTCGTTGATCAAAGATGGTCAAGGTTTCCTGGCCATAGGCAAGTGTTGTTACTTGATGACGGGATCACATCATTAGGAGAATCATGTGATGGACTAGACGCAAACTAATAAACGTAGCATGTTGATCGTGTCATTTTGTTGCTACTGTTTTCTGCATGTCAGGTATTTATTCCTATGACCATGGGATCATATAACTCACTGACACCGGAGGAATGCTTTGTGTGTATCAAACGTCGCAACGTAACTCGGTGACTATAAAGATGCTCTACAGGTATCTCCGAAGGTGTCCGTTGAGTTAGTATGGATCAAGACTGGGATTTGTCACTCCGTGTGACGGAGAGGTATCTCGGGGCCCACTCGGTAATACAACATCACACACAAGCCTTGCAAGCAATGTGACTTAGTGTAAGTTACGGGATCTTGTATTACGGAACGAGTAAAGAGACTTGCCAATAAACGAGATTGAAATAGGTATGCGGATACTGACGATCGAATCTCGGGCAAGTAACATACCGAAGGACAAAGGGAATGACATACGGGATTATATGAATCCTTGGCACTGAGGTTCAAACGATAAGATCTTCATAGAATATGTAGGATCCAATGTGGGCATCCAGGTCCCGCTATTGGATATTGACCGAGGAGTCCCCCGGGTCATGTCTACATAGTTCTCGAACCCACAGGGTTTGCACACTTAAGGTTCGACGTTGTTTTATGCGTATTTGAGTTATATGGTTGGTTACCGAATGTTTTTCGGAGTCCTGGATGAGCTCACAGACGTTACAAGGGTTTCCAGAATGGTCCGGAGATGAAGATTAATATATAGGATGACCTCATTTGATTAACGGAAGGTTTTCGGAATTACGGGGAATGTATCGGGAATGACGAATGGGTTCCGGATGTTCACCGTGGGGGGGGGGGGGGGAGCCCACCCGGGGGAAGCCCATAGGCCTTAGGGGTGCCACACCAGCCCTTAGTGGGCTGGTGGGACAGCCCAAGAAGCCCTGTGCGTAGGAGAAAGAAAAATTAAAGAGAAAAAGGAAAAAAGGGGAAGTGGGAAAGTGGAGAAGGACTCACCTTCCAATCCTAGTTGGACTAGGATTGGAAGGGGAGGACTCTCCCCCTTGCTTCGGCCGAACCCCTTGGGGCTCCTTGAGGCCCAAGGCAAGGCCCCTCCCCTCCCACCTATATATACAGAGGTTTTAGGGCTGATTTGAGACATCTTTTCCACGGCAGCCCGACCACATACCTCCACGGGTTTTCCTCTAGATCGCGTTTCTGCGGAGCTCGGGTGGAGCCCTGCTGAGATTAGATCACCACCAACCTCTGGAGCGCCATCATGCTGCCGGAGAACTCATCTACCTCTCCGTCTCTCTTGCTGGATCAAGAAGGCCGAGATCATCATGGAGCTGTACGTGTGCTGAACGCGGAGGTGCCGTCCGTTCGTCACTAGATCGGAGCGGATCATGGGACAGATCACGGGACGGTTCGTGGGATGGTTCACGGGGCGGATCGAGGGATGTGAGGACGTTCCGGTACATCAACCGCGTTTATTAACGCTTCTGCTGTGTGATCTACAAGGGTACGTAGATCGGAAATCCCCTCTCGTAGATGGACATCACCATGATAGGTCTTCGTGCGCGTAGGAAAACTTTTGTTTCCCATGCTACGTACCCCAACACGCCACCCCCTGGTGGCGGAGGGCAAGCTTGTGGGGCCCATTTGGACCCCCTCCACTCATTCCAGCTCCCAGCCTCTTCTTCCACCTCTAGAAAAAAATTGTTTCGCAGCTCAAACCCGTGTTCTTGCTCATTTGCTGTGATTTTTGATCTCCTTGCTCAAAGGACCATTCTCCAAACCGTTTTGGGGAAATTACTCCTTGGTAAGTGACTCCTCCATTGGTCCAATTAGTTTTTGCTCTAGTGCTTTATCGTTCGCGTATTCTTGCTACCTTGGTGACCCTGTTCTTGAGCTAGAAAGGTTGATTTTAGCTGGTCCCAAGTAGTTTTAGCGCGTGATAAAGTCTCGAGGCACTAGTAGGAGTAGTTTCTACAAGTTGGGTTAATATTTATTCACTTTTCTTTCTAAGTCTCTAAAAATTTCAGATTTTTTCAGAGCTAGAAAAAGGAAAAGATGAAGAGGTTCTTGAGAGGCTCTTCCAGCCGTAACCCCAAGGAGGATGAGAAGAACCACCCCAAGTACGTAGTCCCTCGAGTCTCAGAAGTTCGAGCGTGCGAGTGGCCAAATGATGAATTCTTGCGCGCCACTGGGCTTTATGAAGACTTTTATTACTTGGTGGAGAACGCAGGTCTTACTGCGTTCGTTGAAGATAAGTGCTCACAATACCTCCTCCTCACCAATATTTTTGTTCAAAGCTTCAACTTTTATCCGAGGAAGAATCCTCCCATGGTTGAGTTCATGATATACGATGTTCCCCAGTGCATGACACTACAGGATTTTTGCAATGTATGCGAATTACCTTATGTTGGGGATATCCGTGACCCTCGTCCACGGGACTTGGAGGATTTCATTGGTACTATTGCTGTTGGAGAGGAGAGAGGAGTGTCTCGCGCTAGAATTGCTAGCATACATTTTCCTGTGCTTCGGTACTTCTCACTATTTGTGGGAAAATGTTTGATTGGCCGTGGGGAGGCTAGATCAATTAGTTTTCCAGACCTTGCGGTTTTGCGCGAAGGCCTTTATAACGATAAGACTTACAACCTAGGTGCTATAGTGGCCCAGCGGTTGAACATCAACCGTTCCAAGGGTGTCGTCTATGGAGGTATCTATGCTACCCGTCTTGCCACACACTTTGAGATACCCATTAGACTGGGAGAGGAAGGAGAGATGCTTCTCCTCGAGAAATATCTGGATTATGACAACATGGTTCGCCATGATTTTCTGGATAGAGATGCTAGTAGACGGATGATTTATAACCTCGTATTTAGTCAGGGTACTCGAGAGACTATTACTTTGCCTGCTCCTTCTTTGTTCGATCTTCATGCAGGCAGGTACACTATTATGCCCTCGGACATCTACGCACATTGGGGCTTGGCCCAACCACAGGCTCCCGTGCCCGAGCCGCCAATCGAGTACGAGATGCCAGTTTATCAGTGGGAGCCAGAGGAGCTCACACAGCAGTGGCATCCACAGTCGGCTCCAGAGTATCCCGAAGTTGGTTATTTCCCACCTTGGGAGTAGACCAAGCTAGGCCAAAAGCCTAAGCTCGGGGGAGTACGTGTTCTCACCGACTTTACATTCATGCTTATGCTTTCACTTTGTTAGTCGGTGTTTACACTTTGCCACTGTATTATCAATGCTAGTTTATTTTTGTTTTCTTGTTTTCTTGTTTTGTGTCCTTTTGAGAAAACCCAAAAAGATTTTGCTTTCTTATTTTGCTTGTTGGGTGCTTTCCCGTGTAAATAGTTTTCTTTTTCTTTGGATCAAGGTAGAAGATATTGGTTACAATGTTTAGTGGTTCTTGCATGCATACCTGTTTAGCTTTCAAAGAGCCATATTACTTTGTCTTCTCATTTGTGTTTGCCTGCAGATTCAGCTTAGTCCAATGCACGAGCACTCTTATTATTGTTCACATTGTTCGATCGTGCAAGTGAAAGGCAATAATGATGATATATGATGAAGTGACTGAGACTGAAAAGCTGGTATGAACTCTATCTATTTTGTTTTTGTAAATATGACTAGCTTGTCGGCCCAGATTTAGCTTTGTTGTGAGAGAACCATGTTTGCAATGACAACTTAGAGATCATAGTTTCTGATGCCATGCTTGTTTAGCTAGGAGCTTATAATGGTTTGTCTTGAATGCCAACATAGATTTTGAGATGACTATGATGTAGTATGATAGGATGGTATTCTCCTTTGAATGTTTCAAGTGGCTTGACTTGGCGCATGTTCATGCATGTAGTTGAAACAAGATCAACATGGCCTCTATGATGTTCGTGTTCATGGTGATTTATATCCTGTTCATGCTTGCATTCAATGTTAGTCAAACTCATTGCATCTTGATGACTATTGTCGCTCTCGAGTTGGTCGCTTCCCTGTCTTTTGCTAGCCTTCACTTGTACTATGCGGATTACTGCTTGTGCATCCACTTCCATAAACCCAAAAGTTTTTCCATGAGAGTCCACCATACCTACCTATTTGCGGTATTTACATGCCGTTCCAAGTAAATTTGCATGTGCCATTCTCTGAACCTTTAAGAAATAATCTGTTTTGCATGCCCGAACCGCTCATGTGGTGACAAGGGGCTATTGGTATCTTCCATGCTAGGAGTGTTATCCTCGACATGTGTTTATTCACTGTCATTCACGAGAAAGGGGCCGGTAATTGGAATGCCCAGTTTCACGCTTAAATCGAAAACATAACTGTAAAACAAGACTCCCCTAGGATTGATGTTAGTATGGACGGTACCCGAGGATTCGGCTAGCCTGGAGTGTGATTGATTGGTGGTGGGGGAGTTAAAACTTTACTTTTCTGTTTGGGAACCGCCTATAGCATGAGTAACATGGAAGATATTGAGAACTCGTGGTCATTTCGTTGAGAATGAAAGCATGCCACCCAAAATTATTACCTCTGTTTTCAAAGCTTGAGCTCTGGCACCTCTACAAATCAATGCTTCCCTCTGCGAAGGGCCTGTCTATTTATTTTCCTGTCGAGTCATCCTCCTCTTATATAAGTACCAATTAGAGAGCACCTCTGTCATTTTTATGCTTTGCTTTTGATTGTTATTGAGTATGACTATGACTGGATCTTCGTTGCTATGAATTACAATGTTTAGTCAACCCTTGATCTTTGAAAGTGCTCTGCATTTAAGTTTTGCGGTCTCAGAATGAGCTAGCAAGATACCACCTATTCATATTGCTTAATGCTTGTTTTGATTGAAGTGTTGGTATTTGAAACTCATTATTATTTGCTCGTTAGCTGATTATGCCATTGATATTAGTTTACCGTGAGACCTTTGTGTCACTTGTTTATGTGGTTAACTTGTGATCTTGCTGAAATTCTGGTTATGAGTTAGACATAGTTGCAACAACAAGATCAAACAGAGTTTGTCAAAGTTTTTCTTTCTCTCTCAGTTTGTCAACTGAGTTGCTTGAGCACAAGCAATGTTTTAAGCTTGGGGGAGTTGATACGTCTCCATCGTATCTACTTTTCCAAACTCTTTTGCCCTTGTTTTGGACTCTAATTTGCATGATTTGAATGGAACTAACCTGGACTGACGCTGTTTTTAGCCGAATTGCCTTGGTGTTATTTTTGTGCAGAAATCAAAGTTCTCCAAACGTCCTGAAAATTTACGGGGAACATTTTTGTAAAATATTAAAAAATACCTGCGCCAAGATCCACCTGAGGGGGTGGGCCAGTGGGCCACAAGCCCTGCCTCCGCCACCCCCTAGTGGCGGTGGGCAAGCTTATGGGGCCCACACGGCTCTGGCGCCCCCAATCTCAGCTCTATAAGTTCACTTTCGTCCCAGAAAAAATAAAAAGAGAAGATTTCGTCGCGTTTGCGATACGGAGGCGCCGCCACAACCTGTTCTTCATCTGGAGGGCAGATCCGGAGTCCGTTTTGGGCTCCGGAGAGGGGAAATCGTCGCCATCATCATCATCAACCTTCTTCCCTCTCCAATTTCATGAAGCTCTTCGTCGTTCGTGAGTAATCTATTCGTAGGTCGCTGGGAGGTGATGAGTAGGATGAGATCTATCATGTAATTGAGTTAGTTTTGATGGGGATTGATCCCTAGTATCCACTATGTTCTGAGATTGATGTTGCTACTACTTTGCCATGCTTAATGCTTGTCAATAGGGCCCGGGTGCCATGATTTCAGATCTGAAATTATTATGTTGTCACCAATATATGTGTGTTTTAGATCCGATCTTGCAAGTTGTAGTTACCTACTATGTGTTATGATCCGGCAACCCCGGAGTGACAATAACCGGAACCACTCCCGGTGATGACCATAGTTTGAGGAGTTCATGTGTTCACCAAGTGCTAATGCATTGGTCCGGTTCTTTATTAAAAGGAGAACCTTAATATCCCGTAGTTTCCTTTTGGACCCCGCTGCCACGGGAGGGATGGACAACAGATGTCATGCAAGTTCTTTTCCCTAAGCACGTATGACGACACACGGAATGCATGCCTACATCACATTGACGAACGTGAGCTAGCCACATATCTCTCCGTGTTATAACTGTTGCATGATGAATATCATCCAAACAAATCACCGACCCATTGCCTACGAGTTTGTCCTACTGCTGCTGTTACTTGTGTTGCTCTGCTGCTGTTACTTGTCTTACTTTGCTGCTACTACTTTGCTTGCAGATACTAATCTTTCAGGTGTGGTTGAATCTGACACATTCAGTTGCTAATACTCGAGAGTATTCTGTATTCTCTCACCTCCTGCCTGGCGAATCAACAAATTTGGGTCGAATACTCTACCCTTGAAAACTGCAGTGAACCCACGCGCTGGTGGGCCATCAACAACATTCTTCTAGTTTCGTTGCCGTGGAGTGCTAACATCATTCTTCTGGTGCCGTTGCAAGGGAAGGGTGGTTGTCACAGAATCAACATTCGTCTAGCTATTGCCAGAGAGTGCCAGTCACAAAGCCACGTTCATATCTTTCATACATGTCACACATGAGTCATTGCACATCCTGGTACACTGCCAGAGGCATTCATATAGAGTCATATCTTTTGTTCTAAGAATCGAGTTGTAAGTAAATAAAAGTGTGATGATCATCATTATTAGAGCATTGTCCCATGTGAAGAAAGTAAGGAAGCTATGATTCCCTCACAAGTTGGGATGAGACTCCGGACTATAAAAAGAAAATAAAATAGGCCAAAGATCCCACAAAAAAAAGAAAAAGAAAAATAGAAAAAAAGAGAGGCCAAAGAGCCCAAACAAAAAAAAATGAGAGAAAAAGAGGGAAGGGACAATGCTACTATCCTTTACCACACTTGTGCTTCAAAGTAGCACCATGATCTTCATGATAGAGAGTCTCATATATTGTCACTTTCATATACTAGTGGGAATTTTCGTTATAGAACTTGGCTTGTATATTTCAATGATGGGCATCCTCAATTGCCCTAGGTCTTCGTGAACAAGCGAGTTGGATGCACACCCACTTAGTTTCTTTTTGAGCTTTCATAAACTTATAGCTCTTGTGCATCTCTTGCATGGCAATCCGTACTCATTCACATTGATATCTATTAATGGGCATCTCCATAGCCCGTTGATATGCCGAGTCGATGTGACCATCTCCTCCTTTTTGCCTCACAACCTCCACCATATTCTATTTCACCTATAATGCTATATCCATGGCTCACACTCATGTATTGCTTGAGAGTTGAAAATGTTTGAGTAAGTAAAAGTGTGAAAACAATTGCTTGACTAAGACTGGGGTTGTTCATGATTTAAATACGTTGTGTGGGGAAGATGGAGCATAGCCAGACTATATGATATTGTAGGGATAACTTTCTTTGGCCATGTTATTTCGAGAAGACATGATTGCTTTGTTAGTATGCTTGAAGTATTATTGTTCTTATGTCAATATTAAAATTTTTGTCTTGAATCATATGGATCTGAATATTCATGCCACAATATATGTTAGGTAGCATTCCACATCAAAAATTCTGTTTTTATCATTTACCTACACGAGGACGAGCGGGAATTAAGCTTGGGGATGCTTGTTACGTCTCCAACGTATCTATAATTTTTGATCGTTCCATGCTATTATATTATCAACTTTGGATGTTTTATATGCATGAATATGCTATTTTATATTTTTTGGGACTAACCTATTGACCTAGAGCCCAGTGCGAGTTCATGTTTTTTCCCTTGTTTTTGACCTTTTTCAGATAGGAATATCAAACGGAGTCCAAATGGAATAAAACTTTCGCGATGATTTTTTGGACCAAAAGAGACCCTCGAAGCTTTGGAAGAAGGCCAGAAGAGCCACGAGGGAGTCACGAGCCCGGTAGGCGCGCCCTACCCCCCGGGAGGGCCTAGCAGGCTCGTGACCTCCTCGTGGGCCCAATTGACATAATTCCACCGCCATAAATTCCTATAAATACAGAAACCCCCCAAAAGAAACCTGGATCGGGAGTTCCGCCGCCGCAAGCCTCTGTAGACACCAAAAACCAATCGGGAGCCTGTTTCGGCACCCTGCCGGAGGGGGAATCCATCTTCGGTGGCCATCTTCATCATCCCGGCGATCTCCATGACAAGGAGGGAGTAGTTCTCCCTCGGGGTTGAGGGTATGTACCAGTAGCTATGTGTTTGATCTCTCTCTCTCGTGTTCTTGAGATGTCTTGATCTCGATGTACCGCGGGCTTTGCTACTATAGTTGGATCTTATGATGTTCTTCCCCCTCTCCCTTCTTGTAATGAATTGAGTTTTCCCTTTGAAGTTATCTTATCGGATTGAGTCTTTAAGGAATTGAGAACACTTGATGTATGTCTTGCACGTGTCTATCTGTGGTGACAATGGGATATTCATGTGAGTACTTGATGTATGTTTTGGTGATCAACTTGCAGGTTTCATGACATTGGGAATCTATGCATAGAGGTTGGCACACGTTTTATTCTTGACTCTTTGGTAGAAACTTTGGGGCACTCTTTGAAGTTCTGTGTTGGTTGAATAGATGATTCTGAGATTGTGTGATGCATATCGTATAATCATGCCCACGGATACTTGAGGTGACAATGGAGTATCTAGGTGACATTAGGGTCTTGGTTGATGTGTGTCTTAAGGTGTTATTCCAGTACAAACTCTAGGACAGATTGAACGGAAAGAATAGCTTCGTGTTATTTTACTACAGACTCTTGAATAGATCGATTAGAAAGAATAACTTTGTGGTGGTTTCGTACCTGACAATAATCTCTTCATTTGTTCTCCGCTATTAGTGACTTTGGAGTGACTCTTTGTTGCATGTTGAGGGCTAGTTATATGATCCAATTATGTTATCATTGTTGAGAGAACTTCACTAGTGAAAGTATTAACCCTAGGCCTTGTTTCCACGCATTGCAATACCGTTCGTGCTCACTTTTACTATTAATTACCTTGCTGTTTTTATAATTTCAGATTACAAAAACCTATATCTACCATCCATATTGCACTTTTATCACCATCTCTTCGCTGAACTAGTGCACATATACAACTTACCATTGTATTGTGTGTGTTGGGGACACAAGAGACTCTTTGTTATTTGGTTGCACGGTTGCTTGAGAGAGACCATCTTCATCCTATGCCTCCGGCAGATTGATAAACCTTGGGTCACCTACTTGAGGGAAAATTGCTACTGTCCAACAAACCTCTGCACTTGGAGGCCCAACAACGTCTACAAGGAGAAGGTTGTGTATTAGACATTATGGTGTTTCATGCAGCAAGCCAGCTTTGACTCTTGGCTAGACTAAGCTACAACTTTAAATAGGTTTAACAACTTTGATAAGTCGTACACGAGTCCACTACCACCACAACAATACATCGTCATGAACTCCTTTCCTTCTCCCTACGGAAATGCCATACATGATACTCACGCTTATCTTGATACTTTTATGAGTAGCCATTAAAGTTGTCTACGAACAACATATGTCTCCAAGTAGTCCATATCTGCGGACGCGGCTATTCGAATAGATCATTACCCTGCAGGGGTGTACTTCTTCACACACGCTCTCGCCACTTATCGCCATGTGCACATCATGCACCTCGGCAACCTTCAAGCAGAAGCCCAGCGAGGGAGTCGACCACGACCGTTAACCACGCTAATACCTAGTCCAGGTCTATCGCCTATTTGAGAGTACTCGCATGGAAGTCCGGCCGAGGTTTCCTCCACGGCCCCAAACGATGTGCGCAGGGTTCCCAAGCCCACCATCCAGGTGCCACTTGGTACACCGTGCCACTGCCTACCGCATCATAGCCCACCTCTAAGGTCAGCACTATGCACGACCTCCAGCATGACTATAAACACCAGAGACTACTTGCAACTCCTGGACCGAGTACTAGGAAATTAATAAGTCGAGCGGGGTCATATTTCAGGGACCAGCATGTGGTAGTAACTAGTCTTGGATTACATACACGGAACTCAGTTCCTAAGGATGGTTCCAATGAAACAACCCGCCATGTACTCCTACATAGCCTTTCATCGGTACCTTTACCAAATTAGGTTCCACACTTATATTAGTCACTAGAACACGTTCATCCATTCCTGTTCATCACCGAGATGAAACTAACCTGACACAACTCTAAGCATAGCAAGCGTAGCATAATAAGACACATCATGTCTCAAGCAACTACCAGGTATGCTAGGTTGCAAGGTTTGGCTATTTACTGTGACAATGACAGGTCATGCAAAGGAATAGGTTCAGCTATCGAAGTAAATCATTTGAAATATTTTGTCCTAATGCAATAAGTGGGAGCAGGAGCAGGAACATGGGATTATATCGGGATGATCAAAAGGGTGCTTGCCTTGTTGCTCAGTAGAGGGATTAAATCCATCAGACGGATATTCAGACGTATCCGGAAGGGCAGAGCCTACCGAAACAATAACGACAATCAATAACATTCATAGGAAATAATATGATGCATGACCATGGGATGAAATGAAATGTAGCATGAGCTAATGTGGCTATCAAACCTTTGGGATGATGCTGATTTGAATTCAAATTCAAATACTAGTTGAAATACTATAGTTACCATATTCATTTAATTGATTTGACCTGATGCTGTTTCATAACTTTCTTTGTCATGCATGAAAATAGCACCATTGTGTTCATTGGATTTTTCTGATCAATTTTCATATATTATTTATCAGATTTGGAGTTATAATCAATTTTCTATGAATTTCCAAAGTTTTGCACTTATTCTGGAATTAATATAAATCAAAATTAGTATTACTGCATCAACATGACATGAGCAGGTCCAACTGGCCGTTGAAACTCAAACCTGACCAATGGGACCCACTGGTCAGTGACTCTGGCCAGATTTTAGTTAAACTTTAAGTTAATTAGTTATTTAACACGGGCTGGCCCACATGTCAGTGTATGTTTAGTAATTAGATTAACTAATTATTTTTATTAGCTTAACTTTAATTAGCTAGGGCCTGGCCCCACCTGTCATAGACCCAGGGGGGTCAAACCCACCGGCGATGGGGTCAAACCCACCGACGGCGAGCCTTCGGTGACTCCAGAGACGGCGGAGGGCTTCGGGATTGCTCCTCCGGCGACCAAAAGGACGGCGGAGGGCACCAGGGGAACGGCCACACGATGGCACATCCATTTTTGCTAGTCTTAGGGGCTGAAACGGCCGGAGCTAACGCCGGCGACGAGCTCGGCGGCTGCCGGAGCTCGGGCAATGTCGAGGTCATCGATCGAGTGGGGAAAAGGGATAGGGCTTGGCTCCTACAACATCTACATGTCGAGCTGGAGCTGATGGAAGCCTTAGATCGACCAACCGATCATCGGAGCGTCACCTGCGACGAGCTCTCGCGGCGGATTTCGTTGGGCTCCGTTGGAATCGGGGCCTAGAGCAAGGGAGCGAGGGGGAAAATGAGGGGGAAAGCACCCTGGGCTCACGGGGATTGCAGAGGCGTCGAAAGCAGGCTCGGGGACGGTCTGAGGAGGGATAACGACGTCGGTGATCAACGGCGGCCAGAGGAAGAAGACGACGGCGGTCTGATGTCTTGGGGGCTCTCGACGTTGTACGGCTTGCTTGGGAGCTTCAGAAGGTCACTGCGGTTCTTCCACGCGGCTCGGAGGAGAGAAAGGGAGGCTGGAGCGGCTTGCCAACGGTGAGCTCAAGCCTCGGTCATGGTGGACAGAGAGGGAGAAGCACAGGGGCGAATGGGGAGAGGGAGAGGATAGGAATGAGTTGCATGGAGCGTTATCCTCCTTGCGAGCGCGAAGGAGGGTCCAGGCAGGCACACAGGTGCATGGCCTCGTCGGAGGAGGCGGCGGCCACCTCCTGCTGCCTACTGGCGCGAGGAAGACAACATCGAGGGAGGAGCTGGGCTGGGCCAGGGCGTCAGGTAAGCTTTTTCATCTTTTTTTTCATTTCTATTTCTGTTTTAAACTTTCTGACATTTGTTTCATTTTATTTTTGGCTCCAAACTATTTCTAAAATAGTGAAAATAATATTGGAGTGTTGTTTGTAATATTTCCAAACCCATATAAAAGATTCAACATTTTATGAAACTCTGGAATATTTGAAATCAAATATATAGTTGATTTCATTGGCTTTTGTATTTTAAATAAAATGCCAAAAGTACTTTTAAAAAGAAATCCGCCCCTGAATTTTTGTTTCCAATATTTATCAAAAATGATGGAGTTTTATGAAGGCCATTTTGGGTTCATTGATTTGTCACAACTTTGAATTGTTTTGAATATAGGGTTGCTATTGTTTTTCTCTTTGATTTCCATTTTCACTTTTAATGCAAGAATGAAAATATGAGCAGAATCTTGCTAGACTTCAAAGGTAGCTAGGGATGTGACAGTAGGATCCAATATGGACATCCCGGTCCCGTTATTGGATATTGACCGAGGAGTACCTCGAGGCATGTCTACATATTTCTCGAACCCGTAGGGTCTGCACACTTAAGGTTCGACGATGTTTTAGTATAGTTGAGTTATATGCGTGCTTACTGAATGTTGTTCGGAGTCCCGGATGAGATCACAGACGTCATGAGGGTTTTCCGAATGGTCCGGAGACGAAGATCGATATATAGGATGACTTCATTTGGTTACCGGAAAGTTTTCGGGCATTACCGGGAATGTACCGGGAGTGACGAATGGGTTCCGGAAGTTCACTGGGAGGGGGGAACCCTCCCGGGGGAAGCCCAAAGGACTTATGGGTGGCGCACCAGCCCTTAGTGGGCTGGTGGGACAGCCCAATAAGGCCTATGCGCCATAGAGAGAAAACCAAAGAAAGAAAAAAAAGAGAAAAGGTGGGAAGGAAGGGAAGGACTCCACTTTCCAATCCTTGTTTGACTAGGATTGGAGTAGGACTCCTCCTCCTCCTCTTGGCCGGCGCACCTTGGGGGCTTGGCCCTCAAGGAAAGTCCCTCCCCCTCCCTCCTATATATACTGGTGATTTAGGGATGATTTGAGACAACTTTGCCACGTGCAACTCAGATCTAGACACCATAGTCTTGCCTCTAGATCGTATTTCTACGGAGCTTGGGAGGAGCCCTGCAGGAGTAGATCCTTCACCACCACCGGAGCGCCGTCACACTGCCGGAGAACTCATCTACTTCTCCGTCTTGCTTGCTTGATCAAGAAGGCCGAGATCATCGTCAAGCTGTACGTGTGCTGAACGCGGAGGTGCCGTCCGTTCCGCACTAGATCGGAGCGGATCGTGCGACGGATCGCGGGACGGTTCGTGGGACGGTTCGCGGGGTGGATCGATGGACGTGAGGACGTTCCACTACATCAACCGCGTTTCTTAAGGCTTCTTGTTGTGCGATCTACAAGGGTACGTAGATCCAAATCTCCTCTCGTAGATGGACATCACCATGATAGGTCTTCGTGTGCGTACGAATTTTTTTGTTTCCCATGCAACGTACCCCAAGAGTGGCATCATGAGATAGGTTCATGCGTAGATGTAATCTCGAGTAGAACACAAAGGGTTTTGTGGACGCTGATGTTCGATTTGCTGCCCTCCTTAGTCTTTTCTCGATTCGGCGGTATTGTTGGATTGAAGCGGCCCGGACCGACATTATTCGTACGCTTACAAAAGACTGGTTTCATTGATTGACATGCAACCTCGTTGCATAAAGATGACTGGCGGGTGTCAGTTTCTTCAACTTTAGTTGAATTGGTTTTGACCGAGGCGGTCCTTGGAGAGGTTAAATAGGAATTTGCACATCCCCATTGTGGTTTTTGCGTAAGTAAGATGCGATCTACTAGATACTCATAGCAGCCACGTAAAACATGCAACAACAATTAGAGGACGTCTAACTTGTTTTTGCAGGGTATGCTTGTGATATGATATGGCCAATGACGTGATGTGATATATTGGATGTATGAGATGATCATGTTGTAATAGTTAATATCGACTTGCACGTCGATGGTACGACAACCGACAGGAGCCATAGGGTTGTCTTTAAACTAACGTTTGTGTTTGCAGATGCATTTACTATATTGCTAGGACGTAGCTTTAGTAGTAATAACATAAGTAGCACGACAACCCCGTTGGCGACACATTGATGGAGATCATGATGATGGAGATCATGGTGTGGTGCCGGTGACAAGAAGATCGTGCCGGTGCTTTGGTGATGGAGATCAAGAAGCACATGATGATGGCCATATCATGTCACTTATGAATTGCATGTGATGTTAATCCTTTTATGCACCTTGTTTTGCTTAGAATGATAGTAGCATTATGAGGTGATCTCTCAGTAAAATTTCAAGACGAAATTGTGTTCTCCCCGACTGTGCACTATTGCTACAGTTCGTCGTTTCGAGACACCACGTGATGATCGGGTGTGATAGACTCAACGTTCACATACAACGAGTGCAAAACAGTTGCACACGCGGGACACTCGGGTTAGGCTTGACGAGCCTAGCATGTGCAGACATGGCCTCGGAACACATGAGACCGAAAGGTCGAGCATGAATCATATAGTTGATATGATTAGCATAGAGATGCTTACCACTGAAACTATCCTCAACTCATGTGATGATCGTACTTGAGCTAGTGAAATTGGATCATGTACCACTCAAATGACTAGAGAGATGTACTTTTTGAGTGGGAGTTTAGCAAGTAATTTGATTAGTTAAACTCTAATTATATTGAACATAGTCTAAGTCCACTTTTAAAATATTTGTGTTGTAGATCATTGGCTCACACGACAGTCACCCTGAATTTTAATACGTTCCTAGAGAAAGCTAAGTTGAAAGATGATGGAAGCAACTTTGTAGACTGGGCTCGTAATCTTAAGTTGCTCCTACAAGCTGGGAAGAAGGATTATGTCCTTAATGTTGCGCTAGGAGATGAACCACCCGCCGTGGCTGACTAGTATGCTAAGATCGCTTGGTTAGCACGCAAGGAGGACTACTCAATAGTTCAATGTGCAGTCTTGTATGGCTTAGAGCCGGGACTTCAACGTCGCTTTGAGCGTCATGGAGCATATGAGATGTTTGAGGAGTTGAAGTTTATCTTTCAGAAGAACACCCGGATCTAGAGGTATGAGACCTCCGATAAATTCTATGCTTGCAAGATGGAGGAGAATTCGTCTGTCAGTGAACATGTGCTCAAAATGTCTGGGTACTCAAATCGTCTAGCTATAAGAGATTTGTGTTGAACTATAACATGAAAGGGATGAACAAGTCACCCGGCGAGTTATTCGCGATGCTGAAAGTCGCACAGTCAGAACTCTGTAAAGAGCATTGATGTTTGCTGTGTGTCCCTTGCAATGGCGCCATAAATAGTTGTGTCGACGGCACCAGGAATCCTTCAGCAATGGCTACGCCTTAAGGGACATCCTAGGCAAGTATGCAAAGGATTTCCCCCGTGGCCTTGGAGCCTTGCGTTGGTGTTCCCTCGAAGCGGAAAGAGTGATGTAGCACATCAACGGTAAGTATTTCCCTCAGTTTGAGAACCAAGGTATCAATCCGACGGAAGAGTTTCTCAAGATCCTGAACAAACACAAAAGCTTGCACCCAACGCTATGAAGGGGTTGTCAATCCCTTATAGATTGTTTGCCAAGTGAGAACTGAAAGCAACAAAGTAACAAAGCAAAGTAAAAGCGGAGATGTAAACGATGGATGTGAATAGACCCCGAGGCCGTAGTGTTTACTAGTGGCTTCTCTCATGAAAGCAAGTAGACGATGGGTGAACAAATTACTGTCGAGCAATTGATAGAACTATGCAGAGTCGTGACGATATCTATGCAATGATTATTTCTATAGGCATCACGTCCGAAACAAGTAGACCGATACTTTCTGCATCTACTACTATTACTCCACACGTCGACTGCTATCCAGCATGCATCTAGTGTCTTAAGTCCATAAGAACAGAGTAATGTCTTAAGCAAGATGACATGATGTAGAGGGATAATCTCAAACCAATGATAAAAACCCCATCTTTTCACCCTTGATGGCAACTGCTTGATGTGTGCCTTGCTGCCCCTAGTGTCACTGGGAAAGGTCACCACATGGCAGAACCCAAAACCAAGCACTTCTCCCATTGCAAGAATCATAGATCTAGTTGGCCAAACAAAACCCAAGACTCGGAGAGACTTACAAGGATATCAAATCATGCATATAAGAAATCAGCAAAGACTCAAATATATATCATAGATAATCTGATCACAAATCCACAATTCATCGGATCTCGACAAACGAACCGCCAAAGATGATTACATTGGATAGAACTCCATGAAGATCATGGAGAACTTTGTATTGAAGATCCAAGAGAGAGAAGAAGCCATCTAGCTACTAACTACGAACCCGTAGGTCTAAAGTGAACTACTCACGAGTCATTGGAGGGGCGATGATGATGATGAAGGAGCCCTCCAACTCCAAAGTCCCCTCCGGCAGGGTGCCGGGAAGGGTCTCCAGATGAGATCTCGCGGAAACGGAAGCTTGCGGCGGCGGAAAAGTATTTTCGAGGCTCCCCTGATTTTTTGCGGAATATTTGGGAATTTATAGGCCAAAGATCTAGGTCAGGGGGCGGCAAGGGAGGCCACAAGCCTGCCCACCACCGCCTCCCCCTGGTGGCGGAGTGGGGGCTTGTGGGCTCCCTGGAGCCCACCTGGCTTGGCCCAAAAGCCCCCTCGACTTCTTCCGTTCGGGAAAAATCATTTCGGGTTTTTCTTCCGTTTGGACTCCGTTCCAAAATCAGATCTGAAAAGAGTAAAAAACACGGAAAAAACAGGAAATGGCACTTGGCACAGAGTTAATAAGTTAGTCCCAAAAAGATATAAAAAGATACATAAAACATACAAAGAAGGCAAGATAACAGCGTGAAACCATCAAAAATTATAGATACGTTTGAGACGTATCAAGCATCCCCAAGCTTAACTCTTGCTCGTCCTCAAGTAGGGAAGTGATAAGAATGAATTTTTGATGCTTTCATGCTACCTAGCATAGGTGTCCTTTGTAATTCCTCTTATGTGACGTGAATGTTAAGATCCATTAGATTCAAAACAATAGTTTGCTATTGACGTGGACACAATAATAATTCAAGCAAACTAGCAAAGTAATCATGAACTTTCAAAATAACAAGGCCAAAAGAAAGTTATCCCTACAAAAGCATATAGTATGGCTATGCTCTATCATCGTTGCATAACGAATTTAAATCATGCACAACCCCGGTTTTGGCCAAGTAATTGTTTCACACCTTTACTTTCTCTAACATTTTCAACTCTCACGCAATACATGAGCGTGAGCCATGGTTATAGTACTATAGATGGTGTGGAATGTGGTGGGGGTTGCAAGATAAAAAGGAGAATATAGTCACATTAAATAGGCATATCAATGAGCTATGGAGATTCTCATCAATAGATATCAATGTGAATGAGTAGGGATTGCCATACAAATGATGCACTAGATCTACAAGTATGTGAAAGCTCTTAAAGAAAACTAGTGGGTGTGCATTCAACTTGCTTGCTCACGAAGACCTAAGGCAATTTTGAGGAAGCCTATCATTGGAATATACAAGCCAAGTTATATAATGAGAATTTCCTACTAGCTATATGGTGGTGAAAAAATGAGAGACTCTCAATCATGAAGATCATGGTGCTCAAAATGCACAGGTGTGGAAAAAGTGGTAGCATTGTCCCTTCTCTCTTTTTCTCTCATTTCTTTGGTGGGATCTTTGGCCTCTTTTTTATGGGCTTCTTTGGCCTCTTTTATTTCCTCACATGGGACAATTCTCCAATAATGATGATCATCACACTTTCAACTCAAAACTTAGAGCAACTATGACTCTATATGGAATGCCTTCGGTAGTGTACCGTGGCAATGATCTAGCATGGCATAGACATCAATGGAAACATCATGCTAGCTATCTTACGATCGTGCAAAGGCAATGTAGTTGTGGTGGCACATATCATGGTGGTAGTTGCATGGCAATATATCTCGGAATGACTTTGAAAAAGCTATAGTAGGTAGGTATGGTGGCTGTTTTGAGGGAGGCTAATGGTGGGTTTTGTGCACTGGCGAAAGTTGCACGACACTAAGAAGATAGTGATGGTGGAAGGTGAAAGTGCATCTAAACCATGGACTCAACATTAGTCATGAAGAACTCATATACTTGTTGCAAAAGTTTTATTAGTAATCGAAACAAAGCATTCAACGCATACTCCTAGGGGAAGGGTTGGTAGGTATAAACCATCGCGCGATCCCGACCGCCACGCAAAGGATGACAATCAATATACTAATCATGCTCAGATTTCATCACATAGCGGTTCACCATACGTGCATGCTACGGGAATCACTAACTTCAACACAAGTATTTCTAGATCCACAACACCTTACTAGCATGACTTCAATATTACCATAACCACAAGTCAAAACTAATTGAGATGAATCAAACTTCTCTAACTATTCAATGCACATGAAGGTGGAAGTTTTCGTATCCCTTTGGATAACTACCCCTTTTGGGACTAATTTCAAAGCATAGGTCCACTACCAAGCCACGCACCGCTGTGCTCTAAAAGATATAAGTGAAGCACATAGAGCAAAAGTATCTAGCTCAAAATATATAAGTGAAGCACATGTAAGCTGAATTGTCTACCAAAAGATATAAGTGAAGCTCAACAAAATCACGGTGAGTGCATGTCTCTCTATCTAGGTGTGCAGCAAGGATGATTGTGACACAAAAAAAATGAAAGACTCCTACGATACAAGACACTCCAAGCAAAAACACATAACATGTGGTGAATAAAAATATAGCCCCAAGTAACGTTACCGATGGATTGAAGACGAGAGAGGGGATGCCTTCCTGGGGCATCCCCAAGCTTAGGCTTTTACGGCATCCTTGAATCTCTTGGGGTGCCTTGGGCATCCCCAAGCTTGAGCTCTTGCCACTCTTTTATCTCTTTGTCCATAAGAACTTCACCCAAAACTTGAAAACTTCACAACACGAAACTTAAACAAAAACTCATGATAACATTAGTACAAGAAAGCAAACCACCACTTCCTTAGGTACTGTAGCAAACTTAAATGCTACTTGTGCTGATGTTGGGTTACTTTACTTTCAATCTTCCATGGCTAATACCCCCCGATACTATCCATAGTTTCATCAAAATAAGCAACCAACACAACAAAAACAGAATCTGTTAACAGCAGACCAGTCTATAGCAATATGTATGTTTCGTATACCTCTCGTACTTCAAAAATTCTGAAAACATACGACAGTCTTAAGAATTTGCGTAGCAATCAGCAGCAACAAGAATCAACTCAAAATCTCTTACATAAAAAAATGAAAATTTGTTTCATGAGCAGAAAGTTTCTGTCTTTTCCAGCATGACCAAACGATCATCCCCAAGACTAATCATAGCAGTTTTGCTTGGCACAAACGCAAAAAGAAACACAAAAAACACAATCATAACAGAATTACGAAAGTGTAGAAAACACAAAACAGAAAGAAAAAGGATAAATCGTTGGGTTGCCTCCCAACAAGCGCTTTTGTTTAATGCTCTTAACTAGGCATTGAATGATGCTCTCTCCAAAGACAAGAATTGAAGCACAACGAGAGCATCCTAGAGCATGGGAAAACCACATCTAAGTCTAACATACTTCGTATGCATAGGCATTTTATAGGAAAAAAAATTGTCAAGACAACCAATAGTTACCATATGCAAGGAAGAACAAAGAGACAATAGCAATCTCCACAAAACGAGAGGTAATTTGGTAACATGAAAGTTTCTACCAAAATATTTTCCTCTCTCATAGCAACTACATGTGGGATCATATTCAACTTCAACAATATAACTATCCCATAGGATATTGTTTTCATGATCCACATGCATGCAAAGTTGACGCTCTTCAAAAATAGTGGGATTATCATCAAATAAAGTCACGACTTCTCCAATCCCACTTTCAATATTGTTGCGAATATCATATTCATCATGAGGTTTGAACAAATTTTCAAGATCATAAGAAAGATGATCACCCCAATCATGATTATTGCAACAAGTAGTGGACAAAGCAAAACTAGCATCCCCAAGCTTAGGGTTTTGCATAATTTTAGCATGATTATCACTAATAGAATTTATAGTGAAACCACTTCAATCATGCTTTTCATCCAAGGAGCCCTCGTGAATCACTTCATGAATTTCTTCCTCACTATTTTCAGATTCACGCATCTTATGCAAAACTCCAAAGAAATAGTCAATTGCCCTCAACTCACTAGCAATTTGTTCCACACGAGTGGGTCTCTTAAAGAGACTAGAAAGTGTATGAGGATCCATATCACTATATTTTCAGCAAGCGAAGATGCAAGCATATTGAAGGCACATGGCATACAAGTGAACAGAAATCAAGCGGAAGAAGGGCGAACGGAAAAAGGCAAATGAAAACGGCGAAGGAGAAAGGAAAATGGAAACGGCAAATGTGAAGTGGGGGAGAGGAAAACGAGAGGCAACTGGCAACAAAAGTAAATACAAGAGAAGAGTTTGTGAGACCTACATGGATAGATCTTGATTTCTCCTCCCCGGCAATGGCGCCAGAAATACTTCTGATGTTTGCTGTGTATCCCTTGCAATGGCGCTAGAAATAGTTGTGTCGACGGCACCAGGAATCCTTCAGCAATGGCTACGCCTTAAGGGACTTCCTAGGCAAGTATGCAAAGGATTTCCCTCGTGGCCTTGGAGCCTTGCGTTGGTATTCCCTCGAAGCGGAAAGGGTGATGTAGCACAGCGACGGTAAGTATTTCCCTCAGTTTGAGAACCAAGGTATCAATCCAGCGAAACAGTTTCTCAAGATCCTGCACAAACACAAAAGCTTGCGCCCAACGCTATGAAGGGGTTGTCAATCCCTTATAGATTGTTTGCCAAGTGAGAAGTGAAAGCAACAAAGTAACAAAGCAAAGTAAAAGCGGAGATGTAAACGATGGATGTGAATAGACCCGGGGGCCGTAGTGGTTACTAGTGGCTTCTCTCATGAAAGCAAGTAGATGGTGGGTGAACAAATTACTGTCGAGCAATTGATAGAACTGTGCAGAGTCGTGACGATATTTATGCAATGATTATTTCTATAGGCATCACGTCCGAAACAAGTAGACCGCTACTTTCTGCATCTACTACTATTACTCCACACGTCGACCGCTATCCAGCATGTATCTGGTGTATTAAGTCCATAAGAACAGAGTAACGCCTTAAGCAAGATGACATGATGTAGAGGGATAATCTCAAACCAATGATAAAAACCCCATATTTTTACCCTTGATGGAAACTGCTTGATGTGTGCCTTGCTCCCCCTACGGTCACTGGGAAAGGTCACCACATGGCAGAACCCAAAACCAAGCACTTCTCCCATTGTAAGAATCATAGATCTAGTTGGCCAAACAAAATCCAAGACTTGGAGAGACTTACAAAGGATATCAAATCATGCATATAAGAAATCAGCAAAGACTCAAATATATATCATAGATAATCTGATCACAAGTCCACAATTCATCAGATCTCGACAAACACACCGCCAAAGAAGATTACATCGGATAGATCTCCATGAAGATCATGGAGAACTTTGCATTGAAGATCCAAGAGAGAGAAGAAGCCATCTAGCTACTAACTACGGACCCGTAGGTCTGAAGTGAACTACTCACGAGTCATTGGAGGGGCGATGATGATGATGAAGGAGCCCTCCAACTCCAAAGTCCCCTCTGGCAGGGCGCCGGGAAGGGTATCCAGATGAGATCTCGCGGAAACGGAAGTTTGCGGCGGCGGAAAAGTATTTTCGAGGCTCCCCTGATTTTTTGCGGAATATTTGGGAATTTATAGGCCAAAGATCTAGGTCAGGGGGCGGCCAGGGAGGCACAAGCCTGCCCACCGCCGCCTCCCCCTGGTGGCGGAGTGGGGGCTTGTGGGCTCCTTGGAGCCCACCTGGCTTGGCACAAAATCCCCGTGGGCTTCTTCCGT
This sequence comes from Hordeum vulgare subsp. vulgare, assembly GCF_904849725.1. Taxonomy (NCBI): domain Eukaryota; kingdom Viridiplantae; phylum Streptophyta; class Magnoliopsida; order Poales; family Poaceae; genus Hordeum; species Hordeum vulgare. Next base: position 61,676,483 of record NC_058521.1, on the reverse strand, counting down.
TCGGGAAAAAATCATTTCGGGGTTTTTCTTCCATTTGGACTCCGTTCCAAAATCAGATCTGAAAAGAGTCAAAAACACGGAAAAACAGGAACTGACACTTGGCATTGAATTTATAAGTTAGTCCCAAAGAGATATAAAAAGATACATAAAACATACAAAGAAGGCAAGATAGCAGCGTGAAACCATCAAAAATTATAGATACGTTTGAGACGTATCAAGCATCAAGTGTTGATGGTGAATAAGATCACTAGTTTCAAGAGAAACGACAAAGGAAAGAAGGGTAATTCAAAGAAGAGCGGCAAGCCTATTGCCAATCCGACGAAGAAACCCAAAGATGGACCTAAACCTGAAACGAAGTGCTATTATTGCAAGGGTATGGGTCACTGGAAGCGCAACTGCCTCAAGTATCTGGCTGATAAGAAGGCGGTCAAAGAAAAATCAGGTATATTCGATATACATGTTATTGATGTGTACTTAACCAGCTCTCGTAGTAGTGCCTGGGTATTGGATACCGGTTCTGTTGCTCATATTTGCAACTCAAAACTGGAACTGCGGAATAAGCAAAGGCTGGCAAAGGATGAAGTGACGATGCGCGTGGGAAATGGTTCCAAGGTTGATGAAATCACCGTCGACACAGTTTCACTTCAGTTACGATCAAGATTAGTTATGAACTTAAATAAATGTTATTTAGTGCCTGCGTTAAGCATGAACATTATATCTGGATCTTGTTTTATGCGAGACGATTACTCGTTTAAGTCAAAGAATAATGGTTGTTCTATTTCTATGACTACCATCTTTTATGGTCATGCACCCAATGTTAGAGGCTTGTTCATATTGAATCTTGATAGCAAAAATACACATATACATAACATTGAGACCAAAAGAGTTAGAGTTAATAATGATAGCGCCATGTTTTATGGCACTGCCGCTTAGGTCATATTGATGTAAAACGCATGAAGAAACTCCATACTGATGGACTTTTGGAGCCACTTGACTTTGATTCACTTGACACGTGCGAACCATGCCTCATGGGCAAGATGACTAAGACTCCGTTCTCGAGAACAATGGACCGTGCGAGTGACTTGTTGGAAATCATACATACCGATGTATGCGGTCCGATGAGTGTGGAGGCGCGCGGCGGATATCGTTATTTTCTCACCTTCACTGACGATTTAAGTAGATATGGTTATGTCTACTTGATGAAGCACAAGTCTGAAACGTTTGAAAAGTTCAAGCAATTTCGGAGTGAAGTTGAAAATCATCGTAACAAGAAGATCAAGTTCCTACGGTCTGATCATGGGGGTGAATATCCGAGTTTCGTGTTTGGTGCTCACTTAAGACAATGTGGAATTGTTTCACAGTTGACGCCGCGTGGAACACCACAGCGTAATGGTGTGTCCGAACGTCGTAATCATACTTTACTAGAGATGGTGCAATCTATGATGTCTCTTACTGATTTGCCGTTATCATTTTGGGGTTATGCATTAGAGACAGCTGCATTCACTTTAAATAGGACACCACCGAAATCCATTGAGACGACACCATACGAACTGTGGTATGGCAAAAGACCAAAGTTGTCGTTTCTTAAAGTTTGGGGATGTGATGCTTATGTCAAAAAGCTTCAGACTGAAAAGCTGGAACCCAGAGCGGAAAAGCGCATCTTCATAGGTTACCCAAAAGAGACAGTTGGGTATACCTTCTATCTCAAATCCGAGGGCAAAGTGTTTGTTGCTAAAAACAGAGCTTTTCTTGAGAAGGAGGTTCTCTCGAAAGAATTGTGTGGGAGGAAGATAGAACTTGATGAGGTTGTCGAACCTCTTATTCCTCTTGATGGTGGCGCAGGGCAAGGGGAAACCCCTATTGCTCCGGCGCCGGTTGAGGAGCAAGTTGATGATGATGATCATGAAACTTCGGATCAAGTTACTGTCGGACCTCGTAGGTCGACAAGATCACGTACTGCTCCTGAGTGGTACGGTAATCCTGTCTTAACGATTATGTTCTTAGACAACAATGAACTTGCGAATTATGAAGAAGCAATGGTGGGCCCAGATTCCAACAAATGGCTGGAGGCCATGAAGTCCGAGATACGATCCATGTACGAGAACAAAGTGTGGACTTTAGAAGTACTACCTGAAGGCCGCAAGGATATTCAGAACAAATGGATTTATAAGAAGAAGACAGACGGAGACGGTAATGTGACCGTTTATAAAGATCGACTTGTGGCAAAGGTCTTTTCACAAGTTCAAGGAATTGACTACGATGAGAATTTCTCACCGGTAGCGATGCTTAAGTCTGTCCGAATCATGTTAGCAATAGTTGCCTTTTACGATTGTGAAATCTGGCAGATGGATGTCAAAACGGCGTTCCTTAATGGTTTTCTTAAGGAAGAGTTGTATATGATGCAACTCGAAGGTTTTGTCGATCCAAAGAATGCTAACAAAGTATGCAAGCTCCAGGGATCCATTTATGGACTGGTGCAAGCATCTCGGAGTTGGAATAAGCGCTTTGATGAGGTGATCAAAGCATTTAGGTTTATGCAAGTGGTTGGAGAATCTTGTATTTACAAGAAAGTGAGTGGGAGCTCTGTGGCGTTTCTAATATTATATGTGGATGACATATTGCTGGTTGGAAACAACGTAGAGATTTTGGAGAGCATAAAGGATTACTTGAATAAAAGTTTCTCAATGAAGGACCTAGGAGAAGCTGCTTACATTCTAGGCATTAAGATCTATAGGGATAGACCGAATTGCCTGATAGGACTTTCACAAAGCACATACCTTGATAAAGTTTTGAAGAAGTTCAAAATGGATCAGTCCAAGAAGGGGTTCTTGCCAGTATTATAAGGTATAAAATTGAGTAAGACTCAGTGCCCAACAACTGCGGAAGATAGAGAACAAATGAGTTCCGTCCCCTATGCTTCAGCCATAGGTTCTATCATGTATGCAATGTTGTGCACTAGACCAGACGTCAGCTTGGCCATAAGTATGGCAGGCATGTTTCAGAGGAATCCAGGAGTGGATCACTAGATGACGGTCAAGAATATTCTGAAGTACCTGAAAAGGACTAAGGTGATGTTTCTCGTGTATGGAGGTGACAAAGAGCTCGTCGTAAAAGGTTACATCGATGCAAGTTTTGACACTGATCCGGATGACTCTAAGTCACAAATCGGATACATATATATTCTTAATGGGGGTGTGGTAAGCTGGTGCAGTTCCAAGCAGAGCGTCATAGCAGATTCTACATGTGAAGCGGAGTACATGGCTGCCTTGAAGGCCGTAAAGGAGGGTGTCTGGATGAAGTAGTTCATGAAAGATCTTGGAGTTGTGCCAAGCGCACTAGATCCATTGACTCTGTTATGTGACAACACTGGTGCCATTGCCTTAGCAAAGGAACCTAGGTTTCATGAGAAGACCAAACACATCAAACGACGCTTCAACCTCATCCGCGACTACATCAAAGGAGAGGACGTGAATATTTGCAAAGTGCACACGGATCTGAATGTAGCAGACCCGCTGACTAAACCTCTTCCACGGGCAAAACAAGATCAACACCATAACTGTATGGGTGTTCGATTTATTACAATGTAAATCACATGGCGATGTGAGGTCTAGATTATTAACTCTAGTGCAAGTGGGAGACTGTCGGAAATATGCCCTAGAGGCAATGATAAATACTTAGTATTATATTTCCTGTTTAAAGATAATCATTTATTATCCATGCTATAATTGTATTGAATGAAAACATAGATACATGTGTGGATACATAGACACAACAATGTCCCTAGCAAGCCTCTAGTTCGCTAGCCAGTTGATCAAGGATAGTCAAGGTTTTCTGACTATGTGCAAAGTGTTGTTGCTTGATAACTAGATCACATCATTAGGAGAATCATGTGATGGACTAGACCCAATCTATGAACGTAGCATATTGATCATGTCGTTTTATTGCTATAGTTTTCTGCGTGTCAAGTATTTATTCCTATGACCATGAGATCATATAACTCACTGGCACCGGAGGAATACCTTGTGTGTATCAAACGTCACAACGTAACTGGGTGACTATAAAGGTGCTCTACAGGTATCTCCGAAGGTGTCCGTTGAGTTAGTATGGATCAAGACTGGGATTTGTCACTCCGTGTGACGGAGAGGTATCTCGGGGCCCACTCGGTAATACAACATCACACACAAGCCTTGCAAGCAATGTGACTAAGTGTAAGTCACGAGATCTTGTATTACAGAACGAGTAAAGAGACTTGCTGGTAACGACATTGAAATAGGTATGCGGATACCGACGATCGAATCTCGGGCAAGTAACATACCGAAGGACAAAGGGAATGCCATACGGGATTATGTGAATCCTTGACACTAAGGTTCAACCGATAAGATCTTCATAGAATATGTAGGATCCAATATGGGCATCCAGGTCCCGCTATTGGATATTGACCAAGGAGTACCTCGGGGCATGTCTACATAGTTCTCGAACCCGCAGGGTCTGCACACTTAAGGTTCGACGATGTTTTAGTATAGTTGAGTTATATGCATGGTTACCGAATGTTGTTCGGAGTCCTAGATGAGATCACAGACGTCACGAGGGTTTCCTGAATGGTCCGGAGACGAAGATTGATATATAGGATGACTTCATTTGGTTACCGGAAAGTTTTCAGGCATTACCGGGAATGTACCGGGAGTGACGAATGGGTTCCGGAAGTTCACCGGGAGGGGGGCAACCCTCCCGGGGGAAGCCCAAAGGACTTATGGGTGGCGCACCAGCCCTTAGTGGGTTGGAGGGACAACCCAATAAGGCCTATGCGCCATAGAGAGAAAACCAAATAAAGAAAAAAAGAGAGAAAAGGTTGGAAGGAAGGGAAGGACTCCACTTTCCAATCCTAGTTTGACTAGGATTGGAGTAGGACTCCTCTTCCTCCTCTTGGCCGGCGCACCTTGGGGGCTTGGCCCTCAAGGCAAGTCCCTCCCCCTCCTTCCTATATATACTGGTGATTTAGGGCTGATTTGAGACAACTTTGCCACGTGCAACTCAGATCTCGACACCATAGTCTTGCCTCTAGACCGTATTTCTGCGGAGCTCGGACGGAGCCCTGCAGGAGTAGATTCTTCACCACCACCGGAGCGCCGTCACGCTGCCGGAGAACTCATCTACTTCTCCATCCTGCTTGCTGGATCAAGAAGGCCGAGATCATCGTCAAGCTGTACGTGTGCTGAATGCGGAGGTCCGTCCGTTCGGCACTAGATCAGAGCGGATCATAGGACGGATCGCGGGACGGTTCATGGGACGGTTCACGGGGCGGATCGAGGGACGTGAGGACGTTCCACCACATCAATCGTGTTTCTTAATGCTTCCTGCTGTGCGATCTACAAGGGTACGTAGATCCAAATCTCCTCTCGTAGATGGACATCACCATGATAGGTCTTTGTGTGCGTAGGAATTTTTTTGTTTGCCATGCAACGTTCCCCAACACATTGCATTATAATTGCCCTGCCAAAGAAGTTATCATCTCTCGGCAGTCATTGGTCATAACCGCTCGTGATGCACGATAATCCGCTAAATCTAGAATTGCTTGAACAATCTGTAATGAATTACACTCGACAAAAAATGAAAAAATCCCTAGGTCTTGTGTAAGGCGCAAACCTTTGAGAACAGAAGTTGCTTTCATCGTGGAACATCAATGGCAAATTCCTTATAAGAGAAAGAGGCTGCCATGAATGCCCCATCCTTTATAACACTATGTTTCCTAGTTTTAAAGAGCCTACATTTAATTGAGATCTCCAATTAGAACTAGTATGTGTTCCCTAGTTTTAAAGATCCCACATTCAATTGATGTCTCCAATTAGAATTGGGTCACCCGATTTTGACCGTGTCAACAATTTCGCAAAGCTCTCTCATTCATTTTTATACAATACACTATGCTTCCTAATTTTTAAGGCCTCACAATTAATTGAGGTATTCAATTTAGAATTGGGTAACCCAATTTTGACCGGATCAACAATTTCTCAAACTCTCTCATTCAATTTTTTAATTGACTAAGTTTCTTAATTTTAAAGTTCTTTCATTAAATTGAGGTATTCAATTTTTGCTTTGGTTTATGATTTTAGCCAGGCCAGTAACTTTTTAAATCAGTTACCAATAACCGGCCTATAGAAACATACCAATCCTGCGTGCCCTCACACTACCTAGAAAAAGGAAATGTAACCATGTGATATTGTAGCACCAATATAGTACATGTAGCCACCAACTCAAAAAATAATCACATAAATATGGTTAGTGGATAACACATAATCATACCACGAAAAGCCAATCAAATCACCGCATTATAAATAAAAATAAAACACACTCTATCATCTCCCCACCCGCCAAACTAAATATTCTACCAGTTCCAAAATAAAGGGGTATTAGTTTGTTGAAAATTCAAAATTATTCAACTTTGACCAAGTTCAGAGCAAAAATATCGACATCTGCAATATTAAGCAAAAAATGTACGGAAATCCATTTCAGGTTGGATCTAATCATAGCAATTTGATATTATGAATTTTGATATGTTTCTCTATAAATTTGACCAAACATAAAAGGATTGACATTTAATAAAATAATACATCTTGTATTTTGAAATACAGTGGGTTTTTTAAATCTAACAACACCAACAGCGTAGCAGAACACGTCCAACCCTTCCTGTCCTGGTTTTGTCACGATAGATATCCTCATGAAAGGACTTAGTGATGAGGCCATCGTAGCTATGTGGCTACTCAAAGGGGTTGATCGGGAAACACGAGGCAAGTTTACCTAGGTTCGGCCCCTCAGATTGAGGTAAAAGTCTACGTCCTGCTTTGTGTATATTGATGTGGGAATCGATTACAAGGTTGCGGATTCGCCTGACCTAGATCTCGATTGATGTTAACTTAACCCTATCTGCCCTAGAGACGCGCCTTTACATACAGGTCGAGGCTCCAGGCCTTACAAGAGTCCAACTCTCATTACAATTTCTAAGCCGGTTTATCTCTAACTCGCCTTGTCTCACACGCAAGGAAACTCCTCGTGTCTCTTTCCTTACATGGACTGTAAGTCACCTTTGTTGAGTCTTGGGCCAACCGTCTCATCTCGCGCCTTCCGCTTCTTTAATAACGGCCCATCTTGACCATAGGGATAGAGCCGCCATTATCCTGACCCGTCCCAGAGGGCGGGTCTTACAACGGGATAATATCCCCAACATTAGGCCCAAATTGACTTGAATTTATTCAGTCAATAGATTTCTTCTTAACTCTTGGCGGCTCACTTAAATCGCCATCTTACTTCCAACGGAAACATTGTCGGCTTATGAACTTTCTTCAAGTTTCCGCCACGTGGAACAATGATGTCACTTACTCCGAAATTCCAGGAATCTTCATGACGTCACCCAAAGGCTCCTTTCGATCTTATCATACAGCCCGAAAATCGAGGCGCCATCAACTTCGAATTTACAATGCCTCCTTGTTTCCCGCGCCTGCCGTTTTCATTTCCCCCCTTGAGTCCTTAAATACCGACGGGGAATCTTTTCACTTTTTACCCTAGCTCATCTTCATCCTCCTCGAGCTGCTCGACCCTTGACGCGCCGCCGGTGCACCTTCTCCGACGATCCCCTACGAGGCACGGATTCCTTCTTCACTCATCTCTGCGCCCAACTTCAGTCTTTTTCCTCTGCGAGTCGACGCCGTCAGGTATGCCTTCATCTCCTTGTATAGATTTACTCAAATCGCGTGTCGTAGTTCGCCGGAGCTCCTCTAGGGTTCGTCGTACCTCCATTAGTAATGCTAGTTGATGTACTCCTTTAAACGCAACGAAATTCCCTTGACAAGTAGTGGAAACTGATGCGGGATGAATCTAGCAAAAACTTTACTGATATCTCTGCATGTAAATCCGTCACACTTTAGTTGTTGTCGCCGCTGTTCTTCGGTGTTTTTATTTCAGCCATTTACTTTTCTTTTCTGCACTGCTTGTAGATCCAAATTGTTCTGTAGTTTTGATAAATTTTTTTTCTTCCAACACTTAGCAAAATTCAATCGTTTGTGGTCCTTCTCAACCTTGCGGCGACTTACTATGACGTCAGTTTAGTCTTTTTCATGACCCGCCATTATCATGCACCTTCCCATTCTTAGGAGACTTAGAACATTGCAATGTCCCCTCTTGCTAGTCATTTCAGAGTAACCCGCCGTTTATAGCTATGCAGCTGACCTTTTCCGGCTTAGGACATTATCTCAAAACTATCGAAGTGCGACTAGTTACCCACTGATATTGTCGAAGCCGCCTTACAATGTTTTGTGTCAATGGGAATCTTGCTTCCTAAAGAGGTGATTGGATGGAGGGCTCTTGCCAAAGAAGCTCCACCTCAATCCGGTGAAGGGGAAGTAGTAGTCTTTGCAGACCACTTAGAACGAGGCTTCTCGTCCCCCGGCTCAAAGTTCTTTCGAGATGCCCTCAACTTTTTCCATCTCCACCCCCAAGATATGGGTCCCAATTCAATCAGTAACTTGTGCCAATTCCAGGTTTATTGTAAAGCATATTTGGAAACTGAACCCACCATTTCTTTGTTTAGAGAATTTTTCTATTTAAATCGCCAAACAGAATGTGCTGATGGTCCTAGCTTGGATCTTGGCGGAGTTACCATCCAGAGGCGTCGTGAAACTGGCTTCCCTGCTGCCGCCTTGCCCAACCATCCTAAAGGTTGGGGGAAAACCTAGTTCTACTGCAAGAACACCGCTCCAGATCACGAGAATCCCCTACTAGGTTACAGAGAAGATCGCCTTCCAATGGACTTTCAACTCCCTGAACCTCTGACTTCAGAAGAACAAGCTGCCCACAAATCTATTTGGCCCCGGCTGAGGGCTCTAAACGCCAATGGTTTGACTGGCGTCGACTTGATCCGTTGTTGGATTGAATGGCGGATCATGCCTATGAGCCGTCGCGAGGGTTTAATGTGTCAGTATGATGATAATTTGAACAATACTCAGCGTTTCACGAATATCATGCTTGACACTCAAGAAATCAATAGTCTTGTGAAAAAGCTATGTGGTGAAACCAAAGAGGCTTGTTCCCAAATTGGTCTAAATCCGTTCTGTTGTGCCAACCCTGCTCGTGAGGTAGATAATTTTACCTCTCATTCATTTGATTTGATGCCTTCTTATGTTCCTTGGTAGAACTAACTTGCCTTTTCTACAGAAAAATGCACCCTTCTGGAAGCGTAAGGTCATCAAGCCGCCGGTAAAAAGAGTGAAGACCCTTGCCAAGAAGAAGAAAAGCAAACCCGACACGGTCGATTCATCCGTCGTGGGCGAGTCACCACACGCTGAAGACGTGTCTTAGGTAAATACCTGGACCATCCCGTTAAGGCATCATAGACCTGTTCTAACCATGTACTTTAACTTCCAGGGAGAAGACGGGGAAAGTGATGCTGAAGAGGCTGAGGTAATTTCCATTTCTTCTCATTCAAGTATTTCCTTCGAATGACCTCAAAGACGGGTTTGTAGGAAAGTCCCTATGAGTCACCCAGATGCTCACTTGGATCCTAACTTCCTTTTGAAAAGGCCTTATATACTCCAAAATGCCACACCCGTAGCTCTTCGGGTGATCTTATGGCGGTTTTACCTAAAAAACATCCGGTCGCAAACGTCGAACTAAGGTACTTTCTTATTTCCTGTCAAGTTTTATTGACAACCTTTGCCTACATTCACCGAACCCTGTAACTATAACATGTGTCTCGTCCTTTATCTGGCGACTCAACATCTTCCAAACTACACCCTCTTGTCCGTCTCCTAGGGTATGACATCAATTTTGGTATGTATTTTTCCTTATGATGTTCAATTTAATTATGTTTTGACCTTTCATTTTTGTAGAGCTCAAGCTATGAAACGGAAAATAGGCGGGTCAACTCTAAACATTGACAAGCTTGGAATGGATGAAGCAGATATTCCTGTCCCTGATATTCCGTATGAAGATATTGGGGCTTATGCTGATCCTCCTGAAGGCTCCACCACAGATAATATCCCCGATGCCCAAGTTACTCCATCCAGAACTGATAGTAAGGTGGTGGAGCCGAGTCACAAAGAGAAACTCAAGCCGCCAAGTCCCATGAAGTCAACCAAAGGTGCTTTACCCAAAGATGATGCTGTCATTATCACTGGGACGGGTCATACAACCCCTGTCCACAATGTGTTGGCAAAGCACACTGCCGGGGACGTCTCCACCAAGATGACGACAGGAAAATATATACTTGACCTTCCCAACATTGAGAAGTTAAAGTTCGAAGATCTTCATGCAGGATACTTGAACCGCCTCGCGTCGAGCCGAGATTTCGAAGCCGGTTTAGTAAATATGATGAAGAGAAGATACAAGGTATTTACAGAACAAAATGTCTTACATATCCTCTTTCAGTATCCTCCTTTAGCCCCCAAGGGTCGGGTCATCTTCTTGAAGATGCGCCGGATCTTGTGCAATAATCTTTAAAAGCTTCAACATGTAGCCCCCAAGGGCCGGGTCATCTTCCTGAAGATGAGCCGGGTCTTGTTTAATAACATAGAGAAAACTTCAACCTGTAGCCCCGAAGGGCCGGGTCATCTTCTTGAAGATGAGTCGGGTCTTGTTTAATAACCTGTAGAAAGCTTCAACCTGTAGACCCCAAGGGTCGGGTCATCTTCTTGAAGATGAGCCGGGTCTTGCTTAGTAGTCTTTGAAAAGCTTCAACCTGTAGCCCCCAAGGGCCAGGTCAACTTCTTGAAGATGAGATGGGTATTGCTTAATAGAAATGAAAAACTTATCTTCTCCGTGAGAAAAACAAGTACATTAGCCCGCAAGTGTTGAGTGGATTGCTTGCAATATGCTTGAGACTTGTCCGTCCACCTTTCAACGCAACCCGTATAATATTAAGGTCACTTATATTTCCTGTCTGATTTTGTAGGAGACGGCTAGGCAAACTGACACATCCTTAAGCGAGATGCAGAAAAGCATGGGATGCCAACAAGACGCCATGGACATACTAGAAGAAAAACTCTAGGCCACAACGGCAGAGCTTGGACAGGTCAGAACTGAATATCTGAAGTATAAGGAGTTGATAACCCACAAGTATAGGGGATCGCAACAGTTTTCGAGGGTAGAGTATTCAACCCAAATTTATTGATTCGACTCAAGGGGAAGCCAAAGAATATTCTCAAGTATTAGCAGTTGAGTTTTCAATTCAAACACACCTGAAAAATTTAGTATCTGCAGCAAAGCATCACTAGCAAAGTAGTATGATAGCACCAGTAGCAACAATAACCAGTAGCAGCAAAGTGACAGTAGTAGCAACAGAGTAACAACAGCAGTAGTGACAGCAGTAGAGGCAAAGTAACGTAGCAAGGACCAGTAGGAAAAACTCATAGGCATTGGATCGGTGATGGATGATTATGCCGGATGCTATTCATCATGCAACAGTTATAACACGGAGAGATATGTAACTAGCTCCAGTTCATCAATCTAATGTAGGCATGTATTCCGTATGTAGTCATACGTGCTTAGGGAAAAGAACTTGCATGACATCTATTGTCCATCCCTCCCGTGGCAGAGGGGTCCTAATGGAAACTACGGGATATTAAGGTTCTCCTTTTAATAAAGAACAAGACCAACACATTAACACTTGGTGAATACATGAACTCCTCATACTATGGTCATCTCCGGGAGTGGTTCCGACTATTATCACTCCGGGGTTGCCGGGTCATAACACATAGTAGGTGACTACAACTTGCAAGATAGGATCAAGAACACACATATATTGGCGACAACATAATAGGTTCAGATCTGAAATCATGGCACTCGGGCCCTAGTGACAAACATTTAGCATGGCAAAGTAGTAGCAACATCAATCTCAGAACATAGTGGATACTAGGGATCAATCCACGTCAAAACTAACTCGATTACATGATAGATCTCATCCAACCCATCACCGTCCAGATGCCTACGATGAGATTACTCACGAACGGTGAAGAGCATCATGGAATTGGCGATGAAGGAAGGTTGGTGATGATGATGGCGACGATCTCCCCTCTCGGGAGCCCAGAACGGACTCCATATCTTCTCTCCAGATGAAGAACAGGAGGTGGCGGCGCCTCCGTATTGTAAAATGCGATGAACTCTTCTTCTTGATTTTTTTTCGGACAGAACAGACTAAATAGAGCTGGATTTGGAGGCGGTGGAGCTTTGTGGGCCCCACAAGCCTGCCAGGCACGACCAGGGGGGCAGTGCCTGGTGGGCTTGTGGGCTCACAGCTCCACTTCCTCCGCTGATTCTTGCGCCAGTATTTTTCATAAATTCCACAAAAATTCTCCGAAATTTCCAGGTCATTCCGAGAACTTTTATTTCTGCGCAAAAACAACACCATGGCAATTCTACTGAAAACAACGTTAGTCCGGGTTAGTTCCATTCAAATCATGCAAATTAGAGTCCAAAACAAGGGCAAAAGAGTTCGGAAAAGTAGATACGACGGAGACGTATCAACTCCCCCAATCTTAAAGCCTTGCTTGTCCTCAAGCAATTCAATTTACAACCTGAAAGAGACAAAAGAAAAACTTTTACGAACTCTGTTTGATCTTTTTTGTTGCAACTATGTCTAACTCATAACCAGAATTTCAGCAAGATCACAAGCTAACCAAATAAGAAAATGACATCTAGGTCTCACGGTAAACTCATATCAATGGCATAATCAACTAGCGAGCAAATAATAATAAGTCTCATACGTCAACACTTCAATCAAAACAATCATGAAGCAGTATGAACATATGGTATCTTGCTAGCTCTTTCCGAGACCGCAAAACATAAATGCAGAGCACCTTCAAAGACCAAGGGCTGACTAAACATTGTAATTCATGGCAAAGAAGATCCAGTCACAGTCATACTCAACACAGTTAAAAGCAAAGCATAAAAATGACAGAGGTGCTCTCTAATTGGTGCTTTTATAAGAGGAGGATGACTCAACAGGAACATAAATAGACATGCCCTTTGCAGAGGGAAGCATTGATTTGTAGAGGTTCCAGAGCTCAAGCTTTGAAAACAGAGATAATAATTTTGGGTGGCATGCTTTCATTGTCAACGCAATGACTAAGAGTTCTCACCATCTTCCATGCTACACATGCTATAGGCGGTTCCCAAACAGAAAAGTAAAGTTTTGACTCCCCCCACCAATCAATCACACTCCACGGCTAGCCGAATACTCGGGTGCCGTCCATACCAACATCAATCCAGGGGGAGTTTTGTTTGCAATTATCTTTTCGATTTGGGCATGGAACTGGGCATTCCAATTACCAGCCCCTTTCTCATGAATGATAGTGAATAAACACATATCAAGGATAACACGCCTAGCATGGAAGATACTGATAGCCCCCTGTCACCACATGAGCGGTTCGGGCATGCAAAACAAATTATTTCTTGAAGGTTTAGAGAGTGGCACATGCAAACTTACATGGAACGGAAGGTAGATACCGCACATAGGTAGGTATGGTGGACTCATATGGAACAACTTTGGATTCATGGAAGTGGATGCAGAAGCAGTATTCCCGCTTAGTACAAGTGAAGGCTAGCAAAAGACTGGGAAGCGACCAACTAGAGAGCGACAACAGTCATCAAAATGCATTGAGATTTACCAACATTGAGTGCAAGCACGAGTAGGACATAAATCACCATGAACATGAATATCATATAGGCTATGTTGATTTTGTTTCAACTACATGCGTGAACATGCGCCAAGTCAAGCCACTTGAATCATTCAAAGGAGGATACCATCCTATCATACTACATCATAGTCATCTCAACATTCATGTGGGCATCCAAGACAAACCATTATAAGCTCCTAGCTAATTAAGCATGGCATCAGAAACTATGATCTCTAAGTTGTCATTGCAAACATGTTTCTCTCACAACAAAGCTGAATCAGGAACGATGAGCTAATCATATTTACAAAAACAAAATAGATCGAGTTCATACCAACTTTTCCAGGCTCAGTCACTTCATCATATATCGTCATTATTGCCTTTCACTTGCACGACCGAATGATGTGAACAATAATAAGCATGCTCGTGCATTGGACTAAGCTGGAATCTGCAGGCAAACACAAAGGAGAAGACAAAGTAATATGGCTCTTTAACAGATAAACAGATATGCATGCGAGAGCCACTAAACATTGTAACCATGGTCTTCTACCTTGACCCAAAGAAAAAGAAAACTATTTACACGGGAAAGCTCCCAACAAGCAAAAGAAGAACAAGAAAATCTTTCTGGGTTTACTCAAACTAGACAGACACACGAAAAGAAAACGAGAAAAAGAAAATAAACTGGCATGGATGATACAATGGCAAAGTGTGAACACCGAGAAACAAAGTGAAAGCATAAGCAAGAATGTAAAGTCGGTGAGAAACACGTACTCCCCCAAGCTTAGGCTTTTGGCCTAAGTTGGTCTACTCCCATGGAGGGAAATAACCAGCTCCAGGGTACTCCGGAGTGGATTGAGGATGCCACTGTTGTGTGAGCTCCTCTGGCTCCCACTGATAAACTGGCGTCTGGTACTCGACTGGTTGCTCTGGCACGGGCACCTGTGGTTGGGCTAATCCCCAATATGCGTAGATGTCCAAGGGCATAATAATGTACCTGACTGCATGAAGATTGAACAAAGAAGGAGCAGACAAAGTAATAGTCTCACGAGTACCCTGACTAAATACCAGGTTATAAATCATTCTTCTATTTATATCTCTGTCAAGAAAGTCATGGCGAACCATGCTATCGTAATCTAGATATCTCTCAGGAAGAAGAATCTCTTCTTCCTCGTCCAGTCTAATAGGTATCTCAAAATGTCTAACAAGACGAGTAGCATAGATACCTCCATACACAACACCTTTAGAACGGTTCGTGTTCAACCGTTGAGCTACTATAGCGCCAAAGCTATAAGTTTTATCATTATAAAGGGCTTCGTGCAAGAGCGCAAGATCTGGGGAACTAAGGGACCCAACTTTCCCACGGCCAATCAAAAATTTTCCCACAAAAAGTGAGAAGTACCGAAACATGGGAAAATGTATGCTAGCAGCTCTAGCGCAAGACACTCCTCTCTCTTCTCCTACAACAATAGTATCTATGAAAGCCTCCAAGTCCCGTGGACGAGGTTCATGAATATCCCCAACGTAAGGCAATTTGCAAACATTGCAAAAATCCTAGAGTGACATTCGCTGGGGGATATCATAAAGTTTGAACTCAACCATAGGAGGATTCTTCCTCGGATAGAAGTTAAAGCTTTGTACGGAGATATTAGTGAGGAGGAGGTATTGCAGACACTTATCTTCAACGAAGGCGGTAAGGCCTGCGTTCTCCAGCAAGTAATAGAAGTCCTCATAAAGTCAAGCGGTGCGTAAGAACACATCGCTTGGCCACTCGCACGCTCGAACTTCTGCAACTCGAGGGACCGGATACTTGGGCTTCTTCTCACTTCCATCATCCTTGGGGTCACGGCTTGAAGAGCCTCTTAAGAACCTCCTCATCTTTTCCCTTTTCTATCTCTGAAATTTTCTGAAATTTTTAGTGACTCTAAGGAAAAGTGAACAAGGATCAACTAAACTCGTAGAAACTACTCCCACAAGTGCCTAGAGGCCATATTACGCATCAAAACTACTTGGGACCAGCTAAAATTAGCATGCCAAGCTCAAGAACATGGTCACCAAGGCAGCAAAAATACGCGAAGTATAAGGCACTAGAGCAAAAACTAATTGGACCAATGGAGGAGTCACTTACCAAGGAGTAATTTCCCCAAAATAGTTCGGAGAATGGTCCTTTGAGCAAACAGATCAAAAATCCCAGCAAGAAGAGCAAGAACACGGGTTTGAGCTGCGAAACGATTTTTTCTGGAGGTAGGAGAAGCAGATGGGAGCTAGAATGAGTGGAGGGGGTGCACGTGGGCCCCATAATCCTGGTAGGCGCGACCAGGGGGTGCCTGCGCCTCCCAGGCTTGTGGCCCACTGGTGCAGCCCCCAGACTAGCTCTTCGTCTTAGAATTTTTAAAAAATTCCAGAAAAAACCATACTTGATTTTCAGGACATTCGGAGAACTTTTATTTTCGGGGTACTTTTCTACGGGACGCTAAAACAGAAATCAGGGAAAACTAAACTAAACCTATCATTTTTCTTCTAAGCAACCAAAGGTGAAAGCTTGGAACAGAGGTTGTGACTCCTCGATTTATCCATCTCATGGTCATCGGAAGAAATCCGTCAACGAGGTTGATCAAGTCTCCTCGACAAACCTTTTCGAATCGCAAAAGAGAACGGAGAATTTTCGAATAGTCACTAGGTCACCTCAATGGGGATGTGTATCTCCCCAACAAGCAAATCATACTTCATCTTAACAGGAGGTATAGGGCATTCGAAGCTCCCAATAAGAATTGATGAAGTTTTTTCGATAGCATTGATGCAATGTACTCGATATTGTTTCTTCGGAAAGTGCACGGTATGCTCATTATCGTTGACATGGAAAGTGACATTGCCTTTGTTGCAATCTATAACAACACGTGTAGTGCTTAGAAAGGGTCTTCCGAGGATGACCGCCATGGCATCGTCCTCGGGAATATCCAGGATAACAAAGTCTGTTAAGATAGTGATGTTAGCGACCACAATAGGCACATCCTCGCAAATGTCAATAGGGAAAACAGTTGATTTGTCGGCCATTTGCAAAGAAATTTTAGTCGGTGTCAACTTATCCAGTTCAAGTCTACGATAAAGAGCGAGAGGCATAACACTAACACCAGCTCCAAGGTCGCATAAAGCAGTTCTAACATAGTTGCCTTTAATGGAGCAAGGTATAGTGGGCACTCCAGGATCACCTAGTTTCTTAGGAGTTCCACCCTTGAAGGTATAGTTGGCAAGCATGGTGGAAATCTCAACCTCAGGTATCCTCCTCTTATTAGTCACAATATCTTTCATGTACTTAGCATACAGAGACATTTTGAGCATATCTGTCAAATGCATTTGCAGAAAGACAGGTCTAATCATTTCAACAAATCTCTCAAAACCTCATCATCCTTTTTCTTGGATGGTTTGGGAGGAAAGGGCATGGGTTTCTGAACCCATGGTTGCCTTTCTTTACCATGCTTCCCAGCAGCGAATTCATTCTTATCGTATCTCCTAGCCTTAGGTTGTGGGTTATCAAGATCAACAGGTTCAATCTCCACATCCTTATCATTGCTAGGTTGAGCATCTTCATGAACATCACTATTGATATTATCATTTGGCTCATGTTCATCACCAGATTTTGTTTCAGCATCAGAAACAGAGGCATCGTTTGGACTCTCAGGGGTAATAGCATCTGGGTTGCTAGCGTGCAGGTTCCTATCATCTTTCTTCTTTCTAGGATGACTAGGTGCTTCACTGCTAACTCCTTGAGAATCTTTTTCAATTCTCTTAGGATGACCCTCAGGATACAAAGGTTCCTGGGTCATTCTACCGCCTCTAATAACGACTCTAATAGAATTGTCATTCAACTCATTGAGCAAGTCATTTTGAGCCTTAAGTACTTGTTCTACCTAAGTAGTAACCATAGAGGCATGTTTACTCAGGAGCTTAAGATCATTGATGTTTCTGTCCACACAAGCACTTAAATGACTAAGCATACAAGCATTCTGTTCCAATTGTCTGCTAACATAATCATTGAAACTCTGTTGTTTGGCAACAAAGTTATCAAATTCATCCAGGCATAGGCTAGCAGGTTTATCAAAAGGAATATCACTCTCATCAAACCTACGTAGAGAATTTACTTCTACCACCTGTATCGGGTAATCAAGACCATGGATCTCTTCGATAGGTGGTAGATTTTTGACATCTTCAGATTTAATGCCTTTCTCTCGCATAGATTTCTTAGCTTCTTGCATATCTTCAGGACTGAGGAATAGAATACCTCTTTTCTTCGGAGTTGGCTTAGGAGGTGGTTCGGGAATAGTCCAAGCATTCTCATTGCACAAGATATTATTCAATAGGATCTCAACTTGTTCTACGGTTCGTTCCCTAAAAACACAACCGGCAATACTATCTAGGTGGTCTTTAGAAGCATCGGTAAGTCCATTATAGAAGATATCAAGTATTTCATTCTTCTTAAGAGGGTGATCAGGCAAAGCATTCAGTAGCTGGACGAGCCTCCCCCAAGCTTCTGGGAGACTCTCTTCCTCAGCTTGAGCAAAGTTGTATATTTCGTGCAAGGCAGCTTGCTACTTATGGGCAGGGAAATATTTTTCAGAGAAGTAGCAGACCATATCCTGGGGGCTACGCACACAACCAGGAGCAAGAGAAGTGAACCAAGTCTTAGCATCATCCTTTAGCGAGAAAGGAAACAACTTGAGGATATAGTAGTGGCGGATATTTTCTTCACTAGTGAATAGGGTGGCTATATCGTGCAGTTTGGTAAGATGGGCTACAACCGTTTCAGACTCATAACCGTGAAAAGGATCAGATTCGACCAGAGTGACTGACTCAGGGTCGACAGAGAATTCATAATCCTTATCGGTCACAAAGATAGGCGAAGTTGCAAACTTCGGGTCATACTTCATCCTAGCGTTCAGAGATTTTTCTTTCTACTTGAGCAGTAATTTCTCAACATCATGGCTATCCTTACAAGCAAGAAAGTCCTCAACTATCTCTCCCTCCATAACATAACACTCAGGCATATCAGGCAATTGATGTCTAGGAGAGCTAGTTCTAGCAGGCAAAATAGTAGGTTCTACTTCAATAATCTCAGCAGTTTCAGAAGTATCATCACATCTAGCAGCAACTCTAGCAATTTGTGCATTAAGGAATGCACCTAGTGGCAAAGCAGTATCAAGCATAGCATCATCAGGCAAAGCAGTATCAAGCATAGCATCATCATAAGCATCATGGGCAGCAGAAGTAACATCATCAAGCAGAGGCGACATATCAAGATTTCTAGCAGGAGGTGGTGTCGCAAACTTACTCATAACTGAAGGTGAATCAAGTGCAGAGCTAGATGGCAGTTCCTTACCTGTCCTCATAGTTGAGGGAAGACTTTAGTTCTTGGATCTATCGGATTCCTCATAGTGAACAGCAGACGTAAATCCCAAGTGACTCAGAGAATATAGCTATGCTTCCCCAGCAACGGCGCCTGAAAAAGGTCTTGATAACCCACAAGTATAGGGGATCGCAACAGTTTTCGAGGGTAGAGTATTCAACCCAAATTTATTGATTCGACTCAAGGGGAAGCCAAAGAATATTATCAACTATTAGCAGTTGAGTTGTCAATTCAACCACACCAGAATGATTTAGTATGTGCAGCAAAGTATCAGTAGCAAAGTAGTATGATAGCAGCAGTAGCAACAGTAACTAGTAGCAGCAAAGTGACAGCAGTAGCAACAGAGTAACAGCAACAGCAATGACAACAGTAGCGGCAAAGTAACATAGCAAGGACCAGTAGGAAAACTCGTAGGCATTGGATCGGTGATGGATGATTATGCCGGATGCTATTCATCATGCAACAGTTATAACACGGAGAGATATGTAACTAGCTCCAGTTTGTCAATCTAATGTAGGCATGTATTCCGTATGTAGTCATACGTGCTTAGGGAAAAGAACTTGCATGACATCTATTGTCCATCCCTCCCGTGGCAGCGGGGTCCTAATGGAAACTACGGGATATTAAGGTTCTCCTTTTAATAAAGAACCAGACCAACGCATTAACACTTGGTGAATACATGAACTCCTCATACTATGGTCATCTCCGGGAGTGGTTTCGGCTATTGTCACTCCGGGGTTGTCGGGTCATAACACATAGTAGGTGACTACAACTTGCAAGATAGGATCAAGAACACAATTATATTGCCGAAAACATAATAGGTTCAGATCGGAAATCGTGGCACTCGGGCCCTAGTGACAAGCATTAAGCATGGCAAAGTAGTAGCAACATCAATCTCAGAACATAGTGGATATTAGGGATCAATCCCCGTCAAAACTAACTCGATTACATGATAGATCTCATCCAACCTATCACCGTCTAGCAAGCCTATGATGAGATTACTCACGAACGGTGAAGAGCATCATGGAATTGGCGATGAAGGAAGGTTGGTGATGACGATGGCGACGATCTCCCCTCTCCGGAGCCTAGAACGGACTCCAGATCTGCCCTCCACATGAAGAACAGGAGGTGGCGGCGCCTCCATATCCGATGAACTCTTCTTCTTGATTTTTTTCCGGACGGAACGGACTAAATAGAGCTGGATTTGGAGGCGGTGGATCTTTGTGGGCCCCACAAGCCTGCCAGGTGCGGCAGGGGGGGGGGCGCATGGTGGGCTTGTGGGCTCACAACTCCACTTCCTCCGCCGATTCTTGCGCCAGTATTTTTCGTAAATTCCACAAAAATTCTCCATAAATTTTCAGGTCATTCCGAGAACTTCTATTTCTGCGCAAAAACAACACCATGGCAATTCTGCTGAAAACAACGTTAGTCCGGGTTAGTTCCATTCAAATCATGCAAATTAGAGTCCAAAACAAGGGCAAAAGAGTTCGAAAAAGTAGATACGACAGAGACGTATCAGGAGTCAACTATGGCAGAACAAGCCGCCCTTGAAAAACAAGCAGAGAAAGCCGAGGGTCAACTTGCAGAAGCTACAACAGAATTATCTGGCCCGCTTCAACATATCTCCAAGATGATCAACGCTATTTTTGGTAAGTCCTTCATAAAATATGTTATCACGGTGACAAAGGACACGAGGTGCTCGGCGATTTATATATCCCTTGATCCTTTATAGGCCCTCGATCCGCTAACCTTCAAGACAATTCAGTATTGAAGCTGAGGGCCATATCCACTCTGACAGAGCAACTGTATGCTGGCGGCTTGTTGACTGTCAAGGCTGTTTGGGGAGATAAAGACCAAGTAAAATACATCAAAGATATGCTGAGGCGACTCTCAACGATCCCTCAGCATATAGCTGAAATAAGGAAATCATCCGCGCGCAAGGGAGTGATGGCGGCCAGGAGCCGGGCGCTATCTTATGCTCCAGAACTCAAGCCGGATGAAATAGCTGGTGGCTTCCCGGAATATAAGGATGACGGTTCAGAATTCACAGAAGAAGATTATGCGAAGTGCGTAAAGGACATTCGCCCTGCAGCAAGCGGCCTTGCTGAAAGCTTGGATCTTCTGAAATATCAATCAGCTTATGGCGATGAAGGGAGACGCATGGCGACTCCCAGCTTCGCGCCTTTGGACTTGGCACCTCAGCGCCGTAAGCCTCTTTTTGCCCCTGATGCTGACCCGTCAACCATGTTAACGGACGAAGCTGAATTTCACACCTTAATCAATTGCACGTGGGATGTGGACAACTTCCAGATCCAAGACCCCGAAACCTCAGCACAGGATGAGCCGGCGGCAGCCTAGAAGTAGCGACTCTTTGAAGCTTCGGGCTGCAGAAGAGACTGAACCTGGCGAAATCTTGCCTCCGGGTTGTAACATAGAAAATCTCTGGCCTTAAAGAGCCATGTAATCCTTGCTTTGGAACATGCCCAACAACTGCTTTTGTCTATGCACAATATGTTTAAATTTTCATGACATTACCTTTGCAATAGAAGTTGCCTTGATTGGGCGAGTTGAAGAAGTGTTATACTCCCGCTTTGACCACCATCTCTTTGGATGAGTTTAGTCTTTGCTGTTTAATCTTCTGCTTGAAAACATAGTCACCATATAAGGTGTAAAATGAGCCGGCTGTATGAGTCACGACGGGTAGATGGACTTGCAAGGCTCTAATCATACCCAAAGAGGTTTTTGCAAAAACATTTATGTGTTTAGACTGGCTCATGATACGTCCCAAACATATCTATAAATTTTGCTCGTTCCATGATCTTTTGGGTGACATTATTATATGTTTTGCTACACTTTTATATCATTTTACACATATTTGGACTAACCTACTAACTTAGTGCACCCAGTGCTAGTTTCCGTCTGTCGATGTCTATTTTGCAGGGGCTTTTACCCAATTTTTCGAAGCCCGGAAAAATCCAGGATATATATATATATAAATCAACGAAACAGAAGCTTCCGGATCACCGAAGGAGGGCGAGAGGGGGGCCAAGGGCCTCCCAGGCGGCCTGCTGGCGCGGCCAGGCCCTAGGTCGCACCAGGAGGTTGCCTGGGTGGGTCCCACCTCCTCCGGTGCCCTCCTTTGGCCTATATTTAGAGTCCCGAGAGGAAATCCTCGCAGACTTCCTGGAATCGTGAATTTCTCCACAATTCCGCCGCCACAACGCTTCCAAGATCGGGAGCATCAGGAGACCTCTTCACCGCACCCTGCCGAAGGGAGGATTGACCTCCGGGAGCTTCTCCACCGCCAAGGACGCTTCCCGGACGTGCCGTGAGTAGTCCTCCTTGGACCATGAGTCCATGATCGGTAGCTATGTGATGTCTTCTCTCCAATCTTGTGGTTCGATGGTTAGTCCATGTGAGCTCCCCTACATGATCAAGGCATCTATGTAATTCTCTTGCTATTGCTATGCTCGGTTTGTTGGGATCGATGTATTATGAGATTATGTTCAGATTGTTATGAGTTATATATTTGATTATCCTTTTATATTATGTTCCTTAGTGATTCATGCATGTTCTCCGTTGCTTTTTATTGCTTTGTCCAAGTAGTAGATTGTAACTCCAAGAGGGAGCGTTATGCATTATTGTGGGTTCGGGCCCCTCGATGTCTAGCTTGAGTGACAAAAACATGAGACTAGGGGATGTGCTTGTTGCCACCAGGGAGAAAACAACTGTGCTTGTGACCACAGTTGGAAGGATTGTTTACCTTACGCATAGTTCGTTAATGCAATTGTCCGTTGCTTTGAGTTTACACTTTGGGTGGGGCTCGCAACTTAATACCAGAGAGATGTTCTGCATAGATATCTCAAGGTGGATGATTAGTAAGTAGATGCTGATGACTAAATGGTCTACTTGTCTTGGTGTACTGCCCATTACTATTGAACCTATAACTATCAAGGTGCATAATTAGCATTGCGGTGCGATCATAATTCTGTCAACTGCCCAACTGTGATTTGTTTACCCTAGCATAGTTTTTTATCGTCTTTTGGGAGAGAGACATCACTAGTGAACATCATGTGACTCCAGTCCATATCACCATCATTGTTTACACCTCCATCATTTACCACTTTCATTTACTTTTCTGTTGCAATCACTATTATCTTCCCGCTTGTGGTTTTATCCTTTGCAAACTACAAGGCCGACGAGATTGACAACCTCTCTGTACTCGTTGGGAGCAAAGTTATTTGTTGTGTGTGCAGGTCCACATCTTCTGCTAGCGCCAGGGTGGAAGACACCTACTTGTTGAGCCTAGGAGTCCTTCTGGTTCGATAAACCTTACAGTCTTCGTGTAAGGGAAATCTGCTGCTGACTACATCTCCACCTTCCACTTGGGGTAACCAATGAGGGGCGAGAAGTATATCCGTCAACTCGTCATCAAGTGAATTTCTGGTGCTGTTGCCGGCCACTCCAGTCTTCAAGATAGGGGAGTTGCACGCTATCTTTTACCTTTGCTTTTTAGTCTTGTTAGTTTTTTTAGTTCTTGCTTTAGAGTCTTATACCAAAAACCAAAAAAAAAATTAGTTGCTTTGTTCTTGCTTGTTGCCGCTGCTATGGGTTCCACTGAAAACACCAAGTTGTGTGACTTCACTAGTCACAACAACAATGACTTTATCGGCACTCCTATTGTTGCTCCCGCCACTGGAGCGACGTCCTATGAGATTAAACCTGCTTTGCTAAACCTAGTTATGAAAGATCAATTCTCCGGTGTTGGAGATGATGCTGCCTCTCACTTGAACATTTTCGTTGATCTCTGTGATATGCAAAAATATAAAGAAGTAGATGGTGATATTATTAAACTTAACTTTTTTCTTTTCTCCTTGAGAGGAGGAGCTAACGTGTGGCTTCAATCTTTGGCTAGGAATAGCATAGATTCTTGAGATAAGTGCAAAGTTCCTTTAATTGGGAAGTATTACCCGCGTGCTAAGATTATCCAATTGAGGAGTAATATTATGAATTTTAGGCAATTGGATAATGAACATGTTGCTCAAGCTTGGGAACGTATGAAATCTCTTGTTAAGAATTGCCCTACACATGGTTTGACTACTTGGATGGTTATCCAAACTTTCTGTGCAAGATTGAACTTTACCTCGCGGAATCTGTTAGACTTGGCCGCGGGAGGAACCTTTATGTCAACTACACTTGGTGCTGCCACAAAGCTATTGGATGAGCTGATGACAAATTATTCTCAATGGCACAACGAGAGAGCTCCAAGAGGTAGGAAGGTAAACTCTATTGAGGAGATCTCCTCCCTTAATGATAAGGTTGACATGATCATGACCCTACTTACTAAGCAAGCTCCAATTGATCCTCATGATGTTACTTTAAATTCTTTGGTTGTTGAAGAAAGAGAGCAAGTGGATGCTAATTTTATTTCGAGGAACAACTTCAATAACAATGCTTATAGGAGTAATTTTGGTAGCAATCCTAGACCGTTCCCATCCAACAACTATGGGAACAACAACAATTATCCTAGCACCAAAAACTCCACTTTGGAATTAGAGAGCATGCTTAAGGATTTTATCACTTCTCGAAAAGCCTTCAACAAGAGTGTAGAAGAGAAACTAGAAAAAATAGATAGTCTCTCTTTGAAGGTGGACAACATAGCTCGTGATGTAGAAATGCTTAAAATTAGAACTTCCCTACTTGAGGAAAGGAACACCACACCCATGAATGCTATCCAAGTCCAAATGAATGAGAAGATAAGAATGCTAGCGAAACTTAAAGAGAGATGGGCTAGAGAAAAAGAAGAGGAATAGAGAATTAAGAGCCTTCCTGCACACACTACCATTGCTACTATACAAGTTGTTGAGGATCTCAAAACTTTTAGCACCCATCACACTCCTAGTACCAACGGACCCATTAATGGTGATGCTAATACCTCAACTATAGGACAAGAAGGTCCTATGAATTTAGAGACTACCAAAAGAATGAGCTTAGATGACATTACTACCACTTTAATTAATGGTAGTAACCTTGATTTTGACAATTGTAGTCTCTCTGAAGTTATCACCTTTTTTTTGCAAAGAATGGCTAAAGACCCCCACACTAGTACACTGAATAGTACCAATTCTCTTATCAAAGCTAGGGAGGAGAAGCTCAAGCTAGATACTTATATTCCTAGGAAGCTAGAAGATGGTTGGGATCCTATGGTCAAAATAAAATTGAATAATATCTCTTGCTTTGCTTTGTGTGATGTTGGAGCTAGTGCCTCAGCTATGCCCAAAAGAATGTATGATGTGCTTGATTGGAAACCTTTTGATCCATGTTCTTTTGGTGTTCGTCTTGTTGATTCTTCCATAAAGAAACCTTTAGGGAGAACTGATGATGTTCTTATTATTGTCAATGATAATTACGTGCCCGTTGATTTTCTTATTATGGACATTGAATGTGATCCTTCATGTCCAATTATTTTGGGACGTCCTTTTCTCCGCACCGTTGGTGCTATCATTGACATAAAAGAGGGAATTATTAAATTCCAATTTTCTCTTAAAAAGGGAATGGAACACTTCGCTAGAAAAAGATTAAGTTACCTTATGAGTTCGTTACTCGGGCAAGTTATTTTGTTGGAGTTGATACACTTGATCTTCTTGCATTATGCCTAGCTCAAAGGAATAAAAGAAAGCGCTTGTTGGGAGGCAACCCAATTTGTTCTTTACTTTATGTTTTAGTGCTCTTGATGTGTGTTACTACTATAGCAACATCATTGTATCGTTATTATTAAGCTTTGTACCAAGTTATAGCCTCCGATTGCAAGAAAGTTCAAAAGTTGTGACATGTTGTCCAGAAACATATTATTTCCGCCTGACGGAAAAATTCGCCAAAAATCACCAGCTAATCTTTTTGATCTGAATTCTTTTGAAAGCATGCTCTATATAATTTTCTTTCTGGAATTTGTTCTGAGTTTTTTGATTTGAGTTGCAGAAGTTCCCCAAATAAATTATTTACTACCTGCTGTTCTGTTTTTCATAGATTCTGCCATGTTTTGTGTTTTCATTGTTTTGTGAATCCTGAGCTTGCTTTTTATTTGCAAAAACCTTCTGGAAATCATGAGAAGCAGTATCTTTTCATTAAAATCTTTATTTCTAGCACATATTGAATTATTTTATTAAGGGAACTAACCACTCTAATCAGCTTATGATGAGTTTTGTAGGAAGGGAGTTTTCAAGTATGCGATAGGAGAGATGATGAAAGAAGACACATGAGTGTCAAACTCTCAAGCTTGGGGATTCCCCCATGCATCCCAAGAAATATTCAAGGAGACTCAAGCGTCTAAGCTTGGGGATGCCCCCGTGCATCCCCTGCTCTATCAACAATCATCAGTTCGTCCATCTCCATGCTATATTTTTATCACTTCATATGATATGTGCTATGCTTGGAACATCTCGCTCTTTACTTTTTAGTTTGTTTTAGTTTTTCTTGATGTTCATAACAAGTCATAACCTTGCCTACCTTGTTTTGGAGAGACACACGCTCCATTCCACTCTAGAACACAACATAGTTTTTCATGCTTATCCTTTTCGTGTGTTCATCTTTTCGTAGCCACTGTCATGCTTAGCTCTTAGTTTTCGTGCTTAATATTTTTAAGAGATATTATTTAGGTTTATTTTGGAACTCTCTTGAGTTATCATGCTTATCTTATTTAGAGAGTTGACTCGTTGCATTGAGTTGTGTGTCTTGCATGAGTAGGTAACTCAGGTTGCTATTTAAGTATAGTAGTAACTTGCAATAGTTTTGAGGTATTGATTTGAGTAATGTTTGGACTATTGGTGCCAAGACCTTGAGCCTATTAGTGATAGGTGTCGTATTTTGGGAAATCCGTGTGTTTTTCAAAAACTAAAAATTAGTTGAGAACTCTAATTACTAAATTGATCGCTAACCTCTGGAGGGGTTGGAATATATAGAGTACCATCACGTTACCATGAGTCAAGGATGCGCAAGGATAACCAAACCCCCAAACACTCCTCCTCGGGGTACTTGTCTCTTTGTGAATTTCCTAACTAGATAGAGAGTTACCGATAACAAGTGTATGAGTTCTTCAGACTAATGTGAGTATTCGATTGTTGGCACTTCCACCATCTATATTTTGCTAGCCTCTTCGGTACCGTGCATTGCCCTTTCTCACATTGAGAGTTGGTGCAAACTCTGCCGGTGCAAACTCCGCTGGTGCATCCAAACCCATGACATGATACGCTCTGTCTTACATAAGCCTCATTATATCTTTCCTCAAAACAGCCACCATACCTACCTACTAAGGCATTTCCATAGCCTTTCCGAGATACATTGCCATGCAACATCCACCATCTCATGACCTGATCTTCATGTCATACATGATTTTGCTTGATCATAGAGCCGCATGATAGTTGGGCCTTGCCCTCATTACTGCTACATGACGCGCTAGTATCATTGCATATCCTGCTACACCGGCAGAGGCATACATTTGCATACATCATGATAGTTTTCACTTGTCTTTATGTTGAGTACTTCTTATAAAGTGTGATGATTTTCTTTCTATTCATGTAAAACATAGAGTGTTACCCTTAAGAGAGGAAAAGATCCCAGAGAGGACAAACAAAAGATCCCAAAGAGAACAAATGAGAGATAAAAAGAAAGAGCCAAAGAGGCCACAAAAAAAGAGAAAAAAGAGAGAGAAGGGGGCAACACTACTATTCCTTTGAAAGATCAACAATCGTACTCCATTGCTATATTGGTACTACATAGAGATTATCATTCATGCACAACTATGTGGGGACCCTTACACTGTAGAACTTGGTTTGCATATTCCAATGATGAGCCTCCTCAAATGAGCTATAGGTCTTCATGAACAAACAAGTTGGATGCACCCCCACTTGTTCCATTGGAGAGATCTTACCTTAGCTCATATGTGCATCCGTTACATGGCAATCCCTACTCCTCACATCATATCTATCATTTGGCTTTCTCTCGCCTATGGTTGTCCTCATTGATGTGAGCCTTTCACACCTTTTTGTCTTCCTTCTCCATCATTATTCTATTTGCCATCCTAAGTGCCAACATATCTTGCTTACACTCATCCATTGCATGAGTGCTTAAAATCGAAAAGGAGAGGATCATTTTGACTTGTGCCTCACTAGTGGTTTGGGGATGAGTCAAAATAAGATTCTGAAGGAGACTAAGTGTGAGGTTTAGTAGATTGAGTTCTCAATTAAAAATATATTTGATCTCTGAACCCATCTCCCACTTCTTGCACGCAAACACCATTTGGAGACATTCGAGTCAAAAACAGTGAGAGCTCTTGCACCTTTATGTTCTTACTTTGCTAAATTCAATACTAGCTATATACTCTTGGTTGTTATTATATTGACTTGAATTGCATATCTTACTTGCTTTACTTTGAAGTTCTTATAGGTGTGTTAGCATGTCACCACAGAAATTATTGTGTTATCAT
Source organism: Hordeum vulgare subsp. vulgare (assembly GCF_904849725.1). NCBI lineage: Eukaryota > Viridiplantae > Streptophyta > Magnoliopsida > Poales > Poaceae > Hordeum > Hordeum vulgare. The sequence goes on along the minus strand of NC_058521.1, from coordinate 61,647,949 downwards.
TTATCTACTCGAGGACGAGGAGAAATTAAGCTTGGGGATGTTGATACGTCCTAAACTTATCTATAATTTCTACTTGTTTCATGATCTTTTGGGTGACATTGTTATATGTTTTGCTACACTTTTATATCATTTTACACATATTTGGATTAACCTACTAACTCAGTGCACCCAGTGCCAGTTTCTGTCTGTTGATGTCTATTTTGCAGGGGCTTTTACCCAATTTTCTGAAGCCCGAAAAAATCTAAAAAATATATATATATAAAATCAGTGAAACAGAAGCTTCCGGATCACCGAAGGAGGGCCAAGGGCCTCCCAGGTAGCCTGCTGGCGCGGCAAGGCCCTAGGCCATGCCACGAGGTCGCCTGGGTGGGTCCCACCTCCTCCTGTGCCCTCCTTTGTCCTATATTTAGAGTCCCGAGAGGAAACCCTTGCAGACTTTCTGGAATCGCGAATTTCTCCATCGTTCCGCCGCCGTAGCGCTTCCAAGATCGGGAGCGTCAGGAGACCTCTTCGCGGCAGCATGTCGGAGGGAGGGTTGACCTCCGGGAGCTTCTCCACCACCATGGACGCTTCCCGTACGTGCCGTGAGTAGTCCTCCTTGGACTATGAGTTCATGACCAGTAGCTATGTGATGTCTTCTCTCCAATCTTGTGCTTCACTGGTTAGTCCTTTGCGAGCTGCCCTACATGATCAAGGCATCTATGTAATTCTCTTGCTATTGCTATGATCAGTTTGTTGGGATCCGATGGATTATGAAATTATGTTCAGATTGTTATGAGTTATATATTTGATTGTCCTTTTATATTATGTTCCTTAGTGATTCATGCATGTGCTCCATAGGTTTTTATTTCTTTGGCCAAGTAGTAGATTGTAACTCCAAGAGGGAGCGTTATGCATGATTGTGGGTTCGAGCCCCTTGATGTCTAGCTTGAGTGGTAGAAACATGAGACTAGGGGATGTCCTTGTTGCCACCAGGGAGAAAACAACGGTGCTTGTGACCACAGTTGCAAGGATTGTTTACCTTACGCATAGTTCATTAATGCGGTTGTCCGTTGCTTTGAGTTTACACTTTGGGTGGTGCTCGCAACTTAATACCGGAGAGATGTTCTGAATACATATCTCAAGGTGGATGATTAATAAGTAGATGCTGATGATTAAATGGTCTACTTGTCTTGGCATACTGCCCATTACTATTGAACGTCTAACTATCAAGGAGCATGGTTAGCATTGCGGTGCGATCATAATTCTGTCAATTGCCCAACTGTGATTTGTTTACCCTAGCAAAGTTGTTTATCGTCTTTTGGGAGAGAGACATCACTAGTGAGCATCATGTGACTCCGGTCCATATCACCATCATTGTTTACACCTCCATCATTTACCGCTTTCATTTACTTTTCTGTTGCAATCACTATTACCTTCCCGCTTGTGTTTTGATCCTTTGCAAACTACAAGGCCGGAGAGATTGACAACCTCTCTGTACTCGTTGGGAGAAAAATTATTTGTTGTGTGTGCAGCTCCATGTCTTCTTCTAGTGCCAGGGTGGAAGACACCTACTTGTTGAGCCTAGGAGTCCTTCTGGATCGATAAACCTTACAGTCTCCATGTAAGGGAAATCTGCTGCTGACTACATCTCCACCTTCCACTTGGGGTAACCAACAAGGGGCGAGAAGTATATCCATCAACTCGTCCTTAGTTGATCAGGCTCAAGTCAAGCTTCAGTGAAGCAGGTTCAATGAACCCATGGTTTGTCTATTTTCCATAAGCTGGCTCTCGCAAGTACCTCAATGCTTTAACCTTTGGAGTTCAGGGTCCAATACTTGGATTGACTCACCAAGAGTACAAGGGTCTTATGGGCGAGTCGCTTCAAACATACAGTCCAGTATAACCATTCAGTAATGCGTTAATTTTTCGCTGGCCAAGAGGGTATTATGGCGGGACTCAATGAGCCAGAAGCCCCCAAATGACCTATGATCAAGGAAAAACGGGCATAGGATAGCAGAAGACAATGCTATTACCGCCAAACGACTTGGGAACTAGTAGCCCCCAAGTAAGCAGGTTCTTATCGTTCATGATCATACATAGGCGCCTATGTTTGAACCGTGCATCATGACACTTGATCCTCTTTGGCTTTACTGGTACCTATGATTGAGTGGTTGCATCAAGGCGACTTACTCTCTTTGATACCAGTAGCGTTCATGTTTGAATAGCCTCCCCAATGGCGGCTTATCCTCTTGGGCGACTTAATTTTAATCAATAAAGACTCATGCTCACATGTGGGCTGAAACGGCAAAGACCCCGAATTTCATGGGCGCTGGCTTTATTGATATAATGTAAAGAGTACACAAGGATCAAAATATGTACATAGATAAGGAGCCAATGGCTCTAAGTATAGTAAGGCCGCAGATGAGCGATGTTCCACGGGCGGGTTGTCTCCCTCCGTGGTTGGTTTATTGGGGGCGTAGATCAATTAGGTAGTACGAGCCGTTGCGGAGGTTCCTGCTGACGAGGAAAGGACCCTCCCAAGGGGGGGGGGAAAGCTTGTGCATGCCCGTATGATCTTGAATCAACCGAAGCACCAAGTCGCCCTCCTAGAAGACCTATCTTTTAACACGTCGACTATGGTAACGACGCAAGTCTTGCTGGTAAATCGCCGATCGTGCAGCAGCCTAATCACGCTTCTCTTCCAGGGCATCCAAAGAAACCTGACGCGCCTGCTCATTATCAGCTCCAACATATGCGGCGACTCTGGAAGAATCATGCTTCATATCGCTTGGAAGAACCGCCTCTTCCCCATAGACAAGGAAAAAAAAGGAGTGTACCCAGTTGACCTATTAGGCTTCGTCCTGATACTCCATAACACAGAGGGGAGCTCTTCAACCCAACAACCTGGGGTGCGCTCCAAAGGAAACATGAGCTGGGGCTTGATCCCACGCAATATCTCCTGGTTAGCCCACTCAGCCCGACCATTAGATTGTGGATGAGCTATTGCACGCACATCAAGCCAGATGTGCTCTCGCTGACAAAAATCTTTCATTGCCCCCTTAGATAAATTAGTACCATTGTCGGTGATGATGCTATGAGGGTAGCCAAAATGAAAGATCAGCTTCTTGAGGAACTTGACTGTCGTTTTTGCTTCACAGTTACTAACTGTTTTTGCTTCAACCAACTTGGTAAATTTGTCAACCGCACCAGCATATGTGTCTTCTTGTCCAAAGATCTTTTAAAAGGGCCAATCATGGCAAGCCGCCAAACTGCAAAAGGCCACGTAATGGGAATCATGCGCAACTCTTGAGCCGGCACGTGTGCCTAATGTCCGAACTTCTGTCATCCATCGCATCGACGTACTATGTCTTCAACATCGGCATGAGCCGTCAACTAGTAAAAACCATGACGAAAAGCCTTTGACATCAGTGATCATGACCCGGCATGATGTCCACAGTCACCCACATGTATCTCATTGAGAATCTCTCTCCCCTCTTCGGGTGAGACACAACGCTGGAAAATCCCACAGGTGCTTTGTTTGTGCAACTCGCCTTTATGTATAACCAAGGATTTGCATCGTCGCACGATCTGTCTGGCGAAAACTTCATCAGATGGCAACTCGCCTCGAGCCAGATAAGCCATGTAAGGTATCGTCCAATCAGGAGTTGCTTTAAGGGCCGCCACCAATTGTGACTCCGGGTCAGGAATCGCTATGTCTTCTTCCAAAGGCAATTTCACGGAAGGGTTATGCAAAACATCCAAGAACACATTAGGAGGGACATGCTTACGTTCTGACCCGAGCCGAGAAAGAGCATCAACCGCCTCATTCTGCCGACGATCAATATGATCAACCTGATAGCCATGGAAATAACCCGCCACCTCGGTGACCGCTCGCCTGTAAGCCGCCATGAATGGATCTTTGGAATCCCAGGTACCTGACACTCGCTGAGCCACTAAATCTGAGTCGCCCAAGCATCTGACTCGGCTCAAATTCATCTCCTTAGCTATTCTGAGCCCGTGCAATAAATCTTCATACTCAGCTGCATTGTTCGTGCGAGGGAACATAAGCTGTAGAACATAGAAAAACTTGTCCCCTCTTGGAGATGTCAATACCACTCCGGCGCGTGAACCTTCCAATTGCCTAGAGACGTCGAAATGAATCATCCAGTAGGTGTTGTATGGCCTGTCTTTCGACACTTGCAGCTCGGTCCAATCATTGATAAAATCCACCAACGCCCGAGACTTAATAGTTGTACGTGGTGCATACTTCACATGATGGGGACCAAGCTCTATCGCCCATTTAGCAATCCTCCGGTAGCCTCTCGATTTTGTATAATGTCCCCAATAGGTGCAGAACTGACTACGGTGATGGGGTGCTCCAAAAAGTAGTGCTTCAACTTCCGACTCGCCATAAAGATCCCAAAGACCAACTTCTGCCAATGTGGATACCGTTGCTTGGACAAGGTTAACACCTCGCTAACGAAATACACTGGCCACTGGACTGGGTATTCCTTGCCTTGTTCCTTGCGCTCAACAACCACTGCCACGCTCACCACTTTAGAATTAGCAGCAATGTACAAGAGCATCGGCTCCTTGTCAGCTGGGGCTCCAGCACGGGCGGCTCAGCAAGTTCTTTTTTGAGGGTCTCAAACGCTTCATTAGCAGCATGAGTCCAAACGAAGTGCTCTATCTTCTTGAGCTGTTGATAGACTAGGATGGCCTTCTCACCAAGACGACTTATAAAACGACCAAGTGCGCGATACGACCCGCCATACGCTGGACCTGGTTAATGTTGGCCGGCTTCCCAAGTGAGGTAATCACCTTAATCTTGTCCAGGTTAGCCTCTATGCCACACTCGGATACTAAAAACCCAAGTAACTTTCCAGCAGGAACCCCAAACACGCACTTCGTGGGGTTAAGCTTCATCTGATAGACCCGAAGTTTGTCAAACGTCTCCTGAGATCACCCAGAAGCGTATCCTTCTTCTGCGATTTTACCACAATGTCATTAACATAAGCATGACCGTTGCGCCCACTCTGACCTTGAAGACAATTCTGGATGAAATGCTGATAAGTCGCCCCTGCGCTCTTGAGCCCAAAGGGCATTGAGACATAACAAAAGGCACCAAAGGGGGTGATAAAAGTCATCTTCTCCTGATCCTCCTTGGCCATTTTGATCTGATGGTAACCTGAATACGCATCCAGAAAGCATAACCGCTCGCAACCTGCCGTAGAGTCGATGATTTGGTCAATACGGGGCAACGCAAAGGGATCCTTGGGACAAGCTTTGTTAAGATCCGTATAGTCGATGCACATACGGAAAGTGCCGTTCTTCTTAAGAACCAGGACCAGGTTGGCCAACCATTCAGGATGAAAAACTTCGACAATGAAACCAACAGCTAAGAGCCGGGCGACTTCCTCTCCAATTGCCTTGCGCCTTTCCTCATTAAAACGATGAAGGTATTGGCAAACCGGCTTCATCTTGGGATCTACATTGAGATTGTGCTCAACGAATTTTCTCGGTACTCCTGGCACGTCAGAAGGTTTCCATGCGAAGACGTCCCAATTCTCACGGATGAATTCGATGAGCCCGCTTTCCTATTTGGGATCCAAGCCGGTCCCAATGGTGAACTTCTTTGAAGAGTCGTGATACATATATAACGTATCTATAATTTTTGATGGTTTCATGCTATTATCTTGTCAAACTTTGGATGTTTTGTACGCCTTTTATATCTTTTTTGGGACTAACTTATTAACTCAGTGCCAAGTGCCAGTTCCTGTTTTTTCCGTGTTTTTGACCCTTTTCAGAGGAGAATTTTAAATGGAGTCCAAATGGAATAAAACCCGCGGAATGATTTTTTCCATAACAGAAGACGCACAGGAAACTTGAGAACCAAGGCAGGGGACTTCGGAGGAGGTCACAAGCCCACCAGGCCCCGCCTAGGGGGGGGGGGCTCGTAGGCTTGTGAGATCCCTGTGGCTCCCCTGCCCTAGGTCTTTCGCCTATATATTCCCTAAAATCCCATAAAAAATCAAGAGATCATCGAAAGTACTTTTCCGCCGCCGCAAGCTTCTGTCTCCGCAAGATCCCATCTGGGGCACGTTCTGGTGCCCTGCTGGAGGGGGATTCAGATACGGAGGGCTTATTCATCAACACCATGACCTCTCTGATGATGCGTGAGTAGTTCACCATAGACCTACGGGTCCATAGCTAGTAGCTAGATGGCTTCTTCTCTCTCTTGGATCTTCAATACAAAGTTCTCCATGATCTTCATGGAGATCTATCCGATGTAATCTTATTTTGCGGTGTGTTTGTCGAGATCCGATGAATTGTGGTTTTATGATCAGATTATCTATGAGTCTTATTTGAGTTTCTTCTGATCTCTTTTATGCATGATTTCATATCCTTGTAATTCTCTTCGAGTTGTGGGTTTTGTTTGGCCAGCTTGATCTATGATTCTTGCAATGGGAGAAGTGCTTGGTTTTGGGTTCATACCGTGCGGTGACCTCACCAAGTGACATAAGGGGTAGCGAGGCACGCATCGTGTTGTTGACATCAAGGGTAAAAAGATGGGGTTTTCATCATTGGGTTGAGATTATCCCTCTACATCATGTCATCTTGCTTAAGGCGTTACTCTGTTCGTCATGAACTCAATACACTAGATGCATGCTGGATAGCGGTCGATGTGTGGAGTAATAGTAGTAAATGCAGAAAGTATCGGTCTACTTGTCTCGGACGTGATGCCTATATGTGTGATCATTGCCTTAGATATCGTCATGACTTTGCGCGGTTCTATCAATTGCTCGACAGTAATTTGTTCACCCACCGTAATATTTGCTATTTTGAGAGAAGCCTCTAGTGAACACTATGGCCCCCGGGTCTACTCCACACCATATTTTCAGCCTTACTCTTTTACTTCGTTGCACTTTCCGCCTTCAGATCTCACTTTGCAATCAATATTGAAGGGATTGACAACCCCTTTATAGCGTTGGGTGCAAGCTCGTTTGTGTTTGCGCAGGTACTCTTGACTTGACGAGATTCTCCTACTGGATTGATACCTTGGTTCTCAAACTGAGGGAAATACTTACTTCTCCTGTGCTACATCACCCTTTCCTCTTCAAGGGAAAAACGAACGCAAGGAAGTCTCCGTCAACATGTCAATTTCTGGCGCTGTTGTTTGAGAAGTAGCAAGTCGCGAGGGACAAAATCCACCTGCTTGGTATCATCCACCGGTTTAAACTTTAGGGGCGGCTCAGAGTTGACTGTGGGTTTCTTCAATGGTCTCATGTCAGCTGGATCCACATTGGCTTGGTGGAACTTCAGCTCTTCGGCAGCACACGCTGACTCAGCGTACGTGACACCCCCCTCTTCACATTCCTGGGCTATCATCCGTCTTCCATTGACTGTGATGGTACCATTCGGACCCGACATTTTAAGCTTGAGGTATACATAGCAAGGCCGAGCCATGAAACGGGCGTAAGCCGGCCGTCCAAACAAAGCGTGATAAGGGCTTTTGATCTTGATGACTTCTAACGTCAATGACTCGGTTCTATAATTGGACTCATCACGGAAAGCCACATTCAACTTAATCTGCCCCACTGGGTATGCCGACTTACCCGAGACGATGCCGTGAAAAACCGTGGTCGAGGGCATCAAATTCTTTTCCTTAAAGTTCATCCTCCGGACGGTGTCGTAGTACAGAATATTGATGCTGCTGCCTCCATCCATAAGGACTTTAGAGAGCGCATACCCTCCAACCTGAGGCACCACCACTAATGCCAACTCGCCGGGGTTATCAATCTGGGGCGGATGATCGACCCTGCTCCACGTCACAGGTTGCTCAGACCAATTTGAGTATCGGGGAACCGCCGGCTCAGTCATACTGATAGTCCTCTGCCTCACCTTCTTGTCTCTCTTGGAAGAGCTCGTGGTAAAAACATGGTACTGTCCACCATTCAGCTGCTTAGGGCTGCTCGGGAAACCACCTTGGTTGTTTGGCTGCTGGAATTCTCCCCAGTCGTTATACTGCTGATTGCCTTGGCCAGATGGCTGCCCACCATTGTTACGCGAGACGCCTCGCCCTTGAGCCCCCGGGTTAGGAAAATCACCGAACGAAGAGCGACGTGACCCTCTCAAACCAAACTGATCCCGCGGGGCGCCTTCGCCACCTCCTTGATGACCTCGGGACGCGTGAAGGCGAAACTCTTGCATCACAAAGCAATTTCCCCAAGAATGAGTAGAAGGGACACCTGGGGTACTTTGCTTGGGGCAAGGTCCCTTGAGAATCTCCTCGTAATTACGCTGCTTCTTCCCAGTGAAGCCTCGATCTTGGAAACCGCCCTGATTCATGTTCCGGCGTTGATTTCGCGGCCCGACATTGGTGTTAGCAACAAAATCAGAGACGCCATCCTGTTGCGTCCTCTTTCCGTGACCTCCCTCGTTATTATTGCGCCCAGAATGTTGGTGGTGGCTCTTGCCTCCTTCACCTCTTATGGCTCCATCGACCTTCTCATCATCAGAACCAGCTTCCTTTGTCCCATCACACTCATCATACTTGGTGAGGGTGTCCATCAACTCGCCCATATCCTGCACCTTTCGCCTGAGGCGGCCAAGCTTCAACACCAGGGGTTCGAAATGACAGTTCTTTTCCAGAATCAACACGACCTGAGCCGCCGAAATATCGTCTCAGGAGTGGATGATTTCTGTGACCCACCGGGTCCAATGATGGGCGGATTCATCCGCCCGTTGAACACAATGTTGGAAATCCACAATGGTCATCGAACGCTTGCAAGTCCCGTGAAAATTCTTGACAAAACGCTCCTTGAGTTCTGCCCAGGTGTTGATGGAGTTTGGCTGTAGGTTCTTCAACCACGTACGAGCCGACACTTCTAACATCAGGGTGAAGTATTTGGTGCACACCGCATCACTGGCATCGAGCATGTCCATGGCCAGCTCATAACTTTCTACCCATGCCCCCGGCTCAAGATCAGGAGTGTAATTGGGCACCTTGTGGGGACCTTTGAAGTCTTTGGGCATGCGTTCATTGCGTAGAGCGGGTGATAGGCAAGGGACTCCGACGTTCCTACCATGGCCACCATGTCCCGAGCTTGGTTGAGCATGACCCGGAATTCCTTGACCCGCCAAGGCTGCTATTGCTTCCGCTTCAGCTTGCCGGGCGGCTCATGCAACATTGACAAGCGCCTGAGCATTGGGTGTTGGTGGCTATAGTGGATTGGACTGAGGTGGATGTCGACGGGCATCACTGGAAATAGCCGGAGGGTCATCTGGGCGGCTCTTTGTACGGCTCGCCTGTGGCGTGGAATGCAGACGATCGCGACTGTACGAGAATTGGCCCTGCTGGACGACCGCAGTCTTTAACATCTCTATGGCGTTTTGTGCCTCCACCTCCAGGGTAGTATTCCCACGGATGGGGAGAGACTCCACATGACGGCTCGCAGCCAGCACGTTATCCACCGGATTGGAGAAGTGACCCTGAGGTGTTTGGAAGTGCTGACTCGCATGCGGGTTCAACGGGGGTTGCATTGGCTGTTGGACGATCTCCCCATGTGGGTTACCTTGTCGTGGCGGGTTGCGATCTGCCCCGGGCATTTGCGGGCTGTTGAACAAGCGGGTTGGATTAAGGTTGGGTGGGATGCGACCCTGGCGCCTCCGCTCGTACACGGCTTCGGACGCAACTCGCCGACACTCAAGTCGCCATGCCTCCAGCTTTAGATGTTCCTCCTCCTCGTCCATCTGGGCTCGTTGATCCGTCATCCGAGTCTTCTCCGCATCGATCTGGCACTGAATCTGGGCCATCTCTTCACGGAGTTTAGCTAATTCGGTGTTAACCTCCGCCTGATTGTCAGCCGTCACAACCACCTCCATGAGTTTTGCCATCTCTACCATCACATCTGACATAGCCTGAGATGGGGTTTTGCCTGATCCACTGGCTTCGTTGGCGTTTGCGGTGTTTGGCTGATCCCGAGCCGCTGTATCCCCTGCCATATAGATGGCGATCTCACGGGGGTGCCCCTGTGGTTCTTCAGAAATTGCCGCCTCAAGGAAACAACCCAGCCTCCTCTCGTGGAGAGGGCAAATTGAATCGGTGTCTCCAATCGATGACTCACCATCAGAGTTGACACGAGTGTCTCCGCCAACTCCCGGCTCTTCTGGGAGGGCGACTCCTTGCGTGAAGCCGACAAAGGCGCGATGTCGTCTGAGCTGACACGTGGAGGGTTGGGCGAGCCGAGCCGGCTCGTGATGTCGGTGGAGATGTCCGGTTCGGGAACCGGCGTTCCAATCTTGCCGATGAAGACGTGGATCTTGTCAAAGGGGACCCGGTACCCGGATTCGATCAATCCGGCCTCGAGGCCCCAGCTTGAGTTGTCGATGTAGTACTTGTCGTGGCGGCTCTTTGTCATAAGGCCGACCGCATAGCTCCCGAACCCTGGAAGGGCTCCCTTTGAGAACTCAACTCCGCCGTGCGCAGGCCTCACGGTGGGCGCCAACTGTCGTGGTTTTGTCACGGCAGATGTCCTCGTGAAAGGACTTAGTGATGATGCCATCGCAGCTATGTGGCGACTCAAAGGGGTTGATCGGGAAACGGGAGTCGAGTTTACCTAGGTTCGACCCCTCAGATTGAGGTAAAAGCCTACGCCCTGCTTTGTGTATATTGATGTGAGAATCGATTACAAGGTTGCGGATTCGCCTGACCTAGCTATCGATTGATGTTAACTTAACCCTATCTGCCCTAGAGACTCGCCTTTATATAGAGGTCGAGGCTCTAGGCCTTACAAGTGTCCAATTCTCATTAAAAATTGTAAGCCGGTTTATCTCTAACTCGCCTTGTCTCCCATGCAAGGAAACTCCCAGCGTCTCTTTCCTTATATGGACTGTAAGTCGCCCTTGTTGAGTCTTGGGCCAACCGTCTCATCTGGCACCTTTCGCTTCTTTAATAACGGCCCATTTTGACCATAGGGATAGAGCTGCCATTATCCTGACATGGTCCATAGGGCGGGTCTTACAACGGGATAATATCCCCAACACTTCCCGTATGAGTCACATAACAACACCCACATAGCACCGAACCATGCGTGAGAGTGGAAGCTAGCATACATATTCAACTTAATGATCACCGTCGATTGTTGCTCCCACTTTATTCTTTTCGTCGTGGGTCTGGCATTCATAGCCATAGAGTTGGCCAAAATTCCTTTTATGCTCAACACCGATCTGGCTACCGATCCAACTAGCTCGTCATGAGTTTTCTTTCGTCATCACCAAAGGCACCAAGTAGCTACCATTATTGTTTCTGTTTTGTCCTGAATCAGAATTTTTGTCCCACTCGACAGCTAGCTACAGAGAATATGCTCTAAAATAACCGCACATGATCTCTCTCCAATCACCAAGGGATCAATAAATTCCTTCAAACTGAGTTCCTTGCATACCTCCTTTGCTCTATCACAAACAAATTGCATATGTCGAAGATCTTTGGAGTCCTTGCAATGGACGGGGTAAATTACTGGTGTTTTCATATGATGGTCGGCTTGTGTACAAAAACAAAGGACCAAGCCATGTAACACTCTCCAATTAAGTATGTGGACTTTGGGGGAGGGGTACTTGTCTTCCCCATAGCAATTTCCAAACTGGTTGTGGGTTTATTCTCGCAATCCCTTCGTTAAGATGAGCATTGGTTTTGTATTCCATCCTCGACGTTGTGAAACATCCTGACTTTGTAAACTGCCAAGATATAAAATCTGATTGGCCATGCGATAGTAAAGGAATAAGCATGATTCTCGCTGCATCTATTGGCCAAAAGTTCTTTGTAATTAACTGTTCATCCCACTCCCCTCGCGTTGGGTCAATTATAACATGCACCATTTGCGATAAACATTGTCCCCGGGCGTCATCACCTTTCTATAAAAAATCCTTGGGTCCTGCTAGATCTTAATACTTGTCCATCGCCTCGGTGCCAATTGGCTCCTTGTTTAAAAGTTTTCAAACCCATCATGATACTTTTCAAGTGAAAGATGACCCCTTTTCATGGTAGAATTTGATAAATTCCCATCTGGAAAATGTTCATGATGAAGGACCTGAGCACCCAACATTTCTGGCTTAGCCATCAACCTCTAATACTGTTTTACTAACATTAATTTGTTAAAATAGTGTAAGTCTCTAAAACCCACTCCACCATCATATTTTGGATCACACGTCTTCCACCATGCCCTCCAGAGTATTTCCCTATTTCCTTTAGAACCACCCACCATAATGTTGCAATAGAATCACCAATGGCCTTACAAATATTTTTAGGGATACTAAAAATATACATGGCATAAACTGGAATGGCATGTGCCATGGTATTCAATATAGTCTCCTTCCCACTGCTTGATAACATTTTTGACATCCAACCATCTATTAAGGCATACATCCTATCCAAAAAATATTAGAAGCAATCACTTTTGTCCATAAACACAAATGAGGGTAACCCCAAGTACTTTTCAAATAAGTCTCCTCAGACAATATTGAGTATTGCACACACCTTAGCATGTACCTCAACAACAGTGTTCAGACTGAAAAAATGCTGGACTTTGCATCACTGATCACTAGCTGTGAAACTAATGATGCGCTTTGGCACACCCTACCCCCGGATAGCACCTATCTCCACCTCATATGCTAGCAGACTAGACAAGCCCTCCGTACAAATCAAAAACAGGTAAGGGTATAAAATATGTCTCACCGGAGTTAAGCCATACCCTGTAGTTGACACTTGTCACACATGCCATGTTTATCTCCACCCATGAATTATCAAAACCAGTCTCGTCACCATATCTCAAAGAAAGTTCTATTCCACTGTGTCATAGGCCTTCTACAGGTCCAACTTCACAACACATGTACCACTCTCCCCTTGCCTCATGTTTTGTTAGCATGAAAGATCTCATATGCAACTAACACACTGACAGTAATAAGTTTCCCCGACACAAACACACTCTGGGTCAACGATACTATATCTGGTAATAAATTTTTAATCTATTTGCAAGCACTTTTTATGTCACCTTATAGTCGACATTGCACAAACTAATTGTCTTGAATTGAGCAATTAGTTCAGGACAATCCACCTTCGGACTAAGAACCACTACAGTTTCATTCCACCCTTTTGGTATGATGTGTGAATTAAGTCGTCCTGTCAAAACTGCCTCCGTAACTTGAGCCCCTACCACCGACCAATTATTATCTTATAGAAGATCGCATGCATGCCGCCAGTTCCAAGGGCCTTCAAATCACCAAAACTGAACATGGCCTTCTAGACTTCCTCATCTATATAAGGTTTCAACAAATATTCATTCATTGCTCGTGTCACCTTTGCGTTTACTCTTCTGAGTAGCTCCTCTTCTATGCCTAGCACTTCAAATGTGAACATGTTAGAAATATATTCAAGAATCATAGGCTTAATCTCCTCATTCCCTTATATTTATCACAACACTCGCGTCCATTAGTTTAACAATCTTGTTTTTTCCTAGAAGTAGCGAAGTTTTGAAAAAAATCCGTATTGCAGTCCCCAAACTTGAGACAGTTGCTCCGGCTCCGCTGCATATAATGGATGTCCTCTTGCTCAAGTGCCCTCATAATATGACTTGTTATTTCATGATGTCGATGTAATGATCGAGCATCCAAAGGACCAGCCAAGGTGCGCTCCAACTTTGCCATCAATTCTCTTATTTTTTAACGTGGTGCCCTCAAAATAGTTCTATCTCACTCATGTAGCTCTCGATGCACTGCTGCCAACTTATCCATTACTCGCATAGTTGGAAGAATGTGAGCCTGAACCGTAGCGACTAGGTTATCCACCCCTTTCTCCCTCGGCCATATCCCTTAAAACGTCTCCATCTACCTTGTGTGTTCTCAACCACTCAGTATGTTGTTATATCAACAAGTATAGGCCGATGGTCCAAGCTACCCATAGCCAAATATGCACTCCCGAGTCCTTAAACATAGCAACCCATGTTGCATTTCCCAAAGCTCTATCAAGTCTCCTGTTGGGAAATGTAGTAGATGATTTCTACTATGCAACTTTATTCTTGTAGACGCTTTTGGGCCTCGAGGTGCAAAGTTTTGTAGGATAACAACAAATTTACTTCAAGTGAATGACCTAAGGTTTATCAATCAGTGGGAGAAGTAGGATGAAGATGGTATCTCTCAAACAACCCTGCAATCAAATACAAGAAATCTCTTGTGTCCCCAACACACCCAATACAATGGTAAATTGTATAGATGCACTAGTTCGACGGAGAGATGGTGATACATGTGCAATATGGATGGTAGAAATAGATTTTTGTAATTTGTAAATATAAAAACAGCAAGGTAACAAGTAGTAAACAACGAGCAAAACGATATATCAATGCTTGGAAATAAGGCCTAGGGTTCATACTTTCACTAGGACAATCTCTCAAAAGTGCTAACATAATTTGATCATATAACCATCCCTCAACGTGCGACAAAGAATCACTCCAAATTTCCTACCTACCAGAGAACATAAGATGAAATTTTTGTAGGTAGCAAAACCACCTCAAAGTTATCCTTTCCTAACAATCTATTTAGCCATCCCTATAAGTGTCACAAACAGCCCTAGAGTTCGTACTAGAATAACACTTATGCTACATATCAACGAACTCTAATGTCACTGATACGTCTCAACCGTATCGATAATTTATGAAGTATTCATGCCATGTTTGCCTATGTTTATAATAACTTTATATGGTATTGATGCACTTTATATGATTTATTTAGAACTAACCCGGACTGACGTTGTTTTCAGCAGAATTACCGTGGTGTTGTTTTTTGTGCAGAAAATGGAAGTTCTCAGAATCGCCCGAAACTTTCTTATGATTTTTTCTGGAACATATGAGCAATGTTGGAGAGAAGAACCACCAGAGGAAGGCTGCCACGGAGGCACAAGCCAACAGGGCGCGACCAGGGCCTTGGTCGCGCCCTAATGGCTTGTGTGGCCCACGTGGCTCCATTGCGCGTGATTCCAACACTGCAAAATCATATAAATCCCAGAGACCCCAGAAGAAAAGAGAGAACTTCCGCTCCACCGCCGCAATTCTCTGTATCACCAAAAAACCAATCTGGAGTGATTCCACTACCCTGTCGAAGAGGGAAAACCATCACCGGTGGCCATCTTCATCATCCCAGCGGAGGCCATGACGAGGAGGGAGTAGTTCACCCTTGAGGCTGAGGGTACATACCAGTAGCTATGTGTTCAATCTCTCTCTCTCTCTCGTGTTCTTGAGATGGCACGATCTCAAGAACACGGGCTTTGTTAATATAGTTGGATCATATGATGTATTGCCCTTACCATCTAGTTGTGATGAATTGAGTCTTTTCCTTTAAGATCTCGTCATGTTGGAATGAGCATATTGGTATGGCAGCACTTGATGTAAGTCTTGCGTGGGATATCCGTAGTGACATTGGGGTATTATATTGATTCACTTGATATATGTTGAGGCATCAACTTGCTGGTTCCGGTGACCTTGGGTATCTATGCATAGGGGTTGATTGCACGTTTTCATACCATGCTCTCCGATAGAAATCTTGGGGGTGCTCCTTTCACGTTCTTTGTGTTGGATTGAATATGATAGCTCTGAAATTGTTTGATGCATGTCGCTTAATTTACCCACGGATACTTGAGGTGACATTGGAGTATCTAGGTGACATTAGGGTCGATTTATATGTATCATTGGTGTTATTCTAGTATGAACTCTTAGATAGATCGAACGGAAAAGATAGCTTGACGTTATCTTAGTATGAACTCTTGAATAGATTGAACGGACAGGATAGCTTGATGTTATCTTAGTACGATCTCTTTAATAGATGGATCGGAAAGAATAACTTTGAGGTGGTTCTACTACCTACACCAATTTCATCTTATTGTTCTCCACTAGATAGGAACTCTGGAGTGCTTATTGAGAGATTGCACTAGTGAAAGTATGTACCATAGGCCTTATTTCCAAGCATGAATACAAAGTTTTGCTCGCTTTTTTCCACTTGTTACATTGCTGTTTTTATATTTTCAGATTACAAAAACCTATATCTACCATCCATATTGCACTTGTATCACCATCTCTTCGCCGAACTAGTGCACCTATAGAATTTACCATTGTATTGGGTGTGTTGGGGACACAAGAGATTTCTTGTATTTGATTGCAGGTTTGCTTGAGAGAGACCATATTCATCCTACAACTCCCACAGATTGATAAACCTTAGGTCATCCACTTGAGGAAAAAATGCTACGGTCCTACAAAACTCTGCACTTGGAGGCCCAACACGAGTCTACAAGAATAAAGTTGTGTAGTACACATCAAGCTATTTTCTGGTGCCGTTGCCGGGGAGGTGGGTGGTTGAAGTATATCTTTAGATCTTGAAAATAATTCTTTCAGTTTCTTGTTTTTCACTAGTTTGGTTTTATAAAATAAAACTACAAAAAATGGAGTTTACATTGCCTCAATGGTTTAGTATTTTTAATGTCTTTCGTGAAAATAATGGTTTGGAAAATTGTGCTCAATTGTTAGACGAAGAAATTGTGAGAATATTTAATGCGAATTACTTGAATGATGAGTATGATTGCAATGTTGTTAGTTTGAATTCTCTGTATCTCCATGATTTTAATGATGTGCAAAGCCACAAGCTTGGGGATGCTACATTTGATGAAGATGATATTTTTTTGTCCCCCAAGTTTTGACGAGCAAATTTATTATGATGATGGAATGCCTCCTATTTATGATGATTATGATGATGACATGTATGCTATAATGAGTAATGATAACCATGATACTTGTCATCATGACTTTAATATTCAATTTGGTTATGTCAATCAATTGTCTCATGATAGTTATTTTGTTGAGTTTTCTCCAACTACTATGAATGGGGAGAAAATTACTTATGTGGAGAGTTAAGAAAATTCTATGCTTGTGCATCATGAAGATAATGCTTTAGGTGATAGTTATATTGCTGAATTCCTTCATGAATCTACTGAAAATTATTATGAGGGAGGAACTTATGCTTGTAGGAATTGCAATAATATCAAGTTTCCTCCCTATGTGTTGAAAATATTGAAGTTTTGCTTGTTTTGCCTTCCTATGCTAGTTGATTCTTGTTCCCAAAAATTATTTTCTCACAAAATACCTATGCATAGGAAGTGGGTTAGACTTAAATGTTCTTGTCATATGCTTCATGATGCTCCCATTGTGTTCCAATTCAATATTTTTACGTGAGCATCATTGAAATCATCATGCCTAGCTAAAAAGGCTTTAAAGAAATGTCCTTGTTGGGAGACAACCCAACACTTTTAAATTATGTTCTTGTGTGTTCACATGATTCATATACTTTATTAATCATTTTTTTGTATTTTGTTTCAATAAAGTGCCAAGCAAAGGCTTTGGGATAGTGTGGAAACTTGTTAGTTTGAATCTGTGCAAAAACAAAAGCTTTTGCCTCCAGTATATGAAGTATGTGATTTTACTGGAAAGTCAAAAAAATCTGAAATTTTTACACAATTTTTGTATGAAAAGTATATGCGTTTTCCTAAATTTTCATAATTTTGAGAGTCATGTAAGTATGGTATTCAGTCAGATCTTTACAGACTGTTCGGTTTTTAACAGATTCTGTTTCGCATGCAAAGTTTGCTTGTTTTATAGTTTCTATATCTTATATTAAGTGATATAAATTATGGTAATGTTAGAATACAATAGGTATCATGTGGTAACAATTATGAATCTTGTCTTGACAGTACCTAAGTGAATGATCTATCTTTATTATACTAACCCATCTCGCGAAGTTCCGTTAAGTTTTGTGTGACTGAAGTTTTCATGTTTTGGGTGAGATACTGATACATCTCCAACGTATCTATAATTTTTGATGGTTCCATGCTATTATCTTGTCATCTTTGGATGTTTTGTATGCATGAATATGCTATTTTATATCTTTTTGGGACTAACCTATTAACTCAATGCCAAGTGTCCGTTCGTGTTTTTTCCGTGTTTTTGACCTTTTTCAGAGGAGAATATTGAACGGAGTCCAAACGGAATAAAACCCGTGGAATGATTTCTTCCATAACAGAAGACATAGGAGACTTGAGAACCAAGGCAGGGGACCTCGGAGGAGGTCACAAGCCACCCATGCCCAACCTAGGGGGGGGGGGGCTAGCAGGTTTGTGGGCCCCATGTGGCTCCCCTGCCCTAGTTCTTCTGCCTATAAATCCCCTAAAAATCTGAAACCACGGAAGAGAGCCACGAAAATACTTTTCCGCCACCGCAAGCTTCTGTCTCCGCAAGATCCCATCAGGAGCCCATTCTGGTGCCCTGCCGGAGGGGGGATTCAGACATGGAGGGCTTCTCCATCAACTCCATTGCCTCTCCGATGATGCGTGAGTAGTTCACCATAGACCTTCGGGTCCATAGCTAGTAGCTAGATGGCTTCTTCTCTCTCTTGGATCTTCAATACAAAGTTCTCCATGATCTTAATGGAGATCTATCCGATGTAATCCTCTTTTGCGGTGTGTTTGTCGAGATCCGATGAACTGTGGATTTATGATCAGATTATCTATGAATCTGATTTGAGTTTCTTCTCATCTCTTATATGCATGATTTCATATCCTTGTAATTCCCTTCGAGTTGTGGGTTTCGTTTGACCAACTTGATCTATAATTCTTGCAATGGGAGAAGTGCTTGGTTTTGGGTTCATACCGTGCGTTGACCTCACCTAGTGACAGAAGGGGTAGCGAGGCACGTATCGTGTTATTGCCATCAAGGGTAAAAAGATGGGGTTTATATCTATTGCATGAATTTATCCCTCTACATCATGTCATCTTGCTTAAGGCGTTACTCCGTTCGTCATGAACTTAATACACTAGATGCATGCTGGATAGCGGTCGATGTGTGGAGTAATAGTAGTAGATGCAGAAAGTATCGGTCTACTTGTCTCAGACGTGATGCCTATATGTATGATCATTGCCTTAGATTTCTTCATGACTTTGCGCGGTTCTATCAATTGCTCGACAGTAATTCGTTCACCCACCGTAATATTTTCTATCATGAGAGAAGCCTCTAGTGAACACTATGGCCCCCGGGTCTACTTCACATCATATTTTCAGCATTACACTTTTACTTTGTTGCACTTTCCGCCTTCAGATCTCACCTTGCAATCAATCGTGAAGGGACTGACAACCCCTTTGTAGCGTTGGGTGCAGGTTTGCTATTTTTGCGCACGTACTTTGGAGACTTGCCTTGATACTCCTACTGGATTGATACCTTGGTTCTCAAACTGAGGGAAATATTTACTGCTGTTTTGCTGCATCACTCTTTCCTCTTCAAGGGAAAGACCAACGCAAGCTCAAGAGGTAGCAAGAAGAATTTATGGCGCCATTGCCGGGGAGTATCAAGTCAAGAATAGTCTTCCTCCAACGTGTCAATTTCTGGCATCGGGGACTGTTCTAAGTGAACCTTATCCAAGTAACTGTCGCA
The DNA here is from genome assembly GCF_904849725.1 of Hordeum vulgare subsp. vulgare. Classification (NCBI taxonomy): domain Eukaryota; kingdom Viridiplantae; phylum Streptophyta; class Magnoliopsida; order Poales; family Poaceae; genus Hordeum; species Hordeum vulgare. Next base: position 61,628,453 of record NC_058521.1, on the reverse strand, counting down.
AACTCATCTCTTGCATTTACCTTTTTTTGCCTCTCATTTTCCTCTCCCCCACTTCTCAAAAACAAAAATTACAAAAATATTTGCCTTTTTGGTCGCCCTTTTCTTTCGCTTGCTTTTTGTTCGCTTGTGTGCTTGTCTACTTGCTGAAGTCACCATGACTGAAAACACCAAACTTTGTGACTTCTCGAATACTAATAATAATGATTTTATTAGTACTCCGATTGCTCCCGCCACTAGTGCGGAATCATACAAAATCGATGCTGCTTTGCTGAATCTTGTTATGAAAGAGCAATTTTCCGGCCTTCCTAGTGAAGATGCCGCATCCCATCTTAATACCTTCATTGAGTTACGCGATATGCGAAAGAAGAAATATGTGGATAATGATGTGATTAAACTGAAGCTATTTCCGTTCTCATTGCGAGATCGAGAAAAACTTGGTTTTCATCTTTGCCCAAAAATAGTATTGATTCTTGGAACAAGTGCAAAGATGCTTATATATCCAAGTATTTTCCATCGGCTAAGATTATCTCTCTCCGTAATGATATCATGAATTTTAAGCAACTAGATCATGAACATGTTGCACAATCTTGGGAGAGAATGAAATTGATGATTAGAAATTGTCCTGCTCATGACTTGAGTCTGTGGATGATTATACAAATTTTCTATGCTCGTTCGAATTTTGCCTCTAGAAATATCTTGGATTCCGCCTCCGGTGGAACTTTCATGGAAATCACACTAGGAGAAGCCACTAAACTCCTAGACAATATCATGACAAACTAGTCCCAGTGGCACACTGAAAGGTCACCTACTAGTAAAAAAGTGCATGCTATAGAAGAAATTAAATCTTTGAGTGCTAAGATGGATGAGTTAATGAAATTTTTTGCTAGTAAAGGTGCTCCTTTAGATCCAAATTATATGCCCTTGTCTTCCTTGATTGATAGTAGCAATGAGAGCTCGGACGTTAATTTTGTTGGTAGGAATAATTTTGGCCACAACAATGCTTTTAGAGGTAACTATATTCCTAGGCCCTTTCCTAGTAATCCCTCTAATAACTTTGGCAATTCCTACAACAATGCTCATGGAAATTACAAAAAATTACCCTTTGATTTATAGAGTAATATTAAAGAGTCTATCAACTCGCAAAAGATTTTCAAAGCATCCATAGAAGAAAAACTACTCAAAATTGATGACTTGGCTAGGATCGTTGATAGAATGTCTCTTGATATTGATGCTTTGAAAGTGAGATGTGCTCCTCCCAAGATCAATATGGATGAAACTTTGAAAGCTATGCGTGTTTCCATGAATGAGAGTAAAGAAAGAACCACCCAAATTCGTGCTAGACATGAATGGCTTAAAAAGGCGTGTTCTCGTGATGAGAATCACGAAGATCTCAAAGTGCTTGGTGTGACTCCTATTGAATCCTTGTTTTCTAATGTCAAACCTAATGATGATGGGTCTGGATATGAATCCACTATGGTGGAGCAATGCCCCAATGATTCGGAGTCTATCCATCTTGATGCTAAAAACATTGAAAGTGGAGTAGAGGATATAAAAACTTTGAGTAGTAATGAAACTACTACTTTGGATTTCAAGGAATTCAATTATGATAGTTGCTCTTTGATTGACTGTATTTCCTTGATGCAATCCATGCTAAACTCTCCACACGCTTATAGCCAAAACAAGGCCTTTACCGATCATATCGTCGACGCTATGATGAAATCTCTTGAAGAGAAACTTGAGTTGGAAGTTTATATTCCTAGAAAGATTCATGATGAGTGGGAACCTAATATCAAGATCAAAATAAAAAAACTATGAATGCAATGCTTTGTGTGATTTGGGTGCTAGTGTTTCCGCTATTCCACAGTCTTTATGTGATGTTCTAGGCTTCAATGAGATTGATGAGTGCTCTCTTAATTTGCATCTTGCGGATTCTACTGTTAAGAAACCTATGGGAAGGATCAATGATGTTCTTATTATTTCCAATAGGAACTATGTACCCGTAGATTTCATTGTGCTTGATATTGATTGCAATCCGACATGTCCTATCATTCTTGGTAGACCTTTCCTAAGGATTATCGGTGTGGTCGTCGATATGAAGGAAGGGAATATTAGATTTAAATTTCCATTAAAGAAGGGCATGGAACATTTCCCTAGAAAGAAAATAAGATTTCCTTATGAATCCATGATGAGGGCTACTTATGGTTTGAGCACCAAAGACGATGGTACGTGATTCTATCGCCTTATGCCTAGCTAAGGGCATTAAACAATAGCGCTTGTTGGGAGGCAACCCAATGAATTTATATTTGCTTTTTGTTTTCTGTTTTGTTGCGTCCACACCATCATAATTCTGTTATGATTCTGTTTTTTGTGTTTCTTTTTGTGTTTGTGCCAAGTAAAACCTTTATGACTAGTTTTGGTGATGGTTGTTTGATCTTGCTGAAAAAGACAGAAACTTTTCGCTCACGAAATTATTTTTCATTTTTATCCAAAAAGAGATTTTGAGTTGATTCTTTTTGCTGCTGGTTGATATGCCAATTTCCCAAATTGTAGTAATTGATCAGAAGTTTTGAGATAACATAAGTATATGAAGCATATAGATTGCTACACGCTGGTCTGTTTTTGACAGATTCTGTTTTTGTTGTGTTGATTGCTTATTTTGATGAAACTATGGATAGTATCGGGGGGTACTAGCCATGGAAAAGTGAGAACACAGTAATATAACACCAATATAAATGGAAATCAAGTTTTCTACAGTACCTAAAGAGTTGGTAGTTTGTTTTCTTATGCTAATGATATCACGAGTTTCTGTTTAAGTTTTGTGTTGTGAAGTTTTCAAGTTTTGGGTGATGTTCTCATGGACAATGGGATAAAGAGTGGAAAGAGCTCAAGATTGGGGATGACCAAGGCATCCCAAGCCAAATTCAAGGATACCAAAAAGCCTAAGCTTGGGGATGCCCCGGGAAGGCATCCCCTCTTTCGTCTTCAATCCATCGGTAACGTTACTTGGAGCTATATTTTTATTCACCACATGATATGTGTTTTTCTTGGAGCATCGTGTATTATAGGAGTCTTTTCTATTTGCTGTGTCACAATCATCCTTGCTGCACACCTTTTTGAGAGAGACATGCACTCATCGTGATTTTGCTAGAATACTCTTTGAGCTTCACTTATATCTTTTGAGTTAGGCAATTTAGCTCGCATGTTCTTCACTTATATCTTTTTGAGATAGATAACTTTGCTCTAGTGCTTCACTTAGATCTTTTTAGAGCACGACGGTGTCATATTTTGGAGAAATAAGAACTCTCGATCTTCACTTGTATCTTTTTGAGAGTGCTCCCTTTGAGTAGCTTGGTAATTGGCTTGTGCTATGAAAGTAGTCCTAAAGATAGGCATCCAAAGAGGATATAATAAAAACTTCCATATTCATGTGCATTTATTAGTGAAGAGAAGTTTGATTCATCTCAATTAGTTTTGAGACATGGATATGGTAATATTAGAGTTATGTTAGTAGGGTGTTGTGAATCTAGAAATACTTGTGTTGAAGTTAGTGATTCCCATAGCATGCACGTATGGTGAACCGCTATGTTTGGAAGTCGAAGCATAATTGATTTATTGATTGTCATCCTTTTGTTGCGGCCGGGATCACGTGATGGTTAACACCTACCAACCCTTCCCCTAGGAGTATGCGTTTAGCACTTTGTTTTGATTACTAATAAAAACTTTGGCAATAAGTATATGAGTTCTACATGACTAATGTGAGTCCATGGTATAGATGCACTTTCACCTTCCACCATTGCTAGCCTCTCTAGTGCCGCGCAACTTTTGCCGGTGCACAAACCCACCATATACCTTCCTCAAAATAGCCACCATACCTACCTATTATGACATTTTCATAGCCATTCCGAGATATATTGCCATGCAACTCCCACCGTTCCGTATCATGACATGTGCTGTCACTTTCATATCGCCATTGCATGATCGTAAGATAGCTAGCGAGACGTTTCAACGTCATACGCTAAGCTAGATCGTTGCACATCCCGGTACACTCCTGGAGGCATTTCCTATGGAGTCATCATTGTTCTAAGCAATGAGTTGTGAGTAAATAAAAGTGTGATGATCATCATTATTCGAGCATTGTCCCATGTCAGGAAATAAAAAAAGAGAGGCCAAATTTGCCCACAAAAACATAATATGGAAAGAGGGCAAAGAGCCCGAACAAAAAAAATGAGAGAAAAAGAGAGAAGGGACAATGCTACTATCTTTTTCCACACTTGTGCTTCGAAATAGCACCATGTTCTTCATGATAGAGAGTCTCTTGGTTTGACACTTCCATATACTAGTAGGAATTTTCGTTATATCACTTGGCTTGTATATTCCAATGATGGGCTTCCTCAAAATTTCCCTAGGTCTTAATGAGCAAGCAAGTTGGATGCACACCCACTAGTTCTTCTTTTGAGCTTTCACATGCTTATATATTGACGGGCCTTCTTTTGAGCTTTCTCGTGCATCCGTTGCATGGTAAACCCTACTCATTGACATTGATATATATTGACGGGCATCTCCATAGCCCTTTGATGCGCCGAGTCAATGTGACCATCTCCTCCTTTTTGCCTCACAACCTCCACCACACTCTATTCCACCTATAGTGCTATATGCATGGCTCACGCTCATGTATTGCGTGAGAGTTGAAAAAGTTTGAGAAAGTAAGAGTGCGAAAACAATTACTTGGCCAATACCGGGGTTGTGCATGATTTAAATTCGTTGTGTGGGGACGATGGATCATAGCCAGACTATATGATTTTGTAGGGATACCTTTCTTTCGCCTTGTTATTTCGAAAGTTCATGATTACCTTGCTAATTTTCTTGAAGTATTATTGTTTTCATGTCAATAGCAAACTATTGTTTTGAATCTCACGGATCTAAACATGGATGCCACAAGAAAGAAGTTACAAAGGACAAATAAGTTAGGTAGCATTCCACATCAAAAATTCAGTCTTTATGACTTCCCTACTCGAGGACGAGCAGGAGTTAAGCTTGAGGATACTTGATACGTCTCCAACGTATCTATATTTTTTGATGGTTCCATGCTATTATCTTGTCATCTTTGGATGTTTTGTATGCATGAATATGCTATTTTATATCTTTTTTGGGACTAACCTATTAACTCAGTGCCAAGTGCCACTTCCTGTTTTTTCTGTGTTTTTGACCCTTTTCAGAGGAGAATATTGAACGGAGTCCAAACGGAATAAAACCTGCGGAATGATTTTTTCCATAACAGAAGACACGCAGGAGACTTGAGAACCAAGGCAAGGGACCTCGGAGGAGGTCACAAGCCACCCAGGCCCGACCTAGGGGGGAGGGGCTAGCAGGCATGTGGCCCCCCTGTTGGGGATATTACCTGTTAATAACCCGCTCTAGTTGGGCCGGGTCATCAAATCGGGCGATTCATCTGAGCGTGGTTCGGGCCTTGGCCTGGCAAGACCGAAGGTTGTATGGCGGTTTATAATTTCCGGAAGGTATCCAAGCTTTGGAATATGGCGACTTGGAGATCGTAGAGGTCACGATTTGTAGAAAGGAAAGTAACCTTGTAAACCCTAGGGATTCGACCTGTATATAAAGGCGAGTCCCAGGGAAGAAGAGGACAAGTTAGAAACCATCGAGTGCTAGGTCTGGCGAGTTACGCCCTCCTTGTAATCGAAACTCCATCAATACAACTCAAAGCAAGACGTAGGCCTTTACCTCCTCACGAGGGGCTGAACCTAGGTAAATCGCCGTCTCTCTCCTGTTCAACCCCTTTGAGTCGCCACCAACGTGCGATGGCTCCCGTACTAAGTCCTTTCACGAGGACATCTGCCGTGACAAAACCCCGACAATTGGCGCCCACCGTGGGGCCTACGCATGGTGGAGTTGAGTTCTCAAAGGGATCCCTACCAGGGTTTGGGAGTTACGCGACGGGGCTCATGACCCGGAGCCGCCGTGGGAAGATCTACATCGACAACCGGCAATGGGGACCCAAGGCGGATTCGATCGAATCTGGCTATAGGGTCCCCTTCGGCAAGATCAACATCTTCATCGGCATGATCGGATCGTCCGTGCCTGAGCCGGACATCTCCACCGACATCGTCGAGCCGGCCAGATACGTCCGCCTAGTGGTGACGCCGAATCTGACTCGCCCGGTCTTTGTTGGGTTCATGCAGGGATCGGAGGAACCGGAACACTCGGCGTCCCAGGAAACTACACCAGTCAACACTGATGACGAATGATCCATGGGCGATTCAGATTCAATCCGGTCTCTACATGGGGATTGTCTTGGGGGCTTGTCGCTGGCCATGGACCCCGAAGTCCTTGATTGAACCCGTCGCCAGATCGCCATTTATATGGCGGGGGCGACTCAACCCTCGGAAAACCCAACGGGAGGCGATGGAACCGGCGAGACGTCTAGAAGCCCGACCGCTGTCTTGGTGGAGTTAGCGGCGGAAATCACAAGGCTGATGGCGACTCCCCTCACACCGGAAAACCAGGAAGAAGTAAGCGCGGAGTTGGCGAAACTCAGAGAAGCAGTAGCAAAGGCTCATCAGGATGCCGAGGAGGAGTCCGCTAGGATCGAGACCCGGCAAGCTCAAATTGCGGCCGAAAGAACTCGCTTAAATACTGGCAACTGGCGGCTCGAAAGACACCAGCGCGCATCCGACGCCGTCCATCAACAGAGACACCAAGGTCGCCTGCCCCCTGATCTCAACCCGACCCGCCAGTTCGATACTCCACGAACTCCTGGGGCGGGAGCCGCCCCGGGCGGAGGACCGGGTCAACTGCCTCACCCGCCGGCTCAGCCAATTGAGGATCGCATTCCCCGATTCTGGACGCCTCAAGGTCACTTTTCCAACCCGGTGGACAACGTCCTTGCCGCAACTCGCCATTTGGAATATCTTCTGATTCACGGCAACACTCCTGCCGAGATAGAAGCAAGGAACACCATTGAGATGTTGAAGACGGCGGTGGTTCAAAACGCCCAATTCTCACATAGCCTAGATAGACTGCATTCCACTCCCCAGGCAAGTTATACCAGGAGTCGGCCAGAGGACCAGTCCGCCGTAAACAGCGGGCCGCTACCCGTCCCTCAGGACAACCCGCCTGATCATCAGAACCCGCCGGGCCGGGAACCCCCGAACATCCAAGTTGCCCCGGCCCCTCTTATCGGGAGCGGTGGGCGAGTGGGGGTGCCGTGCTTGGCCCCCGCCCTTCTCAACGAACGAATGCCCAAGGATTTTAAGGGACCAAGAAAGGTGCCTAACTACACCCCGGACCTTGAGCCGGCATCGTGGGTCGAGAGCTATGAAATCGCCATGGACATGCTCGACGTAAATGAGGCAGTCTGCGCCAGATACTTCACGATGATGCTCGAGGGGTAAGCACGTACTTGGTTAAAAAACTTACCCCCCAACTCCATCCAGACCTGGGCCAAATTGAAAGAGCGATTCATCAAAAAGTTCCGAGGAACCTGCAAACGTCCAATGACGATCGTCGATCTGCAGCAGTGCGTTCAGCGCCCTGATGAGTCGGCCCACCATTGGTCACGGCGGGTTGCGGAATCGTCAGATGGCATTACGGCGGCTCAGGCTGTGTTGATCCTCGAGCAGAATTGCCATTACGAACCCCTGGTACAAAAATTGGGGCGACTAAAGCGAAAGGTCCAAGACATGGGAGAGCTGATGGATACCCTCACTAGGTACGCTGAAGCGGATGACACCAAAGATCCCGGTGAGGACGATAAAGCTAATTCGCCCAAGAAGGGCGAGTCATCCAAAAATCATACCCGGTTCCAGGGACGTAACCGCCACAATCAAGGAGCCAATGGCAAGCGAAGGCAACAAGAGGTACCTTTGGATTTAGTCGCCAATACCAAGACCAATAGTGGCAACCAACGCCAGAAGAAAAACAGGGGATTTAGTGGTAAGAGGTCGCGTAACTATGAAGAGTTACTCAAGGGCCCTTGCCCACACCATGCCACGGCGGACAGCCCGGCGACTCACTCCTGGGAGAACTGTTTCGTAATGCGGGAGTTTCGGGCGGAGGCGATCAAGAAAAGCCAAAACGATGACCCAGACCAACGGCAGGAGCAGTTTGCTGCACCCAACCAACGACAGAACCCCTTTGGCGGTTTTCCCGAACCAGGGGCTCAGGGAGGCTCGCAGCCAAGCAACGGCCAGTATCCGGTGCATCAGCAGCGGCGGTATAACCCGCCAGGAGCCTTTCAGCAGTCGCCACCACAAGGGGCTCCGCAGGGTCAGGATGACAACGGAGGCTTCCGCAACAATCCCAAATAGTTAAGCAATGGGCAGTATCAAGTTTTCACCACCAACGCTTGCAGACGTGATAAGAAGGTGAGTCACCAGGCGTACAGTGTGTCTGAGCCGGCGCTTCCCAAGTACCTCCACTGGTCTGAACAGACCATATCATGGAGTAGGGAGAATCATCCGCCAAGAGTTGACAATCCTGGCGATTTAGCGTTGGTCGTAGCTCCCCAAGTTGGGGTGTACACCCTGTCCAAAGTGCTGATGGACGGTGGCAGCAGCATTAATATCTTGTATTTTGACACTTTCCAAAGGATGAACCTATTGGAAAAGGACCTGATGCCTTCAACCACGGTTTTCCACGGAATCGTCCTGGGCAAGTCGGCGTACCCCATAGGTCGAGTCAGACTCACAGTGGCATTTGGAACGGCACATAATTACAGGTCCGAGTCGCTGATGTTTGAGGTGGTCAAATTGAAAAGCCCCTATCATGCGCTATTTGGGCGGCCGGCTTATGCCCGTTTCATGGCTCGCCCATGCTATGTTTACCTTGAGCTCAAGATGCCCGGTCCTAAGGGACCTATCACAGTTGATGGGGATAGAAGGATTGCAAAGGAATGGAAGAGGGGGACGCGGCTTATGCGGAAGTCGCCTACGCTGCAGAGGAGCTCAAACATCATCGGGCCAATGTTGACCCGGCGGACATGTCGCCCCTAAACAAGCCAACAACAGATGCTGAGTCGCCCCTCAAGTTCAAACCAACGGATGAACCTAAAACAATCGATTTCGTTCCCGACGATTCATCCAAGCAGTTCACCATTGGGACGGGTCTGGATCCCAAATAGGAAAGCGCGCTCATCGAATTCATCCGTGAGAATTGGGACATCTTCGCAAGGAAACCTTCTGACATGCCTGGTGTGTCGAGAGAATTCGCTGAGCACCATCTTAATGTTGACCCAAAGGCAAAACCTATCCAGCAGTATCTTCGCAGGTTTAACGAGGAGCGACGCAAGGCGATCGGGGAAGAGGTCGCCCGTCTCTTAGCCGCCGGATTCATCGTAGAAGTTTTCCACCCGAAGTGGTGGCTAACCCGGTTTTGGTACTCAAGAAGAACGGTACCTTCCGTATGTGCATTGATTACACGGACCACAACAGAGCTTGTCCGAAAGATCCTTTCGCTCTTCCCCGCATCGACCAGATCATTGACTCGGTGGCGGGATGCGAACGATTGTGCTTTTGGACGCCTACTCTGGATATCACCAGATCAAGATGGCCGTGGAGGATCAAGAGAAAACAACTTTTATAACCCCCTTTGGGGCTTTTTGCTATTTGTCCATGCCTTTTGGACTCAAGAGTGCGGGGGCGACTTATCAACGCTGCATCCAGAATTGCCTCCGCAACCAAATCGGTCGCAACGCCCACGCCTATGTCGACGATATTGTGATCAAAACCCGCCAGGGGGAGATGCTACTGGAGGATCTCAAGGAGACTTTCGATAATCTGCGGGTATATCAGATGAAGCTGAATCCCACCAAGTGTGTTTTTGGTGTTCCTGCAGGGAAATTGTTGGGCTTCCTGGTGTCTAAGCGTGGCATTGAAGCTAACCCGGACAAAATCAAAGCAGTTACATCCCTTGGAAAGACGACAAATGTTAATCAAGTTCAACGACTAGCGGGTCGCATTGCGGCTCTAAGTGGCTTCGTAAGCCGCCTGGGAGAAAAGGCGATTCCTCTTTATCAATTACTAAAGAAATCTGACCAGTTTGTTTGGACAAATGAGGGAGACGAGGCGCTCGAAGCTTTGAAACGACAGCTCGTCAACCCGCCCGTCCTGGCCGCCCAGACTGAGAAAGAGCCCATGCTTCTGTATATTGCGGCAAACTCCAAAGCAGTAAGTGTGTTAGTGGTCGTTGAGAGAAAGGAGGAAGGGAAGGAGTACCCAGTGCAACGCCCGGTGTATTTTATTAGAGAAGTGCAAACCCTTTCCAAGCAACGGTACCCAAATTGGCAGAAGTTAGTGTATGGGGTGTTTATGGCGAGTCGGAAACTTAAGCATTATTTCCAAGAACATCCTATGACAGTGGTTAGTTCTGCCCCCCTCGGGGACATCATCCAGAATCGGGAGGCAACAGGGCGAATTGCCAAGTGGGCGATTGAACTTGGGCCGCATCACGTACGATACACCCCCCGCACAGCCATCAAGTCTCAAGCCTTAGTTGATTTCGTCAATGACTGGACCGAGTTGCAGGCCCCGGAGGACATGCCTGATCTTACATACTGGACTATTTATTTTGATGGATCCAGACAGCTGGAAGGATCGGGGGCTAGTGTGGTATTGGTATACCCTCAAGGAGATAAATTCTTTTATGTCCTCCGACTCATGTTTCCGTGCACTAACAATGCTGCGGAATACGAAGCTTTGCTTCACGGCTTGCGACTCGCCAAGGAGATGAATCTGACGCGAGTCAGATGTTTTGGCGACTCTGATTTAGTGGCGCAGCAAGTTTCAGGTACCTCGGATTCTCGGGACCCCGTGATGGCGGCTTACAGAAGGGCTGTGTCTGACGTGGCGGGTCATTTTCATGGTTATCAGGTTGACCACATTGATCGGCGCCTCAACGAGGTAGTTGACGCCCTTTCACGTCTTGGTTCCCAGCGAAAGCCAGTGCCTCCCAATGTTTTTCTGGATATTTTGCATAAACCATCCGTGAGTTTACCATCGGAGGAAGAGTTGGCAATACTGGATCCTGAGTCTCAGTTCGTGGCGGCTCTCCACGTCACGCCGGATTGGGTTCTTCCCTATTTGGCTTATCTCACCCGAGGCGAGTTACCAACAGACGAAGTTTCGGCCCGTCAAATCGTTCGACGGAGCAAATCCATGGTGATCATCAATGGCGAATTATATAAGCGGAGCGCCTCTGGAGTTTTGCAACGACGCGTTTCCTCCGAAGAAGGATGCATAATCTTAAATGACATTCATTCCGGAGACTGTGGGCATCATGCCGGGTCACGTTCTTTGGTGTCAAAAGCATTCCGTCATGGTTTCTTTTGGTTGACGGCTCATGCAGATGGAGAAGAGATAGTTCGTCGGTGCGAGGGATGCCAGCGTTATGGACGACAGGCTCATGTGCCGGCTCAAGAACTAAGAATGATTCCCATCACTTGGGCTTTTGCGGTCTGGGGGTTAGACATGGTTGGCCCCTTTAAAATGTCATCCAACAAGAAAACCCATTTGCTGGTGGCGGTTGATAAGTTCACCAAGTGGGTTGAGGCGGAACCTATTGGAACTTGCGATGCGGAGACCGCGGTCTAGTTCTTGAAGAAGCTGATGTTCCGGTTTGGATATCCACACAGTATCATTACTGATAATTGTACTAACCTGTCCCAAGGGGCGATGCAGGAGTTTTGCCGTCGAGAACATATCCGGCTTGATGTTTCTGCGGTTGCTCACCCACAATCTAATGGGCAGGCGGAACGGGCGAATTAGGAGGTTTTACGAGGAATCAAGCCCCAACTCATGGTTCCCCTGGAGAAAACCCCAGGACGTTGGGTCGAAGAATTGCCTTCAGTACTGTGGAGCATCCGGACCACCCCGAGCCGGTCCACAGGTTTTACCCCTTTCTTTCTGGTCTACGGAGCAGAAGCCGTTCTTCCTACTGACATAAGGCATGACCCGCCTAGAGTCGCCGCATATGTGGAGAAAGACAACGAACTGGCGCGTCAAGACTCCTTGGACGCCTTAGAGGAGGCACGTGACTTGGCTGCGGCCCGTTCGGTCATCTATCAGCAGGATCTACGGTGTTATCACAACCGTCGGGTTAAGAGCCGGACCTTTCAGGAAGGCGACTTAGTTCTTCGGTTGATACAAGATCGTGCTGGCATGCATAAGTTGTCACCGCCATGGGAAGGGCCGTTCGTCATCAGCAAAAATCTTCACAACGGTTCTTATTATCTGGTGGATCTCCGGCCTAACCGGCCAACCACGGAGGCTGAGTCAACTCGCCCCTGGAATATTGCCCACTTGCGGCCTTATTACACTTGAGCTCTAAAGCTCTGCATTTTGTAAGTTTTTCAGTTTCATTATGAAGTAATAAAATTAAAATGCTTCCCGACTTGGGGGCTTCCTTATTGAGATCAATTTTATCATCTTGTCGCGACCTTATGAGCCGACGAAATCATTATCATCTAGGGTGCGCGCTTGAGCTTTCTGACTCGCCCCATCCTGTCGCGACCTTATGAGCCGACGAAACCATCATCTAGGGTGGCGCTTGAGCTTTCTGACTCGCCCCATCCTGTCGCGACCTTATGAGCCGACGAAACCATCATTTAGGGTGGCGCTTGAGCTTTCTGACTCGGCCCATCCTGTCGTGACCTTATGAGCCGACGAAACCATCATCTAGGGTGGCGCTTGAGCTTTCTGACTCGCCCCATCCTGTCGTGACCTGATGAGCCGACGAAACCATCATTTAGGGTGGCGCTTGAGCTTTCTGACTCGCCCCATCCTGTCGCGACCTTATGAGCCGACGAAACCATCATCTAGGGTGGCGCTTGAGCTTTCTGACTCGCCCCATCCTGCCGCGACCTTATGAGCCGACGAAATCATTATCATCTAGGGTGGCGCTTGAGCTTTCTGACTCGCCCCATCCTGTCGCGACCTTATGAGCCGACGAAACCATCATCTAGGGTGGCGCTTGAGCTTTCTGACCGCCCCATCCCGTCGCTACCTTATGAGCCTACGAAACCATCATCTAGGGTGCGCGCTTGAGCTTTCTGACTCGCCCCATCCTGTCGCGACCTTTTGAGCCGACGAAACCATCATCTAGGGTGCCGCTTGAGCTTTCTGACTCGCCCCATCCTGTCGCGACCTTATGAGCCGACGTAACCATCATTTAGGGTGGCGTTTGAGCTTTCTGACTCGCCCCATCCTGTCGCGACCTTATGAGCCGACGAAACCATCATCTAGGGTGCGCGCTTGAGCTTTTTGACTCGCCCCATCCTGTCGCGACCTTATGAGCCGACGAAACCATCATGTAGGGTGCGCGCTTGAGCTTTCTGACTCGGCCCATCCTGTCGCGACCTTATGAGCCAACGAAAACATCATCTAGGGTGCGCGCTTGAGCTTTCTGACTCGCCCCATCCTGTCGCGACCTTATGAGCCGACGATATCATTCTTGGGTGGCGTTTGAGCTTTCTGACTCGCCCCATCCTGTCGCGACCTTATGAGCCGACGAAATTGCTATTTTTTATTTACCTTCCTGGCACTGCCACAAGGTTTTCCAAACTTTTTTCTGATTCATCTTGAAATATTTGTTATCACTTATTATTCATTAAGATGATTTCACATATGTTTTTCAAGCTTAGAACAGGTTGATGATCAAAATCACTTTATCCATGGCGGATTAAGCATTATAAAGAATTTTCAAACGACGGATCCAGTATTTCAAATAGCCTTAAGGGCGACATAAGGATTCTCTTTGAAGGTATCATAAAAGCAGTACCGATTCCTAAAGGAGACCTATTACATGGCTCTTAGGGCCAAATCAATGAAGTTTATTCTGCTGACGCCCTTGGATCGTTTTGCTGTGAGCTTTGGCCAACCTCAATTTGCAAGTCGCCCAGTACCTAGTTACACTTGGCCAGAGCTGCAAAGTCATCTTCATCGGTAAGGATTGATGAAAGATCTGCGTCCAAGTCAAAAGGGTTCTTGGGTCGCCGTGGAGTTAAGCTGGTCATCACAAAGGTTGGCGGGTTGACCTTCTTGTTCTTACTATCATAAGCAACCTGGTACTTTGATAAGTCCAGACTTGCAGCAAGTTGAGTCGCTGCCAGCCGGGAGTCCTTGACGACACGGTGGTAGTCCTCTTCGGCGAATTCTGACCCGTCATCCTTGAGTTGAGGAAAGCCCGCCGCTACTTCTTCTGGGTTGATCTCTGGAGCATACGCCAAGCAGCGACTTAATGTATTCAGCACTCCCTTCCGGGCGGCCGACCGAGTCAACTCGCCAATCTGGGGAGGAAGCGTGGATAGGCAGCCAAGCATCTTCTTTATGGAGGTTATAGGCTCCTTGGCGCCCATCACTGCTTTCAAAGTCAGTACACTGCCGGTATACAACTGCTCTGTCAGCGTGTAAATCGCCTTCAGCATCAGCACGCAATCATCCCGAAGGTTGGCGGCTCTCGGATCTGTACAAGGGGGTAATGATAATCAGCGACTCAAGATAAGAGTTATTTGTTTAAAAAGGTCAAAGATTTGAGTATTTTACCAAAGACGGCTTGCGCCATGTTTGAGATATGACGTTTCAAACCGAACAGCTCTTGTTGCACAGTAGCTAGCTTGGCTTCAGCTTTCTCTGCTCGTTTTGTTGAAGCATCTTGGTCAGCTTGAGCCCTTTTTAAATCGGCTTTTAGTTTTTCCATCTCAGCTAAGACCAGTTGATACTTCTCCTCCGATTTGGTTCGGGAATCCTGCTGATCAGATAAGTTTTTCTTCAAGTTGCCAAGTGCTGATTTAGTCTGGATAAGAGTTTCCTGTTGAAGTACATGATAAGGGGCAAGTCTCAGAACTATTGCAAGCAATATCCCTGACACTTGGGGGCTAATGTATAATTTTTTCAGACAAAATCATACAGTATCGATACCCGGCTCATCTTTTTACTGATGACCCGGCCCTTGGGGGTTACTGGTCGAAAGTTTTTCTAGTGATCAAGACCCGGCTCATCTTTTTACTGATGACCCGGCCCTTGGGGGTTACTGGTCAAAAGTTTTTCTAAGTGATCAAGACCCGACTCATCTTTTTACTGATGACCCGGCCCTTGGGGGTTACTGGTCGAAAGTTTTTCTAGTGCTCAAGACCCGGCTCATCTTTTTACTGATGACCTGGCCCTTGGGGGTTAATGGGGATAATATAGTATATAACAAAACGTACCTCATGTTTATTTTTTAGCATCCGAAGCAGGCTTTTATCCATCTCATAACTCGCCTCCAGGCGACTTGCAAAACCAAAGCAAAGTTCTTTGAATTCCAGATGTTCATATTCAGAAAGCTTAGCCTTGGAGAGTCCAGACTCAGGAACGGTTTGAGATGATGATGGCACATGCTCTGATAAAACCGCTGTGGCCGGTTTGGAGTAGCTGGTACCAGTGATAATTACAGCGTCCGGGTCTTCTGCTGTTGTCAATGGACTTGGCGGCTTGGGGGCATCCATTGTTTCCTTGGGCGAGCTAGGAGGATCCATTTGATCCTCAGGCTTGTCTTGGTCCGGGTTATCTAGGATCGGCGCCGGCTCTTTGATGGTCTCTGAGATTATGATAGGAGTTGACCCGCTAGTTTTCCTCTTCTTCGTCTGTGCCCTGAAAGAGGGAAGAGGCACGTTTAAGGACTAAAAATTTATCACCATCAGATTCAAAGTAAAATTATCAAAGGACTTACCCAGGGACACGGATCATTGGCGGAAGTGTCGACATTACTGAGTCGCCAGATGTAGGAGGAGAATTCTGCAAGAATTATACGTCAAATATATAGGCGGGTTACAGATGCGATCCAAAGAAACATGAAGAAGTGTTGTTCATGGGTACCTCATTTGGCTTTCTCTTGTTATTTGTTGGTAAGCCGGACACCAGATCACCGGAGTGACTTCGGGTCTTGCGATTTGAAGTATATTGTGCATTCTTCAGAAGAAAATTTGGGTCCAAACAAGCATTTGGATGTGAGAAGGGAACTTTCCCACAAATTCGCGTGGCCGGCTTAGGTGGAGAAGGAGATGAATCGGAGGAAACAGAAATTACCTCTACGGAATCCTCCTGGCTTTCGTTGTCTTCATTCTATTCAAGAGAGGCAGAGACATAAATACAAAGTTAACAGTAGTGGATGGCGAGTGAAAAGAGGATAGGTTTTTACCTCTGAAGGTGCGTCGCCGACTTGAGATTCATCGGCTTCGGATGGCTCGGCCACGGCAGCTTTGCCCTTGCCCTTGGTTTTCTTATTTGGGGGTGGCTTAGCTTGCTTCATGGCTGGCTTTTTGGGCTTCTTGGACCAAAATTTATCACCTTTCTGGAATGGCATATGTTATAAAAGGCCACAATTCGAATGAAACATAAGGAGTAAAGAAAAAAGCGGGTTAAAGTTGCTTACCTTGGGCGCCGGATTAATCTTACAGAAGGGTTTGAGGCCGATTTGGCCGCATTTTTGCGCAGGCTCGCCGGTCAGCTTCTTGATGATGGTGACAATATCATTTTCCGTTAAAGCCGTGCGGAAATAACATTGAGGATGATCTAAGGTGCCGTCAAATTCGCACGTTAACCCGTCCCGGCGACTTAAAGGGAGGATGCGCCATTCGACCCAGCAGCGGATCAAGTCGACCCCAGTAAGGCCGTTGTTTGTCAAAGATCTTAACTCGGACAATACTGGGATGAAATCTGATTCCTCCTCTTCTGTGAGCTGGTCCGGAAGCTTGAAATTCGTTGGAAGGCAATCTTCCCTATAGCCCAGAAGCTTGTTTTCGCCTGCAGGCGAGGTCTCTTGACAATAGAACCAAGACTCACCCCAGCCTTTGGGATGGCTTGGCATGGCGAGTGAGGGAAATAGGCTATCCCTGCGGCGCTGAACATTTACACCACCAAGTTCCAGGCTGGGGCCGTTGTGAAATTCCGTTTGGCGATTTAAGTGGAAAAAGTACCATAATAAGGGAACTCAGGGTTCCATCCGTAGGTAAGCCTCACAAAACACTTGGAACTGGCATAGGTTACTTATCGAATTGGGCCCTAGATCCTGGAGGCGGACGTTCATGAAAGCCATGGCATCTCTAAGGAACTTCGATCCGGGCGGCTTAAAACCCCACTCAAGGTGTTCGACGAAAACAACTATCTCCCCTTCTTTGGGATTGGGGATTTCCTCTCCGAACCCGGTACGCCAACCGATAACATCCTAAGGGTCCAAATTCCCGTTTTCACATAATCCTCTAGTATGGTATCATTGACCTTGGTAGGGAGCCAGTCACTTTTGAAGATGGTGCCCATGCTACAAAGGAGTAAAGTACGGGTGAATTTACACGCTTGAACATCTATCGTAAGAGGTGAAATAAGTTCATTTGACTCGCCAAGTAATTTGTCCGCGGACTGAGGAGAAATCTTGACCCGCCATATAAAGATCCAAGTCAGGTTGCTATGGCGACTTACGAAGTTTGGCTACTCACAAGAGTTGTGTCTTAAAGCGTTGGAGACATTTGTTCAAAATGGTGAAGTGTGAAGAGTACAAACAGCTTTTACGCAACGAGCGGTAAATTATGGATCTACTGGACAACCGAAAATAAATGAGGAAAATGACTGGATACGGCAACTTACAACCAGGATGAGATAATGTTGTTGGTTTGATGAAATATTACTCTAAACATGCAAATCGAGGGCGGATAAGTGAAGGTATTAGAGATATTGGTTTTCTCGTCGTCATCAATACTAACTAATCAAGGATAAGTAACAAATATTCGGGAAGGCATCAAGAACATGGCAGTGATGAACTTAGAAAAGGGATAGGGATCTGCTCTTAAGTAAGCGGTGACCTAACCTGATGGGTTCGGCCGGAGATGGTCGACGGCGACGAAGGCCTTTGGAGGGGCACGAAAATCTCGGTCGAGCGCAGAGATATTCGGCGGCGACGAAGTGTCTCGCAACAACGAGGTGGTCGATGACGGTGAGATGGTCGATGGCGGCGAGCAGCTCGGCCGCGGTAAAGTGCTTGACGATGATAAGACGTTTGGGCGGAACCAAAGCTTTCGGGCGACGACAGGAACTGCGGTCGGCGGCGGAGCTCTCGGAAGGCAATAAGGGTTTCTCGCTGTGATAATGGGGAGAAGGTTGACGAGACTGGTGGGTGGAATGCGCCAGACCTGTCCCCCCACCTATTTAACAGGGAAGGCGCTGGAATCGAGGCGCCGTGAGCGGGAACCGCCGAAGGATAAAAAGATTCGCCATAATGGCGCTCCAAAATTTTTGGGATAGCAATACCAAAGGATCCGTTAGGATTACGTCAGTCTTTTTCGGAATTCAAGGGATAAGAAGATGCCAATGAGAAATGGTTTGGCGATTTAAGTTTTTCCACGACAGATGGCGGGTTAAAGTTTCTGACGTATAGAGAAGGATGAAGAATGAATTGCCTTTAACTGAGCGAAAATATTGGCGTGAAGAGAATTCAAGTCAATCTGGGGCCTAATGTTGGGGATATTACCTGTAAATAACCCGCCCTAGTTGGGCCGGGTCATCAAATCGGGCGATTCATCTGAGCGTGGTTCGGGCCTTGGCCTGGCAAGACCGAAGGTTGTATGGCGGTTTATAATTTCCGGAAGGTCTCCAAGCTTCGGAAGATGGCAACTTGGAGATCGTAGAGGTCAGGATTTGTAGAAAGGAAAGTACCCTTGTAAACCCTAGGGATTCGACCTGTATATAAGGGCGAGTCCCAGGGAAGAAGAGGACAGGTTAGAAACCATCGAGTGCCAGGTCTGGCGAGTTACGCCCTCCTTGTAATCAAAACTCCATCAATACAACTCAAACCAGGACGTAGGCCTTTACCTCCTCACGAGGGGCCGAACCTGGGTAAATCGCCGTCTCTCTCCTGTTCAACCCCTTTGAGTCGCCACCAAGGTGCGATGGCTCGAGTACTAAGTCCTTTCACGAGGACATCTGCCGTGACAAAACCACGACACCCCCTGTGGCTCCCTTGCCCTAGTTCTTCTGCCTATAAATCCCCTAAAAATCTGAAACCACGGAAGAGAGCCACGAAAATACTTTTCCGCTGCCGCAAGATTTTGTCTCCGCAAGATCCCATCAGGAGCATGTTCTGGTGCCCTGCCGGAGAGGGGATTCAGACACGGAGGACTTCTCCATCAACACTATTGCCTCTCCGATGATGCATGAGTACTTCACCATAGATCTTCGGGTCCATAGCTAGTAGCTATATGGCTTCTTCTCTCTCTTGGATCTTCAATACAAAGTTCTCCATGATCTTAATGGAGATCTACCCGATGTAATCCTCTTTTGCGGTGTGTTTGTCGAGATCCGATGAATTGTGGATTTATGATCAGATTATCTATGAATCTTATTTGAGTTTCTTCTAATCTCTTATATGCATGATTTCATATCCTTGTAATTCTATTCGAGTTGTGGGTTTTGTTTGGCCAACCTTATCTATAATTCTTGCAATGGGGGCAGTGCTTGGTTTTGGGTTCATACCATGCGGTGACCTCACCCAGTGACAGAAGGGGTAGCGAGGCACGTATCGTGTTGTTGCCATCAAGGGTAAAAAGATGGGGTTTATATCTATTGCATGAATTTATCCCTCTAAATCATGTCATCTTGCTTAAGGCGTTACTCCGTTTGTCATGAACTTAATACACTAGATGCATGCTCGATAGGGGTCGATGTGTGGAGTAATTGTAGTAGATGTAGAAAGTATCGGTCTACTTGTCTCGGACGTGATGCCTATATGTATGATCATTGCCTTAGATATGGTCATGACTTTGCGCGGTTCTATCAATTGCTCGACAGTAATTCATTCACCCACCGTAATATTTGCTATCATGAGGGAAGCCTCTAGTGAACACTATGGCCCCCGGGTCTACTTCACATCATATTTTTAGTATTACACTTTTACTTTGTTGCAGTTTCCGCCTTCAGATCTCACCTTGCAATCAATCATGAAGGGATTGACAACCCCTTTGTAGCGTTGGGTGCAAGTTTGCTATTTTTGCGCAGGTACTTTGGAGACTTGCCTTGATATTCCTACTGGATTGATACCTTGCTTCTCAAACTGAGGGAAATACTTACTGCTGCTGTGCTGCATCACCCTTTCCTCTTCAAGGGAAAAACCAATGCAAGCTCAAGAGGTAGCAGATACCGACATTAGGAGAATAAGGAGTGGAAATACCCTAAGCTTGGGGATGCCCAAGGCACCCCAAGGTAAGATTCAAGGAAGACCCAAGGGTAATTTTGCTAAAAATGATGTGTGTTTGGGTTAGTTCCATTAAATCATATAAAAGTGCATCAAAACCATACAAAAGTATTGTCATAATGGGTAAATATGGCATCAATACTTCATAAATTATCGATACATCGGAGACGTGTCAGTAGAAAACAAAAAAAATCATAGATGGTAACTCCCACACAACTAACATCAACATATTGTGATCCGGAAGCATCCCGAAGCATTTAAGAGGATCCGGAAGCATTTCAGGAACACAATGAAGACACAATAAAGGTGAGAACCGGATATTTACCAACACTGAGTTGCAGCGAAAGAAGATGAGTTACTATATATCATTGATGAAGTCCCTCCATCCATAGATAAATGATCCTGTTAACCGCCCATGAAAGATCCCTCGAACGAAAGTCCTAAAGCACAACCTCTCTACTTGGTTGCAAGCATGAAGTCTTCACATTGTGACAGCGCTTCGCCGTCTAGAGCTAATCATCATAAGATAATTAGAGGGAGGAGATTAAAACACACCGGGCTTCTAATTACGAGGATTAGAGAATCTAGTTAAAGCTCTAATTGATCAAGTAGAGTTATAACTAGAGAACTAGAGGTGGCTTCAAAACTTGTGTCTCTCAAAGGGTGCAAAACTTCACGTGCAGTCTTCTTGTGCCCCAAGTGGCCTTCCACCTCCTGTACTTTTAAGGCCTATTGATATTAAATTAAATATAAAATTCATATTACTATTTTAACAACCTTTGTTATTAATTTAACCTCTATGAAAATATTTTCCACCTATATATTATTTACTGATAAGACATGGTATTACCCCATAGTCCGTGGAACCCTTTTGGTGACCCCGAAATGCTTCCGGATCCTCTTAAAACTATTTAGAATATTAATGAAACAATTCCAAAAATATGTTATGGTAACTCCCACACAACTAACATCAAAATATTGTGATTACCTTAATCTTGTGACGCCATAAGTTCAGTAACTCATAGACATGAATGAAACCCCTTTGTTAAATCAGGGATATCGGAACCGTGGACATCCATATCGACCCCTAGGAGCACACAAATGATATTCTAGTGAAACTTTGGTTACCATGTGACATTCCATTTTCTTCATGATACTTTACAAAACCTGAGATGAATTGGTATCCTTTTGAGTCATCTACATGTTCAATCTACCGTTATCCTCATTACCGTTTGTGTTCTTCTTTGTCGTTGGTGTGTTCCCGCATCCCAATGACATAGTCACCTATTTCTGGCCATACAATGACAAATGTTGTCACACCGAGAGGGCCTTAAGAATATCTCTTCATTGTCGAAGGAAGAAATCCCACTCTCGAGATATCTAGTCTCTAGTCAAACTTTTCGATGAACCTCTAAGTTGTCATTATGATCACCCAGTTACAAATGACGTGTGAGGAACTCCAAAGCTCATCGTGTTGGAAATATGCCCTAGAGGCAATAATAAATTGGTTATTATTATATTTCCTTGTGCATGATAATCGTTTATTATTGATACATCTGCAATGTATGTGTAATTTTTGATGGTTTCATGTTATTATCTTGTCAAACTTTGGATGTTTTGTATGCCTTTTATATCTTTTGGGGACTAACTTATTCACTCAGTGCCAAGTGCCAGTTCCTGTTTTTTCCATGTTTTTTACCCTTTTCAAAGGAGGATTTTAAACGGAGTCCAAACGGAAGAAAATTTCCGAAAAGATTTTTTCCGGAACAGAAGATACGTAGTAAGCTTGAAAACCAAGGCAGGGAGTCCCGCGGGAGGCCACAAGCCCCCATGGCGCGGCTAGGGGGCCCCACTCCTCCCAGGCTTTTGGGCTCCCTGGGCCTCCCCTGCCCTAGCTCCTTCGCCTATAAATTCCCTAAAATCCCAGAAAAAAATCAAGAGATCAACGAAAACACTTTTTCGCCGCCGCAAGCTTCTGTCTCCGCAAGATCCCATCTGGGCACGTTCTAGTGCCCTGCCAGAGGGGGGATTCGGATACGGAGGGCTTCTTCATCAACACCATGACCTCTTCGATGATGCGTGAGTAGTTTACCATAGACCTACAGGTCCATAGCTAGTAGCTAGATGGCTTCTTCTCTCTGTTGGATCTTCAATACAAAGTTCTCCATGATCTTCATGGAGGTCTATCCGATGTAATCTTCTTTTGCGGTGTGTTTATCGAGATCCTACAAATTGTGGATTTATGATCATATTATCCATGAATCTTATTTTAGTTTCTTTTGATCTCTTATATGCATGATTTCATATCCTTGTAATTCTCTTCGAGCTCTGGCTTTTGTTTGGCCAACTTGATCTATGATTCTTGCAATGGGAGAAGTGCTTGGTTTTGGGTTCATACCGTGCGGTGACCTAACCCAGTGAAAGAAGGGGTAGCGAGGCACGCATCATGTTGTTGCCATCAAGGGTAAAAAGATGGGGTTTTCATCATTGGTTTGAGTTTATCCCTCTACATCATGTCATCTTGCTTAAGGCGTTACTCTGTTCATCATGAACTCAATACACTAGATGCATGCTGGATAGTGGTCGATGTGTGGAGTAATAGTAGTAGATGCAGAAAGTATCGGTCTACTTGTCTCGGACCTGATGCCTATATGTATGATCACTGCCTTAGATATCGTAATGACTTTGCGTGGTTCTATCAATTGCTTGACAGTAATTTGTTCACCCACCGTAATATTTTCGATCCTGAGAGAAGCCTCTAGTGAACACTATGGCCCCCCCAGGTCTACTTCACACCATATTTTCAGCCTTACTCTTTTTGTTCGTTGCACTTTCCGCCTTCAGATCTCACTTTGCAATCAATCTTGAAGGGATTGACAACCCCTTTATAGCGTTGGGTGCAAGCTCTTTTGTGTTTGTGCAGGTACTCTGGACTTGACGAGATTCTCCTACTAGATTGATACCTTGGTTCTCAAACTGAGGGAAATACTTACTGCTCCTGCGCTGCATCAGCCTTTCCTCTTCAAGAGAAAAACCAACGCAAGCCAAGTCTCCATCAACGTGCCAATTTCTGGCGCTGTTGTTTGAGAAGTAGCAATTATCCATGCTATATTTGTATTGATTGGAAACTCAAATACATCTGTGGATACATAGACAACACACTGTCCCTAGTGAGCCTCTAGTTGACTAGCTCGTTGATCAAAGATGGTCAAGGTTTCCTAGAAATAGACAAGTGTTGTCACTTGATAATGTGATCACATCATTATGAGAATGATGTGATGGACAAGACCCAAAATCTGAACATACCATATGATCGTGTCAGTTTATTGCTATTGTTTTCCGCATGTCAATGTATTTGTTCCTATGACCATGAGATCATGCAACTCCCGGACACCGGGGGATTACCTTATGTGTTATCAAACTTTGCAACGTAACTGGGTGATTATAAAGGTGCTCTACAGGTATCTCCAAAGGTGTCTGTTGGGTTGGCATGGATCAAGACTGGGATTTGTCACTCCGTGTGACGGAGAGGTATCTCGGGGCCCACTCGGTAATACAACATCACAACAAGCCTTGCAAGCAATGTGACTAAGGAGTTAGTTACGGGATCTTGTATGACGAAAAGAGTAAAGAGACTTGCCGATAACAAGATTGAACTAGGTATGGAGATACCGACGATCGAATCTCGGGCAATTAACATACCAAAGGACAAAGGGAACAACATACGAGATTAACTGAATCCTTGACATAGAGGTTCAACCGATAGACATATTCATGTAATATGTAGAATATAAGATGGACATCCATGTCCCGCTATTGATTATTGACCGGGGAGTGTCTCAGGTTATGTTTGCATAGTTCTCGAACCCGTAGGGTCTGCACATTTAAGGTTCGGTGACGTTTTGGTATTTTTGAGTTATGTGTGTTTGGTAACCGAAAGTTGTTCGGAGTCCCGGATGAGATACCAAACATGACGAGGAGCTCCGGAATGGTCCGGAGGTAAAGATTGATATATATGAAAGTGATTTTTGAACTCCGGAAAAGTTTGGGACATTTCCGGTAGTGTACCGGAAGTGACGAATGGGTTCTGGGGGTCCACCAGGTGGGCCCGCCCATCCCAAAGGGCCTCATGGGCTGTGGGAGGACGTGGACCATCCCTTAGTGGGATAGCCTAAGCCTCCACTATAGCCCAAGGCAGATTGGAGGTGGCAAGGAAAAAACCTAAGTGGGGAAGGGAGGAATCCTACTAGGAGTAGGATTGGAGGTGGACTCTTCCACCTCCTCCACTTCGGCCGAACCCTTTGAGAGTTTTTTTGGCTGCCTCCTCCCCTCCCTCCCTCCTATATATGCTTGAGGATTTAGAGGGGAGAGCTAACCCTAATTGCCACGTACTCCCTCTACTCCTCTCTAGATCTGTTTCTCCTCTAGTCTAGTTCGGCGGTGCTTAGGCGAAACCCTACTAGATTAGTTCACCACCATCACCACCACGCCGACGTGCTCGAGAACTCATCTACCTGTCCGCCCCTCTTGCTGGACCAAGAATGCGGGGATCGTCATTGAGTTGTACGTGTGCTGAACGCGGAGGTGCCGTCTATTCAACACTAGATCAGGATGGATCATTATGGGATCGCGGGACGGATCATGATGAGATCGCGGGACAGGCTGCAATTTGGATCGCAAAGATGTTCCACTACATCAACCGCGTTATATACGCTTCTCCTTAGCGATCTACAAGGGTATGTAGATTCACTCTCCCCTCTTGTAGATGATCATCACCATGGATCGGTATTGCGTGTGCGTAGGAATTTTTTTGTCTCCCATGCAACTTTCCCCAATAGTGGCTTCATGAGCTAGGTTCGTGTGTAGATGATATCTCGAGTAGAACACAAAAGAGTTTGTGGGCGTCGATATTCAATTTTCTGCCCTCCTTAGTCTTTTCTTGATTCGACGGTATTGTTGGATTGAAGCGGCCGAGACCAACATTACTCGTACACTTACGAGAGTCCGGTTTCATCGACTAACATGAAACTTGTTGCATAAAGATGACTGGTGGGTGCCTGTTTCTTCAACTTTAGTTGAATCAGATTTGACCGAGGCGGTCCTTGGAGAAGGTCAAATAGCAATTTGCATATCACGGTTGTAGCTTTGCGTTAGTAAGATGTGATCATACTAGATACCCATAGCAGCCACGTAAAACATGCAACAACAAATTAGAGGACGTCTAACTTGTTTTTGCAGGGTATGCATGTGATGTGATATGGCCAAAGACATGATATGATGTATTGGATGTATGAGATGACCACGTTGTAATAGTTAAATATCGACTTGCACGTCGATGCTACGACAACCCGCAGGAGCCATAGGGTTGTCTTTAATTATTTTGCGCTTGGATATGCTTTGCTTTATTGCTAGTAGTAGCTTTAGTAGTAACAACATAGTTAGCACTACAACCTCGATGACAGCACAATGGTGGAGATCATGATGATGGAGATCATGGTGTGTCGCCGGTGACGATGGAGATCATGTTGATGCTTTGGTGATGGAGATCAAGAAGCACAAGTTCATGGCCATATCATGTCACTTATGATTTGCATGTGATGTTAATCCTTTTATGCACCTTGTTTTGCTTAGGACGACGACATCATTATAAGATGATCCCTCACTAAAAGTTCAAGATAAAATTGTGTTCATCCCGACTGTGCACCGTTGTGACAGTTCGTCGTTTTGAGACACCACGTGATGATCGGGTGTGATAGACTCAACGTTCACATACAACGGGTGCAAAACAGTTGCACACGCGGAACACTCGGGTTAAATTTGACGAGCCTAGCATGTACAGACATGGTCGGTACACAAGAGACCAAAAGGTCGAGCATGAATCATATAGTTGATATGATCAACATGGAGATTTCACCATTGAAGCTAAACTCAACTCACGTGATGATCGGACTTGAGTTAGTGAATTTGGATCATGCAACGCTCTAATGACTAGAGGTATGTCAATTTGAGTGGGAGTTCTTAAGTAATATGATTAATTGAACTCATTACCATGAACATAGTCAAAAGGTCTTTGAAAATTATGTTATAGCATGCGCTGTAGCTCTACTGTTTCTAATATGTTCCTAGTGAAAATTTATTTGAAAGATGATAGTAGCAATTATGCGGACTAGGTACGTAAACTAGGGATTGTCCTCATTGCTGCACAGAAGGCTTATGTCGTTAATGCACCGCTCCGTGTGCTAAACCCCGAGCGTCGTCTGTAGATGTTGCGAACATCTGACATACATGTTTTCGATGACTACATGATAGTTCAGTGCATAATGCTTAAACGACTTAGAATTGAGGCGGCGTTAAAGACGTTTCGAATGTCACGGGACATACAAGATGTTCGAAGGGATGAAATTGCGATTTCAGGCTCGTGCCCTTGTTGAGAGGTATGAGACGTCCGCCAAGATTCTTTGTCTACAAAGTAAGGGAGAAAATCTCAATTGTTGAGCATTTGCTCAGATTGTCTGAGTGCTACAATCACTTGAATCGAGTGGGAGTTAATCTTCCAAATGAGATAGTGATGGTTCTCCAAAGCCAGTGCCACCAAGGTACTAGAGCTTCGTGATGAACTATAACATATCAAAGGATAGATATGATGATCCTTGAGCTATTCGCGATGTTTGACACCGCGAAAGTAGAAATCAAGTAGGAGCATCAATTGTTAATGGTTAGTAAAACCACTAGTTTCAAGAAGGGCAAGGGCAAGAAGGGATACTTCATGAAACGGCAAACTAGTTGCTGCTCTAGTGAAGAAACCCAAGGTTGAACCCAAACCCGAGACTAAGTGCTTCTGTTATAAGGGGAACGGACAGTGAAGCGGAACTACCCTAGATACTTGGTAGATGAGAAGGTTGACAAAATCGACAAAAGTATATTGGATATACATGATATTGATGTGTACCTCACTAGTACTCCTAGTAGCACCAGGGTATTAGATACCGGTTTAGTTGCTAAGTGTCACATCCCTAACCCTTAAGCAAGATAGCATTGTGCTCATGGATTCTTTGCATTTGCATCTAAGAAGTTTCAACAAAAACAACAAAGTGGCAAAGGAAATACTCAAAACCCTAGCCACCATTCCAATTAAAGGAAATCTCAAACTAGTTCAAAATCAATGAACCCAAAATGGCCTCAAGAAATGTTCAAACTTTCTGATAAATCATGAAAGTAAATGAGCATTGGAGAAAACTATTTCCTTGACACCTTAAGCTTTTTAAATTAATGCAAAAGCCACTGGTTTCAAATTTAAAAATTGAAATCAGAAACTATAATTTTCCAAAAATGTTGAAAACCTTGGAAATGGTTGGGGATATTATAACAAATATTTCTGGAGGTCTAAAATAGTTTTTACTTTTTGTTTTGGAGCTGAATTAATTGGCAAAACAATAATTAGCAAAACAGAAAAACAAAAACAGAGAAAATGGAAAAAAACTTACGTGTCGCCCAAGCCTGGCCCGGCCCATCTCCCCGCTCGTCCCCTCCCTCGGGCCAGTAGGCAGCAGGAGGTGGCCGCCGCCTCCTCCGGCGCGCCACGCACCTGCGTGCCTTCCTGGCCGCCGCCTCGCGCTGGCGACGACGGGGATAAGCTCCCCAGAGCCTCCCCTATCCATTCCCCGCCTCGGTTCTCCTCCTCCTCCCGGATCTCCTCCTCCTCCTTGCTGCCGCCATTAGAGCCGAGCTCGAGCTCGAGCTGCGCGTGCCCCTGGCCATAGGATCCCCTCCCAGAGCACGCCTTTAGCTCCGCCTCGTCGCCCTGGTCATCTTTGCAGAAGCCGAAGCTTCCTCGAGCCCTGCAACGCCCGCAACGCCGTCGTCTTCCACCTCCGGCCGCCGGACCTCTCCCGTCGATTCGTCGCCCCCAGGCCCTCCCCGAGCCGTCTAAGCTCTGCTCTGCACTCCCCGTGAGCATGCGGTCGTTTCCCCTAAGTTTTCCCCGTCGATCCCCTCCTCTAGCTCTATTTTCACCGGAGCCCGACGAGGACCGCCGCTGCCGCTCGTCGCCGGTAGCCCTCCGATGATCAGCTCGTCCTTCCGAGGGCACCAGCAGCTCCAGGTCGACGCGTATATGCTGTAGCAGCTAAGAACCGAGCGTAGATCCCTCTGATTCAAAGACCCCGATGACGCCCGAGCCTTGGCCGCCGCCAAGCTCGTCGCCGGCGTCATCTCCGGCCAGATCAGCCCCGGCTAGGTGCAGAAATGAAGCTGCGGGAGACGTGTCGTTCCTGTGGTGCTCTCCGCGCAGCATTTGGCCCCCTGTGCGCCATTTCCGAGCCCTCCGCCGTGCTGGTGGTCGCCGGAGGCTCCCCACCGGCGAGGACGACCTCGCCGCCGGTGGATGTCGACGTGGCAAAGCTAACCCAGCATCTCAGGGCTTAATCACTCGCTGACAAGTGGGCCCAAGGCCAAGTCAAACCCCAATTAGGGGCTGGTCAGCGCGGGATTAGTCCCAGAGAGGCTGACGAGTGGGGCCCCCCTGTCAGGTTTGACCTAAACAGGTTGCCTGACCTGCTGACGTCAGCCCGAGTCAATAAATAGAATTTCCAGTTTAAAACTAATTCAGGAAATTGCTAAAATTTGTAAAAATCATAGAAATTAATCTGTAACTCCAATGAAAATAATTTATATATGAAAAAGTATCAGAAAAATTCAAGGATTCTGATTATGCTATTTCCAACCATGTTTGAAAAAGTTACAGAACCCTAAATTGTGAAATAAGGAATAATTCAATTCTTTTAATCACTTTATAAATGGAATTTGCAAAAATATTCAAATTTCATTATATATGCAATGATCACACACTGCCCTAATTACAAATCAGTATCATAACATGACATTTCATGAATGTTAACATCAAGTTGATCTGAGCATCAGGTCGAATCAATTAAACCGGTATCCGAGAATACCCCGTTTGAATTGCTATTTGAATGTGATTCAAATCAACTCTAAACCTAATACATGTTGAAAATAATAACTTATCACCTTGCATTCTCATGCTATGCTCATGCATCATTTTGAGTGCATGTGATTGTTATTGAATGTTGCCATTCTTTTCGGTAGGCTCCGCACCCCCGGATTCCACCGAATATCCGTCTGACGGATATCGTTCCTCCTCTGAGCAACAAGGCAAGCAACCCTTTTGATCATCCCGATAAATCCCATGTTCTTGCTCCTGCACCTATTTATTGCATTAGGATCAAATGCTTCAACTGCTTTTGCCACGATAGTTGGACCCACTTCCTTTGCATGACTTAACCTTGTCACAGTAAATAGCCAAACCTTGCAACCTAGCATACCTGGTAGTTGCTTGAGCTATGATGTGCCTTATCCTGCTATGCATGCTATGCTTAGAGTTGTGTATGGTCTGCCATCTGGGAGATGAACAGAATTGTGAAATGTGTTTGATGAGCAAAGGTTGTGTGTTGAACTTGATTTGGTAAAGGTGCCGGTGAAAGGCTGTGTAGGAGTACATGGCGGGTTGTTTCATTGGAACCGTCCTTAGGAACTGAGTTCCGTGTATGTAATCCAAGACTAGATACTACCACATGCTGGGCCCCGAAATATGACCCCGCTCGGCCTATTAATCGCGTAGTACTCGGTCCAGGAATTGCAAGTAGTTTCTAGTGTTTATAGTAATGCTGGAGGCCGTGCATGGTGCTCACGTGAGAGGTGGGCCGTGATGCGGTAGGCAGTGGCATGGTGTACCAAGTGGCACCCGGATGGTGGGCTTGGGAACCCTGTGCACATCGTTTGAGGCCGTGGCGGAAACCCCAGCCGGACTTCCGTACGGGTTACTCTCAGATAGGCGATAAACCTGGACTAGGTACTAGTGTGGTTAACGGTCGTGGCCGACTCCCTTGCTGGGCTTCCGCTTGAAGGTTGCCGAGGTGCATGACGTGCACATGGCGATAAGTGGCGAGAGCGTGTGTGACGAAGTACACCCCTGCAGGGTTATGATCTATTCGAATAGCCGCGTCCGCGGATATGGACTACTTGGAGACATATGTTGTTCATAGATAACTTCAATGGTTACTCATAAAATTGTCAAGATAAGCGTGAGTGTCGTGGAAACCCCACAATACCTTTTGATACCTTGCATGAGTAGTTAGTTCTCCTAAAGTCTTGCTGAGTACCTTCGTACTCATGTTTGCTTAATAAATGTTGCAGAGGTTGCTAATGACCCTAATGGAGGGTTCTTCGTAGACATCGACGACGACGAGTAGCTGGTGTCCCAGCTACGATCTGACCCTACGTCGGCTCTGTAGTATAGTCAGGCCATGTGCCTTCTAGTTGCCCTGTCTGTACCTAGACAGTTTACAACTCTTCCGCTAGCTTGTATTGTATGACTACTATTATGGGTCGTGAGACCCTTAATGTGTAATATTATGTGTGTGGCTCTTCCGAGCCTCTTAAATAAAGCTTGTATGTTTATGGTTATGTTGTGATGCCATCGATGTATCTATACATATCGGTATGCCATGCGTACGTGTGTCTTACTTGGTATGTATGGGGTTCGAATACCTAATCGTGAACTTTAGTAGCACTCCTTACAAGGAAATGCCCCTTTGTGACCCAACGAGCCTTGGTAGTTCGCTACTGCTCCGGACACATTGGTTGACCGGCATGTGTCCTTCTTAGCTGCTGTGTCTGTCCCCTTTGGGGAAATGTCACACGATGTAATGGAGTCCTTGTAGCTTGCTACGACTCGTCTACATTCGCCGATGACCGACACCTCCTTTGTTGGGTCAGGTATGCCTGTCCTTGTGCGGTACTGCCACTTTGGTTCATGACTAGACATGTCGATCCGGGTTCTTTGACATTGGATTGCTAGCGACACTATCGCATACGCGAGTCAAAAGACGCAAATGGTCCCGGCTAAGGTAAGGCTGCAGTCGTGGAGTTAACCGTGCGTGAGACCACAAAGGGATGCGATGTGTTACAGGCTAGATTCCTATGGCTTAGGATCGGGGTCCCGACACTAAGTGTTAGTAACTCAAAATTATAGCTACGGATTAAAAGGATACTAGCAAGGGCGAGGTGATGATGTGTGTTGGATGTTATTCCAAGGTTGATGTGATCAACATCACACGCTCCCTCTACCATAGGGATTAGTGTTAAACCTAAATAATTGTTATTTGGTGTTTGTGTTGAGCACATACATGATTAGATTATGTTGATCACAATACAGTTATTCATTTAAAGAGAATAATGGTTACTCTGTTTATTTGAATAATACCTTCAATGGTCTTGCACCTACAATGAATGGTTTATTTAATCTCGATCGTGGTGATACACATGTTCATAATATTGATGACAGAAAATACAAAGTAGTAATGACAGTACCAGTTACTTGTGGCACTGCCGCTTGAGTCATATTGGTATAAAACACATGAAGAAGTTCCATGCTGATGGATCTTTGGACTCACTCATTTTTGAAACGTTTGAGACATGCGAACCATGCCTATTGGTATAAACGCATGAAGAAACTCCATGCAGATGGATCGTTTGGACTCAATTGATTTCGAATCACTTGAGACATGCAAATCATACCACATGGGCAAGATGACCGAAGGCCTTGTTTTCCAGTGAGATGGAACAAGAGACTAACTTGTTGGAAGTAATACATTTTGATGTGTGTAGTCCAATGAGTGTTGAGACACGCAGTGGATATCGTTATGTTCTTACTTCGCTGACGATTTGAGTTGATACAAGAGTACTTGCTTGATGAATCAAAAGTCTGAAATATTGAAAAAGCTATTTCAGAGTGAAGATCGTCGTGACAAGAGGATAAAATGTCTACGATATGATCATAGAGATGAATATTTGAGCTGCGAGTTTGGTATAGAGTTAAGACAATGTGGAAATTGTTTCACAACTAATGCCACCTGGAACACCATGGTGTGATGGTGTGTCCGAACATCATAGCTGTGCCATATTGGATATGGTGCATACTATGATGTCTCTTATCGAATTATCACTATCGGTTTTGGATTAGGCATTAGAGACAACCGCATTCACTTTAAATAGGGCACCACGTAATTCCGTTGAGATGACACCGTATGAACTATGGTTTGGAGAAACCTAAGTTGTCATTTCTTAAAAGTTTGGGGCTGCGACGCTTATGTGAAAAAGTTTCAGCCTGATAAGCTCGAACCCAAAGCGGATAAATGCATATTCATAGGATACCCAAAACAGTTGGGAATACCTCCTATCTCAGATTCGAAAGCAAAGTATTTGTTTCCAGAAATGGGTCCTTTCTCGAGAAAAACTTTCTCTCAAAAGAATTGAGTGGGAGGATGGTGGAAACTTGATGAGGTTATTGAACCGTCACTTCAACCAGAGTGTAGTAGGGCGGAGGAAGTTGTTCCTGTGGCGCATATACCAATTGAAGTGGAAGGTGATGATAGTGATCATGAAGATTCAGGATCATGTTACTACAAACCTCGTAGGTCGACAAGCTCACGTACTGCTCCAAAGTGGTACGGTAACCCTGTCTTGGAGGTCATGTTGTTGGACAACAATGAACCTACGAGCTATGGAGAAGCAATGGTGGGCCCGGATTCCAACAAATGGTGGAGGCCATGAAATCCAAGAGAGGACCCATGTATGAAAACAAAGTGTGGACTTTGAAAAAAACTACTTGATGGTCGTAAGACTGTTAAGTATAGATGGATCTTTAAAACGAAGACACACGATGATGGTGAAAAGTCACAATTAAGAAATCTCGACTTGTCGCAAAGATGTTTCCGACAAGTTCAAAGAGTCAACTATGATGAGACTTTCTCACTCATAGTGATGCTAAAATTCTGTCGGAATTTTATTAGCAGTTGCTGCATTATTTATGAAATCTTGCACTTAGGATGTCAAGACATTGTTTCCTCGATGGTTTCTTTGAGGAAAGGTTGTATGTGATACAACCAGAATGTTTTGTCGATCCTAAGGATGCTAACAAGTATGCAAGCTCCAGTGATCCTTCTATGGACTTGAGCAAGAGTCTTGGAGTTGGAATATGCGCTTTGATGAGATGATCAAAGTTTTTGGATTTATACAAAGTTTGTGAGAAACTTGTATTTCCAAAGAAGTGAGTGGGAGCACTATAGAATTTATGATGAGTATATGTGGTTGACATATTATTGATCGGAAATGATGTAGAATTTCTGGAAAGCATAAAGGGTTGTTCGAAAGGAGTTTTTCAAAGGAAAGCCTGGATTAAGCTACTTGAACATTGAGCATCAAGATCTATGGATATAGATCAAAATGCTTAATAGAACTTTCAACGAAATGCATGCCTTGACAAGATTATGAAGGAGTTCAAAATAGATCGGCGAAGAAGGAGTTCTTGGCTGTGTTGTAAGGTGTGATTTTGAGTAAGACTCAAAAGGCTGACTACGGCAGAAGAAAGAGAAAGGATGAAGGTCGTCCCCTATGCCTTAGCCGTAGGATCTAAAGTATTATATGTTGTGTACCGCACCTGATGTGTGCCTTGTCATGAATCTGTCAAGGGGTACAAAAGTGATCCAGGAATGGATTACTGGACATCGGTCAAAAGTTATCCTTAGTAGCTAGTGGACTAAGGAATTTTCTCGATTATGGAGGTGATTGAAGAGTTCATCATAAAGAGTTACGTCGATGCAAGTTTTGACACTAATCTGAATTACTCTGAGTAGTAAACTGGATTCGTATAGTGGAGCACTTATTTGGAATAGTTCCAAATGGCGCGTGGTAGCAGCATCTATGGGATGACATAGAGATTTGTAAAGCACACACGGATATGAAAGGTTCATACCCGTTGACTAAAACCTATCTCACAAGCAATACATGATCAAGCCCCACAACTGTATGGGTGTTAGATTCATTACAATCACATAGTGATGTGAACTAGATTATTGACTCTAGTGCAAGTGGGAGACTGTTGGAAATAGGCCCTAGAGGGAATAATAAATTGGTTATTATTATATTTCCTTGTTCATGATAATCGTTTATTATCCATGCTAGAATTGTATTGATTGGAACCTCAAATACATGTGTGGATACATAGACAACACACTGTCCCTAGTGAGCCTCTAGTTGACTAGCTCGTTGATCAAAGATGGTCAATATTTCCTGGCCATAGACAAGTGTTGTCACTTGATAATGGGATCACATCATTAGGAGAATGATGTGATGGACAAGACCCAAACTATGAACATAGCATATGACCGTGTCAGTTTATTGCTACTGTTTTCTGCATGTGTATCTGTTCCTATGACCATGAGATCATGCAACTCCAGGACACCGAAGGAATATCATGTGTGTTATCAAACGTTGCTACATAACTGGGTGACTATAAAGGTGCTCTACAGGTATCTCCAAAGGTGTCTGTTGGGTTGGCATGGATCAAGACTGGGTTTTGTCACTCTGTGTGATGGAGAGGTATCTCGGGGCCCACTCGGTAATACAACATCACGACAAGCCTTGCGAGCAATGTGACTAAGGAGTCAGTTACGGGATCTTGTATTATAGAACGAGTAAAGAGACTTGCCGGTAACGAGATTGAACTAGGTATGGAGATACCCACGATCAAATCTCGGGCAAGTAACATACCGAAGGACAAAGGGAACAACATACGAGATTAACTGAATCCTTGACATAGAGGTTGAACCGATAGAGATCTTCCTAGAATATGTAGGAGACAATATGGACATCTAGGTCCCACCATTGGTTATTGACCGAGAAGTGTGTGAGGTAATGTCTGCATAGTTCTCGAACCCGCAGGGTCTGCACACTTAAGGTTAAGTGACGTCTCGGTATTATTGAGTTATGTGTGTTTGGTAATCGAAACTTATTCGGAGTCCCGGATGAGACCTCGGACATCACGAGGAGTTATGGAATGGTCCGGGGGTAAAGATTGATATATAGGAAAGTGGTTTTTGAACTCCGGAAAAGTTTCGAACATTTTCGGTAGTGTACCGGGAATGACGAATAGGTTCTGGGGGTCCACTAGGTGAGCTCACCCACCCCAAAGGGTCTCATGGTCTGTGGGAGGACGTGGACCAGCTCTTAGTGGGCTGGCCGGAGCCTCCACTAAAGACCAAGGCGGATTGGAGGAGGGTAGGAAAGAAACCCAAGTGGGGAAGGGAGGAATCCCACTAGGAGTAGGATTGGAGGTGGACTCTTCCAACTCCTCCACTTCGGCCTAACCCTTTGAGGGTTTTTTGTCTGCCTCCTCCCCTCCCCCCTCCTATATATACTATAGGATATAGAGGGGAGAGCTAACCCTAATTTCCACGTGGTCCCTCTACTTCTCTCCAGATCTGTTTCTCCTCTAGTCTAGTTCGGCGGTGCTTAGGAGAAGCCCTACTGGATTAGTTCACCACCACCACCACCACATCGCCGTGCTGGAGAACTCATCTACCCCTCCGCCCCTCTTGCTGGACCAACAAGGCGGGGGTCGTCATCCAACTCTACGTGTGCTGAACGAGGAGGTGTCGTCCGTTCGACACTAGATCGGGATGGATCATGATGGGATCGCGGGACGGATCGTGATGAGATCGCGGGACGGGCTGCGATTTGGACCGGAAGATGTTCCAATAAATCAACCACATTATATATGTTTCCGCTTAGCGAGCTACAAGGGTATGTAGATTCACTCCCGCCTCTCGTAGATGATCATCACCATGGATAGGTATTGTGTGTGCGTAGGAATTTTTTTTCCCCATGCAACGTTCCCCAACACATCGTACAATAAGAAGTGACAAAGATACTTTCAGGTCTATGGAACATGAAACACATGTTAACACTTCATGTTATAACAATTGATTTCCGATGATATTATCTCATACTGTAACAAACAAGTTTGGGTCGATTTAATATTGTTGTTCTTCTAAAGTCATACTCTCAATATTGTTTTAGGACTATTGTTATGCTTAATGATATCCTAAGATCTGGAAAACATGGTCATAAAAAAGACTTGAGCCAATCTTAGAGGCAATACTAGGAATCTCTACTTTACCTTTATTATTCCACACGTGCATATGAGTTTTCCACATCACTGCATATTTTAGAATTATAGCTGTTATAGCATGAATATAAAATCTTACTTATGAATATGTAAATATCATAACACAATATTATTGCCTCTAGGGCATATTTACATTAGTGTCCCACTTGCACTAGAGTCAATAATCTAGTTAGCACATTTTACTTTTACCCTAATGGCAATCCGGTGTGAGTCCATGATTTTCTTGTGGTATAGACTTTGTCCTATCGAACCTGACCACTCCAAATCCGTGTGTATCATTTTGCATTTCAATGCACTTACCATTCTTTCACAATAATACATAATTTTGTGTGAATT
Organism: Hordeum vulgare subsp. vulgare; assembly: GCF_904849725.1. NCBI lineage: Eukaryota > Viridiplantae > Streptophyta > Magnoliopsida > Poales > Poaceae > Hordeum > Hordeum vulgare. The sequence goes on along the minus strand of NC_058521.1, from coordinate 61,591,846 downwards.
TTACCTTCTATATACTAACGGGACCATCGTCACCCTTCATTTTTTACTTATAAAGCGACAATATACTTATTCTTCTATTATAGAATTCACCACCGTAACGTTCTTGGAGCAATTCCAACTTACCGTGCCACCATAAATCATTTAATCAAAATCTCTTGGAGCATCAACCAAGATTGTGTTGATGTACTACTTACAATGAGCATATTCTAATGTAACTCCTTACAACAGTCTCTTAATTTTCTCCGTATGCGAGAAACATGTTGTTAGTACTTAAACGACATTTTCACGTTCATCCTATAATTAACAATTTGATCATTCTATAACTTTACTCACAACTTACTAGGTGTAGTGGACATACTGGTTATTTACATATCATGGAATATAAGTAACAAATGTGATTGAAATCATGTATTTCGCTCATCAATATTTCAGGATACCGATTCTTGCTTAAAACTCCTTGCATGTGACTTTAACAAACATACTAAATTGTTTTAGTATTTTGTCAATATGTATTCTAGATAAGCCTGTTTAGACACTATTATCCCCATAGATTCTTATGCATAATACCAAGGATATATTGCCTAACTACTTTACCGATAAACTAGTTTCCATAAAGTTTTATTTCATGTCAAAAAAATTATATAATTTTCAATCACCAATGCGTCATGCACACACGGTGTTTAGAAATATTATCATGCTCCCACTTACTTTCTTGTAAATACAAGTATATTTGCTTTCCTTAGTGAAATCAAATTATGTGACCATTTCATAAGAACAAAGATTCCAACTCCACTATGTTTGCTTCACTCCATTATAGGATCTCTTAAAATTCGCACACTTACTAGCATCCTTTGGATCGACAAAACTACTTTGGACCGTATCATACATACAATCCTAGTTCTATTTTGATCTCACGGGAATCCTTTTGACATCTATTTATTTTATATCTCATAATTGATTTTTTTAGTTTAATCGGAACCGACTTTAAGTATTGTTATGACGAGATAATCTCATTACAGTCAATTCCTTGATCTTGTCATAAATTATTTGCAATAAGTTAAGCTTTGTAAAACCTTTTTATTTTTGTCAGTTTATACTGGATCATTTACTATATGTTAGACTCTAAGTGTTCTGGCGTGTTCATCAAGTTCTAAACTTTATTCATGTATATCGATACTATCTTAGATTACTTTGGCATATAGCCATTTCCAGAGTTAGGGCCCATCAACGATTCTTTGTGTATCATAGGTTCATTGTTTGTTTCAGCAATATTTAATTTGCGCACCATGAAGGTTTGAACAAATTTTCATCAACCTATATAGTTCGGCCACACATTTAGCCGGAGTCTCTATATCTCATGTAGAGGCTTTCGTATCAGTCGCTCTAGAAATTATAGAATCACCTCTAGTGATTCCTTTCGTTGAGATGATTACGGAGATTCTGTAATCTCGTCGAGTTGACTATTCTCCCACTCACTCTTTTTGGAGAATACATTTACTTTAAAAATTTCTGCACTCTGTGGCAAAACAACTTTGCCTTGACGTTGTGAGAGAGGAATACCTAACTATTTGGGATAACCAACAAGTTAGCACTTATCATTTCATATCTTATATGGTGTTATTTGAACATTTTTATGGCGCTCTTTTTCAGTGTAATAGTACAATCTCTAAAGCATCACATTAAAATTATATTGGCAATTGGTTTAATGTCATCTTTGATCTTACAATGTCAAACATAGATTGATTACATCTACTCAAAACACTACACTCTTAGTAGTGTTGTGGGAGGTGCAAGCCATAAAGTTCTTTTTATACCTCATCAGACATGTACTAAACTTGTAATTCAAATATTCCTTTGTACGATCAAATTGTAGAAACATAATTTTCTTATTACAATAATTTATACTACATTCTAAAAAACCTTTTGAAACATTTCAAAGGATCCACATTTATGTCTCAAATATCTTTGAGTCATCTTTGACGATAGATAAACCCACTGCTTCCAACAACAGTTATTGGAGTACACATATCAATATGCACGCCTCCAATTTATTTTGTTGCCGGTTCATTATGGTATGTGAGCGATATTTTAGTTTACTTCACTATTTGGACGAACATTGCAACTACTAGATGATTCATAATCAGGTGACTTCAAAATCCATCATTATAGAATTTTTCCATGCGGTTATCTCCAATGTGACTAAATGAAGTGCTACACATATGTGGTATTCTTTTAGTCTTATGACATTTAGCGTCAGTTTTATGGATGTACAACATTTATCATCAATATTCATAACATACATCCTATTCATAATAGTAGTATGGCCTTTTTTTCATTACAATGAAGAACAATTGTTCTCTCATGAACAACTTCCTTACAACTACTATGCAATTGACTAAATTGTACCAAACTCTAGAATGAATTATGGCAATAAATATAGAGGTAATATAACGATGACTTTTTCATATATTTTAATCTTATTGTTTTGGTCACTTGGGCCATATTAGTTCTTGTATCGGTTCACAATCAACATGCAATAGATTTGGTATGCTTGTGACCAACCTTTAAGCACAATCCTGAAGATTTTAGTGATCAACTATTTAATCACATTTCCAGAGAGTTCTATTACCTGACCAATTTTTATTCATCTCATAACTTCTATGACATTGATACGTGAGCTGAACATTCTAGTCTTGTTTCTTTGTGCCTTTTACTTCTTATAGTTTTATTTCCAATATTCTCCTACTCATAGAAGAAGCATGATACGTCTCCAACGTATCTATAATTTTTGATTGTTCCATTCTATTATATTATCATTCTAGGATACTTTTTAAGATTTTATACACCAACTATTATTATTTTTGAGCACTAACCTATTGACCTTGTGCGCAGTGTGAGTTGTTCCTTTCTGCATGTTTTTGGCTTTTCAGGTTTACACTACTAAACGATGTCCAATTGCCACGAAACTTTTTGGTGATTTTTTCTAGACCAAAAGAAGACCTAGAAGCTTCAGGAGGAGGCGAGAAGCGTCACAAGAGGAGCACCAAAACACATGGTGCGGCCAGGGGGTAGGGCGTGCCCTTTTGCCTCGTGCTCCCTTCGACTGCCTCCTAGCATAACTATTCATCCTATAAATTCACAAATATCCCATAAACCCTAGAGAGCCTTCTGAAACACTTTTTCTGCCGCTGCAAATCTCTGTTCCATGGTGCGCCCATTTGGAGCACTTTTCCTATGCCCCACCGGAGGGGAATCGATCACGGAGGACCTCTACATCATCCTCGCTGTTCCCATGGTGACGTGCGAGCAGTTCACCACAGACCTACATGTTCGTAGTTTGTACCTAGATGGCTATCTCTCTCTTTATCTTCAATACAATGATATGTTGGAAATATGCCCTAGAGGAAATGATAAATTATTTATTATTATATTTCCTATTTCAAGATAATTGTTTATTATCCATGCTATAATTCTATTGAATGGAAATATAAATGCATGTGTGGATGTATAGACAAAACAATATCCCTACTGAGCCTCTAGTTGACTAGCTCGTTGATCAGGGATGGTTAAGGTTTCCTAGCCATAGATAAGTGTTGTCACTTGATGTTGGGATCACGTCATTAGGAGAATGATGTGATGGACAAGACCCAAACTATAAACATAGCATATGATCGTGTCATTTTGTTGCTATTGTTTTCTGCCTGTCAAGTATACATTCCTATGACCATGAGATCATGTAATTCACTAACATCGGAGGAATGCCTTGTGTGTATCAAACGTCGCACATTACTGGGTTACTATAAATGTGATCTACATGTATCTCCAAAGGTGTCCGTTGAGTTAGCATGCATCAAGACAGGGATTTCCGTGTGATAGAGAGGTATCTCGGGGCCCACTCGGTAATACAACATCACAAATAAGGCTTGCAAGCAATGTGACTAAAGAGTTAGCCACTATATCTTTTATTACAGAACGAGTAAAGAGACTTGCGAGTAACGAGATTGAAGTAGGTATGTCGATACCGACTATGGAATCTCGGGCAAGTAACATACCGAAGGACACAGGGAATGGTATACGGGATTGTGTGAATCCTTGACATAGAGGTTCAACCGATAAGATCTTCGTAGAATATGTAGGATCCAATATGGACGTCTAGGTACCGCTATTAGGTATTGACCGGAGAGTGTACTGGTCATGTTTTATAGTTCTCGAACCCGTAGGGTCAGCACACTTAAGGTTCGATGACGTTTCAGTATAGTTGAGTTATAGGTGTTGGTGACTGAAGGTTGTTCGAAGTCCCGGATGAGATCCTGGACGTTAGGAGGAGCTCCGGAATAGTATGGAGGTAAATATTGATATATAGGAATTCCTATTTTGGTCACCGGAAAAGTTTCGGGCTCATCGATAGTGTACCAGGAGTGCCGGGAGGGTGCCGGGGGACCACCGGGAGGGGTGTGACGAACCAAGAGCCTTGTGGGCTATGAGAAGATCGGTGGACCAGCCCCTGGTGGGATGTACGAAGCCTCTCTCAAAGGCCCATGCAGCTAGGATAAGAGATAAAAGGCAAATAACTTTTAATCGGAAGGGAAAGGAGGAGTCCTCCCAAAGTAGTCCACCTTCCCACAAGGAAGGTGGACTATTCCTTTTGTTCAACCGACCCCTCTACTTGGAGGAGGCGCCAAGGCTGCCTCCTCTCCTCTCCTCCTATATATAATAGAGGTTTTGAGGCTTTTTGAGACAAAACAATTAGCCACGTGCTATCCTCTTTCTAGATCCGTTTCTCCTCTAGTCTAATTTTCAGCGGTGCTTAGGCAAAGCCCTGCTGAACTAGGTCCACCAGCATCGTCGTCGCGCCGTCATGCTGCCGAAGAACTCATCTACCTCTCCGCCCCTCTTGCTGGATCAAGAATGCAGAAATCATCGTCGAGCTGTACATGTGTGATGTCAGCTGTGCTTCCCTGGCAACGGCGCCAAGAATAGTCGTGTCGACGGCACCAGGAATCCTTCTGCTGTGGCTACGGCTTAAGGGACTTCCTAGGCAAATATGCAAAGGATTTCCCCCGTGGCCTTGGAGCCTTGCGTTGGTGTTCCCTCAAAGCGGAAAGGGTGATGTAGCACAGTGGTGGTAAGTATTTCCCTCAGTTTGAGAACCAAGGTATCAATCCAGTGGAGGAGTATCACAAGATCCTGCACAAACACAAAAGCTTGCTCCCAATGCTATGAAGGGATTGTCAGTCCCTTATAGATTGTTCGCCAAGTGAGAACTAAAAGCAACAAAGTAACAAAGCAAAGTAAAAGCGGAGGTGTAAACGATGGATGTGAATAGACCCGGGGGCCGTAGTGTTTACTAGTGGCTTCTCTCATGAAAGCAAGTAGACGGTGGGTGAACAAATTACTGTCGAGCAACTGATAGAACCACGCAAAGTCGTGACGATATCTAAGGCAATGATTATATCTATAGGCATCACGTCCAAAACAAGTAGATCGATACTTTCTACATCTACTACTATTACTCCACACGTCGACCGCTATCCAGCATGCATCTAGTGTATTAAGTCCAAAAGAACAGAGTAACGCCTTAAGCAAGATGACATGATGTAGATGGACAATCTCATATCAACGACAGAGCCCATCTTGTTACCCTTGATGGCAACTACTTAATGTGTGCCTTGCTGCCCCTACTGTCACTGGGAAAGGTCACCACATGGTAGAACCCAAAACCAAGCACTTGTCCAATTACAAGAATCATAGATCTAGTTGGCCAAACAAAATCCAAGACTCAGAGAGACTTACAAGGATATCAAATCATGCATATAAGAAATCAGCAAAGACTCAAATATACATCATAGATAATCTGATCACAAATCCACAATTTACCGGATCTCGAGAAACACACCGCCAAACAAGATTACATCGGATAGATCTCCATGAAGATCATGGAGAACTTTGTATTGAAGATCCAAGAGAGAGAAGAAGCCATCTAGCTACTAACTACGGACCCGTAGGTATGAAGTGAACTACTCACGAGTCATTGGAGGGGCGATGATGATGATGAAGAAGCCCTCCAACTCCAAAGTCCCCTCCGGCAGGGCGTCAGGAAGGGTCTCCAGATGAGATCTCGCGGAAACGGAAGCTTGCGGCGGCGGAAAAGTATTTTCGAGGCTCCCCTGAGTTTTGTTGTATTTTAGGGAATATATAGGCCAAAGATCTAGGTCAGGGGGCGGCCAGGGAGGCCACAAGCCCTGCCACCTCCGCCTCCCCCTGGTGGCGGAGTGGGGGCTTGTGGGCTCCCAGGAGCCCTCCTGGCTTGGCCCACAGGCCCCCTGATCTTCTTCCATTCGAGAAAAAATCATTTCGGTGATTTTATTCCGTTTGGACTTCGTTCCAAAATCAGATCTGAAATGAGCCAAAAACACAGAAAAAACAGGAACTGGCACTTCGCACTGAATTAATAAGTTAGTCCCCAAAAAGATATAAAAGGTACATAAAACATCCAAAGATGACAAGATAACAGCGTGAAACCATCAAAAATTATAGATACGTTTGAGACGTATCAGTGTGCTAAACGCGGAGGTGTCGTCCATTCGACGCTAGATCGGGACGGATCGTGGGACGGTGGCAATTTGGATCGCAAAGACATTCCACTACATCAACCTCATTTCTTAACATTTCTCGCTTAGCGATATACAAGGGTATGTGGATCTGATCTCCCTCTCGTAGATGATCATCATCATGATAGGTCTTTGTGTGCGAAGGATTTTTTTGGTTTCCCATGCAACGTTCCCCAACAGTGGCATCATGAGCTAGGTTCATGTGTAGATGATATCTCGAGTAGAACACAAACGAGTTTGTGGGTGTTTATGTCGAATTTTCTGCCCTCCTTAGTATTTTCTTGATTCGGCGGCATTGTTGGATTTAAGTGGCCCGGACCAACTTTACTCCTACGCTTACGAGAGACCGGTTTCATTGACTGACATGCAACTTGTTGCATAAAGATGACTGGCGGGTGTCTGTTTCTTCAATTGTAGTTGAATCGGATTTGACCGAGGCGGTACTTGGAGAAGGTTAAATAGCAATTTGCATATCACCTTGTGTCTTTGCGTAAGTAAGATGCGATCATACTAGATACCCATAGCCGCCACGTAAAACATGCAACAACAAATTAGAGGACGTCTAACTTGTTTTTGCAGGGTATGCTTGTGATGTGATATGGCCAACGACGTGATGTGATATATTGGATGTATGAGATGATCATGTTGTAATAGTTAATATCGACTTCCACGTCGATGCTATGGCAACCGGCAGGAGCCATATGGTTGTCTTTAAACTAACGTTTGTGTTTGCAGATGGGTTTACTATATTGCTAGGACGTAGCTTTAGTAGTAATAGCATAGCATACACGATAACCTCGATGGCGGCACGATGATGGAGATCATGATGATGGGGATCATGCTGTGGCGTCGATGACAAGAAGATCATGGTGTGGCGCCGATGACAAGAAGATCATACCGGTGCTTTGGTGATGGAGATCAAGGAGCACTTGATGATGGCCATATCATGTCACTTATGAATTGCATGTGATGTTAATCCTTTATGCACCTTATCCTGCTTAGAACGATGGTAGCATTATGAGGTGATCTCTCACTAAAATTTCAAGATGAAATTGTGTTCTCCCCGACTGTGCACCGTTGCGACAGTTCTTCGTTTCGAGAGACCATGTGATGATTGGGTGTGATAGACTCAACGTTCACATACAACGGGTGCAAAACAGTTGCACACGCGGAACACTCGGGTTAAACTTGACGAGCCTAGCATGTGCAGACATGGCCTCGGAACACAAGAGACCGAAAGGTAGAGCATGAATCGTATAGTTGATATGATTAGCATAGAGATGCTTACCACTGAAACTATTCTCGACTCACGTGATGATCGGACTTGAGATAGTGGATTTGGATCATGCACCACTAAAATGACTAGAGATATGTACTTTTTGAGTGGGATTTCTTAAGTAATATGATTAATCGAACTAATTATGATGAACATAGTCTAATGGTCTTTGCGAATTAAGATCAAGCTAGATACCCATAGCAGCCATGTAGAACATGCAACAACAAATTATAGGACGTCTAACTTGTTTTTGCAGGGTATGTTGTGATATGATATGGCCAATGACATGATATGATATACTGGATGTATCAGATGATCATGTTGTAATACTTAAATATTGACTTGCACGTCGATGCTACGGCAACCGGCATGAGCCATAGGGTTGTGTTTAAATTTATATTGCATTCGCAGATGCTCTTGCTATATCGCTAGGCAGTAGGTTTAGTACTAACAACATCGATAGCGCGACAACCTCGATGGGAGCACAATGATGGAGATCATGGTGTGGCGCCGGTGACGATGGAGATCATGCGGGTGCTTTGGTGATAGAGATCAAGAAGCACAAGTTCATGGCCATATCATGTCACTTTTTGATTTGCATATGATGTTAATCCTTTATGCGCCTTATTTTTCTTAGGACAAATGTAGCATTATAAGGTGACCCCTCACTAAAATTACAAGATAAAATTGTGTTCTACCCAACTGTGCACCGTAGCGACAGTTCGTCGTTTCGAGACACCACGTGATGATCGGGTGTGATAGACTCAACGTTCACATACAACGGGTGCAAAAAAGTTGCACACGCGGAACACTCAGGTTAAACTTGACGAGCCTAGCATGTACAAACATGGCCTCGGAACACAAGAGACCGAAAGGTCGAGCATTAATCATATAGTTGATATGATGAACATGGAGATGTTCACCATTGAAACTAATCTCAACTCACGTGATGATCGGACTTGAGTTAGTGGATTTGGATCATGCGACAGCCGAATGACTAGAGGGATGTCTATTTGAGTGGGAGTTTATTAGTAATATGATTAGCTAAACTCAATTTTCTTGAACATAGTCTAAGTAAACTTTGCAATATGTTGTAGATCAATGGCTCGCGCAGTAGCAACCCTGAATTTTAATACGTTCCTAGAGGAAGCTAAGCTGAAAGATGATGGAAGCAACTTTGTTGACTGGGCTCATAATCTGAGGCTTATCCTCATGGGTGGCCAAAAGCAATATGTCCTTGAAGCTCTGCTAGGTGATGCACCCCCCGCTACGGCGACCCAAGATGTTTTGAACGGTTGCCAGATCTGTAAGGATGACTACTCATTGCTTCAATGTGAAATTTTGCATGGCTTAGAACAGGGACTTCAAAGACGTTTTGAACGTCATGGAGCATATTGTTGGGGAACATTGCATGGGAAACAAAAAATTTCTTACGCACACGAAGACCTATCATGGTGATGTTCATCTACAAAAGGGAGATCGGGTACACATACCCTTGTAGATCTCTGAGCGGAAGCATTAATAAACGCGGTTGATGTAGTGGTACGTCTTCACGATCCGTCCCTCGAACCGTCCCACGATCCGTCCCACGAACTGTCGCGCGATCCATCCCACGATCCGTTCCGATCTAGCGCCGAACGGACGACACCTCCGCGTTCGGCACACGTACAGCTCGATGACGATCATGGCCTTCTTGATCCAGCAAGAGAGACGGAGAAGTAGATGAGTTCTCCGGTAGTGTGACCGCGCGCCGGTGTTGGTGATGATCTATTCCTGCAGGGCTCTGCCCGAGATTCGCACAAATCTAATCTAGAGGAAGAACTACGAGGTGTAGGTTTGAGTTGCACGTGGCAAAGTTGTGTCTCAAACAGCCCTAAACCTCTAGTATATATAGGAGGAGCCAAGGGGTGGGGCAAATCCCTAGGGCGCCGGCCAAAGGAGGCCTTCCCTGGGTCGGCCGAAGTGGGAGGGAGGAGTCCTACTCCAGTCCCACTTGGATTAGGACTCCTTCCTTATTTTCCCACCTCTTTTGGATTTTCCACTTTTTCCTCATGGGCTTTCCTTGGATGACTTTTTTAGCCCATTATACCTTATTGTGCATCCAATAAACCCATGTGGACCCCTTGGGGCGTGGTGGGCCCACCCAGTGGGCCCCTGGAACCGATTCATCACTCCCGGTACACTGCAGTAATGCCCGGAAATTTTCCGGAATCCAAACACCAACTTCCTATATATCAATCTTTGTTTCCGGACCATTCCGGAAACCCTCGTGACTTACGTGATCTCATCCGGGACTCTGAACAACATTCGGTCAGCAACACATATAACTCAACTATACTCAAACATCATCAAACCTTAAGTGTGCAGACCCTGCGGGTTTGAGAACTATGTAGAGATGACCCGAGACACTCCTCGGTCAATATCCAATAACGGGACGTGGATGCCCATATTGGATCATACATATTCTGTGAAGATCTTATTGGTTGAACCTCTGTGCCAAGGATTCATATAATCCCGTATATCATACCCTTTGTCCTTCGGTATGTTACTTGCTCGAGATTTGATCGTCGGTATCCCTATACCTATGTCAATCTCGTTACCGGCTAGTCTCTTTACTCATTCCGTAATACAAGATCTCGTGAATCACACTTGAGTCACATTGCTTGCAAGGCTTGTGCGTGATGTTGTATTACCGAGTGGGCCCCGAGATAACTCTCCGTCACACGGAGTGACAAATCCCAGTCTTGATCCATGCTAACTCAACGGACACCTTCGGAGATACGTGTAGAGCACCTTTATAGTCACCCAGTTACGTTGTGACATTTGATACACACAAGGTATTCCTCCGGTGTCAGTGAGTTACATGATCTCATGGTCATATGAATGAATACTTGACACGCAGAAAACAATAGCAATAAAATTATACGATCACATGCTACGTTCATAGTTTTTGTCTTGTCCATCACATGATTCTCCTAATGATGCGATCCCGTTATCAAGTGACAACAATTGTCTATTGTCAGGAAACCTTGACCATCTTTGATCAACGAGCAAGTCAACTAGAGGCTTACTAGGGACAATGTTTTGTCTATGTATCCACACATGTATTTGTGTTTCCAATCAATACAATTATAGCATGGATAACAAACGATTATCATGAACAAAGAAATATAATAATAACTAATTTATTATTTCCTCTAGGGCATATTTCCAACAGTCTCCCACTTGCACTAGAATCAATTATCTAGTTCACATCACCATGTGATTTTAACGAATCCAACACCCATATAGTTCTGGGGTTTGATCACGTCTTGCTCGTGAGAGAGGTTTTAGTCAACGGTTCTGAATCTTTCAGATCCGTGTGTGCTTTACAAATCTTTATGTCATCTTATAGATGCTGCTACTACGTGCTATTCGGAAATACTCCAAATATCTACTCTACTATACTAATCCGTTTTACTACTCAGAGTTATTCAGATTAGTGTCAAAGCTTGCATCGACGTAACCCTTTACGAGGAACTCTTTAATCTCCTCCATAATTGAGAAAAAATCCTTAGTGCACTAGTTACTAAGGATAACTTTGACCGCTGTTTTAGTGATTCAATCATGGATCATCTTTTTGTACCCCTTGACAGACTCATGGCAAGGCACACATCAGGTGCGGTACACAGCTTGGCATACTTTAGAGACTACGGCTAAGGCATAGGGGATGACCTTCGTCCTTTCTATTTCTTCTGCCATGGTTGGGCTTTGAGTCTTACTCAAATTCAGACTTTACAACACAGCCAAGAACTCCTTCTTTGCTGATCTATTTTGAACTCCTTCAAAAACTTGTCAAGGTATGCATTTCATTGAAAGTTCTATTAAACGTTTCGATCTATCTCCATAGATCTTGATGCTCAATGTTTCAAGTATCTCTATCCAGGTTTTCCTTGAAAAAGTCCTTTCAAACAACCCTTTATGCTTCACAGAAATTCTACATTACTTCCGATCTACAATATGTCAACCGCGTATACTTACCATAAATTCTATAGTGCTCTCACTCACTTCTTTGGAAATACAAGTTTCTCATAGACCTTGTACAAACCCAAAAGCTTTAATCATCTCATCGAAGTGTATATTCCAACTCCGAGATGCTTGCACAAGTCCATAGAAGGATTGCTGGAGCTTGCATACTTATTAGCATCCTTAGGATTGACAAAACCTTCTGGTTGTATCACATACAATTTTTCCTCAAGGAAACCGTCGAGGAAGCAATGTTTTGACATCCTATGTGCAATATTTCATAAACAATGCAACAATTGCTAACATAATTCCAGCAGATTTTTTACATTGCTATGAGTGAGAAAGTCTCATATTAGTCAACTCTTTGAACTTGTCGGAAACATCTTTGTGATAAGTCGAGCTTTTCTTAATGGTGACTTTTCACCATCATCGTTTGTCTTCCTTTTAAAGATTCATCTTTACTTAACAGTGCTACGACCATCAAGTAGTTCTTCCAAAGTCTACACTTTGTTTTCATACATGGATCCTCTCTCGGATTTCATGGCCTCCAGCCATTTGTTTGAATCCGGGCCTGATACGTCTCCATCGTATCTACTTTTTCAAACTATTTTTCCCTTGTTTTGGACTCTAATTTGCATGATTTGAATCGAACTAACCTGGACTGACGCTGTTTTCAGCAGAATTGTCTTGGTGTTATTTTTGTGCAGAAATCAAAGTTCTCCAAAAGTCCTGAAAATTTACGGTGAACATTTTTGGAAAATATGAAAAATACATGCGCCAAGATCCACCTGAGGGGGTGGGCCAGTGGGCCACAAGCCCTGCCTCCGCCACCCCCCTGGTGGCGGTGGGCAAGCTTGTGGGGCCCACACGGCTCTGCCGCCCCCAATCTCAGCTGTGCCATCCCAGAAAAAATAAAAAGAGAAGATTTCATCGTGTTTGCGATACGGAGGCGCCGCCACAACCTGTTCTTCATCTGGAGGGCAGATCTGGAGTCCATTTTGGGCTCCGGAGAGGGGAAATCGTCGCCATCGTCATCATCAACCTTCTTCCCTCTCCAATTCCATGAAGATCTTCGTCGTTCGTGAGTAATCTATTCGTAGGCTCGCTGGCGGTGATGAGTAGAATGAGATCTATCATGTAATCGAGTTAGTTTTGATGGGGATTGATCCCTAGTATCCACTATGTTCTGAGATTGATGTTGCTACTACTTTGCCATGCTTAATGCTTGTCACTAGGGCCCGAGTGCCATGATTTCAGATCTGAAATTATTATGTTGTCACCAATATATGTGTGTTTTAGATCCGATCTTGCAAGTTGTAGTTACCTACTATGTGTTATGATCCGGCAACCCCGGAGTGACAATAACCGGAACCACTCCCGGTGATGACCATAGTTTGAGGAGTTCATGTGTTCACCAGGTGCTAATGTGTTGGTCCGGTTCTTTATTAAAAGGAGAACCTTAATATCTCGTAGTTTCCTTTTGGACCCCGCTGCCACGGGAGGGATGGACAATAGATGTCATGCAAGTTCTTTTCCCTAAGCACGTATGATGACACATGGAATGCATGCCTACATCACATTAACGAACGAGAGCTAGCCACATATCTCTCCGTGTTATAACTGTCGCATGATGAATATCATCCAAACAAATCACCGACCCATTGCCTACGAGTTTGTCCTACTGCTGTTGTTACTTGTCTTGCTCTGCTGCTACTTCCGTTACTTGTCTTGCTCTGCTACTACTGCTGTTACTACTGTCACTTGCTACTGTTGCTACTTGCTACTGCTGTCACTACTGCTGTTCCTTGCCACTATCGTTACTCCTTACTTTGCTTCTACTACTTTGCTTGCAGATACTAATATTTCAGGTGTGGCTGAATCTGACACATTCAGTTGCTAATACTCGAGAGTATTCTCTCACCTCCTGCCTCGCGAATCAACAAATTTGGGTCGAATACTCTACCCTCGAAAACTGCTGCGAACCCATGCGATGGTGGGCCATCAACAACATTCTTTTAGTTTCGTTGCCGGGGAGTACTAGCAGCATTCTTCTGGTGCCGTTGCAAGGGAAGGGTGGTTGTCACAGAATCAACATTCGTCTAGCTATTGCCAGAGAGTGCCAGTCAGCATTTTTCTGGCGCCGTTGCCGGGGAGGTATTGCTATATTGTTTGAGTCACTTGGGATTTATATCTGCTGATCACTATGAAGAATCTGAAGGATCCAAAAACCAAAGTCTTGCCCTCAACTACGAGGGGAGGTAAGGAATTGCCATCTAGCTCTGCACTTGATTCGCCTTCAGTTATGAGTAAGTTTGCGACATCACGTCCTGCTAGAAATCTTGATATGTCGCCTGTGCTTGATGATGCTTATGATGCTACTGCTAGAGATGCTATGCTTGATACTATGCCTGATGATACTATGCTTGATACTATGCCTGATGATGCTATGCTTGATACTGCTAGAGATGCTATGCTTGATACTGCTTTGCCTGATGATGCTAGAGATGCTATTTTGCCTCATGATGCTATGCTTGATACTGCTAGAGATATTACTTTGCCTGATGTTCCACTAGGGGTGTTCCTTGATGCTCATATTGCTAGAGTTACTGCCAATGCTCGTGATGCTTCTGAAACTACCAATACTATTGAGATAGAACCTGCTTTTGCTCCTCCTAGATCTAGCTCTCCTAGATATGAATTGCCTGATATACCTGAGGGTTACGTTATGGAGGGAGAGATAGCTGAGGATTTTCTTGCGTGTAAGGATGCCTATGACGCTGAGAAATTACTTCTCAAGTGGAAGGAAAAATCTCTGAAAGCTAGGATGAAATATGACCCGAAGTTTGCCACTTCACCTATCTTTATCACCGATAAGGATTATGAATTCTCTGTCAATCCTGAGATAATATCTCTAGTCGAATCTGATCCTTTTCACGGTTATGAGTCTGAGACAGTCGTAGCCCATCTTGCCAAACTACATGATATAGCCACCCTTTTCACTAATGAGGAGAAGATCCACCACTACTATATCCTTAAGCTGTTTCCTTTCTCTCTAAAGGATGACGCTAAAGCCTGGTTCACCTCTCTTGCTCCTGGATGTGTGAGTAGTCCCCGGGATATGGTTTATTACTTCTATCAGAAATATTTCCCTGCCCATAAGAAGCAAGCTGCCTTGCACGAAATATACAACTTTTCTCAACTCCAAGAAGAGAGTCTTCCACAAGCTTGGGGGAGGCTCCTCGAGCTACAGAATGCTTTGCCTGATCACCCTCTTAAGAAGAACGAGATAATTGATATCCTCTATAACGGACTTACCGATGGCTCTAGAGACCATCTAGATAGTTGTGCTGGTTGTGTTTTTAGGGAACGAACTGTAGAACAAGCTAAGACCCTACTGAATAGCATCTTGATCAATGATAAAGCTTGGACTATTCCCGAACCACCTCCTAAGCCAAGTCCTAAGAAAAGAGGTATTTTTTCCTCAGTCCCGAAGATATGCAAGAAGCCAAGAAATCTATGCAAGAGAAAGGCATTAGGTCTGAAGATGTCAAAAATCTACCACCTATCGAAGAGATCCATGGTCTCGATGACCCGATACAGGTAGTAGAAGTGAATTCTCTGCGTAGGTTTGATGAGAGTGATATTCCTTTTGACAAACCTGCTAGGCTATGCTTTGATGAATTTGACAACGTTGTTGCCAAACAACAGAGTTTCAATCATTATGTTAGCAGACATTTGGAAGAAAGTACTCGTATGCCTAGCCATTTAAGTGCTTGTGTAGACAGAAATGTCAATGATCTGAAGCTTCTTAGTAAACATGCCTCTATGATTACTACTCAGGTAGAACAAGTACTTAAAGCTCAGAATGACCTGCTCAATGAATTAAATGACAACTCTCTCAGAGTCATTACTAGAGGAGGCAAAATGACTCAGGAACCTTTGTATCTTGAAGGTCATCCTAAGAGAATTGATCAAGATTGTCAAGGAATCAATGCTGATACACCCAGTCATCCTAAGGAGAAGAAGAAGTATGATAGAAACCTACATGCCAGTTCACCAAATACTGTCACACCTGAAGAACCTAATGATATTTCTGCGTCTGATGCGGAAACACAATCTGGTGATGAACATGAACCTGGTGACAAAATGGACAGTGATGTTCATAATAATGCTCAACCTAGCAATGATGAGGATGTGGAGATTGAACCTTCGGTTAATCCTGATAACCCACAACCTAAGAGATACGATAAGAATGACTTTACTGCTAGGAAGCATGGTAAAGAAAGGGAGCCATGTGTTCAGATACCTATGCCCTTTCCTCCCAAGCCATCCAAGAAAAAGGATGATGAGGATTTTGAGCGCTTCGTTGAGATGATAAGACCCATCTTTCTGCAGATGCGGTTAACTGATATGCTCAAAATGTCTCCGTATGCCAAGTACATGAAAGATATCGTGACTAATAAACGGAAGATACCAGATCTTGAGATCTCCACCATGCTTGCCAATTACACTTTCGAAGGTGGAACTCCTAAGAAACTTGGTGATCCCGGAGTGCCCACTATACCTTGTTCCATTAAAGGAAACTACGTAAGAACTGCCTTATGTGACCTTGGAGCCGGTGTTAGTGTTATGCCGCTCTCTCTTTATCGTAAACTTGAGTTGGATAAGTTGACACCCATTGAAATTTCTCTGCAAATGGCCGACAAATCAACTGCTTTCCCTATCGGCATTTGCGAGGATGTGCCTGTTGTGGTTGCTAATACCACTATCTTAACAGACTTTGTTATCTTGGATATTCCCGAGGACGATGCCATGGTTGTCATCCTTGGAAGACCCTTTTTAAACACTGCAAGGGCTGTTATAGATTGCAACAAAGGCAATGTCACTTTCCATGTCAACGGTAATGAGCACACATTGCACTTTCTGAAGAAACGGTATCAAGTACATTGCATCAATGCTATTGAAAAGACTTCATCGATTCTTATTGGGAGCTTTGAATGCCCTATTCGTCGTGTCAAGATGAAGTATGATTTGCTTGTTGGGGAGATACACATCCCCATTGAGGTGACTTAGTGGCTATTCGAAAATTCTCCGTTCTCTCTGGAGATTCGAGAAGGTTTTCTCATGAGGACTTGACCAATCATATTGACGGATTTCTTTCACTGACCATGAAATGCATGAATCAAAGAGTCACATACCTCTGTTTTAAGCTTTCATTTTCTTTTGCTTAGAAGAAAAATGATGGATTTAGTTTACTGTTTCCTATTTTCTGTTTTAGCGTCCCGAAGAAAAATACCTCGAAAATATAAGTTCTCCGATGGTCCTGAAAATTTAGTATGATATTTTCTGGAATTTTTGAAAATTACTGGGCCTGAGAGCTGGCCCGGGGGCTAGACCAGTGGGCCACAAGCCCTGCCACCGCCACCCCCTGGTGGCGGAGAGCAAGCTTGTGGGGCCCACAGGGACCCCCTCCACTCATTCCAGCTCCCAGCCTCTTCTTCCACCTCTAGAAAAAAAATGTTTCGCAGCTCAAACCCGTGTTCTTGCTCATTTGGCTGTGATTTTTGATCTCCTTGCTCAAAGGACCATTCTCCAAACCGTTTTGGGGAAATTACTCCTTGGTAAGTGACTCCTCCATTGGTCTAATTAGTTTTTTCTCTAGTGCTTTATCTTCCGCGTATTCTTGCTACCTTGGTGACCCTGTTCTTGAGCTACAAAGGTTGATTTTAGCTGGTCCCAAGTAGTTTTAGTGCATGATACGGTCTCTAGGCACTAGTAGGAGTAGTTGCTACAAGGTATGGTTGGTCTTCATTCACTTTTCTCTTGAACTTCAAAAATTTCAACAAAAGGAAATTATGTTCAGGAGGAAGTTTCATGGTGGTTCCTCAAGTAAGAAGGGTCCCCGTCTTTCTTTTCGGGAGCCCGAACCTTTTCAACTAAGGGACGCATCGGTGCAACCATGTGAATGGCCTTCCGATGAGTTTATGATCGAAGCAGGTTTCAAGGATGAGTTTGATACACTTGTCCGCAATGCCGAGTTAGAAGAATTCCTCTCAGATAAATGTGAACAACATGCTATGCTCACTGCCTCTTTCGTGCGTAGATTTAAATTTTCAGTTGGTCGTGACTCATCCATACTGTTTGATTTGTACGATAAATCCTATGCCATGGATTTGGAGGATTTCAATAAGATTTGCAAGATACCCGATGGGGGTAGTGTTAATGATCCTTCTAAGTCTTCGGTCAAAGACTATGTCTCGAGTATAACTGTTGGAGAAACCAGGAATATCACGCAAGCCACCATAGGAAGGATCCATTTCCCTGCCTTGCACTACTTTGCCCTCTTCACAGGTAGGTGCATTAACGGCAAGGGTGCACATTGTCATCTATGCGCTTCCGACCTTAGTAACATTAAGAGCGTAGTAACAGGTGACAGGAGCTTCAATATGGGAGCTATAATAGCAAGGAGGCTGAATAAAAATGCCAGTGAGGGGGATTTCTTTGGTGGAGTTTATGCTACACGCTTAGCAAATTTTCTTGGATTATCCATCCGTTCAGAAGACCCTCCTCTCCGTACAGCCTACCTTGATCGTGTCGCTCTAACACGCTACCAGTTCCTTGAGAGAGATCATGGATCCCTCCTATACCGCTTGATATTTAACACGCAGCGTGTTTTCCATATTACCCTTCCTGCTCCTGCTTTCTTTGACTTTCAGGTAAAACAAAGATACTACATAACCATAGGAGAGGCAGAGGAGTATGAGAGGGAGGCGACGGCTGCTCGACTTCGTGAGGCAGCTATTCAGGCAGTGGCTGCAGCACTCCCGTATAACACCCATTATGATTTTGGGTTTCGCCAGGACCATCCATGGGAGTACACCAAGCTAGGCCAAAAGCCTAAGCTTGGGGGAGTACGTGTTCTCACCGACTTTACATTCATGCTTATGCTTTCACTTTGTTAGCCGGTGTTTACACTTTGCCACTGTATTATCCATGCTAGTTTATTTTTGTTTTCTTGTATTCTTGTTTTGTGTCCTTTTGAGAAAACCCAAAAAGATTTTTCTTTTTTCTTTTGCTTGTTGGGAGCTTTCCCGTGTAAATAGTTTTCTTTTTCTTTGGGTCAAGGTAGAAGGTATTGGTTACAATGTTTAGTGGTTCTTGCATGCATACCTGTTTAGCTTTCAAAGAGCCATATTACTTTGTCTTCTCCTTTGTGTTTGCCTGCAGATTCAGCTTAGTCCAATGCACGAGCACTCTTATTATTGTGCACATCGTTCGTTCGTGCAAGTGAAAGGCAATAATGATGATATATGATGAAGTGACTGAGACTGAAAAGCTGGTATGAACTCTATCTATTTTGTTTTTGTAAATATGACTACTTGTCAGCCCAGATTTAGCATTGTTGTGAGACAACCATTTTTGCAATGACAACTTAGAGATCATAATTTCGGATGCCATGCTTATTTAGCTAGGAGCTTATACTGGTTTGTCTTGAATGCCAACATAGATTTTGAGATGACTATGATGTAGTATGATAGGATGGTATTCTCCTTTGAATGTTTCAAGTGGCTTGACTTGGCGCATGTTCATGCATGTAGTTGAAAAAAAATCAACATAGCCTCTATGATGTTCGTGTTCATGGTGATTTATATCCTGTTCATGCTTGCATTCAATGTTAGTCAAACTCATTGCATCTTGATGACTGTTGTCGCTCTCTAGTTGGTCGCTTCCCAGTCTTTTCCTAGCCATCACTTGTACTAAGCGGATTACTGCTTGTGCATCCACTTCCATAAACCCAAAAGTTTTTCCATGAGAGTCCACCATACCTACCTATTTGCGGTATTTACAAGCTGTTCCAAGTAAATTTGCATGAGCCACTCTCTAAACCTTCAAGAAATAATTTGTTTTCCATGCCCGAACCGCTCATGTGGTGACAAGGGTGTTGGGGCATAGTTTATGCCTAAGTAATTTTGGTGATTGATGACAGTAACACAAAGGACTAACCGTGTGAATTAAGATTTCAGATAACACACGTCAACGGCACAAGACGACTCGCCCCCTCTTTCGTGGAAGAGAAGCACGGTGTTCTCTACGATTCTCTTTATTTGAGTCAGAGGAAAGCCGTACTATTAAGAGGGGAACCGTAGTGGAAAGGTTTGGGTGGAATCAATCTTGCATGCGCACACTTCACCTCTTTTCCCCCTTGCCGGCAACTTTGGAGTGGCTCCTGCCTTGGTGTTTCTTTCTTCTTTGCAAATGGTCCCCCAGCGGTAGTACCGCTGGGCCTAGCGATAGTACCGCTGGCCTTAGCGGTAGTACCGCTAGCCCTAGTGGTAGTACCGCTGGAGTGCTAGCGGTAGTACCGCTGCAGCCAGCGGTAGTACCGCTAGCTGGCGGTAGTACCGCCCCTGGTCAGCGGTAGTACCGCTCCAGGAGCTTAGTACCGCCTGCCTAGCGGTTGTACGTGGACGGACCTTTTTGCGAAGACTTTCTTGGCGGTGGTAGTACTTTTGCACTACCAGGGGCCCAACGGTAGTACCGCTGCATCCAGCGGTAGTACCGCTAGGCACGGGCTGTGAGTGGGAAAACGGTTGGATTTCCGCCCCCCGCCCACTATATAAGGGGTTCTTCTAGCTGTGGAACCCTATCTCTTACCCTCCCAAGATCCATTGTTGCTACCAAAGCTCAAAAGTGCCCGATCTCTCTCCCTAGCCAATCAAACTTGTTGATTCTTTAGGGATTGGTTGAGAAGGCCTAGATCCACACTTCCACCAAGAGAAAAGTTGATTCCCCCACCAATCCCTTGCGGATCTTGTTACTCTTGGGTGTTTGAGCATCCTAGACGGTTGAGGTCACCTCGAAGCCACATTCCATTGTGGTGAAGCTTCGTGGTCTTGTTGGGAGCCTCCAAGCTTTGTGTGGAGTTTGCCCCAACCTTGTTTGTAAAGGTTCGGTTGCCGCCTTCAAGGCCACCTATAGTGGTATCACGGTACCTTGCATCGCGCAAGGGCGTGAGGAGAATACGGTGGCCTTAGTGGCTTATTGGGGACCATTGTGCCTCCACACCGCTCCAACGGAGACGTACTTCCTGTCAAAGGGAAGGAACTTCGGTAACACATCCTCATCTTCATTGGTTCCGCTTCTGGTTATCTCTAACCTTTACTTTGTGTATGCTTATGTTGTTGGCTTTCCCTTACTTGTCTTAGTAGCTCTCGTTGTTATCTTCATTACGGTTCACCCCATTGTTGTTATATTTGTGAACCCGTATGTTGTTTACCCTAGCTTGCAAAGATTAATTAAAAAGTGGCCGTTGCCTATTCACCCCCCCTCTAGTCAACCATATCGATCCTTTCAATTGGTATCAGAGCCACGTCTCTTTATTAAGGGTTTCACCACCCGAAGAGTATGGAAGGCGAAGAGGGAATTAACCATGGGCAACCCGAGGCCATGGACTTGACTTCGGTCACAAGGGACGACTTGAATATCGGCTATGGCCGCCCTCAAGATGTCCTTGATGAACGATGTCAAGACCATGCTTAAAGAGTTAATTGAGGGATTTAAAAGTCCACCAGAACCAGCGTTAGTGGTTAAACCCACCATCACCGAATCAGAGGCCAATTCCTCTAAGGAAGCGGCTAAAGGTACGCGACCTTCCTCATCTCACGAAAAGGATGGGACTGGAACATATGCCTCAGTTCCACCCCCCATGGTCTATGGAGGATCCGTTCCCACACCGCGGCTTAATCTTGTTGGTCCTCCTCCTAAGCTTGTGAAAGGTGAATTTGCTAACTGGGTATTTTCTATTAAGTCTCATTTGAATCACAGCTCAACAAACTTTTGGATAATCATCGAGCAAGAATATTATCCCCATGATCCAAGCAACCTCACTCCAAGAGAAGATGCAGACAATCTATACAATCACTCCGCCTTGTTTATTCTCCAGTCTGCAGTGCCACCTGAAGATCTTCCTCACTTGCGTCCCTTCACTTTGGCCAAGGATTGTTGGGAGCATATTATGGTGTTGTACAAGGGAAGCTCAAGCATTCAATGATCCAACTATGCAGTGATACTTGATAAGGCCGATGAGTTCGTGATGAAGGAAGACGAGGACCCTCGTGATCTCTATCGGAGGGTGACTGCTATTGCTGTGGCACTGAAGGATCATGGGAGCAAGGATGTGGATGATACATGGGTCAAGCGCAAGTTTCTCAAAGCCATCATGCCTTTCAACAAAGCCATGTCATCTGTCATTCGTCAGCGGCCAGACTTCCACTCCTTGTCTTCCAGTGAGGTGTTGGATGAATTCATTGCAATGTCAATCATGAACGAAACAGCCGACAATGCACTTGCTCGTGTTCGCTCAAAGACAACTTCACCAAACCTTGCGCTAAAAGCAAAAGCAATGTTTGAAGAAGAAGAAGAGGATGAGGAAGAGGAGAGCTGCCCTGAAGACACAAAGTATGCCTATCATGAGCACATGGCTCTTGCATCAAGGCAATTCTGGGGCAACAAGAGGAACTCCAGACCCACCTTCACCAAGAACAACTCGAGTGGATTCAAACCCAAGCAACCAGTGAGGACATGTTATAACTGTGGTAACGTGAGCCACTTCGTGGCCGAATGTCCCTATAAGAAAAGGGAAGACAACGGGGGCAACCTCATTCGCAAAGACAAAACCAAATCATTTCCAATCAAGAACAACGTTGTGAAGAAACCCCACCCAAAAGGGATGGTGGCCCTTGAAGAGTACCCTTCCGATGATGATGATGATGATGATGATGATGATGCAGTGGCAACGGAAACTGTTGCTATTGCCACTACCTCTCCCCAGAAGGTGTCTCTCTTCAACGCCCCCAACGAGAACCACATCACCAAGTGCCTCATAGCAAAAGGTATCAATCAGGTAACTCCCATCATTAAGACCAACATAGCTACTGCTCCTTCATTGTTAAATTGTGTTGATGATAGTGATGTTGGGGAACTTAATGAGCATGATCTTGACAAGTTTCTGTGCACTATTAAGGGAGAATCCAAGAAGCACTTTGTTGCTCTCTTGGAACAACTAGGTGAGGCCAGCGACCTCATTGAGTCTCATGATGAGACCATCTCCGAGCTTCAGGGACACAGTCGTGACTATGCCGATGAAATTGCTGAATTATCTATTGCTCTAGAAAAGGAGCGCACTCTTCGTTTGGCTCTTGAGGAGTCATATAACGATGACTGCGCTAAAATGCAAAAGAAACTAGATCATGATGTCGTTCTTACTCGTATGCTTAAGTCTGAAAAGTATGCTCTTCGGGTTGGCCATGACAGACTCAAAGTGGAGTTTGACACACTTGACAAGGCCCACAAGGTCTTGAAAGGTGTTCATTTCTCTCTGAAAGAGTCTCATGATCAACTCCAAGCAAAGCTTACCAAGGAGATCTCTACTTGTCCTCCCTTTGCGTTAATTGATAATGCTTGTGCAACTAATCCCTGTTGTGAGCATGTACATCTTGTGGAGGAAAATTCCAAGTTAAAGGAGAAACTTGAGAAGGGCCTTGTGGCATGCATACAAGGTGAGAAGATCCAGAACGATCTCTTGAGAACTCAAAAAGGTGTTGTAGGAAAGGAGGGACTTGGAATTACCTCCAAGTCAAAAGGTAAAAGGAGGAACAGGAACAAACGATCTCCTACCCTCATGGACATCTTTGTCAAAGAGGGTGAGGGGACTCAGAAGGTGAACAGGAACAAGGTGGACTATGGAAACCTCAAGAAGGGCAAAACCATTCCTAATAACACAGCCGACAAACTCAATTCTTCTTATGTCTTATGTCGTGCTAGTGATGGGCATGTTTATGCCAGATTTGTTGGTTCCTACGATGAGTACATTGAATGGGCTATCTGGGTTCCTAAGACCCTTGTCTCTAACATGAAAGGACCCATTAAAAAATGGGTACCTAAAACCTAGCCTTGATCTATTGCAGGAGTTTGCTTCCGGTTGGGTGTCATGGTTGCTCGATAGTGGAGCAACAAATCATATGACCGGAAGCAAGGACTTAGTGGTGGATGTGCATCCTTCTCCATCTATGCCCACCCATGTCCAATTCACCGATGCATCCTCGTCAAAGGTATTGGGATTTGGTAAGGTGGTCGTCTCTCAAGAGTTATCTATTGAGAAGGTCATGCTTGTTGAGTCACTTGCCTACAATTTACTTTCGGTTCGTCAACTTGCAATTATGGGTTTTTCCACATTCTTTTATCTTGATACTGTGGTCCTCCTGTGGAGCAAGACTCTTAAAGTAGCCTATGTTGGATATGTCGAAAATGGTCTTTATGTGGTGAACTTCTCAAAGCGACCCACTAAGACCGCGACGTGTTTAATGGCTAAAGTTGATGTGGCCTGGCTTTGGCATCGCCGTTTAGCTCATGTCAATATGAGATCTTTGCATAGTCTTCTAACAGGGGACCATATTCGTGGACTAACAAATGTGAGTTTTGCTAAAGATCGTGTTTGAAGTGCGTGCATTGAAGGAAAGATTCATGAAACTGCTCATCGTCCAACGACTCTCATCTACACTAAGAGGCCATTGGAGCTCCTCCATATTGATCTGTTTGGCCCTCCATCATTTGATAGTCTTGGAGGCAGAAAGTATTGCTTGGTGATTGTTGACGACTACTCAAGATACACCTGGGTATATTTCTTCAAAAGGAAGAGTGAAACTCAACAAACTGTCATCAACTTTGCTAATGAAGCTCAACGTCAACATGAAGGAAAGATCTTGATGATTAGAAGTGACAACGGCACCGAGTTCAAGAACTACATCTTGGATGAGTTTCTAGGTGATGAGGGAATAAAACATCAATATTCAGCACCATATACCCCTCAACAAAACGGCGTGGCAGAAAGGAAGAACCGGACCTTGATAGACGTTGCAAGAACAATGATGGCGGAATTCAAATCTCCATATAACTTTTGGGCAGAGGCCATCAACACAACATGTCATGCATCCAATCGGCTCTATATCCGCAAAGGCTTGAACAAGACTCCTTATGAGATTCTAACTGGAAACAAACCCAATCTCAAGTACTTCCGGTTATTCGGTTGTAAGTGTTTCATTCTCAAGAAAGGTGCACGTTTAGCTAAATTTGATTCTAGAGCACATGAGGGCATCTTTGTTGGTTATGCTACAAACTCTCATGCTTACCGTGTCCTCAACAAGTCCACCAGACTCATTGAGGAGACGTGTAACGTGGAGTTTGATGAAAATAATGGATCCCAAGTGGAGCAAAGTGGTCTTTGTGATGTAGGTGATGAAATTCCTCCCCAAGCCATAAGAAGAATGGGGATTGGTCAAATACTCCCCATTGAGGAACCCCTTGTGGCCGAAGGAGAAGGACAATGCTCTACTCAAATGGAGCCATCACCTCCACAAGCCCCACACGCTTCCGATGAACAAAGAGAAGACTCTCAACAAAATGAACAAGCTCATGGTCAAGATAAATTGCCCAACAATGATAATGTGTCCCATGATATTCAAGTTCTCACCCAAGGCTCCGAACCTGCTCATGATCAAGATCAAGTGCAACCGCGAGATCCAGACCAAGTAGAAGCACAAGATCAAGATCAAGAGCAACCACAAATACAAGAACAAACAAGTGAACCTGCTCAAGTCGAAAGTCAAGATGACCAGGATAATGTCTCACAATTCCCTTCTGCAGCACCAACAGCCGGTGCCAAGGGAGGCTCAAGACACAAGGGCAAGCAAAGTAAACAAGTCGATGCTCCCCCGTTATCCAATGAAGAACTCTTGGAGCGTCGAGCAGCCAAGATTGCGAACAAGCTGAGAGTCAAGTCACATCTGATGAAGAATGTACTTGGCAGCTTAAAAAGGGGAGTATCCACCCGTCAACAGATTTGTAATTATTGTGAGCATCACGCGTTTGTCTCGTATTGTGAACCTCAACAGGTACAGGAAGTGCTCGATGATGAGGATTGGCTTATGTCCATGCATGAAGAACTTAACAACTTCGAGCGCAACCAAGTCTGGGATTTAGTGCCAAGGTCAACACAGGAACATAATGTCATCGGGACCAAACGGATATTCAAGAACAAGCAAGATGCCAATGGGATTGTGATTCGAAACAAGGAAAGATTGGTGGCTCAAGGCTACTCCCAAGTCGACGGCATCGACTACGGTGAAACCTTTGCCCCTGTTGCTCGTTTAGAATCTATTCGCATGTTGCTTGCATTCGCTTCTCATCATAACTTCAAATTACAACAAATGGATGTGAAAAGTGCCTTTCTTAATGGTCCTTTAAATGAGTTGGTCTATGTCAAACAACCCCTGGGATTCGAACATCCCAAGCTCCCCAATCATGTGTACAAACTTAATAAGGCACTCTATGGCCTTAAACAAGCCCCACATGCGTGGTATGAGTATCTTACTGAGTTGTTACAAGATCGTGGGTTTGAAATTGGGAAGATAGATCCCACTCTTTTTACTAAGAGGGTTAAAGGGGATTTGTTCATATGCCAACCATATGTTGATGATATTATCTTTGGCTCTCCTAACATTTCCTTCAATGAAGAATTTGCCGCACTAATGACTGAGAAATTTGAGATGTCCATGATGGGAGAGTTGAAGTTCTTCCTCGGGTTCGAGATTAAACAAGGCCTAGAAGGGACCTTCATCAAACAAGCCAAGTACACACAAGACATGCTCAAACGGTTCGAGCTTGACGATGTCAAACCGGTCAAGTTCCCCATGCCAACAAGATGTAAGCTTGAGAGTGATCCCAATGGTAAAGCAGTGGATCAAAAGGTATATCGCTCCATGATTGGATCCCTCCTTTACCTTTGTGCATCTAGACCAGATATTATGTTGAGTGTAGGGATATGTGCACGGTTTCAATCCGCACCAAAAGAAGGTCATTATATGGCTGTTAAGCGAATCTTTCGATATTTGGCTCATGCCCCAAACATTGTCCTATGGTATCCCAAAGGAGCAAACTTCAACCTAGTTGGCTATTCTGACCCCGATTGGGCAGGAGATTGTGTGGAGAGGAAGTCAACTTCTGGAGGATGCCAATTCCTTGGTCGCTCACTCGTAAGTTGGTCCTCAAAGAAGCAGAATTGCATCTCTCTATCATCCACCGAAGCTGAGTACGTGGCAGCCGCAAGTTGTTGTGCACAATTGCTATGGATGAGGCAAACTTTAAAGGATTACGGTGTCACTTGTGACAAAGTGCCTCTTCTATGTGACAATCAATGTGCTATCAAGATTTCCCTCAACCAAGTGCAACATAGCAAAACCAAGCATATTGATATTCGCCATCACTTCATTCGTGAACATATCAAGCTAGGTGATATTGAGGTTCACTTCATCCACACTGAAGAGCAACCTACAGATATTTTCACTAAGCCCCTAGATGAAGCAAGGTTCCGGGAGTTAAGGCATGAGCTAAATATCATTGATTCAAGTAATGTGGATTGAAGCTAGGCACGTTGCACCTTACTATGCATTCTATCTTGTTCTAGATGTAGGCATGGACATAGGGGGAGTGCTGTTCTCTCAATGAACTCTTCCTCCCCCCCATTATGCATAAATCGATCTAGTCTTTCACTTTCGCCATTACCAAATGGCACTTGTGCTTCAAAGACGAGCGTTGGTCATGAACCCAAGGATAATTCTTCGCGGTGTCATACCTTTGTCTCACACATAGGTGGCCTCGGCCACCGCCCCCCACCTTTCTCTCATATGGAAGAAAGGATACAAAATGACAAGTCAGTATATCTTGCTGGTGCTATCTTCTTATTTCCACTACTTGTCATTTGCCCATGTTTTTCTCATCTCCTAGGTCCCGTTGTGACATTTGCAGCGGTACTACCGCCAGGGGTAGCGGTACTACCGCCAGGACCCCAGCGGTACTACCGCCAGGGGTATCGGTACTACCGCCAGAAAACCAGCGGTACTACCGCTAGGGGTAGCGGTACTACCGCCAGGACCCCAATCTACCACGACCTAACTAGCACATTTTTGAGCTGTCTCAGGGGGAGCGGTACTACCGCCGGGGGGAGTGGTACTACCGCCAGGACCCCAACGGTACTACCGCTGCAACCAACGGTACTACCGACAGGACCAAAGCGGTACTACCGCTGGCCCGTACCCCTTGGGCTATATAAAGGAGGGGGGCCGTTTTTTTCCTGCCTCTTTCTTCTTCCTCGTGGCTCCTCCCTCCCCAACCCCGAACTCCCCCTATTTCGATCTCTATTAGTGGAGCCCCTTCTCTCCGTTGAGTTGGAGGGTTTGCTCCACTTCTCCTTCCTCCTCCAAGTGCCATGGACCCCGGTAAAGCTCCTCCCCTTTTCTCTTGGTTGATGTTCTTGTTCTAGGGTTAGGAGCATTGGTGGTTTGGATCCATGTCTTTGATATTGTGCCTTGTTCTTGGATGGCATGAAGGAGATATTCGAGGGGAGTGTAGGTCCTATGAATCTTTTCTTTTATCTTGCCATGCCCTAGGATTTACATGTTTTAGGTCAAGCACTTGGACTATGTTTGGATTAGATCTAAAACTTGCACTCTCTTGACTAGGCATGTCCTTATTTAGATGGTACTTGTGATCCTCATGTGGTTAGGGTTGTGGTGGAGTTCCTAGTGATTATACACAGCCCATGGCCCTCGTAAAATCCATGTAGCCATCTCTATGGGTTCTATTCATATTTCAGATCTGAAAATCAAACCCCAGCGGTACTACCGTCAGGGGTAGCGGTACTACCGCTAGGACCCCAGCGGTACTGCCGCGAGGGGTAGCGGTACTACCGCCAGGACCCCAACGGTACTACCGCCAGGGGTAGCAGTACTACCGCCAGGAGGATTCTCTGTGTATTCTTTTCATGTGCTTGGCAATGAGTGTTTACTTTTCTGCCTTTTCTTGTTCATTGCCTTGACTCCTTTTGTCGCTCTTTTTCGGTGTGTGTTTTGTGTCATAGGTGGTGCTCGCTGCTCGAACCCCCCACGGGACACACAGTCAAAGCATTATCGCAACCCAGAGGCTCCAGAGGGCTCCGCCACTTCAGGTCTGCAACCCAAAAAGCAGGCCTTCAAGAAGACCGCTCACAAGGACAAGGGGGTCAACGTTCGCACCATGCTCCCTAAGGACTTTCCGCGGTTCCGCAACCAAAACCACTATCTCCAAGAAAGGGCTGTGATCAAGAATGTCGAGCATGTTTGGGCAAAGGATCACTCCAGGATCTATCGTGATATCATCAACCATTTCAAGAAGAGTTTTGTTCCCGTTCAGTGGATTGACCTGGCTCACCTTCAGCGGAACCTGGACTACTTTGGTGACGCTCTTTCTCTGATTGACAAGCTGGGAATTAAGGAGATCATCTCCTTCAAGACAGACTTTGATCCCAATGTTGTTGCCCAGTTCTAAGTCATGATTCACTTCTCGCCTGATGACGAGCGCTCCCTGGTTTGGATGACTGGGAGTCAAAAGATGACAGGATCCTGGCGTGAATTCATGGCATTCCTCAAGGTTGATTTTCAGGGAGCTGACACTCCACTTGGGTCGCGTCCTCATGCTGCAGCTCCCACTAATAGGGCCTCCACCAAGGACAGGTTGCAACAACTCTATGTGAAGAAAGGTGTGCTCCACAGGCATCTGGACATCATGCCTCGGATCTTCCGAAACACCCTCTTCCCTCGCATTGGCAACTTCGACGAGGTACACGGCTCTCTGGCTGAGATGCCACTGCTCTATGAGGAGGCTATGACTAAGGAGTCTACCCCTCTTGATATTTCTGATGTGATGTTCACTGAGCTCTGGAACTGCATCATGATGCGCAAGGTTCCCATCTACGGGCCCTACTTGTTTGCTTATATCCGTCAGAAGTGGCAAGACACCTATCCGCAGGAGGAGTTATACATTCAGGCTGACTACTTTGTGCACGATCCTGTCAAGCTTCGCGTCAAGGACAAATGGGCCAACTCATCAACTTCATCTCAACACATGGGCACTGACACAGAGACTGCTGCTGACAGAGGAACCGCTTCTCAGTCCCGCTCCTCTACCATGCCATCTTGGGCCATGAAACTGCAGGATAAGATGAAGACTCTTTTCTGTATGCAGGCTAAGGGTTAGTATCAGACGCACGTGGCTCAGAAGGAGAACCGTCAGAGGCACAAGCGTGTCCTGAGGGCACTTGATGTTGACATCTCCAGCGGATCAGAGGACGACATCACTCCAGAGGCTGCTTGGATGCGGGCTCAAGGTTACCAGTGGTCTGGTGCTGAGGAGGAAGAGGACAATGAAGAGGAGAAGGACGATCCGGATGCTACGGACGAGTCTGGCAATGATGAGGATGAGGAGTGACCACCTGTGGCGTTAGGTGTGCCCCTTTTTGGTGTCTTGTGCCAAAGGGGGAGAGAGTCTAGGAGTTGGATTTGCTTTGAGAGTTGAACTTTGCTTATCTTTGCTTATCTTTCATGTTTTGCTTCAAACTTGGTTTGCTTCTATTTTGCTATCTTTGCATTGTGTGACGTGAGACATGAACTTGTGTGAGATTTATTTCCATCATATGTTGTGAGTCATATGCTCCTTATTTTCATATATCTCTATCTTTTTGTTCTCATATTATTCACTGTACAAATCCGGTATTGTCATCAATCCACCAAAAAGGGGAAGATTGTTGGGGCATAGTTTATGCCTAAGTAATTTTGGTGATTGATGACAGTACCGCAAAGGACTAACCGTGTGAATTAAGATTTCAGATAACACACGTCAACGGCACAAGACGACTCTCCCCCTATTTCATGGAACAGAAGCACGGTGTTCTCTACGATTCGCTTTATCTAAGTCATAGGAAAGTCATACTATTAAGAGGGAAACCGTAGTGGAAAGGTTTGGGTGGAATCAATCTTGCACACGCACACTTCACCTCTTTTCCCCCTTGCCGGCAACTTTGGAGTGGCTCCCGCCTTGGTGTTTCTTTCTTCTTTGCAAATGGTTCCCAAACGGTAGTACCGCTGGGCCTAGCGGTAGTACCGCTCGCCTTAGCGGTAGTACTGCTAGCCCTAGCGGTAGTACCGCTGGAGTGCTAGCGGTAGTACCGCTGCAGCGAGCGGTAGTACCGCTAGCTGGCGGTAGTACCGCCCCTGGTCAGCGGTAGTACCGCTCCAGGAGCTTAGTACCGCCTGCCTAGCGGTTGTACGTGGACGGACCTTTTTGCGAAGACTTTCTTGGCGGTGGTAGTGCTTTTGCACTACCAGGGGGCCAGCGGTAGTACCGCTGCAGCCGGCGGTAGTACCGTTGGAGTGCTAGCGGTAGTACCGCTGCATCCAGCGGTAGTACCGCTAGGCACGGGCTGTGAGTGGCAAAACGGTTGGATCCCCCCCCCCCGACTATATAAGGGGTTCTTCTAGCTGTGGAACCCTATCTCTTACCCTCCCAAGCTCCATTGTTGCTACCAAAGCTCAAAAGTGCCCGATCTCTCTCCCTAGCCAATCAAACTTGTTGATTCTTTAGGGATTGGTTGAGAAGGCCTAGATCCACACTTCCACCAAGAGAAAAGTTGATTCCCCCACCAATCCCTTGCGGATCTTGTTACTCCTGGGTGTTTGAGCATCCTAGACTGTTGAGGTCACCTCGAAGCCACATTCCATTGTGGTGAAGCTTCGTGGTGTTGTTGGGAGCTTCCAGGCTTTGTGTGGATTTTGCCCCAACCTTGTTTGTAAAGGTTCGGTCGCCGCCTTCAAGGGCACCTATAGTGGAATCACGGTACCTTGCATCGTGCGAGGGCGTGAGGAGAATACGGTGGCCTTAGTGGCTTATTGGGGGAGCATTGTGCCTCCACACCGCTCCAACAGAGACGTACTTCCTGTCAAAGGGAAGGAACTTCGGTAACACATCCTCGTCTTCATTGGTTCCCCTTGTGGTTATCTCTAACCTTTACTTTGTGTATGCTTATGTTGTTGTCTTTCCCTTACTTGTCTTAGTACCTCTCGTTGTTATCTTCATTATGGTTCACCCTATTGTTGTTATATTTGTGAACCCGTATGTTGGTTACCCTAGCTTGCTAAGATTAATTAAAAAGTGGTCGTTGCCTATTCACCCCCCCCCCCTCTAGTCAACCATATCGATCCTTTCAAAGGGGTATTGGTATCTTCCATGCTAGGAGTGTTATCCTCGACATGTGTTTATTCACTATCATTCACGAGAAAGGGGCTGGTAATTGGAATGTCGAGTTCAAAGCTTAAATCGAAAACATAACTGTAAAACAAGACTCCCCTAGATTGATGTTAGTATGGACGGTACCCGAGGATTCGGCTTGCCGTGGAGTGTGATTGATTGGTGGTGGGGGAGTTAAAACTTTACTTTTCTGTTTGGGAACCGCCTATAGCATGAGTAGCATGGTAGATATTGAGAACTCTTGGTCATTGCGTCTACAATGAAAGCATGCCACCCAAAATTATTATCTCTGTTTTCAAAGCTTGAGCTCTGGCACCTCTGCAAATCAATGCTTCCCTCTGCGAAGGGCCTGTCTATTTATTTTCCTGTCGAGTCATCCTCCTCTTATATAAGCACCAATTAGAGAGCACGTGTGTCATTTTTATGCTTTTCGTTTGATTGTTATTGAGTATGACTATGACTGGATCTTCGTTGCTATGAATTACAATGTTTAGTCAGCCCTTGATCTTTGAAAGTGGTCTGCATTTATGTTTTGCGGTCTCAGAAAGAGCTAGCGAGATACCACCTATTCATATTGCTTCATGCTTGTTTTGATTGAAGTGTTGGTATTTCAAACTCATTATTATTTGCTCGTTAACTGATTATGCCATTGATATTAGTTTACCGTGAGACCTTTGTGTCACTTGTTTATGTGGTTAACTTGTGATCTTGCTGAAATTCTGGTTATGAGTTAGACATAGTTGCAACAACAAGATCAAACAGAGTTTGTCAAAGTTTTTCTTTCTCTGTCAGTTTGTCAACTGAGTTGCTTGAGGACAAGCAAGGTTTTAAGCTTGGGGGAGTTGATCGTCTCCATCGTATCTACTTTTCCAAACTCTTTTGCCCTTGTTTTGGACTCTAATTTGCATGATTTGAATGGAACTAACCTGGACTGACGTTGTTTTCAGTAGAATTGCCTTGGTGTTATTTTTGTGCAGAAATCAAAGTTCTCCAAACGTCCTGAAAATTTACGGGGAACATTTTTGGAAAATATGAAAAATACCTGCGCCAAGATCCACCTGAGGGGGTGGGCCAGTGGGCCACAAGCCCTGCCTCCGCCACCCCCTGGTGGCGGTGGGCAAGATTGTGGGGCCCACACGGCTCTGCAGCCCCCAATGTCAGCTCTATAAGTTCACTTTCGTCCCAGAAAAAAATAAAAAGAGAAGATTTCATCACGTTTGCGATACGGAGGCGCCGCCAGAACCTGTTCTTCATCTGGAGGGCAGATCTGGAGTCCGTTTTGGGCTCCGGAGAGGGGAAATTGTCGCCATCGTCATTATCAACCTTCTTCCCTCTCCAATTCCATGAAGCTCTTCGTCGTTCGTGAGTAATCTATTCGTAGGCTCGCTGGGCGGTGATGAGTAGGATAAGATCTATCATGTAATTGAGTTAGTTTTTATGGGGATTGATCCCAAGTATCCACTATGTTCTGAGATTGATGTTGCTACTACTTTGCCATGCTTAATGCTTGTCACTAGGGCCCGAGTGCCATGATTTCAGATCTGAAATTATTATGTTGTCACCAATATATGTGTGTTTTAGATCCGATCTTGCAAGTTGTAGTTACCTACTATGTGTTATGATTCGGCAACCCCGGAGTGACAATAACCGGAACCACTCCCGGTGATGACCATAGTTTGAGGAGTTCATGTGTTCACCAAGTGCTAATGCGTTGGTCCGGTTCTTTATTAAAAGGAGAACCTTAATATCCAGTAATTTCCTTTTGGACCCCGCTACCACGGGAGGGATGGACAATAGATGTCATGCAAGTTCTTTTCCCTCAGCACGTATGACGACACACGGAATGCATGCCTACATCACATTGACGAACGGGAGCTAGCCACATCTCTCTCCATGTTTTAACTATTGCATGATGAATATCATCCAAACAAATCACCGACCCTATGCCTACGAGTTTGTCCTACTGCTGCTGTTACTTGTCTTGCTCTTCTGCTACTGCCGTTACTTCTCTTGCTCTGCTGCTACTGCTGTTACTACTGTCGCTTGCTATTGTTGCTACTTGCTACTTCTTTCACTACTGTTGTTCCTTGCCACTGTCGTTACTCATTACTTTGTTGCTACTACTTTGCTTGCAGATACTAATCTTTCAGGTGTGTTTGAATCTGACACATTTAGCTGCTAATACTTGAGAGTATTCTCTCACCTCCTACGTGGCAAATCAACAAATTTGGGTCGAATACTCTACCCTCGAAAATTGCTGCGAACCCACGCGCTGGTGGGCCATCAACAACATTCTTCTAGTTTCGTTGCCGGGGAGTGCTAGCAGCATTCTTCTGGTGCCGTTGCAAGGGAAGGGTGGTTGTCACAGAATCAACATTTGTCTAGCTATTGCCAGGGAATGCCAGTCAGGGCCCTCCATCGCTTCTCCATAGCTCGTAGGTTCATTGTTTTTCAACAACATGACCTCCAAGACAAGGTTACAGTACCGCTCTGTAGTAGTATGCGACCTTGTCGACCTATGAGGTTTGTAGTAACTTGATCCAAAGCTCAATGATCACCATCATCAGTTTCCACTTGAATTGGTGTAGGCGCCACAGGAACAACTTCCTGCGCCCTGCTACACACTGGTTGAAGTGACGGTTCACTAACCTCATCAAGTTCGACCACCCTCCCACTCAATTCTTTCGAGACAAACCTTCCCTGGAGAATGGACCCGTTTCTAGAAACAAACACGTCGCTTCTGGATCTGAGATAGGAGATGTACCCAACTATTTTGGATATCCTATGAAGATGCATTTATCCGCTTTGGGTTCGAGCTTATCAGACGGAAACTTTTTCACATGAGCAATGCAGCCCAAATTTTTTAAGAAACGACAACTTAGGTTTCTCCAAACCATAGTCTATACTGTGTCATCTCAACAGAAATACGCGGTGCCCTATTTAAAGTGTATGCGGTTGTCTCTAATGCATAACCCATAAACGATAGTGGTAATTCAATAAGAGACATCATAGTATGCACCATATCAAATAGGGCGCGGCTATGACATTCGGACACACCATCACACTAGGGTGTTCTAGGTGGCATGAACTGTGAA
This sequence comes from Hordeum vulgare subsp. vulgare, assembly GCF_904849725.1. Taxonomy (NCBI): domain Eukaryota; kingdom Viridiplantae; phylum Streptophyta; class Magnoliopsida; order Poales; family Poaceae; genus Hordeum; species Hordeum vulgare. Next base: position 61,556,687 of record NC_058521.1, on the reverse strand, counting down.
ACAATTTCCACATTGTCTTAACTGTGTACCAAAACTCGCAACTCAGATATTTATCTCTATGATCATGTCATAGACAGTTTTATCCTCTTGTCACGATGATCTTTACTCTGAAATAGCTTTGAACTTTTCAATATTTCAGACTTGTGATTCATCAAGTAAATACTCCTGTATCTACTCAAATCGTGAGTGAAGTAAGAACATAATGATATCCACTGCGTGCCTCAGCACTCATTGGACTGCACATATCAAAAATGTATTGCATCCAACAAGTTACTTTGTTGTTCCATGTGGTATGATTTTGCATGTCTCAAGTGAGTCGAAACGATCCATCTGCATGTAGTTTATTCATGCGTTTATACCAAAAGGTATGGTTTGCATGTCTCAAACATTTCAAAAATGAGTGAGTACAAAGATCCATCAGCATGGAGGTTCTTCATGGATTGTACACCAACATGACTCATGCGGCAGTGCCACAAGTAAGTGGTACTATCATTATTACTTTGTATCTTTTGGCACCAATATTACGAACATGTGTAACACTACGATCGAGATTCAATAAACCATTGAAGGTAATTTATTCAAGCAAATAGAATAACCATTATTCTCTTTAAATGAATAATCGTATTGCAATAAACACGATCCAATCATGTTCATGCTCAACGCAAACACCAAATAACAATTATTTAGGTTGAACACCAATCCCGATGGTAGAGGGAGCGTGCGATGTTTGATCACATCAACCTTGGAAAAACTTCCAACACTTATCGTCACCTCGCCTTTAGCTAGTCTCTGTTTATTCCGTAGCTTTTATTTCCAATTACTAATCACTTAGCAATCGAACCGGTATCTAATACCCTCGTGCTACTAGGAGTACTGCTACTTCTCAAACAACAGCGCCAGAAATTGACACGTTGACGGAGATTGGGCTTGCGTTGGTTTTTCCCTTGAAAAGGAAAGGGTGATGCAGCACAGGAGCAGTAAGTATTTCCCTCAGTTTGATAACCAAGGTATCGATCCAGAAGGAGGGTCTCATCAAGTCCCGAGTACCTGCGCAAACACAAACAAGCTTGCACCCAACGCTTCAAAGGGGTTGTCAATCCCTTCAAGATTGTTTGCAAAGTGAGATCTGAAGGCGGAAAGTGCAACAAAGTAAAAAGTGTAAGGCTGAAAATATGGTGTGGAGTAGACCCTGGGGGCCATAGTGTTCACTAGAGGATTCTCTCAAAATAGCAAGTATTACGGTGGGTGAACAAATTACTGTCGAGCAATTGATAGAACCGGGCAAAGTCATGACGATATCTAAGGCAATGATCTAGCATATAGGCATCACGTCCGAGACAAGTAGACTGATACTTTCTGCATCTACTACTATTACTCCACACATCGACCACTATCCAGCATGCATCTAGTGTATTGAGTTCATGACGAACAGAGTAACGCTTTAAGCAAGATGACATGATGTAGAGGGATAATCTCAAACCAGTGATGAAAACCCCATCTTTTTACCCTTGATGGAAACAACACGACACGTGCCTCGCTACCTCTTCTGTCACTGGGTGAGGTCACCACATGGTATGAACCCAAAACCAAGCACTTCTCCCATTGCAAGAATCATAGATCTGGTTGGCCAAACAAAACCCACAACTCGAAGAGAATTACAAGGATATGAAATCATGCATAAGAGAGATCAGAAGAATCTCAAATAAGATTCATAGATAATCTGATCATAAATCCACAATTCATCGGATCTCGACAAACACACCGCAAAAGAAGATTACATTGGATAGATCTCCATGAAGATCATGGAGAACTTTGTATTGAAGATCCAAGAGAGAGAAGAAGCCATCTAGTTACTAGCTATGGACCCGTAGGTCTATGGTGAACTACTCACGCATCATCGGAGAGGTCATGGTGTTGATGAAGAAGCCCTTCGTGTCCGAATCTCCCCTCCGACAGGGCACCAGGACGTGCCCCAGATGGGAACTTGCATTGACAGAAGCTTGCGGCGGCGGAAAAGTGATTGCGATCGTCCTCTGATTTTTTGGGAATATTTGGGAATTTATAGGCGCAAGATCTAGGTCAGGAGACCTCCAGGGGCCCACAAGCCTGCATGGCACGGCCCCCCTGGGGCTCTTCTGGCTTGGCTCCCAAGTCCCCCGATCTTCTTCCGTTCCAGAAAAAATCTTTTCGGGGATTTTCTTCCGTTTGGACTCCGTTTCAAAATCTCCTCTGAATGGGTCAAAAAGATGGAAAAAATAGGAACTGGCACTTGGCACTAAATTAATAAGTTAGTCCCAGAAAATAAATAAAAGGCATGCAAAACATCCAAAGTTGGACAAGATAATAGCATGAAACCATCAAAAATTATAGATACGTTGGAGACGTATCAAGCATCCCCAAGCTTAACTCATGCTCGTCCTCGAGTAGGGAAGTGAAAAAGAATGAATTTTTGATGTGGAATTCTACCTAGCATAGTTGTCCTTTGCAACTTCTTTCACGTGGCATGAATGTTCAGATCTATAAGATTCAAAACAATATTTTTCTATTGACATGAAAACAATAATACTTCAAGCAAACTCGCAAAGTAATCATGAACTTTCAAAATAACAAGGCCAAATAAAGTTATCCCTACAAAATCATATAGTCTGGCTATGCTCCATCATCCTCACACAACTAATGTAAATCATGCACAACCCCAGAATTGGCCAAGTAATTGTTTTCGCACTCTTACTTTCTCAAACTTTTTATAACTATCACGCAATACATGAGCGCGAGCCATGGATATAGCACTATAGGTGGAATAGAGCGTGGTGGTGGTTGTGAGACAAAAAGGAGGAGATGGTCACACTGACTCGGCGTATCAATAGGCTATGGAGATGCGCATTAATAGATATCATTGTGAATGAGTAGGGATTGCCATACAAGAGATGCACTATAGCTATAAGTATGTGAAAGCTCAAGAGGAAAACTAGTGGGTGTGCATCCAACTTGCTTGCTCACGAAGACCTAGGGCAATTTTGAGGAAGCCCATCATTGGAATATACAAGCCAAGTTATATAATGAAGATTCCACTAGTGTATGGTAGTGACAAAGCAAGAAGCTCTCAATCATGAAGAATATGGTGCTAACATGAAGCACAAGTGTGGAAAAAGATAGTAGCATTTTCCCTTCTCTCTTTTCTCTCATTTCTTTTTTTTATTTGGGCTCTTAGGCCTCTTTTTTTTCTTTTCTTTTTTTTCTTTTTTTGGGCTCTTTGGCCTCTTTTTCTTCCTCACATGGGACAATGCTCTAATGATGATGATCATCACACTTTTTAGTTACTCAAAGCTCAAAGATCACAATGATGATGACTCCATAGGAAATGCCTCCGACAGTGTACCGGGATGTGCAACGATCTAGTATGATCATGCAATGGCAATATGAGAGTGACGGCACAAGTCATGAGACGGATAGGTGGGAGTTGCATGGCAATATATCTCGGAATGGCTATGAAAATGCCATAGTAGGTAGGTATGGTGGCTGTTTTTGAGGAAGGAATTTGGTGGGTTTGTGCACCGGCGAGAATTGCGCGGCGCTAGAGAGGCTAGCAATGGTGGAAGGTGAAAGTGCATCTATACCATTGTCACACCCTGTTTTTCACCACAAGTATTTTATGTTGCAAAATTCGGAGCTTGTTAAAACTTTTTCAAATAATGTTGTGAGTGCAATGTGAACCCTTGTATGAGTGAATGCTTGCTTGTTTGATGACTCAAACCCATGAAAACTTTTTTTTTTTTGCTCTCTTCAAAAACCATTTTTCCTTTATATCAAGATCACCTTCACCATGTTGGGATACACTACTAGCTCATGAAGCCAAGTGGCACTTCCAACCAAAGTTGGTGGTCTGATCCAAATATTATTTTCATTCTTTAAAAACATTAATTGGTGATTTAAAATATTATTTTCCTATTTTATATCTATGTCTGTTTGTAAGGCTAGTAATGATATTCCCACAAGGAAAATTGATTTCCTGCCTTAGAAAATTCTGAGTAAATTCATGGAAGCTCAGAAGGACATATATTTTCCATATATAAGATTTTAAACCCTATTTTATATTAATATTATTTGAGTAAAACCCTGAAAACCATTTCTGTCTGTTTTAGCTTTTTGACATGTTTCCAAAGGAAATTATCTCAGTAAATTCCCATAAAACTACAGGAGCCCTCCCAAGCCATATTAGGTGCTCACCTAAAATATCACCTTGATCCAAGGTGGGGAAGTGCACCTAATGAGCCCAAAACCCTCTTTGTCCAGAGAAGAGTTGGAACAACTCTACATTGCAAAGTTTCTCCAATGGAGCTAAAACTTTGCAGAGGTGTTTGACACCCCAAATGAGGACTCCACACCAAAGATGGGATTAGTGAGACTCTGTTTGGCCACACTTCCTTTGTAAAGGACAGTACTGGTCATTTTGAGGCATTTTCAAGTTTACAAAGCCAAGCTGGTTCAATGGAGCTCAAGTTTGGTGAAACCCCATGTTTTTACCCCAAGACCAAACCTGTTAAGTTTCATTTCCAGTGTTGGAGTGGAAGCACCCCAAGTCACTGTCGAACACCTACTGACAGGAAGGTAAAAACCCTCCTAGCCACTGTTTTACCCAATGGCAAGGCCCCAAACTTGGTGGGTTAGAGCACCAGAACACCCTGAGCACCCAGTCAATCATCCCCTCCCCAACTCCAAGCACAAGTGACAAGAACTCCAATTTGAGCCGCATGGCAGTACTGGCAACACTAGTGTTCCTTGCTCCCTTGTCCAGCTCGAGCTCCCACTAAACCACAACAGCTAGGCACACTCCCAGCAACACTCAGGACATGGAGGACACGTCCCAAGTGCCCCAGAGCGAGCCAGCGTGCCGTGGCATGCCAAAACTGCGCTCTGGGCGCACTCCAGAGAGCCTCCAGCAAGGGGACGACGCCCCGACCGGTCCCAACCTCCCCAGTTATGTCCAAACACTCCCCCACAACCATCCAGCGCAAAGCTACCCCCAGGGACCCTCTCCCCTCGCGCAAGAGCTCAGGCGACGCGTGCCCGTGCGCGCCCGACGGAGCCGAGCATGCACGGTCGCTGCGGCTCGACCCCACTCGCTTTCCCTCTGCGGCCAATGCACCAGGAGGTCCTAAACCACGTCCCGAACCCGTGGTTTCGCGGCCACCACCTCATTATGCTCGCACGCGCGCCATGGTGAGTCACCAGCGCGCCCGAGTCGGGTCACCGTCGCTGGCCTATAAATAGGTCCCCCCGGCACCCCAGCACCCTCCAAGCAGCTTCAGCACAACCAGTAGACACCCCCTAGCCACCCAATCGAGCTCGCAGAGCCCCGGTACTCAAGATCGACCGAGGCCCCTCCGCCTCGGAGCTCCGGTCGATCTCCAGCTACACGTCGGCTCGTGCGCTGCCCGACCTCACATTACAATCCCCTTGACACCAGGAACTTTTCCCCCAACTTTCCCGAGCGAATCCGTGCCCCTAGCCACTAGTTCAACACCAACCCAAAACCCTTCCGCCACGGTCACCTCGTCGCCGGCGACCCAGACCACCTCCGATGACGTCCCGACCACGAGCAGGTAGGCGGAGGCACGAGGGACCCATTCTTGCTCCTAGATTGGCCTAAGGACAACGGCAGCCTCGCCGGCGTCCGTCTCCACCTCTCTGGCTGGAGGTAGGAGAAGGACCCGACAGGTGGAGCCCACCTGTCGGTGCCCTCGGGAAGCCAGCGCGTGCAGCCACTGACGCTGACCCCAGGGGCCCGCAGGTCAGGTTTGAACCTAGCCCGCGCGCGCCTGGTGGCCAGGCCTGCTGGCTGGGCCGGCTGATCTGTTCCCCCTGCCCTTTTCCTTTTATTTTAATCCAGTAACTTAAATGATTTTTATAAAAATATTTAGCCAGTAGAAAAATATGATTCTTCCACCAGTAATTTTCTGAAAATGTGTAGTATTTGATTATGTAGTGTTTGACATTTATCAAAAACAGAAACTATTTTGGTATAATAAAATGATATTAAAAAGCACTTGTTTGCTTCTGTTTGCTTTTAAATAAATATGCTTAGCTAATAAAAACTATAGGAAACATTTTCCAAAATAATAAACTGAATTTATTCAAACTTTGCAACATTTTTAAAAGCACTTTGTGATCTGTTTTAGTGAGAGCTATTATTTATTTATTCCTTTCTCGACGGTAGAGTTACCGAGTGACGGAGGATCCGGAGCGGAAGACCTCGAAGACCCCGGATACCTAGCTGACCAAGGCAAGCAGCCCTTTTGTCATGACTTAAGCATATGAAATGATGCACGCTAGTATAGCAAGTACTTTCGTTGCATGAGATCACAGTGCCGGTTCATCATTGATGTGATGGTACCGAAGGCTTTATCAAACCCCTTGCATGATAGTAATGTTATTCACATGGCTCCTCGGAGCACAATCATGATGAGCTTGATCCTACCATCTATTAGGATCATGCTACTGTCATGCTGACTAGTAGATATAAGATCATTGCATTGAGCTTGACCCTACCCCGTAAGGGTCATGTTATTACCATGTTGACAAGTAAAGATAGACCATATTATCACAAGCATGGTGATGAGTTAAATAAAGAGTTTATGAAAACCCCGTCGGGTGCCACTAATGCCCGAGGGTGATGATGAGTTGGTGATCACTTTTGGTGAAGTGATGCACTGGTGTTTTGGTGTGAGTATGGTTTCGGAAATGGGATTAGATTTATGATGTGTCGACCGTCCCAACCATACCAGTACGACCACGATACCCCTTTATGGGACGGGGCTTTGTTGATTACTCTGGTCGATACTAGCAAAGAGCCACATTACTAGTGGCGAGAGTGATCGGTGTCACTCTCGTGATGGGGTCGTGCCAGGTAGGACGACTATGCCATTATTATGAGTTCGAGGCACACCGTTGGTCCCTGCATGGTTGATACAGTCCAGAGTCGGTGCTCGTAAGAAGTACAACATGTGGGCTAGGTACCAATCGAGTGGACCTCTTTGTTTAGTATCGTCAGGGGAAAGATGATGATCGGGAACTTACGTCGGGTATATGTGATATACTGCAAGTCGTGGAAGACACAGAAGTTTCCCGTTTCTCGTGGGTCCAACGTACTACCTCTGCAGAGTGTAAACTATTCGAATAGCCGTGTCCACGGTCAAGGACAGTTGGGTGGTGCTGCTTAAACTACGTCCAGCGTTTCCGCTTAAACCAAAAGTGTGTGTGTGTGGTGTTAAAAAGGTGTTGTTATAATCATGATAAAATATGACCAAGTTCGATGACTTGGCATATAGGGTAAACCCGGATGGTTTAGCCCTCATTAATACATTGAGATTATGACAAGTCCGATGATTTGGCATATAGGGTGAATCCGGTGTGTTCAACCCTTGTCAGATATGTTGATATCTGTAACCTGTTCTTAAAGAGTAATTCTTTAACTTGTTGCATATACCTGATCATTCCACCAAATTGCATTCCACTAAAGATGCATGTTACTGTTATTTTTTCACTATAAATGTTCATATCATGGGCTGTTTGCGAGTACATTCAAAGTACTCATTGGCTTGCCACTGGTTATATTATTGACCAGACATGGAAGGACCGGAGTTTGGCGACGAGTACGCCGTCAGAGACGAACCTGCGATCTAGGACGCTTCCAAGTCAGAATGCCTATCGGTGTAGGCTTGATGGCATGGGCACCGCTTAGCCCTTACGAGTTTCCGATACTCGATGTATCTGTTTAATTTGGCCTTAGGCCTCGCTCTTGAACCCGACCTTCTGGTCGTTTGATGTAATAATTTTGGTACTTGGATGTAAGACTCTATTATTCAGTATCTGTGTTCAGTGAACATTGATCCTTGGGGTCACTGGGCACGGCAAACTCGACTTGCTAGTCGGGGTCCCCACAGAACTGGTATCAGAGCCATCCTGACTATAGGAAGCCTTAGATAGCATGGACGTTAACCCAAAACGTTAGAACGCCAGCCTTGCACAAGACTTTTGCACATACAACCTTCTGACTTCTCTCCTATGCCTTGTACATGGCTGCCGTACCTGAGACGCTTTGAGACCGGCTTCCCACTACTTCTGGTGGATTGTCTCGAGAAGTGCCACGTACGTCGCACGCCCATCTTCCTCTACCACGAGCACTGGGTCAACGCCGACACTAAGGAATATCACGTGGACGTGATAGTGAAGTCTAATGACTCCCCGTCTAGTTGGTTCTTCGGAGGACCATAGATGGGAGAGCTGATGTTGGCAGTGGAGACGGCTGCACGAGAGGCGCTCGTGCAACTCCGCAGCATCCTCCCTGAGATGGCTAATGAGCCTGTCACTCGTCACCTACCTTTCATTAAGGAAGGAGTGGATGGGAGTTGGACACTCACCCCAGCCACGGAGGATGGGATGCCATTAAGGTTTCAGACCTACTTCAGTCTCTCGTCGGACACCCTGACGCACTTCCAGGTTAAGGAATCAGTCAAGCTTCGCCAAGAGCTGCACCTAGTCAAGGGCCTGCTCCACACTGAGAAGATGCAGAACCGCAAGCTAAAGAAGGCAGTCGCACCTGAAGGGAGTACAACTGTTGCCACTAGGGGTGGTGTGTTACCCATCCAGGCAGTCCCTCTTCGGAGTCGCCGCCTGACAGCGGAAGAGTACACCGAGATCTTCGCCGCCTCGCCTAAGAGACGCCGTGATGTGCGGATTCTTTCTTCCACTCCTATAAAGGAGGAAGATGTTGATGAAGATGAGAATCCTGTTGAATCCGCCTTTGAGACCGAGCAGTCCGCCTCGTAGGATTTAGCGTAGGCAATTAGGAGTACCCCGAGCATAGGGTATCCATGTATCCGTTTCTAATTTGTGTATGTGTGCATGATGTAAGTCACATATTGCCTTAGGCAGCCTGTAAGTGACTACATCACCTGGTTTTTATGAATGCAATTTCCAGTTTGTCAAAAACTTTGGTTTTGAAAACTTGGCACATGCACGTATTGGACCCCCTCTTACTAGGAGCGAATCCTTGTATTCCCGAGCCACGTGGCATTTTGACCTGTCTGTTTCTATGACAGGATGGTGAACGCAACCCGCAACAGCACCTTCAGCAACCCCGGCGCCGGCTCCTCAGGGACGCCGCACGGAACCGAAGGAGAAGCTCACGCTGGAGGTCACCACGAGAAGCCTAGAGACCTTCCGCCGCCACCTCCTCCTGAGAACTTGACGATGGCTCAGTTCCTTCAAGCTCTTCGGGAGGAGCGTCAAGCCAGCAATGCCGCTATTCAGCAGCTGACTCAAGTCCTGGTGGACAACCCGCCGCGGAATGGGAATGGCGGTGGTCGCTCTACTCTTTCTGAGTTCATGCGGACTACGCCTCCCATATTCACGGAGTCGACTGAACCACTGGACGCCGATGACTGGATTCGCACCATTGAAGACCTCCTTGGGCTGGTCAAGTGCACCGACGATCCCGACCTCAACACAAAGGATGACAATCAATAGATCAATTATGCTCTGACTTCCTAACATAGCGGTTCACCATACGTGCATGCTACGGGAATCACTAACTCCAACACAATTATCTCTAGATTCACAACACCCTACTAACATAACTTTTAATATTACCGAATCCACATCTCAAAACTAATTGAGAGGACTCAAAACTTCTCTTTCTACTCAATGCACATGAAGATGGAGGTTTTTGCATCCTCTTTGGATACCTAGCACATGGGACTACTTTCATAGCATAAGCCAACTACCAAATCACGCACCATCGTGCTCTAAAGATATAAGTGAAGCACAAGAGCAAAATTATCTAGCTCAAAAGATATAAGTGAAGCACAAGAGCAAAAGTATCTAGCTCAAAAGATATAAGTGAAGCACAAGAGAAAAAGTATCTAGCTCAAAAGATATAAGTGAAGCACAAGAGCAAAAGTATCTAGCTCAAAAGATATAAGTGAAGCACAAGAGCAAAAGTATCTAGCTCAAAAGATATAAGTGAAGCACAAGAGCAAAAGTATCTAGCTCAAAAGATATAAGTGAAGCACAATGAGAATTCTAGTAAAATCATGATGAGTGCATGTCTATCTCTCTCAAAAAGGTGTGCGACAAGGATGATTGTGACACAACAAAAAGAAAAGACTCCTAAGATACAAGACACTCCAAGCAAAACACATATCATGTGGTGAATAAAAACTTAGCTCCAAATAATGTTACCGATGGATTGAAGACGAAAGAGGGGATGCCTTCCCGGGGCATCCCCAAGCTTAGGCTTTTTGGTGCCCTTGAATTTGGCTTGGGGGCCTTGGGAATCCCCAAGCTTGAGCTCTTTCCACTCCTTATCTCTTTGTCATTGAGAACGTCACCCAAAACTTGAAAACTTCACAACACAAAACTTAAACAGAAACTTGTGATAACATTAGTACAAGAAAACAAACTACCACTTCCTTTGGTACTGTAGCTAACTTGAATTCCATCTATACTGATGATGGGCTACTATATTCTCACTTTCCCATGGCTAGTACCCCCTATACTAACCATAGTTTCATCAAAACAAGCAACCAACTCAACAAAAACAGAATCTGTCAAAAATAGACCAGTCTGTAGAAATCTGTATACTTCGTATACTTCTGGTACCTAAAACAATCTGAACAATTACGTAGGTTTGGGCAAAAAGCAAATAAATCAGCAGCAAAAAGGATCAACTCAAAAGCTCTTTCTGAATAAAAATGAAAAATCATCTCGTGAGCGAAAAGTTTCTGTCTTTTTCCAGCAGGATCAAACAACCATTACCAAGACTAGTGATCAAGGTTTTGCTTGGCTCAAACACAAAAAGAAACACAAAAAACACAATCACAATAGAATTGTGAAAGTGCGGACGCAACAAAACAAAAAAAAAGATAAATTCATTGGGTTGCCTCCCAACAAGCGCTATTGTTTAACGCCCTTAGCTAGGCATAGAAGCGATATAATCGCATATCGTCGTCTTTGGTGCTGAAACCATAAGTAGCCCTCATCATGGATTCATAAGGCCATCTTATTTTATTTCTAGGGAAGTGTTCCATTCCCTTCCTTAAAGGAAATTGAAATCTAATATTCCCTTCCTTCATATCGATGATAGCATCGATAGTCCTTAGGAAAGGTCTACCAAGAATAATAGGGCATGTAGGATTGCAATCAATGTCAAGCATAATGAAATCCACGGGTACATAGTTCCTATTTGCAACAATAAGAACATCATTGATCCTTCCCATGGGTTTCTTGATAGTAGAATCAGCAAGATGCAAATTAAGAGAACACTCTTGAATCTCATTGAAACCCAGAATATCAGATAAAGACTTTGGAATCGCAGAAACACTAGCACCCAAATCACACAAAGCATTGCACTCATAGTTTTTGATTTTGATTTTGATGGTAGGTTCCCACTCATCATGAAGCTTTCTAGGGATAAAGACTTCCAATTCAAGTTTCTCTTCAAGAGCTTTTATCATAGCTTCGACGATATGATCGGTAAAGGCTTTGTTTTGGCTATAAGTGTGTGGAGAGTTCAACATGGATTGCATCAAAGAAATGCATTCAATTAAGGAGCAACTATCATAATTGAATTCCTTGAAATCCATGGTAGTAATTTCATTACTACTCAAAGTTTTAACGTCTTCTACTCCACTTTAAATGCTTTTAGCATCAAGATAGATGGACTCAGAATCATTGGGGCACTTTTCAACCAAAGTGGATTCATATCCAGCCCCATAATCATTAGGTTTGACACAAGAAAACAAAGATTCAATGGGAGCCACACCAAGCACTTTAAGATCTTCGTGATTGTCATCACGAGAACACGCCTTTTTGAGCCATTCATGTCCAGCACGAATTTGGGCGGTTCTTTCTTGGCTCTCAATCATGGAAACACACATAGCTTTCAAAGTTTCATCCATGTTGATTTTGGGAGGAGCACATCTAACTTTCAAAGCATCAACATCACAAGAAATCCTATCAACGCTCTTAGCCAAATCGTCAATTTTGAGTAGTTTTTCCTCTATGGACGCATTGAAAATCTTTTGAGAGTTGATGAACTCTTTGATATTACTCTCTAGATCAGAGGGTAATCTATTGTAATTTCCATGGGTATTGTTGTAGGAGTTGCCAAAGTTATTAGAGGAGTTAGTAGGAAAAGGCCTAGGAACATAGTTTCCTCTAAAAGCGTTGTTGTTGCCAAAGTTATTCCTACCAACAACATTAACGTCCAAGCTAGCGTTTCTACTCTCAATCAATGAAGACAAAGGCAAATCATTAGGATCCAAAGGAGCACTTCTACTAGCAACCAAATTCATTAACTCATCCATCTTAGCACTCAACGAGTTAATTTCTTCTATAGCGTGTACCTTCTTACTAGTAGGTGACCTTTGAGTGTGCCACTGAGAGTAGTTCGTCATGATGTTGTCTAAGAGCTTTGTGGCTTCTCCTAACGTGATTTCCATGAACGTTCCACCAGAGGCGGAGTCCAAGATATTTCTAGAAGCGAAATTCAAGCCAGCGTAAAAGATTTCAATGATCATCCAAAGGCTCAAGCCATGAGCGGGACAATTTCTAATCATTAATTTCATTCTCTCCCAAGCTTGTGCAACATGCTCATGATCAAGTTGCTTGAAATTCATGATATCATTACGGAGAGAGATGATCTTAGCCGGCGGAAAATACTTGGATATATAAGCATATTTGCACTTATCCCAGGAATCGATACTATTTTTGGGCAAACAAGAAAACCATGTTTTTGTGCGATCTCGCAATGAGAAAGGAAAAAAGCTTCAATTTAATCACGTCATTATCCACATCCTTTTTCTTTTGCATATCGCAAAGCTCAATGAAGGTATTGAGATGGGATGCGACATCTTCACTAGGAAGGCCAGAGAATTGCTCTTTCATAACAAGATTTAGCAAAGCGGCATTGATTTCATATGACTCCGCACTAGTGGCGGGAGCAATCGGAGTACTAATAATATCATTATTATTAGTATTCGAGAAGTCACAAAGCTTGGTGTTTTCGTTCTTGGTGACTTCAGCAAGCAAGCAAGCACACGAGCGAACAAAAAGCGGGCGAGAAAAAGGGCGAACGAAAAGGCGAACGAAAAGGAAAACGAAAAAGGCAAATTGGTGAAGTGGGGGAGAGGAAAACGAGAGGCAACTAGCAAACAAAGTAAATGGAAGAGATGAGTTTGCGACACTTACTTGGATGAGTTCTTGACTTGATCTTCCTCCCCGGAAATGGCGCCGGAAATCCTTCTGCTACTTCTCAAACAACAACGCAAGAAATTGACACATTGACGGAGATTGGGCCTGCGTTGGTTTTTCCCTTGAAGAGGAAAGGGTGATGCAGCACATGAGCAGTAAGTATTTCCCTCAGTTTGAGAACCAAGGTATCGATCCAGATGGAGGGTCTCGTCAAGTCCAGAGTACTTGCGCAAACACAAACAAGTTTGCACCCAACGCTTCAAAGGGGTTGTCAATCCCTTCAAGATTATTTGCAAAGTGAGATCTGAAGGCGGAAAGTGCAACGTAGTAAAAAGTGTAAAGCTGAAAATATGGTGTGGAGTAGACCCTAGGGGCCATAGTGTTCACTAGAGGCTTCTCTTAAAATAGCAAGTATTACAGTGGGTGGACAAATTACTGTCGAGCAATTGATAGAACCGTGCAAAGTCATGACGATATCTAAGGCAATGATCTAGCTATAGGCATCACGTCCGAGACAAGTAGACCGATACTTTCTGCATATACTACTATTACTCCACACATCGACCACAATCCAGCATGCATCTAGTGTATTGAGTTCATGACGAACAGAGTAACGCTTTAAGCAAGATGACATGATGTAGAGGGATAATTTCAAACCAATGATGAAAACCCCATCTTTTTACCCTTGATGGCAACAACACGATACGTGCCTCGCTACCCCTTCTTTCACTGGGTGAGGTCACTGCACGGTATGAACCCAAAACCAAGCACTTCTCCCATTACAAGAATCATAGATCTAGTTGGCCAAACAAAACCCACAACTCAAAGAGAATTACAAGGATATGAAATCATGCATAAGAGAGATCAGAAGAAACACAAATAAGATTCATAGATAATCTAATCATAAATCCACAATTCATCGGATCTCAACAAACACACCGCAAAAGAAGATTACATCGGATAGATCTCCATGAAGATCATGGAGAACTTTGTATTGAAGATCCAAGAGAGAGAAGAAGCCATCTAGTTACTAGCTATGGACCCGTAGGTCTATGGTGAACTACTCACGCATCATTGAAGAGGTCATGGTGTTGATGAAGAAGCCCTATGTGTCCAAATCTCCCCTCCGGCAGGGCACCAGGACATGCCCCAGATGGGATCTTGCGGAGACAGAAGCTTGCGGCGGCGAAAAAGTGATTGCGATCGTCCTCTGATTTTTTGGGAATATTTGGGAATTTATAGGCGAAAGATCTAGGTCAGGAGCCCTCCAGGGGGCCCACAAGCCTGCATGGCGCAGGCCCCCCTGGCCGAGGGGTGGGGGCTTGTGGGGCCCCTGGGGCTCTTTTGGCTTGGCTCCCAAGTCCCCCGATCTTCTTCCGTTCCACAAAAATCTTTTCGAGGATTTTCTTCCGTTTGGACTCCATTTCAAAATCTCCTCTAAAAGGGGTCAAAAACATGGGAAAACAGGAACTGGCACTTGGCACTCAATTAATAAGTTAGTCCCAGAAAATAAATAAAAGGCATGCAAAACATCCAAAGTTCGACAAGATAATAGCATGAAACCATCAAAAATTATAGATACGTTGGAGACATATGAAGTACTAGTAAAGTACACATCAATATCATGTATATCAAATATAGTTGTGTTGACTTTGCCAACCTTCTCATCTACCAAGTATCTAGGGTAGCTCCGCCTCAGTTACCGTTCCCCTCATAACCGAAGCACTTAGTCTCGGGTTTGGTTTCAATCTTGGGTTTCTTCATTAGAGCAGCAACTGGTTTGCCGTTTCATGAAGTATCCCTTCTAGACCTTGCCCTTCTTGAAACTAGTGTTTTTACTAACCATCAACAATTGACGCTCCTTCTTGATTTCTACTTTCGCAGTGTCAAACATTGCGAATCGCTCAAGGATCATCATATCTATCCTTGATATGTTATAGTTCATCATGAAGCTCTAACAGCTTAGTGGCAGTGACTTTGGAGAACCATCACTATCTCATTTGGAAGATCAACTCCCACTTGATTCAAGCGATTGTTGTACTCAGACAATCTGAGAACATGCTCAACAATTTGAGATTTTATCCTTTACTTTGTAGACAAAGAATCTTGTCGGAGGTCTCATACCTCTCAACAAGGGCACGAGCATGAAATCTCAATTCCATCTCTTAGAACATCTCTTATGTTCCGTAACGTTTCGAAACGTCTTCGGCGTCTTGTTTCGAAGCCATTAAGTATTACGCAGTGAACTATCACGTAGTCATCAAAAATGTGTATGTCAGATGTTCGCAACATCCACAGACGACGCTCGAGGTGCAGCACACCGAGTGGTGCATTAAGGACATAAGCCTTCTACACAGCAATGAGGACAATCCTCAGTTTTACGGACTCAGTCCGCAAAGTTGCTACTATCACTTTTCAACTAAATTTTTTCTAGGAACATATAAAAAACTGTAGAACTATAGCGCAAGCTACATCATAATTAGCAAAGACCTTTTGACTACGTTCATGATAATTAGAATTTAACTAATCAAATTACTTAAAAAACTCCCACTCAAAAAGTACATCTCTCTAGTCATTTGAGTGGTACATGATCAAAATCCACTAACTCAAGTCTGATCATCATGTGAGTTGAGAAAAGTTTCAGCGGTAAGCATCTCTATGCTAATCATATCAACTATACGATTCATGCTCGACCTTTCGGTCTCATGTGTTTCGAGGCCATGTCTGCACATTCTAGGCTCTTCAAGTTTAACCCGAGTGTTCCCTGTGTGCAACTGTTTTACACTCGTTGTATGTGAACGTTGAGTCTATCACACCCGATCATCACGTGGTGTCTCGAAACGACGAACTGTCGCAATGTTGCACAGTCGGGGAGAATACAATTTCATCTTGAAATTTTAGTGAGAGATCACCTTATAATGCTACCGTCGTTCTAAGCAAAATAAGGTGCATAAAAGGATTAACATCACATGCAATTCATAAGTGACATCATATGGCCATCATCTTGTGCTTCTAGATCTCCATCACCAAAACACCGACATGATCTTCTTGTCACCGACGCGACACCATGATCTCCATCATCATGATCTCCATCATTGTGCCGCCATCGAGGTTGACGTGCTATCTCTGTTATTACTACTAAAGCTATGACCTAGCAATATAGTAAACGCATCTGCAAACACAAACGTTAGTTTAATAGACAGCCCTATGGCTCCCGCCGGTTGCCGTAGCATCGACGTGTAAGTCGATATTAACTATTACAACATGATCATCTCATACATCCAATATATCACATCACGTCATTGGCCATATCATATCACTAGCATACCCTGCAAAAACAAGTTAGACGTCCTCTAATTTGTTGTTGCATGTTTTACGTGGCTGCTATGGGTATCTAGTATGATCACATCTTACATATGCAAAAACCACAAGGAGATGTGTAAATTCCTATTTAACCTCTCTCCAAGGACCGCCTCGGTCAAAACCAATTCAACTAAAGTTGAAGAAACATGCACCCGCCAGTCGTCTTTATGCAACGAGTTGCATGTTAGTCGATGAAACCAGTATCTCGTAAGCGTACGAGTAATGTCGGTCCGGGCCGCTTCAATCCAGCAATACCGCCGAATCGCGAAAAGTCTAAGGAGGGCAACAAATCAAAGATCAACGCCCACAAAACCTTTTGTGTTCTACTCGAGATAACATCTACGCATGAACCTAGCTCATCATGCCACTGTTGGGGAACGTTGCATGGGAAAGAAAAAATTTCCTACGCACACGAAGACCTATCATGGTGATGTTCATCTAGGAGAGGGAGATCGGATCCACATACCCTTGTAGATTGCTAAGCGGAAGCATTAATAAATGCGGTTGCTGTAGTAGTACGTCTTCACGATCCGTCCCTCGAACCGTCCCACGATCCGTCCCACGAACCGTCTCGCGATCCGTCCCACGATCCGTCCCGATCTAGCGCCGAATGGACGACACCTCCTCGTTCAGCACACGTACATCAAGAGAGACGGAGAAGTAGATGAGTTCTCTGGCAGCATGAAGGCGCGCCGGTGTTGGTGATGATCTATTCCCGCGGGGCTCTGCCCGAGCTCCGTAGAAACCTAATCTAGAGGAAAAACTACCAGGTGTAGGTTTGAGTTGCACGTGGCAAAGTTGTGTCTCAAACAGCCCTAAACCTCTAGTATATATAGGAGGAGCCAAGGGGTGGGGCAAAGCCCTAGGGCTCCAGCCAAAGGAGGCCTTCCTTGGGTTGGCCGAAGTGGGAGGGAGGAGTCCTACTCCAATCCCACTTGGATTAGGACTCCTTCCCTATTTTCCCACCTCTTTTGGATTTTCCACTTTTTCCTCATGGGCTTTCCTTGGATGACTTTTTCAGCCTATTATACCTTATTGTGCATCCAATAAACCCATGTGGACCCCTTGGGGTGTGGTGGGACCACCCAGTGGGCCCCCGGAACCCATTCGTCATTCCCGGTACACTATCAGTAATGCCCGAAAACTTTCCAGAATCCAAACACCAACTTCCTATATATCAATCTTCGTTTCCACACCATTCCGGAAACCCCAGTGACGTCCGTGATTTCATCTGGGACTCCGAACAACATTAGGTCACCAACACAAATAACTCAACTTTACTAAAAACTCATCGAACCTTAAGTGTGCACACCCTGCAGGTTCGAGAACTATGTAGACATGACTCGAGACACTCCTCGGTCAAAATCAAATAGCGGGACCTGGATGCCCATATTGGATCCTACATATTCTACGAAGATCTTATCGGTTGAACCTCTGTGCCAAGGATTCATATAATCCCGTATATCATTCCCTTTGTCCTTCGGTATGTTACTTTCCCGAGATTTGATCGTCGGTATCCCTATACCTATTTCAATCTCGTTACCGGAAAGTCTCTTTGCTCGTTCCGTAATACAAGATCCCATGACTCACACTTGAGTCACATTGCTTGCAAGGCTTGTGTGTGATGTTGTATTACCGAGTGGGCCCCTAGATACCTCTCCGTCACACAGAGTGACAAATCCCAGTCTTGATCCATGCTAACTCAACGGACACCTTCGAAGATACCCGTAGAGCACCTTCATAGTCACCCAGTTACGTTGTGACGTTTGATACACAAAAGGTATTCCTCAGGTGTTAGTGAGTTACATGATCTCATGGTCATAGGAATGAATACTTGACACACAGAAAACAATAGCAATAAAATGACACGATCACATGCTACGTTCATAGTTTGGGTCTTGTCCATCACATGATTCACCTAATGATGTGATCCCGTTATCAAGTGACAAGACTTGTCTATTGTCAGGAAACCTTGACCATCTTTGTTCAACGAGCTAGTCAACTAGAGGCTTACTAGGGACAGTGTTTTGTCTATGTATCCACACATGTATTTGTGTTTCCAATCAAAACAATTATAGCATGGATAACAAACGATTATCATGAAAAAGAAATATAATAATAACTAATTTATTATTTCCAACACATATGAGATGTTCCACGAGTTGAAGTTTGTATTTGAGAAGAACGCCCGGATCGGGAAGTATGAGACCTCCGATAAGTTCTATGCTTGCAAATTGGAGTAGAACAGGTGTGTGAGTGAACACATACTCAGAATGTCTGGGTACTCTCACCGTCTAGCTGAGCTGGGGATTGCACTCCCACAAGAGGCTATCACTGAGAGAGTTCTTCAATCAGTGCCACCTAGCTATAAGAGCTTCGTGTTGAACTATAGCATGAAAGGGATGAATAAGTCACTCGCCGTGCAGTTTTCGATACTGAAAGTCATAGAGTCAGAAATCCAGAAAGAGCATCAAGTGTTGATGGTCAATAAGACCACAAGTTTTAGTAAAAACAGCAAAGGAAAGAAGGGTAACTCCTAGAAGAGTGGCAAATCTATTGCCCCTCCGATGAAGAAACCCAAGGTGGACCTAAGCCGGAAATTGAGTGTTATTATTGCAAGGGAACTGGTCACCGGAAGCGAAACTGCCCCAAGTATCTTGCCGATAAGAAGGCGGCCAATGCCAAACAAGGTATATTTGGTATACATGTTATTGATGTGTACCTCACCAGCTCTCGTACTAGTGCCTCGGTATTTGATACTGGTTCTTTTGCTCACATTTGCAACTCGAAACAAGAACTGCAGAATAAACGAAGGTTGGCGAAGGATGAAGTGACGATGCACGTGGGAAATGGTTCCAAGGTTGATGCGATCATCGTCGCCACACTCTTACATCAGTTACCATCGGGATTAGTGATGAACTTAAATAATTGTTATTTAGTGCCTGCGATGAGCATGAACATTATATCTGGATCTTGTTTGTTGCGAGACGGTTACTCATTTAAGTCCAAAAATAATGGTTGTTCTACTTATATGAGTAGTATCTTTTATGGTCATGCACCCGATGTGAGGGGTTTGTTCATATTGAATCTCGATTGTGATGACACTCATGTCCATAACATTGAGACCAAAAGATGTAGAGGTAATAATGGTATCGCCACTTTCTTGTGGCACTGCCGCTTAGGTCATATTGATGTAAAGCGCATGAAGAAACTCCATGCTGATGGACTTTTGGAGTCACTTGATTTTGAATCACTTGACACATGCGAACCATGTCTCATGGGTAAGATGACTAAGACTCCGTTCTCCGGAACAATGGAGCGTGCAAGTGACTTGTTGGAGATCATACATACTGATGTGTGCGGACTGATGAGCATAGAGGCGCGCGACAGATATCGTTATTTTCTCATCTTCACTGACGACTTGAGTATGTATGGTTATATCTACTTGATGAAGCACAAGTCTGAAACGTTTGAAATTTTCAAGCAATTTCAGAGTGAAGTTGAAAATCATCATAACAAGAAGATCAAGTTTCTACGATCTGATCGAGGAGGTGAATATCTGAGTTACGAGTTTGGTGCTCACTTAAGACAACGTGGAATTGTTTCATAGTTGACACCGCCTGGAACACCACAACGCAATGGTGTGTCCGAACGTCGTAATCGTACTTTATTAGATATGGTGCGTTCTATGATGTCTCTTACCGATTTGCCATTATCATTTTGGGGCTATGGATTGGAGACAGTTGCGTTCACTTTAAATAGGGCATCATTAAAATCCGTTGAGACGACACCATATGAGCTGTGGCATGGCAAGAAGCCAAAGTTGTCGTTTCTTAAAGTTTGGGGATGTGATGCTTATGTCAAAAAGCTTCATCCTGAAAAGATGGAACCCAAAGAGGAAAAGTGTGTCTTCATAGGTTACCCAAAAGAGACAGTTGGGTATACCTTCTATCTAAAATCCGAGGGCAAAGTGTTTGTCGCTAAGAACATAGCTTTTCTTGAGAAAGAGTTTCTCTCGAAAGAATTGAGTGGGAGGAAGATAGAACTTGATGAGGTTGTGGAACCTCTATTTCTACAAGATGGTGGCACAGGGCAGAAATAAATTTCTGTCAAGGCAACACAAGTTGAACAGGAAGCTAATGATGGTGATCATGAAGCTTCATATCAAGTTGCTATCAGACCTCGCAGGTCGAAAAGAGCACGTACTGCTCGTGAGTGGTATGGGAATCCCGTCTGGTCAATCATGTTGTTGGAGAACAATGAGCCTGCGAATTGTGGAGAAGCAATGGTGGACCCAGATTCCAACAGATGGTTAGAAGCCCTGAAATCCGAGATAGGATGTATGTATGAAAACAAAGTATGGACTTTGGATGTATTACCTGATGGTCGAAAGGCTGTTCACATCAAACGGATCTTTAAGAAGAAGACGGACGCGGACGGTAATGTGACCATTTATAAAGCTCGACTTATGGCAAAGGGTTTTTCACAAGTTCAAGGAGTTGACTACGATGAGACATTCTCACACGTTGTGATGCTTAAGTCCGCCCGCATAGCGATTTACAAGGGTATGTGGATCCAATCTCCCTCTCGTAGATGATCATCACCATGATAGGTCTTTGTGTGCGTAGGAATATTTTTGTTTACCATGCAGTGTTCCCCAACATGATCATCGCATATTCGCTTTGATCTATCTGATGTAACTCTTTTGTGTTGTGCGTTTGTTGGGATCCAATGAATTGTGGGTTTATGTTTTGATTATTCCTGATAAATATTTGAGTCTTCTCTGAATTGTGAATATGATTCTTATGTGCATGACCATCATAGCTTCATAAATCTATGTGATTCATTGATTTTCTTTGGCAAACTAGATTGATCTTTCTTAAGTGAAAGAGGTGCTTTGTAGTGGGTTCAATCTGATGGATTTCTATATCCTAGTGACATAGTAGGGGACAAGATACGTCTTTGTATTGTTGCCACTAAGGATAAAACAATGGGGTTAGTTGATAATCAGCAAGCTCAAGGAATGATCGTAGCAATTTCCAAATATGGAAGTGGTAAGTATGGAGTGACGAACACACAAGGAGCTAAAGGTAAGATCAATATTCTCTCAAGTCCTATCTGCCAACGATATGACTCTACATACACTGAACTTTGCTTCTATCAAGTAACGAGAAATAAAACCATGTTGTGGGTATAAGAGGATTGCTTTGCATGATATTGGAGAACTAAAATATGAAAAATAGTTGCTGCACTAAATAGAGTTAGAAAATATCACAATATATTGCAATAGCAAGTGAGGAATAGTGATGGTATGGTGTGCAAATCATCCTAGGCAATTGATAACAAGATGAGTAGTCATTCATTCAATTTTATATGAGGGAGAGGCATGATCTAACATAACTTTGATACTTGGATCATATGAACTTCTGATCTGCGTTGGGATTTCCATGAAGAGGAATGGGTAACTGCAACACAATACGAGTAAGTATTTCCCTTAGTTAAGAAACCAAGGTTTATCGAACCAATAGGAATATCAATCCTCATCCGTCTTCAACGGCTGCACACAAAAGAGCAAACAACTTGCACCCAATGCGGGCAAGAGGGTTCTCAATCCCCTTGATCTCGTTATTTGCGAGTGAATGAGGTGTGTAGATAATTGTAGAGAATTGTAAATTACAAAATAAAATAAAAAGACAAATAAGAATAATGACGAAAATATATGTTTTGTGAATATATAAGTTAATAGATCGAGGGGACATAGTGTTCTCTAGTGGCATCTCTCATGAAAGCAACATATGGTGGGTAAACAAATTACTGTTGGGCAACTGACAGAAAAGTGTATATAGCCATCACGTCCATAAGGAAATAGGCTGACTCCTGCCCACCCTACTACTATTACTCCACTTCAAGAGTGCTTCTATCCTTGCCTCTCTACGTATTCAAGACAAATAGAGTAATGCATGGAGAACGATGACATGATGTAGACAAAGTAAACTCAATCAATATGTATGAACCCCATCATTTTATCCTTAGTGGCAACAACACAAAGACGCATCTTGTCCCCCTCTGTCACTGGGATATAGAAACTCTTCAGGTTGAACCCACTACAACACAGCCCTCTCACTGAAGAAATACCAAGCTACTTGCCCAAAGCAATTCAATAGATAAGAGAGAATTACAAAACTATGATGATCATTGATACGTCTCCAACGTATCTACAACTTTTGAATGTTCCATGTTATTCTGTTATTATTTCAGAACACTTTTACGTACTTATCTACCAATTTATATTATTTTTGAGCACTAACCTGTTGACCTAGTGCCTAGTGCCACTTGTTGTTTTCTGCATGTTTTTCCACTTTTCACGTTTCAGTACCAAACGAAGTGAATTAACCTGATACTTTTTTTGAATTTTTTCTAGACCCAAACAAGACCATAGAGCATCGGATGGAGGTCGAAGGGTGGACGAGGGGCCCACAAGACAACATGGCGCAACCTGATGGCTTGTGGCCCCCTCGTGGCTCTCTTGACTCCGTTTTGTGGCCTATAAATTCTAATCTACCATAAAAGCATCGAGGGAGGTCCCGAAACAGTTTTTTACGCTGCCGCAAGTCTCTTTTGTGACATGAGGCCATCTAGAGCTTCGTTCCGGCACTCTGCCAAAGGTGGGGGTCAATCATGGAGGGTTTCTTTATCAACCTTGCTGCCCTCATGATGATGTGCGAGTAGTTCACCACAGACCTACGGGTCCATAGTAGTACCTAGATGGCAATCTCTCTATTTTTTATCTTCAATACTATGTTCATCGCATCTTCACTTTGATCCATATGATTTAACCTTTTTGTATGGTGCGTTTGTTGGGATCTGAAAAATTGTGGGTATATGTTCATATTATTCATGATAAATATTTGAGTCTCCTCTAATATATAATATAATTCTTATGTGCATGATTATGACAGCTTTGTCATTTCTCTGATCTATTGAAATAGTTTGGCCAACTAGATTGATATTTCTTTGATGAGAGAGGTGCATTGTAGTAGGTTGAACCTGGCGAGTTTCTATATCCCAGTGAAAAAAGGGGACAAGTTGCGTCTTTGTGTTGCTGCTGCTAAGGGTAAAATGATGGGGTTTATTCATATTGGTTGAGTTTACTTTGTCTACATCATGTCATCTTACTCCAAGCATTACTTCGTTTGTCATGAACTTAATACGTAGAGAGGCAAGCATAGAAGCGCTCTTGAAGTGAAGTAATAGTAATAGGTGTAGCCAGGAGTCGGGCGATTTGTTTATGGAGGTGGTGCTTATATTTACATGATCATTGACTTGAAAGTCGCATAACTATCTGCTCTTCTATCAATTGTCCAACAGTAATTTGTTTACTCATCGTGTACTATTTTCATGGGAGATGCCATTAGGGAAATCTATGACCCCGGGGTTAATACGTCTCCAACGTATCTACAATTTTTTATGGTTCCATGCTATTATCGTGTCAAACTTTGGATGTTTTGTATGCCTTTTATATATTTTTTGGGACTAACTTATTGACTCAGAGCCAAGTGTCAGTTCCTATTTTTTGTGTGTTTTTGACCCTTTTCAGAGGAGAATATTAAACGGAGTCCAAACGGAATAAAACCTCCGAAAAGATTTTTTTCCGAAACAGAAGATACGCAGGGAGCGTGAGAACCAAGGCAGAGGCCACTAGGGGAGGACACAAGCCCCCTAGGCATGGCCAGGGCGAGGGCGTGCCTAGCAGGCTTGTGGGCCCCCCGTGGCTCGTCTACCCTTCTTCTTCCGCCTATAAATCCCCGAAAAATCCAAAACCACGAGAGAGATCCACGAAAATATTTTTCCGCCGCTGCAAGCTTCTGTCTCCGCAAGATCCCATCTGGGGCACGTTCTGGTGCCCTGCCGGAGGGGGGATTCGGATACGGAGGGCTTCTTCATCAACACCATTGCCTCTCCGATGATGCGTGAGTAGTTCACCATAGACCTTCGGGTCCATAGCTAGTAGCTAGATAGCTTCTTCTCTCTCTTGGATCTTCAATACAAAGTTCTCTATGATCTTCATGAAGATCTATCCGATGTAATCTTCTTTTGCGGTGTGTTTGTCGAGACCCGATGAATTGTGGATTTATGATCAGATTATCTATGAATCTTATTTGAGTTTCTTCTGATCTCTTATATGCACGACTTCGTATCCTTGTAATTCTCTTCGAGTTGTGGGTTTTTGTTTTTCCAACTTGATCTATGATTCTTGTAATGGCAGAAGTGCTTGGTTTTGGGTTCATACCGTGCGGTGACCTCACCCAGTGACAAAACGGGTAGCGAGGTGATCGTGCAATCTCTGGCGTTAGCTAGACGAATGCTTATGACAACAAACCTTCTCCTGCAACGGCAACAGAAGAATGCCGATAGCACTCCCTAGTAAGGAAACTAGAAGAATGTTGTTGACAGCCCACCAGCGCGTGCGTTCGCAGCAGTTTTTGAGGGTAGAGTATTCGACCCAATTTGTTGATAAGCCAGTCAGGAGGTGAGAGTATACTCTCAAGTATTAGCAACTGAATTTGTCGGATTCAACCACACCTGAAAGATTCGTATATGCAAGCACATTAGTAACAGCAAAGTAGCGAGTAACGGCAGTGTAACGAGCAATAGCGGTGGCAAGGAACAACAGTAGTGACAGCAATAGAAAGTAGCAACAGTAGAAAGCGACAGTAGTAGCAACAATAGTAGTAGCAGCAGCAGAGCTAGACAAGTAAAAAAAGTAGCAACAGTAGTAGCAGCACAGCAAGACAAGTAACATCAGTAGCAACTGTAGTAGCAGCAGAGCAAGACAAGTAACAGCAGTAGCAACAATAGTAGCAGCAGCAAGACAAGTAACAACAGTAGCAACAGTAGGACAAACTCGTAGGCAATGGGTCGGTGATTTGTTTGGATGATATTCATCATGCAACAGCTATAACACGGAGAGATAAGTGGCTAACTCCCGTTCGTCAATGTGATGTAGGCATGCATTCCGTGTGTCGTCATACGTGCTTAGGGAAAAGAACTTGCATGACATCTATTGTCCATCCCTCCCGTGGCAGCGGGTTCCAAAAGGAAACTACGGGATATTAAGGTTCTCCTTTTACTAAATAACCGGGCCAACGCATTAGCACTTGGTGAACACATGAACTCCTCAAACTATGGTCATCATCGGGAGTGGTTCCGGTTATTGTCACTCCGGGGTTGCCGGATCATAACACATAGTAGGTAACTATAACTTGCAAGATCGGATCTAAAACACACATATATTGGTGACAACATAATAATTTCAGATCTGAAATCATGGCACTCGGGCCCTAGTGACGAGCATTAAGCATGGAAAAGTAGTAGCAACATCAAATCTCAGAACATAGTGGATACTAGGGATCAATTCCCATCAAAACTAACTGGATTAGACGATAGATCTCATCCTACTCATCACCTCCCAGCGAGCCTACGAATAGATTACTCACGAACGACGAAGAGCTTCATGGAATTGTAGAGGGAAGAAGGTTGATGATGACGATGGCAACGATTTCCCCTCTCCGGAGCCCAAGACGGACTCCAGATCTGCCCTCCAGATGAACAACAGGTGGTGGCGGTGCCTCCGTATCGAAAACGCGACGAAAACTTCTCTTTTTTATTTTTTCTGGGACGAAAGGCAACTTATAGAGCTGGAGTTGGGGGCGGCAGGTGCCTGTGGGCCCCACAAGCCTGCCCACCGCCGCCAGGGGTGGCGGAGCAGGGGCTTGTGGCCCACTGGCCCACCCCCTGAGGTGAAACTTGGCGCAGATATTTTTGATATTTTCCAAAACTGCTCCCCGTAAATTTTCAGGACGTTTGGAGAACTTTGATTTCTGCACAAAAATAACACCAAGGCAATTCTGCTGAAAACAGCGTCAGTCCAGGTTAGTTCCATTCAAATCATGCAAATTATAGTCCAAAAAAATGGCAAAAGAGTTTGGAAAAGTAGATACGTTGGAGACGTATCACGAGGCACACATCGTGTTGTTTCCATCAAGGGTAAAAGGATGGGGTTTATATCTATTGCATGAATTTATCCCTCTACATCATGTCATCTTGCTTAAGGCGTTAGTCTGTTCATCATGAACTCAATACACTAGATGCATGCTGGATAGCGGTCGATGTGTGGAGTAATAGTAGTAGATGCAGAAAGTATCGGTCTACTTGTCTCGGACGTGATTCCTATATGTATGATCATTGCCTTAGATATCGTCATGACTTTGCATGGTTCTATCAATAGCTCAACAGTAATTCGTTCACCCACCGTAATATTTGCTATTTTGACAGAAGCCTCTAGTGAACACTATGGCCCCCGGGTCTACTTCACATCGTATTTTCAGCCCTACACTTTTACTGTGTTGCACTTTCCGCCTTCAGATCTCACCTTGCAATCAATCGTGAAGGGATTGACAACCCCTTTGTAGCGTTGGGTGCAAGTTTGCTATTTTTGCGCAGGTACATCGGTGCTTCATCTTGATACTCCTACTGGATTGATACCTTGGTTCTCAAAACTGAGGAAAATACTTACTGCTACTGTGCTGCATCACCCTTTCCTCTTCAAGGGAAAAATCCAACGCAAGCTCAAGAGGTAGCAGGGGTCTATTCATAATATATTAGTAAAACTTCCAATACATTGCTGCCATTTATTTGTTTTTACTTTATTTTGCATTTTACAATTATCTAGACTCCTCAACAATTATCTACACTCCTCATTTGTTTGCAAATAATGAGACCAAGGGCATTAACAACCCTCTTGCCCGCGTTGGGTGCAAGCTATTTGTTATTTTGTGTGCAGCTGCTGAAGATGATTTTGGCTGACATTCCTATTGATTCGATAAACCTTGGTTTTATAACCGAGGGAAATAATTACCGACATTGTGCTACGAAACCTGTTCCTCTTCATGGAAAACCCAACGCAGATCACAAGTATGAGGAAGGATTTTTGGCGTCACTGTCGGGTAATATCATCACCAACTATCAAGTAACTCCACATAAAATTTCATTCACTTGTTCTTCCTTTTATTTGTTGGTATATTTAGTTTGTCTCATAAAAACTAAAAATACAAAAATATTTACCTTTGCTTTCTTAGCTTGTCACTAGATTGCATCTTCGCTCTCTAGTTTGCTTGAAGGTTGCTACCATGTCTGAATTTGAGAAGGTTATCGTTGGAAGTGCTAGTGAAGATAGTACTAGTGATTTGGATGAAGATGGATTAAAATTTATTAACCTTATTAATGACCCTCTTATGTATCAAGTCCCTACTACTAACACTCACACAACCCTAAATTCTAAAATTTATCATGTGGGTAGTGGCAACATTATTGGAAGGAATGTCATCCAAAAATTCTTTGAGTATTCGTCAGCTTACCCTCTCGTTAAAAGATCTATAGTTGATGAAAAAAATTGTTATGTGGATGATATAACTATGCTTATTTTGAAAATGGGAAGAAAATGTGTGCATCTCCATCCTATGCTTCAAAAGATATTCTTGGAACTTCCTAGCATGATCCCGAGATTAAGGAATTTGCCACCACCATCCTTATTCCCTAATTTATTTATATTTTGCATGAAGCAAATGATTTTTTATGTTGTATGGAATAAATTTGAATGTCCTCCCATAGAATATATCCTCCACAATAAAGATTCTACGCGTAGGTTGGAATCTAATGACTATCACAGGTTTGATATGAATATGAGGGGCAATGCCCTTCCATAAGAATTAACACAATCTTTGTTTTTTCACACTTGTGATAAATTTGATTGGATTTCTAAACGAATTAATGAAGGGTTTATTGATGATTGGCAAGAAAATACTATTATGGAACCCATTAGTGATGAAATACATGTCCTATATGAAGAGCCCTGACATGATAGTGATCTTAGCAATGATTGTATAAATCCCTTTGAGTACTTGACTTGCCTCAACTAGGCTGGTCAAGGGTGATTTATTAAGTAAAATTTTGGAAGAACTAGTTTTGAAATATATGAAGGGATCCAACACTTGAAACTATTTAATATGCCTAGCTAGGGGCGTAAAACAATATCGCTTGTTGGGAGGCAACCCAATAGTTATCTTTATTTTTGTTTTCTATTTCTGCTAGTGTGTGATAACATGATTATTGCCTTTGTAATAATTATGGTTTTATGTTTTAAATAGTGTTTGTGCTAAGTAAAGCCTTTGGGATGATTTGCATGATGAGTAGAATTGACACGATGAAAAACTGAAACTTTGACACCCAATGAAGAATTTATCTGATTTTACTCGAACGTCTTTTTAATCTTAATTTTTTACATAGTAATAATATAAAAAATCATATTGTCGTCCAATTGTTTAGAATTTATGGAGTTACATAAGTATGGCAATTAAATATATTACTACAGACTGTTCTGTTTTAAATATATTCTATTTTTGCATGCATAGTTTGCTTGTTTTGATCATGCTATGGATTATATCGAGGGGTATAAGCCATGGATAAGTTAGAATACAGTACCTTATGCTAAAATAAATGAAGAATCAATTTATAATAGTAGATAAAAGTGTTTATTATGTTGCCTATACTAACGGATCTCATGAAGTTTTGTTGAGTTTTGTGTGGTTGAAGTTTTCAAGTTTTGGGTATTATCTTGATGGACAAAGTAATGAGAACTAGCAAGAGCCTAAGATTGGGGATTCCCAAGGCACCCCAAGGTAATATTATAGGAATACTCAAGTGTAGAAGCTTGGGAATGCCCCGGGAAGGCATCCCCTCTTTCATCTCAATCCATCTATATGTTACTTGGAGGTACATTTTTATTGATCACATGATATGAGTTTTGCTTGGAGCATTGTTTGCTTTTATTTACTTTTAGTTTTAGTTTTACACAATCATTGTTTGCTGGACACACTTAATTGGGAGAGGGACACCATCATCATAATTTGTTAGAATACTCTATGTGCTTCACTTATATCTTTTGGGCTTAGAAGTTGCTCTAGTACTTCACTTATATCTTTTTTGAGCACGGTAGCGTCTTGATTTTATAAAAACATTATGCTCATGATCCTCACTTATATTTGTTTGAGAGTTAATAAAAAGTGATGGTAATTTGCATGGGTCATAAGACTAGATAAAAAATAATAAGTCTTCAATGAGTGATGATTAAAACCATCATGTAGCACAAATAGAGAAATTGTGGTTAATGATATTGATGTGGTGATATGAAAGGGTCTGAGTGCATAATTATTAATTGAGATAGGTATCGATGTTAATAAATGTTAAAACTTCTTGAACATCTGAAAAATTAAAAGGGCATGGTGATGATGTGTGAGTATTTCTATTCCTCATTGAAAACTGAGTGTCGTTTCGAGTCGGAGTCACGCGATGGTTAATTCCTATCAACCCGCTCCCTCGGGGCATGCCAGTGGTAATTTTATTTGTGATAAGACTAATAAAACTTTGCAATAAGTATATGAGTTCTTTATTACTAATGTGACACCATGGACATACGCATTCTGACCTCCTCATATTTGCTAGCCTCTCGAGTACCGCACATAGCCCATTCTGACCTCGAGGATTGGTGCAACTTTCGCCGGTGCATCCAAACCCCGTGACATGACATGCTCTGTTGCACATAAGACTTATTATACCCTCCTCAAAACAACCACCATACCTACCTATCATGGCATTTCCATAACCATTTCGAGATATATTGTCTTGCCAATTCCATCGTCACTTCACATGACTATTTCGTTCATAATCATATTGCTTTGCATGATCATAAAGAGCTGACATAGTATTTGTGGCAAAGCCAGCGTTCATAATAACATTTGTGGCAAAGCCACCAATTATCTTATGCTGAATACATTTCACGTTAGATCATTACACATCATGGTACACTGCCAGAGGCATTCATATTTTAGTCATGTTGCTTCATAGTTCCACATATCGATTTATCGATGAGTTGTAAGTAAATAAAAGTGTGATGATCATAATTATTAGAGCATTTTCCCAATGAGTAAATAAATATGGCGGGAATGAGCCCAGCATATAAAAAAATGAATGAGATAAAAAGAGAAGGGAGTTTTCTACTATCTTTTTTCACACTTGTGCCTCAAAGTGGCACCATGATCATCATGTAGAGAGTCTCATGTTATATCATTCATATGCTAGTGGGAATCAAAAAATATATAAACTTGGCTTGTATATTCTGATGACGGGCTTCCTCAAATGCCCAAGGTCTTCATGAGCAATCAAGTTGGATGCACACCCCACTTAGCTTCATTGGATCTTTCATACACTTATAGCTCTAGTGCATCATTTGCATGGCAATCCTTACTCCTTGTGTCAATATCTATCGATGGGAATCTCCATAGAACGTAGGTACGCCTAGTACGAGACTATCTTATCCATTTTTCAACCCCTTTGAAACCTACCACCTTACTCTATTCCACCTGTATGCTATGTCCAATGGTTCATGCTCATGTATTGCGTGAAGAATAAAAAGTTGATGCATATTTGATACGTCTCCAACGTATCTATAATTTTTGATTTTTCTAGTGTCAGTTTCTGTTTTTCCATGTTTTTGAGTATCGCACATAAGGAATATTAAACGAAGTCCAAAAAAATAAAATCTCCGGACTGATTTTTCTTGGACCAGAAGACACCTCTCATACTTGGAGAAGGGGGCAGGAGACCTGCCGGGAGATGACAAGCCAACAGGGCGTGCCCTGCGGGGGCGCCCCCTGCAGGCCTCCTAACCCTAATCTTCGTCATATAAATTCCCAAATATTCCCGCAATACCAAAACGATACCAAAAAATACTTTTTCGCCACCGGGAGCCTCTGCTCCCATGAGATCCAATCTGGGAGCCTTTTCCGGTAATCTATCGGAGGGGGAATCGATCATGGAGGGCATCTACATCAACTCCATTCCCCCCCCCCCCCGATGATGCCTGAGTAGTTCACCACAGATCTACGGGTCCATAGCTAGTAGCTAGATGGCTTCTTCTCTCTCTTTGTTCTACAATACCATGTTCTTCATGATCTTCATGGAGATCTATCCGATGTAATACTCTTTTGCAGTGTGTTTGTCAAGATCCGATGAATTGTGGGTTTATGTTCATAGTATCTATGAATATTATTTGAATCTTATCTGAATTCTTATATGCATGATTTCATATCTTATCAAGTCTCTTCGAGTCATTGGTTTGGTTTGGCCAACTAGATTGGTAATTCTTGCAATGGGAGAAGTACTTAGTTTTGGGTTCAATCTTGCGGTGTCCTCATTCAGTGACAAAGTAGGGGTAGCGAGGCACGTATTGCATTGTTCCCATCGAGGATAAAAAGATGGGATTTTCATCATATTGCTTGAGTTTATCCCTCTACATTTTGTCATCTTACCAAATGCATTACTTTGTTCTTCATGAACTTCATACTCTAGATGCAGGCAGGAGTCGGTCGATGTGTGGAGTAATAGTAGTAGATGCTGAATCATTTTGGTCTACTTGACACAGGCGTGATGCCTATATGCATAATCATTGCCTTGGATATCATCATAATTATTTGCTTTTCTATCAATTGCTTGACAGTAATTTATTCACCCACCGTATTATTTTCCTTCATGAGAGAAGCCTTTAGTGAAACCTATGGCCCCCGGGTCTATTTTCCATATTATACTTTCAGATCTATAAACCAAAAACACCAAAAATATATTGTTGCCATTTATTTACTTTTGTTTTACTTTTAGTTCTAACAATCTTTTATCTATCTCTATCAGATCTCATCCTTGCAAATAACCGTGAAGGGATTGACAACCCCTTTTTAGCGTTGGGTGCAAGTGTTTGATTGTTGGTGTAGGTGCTAAGATTGGGGCCTTGCTTGTTGTCATGGTAACGATTCCGACAATAGAAAGGGGGTAGGATAACGGAGCATGATCTATCAAGATGCACATGGGTGACACAGTGGTTTTAGCGAGTTCGGGCCCCTCACAGTGGAGATAACAACCCTCTGTCTTGTGCTCCGGAGAGGCTTTGTTTTATCTGTCATTGACATGAGTTACATGGTATAGAGAGAGCCAGATCTCTAGGGAAAGAATGAGCCCGCTGGGGGGAGAAGAAGATGCCCCTTAGCTATGTGGAGGGGGGTGGTTTATATAGAGTGCGCCACCCCCTCACCTCTTATGTTATAAGATGGGGCATTTATGCCATAATGTCAGCCCACTACAGAACCTCCTCTATACTTCGACTGCCTTGCTGACTGTTGGTCTTTGCATACCCGAGTGAGTCATACGGCCGAGTGGTTGACTGTCATCCGAGTGGATGGAATGTACTTGTCCGAGTGGGTCCGTACCGAGTGGATTAGATGTTGTCGCGATCCAGCCATAATTTCCCTTGTACTCCTAATAATGAGATGCCCTTGGGTAGGACATATAGGTCAAGCCTATGACCCTACCTTAGGGTTGTATCCCCATCATTATCCCCCCAATGGATCAGGGTCCGAGTGGTGAAGGTGTTGATGTAAATCTTGTAGCAGCAGACCGAACTTGAACGTGCTTCAAGGCCTTACAAAATTGTGCGTCGATTAAAGTCTCCATCATTCGCCCTGATCGATTCTGCTGAGTAGTACGTCCGAGTGAACTTGAGAATTGAAGTAGATCCTTACAGAATTGTGCGTCCATTGAAGTCTCCATCATTCGCCCTGATCGATTCCGCTAAGTAGTACGTCCGAGTGAAATTGAAGTAGATCCTTACAGAATTGTGCGTTGATTGAAGTCTGCATCATTCGCCAGAATTGTCCGTCGATTGAAGAATCCATCATTCGCCCTGATCAATTCCACTAAGTAGTACGTCCAAGTGAACTTGAGAATTGAAGTAGATCCGAGTGTCCAACAGTATCTTGAGACTCTGACTGATTCTGGTAGTCGGTTGGAGTCTGTTGAATCTGTTGAACTTGAATGTTGTTGCTGGATCTGACCAAGAAGAATGTCCCTTTTTTGTATTTCTCTTCGAGTGGGGCACGCTCAGTGCACCCACTCGGTGTAGTCCCTGAGCATCTGTCCGACTAGATGAGTAAGGCAGAGGGTTTAAGTCTTCCAGTGCTCGTCATGTTGAATGTTTGTTGAATCTGCATTATAGAATTTCTGGATCAAAGTCAAGTCTCCGAGTTTATTTTTTAACTTAGGCGATATGGGGTCGCAGCTAAGTTCTCGAGTGTGGAGCGTGTCTGTACTCGCAGTATTTTTTAACTTAGGCGATACGGAGTCGCAACTATGTCCCCTAGTATGGAGCGTGTCCGTACTCGGAGTAGTTTTTAACTTAGGCGAACGGAGTCGCAGCTAAGTCCCAGAGTGTGGAGCCTGTCCGCACTCGGAGTAGTTTTAACTTAGGCGATAAGGAGTCGCAGCTAAGTCCCCGGGTGTGGAGCATGTCCGCACTCAGAGTCGTTTTTAACTTAGGCGATACGGAGTCGCAGCTAAGCCCCCGAGTGTGGAGCATGTCCGTACTCGGAGTAGTTTTTAACTTAGGAGATACGGAGTCGCAGTTAAGTCCCCGGGTGTGGAGGTGTCCACACTCGTAGTAGTTTTTAACTTAGGCGATAGGGAGTCGCAGCTAAGCCCCCAAGTCTGGAGCATGTCTACACTCCGAGTTGTTTTTAACTTAGGCCATACGAAGTCGTAGCTAAGTCCCCGAGTGTGGAGCATGTCCGCACTCGGAGTTGTTTTTAACTTAGGTGATACGGAGTCACGGCTAAGCCCCCGAGTGTGGAGCGTGTCCGTATTCGGAGTAGTTTTTAACTTAGGCGATACAGAGTCGTAGCTAAGTCCCCGAGTGTGGAGCATGTCCCCACTCGGAGTTGTTTTTAACTTAGGCGATACGGAGTCGCAGCTAAGTCCCCGAGTGTGGAGCATGTCCGCACTCGGAGTTGTTTTTAACTTAGGAGATACGGAGTCGCAGCGAAGTCCCCAGGTGTGGAGCGTGTCCGCACTCGGAGTAGTTTTTAACTTAGGTGATAGGGAGTCGCAGCTAAGCCCCGAGTGTGGAGCATGTCTGCACTCCGAGTTGTTTTTAACTTAGGCCATACGGAGTCATAGCTAAGTCCCGGAGTGTGGAGCATGTGCACACTCGGAGTTGTTTTTAACTTAGGCAATACGGAGTTGTAGCTAAGCCCCCGAGTGTCGAGTGTGTCCATACTCGGAGTAGTTTTTAACTTAGGCGGTACGGAGTCGTAGCTAAGTCCCCGAGTGTGGAGCATGTCCGCACTCGGAGTTGTTTTTAACTTAGGCGATACGGAGTCGCAGCTAAGTCCCCGAGTGTGGAGCATGTCCACACTCGGAGTTGTTTTTAACTTAGGCGATACAGAGTCACAGTTAAGCCCCCGAGTGTGGAGCAAGTCCGTACTCGGAGTAGTTTTTAACTTAGGAGATACAGAGTCGTAGCTAAGTCCCCGGGTGTGGAGCGTGTCCGTACTCTGAGTAGTTTTTAACTTAGGCAATACGGAGTCGTAGCTAAGCCCCCGAGTGTGGAGCATGTCCGCACTCAGAGTTGTTTTTAACTTAAGCGATACGGAGTTGCAGCTAAGTTCCCGAGCGGTGGCGCACGAGGCGACCGAGTGATGAAGACGTGCCACATGGAGTGGCGATGCGAGGGGCATCCGAGTGAGGTCGACGAGTCCGGCTAAGTTGCAAGACGCGGGGCGGCCAAGTGATGAAGACGTGCCACACGGAGTGGCGATGCACGGGGCATCCGAGTGAGGTAGACGAGTCCGGATTTATGGCAACGCGTGGGGCGGCCAAGTGATGTATGTCAGGGAGGCGTCTGACCCACCGACGACACGCGGGTCGGCCGTGTCCACTACGTCATCGAAGGGGCTTTCGAACACGTGAAAACGCACGAATGATCGTTGCGGCGACTGAGCCTAAGTGGCGACGAAGATGGCACACAGATACGTCGAGTGATCGCGTAACCTGTGTATGAAAAATAGCACAACCTAGCATAAAAATTTATCAAAGTAATTTGATCTTTTCTGAAATAGTTTGTGTAAATAACACCCGTAGACACACCAGTGGGTGTGCCAGGTCCTTGTACTTGTGCAGGATCCGACTGTACTTATGCAAGTGAAGGATCCGACTGAACTCGTTTGAGTACTAGAGCCAAACGAAGCAGAAGTGAAGTGTTCCCACATAAAAATAAACAACCAAACGCAGAGGTACACTCGGAGGCATGGCCTCCGAGTGAACGTCATGTGCGACTTCCTTGACACTCGGTGATCGGGGAACAACCATTTAATTGAATGTAGCGTATGAAGAATGACTTAGATGTCTGATGGCGCAGGAGTTTCCGAGTGACGAAGGAGCGTCCAACTGAGTAACGGTGCACGGAGCGACCAAGTGACGTAGGAGTGTCCAGTTGCATGACGGCGCGCGGAGCGATCGAGTGACGAAGGAGCGTCCGGTCGAGTGATGATGCGTGGAACTGCCGAGTGACGAAGGGTTGTTGAGTTGAGTGAAAGCACACGAAGTGGCCGAGTGACGAAGGAGCGTCTCGCCGAGTGATGGTGCGCAGAGCGGCCAAGTAACGACATGCGGGGCAGTCGAGTCGAGAATGTTGTCGTGGAGGCGCCCGACCAAGTGACGGCGCGTGGAGCGATCGAGTCTAGCATGTCGTCGAGAATGACGCACAGAGGCATCCAGGTAGCCTGTGTATGAAATATAACACAAGATAACATAAAAAATTCTCGAAGTAATATAACACAAGCTTTCATAAAAAAATTCAAGAAAGAGGCATTAATTTCATAAGACTCTGCACTAGTGGCGGGAGGAGAAATAGGAGTGCTAATAAAATCATTGTTATTGGTACTGTAAAAACACACAACTTAGTGTTCTCTTTAGTCAT
Source organism: Hordeum vulgare subsp. vulgare (assembly GCF_904849725.1). Classification (NCBI taxonomy): domain Eukaryota; kingdom Viridiplantae; phylum Streptophyta; class Magnoliopsida; order Poales; family Poaceae; genus Hordeum; species Hordeum vulgare. The sequence goes on along the minus strand of NC_058521.1, from coordinate 61,520,155 downwards.
TGTGACTACGCTAACAAGAACAAACGCAAACAAGAGATCCGGCAAAGGAAAGATGGAAATAAAAAGGGAAATTTTTGTGAAGTAGGGGAGAGGAAAATGAGAGGCAAATGGCAAATAATGTAATTCCAAGGAGTTGAGATTTGTATGTAGGAACCTGATAGATCTTGACTTGATCTTCCCCGGCAACGGCGCCAGAAACCTTGCTCACTCCTCGCGAGTGCATTGGTCTCCCTCCAAGATTAAAGGGTGATGTAGCACAGCGATGACAATTAACTCCCTTAGTTGAGAAACCAAGGTGTCAATCGAGTAGGAAGATCCACAAGACTATGTAAGCGACAATGCACACAAATCGTAAATCCTCGTAAGCCAACGCGTAGAGGGGTTGTCAATCCCTCATGTGTAAAGTAAGGATAGATTGATGGATGCAAATAAGTGTGATAGCAAATAGAACACAACAAGGTATTTTTGGGTTTTTTGATGATATAGATCTGAAAACAAAAGAGCAAATGAAGTAGAAAAGCAAATTGCAAAGTAGAGATTGCAAACAGATTATGTGAATTAGACCCGGGGTCGGTAGGTTTCACTAGTGGTTTCTCTCGAGAAAATAGCAAGCGGTGGGTAGACAAATTGCTATTGGGTAATTGATAGAAAAAAAAAATTATGATGATATTCATGGCAATGATCATGTATATAGGCATCATGTCCAAAATAAGTAGACCAACTTCTCCCTGCATCTACTTCTATTACTCCACAAATCGACCATTATCCAACATGCATCTAGTGCATTGAGTTCATGTAGAAACAGAGTAATGACTTAAGAATGATGGCATGATGTAGACAAGATCTATTCATGTAGGAATAGCCCCATATTTTTATCCTTAATGGCAACCATACATGAGTGTCATGTCTCTTTCTGTCACTGAGATTGAGCACCACAAGATCGAACCCATCACAAAGCACCTCTCCCCATTGCAAGATAAAAGATCAAGTTGGCCGGACAAAAAACAAAATATCGAAGAAGAAATACGAGGGTATAATAATCAAGCATGAATATGTGTTCATAGATCTGAACCTGAACTCACACTTCGGATCCAACAAACACACTACAAAAGAAAGAGTTACATCATATGGATCTCCAAGAGACCATTGTATTGAGAAACAAAACGAGAGAGAAAGCCATCTAGCTACTGCCTAAGGACCCGCAGGTCTAATATGAACTACTCATGCATCATGGGAGGAACACCAGTGGAGATGGTGAACCCCTCCATGATCGTGTTCTTCTCTAGAAAAGGCTCTAGATTGGTTTTCGTGACTCTAGAACTTGCAGCGGCTGAAATGATTTTTCGTCAACTCCTCTAGGGTTTTTGAAATATTGGGGTATTTATAGAGCTGAGAGGCGGTGCAGAAGCTTCGGTAGGGCCCCACTAGACACCAGGTCGCGCCAGGGGCCTCTGGGGCGCCGTGGTGTCTAGTGGCCCCCTGGGCCTTGGTTGCTTCTCAATCTTGCCCCCCCCCCAAATTTCCTTCTGGTACAAAAAAATCGCCGTAAAGTTTCGTGGCAATTGGACCTCATTTGATATGGAATTTTTGAGTCCACTGGGCACTATGTCAGTAGGTTCCAAAAAATGATGTAATTTTTTTTATACAATGATTACAAAACATCCAAGAATGATAATATAACAACATAGAACAATCAAAAATTATAGATACGTTGGAGACGTATCAATAGTGCCCATTTTATTAGGGATATCATCAAGATTTTGTTTCCCCCCATATGCATGACATCATCTTTCGTGGGAGTGACGTTTGTATGAGTGCGGCAAGGGAGAGACTCTTGGCCTTTCAATCAGCCTATAAGAGTGAAAAATAAACAACACACAGAACCACACTCTCATTTCCCTGCCCGCTGCTTTGTCTAGCTCAAGCGCTCAGATCCAATCATGCATCCCTCGTTTTCTGCAAAGCCAAAATTTCACATCCAACCATGACTGATACCCTCTAAGGGCATTGGGATGATTCCTTTGTGACGGATGACACCATTCACTACAGGAATCAACTTCTTTGCCGTTTGCCATCACAAACGGCAAAGAGTAAATCCCGGACGGCAAAGAGAATACCACAGACGGCAAAGAATCTCACGGCCGGCAAAATTTCTGCGTCAGCCTACGACGGCATCGTACCTTCTTTGCCGTATGTCTCCCCAAAGCGGACGGCAAAGAGCTTTGCCGTCAGCTTTTCATAGGAGCAGTCCGTAAAGTGATCGAGACGGCAGCCGACAGGCGTTGCCTCCATTAGGGGTTAACGGAGGCTTTGCCGTCTGCCTCCCCCCCCTCTTCTTTGTCGTCTGCCTCCCCCCTCTTCTTTGACGTCTGCCTCCTCCTCCTCCCCCCTCCACTCTTTGTCGTCTGCCTCCTCCTCCTTCCCCCCTCCTCTGTGCCCTCTTCTTTGCCGTCTGCCCACCCTGGAAGCAGACGGCAAAGAGCCTATATAGACACCCCAGGATGCACAGCTGGGTACCATGTGGCACCTTTGTCGTCTGCCAGCTGATGGCACAGGTCTTTGCCATCAGCTGGCAGACGGCAAAGAGCCCATATAGTACCTGTTTTTTTTGTTTTATATTATTTCACGGCACATATATATATATATATATATATATATATATATATATATATATATATATATTTGACAGCACATTTATATAATTGACCACACATATATGATATATAGTTCACCACACATATACTTGCCAACACATATATATATAATTCACCACACATGTATGATATACATATAAATCAATGTACAATCCCAAATATCGAAAGAACCAACATACAAAGTATTGCACTGTTTATCCATATATACATATACATATAGTTCGACAGTGTTCATCAACTCAAATGAAAACTAGATGATATACATATAAAGTTCATCCATCGACATTGTTCAACTCCATGAATGCCAGCTTCCAAGCATGTAGTATATCCAATCTGCAAAAATGTGAATAAGAAAGTCATAAGAAGAACAAAATATGATGTTTTTGATCTAATTATGTCATTTTAGGAGAAAACAAGCTAAGAATATAATATTCATGAGCTAACCAAGGTTCTTATGCCATTTTTAGCTTATTATGGCATTTTCGAGCTAAATGGGTTAATTATGTCATTGTTGGGTAAATTAAAGCAAGGAGAAAATGAAAGAGGAGAAGAAAGAGGAGGAGGAGGAGCAGAAGAAGAAATCAAGAAGAAGGAGAAGAAGGAGGAGAAGGAGGAGAAGGTCCTTGGCCTTCTCCTCCTTCTCCTCTTCCTCCTCCTCCTTCTCATTCTTCTCTTCTTCTTCTTCTTCTTCTTCTTTCTTTTCATTTTTCCTATTTCTTCTCATCTTCTCCTCTTGTTGGAGCTAAATTACCTAATTATGTCTTTTTGGAGCTATATGGGCTAATTATGCCATCTTAGAGGAAAACAAGCTAAGAATATAATATTCATGAGCTAACCAAGGTTCTTATGCCATTTTGAGCTTATTATGGCATTTTGGAGCTAAAAGGGCTAATTATGTCATTGTTGGGGAAATTAAGGCAAGGAGAATATGAATTAGGAGAAGAAAGAGGAGGAGGAGAAGAAGAAGAAGAAATAAAGAAGAAGGAGGAGGAGGAGGAGAAGGACTAGAAGGTCCTTGGCCTTCTCCTCCTTCTCCTCCTCCTCCTCCTCCTTCTCCTTCTTCTCTTCTTCTTCTTCTTCTTTCTTTTCATTTTTCCTATTTCTTCTCCGCTTCACCTCTTCTTGGAGCTAAATTAGCTAACTATGTCTTTTTGCAGCTAAATGGGCTAATTATCTCATTTTAGAGGAAAACAAGCTAAGTATATAATATTAATGAGATAACCAAGGTTCTTATGCCATTTTGAGCTTATTATGGCATTTAGGAGCTAAATGGGCTAATTATGTCATTGTTGGGGAAATTAAGGCAAGGAGAATATGAAATAGGAGAAGAAATAGGAGGAGGAGGAGAAGAAGAAGAAATAAAGAAGAAGGAGGAGAAGGAGGAGGAGGAGAAGCACTAGAAGGTCCTTGGCCTTCTCCTCCTTCTCCTCCTCCTCCTCCTCCTCCTTCTCCTTGTTCTGCTCCTCCTTCTTCTCCTTCTCCTTCTCTTCTCTTTCTTATCTTCTTCTTTTTGTTCTTCCTTTTCATTTTTCCTATTTCTTATCCTCTTCTCCTCTTCTTGGAGCTAAATTAGTTAACTATGTCTTTTCGGAGCTAAATGGGCTAATTATGTCATTATAGAGGAAAACAAGCTAAGTATATAATATTAATGAGCTAACCAAGGTTCTTATGCCATTTTGAGCTTATAATGTCTTTTTGGAGCTAAATGGGCTAATTATATCATTGTTGGGGAAATTAAGGTAAGGAGAATATGAAAGTGGAGAAGAAAGAGGAGGAGGAGGAGAAGAAGAATAAATAAATAAGAAGGAGGAGAAGGAGGAGGAGGAGGAGAAGGCCTAGAAGGTCCTTGGCCTCCTCCTCCTTCTCCTCCTCCTCCTCCTCCTCTTCCTCCTCCTCCTGCTCCTTCTCTTCTTCTTCTCCTTTCTTTCATTTCATTTTTCCTATTTCTTCTCCTCTTCTTGGAGCTAAATTAGCTAACTATGTCTTTTTGAAGCTAAATGGGCTAATTATCCAATTTTAGAGGAAAACAAGCTAAGTATATAATATTAATGAGCTAACCAAGGTTCTTATGCCCTTTTTAGGTTATTATGGCATTTTAGAGCTAAATGGGCTAATTATGTCATTGTTGGGGAAATTAAGGCAAGGAGAATATGAAATAGGAGAAGAAAGAGGCGGAGGAGAAGAAGAAGAAGAAATATAGAAGGAGGAGGAGGAGGAGGAGAAGGACTAGAAGGTCCTTGGACTTCTCCTCCTTCTCCTCCTCCTTCTCCTTCTTCTCCTCTTCTTCTTCTTCTTTCTTTTCATTTTTCCTATTTCTGCTCCTCTTGTCCTCTTCTTGGAGCTAAATTAGCTAACTATGCCTTTTTGCAGCTAACTGGGCTGATTATCTCATTTTAGAGGAAAACAAGCTAAGTATATAATATTAATGATCTAACCAAGGTTCTTATGCCATTGTGAGCTTATTATGGCATTTTGGAGCTAAATGGGCTAATTATCTCATTGTTGGGGAAATTAAGGCAAGGAGAATATGAAAGAGGAGAAGAAAGAGGAGGAGGAGGAGGAGGAGAAGAAATAAAGAAGAAGGAAGAGAAGGACTATAAGGTCCTTGGCCTTCTCCTCCTTCTCCTCCTCCTCCTTCTCCTTCTTATCGTCCTCCTTCTTCTCCTTCTCCTTCTCTTCCCTTTCTTCTCTTCTTCTTTTTGTTCTTCCTTTTCATTTTTCCTATTTCTTCTCCTCTTCTCCTCTTCTTGTAGCTAAATTAGCTAACTGTGTCTTTTTGGAGCTAAATGGGCTAATTATGGCATTATAGAGGAAAACAAGCTAAGTATATAATATTAATGAGCTAACCAAGGTTCTTATGCCCTTTTGAGCTTATAATGTCTTTTTGGAGCTAAATGGGCTAATTATGTCATTGTTGGGGAAATTAAAGCAAGGAGAATATGAAAGAGGAGAAGAAATAGGAGGAGGAGGAGAAGAAGAATAAATAAAGAAGAAGGAGGAGAAGGAGGAGGAGGAGAAGGACTAGAAGGTCCTTGGCCTTCTCCTCCTTCTCCTCCTCCTCCTCCTCCTCCTTCTTCTTCTCTTCTTCTTCTTCTTTCTTTTCATTTTTCCTATTTCTTCTCCTCTTCTCCTCATCTTGTAGCTAAATTAGCTAACTATGTCTTTTGGGAGCTAAATGGGCTAATTATGTCATTATAGAGGAAAACAAGCTAAGTATATAATATTAATGAGCTAACCAAGGTTCTTATGCCATTTTGAGCTTATAAATTTTTTTTGGAGCTAAATGGGCTAATTATATCATTGTTGGGGAAATTAAGGTAAGGATAATATGAAAGAGGAGAAGAAAGAGGAGGAGGAGGAGAAGAAGAATAAATAAATAAGAAGGAGGAGAAGGAGGAGGAGGAGGAGGAGAAGGACTAGAAGGTCCTTGGCCTTCTCCTCCTCCTCCTCCTCCTCCTTCTCTTCTTCTTCTTCTTTCTTTCATTTCATTTTTCCTATTTCTTCTCCTCTTCTCCTCTTCTTGGAGCTAATTTAGCTAACTATGTCGTTTTGGAGCTAAATGGGCTAATTATCCCATTTTAGAGGAAAACAAGCTAAGTATATAATATTAATGAGCTAACCAAGGTTCTTATGCCATTTTGAGGTTATTATGGCATTTTGGAGCTAAATGGGCTAATTATGTCATTGTTGGGGAAATTAAGGCAAGGAGAATATGAAATAGGAGAAGAAAGAGGAGGAGGAGAAGAAGAAGAAGAAATAAAGAAGAAGGAGGAGAAGGAGGAGGAGGAGAAGGACTAGAAGGTCCTTGGCCTTCTCCTCCTTCTCCTCCTCCTCCTCCTCCTTCTCCTTCTTCTCTTCTTCTTCTTCTTCTTTCTTTTCATTTTTCCTATTTCTTCTCCTCTTCTTGGAACTAAATTAGCTAACTATGTCTTTTTGGAGATAAATGGGCCAATTATCTCATTTTAGAGGAAAATAAGCTAAGTATATAATATTAATGAGCTAACCAAGGTTCTTATGCCATTTTGATCTTATTATGGCATTTTGGAGCTAAATGGGCTAATTATGTCAGTGTTGGGGAAATTAAGGCAAGGAGAATATGAAAGAGGACAAGAAAGAGGAGGAGCAGGAGAAGAAGAAGAAATAAAGAAGAAGGAGGAGAAGGAGGAGGAGGAGGAGAAGGACTATAAGGTCTTTGGCCTTCTCCTCCTTCTCCTCCTCCTCCTCCTCCTCCTCCTCCTTCTTCTCCTCCTCCTTCTTCTCCTTCTCCTTCTCTTCTCTTTATTCTCTTCTTATTTTTGTTCTTCCTTTTCATTTTTTCCTATTTCTTCTCCTCTTCTCCTCTTCTTGTAGCTAAATTAGCTAACTATGTCTTTTGGGAGCTAAATGGACTAATTATGTCATTATAGAGGAAAACAAGCTAAGTATATAATATTAATGAGCTAACCAAGGTTCTTATGCCATTTTGAGCTTATAATGTGTTTTTGGAGCTAAATGGGCTAATTATATCATTGTTGGGGAAATTAAATCAAGGAGAATATGAAAGAGGAGAAGAAAGAGGAGGAGGAGGAGAAGAAGAATAAATAAAGCAGAAGGAGGAGAAGGAGGAGGAGGAGGAGAAGGACTAGAAGGTCCTTGGCCTTCTCCTCCTTCTCCTCCTCCTCCTCCTACTACTCCTTCTCCTTCTTCTCTTCTTCTTCTTTCTTTTCATTTTTCCTATTTCTTCTCCTCTTCTCCTCTTCTTGGAGCTAAATGAGCTAACTATGTCTTTTTGGAGCTAAATGGGATAATTATCCCATTTTAGAGGAAAACAAGCTAAGTATATAATATTAATGAGCTAACCAAGGTTCTTATGCCATTTTGAGGTTATTATGGCATTTTGGAGCTAAATGGGATAATTATGTCATTGGTGGGGAAATTAAGGCAAGGAGAATATGAAATAGGAGAAGAAAGAGGAGGAGGAGAAGAAGAAGAAGAAATAAAGAACAAGGAGGAGAAGGAGGAGGAGGAGGAGAAGGACTAGAAGGTCCTTGGCCTTCTCCTCCTTCTCCTCCTCCTCCTCCTCCTCCTCCTCCTTCTCCTTCTTATCTTCTTCTTCTTCTTCTTCTTCTTTCTTTTCATTTTTCCTATTTCTTCTCCTCTTCTCCTCTTCTTGGAGCTAAATTAGCTAACTATGTCTTTTTGGAGCTAAATGGTCTAATTATCTCATTTTAGAGGAAAACAAGCTAAGTATATAATATTAATGAGCTAACCAAGGTTCGTATGCCATTTTGAGATTTTTATGGCATTTTGGAGCTAAATGGTCTAATTATGTCTTTTTGGAGCTAAATGGGATAACTATGTCATTGTTGGGGAAATTAAGGCAAGGAGAATATGAAAGAGGAGAAGAGAAACTTACCGTAGTGGTCATCAAGGAGGAGAAACACGTGGAGAAGGGTCGTGCGATGCTGCTCGGGAGTTATTCTGCGGAATAGATATTTTGCAATGTCTCAGTTAGCATGATGACACTCAATTATTAATACTAGTTTATAATGAAACTCACCGTGCCAATCGAAGAGAAGATGGGCATCGGCGGAGGGTCTTGACCTTTCTTCTCGCACAGACCCTGAAGAGTGGGTTGTATTAGTTAGTAATGAAACAAACATTACACACATGATTTGGCTAATGTGAAAAAAAACTTACCACAAAAAGCTCGTACAGGGCCGTTGACCCGCCTCATTCCGGGACCTCTCCTCCTCAATCAATCGTGTCGTGGTCTGGTCCCTCTCATCAAGAGCAGCCTGACTTGCCAATCTCTCTTTCTCAAGAGCAGCCTGGCTTGCCAATCTCTGTTTCTCAAGAGCAGCCTGGTTTGCCAATCTCTCTTACTGAAGAGCAGCCTGAAACACCATTCCTCGTTAGCACAGTAATGTTCTGTGGTGACACGCATAATGAAATGGATGAAAGTGTTCTTAGTCCGTACAACTAACCTCGATGGCAAGATCGACTGGCCGTGGACGATGCATTATCTCAGGATAGCTTCTCGACTGGCGCGCCTTGATCTCCGGGAGAGTGAGTGGACAACGTATTATCCCATCTCCAATGTCTATCGAGCCATGGGGCCTCCCGCCACCAGATATCATCACCAGCTCTGGATCCAAAGGTTCCTGGCTGGGTTAAAGTCATCCCCTTTCGTAGCCTTCCCCACGTCCCTGTATGCCACGAGCTTCTAGTGGGATAATATGTTGGTGAAGTTATTGGGATCATCCAGGTCAGACTCAGAGAATGCCTTCGCCTTCTTGTACGAGGCAGTATGGGCCATGCCATAAAGGTCGTACAAGTGTGGCATCTCCGTCTTATTGTGATGCGCCTAAAAGAGAGGAACAAAATATTAGCATCAAGAATGAATTGCATTAATCATGAAGCAAATCACATACCCAGTTTCGTCCGAACTGAAGTAAGTTGGCACTGCCTTGATGGTGTGGCACACAAACCATTTGGCTACGCCGATCCTTCGCATTCTCGTCGACGGCTCGCCAGCTGCCTGTGCACCACTCATCAACCAACGCCTCCCAACAATCTATCTTATCCGCACACCATCTCGGGGGCACCTGTAAGTTATTAGAAAGAATTTTTAGCGCTACGCCTATGAATGAAATCAATAAAACTATGTAGAAGGACTTAAGAATAGGTAATTACCTTCATGCATTGCTCCTTCTTCAAAAACTTTCCGCGGCAATCCTTCTTCTGCTTCTTAATACCACGCGTGGCGTAGTAATCTCGAATAGCCTGCGGCCGAGCCTCGTGGCGCAAGTTCTGTAGTAATCGCCTACACTCGGCCTCGAGAACCCTGGCCGCCTCCTCCTCATATCCATCCTCACACCTATAGAAGGTCTGCAATCAAACGTGAAAACAGCGATTAGTACAATAATTAGCTATATTGTTAATTTTAGATTCTGTAAAAGGATAATTTACCCAAAAGCTCTTGATCACCATCTCGGCCCTCGTGTGGCACAAGACACCATCTATAATATCCTCCGCCGGGGCCTGCGCAGCCTAGTAGTGCTCCCAGGAAAATCCTAGTGTAGGAACCTGACCCTCACCAGGCAACGTGACAAACCCCGGGAAATTTGTCCAGCAAAGCACACCAAGGACGGAGTTCGGCCTGCGGACTCCAAGAGGGTGTACCCATCCCCTGCAGTATGATAAGGTCAACGCATTAGATATTTGAACAAACTTGAAGGCAAAAGCTAAAAAAAGAGTAAATGTACTTACCTATCTCCTTCATGTTTAATCACCGGCCTCTGCTCGCGGGTAGCCGGCACGACCGGGAGACGTGTACTACTACGCTTGTACACGATGGCCCCGTCCACCTGCACATCGCCCTCACTATCCGTAAGCTCATCCCCGCCATCCCCGGCCCCTGAGCCACCCGGACCCTCGGTCCAATCCGACAACTCGGTACGATCCGGCCAGGTCTCCCATCCGGGCCTTTCCACGTCGGGTGAAGCCTCCGGAACCGTAGTCTCGTGGGTCAAATGCACCTCGACCCGAGGCTGTTCCTGGACCTGAGTATCATGGGACGAATGCCCGTCAACACCAGGCTCCTGGAACGGAGTCCCCGTAGCCTCCTCCACAAACGGGTCGCCATAGTAGTCCTATGCTCGGGTGAATGAGCTGGTGGTGGTGGCGAGGACGGCTCAACAGTCCTCCTGGATCTTCCATGGCCACCACCTCTCCCTGTACCCTTCCCCTTCTTCCCTACCCGACCAACACCTCTCCCAGTGGGCAATGCCGCCGACGAAGAAGAACCCACGGGTGGTGTCGACAGACTGTCTGCCAAGGCTCTACGGAGAGATAGGGGTGGAAGGGAAGTACCACCCCTCGTGCGGGGCGCCTGGGAAGAACCCGTCGAGCGATCTGGACCAGCGCCCACCATCTTTCCACACCTGGTGACCTACCATGATAAAGATTAAAAGAAATTAGTACAACATTAAAAAATTGAATAACTGACATGAACAATAATATGTACATGAATAATAAAGATTAAAATATATATAATTTAAGTTGTGAATCTTACAAACTAATAATCATCATCAATAAATGCATCATCATCATCACTATCACGCATGTCTTCATGAACGACGTGCTCATCAGGTTCAACGGCGTGAAGTTGTGAAAGGCCTTCCTTTAATCGTTGAAGCATTGACAGGTCATCCGCATCAGTATCCTCTACGAGTTCCAGGTCTTCTGGTTCCGGCTCAGGGCTGGAGTCGGATTCATTGTTGCTGTCTACTTCCATGTTCTTGGGTGAAGCACGGCGGTTCTTGAAACGTTTCTTGGAAAAGACGTGTTTCTTGGAAGAATTCTCCATCATATGTGTCTGGGTTAATGTGAGGTTCATAATCCTGTTCATTTGGGAGAGGTGGTCTGACATGTGGCGGCACTTCATAAACAACATACCAACCTTGCAGATTCTTATCCGTTTGGCATGCCCACGGTAGATAGAAAACTTGGGTTGCCTGTTGAGCCATAATATAGACATCGGGAACATCTAAATGGGTGTTTGGATTGATTTCGACTAGTCCTATATGTTCATGAGTCCTTCTAGTCTTCTTCGGCTGGAACCAATAACATTTGAAGACTACGACGTTTGGTGGGTTTTCACCATAGAATTGATGTTCATAAATTGCTTCAACTCTTCCGTAATACTCGATAACACCTTCGCCGATAGCAGAGACACCACAATTTGTAGATTTCCGGTCGGGCATAGATAGCTCTTTGCCAAAGGTACGAAAGAGATACCCGTTGATGTTGTATTTCTCAAATGAACGGACCTTATAGTCAAAACCATTAGCGACTTGTCTCAATTCGGCGTCCATAGACTCTGAATTAGCCTACAAGTTTTAGTACGAAACGATTGTTGCATTAGCTGCAAGTTAGACCAAGAAATGAAATGGTCCATTATTGATAATTACCGTTTGTTTGAACCAAGAGATGAAACCGGGATAGCCGCCTCATGTCTTTGACAAAAGCTCATACTCTTCGACGGAATCATTTTCGATCACCGCTCCACCCGAGAATTTGGCGACGTAACGGCTGTTTGAAATATCCGGGAATAAGAGCTGTTCAAATGAATTACAAGTTACGGGAAAATGTGCCGAGAACTCACTCGATGTACGGCCGCACTTCTGTTAGGTTGTTGAAGATATACAACGAAATGTTCCGCCATTCTTCGACATCCAACGTTATTGGTTTCGAAGCACCGGCTGGTGTGAGCTTCCCTTCGAATAGGCTGAGGTTGGACCCACCTTTTTTAGGGTCTGCATCATTGTGCCGAGGCTTCGGATTATGCAAATGACGATTTTTGGCTTCATAGTGTGCTGTCACAAAGTTTGCCACCTCCTCAGTAATGAATGCCTCAGCCATCGATGCTTCAATTCTACGCTTATTTTTACATTTAGCTCGAAGGTTCTTCTGCATCCTCTCAGTTGCATAGCACCAACGATCTTGCACGGGCCCACCCAATCTTGCCTCGGTCGGTAGATGTAAAATCAAATGCTGCATTGGATTAAAGAAGCCCGATGGAAAGATCTTCTCTAACTTGCACAACAACTCCGGTGCAAACTCCTCCATGTCTTCTACCACGCCAGGCGACAATTCTTTCGCACAAAGAACACGGAAGAAATAGCTCAGCTCCGCCAGTACTAGCCATTCATCCTCAGGAATAAAGCCACGTAACATCACCGGCATTACCCGCTCTAGCCATATGTGCCAATCATGACTCTTGAAACCAAAGATTTTTAATTTTTTAAGACTCGCTCCCCTCTTTAGATTCGCTGCATACCCATCGGGGAACATCAAGTGCATTTTGACCCACAAGATAATTTCCCTCATAGCTGGCCTTCCAAGATTGAACCAGGCCTTTGGCTTCGACCACTTCTGCTTTCCTTTGCCTTCTTGCGTGTTTTGTAACGGTCTATGACATAGTGTCTCTTGATCGACTCTAGCCTTAATATTATCCTTTGTCTTCCCATCTATGTCGAACAAGGTACCAAAAATAGCCTCTCCGATATTCTTTTCAGTGTGCATCATGTCGATATTGTGTGGAAGAAGGAGGTCTTTGAAGTAAGGCAGATCCTACAAGCATGGCTTGTGAGTCCAGGCGTGTTTTGAATTATACCCCTCGAAATACCCTGGACGCTCTGGATCAGGCTCGAGGGCGTTTAACTGATCCAGGATCTATTGGCCTGTGAACGTAGGTGGAGCCAAGTTTTTGACAACTTTACCTTTGGTAAAGTTCTTCTTGTCTTTTCTGAACTGATGGTCAGGATCCAGGAACTGTCTATGCAAGTCAAAGCAAGAATACTTCCGACCCTCCTGCAACCAATGAAACTGAAGAGCTGCCTTGCATTGGGGGCACGGGAACCTTCCATGCACACACCATCCAGAAAATAGCGCATACGCTGGAAAGTCATGCATAGAGTACATGTACCACACATGCATTTTGAAGTTTTCTTTTCTAGCGGCATCATATGTCTTAACCCCATTATCCCAAGCTTCTTCCAATTCATCCTTAAGCGGTTGCAGGTACACATTCATATTCTTCCCCGGATAATTGGGCCCTGGAATTATCAACGTCAGAAATATGTTCTTTCTTTGCATAATCTGCCCGGGGGGGGGGAGATTGAGTGGAATGACAAATACAGGCCAACAACTGTATTGGGTTGCCGTCATGCCAAAGGGATTAAAACCATCCGTGGCGGCGCAAACTCGAGGATTCCTTGGCTCTGCCACTTTATCCTGATGCAATCCATCGAAATGTTTCCACGCTTCCCCATCCGATGTGTGTACCATCATCTTATTCCCATCCGCATCTAGTTCGGTTCTTTTGCCCAATTTGTGCCATGTCATCTGTCTGGCTATCTCTTCGACCATGAAAAGACGTTGAAGTCTTGGTACGATTGGCATATACCGAAGAACACTAACTGCAATTTTGGTCTGCCTCTTCTCACCCATACCGTTGTCTACCACAAGATACCTGCAAGACTCGCAATTGGGACAATAGTCCAAGTGTGCATACTCCTTCCTAAATAAGACACATCCTTTCTCACATGCATCTATCTTCTCATAGGGCATCTTAAGTACACGAAGTATTTTGTCCGACTGGTACAGGTTTGCAGGCATGACATGGCCTTTGGGTAGGAAGCGTCCAAATAGTGTCATCATCGCGTCGTAGCATTCTCTTCCCAAGTTGAACTGAGCCTTCAGAGCCATTACTTGTGCAATTGCATCCAGCTAACAGAGCTCAGTGTGCTCATGGAGAGGACGTTTTGAAGATTCCAACATTTCATAAAAGGCCTTTGCAGATTCCTCCATCTCATCTTCCGAATCCCGAGCATCATCAAAGTCTTGCACCATGTCTTCGATCCCGGTACCATGCTCATCCGTGCGACGACGGACCACCTCAGCTCTTGTGCATTGTATAGACTCACCATGAAATGTACACACCGTATAATTAGGCTTAAAACCCCTCCTCTGCAGGTGTTTAATCATTACAGCCTCTGTCGTCTTTTTATAGTTGTCGCATCCAAGACAGGGGCAATAGTTTCTTTCCTGGCCATTTGCGAATGCGGCTTTCACAAATTCCTTTGTTTTTACAAACCATTCTTTCGTCATCTCTTTCTGACTAGGGTGACCGGTATACATACACGCACGATCACTCATCTTGCCTAGCTACTAAAGATAGAAGAAATATATTTATATATAATTTAGCATTTATATTCATCAGTTAATCAGGTTCGCCATTTTTATTACGTCCATGCAACCTACACGCTAATAGGTAAAGATAGGTCCTAATCCCACCCGAGTATGTGTAGATTTGGTTCGTTTTCCCATGCTCTGCTCTGGATCCAACGCAAAATTTCGGCAGCACCTCCCCACTATTCTCCTGATACACGTCTCCGCAATAAACAGAGAGGATGTGCATCCGGGGAACAACAGGGAGGCACTGACAAAATTCTGCATCGGATCCAGAGCACAGCATACGGGAAAACGAACCCAATCTACACATACTCGGGCTGTCCATGGATAATGTTGGACAATTCGAAAGGATGGCGGTTATAAATATGCAAAGACATGCATATTTATAGATGTCACCCTTTCGAACGGGAGACACATACTGGTCACGCATACTCATGATTGAAGAAACCTATATATACCTAGCAAGTTTCATCGGCACGAAGACCAGGACAGAGCAAATTAAGGGGGTAAGAGGAGAAGTCATTTGTGCTCACCAACAAACGTAGGGGCGGAGCTCGTCCAACGCACGTGGAGGTCGTCGAACAACTGCACATTGAAATTCACCCGATCAACACAAATATGATGTTTTTATAAGATAATCAGAAAATATGTGACCTAACTCTTATTTTATTTTTTATTTTTTCCTCTTATTCTTCTTCTTCTTCTTCTTATTCTTTTTTTTCTTTTTTCCTCTTATACCTCTTCTCCTTCTTCTTCTTTTCTTCTCTTCCTCTTCTTCTTCTTCTTCTTCTTCTTATTCTTATTTCCTTTTTTCTTTTTTCCTCTTATTCTTCTTCTCCTTCTTCTTCTTTTCTTCTTCTCTTCTTCTTCTTATTCTTCTTCTTCTTATTCTTATTTTCTTTTTTATTTTTTCCTCTTATTCTTCTTCTCCTTCTTCTTGTTTTCTTCTTCTTCTTCTTCTCTTCTTCTTCTTCTTATTATTATTATTATTATTATTATTATTTTCTTTTTTCCTCTTATTCTTCTCTTCCTCTCCTATTTTTCTTCTTCTTCTTCTTCTTCTTCTTCTTTCTTCTCATTCCCTTCCTTTTCCTTCTTCTTCTTTTCCTTCTGCTTCTTTTTTTTCTTCTCCTTTCTCCTTATTCTTCTTCTCATTTCTCCTTCTTCTTCTTCTCCATTCTCCTTCTTCTTCTTCTCCTTTCTCCTTCTTCTTCTTCTCCTTTCTCCTTTACTAAACAGGAAACTAACCTAACTAAACCTAAACTAAAACTGAACCTAAACTAAACTAAAACTAAGCAAAAACCTCACTACAACATATAACTAATTAAACAAAAACTATTAAAAAAAAGAAGAAAAAAACTAACCGAATGCCGCAGGGGCCCCCAGGGGGAGGAGGGCCGCAAGGGGAGGAGGGCCGCAGGGGGAGGAGAGGCCGCAAGGGGAGGAGGGCCGCAGGGGAAGGAGGGGCACGGTGAGGGTCGCGAGGAGGGCGGCGGCGGTGGGGTGGGGCGCTGGGGTGAGGGTGGCGTCGGCGGCGGCGGCGGTGGGCAGGCGGCGGCGGGGTGGGGCGGCGGCGCTGGGGTGGGGGCGGCGGCGGCGCTGGGGGGCGGGCGAGGCTGCGGTGAGGGAGAGTGGAGAGAGTGTAGAGAGTGGGAGAGAGGAGGGTGCGGCGACCATTATCGTTAGGTGTCCATCCACTTTGCCGTCTGCCGCAGACGGCAAAGTAAGAGAAGGCAGACGACAAAGGGTTGGGGTAGGCATGCGTGGGGTGGGGCGAAGAGGTGGCTGATAGCGCCAGCTTTGCCGTTTGCCTTCTCTTCCTTTGCCGTCTGTGGGCGGATGGCAAAGAGGTGGCTGATGCAAATAGGTATTTTGCCATCAGCCACCTCTTTGCCGTCTGTTTTCCTAAAGCTGATGGCAAATATGTTCTTTGCCGTCTGCTGGCTGATGGCAAAGATTTGGCAGACGACAAATAAAGGAATTCCAGTAGTGATTTTAGAGCTACGTTCTATGGGGCACCTCCCCGCAGACATCGGCACCCGTGCTCCCGATGTCAACCAATAAATTCCCATTCCCAAACCAGGGGAGCGGGTAGTGTTCGTCCCCCACATTATCCAAGGTTTGGGGTTCCCATTGAACCCTTCATGTATGGGATGATGTTCTACTATGGGCTCGACTTCCATCACATGGCCTCAAACTCTATCCCCCACCTCGCCTCCTTCATGACGGTCTGTGAGGCCTTCCTCTGCTGCGTGGCACACTTTGGCCTTTGGCTGAAAACCTTCATGGTCAATCTAAAGTCCAGTGGATCCGACCTGGTGGAGTGTGGAGGGACCATGGTTAGCAAGAACCTTGGGGTAGATTGGTTCAAGGGCACCTCCATCGAGATGGTGAAGGAATGGAAGTTTGAGTGGTTTTACATCACCGAGTTGCTCGCCCCCGGCCAAATCTAAGTCCAAGCCTTCTCCTCGGCGCCCCCAAGGAAGCTTAGGTCCTAGAGGGAGAAAGCCATCTCCTGGGGGAACCCTTCAGAGGCAAAGGCCTTGATCAAAAAGATCAAGTGGTGGACCACCAAGAAGGACCTCCAGCTCCTTGACATAGTCAATGTCATGCTCAACCGTCGGATCGTCCCACTCCAACTCTAGGCCACCCCAAGTGGGAGTACAAATCTAAGGACGCGGGGCCCGTCCTCCACTTCTTCCGTACCAACCTGGCCGACATGTGGATGCGACTATTCATGTTGGCTAAGGACAAGTTCCCCAAGGAGGGTTAAGACCTCGCCTTCAAGATCGGCCACGAAGCCCCACTAGTAAGTGCTCTAACACACTTGCATGTATGCTTGTTCCTTTGTATGGCGAGACATCTTTTGATAACTCGATTTGCTTGCTATGCACAAAAATGGTTAGCGAGGATGCACGAACTGCAGTGCCCGGCCCCATTGTTAGAGGAGGAGAGATCCCATCCTCTCATGGTTCTCCTAGTAGAGGAGTCGCACATGATGGTCCCCATGAGTACGAAATCTCGGATGGGCAGGACGGGTCACCGAAATCAGGAGACCTCGGTGATCCAGTTCGTGCAGACTCGCACCTCTGTCACCAACAAAGATGTGGGGGAGGATGAGGAGAAGGATGACCCCTCCCTTAAAGGGAAGAAGGCGACATCCGAGGACATTGAAGCCGGAGTGTGGCCCAAGGGCCAGAAGAGGTTGAAAGGAACCTTGGTCGAGGCCACTGACAAGTCATAGGGGAAGATCATGCTCTTCGTCGAGTCCGAAGACAATGATCCCCTTGTTCCGGGGAGGAAAAAACTAGCACCCCGAGGGTACGTTACTGTTTTCCATGTTTTGTATTTCATTAGATATTTGCTTTAGTGGGAGTAGGCTCATATGAGCATATTTTCCATACCCCGTCGAAGGTGTTCCCAAGAGACTCTTCGAGCGGGTTGCCACCCGCCATCGGGACGTCGGATGGCTCCACTCCTCCGCCAGATCACGATGGGTTTGGGAGGCGACTTCCTCTTCGGATCCTGAGGTCGACATAACGGGGGCCAAAGAGTCGACCGTCATGACCAAGGCTGACACCTCGATGCTGCAGGGCCAAGGGGATGAGATCCCCGAAGCCGTCAAGGAAACGTTGGGCCAATGATTGGCCACGCCAAAATTCACCACGGGTCCAACTCCACGCCCAAAGACCACTCCACCCAGCACCCAAGTGCTTGGGTACAAGGTCTCGCCACCCCCTTCTCTTGTCCAAGGGCACACTAGTGATGGGTGGACCTAGGAGATGGACTAGACCTTGAAGGGCTCCTACCTGAAGGAAGAGCACTGTTTCTTGATAGGCGCGGCGCTGCATGGCTTTTATCCTACAGGGACCGGATTGCATGAGGTCTTCAAGGGCCAAGTCACAAGCTTCGAGGTATTCGTTTTTACCCTTGTGCAAAATATTTTCCGTTTTGCATTTAAATTGCAAATACATGTATCTGTCCGAAGACATGGCCTTCTAAACGGCCTGGTCAGTGAGTAGCCTCCAAGCCCAAGGCTAGTTTCAAAGAACCGGTGTTGGGATTGTATTGAAGTAGGGACTTGATTGGTAGTCCCAGGACACGACTCAGTGTAATGAAGCGCTTGTACGAGGTTAATTAACCATGGGGCTTGTGTGAAAGAAAATGCTTGTTTTGGAGGTTTCTACCTCGGCTTAGGCTCCATCTCCGAGGAGATAGCAGAGATGAATTGAAAGCTTGAGAGGTCCTAGAAGGACCTCGACCTAATGTACCAATGGTTCGAGCAGTCTCAAGGTAAACAATTAGTACTTTGTGTTCTTGAATGTCATTTTAAACACGGGAAGCATATTGTGTTTGTTGAATAAGGGGTTGATGCCCAATTGTTTAAATGACATTGGCTTTGGCAGAGCTCAAGAGGGCTCGACAGGAGGCGGTTCAATAGAAGGCTACGGCCGCTGAGATGGAGAAGGCCCGAGCTGCTAAGAAGGTCGCTAGGGAGAAGGACCACGTGTGGGTCTTAGAGGTCGAGGAGACCCTGAAGGGCGTGTTTGAAACACGCGACAAACTTCAGGCCG
Source organism: Hordeum vulgare subsp. vulgare (assembly GCF_904849725.1). Lineage (NCBI taxonomy): Eukaryota > Viridiplantae > Streptophyta > Magnoliopsida > Poales > Poaceae > Hordeum > Hordeum vulgare. Next base: position 61,501,188 of record NC_058521.1, on the reverse strand, counting down.
AGGAGAAGCAGATGAAGGAAGAGCTCAAGAAGCTCCAGCTTGCACACTCCAAGCTCTAGATCGCGTCTCGGTCCGGTCGCCAAGTGCTCCAGGAAGTGGAGCAAATAGCCATGGGTAAGTCGTACTTATTGCGGTGTGTGTTTGGAAGCAAAGGGTGCGTCGAGATCTACCATTTGTGGTATTTCGCAGAGGTCTTCGTGGATCTTCCTAAGAGTGCGGCAGACGTCGTCCAACAATCAGGCCATTGGAGGGCTATGAAGAGGAGAAAGCTTTCTCGCGGTAGTTCCCGGACTCTCCGTCGACACAAGTGTTGAATCATCAAATGAAGCAACTGACACAGATACTCCGCATGGAGAGGCCAGCGCTCTAGGATATCAGCATCAAGGAATGGCCCATCGAAGCTCTGTCGACTAGCCTCTTCGGCCTCATGGCCCGGCTACGGGCTGCTGACCTATAGGTGGACCGCTGGAAGCGATCCACGTGCTTTGAGGGAGCACGTCAGGTGTATGCCTGCGTGAATATGCACTTTCGGAAGGTTGAGGCAGCGATTGTTGCTATGGGGCCTCCGAAAGGGAAGCAGCACAATGTAGAGCAATTCTTCACCGAGCTGAAAGAGAGCGCCCAGGCTACCAAGGCCGTGTGTCCCAAAGACACTTTGTATCATTTTTAGTACTTTGGATTGCGGGCTATAGCGGCATATTTGTACATCATACCATTTAGCGGCACCCTGCTGAAAAGGCTATAGCGAGGCTATAGTGGGGCTATAGCGGGCTATTTAAAACTATGAAAAAACCATCTTTTTTAATGAATATGTCATTAGATTTCCTCATATTTTGTGTTGTTTTAATTTATTTACCTCCTATGCAACTGTGTGTAACTGAAAGTGGCTAGTCGTCGGCCTCTAGACCAATGTAAAACATACAAAGGGTGTTCCTCGAGGAATCTCTCACCCTTAGCCAACATCTCGCTACCCAAAGGTGGTCTATGTGCTTGTAGGAACTTGGCAATCGGACTATAACATATTTATATCTTTCACTTAGTCATAGGAGTTTGACTGTGAGGGATGACGACGAGCCTTCAATTTGTGAAGTGGTCAACTTTAAGGATCCGAGGTCTCTACCGGTGCCCACTTCGGCTTATACTATGAATAATCCATTAATCTCTAATGACACGTCGCTTAACATGGTCTTCGAATTGCCGACCAGTTTTCTCTTACCAAATAGTTAGTTTTCGGCTTTCTCCACTAAGGTTCTCTGCGAATTAAACTGGAGGCACTATCGCAGTGGTTCTCCAATTACACCCTTAGCCGAATTTGTTTGGGAAAGTAAGAGTTACACATAGGAGCTGGGCAACCCAACTATTGACCAAGATCTTGGTTCAAAACTGATACCTATAGTGCAACATCTGAGACGCCAAGTACTTTGGACTATTATTTGAAGACACGGAAACAAAGCCTTGTATCCGTTGTATCTTGACAACGTTCTTATAGCTCACATACAATGATTGTACGGAAATATGACAGGAGCCTTGAGGGGCATGATTTCTTTATTTATGACTTAAAACTTTACATGTCGGGCTGTAAGGAGAGAAACTAAAATGATACAACGCAAGAAGGTAAATAAAGGAGCATATAAAGAACATGGTGGATATTATCATCGTGTTTATAGGCCCACGCCGCTTCCTGCCACACGTGCATGTCTCCATGCTGTTGACCAGCCTATCCTCGTTGATGGAAAGACTAAAATGGACTATGTGCAACCTCGTCCTTGCCTCTGCTCCAAGCGCTCGCTGGCCGAGTCCTTTTAAGAGGTGTGCAGATGTCCGATATTTGGTTGAAGCCACGTGCGTATACTTTCTTGGCTAGCTCTTTGACAAGGCCTAGCCGATATGGAATCTCGAAGCTAAGTCGCTCCTCGTTCTAGACGATCCAACGTTTCCATGAAATTTTGACTCCTCGGCGGTCCAAGGGATTTTAGTGAGAAATTGTGCACCCTAGGGATGTAGTTCCCCTTCCAAGGGAAGCGCTCGAGGAGCTTGCATCCTATCTAGGATGTGGGGGTATGTGCCCGAGGTCAATTACCGTGTCCCATGTATGCTTCGAAGAACCAGAACTGCGCTTACCGCTGCGGGGCCCGTCCTCGGATGCCTACACCTTGGCAGAGAAGGCCGCCGTCTGCTCCTCAGTATGGAGGGAGCGTTCGGTGTTAGCGTTAATTGTGATAACACAGCTTGTTCCTCGCATTTTGAGCTTGAGGTAAGCATAATGCGGGACCACATTGAAGCGAGCGAACGTCATGCACTCCAGAAGTGCATGGTATCAACTTTGACAGGGGACAATGTCGAAGACTAACTCCTCGCTTCTGAAGTTTTTGGGTGATCCAAAGACAAGATCGAGTGACACGGTTTCCGTGCAACAAGCCTCGACGCGTGGTGTGGCGCCTTTAAAACTAGTGCTACTCAGCTTGATCTGAGATGAGTCGATGTCCATCTTACTAACTGTGTCTGCATATATTAAGTTGAGGCTTCTTCATCCATCCATAAGGACTCCCATCAGACGGAAACCATCAACAATTTGGTCCAGGATAAGTGCAACTAATCTGGCATGCTCGATGCTGGTCAGATGGTCATGTTTGTCGAATGTGATCGGGTGAACCGACTATGGGTTGAACTTCGGGGCGACTAGCTCTAACACGTAGATGTCCCAAAGTACGTGCTTCATCTCCCTCTTTGGGATATGGGTAATGTAGATCGTGTTGACCTTTGTTACCTCATTAGGAAATTTCGTATGTCCTTCATTGTTGGGTCGTCGAGGTTCATCCTCGTCTTCACTACAATTTTGGGTTTTACCTGGACCCTCCATTGCTACCTTGCTAGCTTGTTTGAAGACCAACAATTCCTGTTAGTGTGGGTTGCTGTTTTGTCCTAAGTGTTGTGAATTTGGCACAGTCGATCGAGGATTCTGTCTACCTAGCTAGATCTATCCTTACTCCCTTGAAAGGCTCTGCTTTTCTGTCCGAATCTAGGTACGGTGAACCATGCATTGACTGCGGCGTCCTGTGTGTCACTCCTGTCATTTTTATGCATGCGCAAATTTTTATTGCGTCGAGGCTTTCCATTGGTGTCGCATGTCTCCGAAGTGCCTACCTCACCATTATGAGTGCTTCGTGCGAGCCATCTGTCCTCCCCCACACAAAAGCGGGTCCCGAGCGAAGTGACGGCTGACATGGTCCTCGTCCTATCTTGGCCGAGTTGGTGGGCGAGCCATTCATCTCGGATGTTGTTTTTGAATGTCGTGATGGCTTCAACGTTGGAGCAGTCTATGATCTGGTTCTTTTTAGTAAGGAACCTATTCCAAAACTTTAGAGCAAATTCGTCCAACTGCTGGATGGCACGACTGAAGTCGTCAAATTCCAGGGGTCGGACATAAGTGCCTTGGAAATTTGCTCGAAAGACATCTTCAAGGTCTACCTAGCTACCAATAGAATGAGGGGGCATGCTATTGGGGCAATGCCTAGCCGACCCCTTTAGCTTGAGCGGTAGTTATTTGATGGCATGGAGGTCATCCCCGTTAGCCATGTGTATGTGCAGCAGAAAATCTTTGATCCGCACTGCTGGATCTATGGTGCCATCATATGATTGTATATTGATGGGCTTGAATGATTCTGGAAATTGATGTTCCATTACCCTGTTTGTAAAATAGATCAGGTGGGCCGGACCTCGGAATCGGGTAATATCCTTTAGGGGGTCGTGGGAGAGCCGTGTGTAGGATTGATATCGGGCACGACCGTTCCTGTCTAACCAGGTGTCATAACCATCATGCCCAGCTGGCGTGTGTCCTCTTGAGCCATAGATGGACCGAGGAGGCCCCCGGTTTGCCACAATCTGACGTTGAACACCGTGAGGGTCTAGGTAATCCACGGGGTCCTTGCCATGATGGCGTGTAGCATGTCGGGTATTGAGGTTTTCCCGCACTGGCCTGTCCCTACCCCTAGGGAGTCGGTCAGCCGTGTTGGTGGCAGGTTCTTCATCGAAACCCGGCAACAAATGCCTAAGTGGGTATGATTTTGGCGCGCTACTGCGTCGATCTTCGAGATCTTGTTCGGTCGAGAGTACTTTGACCCACTTTTCATTCAACGCATCCGTATTCGCATGCAACTGTTGTTGCTTGCTTTTCATGCTTCGAGCGATGACGATGAGGCACCGCCAGAAGCGCTCTTGTTCGAGAGAGTCTTCGGGGACAATATAGTCCTCGGCAATGATGCTCTCGGCCTCCGGCATGTAAATTTCATTGATCCCTTCAAAGAGGTCGTCGGGATGCAAGTCCTCTGGATTTTATTCGAGACAACCACTCTGTACTGGGAGGCTTGAGGGTCATCTCCAGTGTTATCGGTGTCGCCGGCCATTGCCTCATCATCATTGGTAGTGGCGTTGTTGTCGTTGGGTTCCCATAGTTGCCCTTTCAGCGTCTACGCCGATGTCTTGGAGGGGATTTGGGGGTATCCACCATGTGGATACCGTAGGTGCATGTTGCAGACCACATGCTAGTGTTAACCAGGGGCGAAGTGTGTTCTGTGGGGCCATCGTTATCTTCATCCATGTTCGTGTCCTCGTCTTAGTATAGCACATCAGTTAAATCATCGATCGTGGTGACTAGGTGGGTGGTGGTGGGACGTAAATTTCCCAATCGTCGGATTTAAGTCCGATCTCGTCGTAAACCAAAGTCAAGATAGACATGCTCAGGATACGATCGATCATATCGTTCAGGTGAGATAGTTCGTTGGTGCTTGGCTATAAGTGGGACAGACTCGAAGCGTGCCCGATATATAGTCTAGCATGTTTTTGGCGTGGAGGGGATCCAGGGTGATTCTAGATCGTGTACCGGGGTCGGCTCGAGATCAAACATAGCTTCGGAAATAGGGGCGGTCCTAGGTATGGGAGGAGATTCGAGGGGGATCGCCTGGAATCTCTACGCCAGAATTCTCTGGCGACACCGGGGTTTCTTTTCCGACGTCCTTGAGAATATCAGTTTCGGAGTCGATCGTCCGGTGTCGGGCAGCCCCTCCAACTGGCCGAGCGTCCAGCCTGACATGATAAGTTCTCCGCGGGAGTTCATGGTGCACTATAGGCCTCCAAAGGTCACAATCTGATCCAGGTCATAGTTGTTGATGGGGGCCAGACGGCTGGTCAAATCGGCAAAGAAGGTCATCCTGTCGAACACGAAAAGTTGGTCAGGGACATAAACATCCCCGTAGGCATTGTGCAGTTGATTTGCACACGAGCCATCGATCCTTCTGGCGATATCAAAAGGGAACTCTCAATGAAAGCGCCAGTATCGGTGTGAAAACTGGCACACCTCAGGGTAGGGGGTCCTGAGCTATGGATCTTGGACAGATGGGAATAGGAACATGGGAGTCGATGTTTACCCACGTAAGGGCCCTCTTGATGAAGGTAAAACCCTACATCCTACTCTTGTTTATATTGATGATGAAGTATTGTGTACAAGCTTGATCTACCTCGAGATCACAAGTTGTGTTCTAACCCTAAGGCTAGGTGGATGTGATGTTGCGTTGATGTGTCCCGCCTCTAGGAACTAAACACTTCAGCTTATATACACGCTTGATTGGGTATCTAGGGTTACAAGGTCGGTATCTGATGACCTACAAGTATAGGGGATCAATCGTAGTCCTTTCGATAAGTAAGAGTGTCGTACCCAACGAGAAGCAGAAGGATCTCACAAGTGGTTTTCAGCAAGGAAAAATCTACAAGCACTGAAATTGTCGGTAACAAGTGATTGTGTGGTGAGATGATTCGTAGCAAGCAACTAAGTAACAAAAGTAGCAACGGTGCAGCAAAGTGGCCCAATCCCTTTTGTAGCAAGGGACAAGCCTGGACAAAGTCTTATAGGAGGAAAAACGCTCCCGAGGACACACGGGAATTTCTGTCATGCCAGTTTCATCATGTTCATATGATTCGCGTTCGTTACTTTGATAGTTTGATATGTGGGTGGACCGGCGCTTGGGTACTGCCCTTACTTGGACAAGCATCCCACTTATGATTAACCCCTCTCGCAAGCATCCGCAACTACGAAAGAAGAATTAAGAGAAAGTCTAACCATAACATTAAACTAGTGGATCCAAATCAGCCCCTTACGAAGCAACACATAAACTAGGGTTTAAGCTTTTGTCACTCTAGCAAACCATCATCTACTTACTACTTCCCAATGCCTTCCTCTAGGCCCAAATAATGGTGAAGTGTTATGTAGTCGACGTTCACATAACACCACTAGAGGAAAAACAACATACAACATATCAAAATACCGAACGAATACCAAATTCACATGACTATTATTAGCATGACTTATCCCATGTCCTCAGGAACAAAAGTAACTACTCACAAAGAATAATCATAATCATGATCAGAGGTGTAATGAGTAGCATCAAGGATCTGAAAATAAACTGTTCCACCAAGTAATCCAACCAGCATCAACTACAAAGAGTAATCAACACTACTAGCAACCTTACAAGTACCAATCGGAGTCGCGAGACGGAGATTGGTTACAAGTGATGAACTAGGGTTTAGAGATGAGATGGTGCTAATGAAGATGTTGACGGTGACGAGTCCCCTCTGATGAGAGGAGTGTTGGTGATGACGATGGCGACGATTTCCCCCTCTGGGAGGGAAGTTTCCCCGACAGGATCGTCCTGCCGGAGCTCTAGATTGGTTCTGCTCAAGTTCCGCCTCGTGGCGGCGGCGAAACCACGAAAAAGCTCCCTTCTGATTTTTTCCTGGAGGAAACCCTCCATATAGCAAAAGAGGGGGGCAGTGGGCAAGTGGGCTGCCCACAAGCCAACATGGCGCGGCCTGGGGGGTGGCCGCGCCGTGCAGGCTTGTGGGCACCTCCTGCTGCCCCTCTGGCACTTGTTCGGCCCAGTATTTTTTATAAATTGGGAAAAAAATCTCCGTTGATTTTCATGGCGTTTGGAGTTGCGTAGAATAGGCATCTCAACGTTGCTCCACTTTCAGGCCAGAATTTCAGTTGCCGGTATTCTCCCTCTTCATGTAAACCTTGCAAAATAAGAGAGAAAAGGCATAAGAATAGTATCGTGAAGTAAAATAATAGCCAAAGAAGCAATAAATATAAACATGAAAAATGATGCAAAATGGACGTATAAACTCCCCCAAGCTTAGACCTCGCTTGTCCTCAAACGAAAGCCGAGCTCAATAAATATGTCCACATGTTTAGGGAGAGAGGTGTCGACAAAACAAGATACGAACATGCATGCATCATGATCATGATGAGAATAGCAATACCAACATATAATCTCTCATGCTAAAGTGATAATTCCTTCACAAAGTAAAGCATGGACCAAGAACCTTACCGACAAGTAACAACCGATAGCCTTTAGTCATTGAAGCAATTGCAATTTATCACAACATGAGAAAGAGTCAATAAGAGCTTGTAAAGCAAATCCACATACTCAATCATTCTTTTGTTCTCTACAATTGCTACAACTCACGTGGTACTCATGAGATCTAAGTTTCAGTTGGACAAAGAGAAAGATAGGGGCTTATAGTTTTGCCTCACAACTGCTTACCTCAATGGTAATGTCAACAATAATAATTCATGAGTGCCTACCTCCAAGTTGACATATGAATATAGATCTTTCCCAAGCATGTGACGGTAGCCAAGACAAAGGCAAAATAAGGAATTGGTGAAGATCACCATGACTCTTTCAAGGACAAAAAGTAAAGGTACAAGATAGGCCCTTCGCAGAGGGAAGCAGAGGTTGTCATGCGCTTTTGAGGTTTGGATGTGTGTCCTCTTAGTGCAGAGGAATGTCACTTTATATTGCCCCCTGTGATAAAGAACTTTATTATGCAGTTTGTCGCTTTTATGTCTTCCTCATCACAGGTTCGTATAAAGCTTATTTTCCACACACTAATAGATCATACATATTAGAGTGCAATTTTTATTGCTTGCACCGATGACAACTTATTTGAGGGATCTTATTCAATCCATAGGTAGGTATGGTGGACACTCATGGCAAAACTGGTTTGAAGGTTTATGGATGCACAAGTAGTATCTCTACTTGGTGCGGGAGTTTTGGCGAATATGAGGTGGAAGCAATCGTCACATGCTAAGGGATCTCTAATCATATAACATTGTTCGGAACCAAGCAAACACAATTCATTACGTTGTCTTCCTTGTCCAACATCTACTTCTAGGCATGTAATAGTTTGGTGAGTGTTCACACTCATAGATGGTGTCAGAGATGATATATTTATATGTGAACCTCTCCTTCTTTATCACTTCCTATTAATTGCAACAATGACCAAGGTCTACCTTTGCCTACCCTCAGCAAGTTTCAATCCTCATTCTTTTTATATGTGAAGCCATCACTTCCCATAAGGTCACTACATGACCTTTCATGCTTTTGTTCTATTCTCACTCTTTGATCATGTCAAGAGGCAAAGCCCTTCAACTAAGACACTCTTTATTATATGGCTCACGAGCAAGAATACATCAGGGGTGACACAAAGCAAAACTCAACACTAAGACACTAAGACTTTTACTCTACTAGAAAAAGAGAAAACTGAAAAGGAAAACTAAAACAAAGGTAAAGGCAAAAGATGTGATGGTGATACGATACCGGGGCAACTCCCCCAAGCTTGGCAAAAGCCAAGGTGATTGCCCATACCAATGCTCAGTTGTCTTCCTTTGGTGGTGGTGGAGGAGTTGTTACAGCGGTCTTGAGCTTGTCTAATTTCCACTTGAGCATAAAGTTCTGCTCTCTCAAATCATCATTTTCCTCCTCAAGCTTCAACACCCTTTGGCATAATTCCTGCTTACTCTCCTGCAAGAAACGAGAAGGGATAAAGAAGTTCTTAGACTTCTTCCTTGAGTCAGGGAGGCTCGATTTCTTGAACTCCACATGAGTGCGTCCAGGTTGAGGTAGAGGAGCCTCCTCTTCATCGGAACTTGTTTGTTCCTTCCCCTTGGGATCATAGTCTTCTTCCTCATCAGTGGTCCAGCCATATGGTTCCAAGTCTCCATAGACCTTGGGGTTACCAAGGTAATCTGCCACATAGCTCTCCCCCGTTGAATCCTGAGAAGACATCTTGACCTAGATTTATGGAAGAAAACAGGCTCGAAACAAAAAACAGAGGAAATCTGCGTGATGCAGGGGTCAGACCAAACGGAAGTATATATAATGATTTTTTCCAGACGAGAAGGAGTCCTGTGCACGAAAACGGAATCCGGGAGGCGCACGAGGTGGCCACAAGCCCTCACGGCGCAGCCAGGGGGTGGGCCCGCGCCGTGCAGGCTTGTCGCCTCCTCGCGCACTTTCCGGACTACTTCCAATTTTTGTATTTTTCAAATATTCCAAAACGGAGAAAATTTCCTATTGGAAAAGTTTTGGACTTTGTTTTCTTACCGAATCACATACCTCTTCGTTTTTGGAGTCTGAAACAGGCTGATAAATATCCCGTAGGTATTCTTCTGGGGTTATGGTATTTATGATATTGCTTTCAACATTTATGGGGGTACCTGAGATACAATGCTTGATTCTCTGCCCATTTAGCACTCTCGGACAATTACCTTCCGTGTTGTTGACCTTGATAGCACCGGAACGATATACTTCCTCAACAACATAGGGACCTTCCCATTTAGAGAGAAGCTTGCGTGCAAAGAATCTTAAACGAGAGTTATATAGCAAGACATAATCACCTACATTGAACGCATGCTTTTGTATCCTCTTATCATGCCACCTCTTAACCTTCTCTTTGAAGAGCTTGGCATTCTCATATGCTTGAGTTCTCCACTCATCAAGCGAGCTAATGTCAAATAACCTCTTCTCACCGGCAAGTTTGAAATCAAAGTTGAGCTCTTTGATTGCCCAATAAGCTTTATGCTCTAGCTCAAGAGGTAAGTGACATGCTTTACCGTACACCATTTTGTACGGAGACATGCCCATGGGATTGTTATAGGCAGTTCTATAAGCCCACAGTGCATCATCGAGCTTCTTAGACCAATTCTTTCTAGACCTGTTGACAGTCTTTTGCAGAATCAGTTTAATCTCTCTGTTACTTAGCTCTACTTGGCCACTGGACTGAGGGTCATAGGGAGACGCAATTCTATGGTTGACATCATACTTAGCAAGCGTTTTACCGAAAGCACCATGAATGAAGTGTGAACCACCGTCGGTCATTAGATATCTAGGGACTCCAAATCTAGGGAAGATAACTTCTTTCAGCATCTTGATAGAAGTGTTGTGATCAGCACTACTAGTGGGGATAGCTTCTACCCACTTAGTGACGTAATCAACAACAACTAAGATATGCGTATACCCATTGGATTTTGGAAAAGGTCCCATATAATCAAAGCCCCAAACATCAAATGGTTCAATGACAAGTGAATAGTTCATAGGCATTTCCTGACGTTTGCTAATATTACTTATTCTTTGACATTCGTCACAAGACAAGACAAACTTACGGGCATCCTTGAAGAGAGTGGGCCAATAGAAACCTGATCGCAATACCTTGTGTGCAGTTCTATCTCCCGCATGGTGTCCTCCGTAGGCCTTGGAGTGACACTTCTGTAGGATTTGTCCCTGTTCATGTTCAGATACACAACGTCTAATAACACCATCTACTCCTTCCTTATAAAGGTGAGGATCATCCCAATAGTAGTGTCTCAAGTCAAAGAAGAACTTCTTCTTTTGCTAGTACGTGAAACTAGGTGGTATGTATTTGGCAACGATACAGTTTGCATAATCAGCATACCACGGTGCACTACGTGAAGCATTGATGACATTCACTTGCTCATCGGGAAAGCTATCATCAATAGGTTGTGGGTCATCAAGAACGTTCTCCAACCTAGACAAGTTATCCGCAACTGGGTTATCAGCACCCTTTATGTCAACAACGTGCAGATCAAATTCTTGTAGCAAGAGAACCCATCTGATAAGTCTAGGCTTAGCGTCCTTCTTCTCCATGAGGTACTTAATAGCAGCATGATCAGTGTGAATAGTGACTTTAGAATCAACTATGTAAGACCTGAACTTTTCACATGCAAACACGACTGCTAAAAATTCCTTCTCCGCAGTAGCATAGTTTCTCTGGGCACTGTCTAGAGTTTTACTAGCGTAGTGAATAACATTCAACTTCTTATCAACTCTTTGCCCTAGAACAGCACCAACAGCATAATCACTAGCATCACACATGATCTCAAAAGGCAAGTTCCAATCAGGTGGTTGAACAATACGTGCGGTTATCAAAGCCCTCTTAAGTATTTCGAAGGCTTCCTCACAATCACCGTCAAAAACAAAATGAATATCCTTTTGCAAGAGATTGGTAAGAGGCCTAGAAATCTTAGAGAAGTCTTTAATGAACCATCTATAGAAACCGGCATGACCAAGGAAACTTCTTATACCTCTGATATATGTTGGGTACGGAATTTTCTCGATTGCATCAACCTTAGCCTTATCGACTTCAATACCTCTTTCAGAAATTTTATGTCCTAAGACGATGCCTTCATTAACAATAAAGTGGCACTTCTCCCAATTCAAGACAAGATTGGTGTCTTTACATCTCTATAAGACTCGATCAAGGTTGCTGAGGCAATCATCAAAGGAAGACCCGTAAACGGAGAAGTCATCCATGAAAACCTCAACAATCTTTTCACAAAGGTCGGAGAATATAGCCATCATACATCTTTGAAAGGTGGCAGGTGCATTACACAAGCCAAAAGGCATACGTCTATAAGCAAAGGTACCGAAAGGGCAGGTGAAAGTGGTTTTCTCCTGATCAGATTGTGCAACTGGTATTTCGGACAAACCAGAATAACCGTCTAGAAAGCAAAAGTGTGTGTGTTTGGATAGTCTTTCTAGCATTCGGTCGATAAAAGGCAAAGGGTAATGATCTTTCCTAGTGGCTTTATTCAACTTCCTAAAATCAATCACCATCCTATAGCCAGTAATAATCCTCTGAGGGATCAACTCATCCTTATCATTAGGGACAACGGTAATGCCTCCCTTCTTAGGAACGCAATGCACCGGACTCACCCAATCGCTATGAGCAACAGGATAGATAATACCCGCTTCTAGGAGCTTTAGTATTTCTTTTGTCACTACTTCTTTCATCTTAGGATTCAATCTCCTTTTATGGTCAGGAACTGGTTTGAAATCAGGATCAGTTTTGATCTTGTGCTGGCATAGGGTAGGACTAATGCCCTTAAGATCATCAAGAGTATATCCAATAGCAGCACGGTGCTTCCTCAGAGTTTTTAGTAACTTCTTTTCTTCATGCTCTGAGAGGCTAGCACTAATTATAACAGGATATATCTCTTTTTCATCAAGATAGACATACTTAACAGTATCAGGCAACTGTTTAAGCTCGAACACAGGATCACGCTTTGGTGGGGGTGTATCCCCAAGAAGTTCAACATGCAAGTTATTCTTAAGGATAGGATATTGTTCTAAGACAACTCTATCTATTTCATCCCTTTCATCTATATGCATATCATTTTCATGCTCAAGCAAGTATTGCTCTAAGGGATTAGTAGGAGGCACGGCAATAGAAGCTAAGGCAATAGTTTCATCCTTACTTGGCAACTCCTTTTCATGAGGTTGTCTACCAAACTTAGAGAAATTGAACTCATGTGACACACCTTCAAAGCCAACAATGGCAGTTTTCTTCTCACAATCAATATGAGCATTGACGATATTGAGAAAAGGTCTGCCAAATATGATGGGACAAAAGCTATCTTGAGCGGTAGGAAGAGCGAGGAAATCAGCAGGATACTTCGTTTTACCACACAAGACTTCAACATCCCTAACAATTCCCACACAGCAGATAGTATTTCTATTGGCAAGCTGAATAGTGACATCTATAGGTTCTATCTCAACAGGTGCAATCTCATCTTTGACTTCATCGTATAAGGATTGAGGTATTGCACTAACACTAGCACCCAAGTCACATAAACCATGATAACAATGATCTCCTATCTTAACAGAAACCACACGCATGCCAACAACAGGCCTATGTTTGTCTCTAACGTGAGGTTTAGCAATTCTAGCAGCATCTTCACAAAAGTGAATATTATGTCCCTCAACTTCTTCAGACAGAAGATCTTTGATAATAACAATGCTAGGTTCAACTCTAATATAGCCTCTACGTATCACAGTTGACGCTTTGGAATGATCCTTTATCCTAACAGGGAAAGGTGGTTTCTCAATGTAAGCACTGGGTACCACATGATCATTATAGGCAATGACTCTCTCTTCAACTGGAGTGGGTTTAACTACATTGACTTCTAAAGGAGGATGAAATTTAAACCACTTCTCTTTGGGGAGATCAATATGGGCAGCAAAGGATTCACACAATGAAGCTACTATCTTAGAGTCAAGTCCATACTTAGCGCTAAAGTCACAAAAAGTATTTGTCTCAACAAAGGATTTAACGCAATCAAAAGTGAAATTCATATCTCACTCCTTACCTTCTTCAAGCTCCCAATCTTCAGAGTTGCGTTTAATTCTCTCCAATAAATTACATTTGAAGTCCATATCTCTCTTCATAAAAGAACTAGTACAAGAAGTGTCAAGCATGGTGCGATCATCATGAGAAAGCCGAGCATAGAAGTTCTGAATGATAATTTCTCTCGAGAGCTCATGATTGGGGCATGAATATAACATTGATTTAAGCCTCCCCCAAGCTTGAGCGATGCTTTCTCTGTCATGAGGCCAAAAATTGTAAATATAATTCCGATCACGATGTACTAAATGCATAGGATAAAACTTTTGATGAAATTCCAATTTCAACCGATTGTAGTCCCATGATCCAGTATCATCACATATAGCCTATACCATGTCAACGCCTTATACTTCAAAGATAAAGGAAAGAGCTTCTTCTTGACCTCATCCTCGGGCACACCTGCAAGCTTAAATAAACCACAAACTTCATCCACATAGATCAGATGCAAGTCTGGATGTGATGTTCCATCTCCTGTAAAAGGATTAGCCAGCAGTTTCTCAAGCATACCCGAAGGAAATTCAAAGCAAATATTTTCAGTAGGTGCAGCAACTTGAGGAGAAACTCTTTGTGCTTCCGTTCGAGGTGAAGATACCCCGAACAAGCCCCTCAAAGGATTAGTATCCATAGTGAAAAGTGACAAGAAATTTCAGCACACTATATGAATGTTTCCTTACCAAGTTCCACTTACAAAAGGCGCTTCACTCCCCGGCAACGGCGCCAGAAAAGAGTCTTGATGACCCACAAGTATAGGGGATCAATCGTAGTCCTTTCGATAAGTAAGAGTGTCGAACCCAACGAGGAGCAGAAGGACGTGACAAGTGGTTTTCAGCAAGGAAAAATCTGCAGGCACTGAAATTGTCGGTAACAAGTGATTGTGTTGTGAGATGATTCATAGCAAGCAACAAGTAACAAAAGTAGCAACGGTGCAGCAAAGTGGCCCAATCCCTTTTGTAGCAAGGGACAAGCCTGGACAAAGTCTTATAGGAGGAAAAACGCTCCCGAGGACACACGGGAATTTCTATCATGCCGGTTTCATCATGTTCATATGATTCGCGTTTGCTACTTTGATAGTTTGATATGTGGGTGGACCGGCGCTTGGGTACTTCCCTTACTTGCACAAGCATCCCACTTATGATTAACACCTCTCGCAAGCATCCGCAACTACGAAAGAAGAATTAGGACAAAGTCTAACCATAGCATTAAACTAGTGGATCCAAATCAGCCCCTTACGAAGCAACGCATAAACTAGGGTTTAAGCTTCTGTCACTCTAGCAACCCATCATATACTTACTACTTCCCAATGCCTTCCTCTAGGCCCAAATAATTGTGAAGTGTTATGTAGTCGACGTTCACATAACACAACTAGAGGAAAAACAACATACAACATATCAAAATATCGAACGAATACCAAATTCACATGACTATTATTAGCATGACTTATCCATGTACTCAGGAACAAAAGTAACTACTCACAAAGCATAATCATAATAATGATCAGAGGTGTAATGAGTAGCATCAAGGATATGAACATAAACTCTTCCACCAAGTAATCCAACTAGCATCACCTACAAAGAGTAATCAACACTACTAGCAACCTTACAAGTACCAATCGGAGTCGCGAGACGGAGATTGGTTACAAGTGATGAACTAGGGTTTGGAGATGAGATGGTGCTGATGAAGATGTTGATGGTGACGAGTCCCCTCCGATGAGAGGAGTGTTGGTGATGACGATGGCGACGATTTCCTCCTCCGGGAGGGAAGTTTCCCTGGCAGGATTTTCCTGCCGGAGCTCTAGATTGGTTCTGCTCAAGTTCCGCCTCGTGGCGGCGGCGAAACCACGAAAAAGCTCCCTTCTGATTTTTTGCTGGACGAAACCCTCCATATAGCAAATGAGGGGAGCCAGTGGGCCAGTGGGCTTCCCACAAGCCCCCATGGCGCGGCCTGGGGGGTGGCCGCGCCGTGCAGGTTTGTTGGCACCCCCTGGTGCCCCTCCGGCACTTCTTCGGCCCAGTATTTTTTATAAATTGGGAAAAAAATCTCCGTTGATTTTTACGGCGTTTGGAGTTGCGCAGAATAGGTATCTCAACTTTGCTCCACTTTCAGGCCAGAATTCCAGTTGCCGGTATTCTCTCTCTTCATGTAAACCTTGCAAAATAAGAGAGAAAAGGCATAAGAATAATACCGTAAAGTGAAATAACAGCCAAAGAAGCGATAAATATCAACATGAAAACATGATGCAAAATGGGCGTATCAGTATCCTGGAGTGGAGGCGGTAGGAGAAATCTTGGAGTGTACATCAAGCCTTTGGCAGATGCAGTCCCGATCACCCCCCCCCCTTCGTGCAGCTTCTAGAGTCCATCTTGACAATTAGGAGGACCCATCGACCCAATCGGAGGAGCCTTGGCCGACTAGGTTAGTACCCCTAGCCCAGGACACCGTCAAACTACGAAACTCATCGTACTGTAAGAGGTGACTAAGATACTCTCATGGTCTAAGGAACATGAAACACATGTTAATACTCCATGCTATACAATCGATTTCAAACGATATTATCTTAAAGTATAACAAACAAGTTTGGGTCGATTCAATATGATCTTTCTTCTAAACTCTCAATGTTGTTTTAGGACTATCGCTACGCTTAACAATATCCCAAGATCCGGAAAACATGATCATCAATAACACTTGAGCCAATCTTGGAGGCAAGACTAGGAATCTAAATTTTACAATCTACTATTCTACACGTGCATATGAGTTTTCCACTGAAGCATGTATTCTAGAATCATAACAGTTATAGCATAGAATATTAACTCTTAATTATGAATATGAAAAAATAATAATTCAATATTATTACCTCTAGGGCATATTTCGAACGATGCTATGCCATGTTTCTATTCAAAACTATTTCCAATGCACCCAAGTTCCTCACGTCCACAATCAGTCAAGCAATCCCTAAACGTGTTCATATACAATTGCGATCTCATATTACATCATCCTTTCTATACTGAATACGGTATCTCATTCAGGTCTCCTATCACCAACCATGGAAGATTCTCCTGTGCGGATCACGAAGCCTTTTTCGCGTCCGGTATTTATGCATCTTTTATTTTGCGAAACCCGGTATTTATGCCGTCACACTGGTTCCCATACATACCGGTCAAACGCCAATTCTTACTAGGATCGTCACCTTGTACAATCACGTCAATAAAATTCTCATGGAAATAATTCAACTTCAACTTTATATACTGTTTACCAAACATCAACAATCCTCCACTTCTCCATCACCAGGAGATACGAACTTGCTACTATAACCGAGTTTTAGTCTAAATCTTTGTCTACTAGAATCATTTAGATCAGTCGCACATAGGAAAATAACATCAGGGCTATGACGGCGTTGAAGTTCTAGCAGCATACGAATTGCCGACGGAGCCCCTAATCCTCGACAATTCCAACCCATGATTTTCATTGCTCCGGGCGGTCACCCTCGAGCGGCGCCACTGATCTGGGTAGATCATCCTCCATATCAACCGGTCCATCATCTTTTCTATGGTGTTTATTATCTCGGAGCTTCATGTGCGAGCTATTATTTTGGTATTTGCTGGACTTGCTTGGGCCGTGAACTCAAAAGACTCAAAACTGGACAATGTCTCTTTCCCTGTCAGAAGCAACCGCCGAGCCTTTGGATTTTCAGTAGTTACAGTCGGGACCTCCTATGTGGCGCTTCAGGCGCCACTAGGGGAACGAGCACCTGCAGAGGTCCTCATCGTGGGCCGGTCCATATTAAATTCGTTGGTTATTAAAAAAATCGAAAAAAGTTCACAGAATTTGGAAAAAGTTCAGATTTGCGAAAAAAATCAATGATTATGAAAAAAAGTTCATCGTTTTTTGGAAATATGTTCATGAATTTTCAAAATATTCACAGAATTCGAAAAAAATATCATCGGTTTTAAAAAAAGTTCATAATTTTTAAAAAATAGCTCACTAATTTTCAAAAAGGTTCATGAATTTTAAATTATGTTCAACAATTTGGACAAAAGTTCACCGATTTCAAAAAAAGGTTCACGAATTTCAAAAAATTTCACAGGAAATCAGTTTGTCTACCGCCCACATTCCTTTTCTCTTTTCTTTTTTAAAGACCCAAAAATCAGCTTGTGTACCAACCAGTTAGGGAGGTACTATCTGCCGCTCTCTCCGGCAAATTGCTGGCCGCATGCAGAGGAGGATATCCTACAGGCCCGAGCAAGTTAGCGACCAGCAGCGAATTTGGAGACCATAAAATAAAGTCGAGTTATGTAGAGATAGAATGCTCCTAGGCAGGCCCAACTTATTTTATTGTTTTAAAAAATATAATAATTCCTTTTCTATTTAATAAAAATTCCATACCATTTTTATAAATTCCGGAACATTTTTTAAATTCCAAATTATTTTTCAAATTTTGGAACGTTTTACCAAATTTCGGAACACTTTTTTTTGGAAAAATACGAAATATTTTAATAAAAATAACATACCATTTTTTTCAATTCCGGAATACTTTTTCAAAATTTTGGAACATTTTTGTAAATTCAGGAACACTTTTACAAATCCGGAACATTTTTTCGAATTCTGGAACATTTTTTGAAAATTCCTGAGCATTTTTTAATTTCTAGAACATTTTTTCAAATTCTGGAACATTTTTAAAAACCCTAAACATTTTATCAAATTTTGGATCATTTTTTCAAATTCCGAAACATTTTTCAAATTTCGGAAAATTTTATCAAATTTCCGAACATTTTTCTCAAATCCGAAATAATTTTAGAACATGTTTCTAAATTCCGGAACATTATTTCAAACCCGGAATATTTTTTTTGAATTTTGGAACATTTTTTGAAATTCCTAAACATTTTTTTAATTCTGGAACATTTTTTCAAATTCTGGAACAATTTTCAAATTTCGGGACATTTTTCAAATTCATAAACTTTTTTTCTAATTCTGAAACAAGTTTTTCAAATTTCGACACATTTTTTGAAAATCCAGACCATTTTTAAAACCGAATCAGAAAAAAAAAGATGAAACAAAAACGAATAGAGAAAAAAGAAAAAAAATCAGTTGAGGGAATCTTCTAGAAAGTTCCCAAAACCAAAAAAAGCGGTTGAAAACCTAACCGGGATCGGTGAAAGTGCTAACGGGCGAGGCCGAACCCCGTCGCTCGCTTGCACCTCTATTTGACGCAAGGAGCGTTAAATAGGGTTTTCCGACCTGTTACACGCTTTGGCGTGTTTATTATAGATTTTCCCTTCTTTTCATCTTTATTTTTTATTTTTTGCTAGACTGGTTTTGATTGTTTTTTTTTCTTCGAATGTTTTAATTTTTTTTGTTAAAAAATAAATACATGAATTTCTTGTTCAAATTCGTGTTTTTTTCCAAAATTTAATGATATTATATTTATTGAACTGTTTTCAAATTTGGTGAATTTGTTTTAAATTTGATCAAAATATTTCAGCTTTGATGAACTTTGTCAAAATTGATGAACTTTTCTTAAAAATAAAAGAATTTTTAAAATTTTTGAAACTTTGTTTTCCACTTTTGAGAATTTTTTTACACATTTGATGAACTTTTTTTCAAAATTGGTGAACTTGTTTTTTCGAACCGATGAACCATTTTTCAAATTGATTAACTATTATCAAATTTGATGAACTTTTTTTAAAATTGATGAACTTCTTCCAAATGCGCTGAACTTCTTTAATTTGATGATTTTTTTAAGATTGTGAACTTTTTTCAAAATCCTTTTGATCATTTTCTTTGAATTTATGAACTCCTTTTGCCATTTTTTATAATCAATCAATCAGGTGGAGCGAGCGAGCTAATCCCGTTGGAGTTCCATGCGTTCGGTAGAAGATCGATCAAGTTTATTGGGTTGCCCTAGTACTACCACTCCATCGGGCGCGAGAACGTTGAACTGGCATTGAGAGAGCCGTTTAGGAGCTCCCATGATTGTATATCATGATTACTGAAGTTCACAACATAACTTGTGATTATTCTAGCTCATAGTTAAAAAATCATGAACAAAAATTTAAAAAGTGCGAATATTAATTTGTGAGAAATGTGAAGAATTTTAAAATTTCAGACATTTTTTCAAAGAAGCAAACATATTTTGAAACACAAAATAGTTTCTGTATTTTCCAACATTTTAAAATCTGTGAACAAAATTTGAAATTCAATCATTTTTGTAAACATGAACATTTTTTATGAAATTCAAAACATTTCTTAAAATTTTGAACACTTACTAAATATTGTGAACTAATTTTGAAATTCCGAACATTTTTTAAGAAGTGTTATCACAAAGGATCCCACTAAGCGGCCTAAAAAGGGTAGCAAGCGAAAGCAAAATAAATCCACTAAAAAATTGTTGGTCGATAAGGCATCAATGGAAGTAAGACACCAACATATCATAATACGTCCAACATCGTTCATGACGGACACATATAGACTATGTATGCGTCCGGTGCAAGCTGACAAGTTGGATACCTTCCTGCATGAAGTTCAAGTAATACACAATGATGTCGTGACTAGGTTGAAAATGGTACTCGATTCAACGATTTTTCTGCCTATCGATAGAATCTATGTGAACTTTGAACATGTGAGCCACATGAATGTTTCCTATGCTAGTCTAATCACTCCGTCCTCAACGAGGCTCTGGGCTCTCTATCAAGCAAGAGATCCGTTAACGCAGAGTAAGGAAATTCTTTTCTTAGATCCTTATCGCATGCATGTTAACAATGTAGAATGTGAAGAAGGCTAATATATTATCATGGATTACCTCTGCCGGTCCATGTGTTGGACATTACCAAAGGGCATATTTCTTATGCCATACTATGAAACATAAGTAGTTAATTTCCTTTATGCATGCATATACATATATATGCATGAGTTATTAGGTTCCGATCACATGCATGTTACTTTGTTTAATTGTTTTGCACATAAATGAACACTAAATCATTATCGGACTTATGTTGAAGATATGCCGGGGTTACTTCTTTGATTTCAAGAGAAACCCTAAGAAACCCTGATTCAAACTGAAGAGAGTTTCGGATGCTACTCTCTAAAAGTGTTATAAGTCCAAACATGACATCATACCACAAAAGGCCTTCAAATTTCACTTCAACTTTGGTTGCCGGCAACAACCGAGAAACGATAGCGACCGCTGGTCTCGCTACTATGTCATGATCCTAATGGATGACTTTATGCGTCCAGGTTAACTTTTTACAAGTCATTCAATGTTGGTCAAGCATTCCAAAAAGGAGTACAACAATATGGTAGCTCATTTCTGGACAGAGCATGAATGACTTCGGAATATTTTCGTCAATATCATCATTCTGTAGGTCCTCGGGAAGGGTTGATGTTCCATCGTGATCAAGATATGGAGATAGAATGAGACTCCAGAAAGGAACACCAAGCATATGAAGGACGTATTTGCATGTAGGTAGATATGTAGAGCCCTTTCAAAAAAAACAGTCAAACTTTTAATTATGTCATGACACAATGCTTGTCGCCCTCTATAAATTAACTTGCGGTCTTGTGTTTGCTCGCTTGACAAATATCTTTACTTATTTTGTTCGCAAAGTAATGTCCTGATGTATATACAGTGTCAAATATTTTTCTAACAATGACAGATGGGATTTGCGAGAATTGTGCGAGGAGGTATTTGTTGCCTACATGGAGTAGATGTACCGGTTTACGTGGGACATGCATCGGGCAGAGCAACTCAAGGAGGCGATGTTAGCTTGGGTTAGAAGTGTTCTAGCGCCCATGTGGGCGATCCCAGCGATGCAGAAGATAGCAGAGAGGTAGTTGAATGACCTAACGCCGTGCATCATGACGGAGGTGACCCAAAATGAGAGGTTGAACATCTGACCGGGTATGAGGCCAAGCACCATACCCGCGCTGGGTGAGGTAGTTAAATGTCTTGTTCGAGAAGCCAAATCTATGGTTTCAGAGCAAGCATCATGTTTTGCCCCCTTTTGTTTCAGGCACTCGTTGTTCATGTAATATGTGCGGGTCATGGTAATTGACTATCGTCCAAACGTCGTGCGCTATGTATTTTAACCCATAAACAAATGGCTAACTATTCATTATGTGATAAAACATGCTTCTTGAGATGAAATCATTATGTTTGCTTTGGTAATACTTTTAATTATTCGTTGTATGACGTGGATGAATGTTGAGACGATACTTCATATAAGTATATGTAATATAATGTGACATAAGGTGTAAAATGGTGCACTAGTATAATTTTTGCCTCTGTCTGGTTTGTTACGAGTGGCGGGAGACAAAAGACACATGTTCCAGGTAATAAAAAATGTTGCCACTGTAATTGATCTACTGGTATTGGGCGCCTGCATGCCACTTGTGCCGTGTTGCCATTGATAGGCGCCCTTGAGAGCCTCGCCCACCATTGTTGGCCTTTTGACACCCGTCACTCGAGAGCATTCCTGCAGTAGTGATATCCCCTCCTCTAAGATCCCATCTTCCCAATAGAAGTTGTGTTGCATGTTGCTAGCATTAGGAGTGGTAAGGAGGAAATAATACTACAGCCGCCGCCCCTCAGGGAGGATGGAGGGTGCAAACTGTGATTTTTGGATGGGGGGGCTTTTTCGCACTCCCCATCACCGTCCCCCTTTAAATCTGGAGTACAGTTCAATTAGTTTTTATTGGGGTCCAAAATTAAACCATTGCCATGCTTGAGTTAAAAGTAAATTTTTTTTTATTTTTGTTATCGAAACGAAATGTGTTTCCCACCTCATTTATAATAAATCGATTCAACGGGAACATCGTATCATGTAATTTATATATGTTGTGTGTTAGAGAAGGTATATATGCTGTTTGGTGGACAAACTAAGTATGTGGTCATTCTTCCACTCAGAGAGCGATGTGGTGCCAATACTTTGATAATATGTCAGAATAAGAATACTTTGATAACTATATGACGACCCATTTCCTTTTCGGATCGGATTACTTTGTATATATAATGATTACACTCATTATGTCTTTCCTATACTTGATATATAATGATCACACACCCTGATTCTTCTTTGATCTAGCCACCACGTGCCACAAAAGAACAATTCCTGGCCGAGCAAAGTTTATTTAGGGCATCTCCAACGCTGACTCAAATGCAAAATGCAAATGTCTATTTTTATGTCTCGACATGGTTTGTGGACATGATGCGGGAAAAAGTCATCCAACGCCATTCACAAATTAATCTTGTTGGGAGGATAGATAGTGCAGAGGGACCATGTATGCATTGATATATTGTAGTGTGGTGTCCGGTTGGGAGGAGAGAGATGGGTCCATACATGTGAAGAGAAAGAAAAGAGAGGAGGACCACAAGGAGGCTTTGTGATGGTCAAGTGCATGTCTGAATTTCCGTAAAGCGCCACGTTTGTTGCCGGGATACCATAATCTATACGCTGGGACTGCTAAGCAGACATATCGAGGTCTGTGTTGGTTAGCACAAGTAATCCGGACACTGCAGTCTGGATATATATTGAAGATTTGAGGATTTGCTTTCAATATGCTCTTATTAGTACGAAATTTGATATATTCAAGAAAAAAGAGTATAATAGGGCTTGTCAAGAGAAAAGTATTATTTATTAAAGTATCATGAGAGTGTCATCAAAGATGCTTAATTGAGTGGTTGGCATCAACTCTTTTTATGTGTTAGAGGTTTCTTTTTAAAATATAATACACATGCGAACACTTATAATATGCATACACACATTCAATCATATGAACACATACATGCATATTTTGTCGTTTACCTTTAAAAGATTAAGTTGATAGATTCTAAGATTGACGAAGTTATCATAGACACCTTGTAATTGACGGACACATTATACCACTCAAAGAGAAGTGCCGGAATGTCCGAAACAAATTCAGAAAATATGTGCGCATTAGTGGTAAATGTAAAAGTTGAACCCGGATGGGTTGGTTCCACTACAAGAAATCTAATGATCTGAATTATGCTTAATTCTCTCTATCTGCGACTGATCGTCACAGTACTTTTAGGCCATACAATTAAAATATGTATGGTACTAAAATGATTAAATGTTTGCTTAGTCGAGCTATAATTTTCAACTTAATCAAGTCACATGCTTCACTTCATGTACCAAATATTGAGACACTAAGTGCATCTTAGCTTAGGAATATCTAGTCCCATTGTAGCAGTGATACTAACAGCTAACTCTTTCCTCGCAAGCAAATAATATGACTCCAACAGGAAGGATCGAAAATCATGTGCTCCATTCAAGCGGGGACAATATAATCCGTTTGAGTTATGAAGGTAATTAACATGGCCGATAGACTATTTCCAGCTGTCATTTCATGAAAACATGAGCGTTTTGTGGACGGTAAAATGGTACCAAAATTTTATTAAAATTTCGGACGATACTTGCACTTGGTCTTTTAAGTGTGGAAGTCAAGTAAATTTTGGGAATTTTCTATTTCTTAGTTTAACATTTAGAACAATGTTGCATAAAGTTTGTAATACGTACACAACTACCCAATTAATTTAAATAATAAACATAGATATACAGGATCACCAACTTTAAAATGACTTTTTTTCTAGTTCACCTAGGGCATCTCAAAAACGCACATGAGATGTTAATTGTTGGAGAAAGAGAGAGGGAGGGAGAGAGTAGCGGAAGGGCGTTTCTGCACCCGGGCTCAGAAAAAAAATACTAGAAATTTTTAAAAAAAATCAATTTGTTTTTGTGTGGTAGAAAATTTGATGCGTGAGGTCCGCTTCAAATTTCATCTTATTTGGACATCTGAGTAGCTCTCAGTAAAAAAGTCAAAATCTCGGTGTGTGAAAAAGGTTGACTGTGCACGGATTTTCTGACCCGATTTGTCTTTTTTGCTGAGAGCTGTTCAGATGTTCAAAGAAGATGAAATTTGAATCAAACCTCACGCATCAAATTATCTACCCCACAATTTTTTTTAGAATTTTAGAATTGTTTTAGTATTTGTTTTGATTTGTTTCGTAAGCGGGAGCATTTGAGCCCGTTCATCATATGCACTCATACTAATTTCAACGGCACACACACATGCATGCACACGCACACACACACACACACAATCATACCCCTATAAAAACCTTCAAGAGACGTAACCGGTATATCTTAAGATTGATGAAGTCGTCACACCTCGTAGCTGATGGACACACCTTACCACTGAGAGAATAATGAAGAAGTGAGCCTGAAATAAATTTAGAAATTATGCAAAACCCAGGTCAATTCTAGGACTTAAACCAAAGTGGACTCGCTCCACCACAAGAAATCTAACCATCTAAACCCAGCTTAATTTTCTACGTAATTCTAATAGTCAAATTTATTGCCACTGTAAGTCACGACATTAATATAACGTTAACTCTTCATATAGAGTCAATGTAAAACAAACCTATGCAATGAGTTATTTTATGGATAATTTTTGGTGACCTAGCGATCAAAAACCGATCCTACCTTTGTGGATGCCTTTAGAAATAGGTTATCTCATTTTTTGAAGTCTAGATAATCATCCAAGAGTCTTTGTGCATTCAGTTAAATTTTCATTTTGATACAAAAAATATAATATACGATTAGAAACCGGAGTTAAATTTTGTTAAAATTGTACTTCAAAGAAATTAAAAGGAAGTTAGTTACTCAGGGAGGGGCGTTTTCAATTTTTGGACCTTGGATTTATTTTTGTTAGACAATGGAAGGATCAACTAGGCGGCCTTCATACCTCACAATGGTTCAACATATTAGTTCCTTTTAAGTTTCTTTCATGTTTGGTTTATTTTAGCAATATTTTCAAAGCTTAAGTGAAAATGACTGTTAAAGTTCTTAGGAACCTCTTTTGTCTAAGTGTGTTGTACATTAACTTGATGAATTTTTCTTTAGCATACTCCCTTAGAAGTTTACACGAACCTCAAAGTTAATTAAAAAGGCTATCGCTATATTAGCCTATGGATTAGACGTATCGAATAAATTTATTTAGATACAAAACACTATAATATCGTTTTTGATTGAAACGGTAGCTTATAATCTTCATCTTTAATCTGCATCGAGAGCAACAAATTTATCTAAGGGGGTGGGCACGTCGCAAGGCCGCGTGTCGGAGGGCGGCATCATAACAGACCTAATGTTGCACCTGGTCCTCGAGGGTGGCGAGCACCGCGACACCTCCCTGACGGCAAGGGACCGTATCGACATGGACGCTACGGTGCAGGAGTCGGTGCTCATCGGCGGAACCGGCTGGTTCTCGGTACGCGCATGGCTACATGCTCACCAAGAACTACGAATACATCCTCGCCACCATCAGTGTCGTCGAGATTGGCTCCTACGTGCAACATGACTAGCTAGGCGCATCGCCCGTCACCATGATTGCTACTAGTACCAGCACAATGGCCGTGCATTGCTACGAAGCCATAAGAAACAAGAAATTACCGCTGGCTTAGGAGATCATCATAAAATGATGGTGTCTTGAGGTTGTTGCATGGTTTAAGATTAAAAAGAAAGCACAAATATAATAAAAGATCATGTTGCAGTCGCTAAAGAGTCTCGAGTGTCCATAGTAGGTCCTTCACAAGATTTATAGTGAGATACATTTTGAATTTGGAACGTAGAAGAATGGACGTGAGTAAGTTAAATACACAAGATCAAAGATTAGATAGGAGGACATGACCTATTGACGCATTGAATTGTAATTTGTTTGCCCTATTATGCTATGGCATGGAACCAAAAGAATTGGCCGGGCAGAGAAACTAAAACCACCAACCGGGACTAAAGATATCCCTATATATAGATGCTTCTTCCAGCCCGAGCCCAAGCTCTCCTTTTCTGTCCTATTTGTTTCCCTCCCCTAGCTCGAGCTCATCATCCATTTTTGTCAAGATTTGTTCAAGATTGGAGGTACCCCATCTATCCAAGGGTTCTAAAAGCTTAGCAACTTCATCCTTTCATCTCTCATTGCTCGTTAGCTGGTTTCATGCAAGTATAGTGATTTGTGGGTTTTAGTTTGGGAGAAGTTGTTATGTGGGAGTTTATTTGATTTATATGCAATTTGAGCTCAAATTTAACTTCTTAGTTTGCATATGTGTAGGTGTGGTTTACTTAGTGCCTTCCCGTCCCCGTCCTCGTCCTCACCGCCGTCAATCGCCCGCGTCGTCCCATCGCTGGATCCACCTTGGTGAGCCTCTTGTTCTTATCCTATTTGTAAAAATAAGCTTATTTAGATAGTTGCTTGTATAATTTTTATATTTGCTTGTTATATATAGTGCCATGGTTTTGATATCCGTCCCCGTCGGCTCTCGTCCGGTTTATGATTCGATGCGGTATATTATCTTTTATAATTTTTTTGTTTCATTTCGCGCTTGTGAAAATTATGCCCATCAAGTTGACATAGATATTTGTATCTAGAAGGTATGTGAACCGGAAATTGCAACCGACCCTCTAGTCGAGAAGTTAAATTTAGTTGAAAAAGAAAACGATTATTTGAAAGAAAAACTGAGAAGAATTGAAGAAGAGAAGATGAAAGTGGAGTTGTATCTTGCCGATGTCGTCGATGATCACAAGATCAAGATGGATGCGATGCGCTTGAAGATTAGAAAGATTAGAAAATATGCCATTAATAAAGAGGCTTGTTATCATTATACCGTCGGATCAATTGTTACCTTAGTTGCGATTTTGATCACATTTGTTGTTGAATTTAAATGCTTTAGATAGTTGTATGTTGTTTTATATTAAGTATATATGTATGAACTTCATGTATATATTTTTGCAGTAATAACATTTGGTCATTAGTCTACTTTGGTTTTGATGTGATGAACTTGTGTTAATTTGGTCACTTCGATGTTGTGTAATGAAGATGAGCCGACAATGGATGTACGATGACTGACGCTCTTCCGAGTTTATTAATGGCCTGCATAATTTTATATGTGTGGCTGAGGCAAACAAGCAAAATGGTTTTATGTGTTGTCCATGTGGTGTCTATAAGAATGATAAGGATTACTCTAACTCAAAAATCCTTCACATCCACATGCTCCAGTCCGGTTTCATGTCCGACTATAATAGTTGGACAAAGAATGGAGAAAGAGGGGTTATGATGGTAGATAATGAGGAAGAAGAAGATGATGAAAACTATCCTATGTTCCCTGAATACTGTGATACTGCAATGGGGGAAGCTGAAGATCAAGATGCACCACATGAGTCGCTGATGATCTTGGTCGAGCCATTGTTGATGCACACAGAAAATGCGAAAGTGAAAATGAGAGGTTGAAATTGGAGCGCATGTTAGAGGATCACAAAAAATTGTTGTATCCAAATTGTGAAGATGACAAGAAAAAGCTAGGTGCCAGAGTGGAATTGCTGCAATGGAAGGTAGAGAATGGTGTATATGATAAGAGATTTCAAAAGTTGCTGAAAATGATAAAGAAGATGCTTCCAAAGGATAATGAATTGTCCGCCATTACGTATGAAGCAAAGAAGGTTGTCTGCCCTCTAGGATTAGCAGAAGATACATGTATTCCCTAATGACTGCATCCTATACCATGGTGAGGAGTATGAGAATTTGAATGCATGCCCGGTATATGGTGCGTTGCACTATAAGGTCACCCGCGATGACCCTAGTGATGTTGAGGGAAATCGCCCCAGGAAGAGGGTTCCTGCCAAGGTGATGTGGTATGCTCCTACAATACCACGATTGAAACGTTTGTTCCAAAACAAAGAGCATGCCAATTTGTTGCGATGGCACAAAGAAGACCGTAAGAAAGACACGATGTTGAGAGTACCCGCTGATGGGTCGCAGTGGAGAAAAATCAAGAGAGAGTTCCTGGACTTTGAAGTTGACGCAAGGAACTTATGGTTTGCTCTAAGTACAGATGGCATGAATCCTTTTGGGGAGCAGAGCTGCAGTCATATAACCCGGCATGTGACTCTATGTATCTATAACGTTCCTCCTTGGTTGTGCATGAAGCGGAAGTTCATTATGATGCTAGTGCTCATCCAAGGCCCTCAGCGACCCGACAATAACATTGATGCGTATCTAAGGCCAATAGTTGAAGAACTTTTACAGTTGTGGGATACAAAAGGTGTACGTGTGTGGGATGAGCACAAACAGGATGAATTTTACCTACATGCGTTGTTGTTTGTAACCATCAATGATTGGCCTGCTCTTAGTAACCTTTCAGGGCAGACAAACAAGGGATACAATGCATGCACGCAGTGTTGAGATGAAACTGATAGTACATAGTTGGATAAATGTAAGAAGAATGTGTACCCGGGACATCTTCGATTTCTTCCGATCAGATATCTCTTAAGAAAGAAAGGCAAGCATTTCAAAGGTCAGGGAGATCACCAGAAGAAGCCCTGCCACCGTATTGGTGATCATATATTTGATATGATCAAGCATTTAAAAGTCATGTTTGGAAAGGGTCCTGGCGGCCAATCTATTCCAAATGACGCTAACGGACACGCACCCATGTGGAAGAAGAAATCTATATTTTCGGAGCTACCCTATTGGAAAGTCCTAGAGGTCCGCAATGCAACAACGTGATGCACGTGACGAAGAATCTTTGCGTGAATGTGCTAGGCTTCTTGGGCATGTATGGGAAGGCAAAAGATACACCGGAGGCACGGGAGGACCAACAACATATGAACGAAAAAGATGGCATGCATCCAAAGAAGTATCAAGGTCCTTCCAGCTACGCACTTACCAAAGAAGAGAAGGAAATCTGTTTTGAATGCGTGCTTAGTATGGAGGCCACGTCTGGCTTCTCGTCGAATATAAAGGGAAATAATAAATATGGCAGAGCTGGAATGTGCGTGGGCTCAATTCAGATCATAGGCAACGAGCTATTCGTAACAAAATTGATGAGAGCTTGGCCTCAGTAGTTTGCTTACAGGAAACCAAAATGCAGTCCATTGATTTTAGATCAGCCAGAAGTTTTTGTCCTAAGCGTTTCGACCAATTTGCATACTCCCCTTCTCGTGGTGCCTCTGGTGGGCTTATCACTCTGTGGAACTCCTCTGTTCTTACTGGTACCTTAGTTGAGTGCCAACCCTTTGGTATAATTATATCTTTTACCTCAAATCATACTGCTGAATCTTGGAACCTGGTAAATGTCTATGGCCCTTTTTGGGGGAGGCTAGAGATCTTTTTGTCAGCTGGCTTTATAATCTCAACATCCATGCTCATGCTAATTGGTTGTTGCTTGGGGATTTTAACTTTATTCGCTCACCATCTAATAGAAATCTTCCTGGGGCTGATGCGAATGATATGTTCATCTTTAATGAGATCATTGGTCACCTTGGACTGCTTGAATTACCTATTAAGGGTAGATCTTTTACCTGGTCCAATATGCAAGATTCACCTCTGCTAGAACAATTGCATTGGTTTTTTACATCTCCTAATTGGATTTCATCATATCCCCTGACACAGTTCCTCCCTTTGGCCAAACCTGCATCTGACCATGTCCCATGTGTAGTAACAGTTAACACTTCCATCCCAAAATGCAATCTCTTTCGATTTGAAAACTACTGGGTTGAGATGGATGGTTTCATGGAATGTGTCAAGGACTCTTGGAAAATTTCTTCCAGGAAAGGTCATATCACTGCTATCATCATGGGCAAGTTGAAACACTTACGTTAGGCCCTAAAGAAATGGCAAACCAGCCTCTCTCAGCTGAAGCTCCTTATTGCTCGATGCAACCAGGTTGTGCTTTGCCTTGATGATCTAGAAGAGGTCAGACCCCTATACAGACCTGAAGCTAACTTCAGGGTGATTGTAAAACTAAACCTTGATCATCTCTTACATCTACAGTTCCTTTACTCGAAAAAAGAGAGCCACAATCCAATTCATCAAAGTTGGAGAAGAGAACACTAAGTTTTTCCATGCCATGGCAACTGAAAGATATAGAAAAAATTCAATTTCCTCTCTTAAGCCGAATGATGGTTCCATCATCTCTGATCATGACCAAATTGCTGGCTGCTTCTGGACTTCCTTCAAGGACATGATGGGATCCTCTCAGGGTATCAATATGGCTTTTGACCTGTAGTCCGTAATTCAGAAGGTGGATGGGCTTGATGTGGTAACAGAGCCTTTTACCAAGACAGAAATGGATCAGACTGTGCAAAAACGCCCACTGACAAGGCCCCTGGTCCACATGGTTTCAATGGTCTGTTTTTTAAGAAATGCTGGTCTATTATCTGCTCTGAATTTTATCAACTTGCAGCTGATTTCCATGCTGGCAATGCCAAGCTTGAAAACATGAACTCATCTTATATTACTTTGATACCCAAAAAGAGTTCACCTGAACAAGTTGGTGATTTTCGGCCTATCTCTCTAATTGGGATGGGGCTTAAGTTCTTATCTAAAATGGTGGCCAACAAACTGCAACTGCAAGTTATGAAATGCATCCACAAAAATCAGTATGGCTTTATCAAATCTAGAACCATCCAAGATTGTGTGGGCTGGACACTAGAATATTTGCACCAATGTCATCAGTCCAAACAACCCATTGTCATCCTCAAACTGGATTTTGAAAAGGCTTTTGACTCTGTGGAACATGAGTTCATTTTTCAGATTCTCAGGTACAAGGGCTTTAATGACAGATGGATTCTCTGGGTGCAACAGTTACTCACTTCTAGCTCTTCCTCAGTGCTTCTAAATGGAGCTCGTGGAAGAAAGTTCATGTGTAAGAAAGGGGTCAGACAGGGGGACCCCATGTCCCCTCTTCTCTTTGCAATTGTTGCAGACTTCCTTCAAACTTTGGTCAATAAACTTTTGGAGGATGGCCTCATTCAGCTACCAATTCCCTGTCATGACAGAGACTTCCCCATAGTGCAATATGCTCATGACACTCTCATCATTTTACCTGCAGAGGAATCTCAGTTGCTTGAATTCAAAAAAAATGCTACTTCTATTCTCCCAATCCACTGGTCTACAAGTGAATTATCACAAATCTGCTCTGCTCCCCATCAACATTGATCAAGGGCAACTCCAAATGCTAGATGACGCTATTGGTTGCAAGGTTGGTTCCTTGCCATTCACATATCTTGGCTTGCCTATAGTAACAACCAAACCAAGGATAATTGATCTCATGCCCTTAGTGGATAATATGGAAAGAAGGCTCAGTGCTAGTTCCTCCTTCCTGGCTCAGGGGGGCCGTTTACAATACTTGAATTCAGCTCTGTCTTCGGTCCCTATCTTCTTCCTTTGTAGCTTAGATATTCCTCTAGGGATTCTCAAGCAGCTAGAACGGATCCAACGACAATGCCTATGGAGAAAGAATGGTCAGGGTCATGCCCTCTCTCTTGTTGCCTGGGATCTTGTGTGTAGACCTAAGATGAAAGGTGGTCTGGGGATCATGAATCTTGTTGTCCAGAATGAAGCCCTGTTGCTCAAACACGTGGACAAAATTTTGAAGAAAGCTGATATACCCTGGGTCAAGCTAATTTGGAACACATATTACCACAACACAGTCCCCTAGGGTACTTCACTTTGTGGATCTCTTTGGTGGAAGGACACCTGCAAGGTCTGGATAATTTCAGAGATGTTACATATGATCAACCCAACAGAGGTGATACCTTCCTGTTCTGGTCTGATTCCTGGTTGATTGGGAATTCTACTAGGCATCTGGCTTCTAGGTTTCAGAGGCTGTTCTCTTTTGTCATTGACTCTTTTTGCACTGCTGAGGAAGTTCTCCATGCATTCCAAGAGAGCAGTATGCTATCCATGTCCCACATGCCTCTCTCTGAACAAGCCTATCAAGAATTAGGTGCTGTCAACACTCTGCTCCAGGACCTTGCTATAAACCCTACTGCTACTGATATCTGGCTCTGGAGTAAAGATTCTAAGGCTTACACTGCCAAGAAATATTATAGCCATATCCATCAGCCCATCATGCCAAACCCCTTGCTCAGTTGGATCTGGAAGAGTTGCTGTATTATGAAAATTAGGATGTTTGCCTGGTTGCTAATCATGGACAGACTCAACACTCAGGATATGCTGGAGAGGCACCACTGGAAAGTATCTGATTCAAATCTATGTGTTCTATGCCATGCCGGGATCAAAGAAGATAGAGATCATATGTTTTTCAACTGTCTTTTCAGTACCAGGGTCTGGAATTACCTTCAGATATCATGGTATGGACACTCTATGTGGACTATTTCTTTAGCTGCAAGAAGAGACCTTCAACAACCCTTCTTCTGTGAAGTAGTCTTCATTGCTTGTTGGAACATCTGGACTGTGAGAAATGCCAAGGTTTTCAATCATCAGCAACCCAAGTTCAGAAAATGTAGGCCTAGTTTTATTCTTGATATTTCCCTCTTAGCTCACAGGATTAAACCAAGTTTTCGGGATGATCTCCTTAAATGGATTGCATTTTTACCTCCTTGAGGTTTGTATCTCAATCCCCCTCTATTCTTTCGTACATTATTTTCCTCTCTTGTACATACAACCTCTTTTTATGGGAATAAAAGAAAAGGCTCTGGGGTGATTCCCTACAGTAGCCGGTCAAAAATAAATATGGCAGAGAAAAATTCCAAAACCTAAGGTCTCATGGCTGCCACGTGGTTATGAAGCAATTACTTATGGTTGCATTGAGGGGGATTCTATCGGAAAATGTTCCACTACCCATTGTGAAGCTATGTGCATACCTCAATGCAATTTCTCATAAGGTAATTGATCCAGAAGTCCTACCAAGGTTACATAATGATTTGGTCCAATATCTTGTCAGCTTCAAGTTGGTGTTCCCACCATCCTTCTTCAATATTATGACGCACGTCCTAGTTCACCTAGTCGAAGATATTACCATTCTCGGTCCTGTATTTCTACACAATATGTTCCCCTTTGAGAGGTTCATGGAGTCTTAAGAAAATATGTTCATAGCCGTGCTAGGCCAGAAGGAAGCATCTCCAAGGTCTATGGAATAGAGGATGTTATTGAGTTTTGTGTTGACTTTATTTCTGATCTTAAGCCGATTTGTGCTCCTGAATCGCAGCATGAGGGGAAACCGGGTGAAAAAGGCACGCTAGGAAAGAATAAGTATTATGTATGGACGGGCATTCTTTCACTCAAGCACACTACATAGTTCTACAAAATTCCACATTGGTGGCTCCATATATCGGCGAACACATGGATATCGTACGCTCCAAGAACCCGGAGCAGTCTGACCCCTGGATTAAACGTACACACATGGAAACTTTTGGCAGTTGGTTGCAAAACCATCTCATGAATAACAACATTGTTGAAGATGAGTTGTACATGTTATCCAAGTCACCATCTTCGACTATATTGACTTATTACCAAGGGTACGAGATAAATGGGAATACATTTTACACGACCGCCCAAGATAAAAAAGAACCAACCAAAATAATGGTGTCTGCTTTGATGCAGCAAACACCAATAGGAAAAAGGACACATATTATGGTTACATAGAGGAGATATGGGGACTTGACTATGGACGTGATTTTAAGCTCCATTTGTTTTGGTGCAAATGGGTCAATCTGACATGAGGCAGGGTAAAGGTAGACCCGTAGTATGGAATGACAATAGTGGATCTCAACAATCTTGCATACACAGACGAACCATTCGTTCTAGCCAGTGATGTGGCTCAGGTTTTCTATGTGAAGGACATGTCTATCAAACCGAGAAAAAGAAAAGATACGGAAGTGAATACATCATACAATGAGCCAAAGCGCCACGTAGTTCTTTTAGGGAAAAGAAACATCATGAGAGTGGAGGACAAGACAGACATGCCAGAAGATTATAATAAGTTTGATGAAATTCCTCCCTTGAAAGTGAACACTCACCCAAGCATCATGTTAAATGATGAAGATTCTCCATGGTTACAGTTCAATAATAAGTAAGGGACATCCATGAAGAAAAATCATATACCCCAAGATCCCACTATGGGATGTGACCGGCTTCATTGTGATCAGGTTATAGCTGGAAAGTCTCACTTCGGACAAATCAGAGGGATACTTTGTAAGAGTAAGGGTATACATGTGTTTTGGGTGTTCCTAGGGGCTAGGCCATAACACAAGCAAGCAAAAAGTTTCACTTTGCTACCCCTTTCTAACACCGGAATCTTTGTAAGAGCTAGGGCATTTTGTCCTTTGAAACGTTTAATTACTAAGTGCAAAATTAATTTTGCAACTTCCTGTCAAAATTATACTATATTGTTATGGATTTGGTTTATTTTACAAACTATTATGAATTTTACAGTGGATTAAGGGCCACTGAGGAGCGGGACAAACCTGCTCTTGTTGTCAAGGGACGGTAAGGGAAGGGTTTCACCCACCAATAATTGAGCTATGGCCAATCAAGGTTTACTAGAGATGCAAGGTAACTAGGATGAGCTTTGGTAAAATTCTGAGATGAAGGCGAATAGTAAAAGGGGGTTAAAACAGGGTTTTTACCAAATCACCAAAAGATGTTTGTTGCTGTTTTGGGAAAGTAAAAGGGTTATTCTTGTCTTGAGATTTAACAGGATCAAAGGGTAGATGGAAATGAGGTCGATCACCCAATTTGGGATTATATGATGAAAGTTTCCAATGTAAACTTTATAAACCCTAGAAATGGGTAGAAATAAATTTTCTTAGATTTGGTTATGCAAATCGATCCCCCAAATGCACCATTTGGTGTGGTGACATTATTTGAGGATTAGAGTGTGCCCAAAAAGTTTGGGACCAATTGAGGAAACTTAACAATGCATAATTTCTCAATTCTAGAAATCAACAGAAATGGGTTTGGGGGGATTTGGAAAAGTGGATATGTTCTCCTTGATGCACCACTTGGTGTGGGTGCATTATTAGGATATTGGAACATGCCTACAATGTTTAAGAATAATTGGAGAAACTAGGAAATGTAAACTTGTCCAAGTTTGGACCTCGACACAAATGGTTTTGGAATATTTTGGCGAGTCAAATCAATTCGGATTGAGATGAAACTTGGCAAGGCCACCATATATATCACTAGTGACTTGCTGGAATTTTCCTGGAATTACTTGAGAATATTTTCTATGGAAATATTTCAAATACTTGAAATGAATAGAAAGGGTTTTGGAGGGATTTGTGCAATATTTTGAAACATACTGATAAAACACATGTTTAAAATATCCTAAAAATTCTCAAATTGAACATACTTATAAAACACACTAATATTAAACAGCAGGAAAAATAATTATTCAAAAAACAAATTTTAAACTAAAGTTATTCACAAATGAGTGATCCACACAAATTTCAAAGAATTCAAATTTATAATATTCAAATTTTAAAACTACTAGGACTAACAAATTTTTTATAATTTTTTGACCTCAAGAAATAATATTCACTCAAAAATATTTTTATAAGTTTTATAATTTTTTGACCTAAAGGGTGTTTAGTCCTGGTTGGTGATACCAACCTGGACTAAATGTCTCCCATATATAAGCGCATGTTCTCCCGGTGCCCGTTGCCACCCGGGAGAATGGAGCACTTCGATACTGCGAGGTTGCCGAAATCCTCCCCGACACCATTACCGATCCGCTCGTCGCCTTCGCCGGTCGCAATCCCTCTACTCCCTGCTACAACGTAATCTGGTGACTATAAAGGTGCTCTACATGTATCTTCGAAGGTGTCTGTTGGGTTGGCATGAATCGAGACTTGGATTTGTCACTTCGTATGACGAAGAGGTATCTCTAGGGCCCACTCGGTAATGCAACATTATGTTGAGCTTGCAAGCAATGTGATCAAGGAGTTAGTCACGGGATCTTGTATTACGGAATGAGTGAACAGACTTGCTGCTAACGAGATTGAACTAGGTATAGAGATACCGGCGATCGAATCTCAGACAAGTAACATGCGGATGGAAAAGGGAACAATATACATGATTGATTGAATGCTTGACATCGTGGTTCGACCGATAAGGATCTTCATAGAATATGTAGGAGCCAATATGGGCATCCAGGTCCCTCTATTGGTTATTGACCGGAGAGTGTGTCAGGTCATGTCTACATAGTTCTCGAACCCGCACGGCGTGCACACTTAAGGTTCGATGACTGTTGGAGATATTACCTGCGGCATGACCCACCCTAATGGGTCGGGTCAGGAAAGTGGCGACTCATACATATATGACCAACATAAGCCTTGGTTTGGGCTTGGGGCGTGTTGGGATGTTTTGTAAGAAGGCCACCACGGCCCATGAGCCAGATGGCGGTTCAAGGATGACAAAGAAGATGAGACGCCAAGGATTTTTCCTTGGCTTGAGGTACACGGCGACTTAGAGATAAGGAAGGTCACGATTTGTAATGTGGCCCAGACTCTGTAAACCCTGGGGCAACCTGTATATAAACGCGAGTCCCTGGGGCTAATAGATTAAGTCAGAAATCATCGAGAGCTAGGTCAGGCTAGTTACGCCCTCCTTGTAATCGAATCCATCATCAATATACACAAAGCAGGATGTAGGCTTTTACCTCCACACGAGGTGCCGAACCTGGGTAAATCTGATTCTCGCTTCCGCTCACCCCCTTTGAGTCGCCACCAAGGTGCGATGGCTCCTTCACTAAGTCCTGTCACAAGGACTTCTGCCGTGACAAAACCATGACAGTTGGCGCCCACCGTGGGGCTAGCGCAAGGTGGAGTTGAGTTCTCAAAGGGAGCCCTTTCGGGGTCAGGAAGCTATGCGGTCGGCATCATGACAAAGAGTCGCCGTGGAAAATACTACATCGACAACTCGCAGTGGGGGCCTGAAGCCGATTCGGTCGAATCTGGTTACAGGGTCCCCTTCGGCAAGATCCACATCTTCATCGGCATGTTTGGGGCGCCCGTACTTGAGCCGGACACCTTCACCGACATCGTCGAGCCGGCTCGGTATGCCCACCCCATCACACATTAGCACAGGGGATGCCACGTTTTCGTCGGCTTTACGTCGGGAGCCAGCCTACAGGACGAGCCGGTGGTCCAGGAAATCACCCCCGTCAACTCGGACGATGAGTCATCTATGGGCGACACAGATTCAATTCACCCTCTCTACGAGGGACAACTCGGAGGGTTGCCGCGGGCAGCAAACTCTGAGGACTTTGCGGGACCCCATCGACAAGTTGCCATCTACATGGCGGGGGCGGCACCGCCTCAGCCAAACCCGGCGGGCAACAATCAGGCTGGCGGGTCGTTGAATGCTCCAGCTCAGGTCATGGCGGACTTGGCGGCAGAGACAACCAAACGCATGGCGATCATTGTAATATCAGAGAATCAGGAAACAATCAATGCTGAACTGGCGAAGCTACGGGAGGAGATGGCCAAGACTCAGCGGGAAGTGAAAGCGGAAGCCGCCACGATGGCGACACAACAGGCCCAGAAGACCACGGAGACAGAACGTTGAACATCGAAAGCTGGCGGCTTGAGCGACAACAACGTGCTTCCGATGCCATCCACGAGAGCAGACATCATGGTCGCCTCTCAGCCGATCTAAATCCAACTCGCCTCTTCGACAGCCTGCATACCCCCGGGATGGGACCCGATCGGCCTTGGCAGGCTGCTCCAGGGGATGGACCAGCTCATCCGCCGCCTAACCCACCACCACCTCAGCCAATGGAGGCCCACGCGCCCCGCTTCCACACACCAAGGGGTCACTTCTCGAATCCCATGGATAACGTGCTGGCGGCAACCCGCCACTTGGAGTCCCTCCCAATTCACGGAAACTCCCCGACCGAAGGGGAGGCGAGAAACGCCATCGAGATGCTGAAAATGGCGGTGGTCCAACATGCGCAATATTCACATAGCCGTGACTGGCTACACTCCACGCCCCAGGTGAGTCACACCAGGAGTCGCCGTGATGATCTGGCTGTGGTGACCAGCGAGCAACGACGTCTGCCACAGACCAACCCGCCCGGAATGCACGATACACGAGCCCAAGACCTTGTGGATGCGGCGTGAGCCGCCCGCCTGATTGAGACGGCAGCCGCGACGGGTCAAGGCTATCCGACTTACGCCCAGTCCCCTCCTGTGTCGACGGATACATGCGGCAGGCATGTTGGGGTGACTTGCCTCACGCCCGCTCTCTGCAACCAGCGTATGCCAAAGGATTTCAAGGGACCAAGAAAGGTACCCAATTACACACCAGCTCTCGAGCCAGGGTCATGGATCGAGAGTTACGAGCTTGTAATGGATATGCTCGATGTGAATGAGGCGGTCTGCGCCAAGTATTTTACTATGATGCTCGAGGGAACGGTGCGCACGTGGTTGAAAAACCTACCGCTGAACTCCATCAACACTTGGACGGAGTTGAAGGAACGTTTCATCAATAATTTCCGAGGAACTTGCAAATGGCCGACGACCATCGTTGACCTACATCACTGCGTCCAACGGCCAGATGAGTCAGCCCATCATTGGATGCGGCGGGTTGCAGAGGTCATTCATTCATTAGATGGCATCTCGGCGGCTCAGGGAGTACTAATTCTGGAGAAAAATTGTCATTACGAGCCTTTGGTGCTGAAGCTTGGGCGACTCAAGCGTAAGGTGCAGGATATGGGCGAGTTGATGGACACCCTGACCAGGTATGCCGAGTCAGACGATACTAAAGATCTCAGATAAGATGATGACAAAGTTAGCACTGCCAGGAGAGGCGAGTCATCAAAAGGTCACTCACAGTTCCAGGGGCAGGGCAACCACAACCACGCCGGGAAAAGTAAAAGGAGACAACAAGAAGGTGCCACAGATTTCGTCGCTAATACAAATGCTGGCAACGGGAACCAACGCCAGAAGAAAAGGGGCTTCAGCGGGAAGAAACCGCACAACTATCACGAGATGCTCAAAGGGCCTTGCCCACAACACGCCACCGCTGAGGGACCATCTACCCATTCTTGGGAGGATTGCTACGTGATGCAGGAGTTCCGAGCTGAGGCACTCAAGAAAGGTCAGGGAGGTGACCAAGGTGGGCGACGGGAACAGTTCGGGACGCCCGGATCACATCGAAGCCCGTTCGGTGGGTTCCCTAACCCGGGCCCACAGGGCGGGTCACAGTCTAATGCCGAACAGTACCAGTTCCACAATCAACATCGGTACAACCCGCCGGGCGTGTTTCAGCAACCACCCCCGCAAGGAGATCCCAGCGGCAGGATGACAATGGCGGCTTTCAGAATAATCCTAAGCAGTTGAACAGTGGGTAATATCACGTGTTCACCACCAGCACTTGCAAACGGGACCAAAAGGTGAAACATAGAACTTTTAGCGTGGTTGAGCTGGCGCTCCCTAGGTAGCTCAATTGGTCTGAGTAGCCCATCACCTGGAGTAGGGAAGATCACCTGCCCCGAGTTGATAACCCTGGCGACTTGGCTTTGGTCGTGGCTCCCCAAGTCAGAGGATACACCCTTTCCAAAGTCCTTATGTATGGTGGCAGCTGCATAAACATCTTATATTTCGATACCTTTTGAAGGATGAACTTCTCAGAGAAAGACTTGATGCCATCTTCCACGTTTTTCCACAGTATTGTTCCGGGTAAGTCGGCATACCCTATTGGGAGGATCAAACTTAACGTGGCTTTTGGCACAGAGTCTAATTACAGGAGCAAGTCCCTCATCTTTGAGGTGGTCAAAATCAAGAGCCCTTACCACACATTGTTTCAAAGGCCGGCTTACGCTCGGTTCATGGCTCGCCCATGTTATGTTTACCTCAAGCTCAAAATGCCTGGTCCTAGGGGGACTATTACAATCAATGGGGACATGAAAATAGCCCAAGAATGCGAAGAAGGAGACGCAACTTATGCCGAGACGGCTTGCGCGGCCGAGGAGCTCAAGTTTCACCAACCCAATGTTGACCCGGCAGATATGACGCCGCTCAGAGACCAACAATCAACTCAGAGCCTCCCCTCAAGTTTAAACCCATGGATGATACAAAAGTGATTGACTTCACGCCAGGCGACTCAACCAAGCAGTTCACCACTGGGACGGGTCTGGATCCCAAATAGGAAAGCGCGCTCATCGGATTCATCCGTGAGAATCGGGACATCTTCGGATGGAAACCTTCAGACATGCCGGGTGTGCCGAGGGAATTTGCTGAGCACCATCTTAATGTTGACCCCAAAGTAAAGTCGGTTCGGCAGTATGTTTGCCGGTTTAACGAAGAACGGCGTAAGGCAATTGGAGAGGAAGTCGCCCGGCTTTTGGCCGCCGGGTTCATCATTGAGGTTTTCCATCCTGAATGGTTGGCTAACCCGGTCCTGGTGCTAAAAAAGAATGGCACCTTCCGCATGTGCATCGACTACACCGACCTCAATAGGGCCTGTCCAAAGGATCCCTTCGCCCTTCCCCGCACTGATCAAATCATTGACTCTACGACGGGTTGCGAGCATTGGTGTTTTTTGGATGCTTACTCAAGATAACACCAGATCAAGATGGTTGTGGCGGACCTGGAGAAAACGTCCCTCATAACCCCCTTTGGAGCCTTCTGTTAAGTGTCCATGCCGTACGGGCTCAAGAGCGCAGGGGCGACTTATGAACGTTGCATACAGAATTGCTTGCATGGCCAGATCGGACGCAATGTTCAGGCCTACGTTGACGATATCATAGTCAGATCCCAGAAGAAGGAATCACTTTTGGAGGACCTCAGGGAGACTTTTGACAATTTACACGTATACCAGATGAGACTTAACCTACCAAGTGTGTTTTTGGTGTTCCCGCAGGAAAGTTATTAGGTTTTCTGGTGTCACAGAGGCATTGAAGCTAACCCGGATAAAATCGAAGCGATCACTTCATTAGGCAAGCCGGCCAATATCAATCAGGGTTCAGCGCATGGCGGGTCGCATCGTGGCTCTAAGTCGTTTTATAAGTTGCCTTGGGGAGAAAGCCATCCCTCTTTATCAGTTGTGCAAGAAAACGGATCGTTTTGTTTGGACGAATGAAGCCAACGAAGCCTTCGAAGCCCTGAAGAAACAACTCGCTAAGCTGCCCATCTTGGCTGCTCCGACGGAGAAGGACCTATGCTCTTGTACATTGCGGCCAATTCTAAAGCAGTGAGCGTGGCAGTGGTCGTGGAGCGTAAAGAAGAAGGAAAGGAATATCCGGTTCAACGACCAGTATATTTTATCAGCAAAGTCGTTACCCTCTCCAAAATACGCTACCCGCATTGGCAGAAGCTGGTTTTTGGGGTGTTTATGGCGAGCCGATAGTTGAAACACTACTTTCAAGAGCATCCCATCACGGTGGTCAGTTCTGCCCCCCTCAGTGATATTATACAGAATTGAGAAGCGACTGGACGGATTGCTAACTGGGCCATCGAGTTAGGACCTCACCATGTGCGATATACCCCTCGTACATCCATTAAGTCTCAAGCACTAGTGGATTTCATCAACGAGTGGACCGAGTTGCAGATTCCAGAAGACATGCCTGATCACACATACTGGACCATCCATTTTGACGGGTCTAGACAGTTCGAAGGCTCGGGGGCTGGCGTGGTGTTGACTTCGCCTCAAGGTGACAAATTCTGCTATGTCCTCCAACTCATGTTTCCATGTACCAACAATGCAGCAGAATATGAAGCTGTGCTCCATGGTTTGCAACTCGCCAAGGAGACGAATCTCGCCCGAGTCACATGTTTGGGCGACTCGGATCTAGTGGCACAACAGGTTTGTGGCACTTGGGATTCTAGAGATCCCCTGATGGCGGCTTACAGGCGAGCTGTGTCGGACGTGGCGGGTCATTTTCATGGTTATCAGGTGGATCACATTGATCGTCGACTTAATGAAGCGGCAGATGCCCTTTCATGTCTCGGTTCACATTGTAAGCCGGTTCCCCCCAATGTCTTTTTGGATGTGTTACATAACCCATCGGTAAGGCTGCCTTCAGAGGAAGATTTGGCGGTGCCACATCCTGAGTCTCAACTTGTGGCGGCTCTTCGTGCTACCCGGATTGGGCAGTTCCCTACATGGCGTATCTCACACGAGGCGAGTTACCCACTAATGAGTTGTTGGCCCGCCAAATCGTCCGTCGATGGAAGTCCATGGTCATACATAACGGCGAGTTGCATAAGCGAAGCACTTCAGGAGTATTTCAAAGGTATGTCTCTTCCGAGGAAGGATGTATGATTCTCAATGAAATTCATGCAGGCGACTGTGGTCATCATGTCGGGTCACGCTCCTTGGTTTCCAAAGCTTTTAGTCATGGGTTTTATTGGCTCACGGCTCATGCACATGTTGAAGATATAGTTCGCCGATGTGATGGTTGCCAAAAATTTGGGCGTTAGATGCACGTGCCGACTCAGGAATTACGGATGATTCCAATCACATGGCCGTTTGTGGTCTGGGGGCTGGACATGGTTGGTCCTTTCAAAACATCGTCCAACAAAAAGACTCACCTATTGGTGGCGGTTGACAAGTTTACCAAGTGGGTTGAAGCAGAGCCGGTTAGTAGCTGTGATGGACACACAGCTGTCAAATTCCTGAAAAAGTTGATCTTCCGCTTCGGATATCCTCATAGTATCATTACTGATAATGGTACTAATCTATCAAAGGGCGCAATGCAAGAGTTTTGCAGAAGGGAGCATATCCGGCTTGACGTTTCTGCAGTCGCACACCCCCAGTCTAATGGACAGGCAGAGAGGGCGAATCAAGAAATATTGCAAGGAATCAAGCCTCGGCTTATGGTACCTCTGGAACGTACCCCGGGGTGTTGGGTTGAAGAACTGCCCTCAGTTTTATGGAGCATCAGAACCACCCCAAATTGCTCTACGGGTTTTACTCCCTTTTTCCTGGTCTACGGGGCAGAGGCAGTATTGCCAAGTGACATCAGGGATATTCACCATGAGTCGCTGCTTATGTGGAACATGACAATGAGTTAGCACGTCAAGACTCGTTGGATGCTTTGGAGGAGGAGCGAGACTTGGCTGCATCACGATCAACGATCTATCAACAAGACTTGCGACTCTATCACAGCCGCCGCGTCAAGAGACGGACTTTTCAAGAGGGCGACTTAGTGCTTCGATTGATTCAAGACCACACTGGTATGCATAAGTTGTCACCGCCATGGGAAGGACCATTTGTCATTAGAAAGAATCTCCAGAACGGTTCATACTACTTGGTGGATTTTCGCCCTGATAGGCCAACGACAGAGGTTGAGACAACTCGCCCATGGAACATCGCCCACTTGCGGCCTTACTACACTTAGATCCATGGGCTCCTTATTTATTTTTACAATCTCAAATTTGTAATCTTTTATTTATAAATCAATAAAGCCGGCACCCACAAACTTCGGGGTCCTTTGCCGTTTCATCTTCTTGAAAGCATGAGTCTTTATTGTTCCATAAGCCGTCCAAGCATGGACGCTATCAGTATCAAAGAGCATAAGTCGCCATGCTG
The DNA here is from genome assembly GCF_904849725.1 of Hordeum vulgare subsp. vulgare. Classification (NCBI taxonomy): domain Eukaryota; kingdom Viridiplantae; phylum Streptophyta; class Magnoliopsida; order Poales; family Poaceae; genus Hordeum; species Hordeum vulgare. The sequence goes on along the minus strand of NC_058521.1, from coordinate 61,457,316 downwards.
TACTTATTTCAAAACTGGATATTGGTAAGCCAAAGAGGACCAAAGTTGCCACGTTGCACAATTCAAACATGGGCGCCTTATATGATTTTGAGAACTAAGCCGGCTTACTTGGGGGCTACTAGCTCCCAAGTCGTTTTGCAGTAAGAGCGGATACGCTTCTGCAATCCTATGTTTGGTTTTTTCCCTAATCATAGGTCACTTGTGGGCTTCCACTCACTGAGTTCAGCCTGAATACCCTCTTGGCTAGCGAAAAATTATAGCATTACAAATGGTTATACTGGACTATGTGTTGGACGAATCGCCCTATGGACCCATGTACTCTTGGCGAGTCAATCTGATTTTTGGACCCTGAACTTGCCTTGGTTAAAACATGAAAGGTACTGGCAAGAGCCAACACATGGAAAATAGACAAACCATTGGTTCACTAAACCTGCTTCACTGAAGCTTGACTCGCGCCTGATCAGCCGGTCTAAATAACTTGGGCTATTTCAAAAGCCTTCTTGGGGTAGCACTAGAGTTTTGCAAACTCGTCCTATCCTGTCGCAACTCATCGAGCCGACAAATTTTATGACTATCTTCGTGGCACTGCCGCAAGGTTTCATAAAACATTTTTATGACTCGCCGCAACTCACTGAGTCGTCTCCTTGTTTATCACTCGTTGCAACCCACTGGGCCGGCTTGTATCCTGCCGCGACTCACTGAGCCGGCTCTTGGCTTATTGCCTACCGCGACCCATCGGGCTGGCTTATTACCTACTGCGACTCATTGAGTCAGCTTATGATGTTTTCCCTGGTAAACAGGTTGAAGAATTTTTTTGGTCAAACCATGACACAGGTTTGGAAAGGGCGATTCATGATTCACAAAAGAACGACACTTCAGAACTGTCAAGCGTAAGGTATGGTTGTGAGACTGTTTCCCTGAAACCTAGAGACTATTACATGGCTCACTCGGCCATACCGGGCATCATTTCCTGGTCAGAAAAAAGATCAAAATGTTTTCGAAGAACCGATTTCATGCTAAATAAGTTCAAGCCGCCTCCGGGTCGCCCTACTTCGAGCTTTCTCTATCTTCGATTTGTAATTCGCCCAGTTTCCAATTGCACTTGGTCAATGCAAAAAACTCGTCTTCATCCCTCAGGATGATAGATAGATCAACATCAAAATCGAAGGGATTCTTACGCCGTCGTGGAGTCAGTCCGGTAACTTCGCACGAAGGAGGAGTCACCTTTTTATTGCTTTCATCATATGCTGCCTGGTGTTTGTTCAAGTCTAGGCTGGCCGCTAGCTGAGTCGCCGCGGAGCGAGACTCCTTCACACACCGGTGGTAATCCTCTTCGCTGAACTCCGACTCGTCATCTTTCAATTCAGGGAAACCAACAGCTACCTCATGTGGCTTAAGTTTGGGAGCATAGGCCAGACACCGGCTTAGGGTGGTTAGTGCTCCCTTGCCAGCGGTTGATCTTTTCAGTTCTTCTAGTTGAGGTGGCAATGTCGACAAGCAACGCAGCATATGCTTGATGGATTTTATTGGCTCCTTGTTGCCCATCACCGCCTTCATCGTCATCATGCCTCCTGTATACAACTGCTCTATAAAAGTGTAACTCGCCTTCAGCTTCAGAATGCAGTCATTTTGGAGATTGGCGGCTCGCGGACCTAGAAAGGACAACATGTGACAGTTATTATTTGCAAAATGTTTTGCAGCTCTTTGCAGATGAAGGGAATTGATCCTTACCGAAGATAGCTTGGGTCATGTTGGAGATATGCTTTTTCAAGCCGGAGAGTTCTTGTAGAGCGGCTTCTAGCTTCTCCTCGGCTTATTCCGCCCGCTTCATGATGGCGGCTTGATCAACATGGGCTTTCTTCTCAAATTTTTGATGATCAGCCTTCATTTTCTCCATGTCAGCAAGGGCCAACATGTATTGCTCTTTAGATTTAGCCCGAGCATCCTGCTGTTCGGCTAAGTTTTTCTTCAAATCAGCTAAGGTTGAGTCGGCCTGAGTCAAGGATTCCTGCAAATCAATTTTGGGGAAGCAAGTTTCAGAACTATTGCAAGCAACATCCCTCACACTTGGGGCTAATGTATGATTCTTTTCAAGTCATACGAAATTCAAGACCCGGCTCATCTTTCAAAAGATGACCCGCCCTTGGGGCTACATGTTGAAGTTTTTTACTAAATTCAAGACCCGACTCATCTTTCAAAAGATGACCCGGCCCTTGGGGCTACAGGTTGAAGTTTTTTTTACTAAATTCAAGACCCGGCTCATCTTTCAAAAGATGACCCGACCCTTGGGGGCTACAGGTTGAAGTTTTTTTTACGAAATTCAAGACCCGACTCATCTTTCAAAAGATGACCGGACCCTTGGGGGCTGCAGGTTGAAGTTTTTTACTAAATTCAAGACCTGGCTCATCTTTCAAAAGATGACCCGGCCCTTGGGGGCTACAGGCAGATACAGGTCTCAAAGATAACGCAAAAAATAAAATTCATCAAAGATAACTAGTCTTCTGGAAGGCTAATGGGTGGAAATACAAATAACAAAGGACGTACCTCATGTTTTATCCGCATCATATTGGCCAAGCTCTTTTCCATTTCATAGCTTGTTTCCCGTCGACTTACGAAACCAGAGTAGAGTTGCTCAAATTCAAGTTTTTCATAATTGGGAAGCTTCAACTTGGTGATGTCTTGTTCTATAGAAGAGTGGGTCTTTTTGGATGCATGTTTTGTTAACACTGAAGTTGCAGGCTTAGAGTAACCAGTACCGGTAACAATTATGGTATCTGAGTCTTCAGCCGCCTCGGAAGGGCTTGGCGGGTTAATCCGTACATCAGGAAAATCATCCGCAAGGTCATCATGAGTCGCCGCTGGTTCTGCACCAAATTCTGGGACAGGGCCGCTCATACCAAATACTTCAGCTGCCGTAGGAGCAGAAGATGAGCCGCCAGTTTTCCTTTTCTTTGCTTGTGCTCTAAGATGTAAAAGCAACAAAGTTAAGACAAGCGTCGTTATTGGGAAGAAGGTTGAAGGATAGTAAAGGAACTTACCCCTGAACACGAATCATTGGAGGGGGAGAGTCGAAATTACTGAGTCGCCGGATGAAGGAGGAGAAACCTGATGGACAAGAGTTCAAGGAGTGAACAAACGGCGAGCAACATTTTTCACAAGGAGGGAAAGGTGCTAGCAGGAGTATACCTCACTTTGCCATTTTCGAGGAGTTGTCTTTTCGGGTAACCCAGAAACTAAGTCGTCGCAATGGCTTCGAGTATGACGTTTGTGGGTATACCTCGCCTTCTTCAAAAGTAAATCGGGGTCTACATGAGCATTTGGGTGAGACATGGGAACTTTTGCATAGATCCTCCTGGCCGACTTGGGAGAAGAAGAAGTTGAGTCGGAAGAAATAGAAGTTACCTCGACGGCGTCATCTTGGATCTCATAGTCATCATCCTACGAACAAAGGTAACTGGGCATAAGCATAAGTCAGAACATAGTGATAACAAACAAAAGGGTAATTTTTTACGTCTGATTGTTCTTCGCCGGCTCGAGACTCGCCAACGACAGATGAATCCTTGGCGGCAGCTTTGCCCTTGCTCTTCTTTTTCTTCTTAGGAGGCGGCTTGGTTGTTTTCTGGATAGTCACCTTGGGCCTTCGAGACCAAAATGCTGATCCTTTCTGATTGATATAATGACAGTTCAAACCTGGAATACCGGTGAATATATTGAAAGAATAAAACGAGGCGACTTAGGTTCTTACCGCGGGTTCCGGATTGGAGAGGCAGAAAGGCTTGAGACCAATCTTGGCACAGTTCTTTAAAGGCTCGCTAGTTAACTTCTTGATCATTTCAGGAATGTATTCTTCAGTAAGTCTTCTATGGAAGAAACATTGGGAGTTGTTCAAGCTAGCATCATACTCACACATCAGGCCATCCCGGCGACTCAAAGGCAGAATCCTCCACTATACCCAACAACGGATTAGGTCAATCCCAGTAAGCCCATTGTTGGTCAAAGACCTTAGCTAGGAGAAAGTAGGGATAAAGGTTGACTCTTCTTCTTCAGTTAGTTTTTCTGGCAGCTTAAAATCCATGGGCAAGTGTTCTGCTCTGAAACTCGGAAGTGGGTTCTCGTCGGGAGGAGATGCGTCACGGCAATAGAACCAAGTCTCCGCCCAGCCTTTGTGATGGTTGGGCAGAACGACAGGTGGGAACCCGCATTCGCGACGTCGTTCGATGTTAATCCCCCCCGCCAAGTTCCAAGCAAGGCCCGTTGGTGAATTCGGTCTGGCGGTTCAGATAGAAGAAATTCCTAAATAGTAGCACTGTCGGTTCTATCTGCAGATAAGCCTCACAAAACACCTGGACTTGGCAGAGGTTGGTGATAGAGTTTGGCCCCAAGGCTTGAGGATGAAGATTGAGGAAGTGCAAAACGTCTCTGAAAAACTTTGACCCGGGAGGCTTGAAGCCTCGTTCAAGGTGATCATCAAAAACGACTACCTCCCCCTCGGCAGCGCGGGGAGTCGCTTCGCCTGGGGCGGTCCACCAGCCAACGATTTCTTTAGGGTCAAGATAACCCGCTAAAACATATTTATCAAGACATGCGTCGTTGATTTTGGTTGGTAACCAATTGCATTTCGAGATATTGCCCATGACTACAAAAGGAAGGAACAAGACGGTTTATTAGAAACCACGTAAGTGGCAACTCGCCAGTTGGGTGATCTACAGTGCAGCTACAGGGATATCAAGACTCGCCAATTCAGTAATCAAAGGTGTATCTATGGGGATATTCTAACTCGCCATGGTGGAAGAAGGTGAGTAGCAATTCTAAAATGGTTTTTCCTTAGGGATATTCCCGAAAGAAGGATAAAACATGTTTCTAAAGACGAGCAATATTTTACAGATCTACGGGTGGATATAATTAAAGAAATAACGCCCGTCGAAATTATGGAAGCTATGAACGCAAGAACGCGACAGGGAGGACATATGGATCCATGAAGTAAACACTAAATGGTCAGGTGATGCGGTGAAACTACCATGATTTATTACTACAAAGAAACTACAATAATAACATTGGACGGATTCAAGATAGAGGAAGAAGTGTTCATCGCATTCCGGGGCTGACCTAGAAGAACATGGGGATTCAAGATCTAACCCTAATGAAGGAAGGATGTTTACCTAAAAAAGGAGGACGATGCCAGGAGATGGTTGCGGAGGATCCTCGATGGAGACCGCACCTTTGACTGGCCTAGGGATGCCCGGACTGCGGTGGCCAACGACGGAGCTTCGGGAACGGTGAGGAGGCCAAAGCGCGGGCGTGAGGAAGACGAAGCAGTCGAGGAGATGAAGTGGGGGTAGGTGACGACTCCCCCACTCCCCCTGTGGTTATTTAAAGGCCTAGGGCAAAAATGTAACGGCAGGCGCGGGAATCAAGGCGACAAGTTGAAAACCAGCAATGATGGTGCCTAGATTTTTGGGATAACATGATGAAGACGACAAAGATCTGTTGGGAGTGATGTCATCGGATCCCGGGAATGGAGGAAAAGGTGATGTCATCAATAAATGACTTGGCGACTCAGAAAAAGTTTGAAGGATGGTAGCTCGTCACTTATGGAAAGGATGATAATGGTACGAGTCGCCCAGGGTGAGTGTGGAAGTCTATTGGTGTGAATAAATTCAAGTCAATCTGAGGACTAATGTTGGAGATATTACCTGCGGTATGACCCTCCCTAATGGGTCAGGTCAGGAAAGTGGCGACTCATACATATATGACCAACATAAGCCTTGGTTTCGGCCTCGGGCATATTGCGATGTTTTGTAAGAAGGCCGCCACAGCCCATGAGCGAGATGGCGGTTCAAGCAGGACAAAGAAGATGAGCCGCCAAGGAGTTTTCCTTGGCTTGAGGTACACGGTGACTTAGAGATAAGGAAGGTCACAATTTGTAATGTGGCTCGGACTCTGTAACCCTGGGGCCTCGACCTGTATATAAAGGCGAGTTCCTGGGGAAAATAGATTAAGTTAGACATCATCGAGAGCTAGGTCAGGCGAGTTACGCCCTCCTTGTAATCGAATCCATCATCAATATACACAAAGCAGGACATAGGCTTTTACCTCCACACGAGGGGCCAAACCTGGGTAATTCTGAGTCTCGCTTCCGCTCACCCCCTTTGAGTCGCCACCAAGGTGCGATGGCTCCTTCACTAAGTCCTTTCACGAGGACATCTGCCGTGACAAAACCATGACAGTGACGTTTTGGTATAGTTGAGTTATGTACGTTGGTGACCGAAAGTTGTTCAAAGTCCCGGATGAGATCCCAACATCACGAGGAGCTCCGGAATGGTCCGGAGGTAAAGATTTATATATGGGAAGCCATATTCAGGGTTCCAGAAAATGTTCATGATTTTTTCGGTATTGTACCGGGAAGGTTCTAGAAGGTTCCGGAGTGGGGCCCACCAGCATGGGGACCCACATGGACGTTGGTAGTGGGGAAAGAGCCCACATCCTTGGTCTAGACGCATCAAGATCCCCCCTTAGAAGGAATAGGATCATACCCGAAAGGATAAGATCGAGATCCCTAAAAAAGGGGGATAGTGATCGGTGGGGAAGGTAATGAGGGATTTCCTTCCTCCCCCTTGACCAACGACCCTAGGGGCTTGGAGGGAAAGCCACCAGCCCCTCCCACGCTTATATAAAGGTGGGAAGGTGCAAGGGGGCTGGGGACTGTACAACAGCGTAGCCGTGTCTCTCTGATAGATCAGTTTTCTCCACTAGATCGGTTTCGATATTGCTTGGCGAAGCCCTGCCGGAACAGCTCCACCACCACCGCCGACATACCGTCATGCTGACAGAGAACTCATCTAACTCTCCGCCCCCTTGCTTGATCAAGAAGGTGGAGATTGTCATCGAGCTATACGCGTGTGAACGCGGAGGTGCCGTCTGTTCGACACTAGATCGGGACGGATCGTGATGGGATCGTGAGATGGATCGTCATGGGATCGCGGGATGGATCATGATTGGATCATGAAGACGTTCGACTATATCAGCTGTGTTATATACGCTTCCGCTTAGCGATCTACAAGGGTATTTAGATGCACTCCCCCCTCTCATAGATGTTGATCTCCATAGATTGATCTTGGTGAAGGTAGGAATTTTTTTTGTTTCCCATGCGACGTTCCCCAATAGTGGCATCAGAGCTAGGTCTATACATAGATGACATCTTGAGTAGAACACAAAGGAGTTTGTTGGTGTTTATATTCATATTGCTTCCCTCCTTAGTATTTTCTTGATTCCGCGGTATTGTTGGATGAAGAGGCTCGGACCAACTTTACTCGTCCACGTACGAGAGACCGGTTCCATCGACTCACATGCAACCTGTTGCATAAAGATGGCTGGCGGGTGTCTATCTCTCCAACTTTGGTTTAATTGGATTCCATAGAGGCGGTCCTTGTAGAAGGTTGAATAGCAACTTGCAAATCAACGTTGTGGTTTTTGCGTAGGTAAGAAGCGTTCTTACTAGATACCCATAGCAGCCACATAAAACATGCAACAACAAATTAGTGGACTTCTAACTTGTTTTTGCAAGGTATGTTGTGATATGGTATGGCCAAAGACATGATGATATATATTTGATGTATGAGATGATCATGTTGTAATATTTAATATCGACTTGCATGTCAATGCTACGGCAACCGACATGAGCCATAGGGTTGTCTTTAATTATTGTCTGTCCTTCGTGTCACTCATTAAGAGTTATGTAATGCTTTACTTTATCGCTAAATGGTAGCAATAGTTGTACAAGAATAGTTGATGTGACAACCTTGATGGCAACACAATGATGGAAATCATGGTGTGGCGCCGGTGATGATGGAGATCATGTCGATGCTTTGAAGATGGAGATCAAAAGCACAAGTTCATGACCATATCATGTCACTTATGATTTGCATGTGATGTTAATCCTTTTTATGCACCTTGTTTTGCTTAGGACAACGGTAGCATTATAAGGTGATCCCTCACTAAATTTTAAGATAAAATTGTGTTCTCCCCAAGTGTGCATCGTTGCCAAACTTCTTCGTTTCTAAATACCACATAATGATCAGGTGTGATAGACTCTACGCTCACATACAACGGGTGCAAGACAATTTTGCACATGTCGAACACTTGGGTTAAATTTGACGAGCCTAGCGTGTACAGACATGGCCTCGGAACACAAGATACGGAAAGGTCAAACATGAGTCATATAGTTGATATGATCAACATGAATATGTTCACCATTGAAACCACCTCATGTCACGTGATGATCAGACATGGGTTGGTGGATTTGGATCATATATCATTCGAATAACCAGAGGGATGTCAATTTGAGTGGGAGTTTTTAAGTAATATGATTAATTGAACTCATTATCATGAACATAGTCAAAATGGCTTTGCAAATTATGTAGTAGATGATTAGCTTGCGCTGTAGCTCCCCTGTATTTTGGATATGTTTCTAGAGAAAACTAAGTTGAAAGATGATAGTAGCAATTATGCGGACTAGCTCCGTAAACTGAGGATTGTCCTCATTGCTGCACAAAAGGCTTATGTCCTTAATGCACCGCTCGGTTAGCTACCCCAAGCATCGTGTGTAGATGTTCTGAACATCTGACATACACGTTTGGATGACTACATGATAGTTCAGTGCGTCTTGCTTTACGTCTTAAAATTGAGGCTCCAAGATGTTTTGAAGTTAGGATTTCAGGATCGTGCCCGTGTTGAGAGGTGTGAGACCTCCGACAAGATTCTTTCCCAACAAAGTAAAGGAGAAAAGGTCAATCGTTGAGCGTGTTGTCAGACGGTGTGGGTGCTACAATTACTTGAATTGAGTGGGAGTTGATCTTCCAGATAAGATAGTGACTCACATAGTTCTCCAAAGTCACTTCCACTAAGCTACTGAGCTTTGTGATGAACTATAGCATACCAGGGATGAAGAAGATAATCCTTGAGCTATCTGCGATGTTTGACACCGCGAAGGTAGAAATCAAGAAGGAGCATCAAGTGTTGATGGTTAGTACTCAAGAAGGGCAAGGGAAAGAAGGGAAACTTCAAGAATGACAAGTCAGTTGTCGCTCCAGTGAAGAAACCCAAGAACCCAAACCCGAGACTATGTGCTTCTATGATGAGGGGAATGGTCACTCAGGCAGGACTGCCCTGGATACTTGGTAGATAAGAAGGCTGGCAACAGAAGTATATTAGATATATGTGTCATTGATGTGTATATTACTAGTACTCCTAGTAGAACCTAGGTATTACATACCGCTTCAGTTCCTAAATGTTAGTAACTCGAAATAAAAGCTACGGAATAGACGAAGAGTAGCTAAAGGCGAGGTGACGATGTGTGTTGGAAGTGTTTCCAAGGTTGATGTGATCACCATCACACGCTCCCTCTACCTTAGGGGTTAGTGTTAGACCTGAATGTTGTTTGGTGTTTGCATTGAGCACGAACATGATTGGTTCGTGTTTATTGCGATACGGTTATTCATTTAAGGATGATATAGTTACTTTGTTTACTTGAATAATACCTTCAATGGTCATGCACCTAATATGAAGGTTTTATTCAATCTCGATCGTGGTGATACACATGTTCATAATGTTGATGCCAAAAGATACAAAGTAATAACGATGGTACCACTTACTTGTGGCGCTGCCGCTTAAGTCATATTGGTATAAAACGCATGAAGAAAGCTCCATGGTGATGGATCTTTGGAATCACTCGTTTTTGAATCGTTTGAGACATGCAAACCATGCCTATTGGTGTAAACGCATGAAGAAACTCCATAAAGATGGATCTTTTGGACTAAGTTGATTTTGAATCACTTGAGACATGTAAATCATGCCACATGGGAAAGATGACTGAAGGCCTCGTTTTCCAGTGAGATGCAACGAGCAAGTGACTTATTGGAAATAGTACATTTTGATGTATGCAGTCTAATGAGTGCTAAAGCACATAGTGGATATCATTATGTTCTTACTTCACTGGTGATTTGAGTACATACAGATGTATTTACTTGTTGAATCACGAGTCTGAAGTGTTGAAAAGTTCAAGCAATTTCAGGGTAAAGTTGAAGATCATCATGACAAGATGATGAAATGTCTATGATATGATCGTAGAAATGAATATCTGAGTAGCGAGTTTGGTATATGTAAGTGCATCTAGTGCCCCTTAGTGATTTTGGTGGTTTGAAGACTTATAGGTTAAGTATCTAATGTGTTTATGAGTGTACACGGAATCTATAAGTCACTGAGGAGTTTGAGATATTTGATGAATATCGACCCCTAAAAATATATATCTTCGGTTGAAGAATTGGTCTGAAGCTGAAGAATTGAATCGCGAAGAATCTGCGATGAAATCGATATTCCTCATGAAGATACTGAAATTGAGGAATTCGGTGTGTCCTGAAGAAAATCATCTTGAAGACTTTGAAGCATGAAGATTTACTCTTTCTGTTTTATTTTCTTCGCATTTGAGTAATAGGAACACCGTACTGTTAAAGGGGATCGAAGTTACACTTTGGAATGAATTTCCTCATGATGCTCAACCCAAGCCTAATCCTACCAAAAGCCTCAAGTGAGGAATACGAGTGACATGAGGACTCTCACAGTTGAGGTTCCGACCGTTTCGATAGCCATGCCAAGTCATTGGTCTTATCCACACCAACGGTCATATTATTTAAGGGCATTAGTGTCAAATCATGTCGGGATGCTCCCAGGCTATAAATAGCCGCCCCCACAACCATTAGCTGGTTGGCTGCTCCGTTTGAAACTGACACTTGTCATAAGAGCAACCCAAATTCCTCAGAGTCTTCGAGAGTAATTCATCAGTGAGGAAATACCCCATACACCGAAACCACAAACCAAACCTAGTGATTGAGCATCACTGAAGAAGTTGTTCCTGTGTTGGACTGAAGCCTTTTACCTTTGAGGACTGTGCATCCTCCAGACGGTTAGGTGTCATGGTCTAGAGCTTTCCAGCAGTCAATTGTGGTCGCCGGGTGACCAAGTTTGTGAGGGTTTGGAAGTCTACCCTGAAGACTTACCAGGAGTGTTGGGCGAGGACTGTGTGTTCTTAGCCCAAGGAGAACACGGCAGGGACTGTGTGTTCCGGGACTGTGTGTCCTTTGGTTTCAATACTAAGCCGCTCCAAACCATATCTACGACTGTCACAGCAGTTGGAACTGGGTCATCAACTACTGTCTTCACTGAGAAACGGCTTCTAATTCCTCAACTCCTTACTTTCCTCAGATTATGTGTTGATGACTTTCACTGCTACTGTTTGAAGAATTTGCTGAAGACTTTCTCTGAATTTCCTCAACCCCAAATTCTTCACGCCAGTTAATCCTCATCTGTATTTTGCGTGCCTGCTCACTATGCAATCTGTTTTCACATTCCTCACTCTGAAAAACTGTTGTTGTGAAACTTTGCACTTCTGATCCTTTACTGTTTCCGCTATAAGTTAGTCATCAGTGAGGAATTTCCTCAAAAGGAATTTCCTCAGTGATGAAATTCTAAAAATCTCCTATTCACCCCCCTCTAGTCGATATAACGCACTTTCAATTGGTATCAGAGCAAGGTACTCCCTTGTTCTGTGTGATTTTGGTTTAACCACCTAGAGTTTTAGTTATGTCGTGTGCAGGCATGTTTAAGGTGACTGCAGCATGTCCTACCTTCGAAGGAAATAACTTCCCCTTCTGGAATAACAAGATGCAAATGCATCTACAAGCTATTGATAATGATCTCTGATATATTGTGGAACATGGTGTTCCCATCATCTCTACTAGTGTCTCTGCTGCTGATGTGAAGAAATTCAAGCAACTCGATTTTCAAGCGAAGAATATCATCTGTGGCCATCTGAGCCCACACCAGTTTGGAAGAGTGAGTGCTTTGGGCTCTGCACACTGATCTGGGAGAGACTGTGCAAAGTAAATGAAGGAGTATCAACCTAGCGTGACTCTCGTGTTGATATTCTTCGCAATCTGTTCAATCGCTTCAAGAGGCATGACAATGAAAGCTGCCAAGACACTTTTGATCACCTCACTCACATATCAAATGAACTGCAAGCACTGGGAGCTCGAGACATTACTGATCACGAAGTTGTGAAGAAACTGCTGAGATCTTTGGATTCTTCATTTGATACTTTAGTTCTGATGATTTAAGAAAGACCAGACTACAAGATGCTTGATCCAGCTGATATACTCGAAAGGCTAAATACTCATGAATTCCAGCTAGAAGAAAAGAAAGATCTATATGGACCAAGCTATTCTAGACCACGTGCACTGAAGGCTAGAGAAATTTCCTCATCTGAAGAAGAAGATTCGGATGCCAGCATTGGTGACCCTGAAGAATTTGGACAGGAGCTTGCAATGCTCGTCAGGAAATTCCAGAGGTTTACACGACGCGACCAGTTCGGTAAATGTTCAAGAAGAGACATGAGGAAATCAGAATCTTCATCTGAAGACTACAAGAAAAGAACCTTCCACAAGTGCAAGAAATCAGGTCATTACATTGCTGATTGTCCCCGTTGGGGAAAGGAATCAAAGAAGAAGAAATACAAAGATGACAGTTCTGATGACTCGAAGAAGAAGAAGAAATCTTCAAAATCCTCATCTTCAAAGCCCTCATCGCACAAGAAGACTAGTTTCAGAAAGGCTCGGGCACTTATTGGCAAGGAAATGGACTCCGAGGCACAATTAGAGGAATGTGATGAAGAAGAGGGTTCTGATGAAGACTCAGAATCCGGACAGGCTAGTCTTGCACTGGCAACCACTTTCGTCAGCAAGTCAATCTTCAATCTTGAAGAAAATGATTGCACCATCCACACTGATGACTATGATGATGACTTCGCTCCAACCTATTGCTTCATGGAAAAAGGTTCAAAGGTACCAAATAATGCCTCCTCCTCTGATTCAAGTGACTGTGAACCTGATGATTATAAAAAAACCCAGTTACAGTAAACTTGCTATCATTGCCACTAAACAACAAACTGCTCTGGAAGAGCTTCAGAAACTGCTAGATAAAAGTGATGATCTGTTGAATGATGAAATGAAACTTACCCAAATCCTCAATGAAGATGTGAAAAGTCTTCAGTATAGATTTGATACTCTTCAAGATCGTTATGATACACTCCTCGCTGATCATGAGAAGCTTTCCTATGAATTTCTTCAAAGGAAGCTTGATCTAGAGAAGCTGAGGATGTCTCATGATGATCTTCGTATGTAAAATGATTCATTACTAGCTCAACAGATCAGCGCTGGTCAAGTTGAATTCATTCCTCCATGTCTTAAATGCATTCAACGCGAAACTGCTAATTCCTCACCAGAATCATCAAATGCTTCTATTGCTACAAATTCTTCAACTGCACCTGTTGTGTCTATTTACTCACTTGAGGAAAACACAAATGTTACTGATGAAAATGCAGGGTTGAAGGAATTGTATGTGAGAGGCATATACAAAAGCCTCAAAGGACAACAAACCCTTTGTGATGTGCTCAAAAAGCAGATCTTGAATAGGAACCCGAGGAAAGAAGGAATTGCCTTTGAGAGGAAATTAAATGCTGATGGATCTTATTGGAAACCTGAGCAGTATCCCAAAACCTCATGGGTTGCTGCCACTGGGCCTCCTTTTGATCCATCTAATCTAACTGGCTTTTCATGTGAATTATCCTATTCCTCAGATGAGTCATTTGACTCCAACTATAAACTGTTCAAAAATCAATCTGGTGAAGTATTTGCTCGATATGTTGGAACTAACTGCAGGAATGGCCCTCCCTTGAGGAAAATCTGGGTTCCCAAAAGCTGTCTTGAAAATCTTCAGGTGAATGTCCTCATGACACCACCACTGAAGAATCTGAACCCCAGATCAAATTCCTCAGGAGGACCAAAGTCTTCAAGAGGATCAAAATCCTCAACTGGTCAAAATTATGCTCGTACCCGTGCTAATGCGTCTAACATGCAGGGAAACTACAAGGAATATGAATATGAGCGTTACTCTTCAAATCATTATGTTCATAAATCCTCAAACTAGTTCTCTGCATATTCATATAAGTAATTTAACCCCCCTACTGTTAAGAGAAGTGCATTAGCTTCAATGCCACTTTTCTCATATGGTGCTCGCAGGATGATGAATGCTTTGCCACCCCTTCAGATGTGGGTGGTGAAGAAATCAAACTAATCACTTCTGCAGGTCAGGTCTCCAGATGAAAATCATCATCTGAAGAATTTGCTGGAGACTTGAGGAAATGCTTGATAGGACGCAAGCTAATGTTGATGAAATAGAAATATTTCACACGTCCTTATAATTCTGTTGTGATGAAATTCTTATCTGATGAAATTGATATCATATTCTTGAAACCTGAAGCATATGAGATGGTAAGCTGTACTAATTCTTTTGTAGGATGACAAACCCAAGAATACTGAGTGAGTTCTTGATAGTGGCTGCACACATCACATGACTGGTGATAAAAGCTTGCTGATGAATATGCCACTAACTCCATCACCTCTGAAGCAAATCACATATGCTGAGAAAGGTAAAAGCAAGGTATTGGGACTTGGGAAAGTGGCTATTTCCAAGGATAAGCATATGGACAAAGTAATGCTTGTTGAATCCCTTGGTTTTAACCTCATGTCAGTCTCGATGCTTTGTGATCTTGATATGATTGTTATCTTTGGTAGATATAGATGTGTAGTCATCATGGAATCTGACAGATCCTAAGTCTTCGAAGGTGTAAGAAGAGGGGATTTGTACATTATTAATTTCTCTACAGGTCCTCAACCAACCACTTGCTTACTAGCAAAAACCTCAAAAGGATGGTTGTGGCACCGAAGACTAGGTCATGCAGGCATGAGGAATTTGCACACGCTCCCGAAGAAGAAGCATGTCATCGGCATCGAATCAGTCAAATTCCTCAAGGATCATCTGTGCGGTGCTTGTGAATCTGGGAAAATGACCAGATCCAAGCATCCCTCGAAGACTATCATGACCACTACACGTCCATTTGAACTTCTTCATATGGATCTATTTGGACCTAATCACTATGCCACACTAACCAATGCAGCATCTTTATATGGTTTCGTCATAGTTGATGATTATTCCAGATATACATGGGTCCATATCATAGTGTATAAAACTGAAGTGCAGGAAATCTTCAAACAATTTTCTTCAAGGGCCTCGACGAACTTTGGCATCAAGATCAAACATATCAGGAGTGATAATGGAACCGAGTTCAAAAACACTGGTCTTGATGATTATCTTGATGAACTTGGTATTACTCACGAATTATCTGCTCCTTATACTCCTCAGCAGAATGGTGTCATCGAAAGGAAGAACAGGACTCTGGTTGAAATGGCAAGAACTGTGCTTGAAGAATATCGGACTCCTCGCTGCTTTTGGCCTGAAGCAATCAACACTGCATGCCATATCATCAACAGGGTATATCTTCACAAATTCCTCAAGAAAACCTCATATGAACTCCTCACTGACAAGAAACCCAATGTAAGTTATTTCAAAGTCTTCGGTGCAAAATGTTGGATTAGAGATCCTCACCATAGCTCAAAATTTGCATCTAAGGCACATGAAGGTTTTATGCTCGGTTATGGAAAAGACTCGCACACCTACAGAGTCTTCAACAACTACACAACAAAGTTGTTGAGACTGTAGATGTGCGGTTCGATGAAACTAATGGCTCGCAAAGAGAGCAATTGCCTTCTGATCCAGATAAGCTGTCTCCTGAGGAAGCAATAAAGCTCAAACCTACTGAATACATTGTCCCCACTGAGAAAATTGGTGAAGAAACAATCCCCATCACTGGTGAAAATCAAGAAGATGCTCCTGAGGAAATAGCACCAGAACGACTTCCTCAGCCCAGACGAAATCCTCAACCAGCTCATCCGAGGATTGCAAATGAAGTAGAACTTGACAAAATCCTCAACGACATCAAGGCGCCAGGTCCTCTCACTCGCTCAAAAGCTTCACACTTAGTTAACTTTTGTGGGCATTTTTCCTTTGTATCCATCATAGAACCCTCAAAAGTTGCTGAGGCTTTTCTAGAACCGGAGTGGATCCAAGCTATTCAAGACGAACTTCTTCAATTCAAGCTAAATGACGTATGGGAGCTCGTCAAACGACCAGATCCTAGCAAGCACAACATCATCGGCACCAAGTGGATTTTCCGAACCAAGCAAGATGAGGATGGTCAAGTGGTGAGGAACAAAGCACGACTTGTAGCCCAAGGCTACACCCAGGTTGAAGGAATAGATTTCGATGAAACTTTTGCACCTGTTGCTAGACTTGAAGCTATCGAATACTACTTGCTTATGCTAATCATCATAACATCATCTTATACCAAATGGATGTGAAAAGTGCATTCCTCAATGGTAATCTTGAGGAAGAAGTATATGTTGCTCAGCCCCCAGGTTTTGAGGATCCAAAGAATCCAGACAAAGTCTTTAGACTCAAAAAGGCTCTTTATGGTCTCAAGCAAGCCCCTCGGGCATGGTATGATACACTGAAGGAATTCCTCATGAAGAAAGGCTTCAAACCTGGTTCACTCGATCCAACTCTTTTCACTAAATCCTATGATAATGAGCTATTTGTGTGTCAAATATATGTTGATGATATCATATTTGGCTGTACTGACAAACGATATAGTGATGAATTTGCTTACATGATGAGTGTAGAATATCAGATGTCTATGATAGGGGAGCTGAAATTCTTCTTAGGTCTTCAAATTCGTCAACAACGCAATGGAATCTTCATATCACAGGAGAAATACCTAAAGGATGTTCTGAGGAAATTCGACATGCATGAATGCAAGGGTGCCAAGACTCCAATGCCTACCAATGGCCACCTCGGTAGTGATGAAAATGGTAAAGATTTCGATCAGCAGGTATATCGCTGTATGATTGGCTCTTTATTGTATCTATGTGCATCTAGGCCAGATATAATGCTTAGTGTTTGCATGTGTGCATGTTTTCAAGCAAAACCGAAGGAATCACACCATAAGGCTGTGAAGCATATTCTTCGATACTTAGCTGACACACCAACACTAGGATTATGGTATCCCAAGGGCTCAAATCTTCATCTGGTAGGGTATTCTGATTCTGACTATGCTGGTGACCGTGTGGATCGCAAGTCAACTTCTGGCACATGCCATTTCCTCGGAAGATCACTAGTTTGCTGGTCCTCAAAGAAGCAGAACGGCGTATCACTCTCCACTGCCGAAGCTGAGTACATTGCTGCTGGTTCATGCTGTGCTCAATTGCTATGGATGAAGAAAACCCTCAAGGACTACGGCATCAACATGAAGAATGTGCCTCTCTACTGCGACAATGAGAGTGCAATCAATATTGCATATAACCCAGTACAACACTCGAAGACCAAGAACATCCAGATTCGTCATCATTTTCTTCGGGACCATGTCCTCAAGGGCAATATCCTCATCGACCATGTGAAGACTGATGATCAACTGGCAGATATCTTCACTAAGCCCTTGGACGACAAAAGTTTTTGCAAGTTGCGGTGTGAGCTAAATATCTTAGAATCCTCAAATGTTTTGTAAAAAACATGCACACATCCAAACACTTATGCAAAATTGATGACTTAGATGTGCAACACATGATGAATCGATTTTCTTCAACTGATGAAGAATATCACTCTGAATGTGAAGAAATCAACGAAGAAATTGATTCTCAGGGCCCTACGACAATTGTACGCGGCGTCTGTAATCAACATTCTTATATGGTGGGTCATGCCACCGCCCAATGTGAAATTCCTCAAGTTGGTTTTCTTCAAATGTTCCATTTCCTCAAAATATGTTTTTCTTCAAAACAATTGTTCTTCATTGTAACGATTTATCACAAAATCCTCAAGTTACTCAAATCTTCAAAAACACTTGATGACTTTCGTTTGACTAGATAGACTGTGATTTCAAGTCCTCAACAACATTCACTTATAGCTATTTCTTCAAGATTGATATTTCATCTAAGTGAATGTGATTGGACCCTACTTTCCCTCTATGCTATTCTCATCCAGTCTATTTGATTCTTCATATGCGTTCTACTTGAAACTTTGTTCAAAATCCTCACTGCGTCCTTGTCAGCTGATGATTTTGTAACGAAAATCCTCAGATCTTCAAAAATTGTTTCTTTAATGCACAGTAACTGAACCCCACTTCCCACGTTCGGATAACCACGATCTCCACTATCTCCACTGCCTTGTTCGGGAACTACACGTGTCCTGCGGAGACGTAGAGGCAGGGGCTGTTTGGTCCGAAATCTTCGCGCCAACAGTAACTGTCTGGCTATAAATATGTCCTTATCCCTCTCGGCGAACTCTTCTTCGCCCCATCGCTCTCCTACTACAGCAAAAAGCACCGAACCCTAGTGTCACCGCTGGAAGTCTCGTCGCTGGTGAGGAAGAGCTTCACTGCCTCGACTTCTCCATCGCCGGAACCATGCCGGAGTTGGACCATCTTCGTCCGCCGCCACTGTAGACGTCCTGTGTCGCCGGGTTAGGGCGCACTGGACACGCGACCGAAGAGCTTCTCTACATACCTTTTCTGTGTTCTTCGTGCGCACCTTCCAGGGTAAATAAAATCCCATTTTTACTGCAAGTTAGGTCTACTATTTTACATCTCCTACGTGAAATATGTTTTTCTTCAAGAGTCGATATGAACTTGATTCCTCAAACACTACCTATCACCACACCATTGATGAACTTCACTAAGCATCTAAGATTTTCACGAGATTCCTCAATTGTGCGAATTTTCGGATCTGTACAACTCTGGAACCCAAGAACAGTATTCTTAGGCAAATTCCTCAACCACTGGTTAAATTCCTCAACTGTCAAACTTTTTCATTTTCTTCAAATCTGAGAACGCATATGACCTCTCCAAATTCCTCGCAACTATACTCTGTTCACAGGTACACACATGTCAGCTGATGAATCTCTCGGTTCTCATCACATTAACTCATTTGCAGCGTTTCTTGAAGAAAATCTTCAAGTCTCATCAGAATCCTCAAGAGTTCAATCTCATCAGCAAAATCCTCAGCTGAAGAAAATGGAGGATGACAGAAAACAGAAGGGAGGAAAGAAACTTGAACAGAAAACAACTTTGGATATCCGTGAGGATATTTACTTGGACTATTGTACACCTGATGAAAATGAAACAATGGCCAAGAGAAAGATTCGGCTGCAGAAGATAGAACGCCGATGGGCGAAGGAATGGAAGGAATACAGGTTTGTAACTACCAAGTATGCGAAGAAATTCGCCCTGAAGTCTCCTGGAAAACGGGCTCCACTTGAAGCTCATCAAGTAGCACATCCCTCAAGCCTCAAGACCCTTGATGACTATCCAGATGAGAAGGAAAAGCATCTAGCTAAGCTCAAGAACAGGAAGATGCTGCAGTGAGGAAATTCAATGAATCCTGAGCTGCTGCCTCAGCTACAGCTAGTTCCTCTGCCGCTGAGACCTTTGGTTCAACAATTCCTCAACCACAGTCTGTGCCGTCAAAGCCAAGGGCTTCAAAGCCTCAAGAGAAGCCTGCTCAGGCATCAGTTACAAAACCCTCAGCGCCAAAACCCTCAGCTCCAAAATCCTCAGCACCACCACCAAAGCCTCAAGAGACACCAGTACAGAAGCCGGTCCTGAAGCCAATGACCGCCACCTCCAGCTCCTCACTCCCGGCTGCAACCAGCTCGGAGACAAAGTCTTCACCACCTCCGGTGAAGACTCAGGTGTCTGCCAAAAGAGCAACTCTGCCAAGACCCAGCAAAATCATCACAATCCCGTCTGCATCAGAGGGCAGTGATGAATATGATGATCAAACCCTGCAAGCGATAATCAGAAACAAGCAGGAAAGGGTAGCTCAAGCATCAGGCAGCGCCATTCCTCTGGCCATGGACCCCAAGGTCCTCTTAGACTACATAAACATCTGGTATGAGGACCCAAACACTCCGCTTGATGATTTGAAACTTCCCCTGGCATCAGTCACATGGTGGCCACTTTCATCAATGAAGCCAAGTGGACAGAACAACAAGCCAAGCAAGCCAAGGTTGCGAAGCTTAAAAAGGAGAAATTCCTCAAGCAGAATCTCCTCAGCTTGACGCCTGATGCACTGGTGTCAACACAAGCCAAGTTGAAGAATTTGGCTGATAAGTACTCCATGCTGTCAGATCGTCAGAATCTCAAGAGCAATTTCATCAAGCTGGGCACTAAAGCTGTTGATGACTACAACAAGAAGGCTGCACCTCCAGCACCAACTCCCTAGACCTTGATTGAAGAGCCAGCTGATGAAACTCCTTAAGCTGAGGAAATACACTAAGACAGCCGTGTGGATGTACCGGCCATTGAAGATGTCACCGTGGAAGCTCCAGCTGATGAACCTGCTGCAGATGATGAGACTGCCCCTGTCCGAGCTGCTTCATCAAAGCAAGCTGATGACTCTGCTCCAGCTCGTTCCTCAAAGCCAGCCGAAGAATCTGTCGAGAGAACCCCTTCACCAAAAGCTTCAAAGGTGAAGAAGATGACTCCGTCTGCATCAGACGTGAAGAAAACCAGGGCTGCTGAGAAGGAAGCGAAAAAGAGAAAGGCCTCCTCAGCAGAAGAAGAAACAGAGGCCAAGTGCCTGAAATCGCTTGAAGACACTGCTCCACTGAACCCTGTGCCCCTAAATATCGCTCCATCTTATGAAATGGTCATCCTTGATGATCAAGTGAAAGGGACAGATGAGGAAATGAAGGATGCCGCCTATGAGGAACACACTGACGAAGAAATTCGTATTGACGATAGTCCTCATCCCTTCATTCCTCAGAAAGACACTGCTCAAGGATCAGCTGCACCGGCTGATGAAATTGCGTCTGTCACCAAGCCAGCTGAGGAAGAACAAACTGAAATTCCTCAAGCTGATGAAATTCAAAGCTCTGAGAAAAATCCTCAAGATGAGGAACAGGCTGACCCAACTCCTCCACCTGAGCAAGATGAACCTATTCCTCAACCTGATGCACAACCAGAGCAAGCACCTCATCCAGACGCCCAGCCAGAGCCATCTCCTCAGCCTGAAGCCCCAGCTGATGAAATTCCTCACCCTAAGGACAATGCTGAGTAAAATACACCTGATCAAGACAATGCCTTCGTCGTGCTCAACCCTGAGACTGCAATTGTTGTCTCCCCTCCTGTTCCTCAGAAAAATCTTCAGCCAGTTCAACGTCAGCCATTCTTCAAGCGACCACAGTTTCAAAAGGAGAATTTCTTTGAAGAACGCATATCTTCATTGGAGAGAATCCCTATGACAAGCCTCAAATGAGGCATCTGAAGTTTTGGACGAGGACACAGCTGAATTACTATGCCTCTTTGCTGTGTGGCAGAAACAAGATATTCCAGCACATGCATAGTCCTCACGTTGAACTTGAAGCAATACCGTGCCTCGAGCCAGTCCTCAATGTACTTCATGACGCTAGTTTGCTGCCAATGTGCTCCGACATCTCTGACTGGAACAGTGAGCTCATTCTTCAGTTCTATGCCACTCTTCACATCTCTGGCAACCCTAAAGACATTAAGACTTGGGTGTTTGACTGGATGACACAAAACACTCACTACAAGGCTCCTTCCACTGAGCTCCTCCGTGAACTGCGTGTACCAATTCCCTCAGAGGAGGCTGTGAAGTTTTATGGTGAGCGTGAGCTGCCCAACGGGATGATGGAAGTCCTCATGAAGCCCTTGGCTGAAGGAAAATCACTGAGAAAAACATTCCTCATCCACGAGCTCAAATATACACCAAGGTCTGTCTACAGAATCCTCTGCAGTGTGCTCGCGCCGATCAAAGGCCATGATGATGAAGAAGATGTCACAGGCCTCATGAAGAATATCCTCTTCAACATCATCCATGGACAAGGATAGGCATCAACTTCCACGCTGATTGCCAAAACCATGTTGGTTATATGCCTCCTATCCGGGTCAACAAGAAGACTTTCGAGCCCATTGAAGGAAAAGGCAAATCAGTGATTGAAGAAGGCAGTAGGCCCCTTGATGGCCAGTTCAGAGAGCCAGAAGCTTATTCTTCATGGGATGATACTGAGACTCGTCCGGCAAGCCCCGTTCCTCCTCGCGTGATGAATACAAGAGAGCTCCTCCTCAGTCTTCACCAGAAGGTGGATCGCAATCACAAGTGGGTCAAACGCCAGTTTGGCGCCATTGTGAAAACCCTCACTGAAACATAGGAACTCTGTGAAGCTTAACCATCACTATCTGCATGAGGTTTTTGATCACACCTGGGCTACACTTGCACATCTGAAGACTCAGACAGAGCTTGAAGAAATGGACTTTGAGCGAGACTTTGACTGGTCGTGGCCTCCCAAGAATAAGTTCAAGCCCATTCCAGTTCCAGACCTTGAAGACAACTCCTTTTCTTCATTCCGCACTGCTGAAACTGATGAAGAACAGCTCGACACTGCTACCGGTCCAAGGAAGAAGACTACTCCCAAGAAGCATCACGGCTCTTCATCAACCGCCAAGAAGTGAAGTCTTCACGGGCGTTAGTCCTCAGTTTGTCCCTTTTTGTCACTTGATGACAAAGGGGGAGAAACTTGAGAGTTAGTCTTCAAGCAGGATATTTTGGGGCTTATGAACTATATTTAAGTTACAAACTCTTGGCTCTTCTGAAGTTTTTATGTAATGTGTTGTAACTTAAGCCCGATGGTACTCTGACGCTTTTGAACGTTTTTCTTCGCATGCTTATTCCTCAAGTTCTAGTGCACGCATGCTGGAATTCGTCAGATACCATTTGTCATCATGCATCTTCATTTTCTTCATACAATATGTTACATGTATGCATGATTTACAAGACTCAGGGGGAGATCTCCATGATATAAATCATCAATGTGCATTTGCTGTGAAAAGCAAAATCCTCAAGATATGCACATCTTCAGGGGGAGTCTCTCTGAATCTTGATTTCAAATTCCTCAAATGAGTATTTACACTTCATATTTTTGATCCCTGTTGAAGACTTAACCTAATTGTCATCAACCACCAAAAAGGGGGAGATTGTAAGTGCATCTAGTGCCCCTTAGTGATTTTGGTGGTTTGAAGACTTATAGGTTAAGTATCTAATGTGTTTATGAGTGTACACATGATCTATAAGTCACTGAGGAGTTTGAGATATTTGATGAATATCGACCCCTAAAAATATATATCTTCGGTTGAAGAAATTGGTCTGAAGCTGAAGAATTGAATCGCGAAGAATCTGCGATGAAATTGATATTCCTCATGAAGATACTGAAATTGAGGAATTCGGTGTGTCCTGAAGAAAATCATCTTGAAGACTTTGTAGCATGAAGATTTACTCTTTCTGTTTTATTTTCTTCGCATTTGAGTAATAGGAACACCATACTGTTAAAGGGGGTCGAAGTTACACTTTGGAATGAATTTCCTCATGATGCTCAACCCAAGCCTAATCCTACCAAAAGCCTCAAGTGAGGAATACGAGTGACATGAGGACTCTCACAGTTGAGGGTTCCGACCGTATCGATAGCCACGCCAAGTCATTGGTCTTATCCACACCAACGGTCATATTATTTAAGGGCATTAGTGCCAAATCATGTCGGGATGCTCCCAGGTTATAAATAGCCACCCCCCACAACCATTAGCTGGTTGGCTGCCCTGTTTGAAACTGACACTTGTCATAAGAGTAACCCAAATTCCTCAGAGTCTTCGAGAGTAATTCATCAGTGAGGAAATACCCCATACACCGAAACCAAAAACCAAACCTAGTGATTGAGCATCACTGAAGAAGTTGTTCCTGTGTGGGACTGAAGCCTTTTACCTTTGAGGACTGTGCATCCTCCAGACGGTTAGGCGTCATGGTCTAGAGCTTTCCAGCAGTCAATTGTGGATCGCCGGGTGACCAAGTTTCTGAGGGTTTGGAAGTCTGCCCTGAAGACTTACCATGATTGTTGGGCGAGGACTGTGTGTTCTTAGCCCAAGGAGAACACGGTAGGGATGTGTGTCCCGGGACTATGTGTCCTTTGTTTTCAATACCAAGCCGCTCCAAACGAGATGTACGACTGTCACAGCAGTTGGAACTGGGTCATCAACTACTGTCTTCACTGAGAAACGGGTTCTAATTCCTCAACTACTTACTTTCCTCAGATTATGTGTAGATGACTTTCACTGCTACTGTTTGAAGAATTTGCTAAAGACTTTCTCTGAATTTCCTCAACCCCAAATTCTTCACGCCAGTTAATCCTCATCTGTATGTTGCGTGCCTGCTGACTGTGCAATCTGTTTTCGCATTCCTCACTCTGAAAAACTAATGTTGTGAAACTTTGCACTTCTGATCCTTTATTGTTTCCGATGTAAGTTAGTCATCAGTGAGGAATTTCCTCAAAAGGAATTTCCTCAGTGATGAAATTCTAAAAATCTCCTATTCACCCCCCTCTAGTCGATATATCGCACTTTCAGTATACAATGTGGAAATTGTTTCGCAACTCATGCCACCTAGAACACCATAGTGTGATGGTGTGTCTGAATGTCATAGCCGCACCCTATTGGATATGGTGAATACTAT
Organism: Hordeum vulgare subsp. vulgare; assembly: GCF_904849725.1. NCBI lineage: Eukaryota > Viridiplantae > Streptophyta > Magnoliopsida > Poales > Poaceae > Hordeum > Hordeum vulgare. The sequence goes on along the minus strand of NC_058521.1, from coordinate 61,432,747 downwards.
GATATCTCTTATCGAATTACCACTTTCGTTTTGGGGTTATGCATTAGAGACAGCCTCATTCGCTTTAAACACAACGCCATTTAATTCCGTTGAAATGACACTGTATGTACTATGGTTTTAAGAAACCTAAGCTGTCGTTTCCTGAAGTTTGGGTTTGTGATGCTTATATCAAAAGGCTTCAACCTGATAAGCTCAAACCCAAAGCGGATAATTGCATCTTCATAGGATACTCAAAGGAATCAGTTGGGTATACCTCTACTACCTCTTGAGCTTCCGTTGGTTTTTCCCTTGAAGAGGAAAGGGTGATACAGCACAGTAGCAGTAAGTATTTCCCTCAGTTTGAGAACCAAGGTATCAATCCACTAAGAGTATCAAGGCAAGTCACCAATGTACCTGCGCAAAAACAAACAAACTTGCACCCAATGCAATAAAGGGGTTGTCAATCCCTTCACGATTAATTGCAAGGTGAGATCTGAAGGTGGAAAGTGCAACAAAGTACAAGTGTAGAGCTGAAAATATGATGTGAAGTAGACATGGGGTCCATAGTGTTCACTAGAGGCTTCTCTCATGATAGCAAGTATTACGGTGGGTGAATGAATTACTATCGAGAAATTGATAGAACCGCGCAAAGTCATGATGATATCTAAGGCAATGATAATACATATAGGCATCACGTCTGAGACAAGTATACCGACACTGTCTGCATCTACTACTATTACTCCACACATCGACCGCTATCCAGCATGCATCTAGTGTATTGAGTTCATAACAAACAGAGTAACGCCTTAAGCAAGATGACATGATGTAGAGGGATAAATTCATGCAATAGATATAAACCCCATATTTTTACCCTTGATGGCAACAACACGATGCATGCCTCGCTACCCCTACTGTCACTAGGTGAGGACACCGCACGGTATGAACCCAAAACCAAGCACTTCTCCCATTGCAAGAATTATAGATAAAGTTGGCCAAACGAAACCGACAACTCGAAGAGAATTACAAGGATACGAAATCATGCATATAATAGATCAGAGGAGACGCAAATAATATTCATAGATAATCTGATCATAAATCCACAATTCATCGAATCTCGACAAACACACCGCGAAAGAAGAGTACATCGGATAGATCTCCATGAAGATCATGGAGAACTTTGTATTGAAGATCCAAGAGAGAGAAGAAGCCATCTAGCTACTAGCTATGGACACGAAGGTCTGTCGTGAACTACTCACGCATCATCGGAGAGGCAATGGTGTTGATGAAGAAGCCCTCCGTGTCCGAATCCCCCTTCGGCAGGGCACCAGAGAGTGCCCCAGATGGGATCTTGCGAAGACATAAGCTTGCGGCAGTGGAAAAGTATTTTCGTGGCTCTCTCTGATAGTTTTGGATTTTTAGGGAATTTATAGGTGGAAGAAGTAGGGCAAAGGAGCCACGGGGGGGGGCCACAAGCCTGGTAGGCTCCCCCCCGAGGCCGCGGCTAGGGGGCTTGTGGCCTCCCCCGGGATCCTTTGCCTTGGTTCTCAATTTCCCTGCGTATCTTCTGTTACGGAAAAAATCATTCCGAAGGTTTTATTCCGTTTGGACTCTGTTTAATATTCTTCTCTAAAAATGGTCAAAAACACGGAAAAACAGGAACTCGCACTTGGCGCTGAGTTAATAGGTTAGTCCCGAAAAAAGATACTCCCTCCGTCCCAAAATAAGTGTCTTAAGCTTAGTACAATTTTGTACTAGCTCTAGTACAAAGTTGAAACAGTTATTTTGGGACAGAGGGAGTATAAAATAGCATAATCATGCATACAAAACATCCAAAGTTGACAAGATAATAAAATGGAACCATCAAAAAATTTAGATACGTTGGAGACGTATCAACCTCCTATCTCAGATCCGAAAGCAAAGTGTTTGTTGATAAAAATAGGTGCTTTCTCTACAAAGATTTTCTCTTGGAAGAATTGAGTGGGAGGGTGGTGGAACTTGATGAGGTTTTTGAACCGTCACTTCAACCAGAGAGTAGAAGGGCGCGGGAAGTTCTTCCTGTGGTGCCTACACCAGTTGAAGTGGAAGCTTATGGTGGTGATCATGAAGCTTCAAATCAAGTTACTACCAAACCCGTAGGTCGACAAGGACACATACTGCTCGAGAGTGGTACATTAATCCTATCTTGAAGGTCATGTTGCTGGACAACAATGAACCTACTATCTATGGAGAAGCGATGTTGGGCCCGGATTACGACAAATGGTTGGAGGCCAGATAGGATCCATTTCTGAAAACGAATTGTGGACTTTGGAAGAACTACTTGATGGTCATAAGGCTATTAAGTACAAATGGATCTTTAAAAGAAAGACATACGATGATGGTAAATATCACCATTTAGAAAGCTCGACTTGTCGCAAACAGGTTTCAGACAAGTTTAATGAGTTGACTATGATGAGACTTTCTCACCCGTAGGGATGCTAAAAGTCTATTGGAATTATGTTACCAGTAGCTGCATTTTTTTATTACGAAATTTGGCAGATGGATGTCAAAACATTGTTTCCTTGACGGATTCCTTGAGGAAAGGTTGTATGTGATACAACCAGAAGGTTTTTTCATTCCTAAGGATGCTAATAAGTATGCAAGCTCCAATGATCCTTCTATGGACTGGAGAAAGCATCTCGGAGTTGGAATTTACGTTTTAATGTGTTGATCAAAGCTTTTGGGTTTATACAAAGTTTATGAGAAACTTGTATTTCCAAGAAAGTGAGTGGGGGCACTATAGAATTTCTGATAAGTATGTGTAATGGACATATTGTTGATCATAAATGATGTAGGATTTTTGGAAAGCATATAGGGTTGTTTGAAAGGAGTTTTTCAAAGGAAAACCTCGATCGAGCTACTTGAACATTGAGCATCAAGATCTATAGACATAGATCAAGACACTTGATAAAACATTCAATGAATTAATATCGAGACAAGATTTTGAAGGAGTTCAAAATAGATCGGTCAAAAAGGGGTTCTTGGCTATGTTATAAGGTGTGAATTTGAGTAAGACTCAAATATCGACCATGGCAGAAGAAAGAGAAAGGACGATGGTCGTCCCCTATGCCTTACTTGTAAGCTCTATAGTATACTATGCTATGTACCGCACCTGATGTGTGCCTAGCCATGAGTCTATCAAGGGGTACAAGAGTGATCCAGGAATGGATCACTAGAGAGCAGTCAAAATTATACTTAGTAAGTTGAGGACTAAGGAAATGTTTCTCGATAATGGAGGTGATAAAAGAGTTCATCGTAAAGGTGTAGCAACCCGACTCAAAACGAGTCAAGCCTCTGTGTATTTGTGCCATCCCTGGATCAGTATGCTGGCACACATAGTACATCAATGTATATATCAAAGTGCAATCACATGTAAATAACATAAAATTGATATATACCTCAAAATCTCAGCGGAAATAGTCAAAGGGAATGGAGTCCCAATAAACACCAACATCAGGTTGAGTGCAGACCGTAACCCTGAATCGTACTCTTACTCATCGTAGAAAATATCTGCAACATAAGATGTTGCAGCCGTGTAGGTCAGCATATTGAATATGCCGGCAAGTCACAAAAGAGAGGGGTAAAATATCATCTATATTATATGCATATATGGTAGGTCGGGCTGTAGTTTAAGATTTTGCGTAAAGCAAATTTTCCTACAACAAGAGAGAGGGTAAAAGAAAAATTTACTACATTGTTGGGTGTTAATGAGAAAGGTTCCACCAACCATTTCTCGTACCCAAGTTATAATATTACCCACATAAATAATAAATGGTGTTGAGAATTCCTGCTAACTTCAGTTCCTTCGGCTCAAGTTGTCCATGATCGTGGACACGTCTAATCGATTAGGTTTGAGTACTTTGCAGAGTGTTGGACACGTTCCCCACAAGATTTGATCGCCTCCGTTGGAGTCCTCGCACTTCAGGGTGTTTGATAACCGGATGATCAAAACATGGTCTTACAATGAGTTCCTCTGAGTCTCTCTCGGTTCCCATCCAATCCCACCGTTCTTCTACATCTCGTAGCACCGCCCGTCCAGAGTCACTATGTTGTCCAACCAAGCCAGAGCCCATAATGACTTGTGGTTGTGTAGGTAAGCCTTGGGTTTTGAAATATCCATCCATCTCTTTGAGCGTGGGTGAAGCTTTCCGCAAGATGTCATGGCGCTTCTCCATGCATCCCGGGTCCTCCGCTGGTTTTTCTCAGGGAGCCCATCAGAACCGTCCTTCGCCTAGAGGGTATATTTCATTCTTAGGACTTGCAAGTCTTGGAGTCTTCAGGTCTTGATTATAAAGTTTCTCACCACACTCATGATAAACACTCAACCAAACCCCGTCTACTAGGAGCATAGCAAAATAACATCACGGCCAAAGTAACAAGAGTTTAGGGATGCCTATCATAGCATACTACTCAATAACCAAAGTTTCCAAGTACCTACTTGCATGCAATGGGTGAAGAAGGTTGGAACTAATGCAATAAAACCATAGGCAAAAATATGATCAATGTGAACTTGCCTGGTAAGGTTGATGAAGAAGAAATATCGCTCTCATGAATTAATTTGATAGAACTATTCGTCACTCTTCAATGATATCTATATAATCAAACATAGTATTCATATAAGCAATACCACTAGCAATCATCCTAGCAATCAATATAACAAACAACAATATAATTTTATGCAATAAAATCAATAATAAAGATCAAATAGAAATCCAAAAGAAAACTTCAAAGAAAAACTATGGAGTCTTCTACTACAACAATCACTAAATAGTTTTTATTCTAATTAAACTTAACAGAAAATAAAACACTTAAATAATAAAATAACAGAAAACAAAATATAAAATTAACTAAGATTAGAGTAAGTATTTTTCATAGAACAATATTATTTTGAAAGTATTTTCAAATAGGAAATCAAACTAGCAACGAAATCAATTTGCAAGTTATTACCAAACTAGAATTGATTTCATGCTATCAAATAAAATAAAATAAATTGTGGTTGAAAACCTACTGTTAACTAACAGAAAAAAATAATACCTTTGACAAGAATATAAGAAAATAAATAAAAAAGAATTATAGCAAAAGGAATAGCAATAATCCTAGAAAGAACTAAAACAGAATCTGTTTTACATAAAATAGTGAGTTAAAATATTCCAAAAATTATGGAATTTATCTACTGATAAATAACATCATTATTGATCAGTAGTAAAAAGAATCAATTGAAAATCTATTTTTAAACTCCAGATATTAACAAAAAAAGATTTAATGCAAATCTGTTTAAATTTAAATTTTACATTTTCAAACATGGACATTTTTTATATCTACAGAAACTACATAAAATTTGTGATCCAATGCAAAAACAATCACCTTAATTGGAGTTATGCATTAAAAGTTATAAGCAATCTAAAATTAGGTTCAAATTTGTTTCAGAAATAGAAAACAGAAAAGATTAAAATAAAAAGTGACGTGGCAGGTCCTCATTGGTAGTGGGGTGTGCACGTTTTAGGCTAACTAGAGGACGGCCGCAATATAAGAAAAACCTTTCGGTTTTATAATCTAACTAACATGACCGGTTGGTTTATTCTAACTAACCGAAAGGATAAGTTGGATCTAATCTAATCCGCTCAAAAAAGATATAACGGTGGGTAGATAAGAGAGAAGAGAGAGGGAGAGACAGAGCTTACCATTGATAGAGAGCTGCGGCGATGGTCGGGCACTCCAGCGGGGAAAACGGCGGCGGGGGAGGGGGATCCGACGGAGGGAGTCTCGGCGGGGGTTCCAGGGGCGACGGGGTTCTCGTGGGCGAGGAGCAGGAGCTCGACAACCTCCTGGGAGCTCGGCCTGATGCAGGTGCTCCGGCGAGTGGGGCGTGCTGGCGTCAAGCGACGGGAGGAGGCGTTCTCTAGGGGAACGAAACGAGGAGGGCGTGGGGGTTCTTATAGGGACGATGGGAGGCGCTAGGAGGCAAGGGTTCTCGCAAATCCCGGAGCGGAAGGTTCCTGGGGCCATCGTGGAGATTTCCTGGAAGCTACCGTGCGCTCGGAGGAAGAAGAAGGAAACAATGGGCCAGATTCGGATATTCCACTGGCCCACGATAGCTTTCCTAATAAAACGATTTGTTTCCTTTTTATAAAAACAAGAAAGTAAAACGTACAAAAGAAAATAAATATAATTCCAAATAGATAAGTATTATATATAACAATTATCAGAAAATATTTCCAACCACGTGGATATTTTATTTTTTTCAAAATAAAAACTTTATAAAAATTTATTTTTAAAAATCCAATAAAATCCAACTTTTGCCTTTAAAACTTTTGGCACTCTTTTTCTACTGACTTTTATTTTTTTGGGGGTGTCATGTTACCTCCTCTCTTTCTTGCTTGGCAAGTATATTGTGAGGAAAATTTTTGTGGTTGAAATCATAACCCAAAAATAAATTTGAATCAAATACCAAAAGAAATTCAAATGCCACCTTGATTCAAATTCTTTATAGTTGAAGAAGCCATGTTATCTTCTCTCACTGATTTTAAATGGATGAACTTGAATTCATAGAAAAAGGGGAAATTCTTTTTATTACCTCTCATTGAGAAGTTTTAAAATGTCTCAAATCTCACTCAAGTTTCAATAACTCAAACAAACAATCAATCTAATAATTATATTAACATTCCAAAATTTGGGATGTTACAAATCTACCACACTTAAAATGAATCTCGTCCTCGAGATTCGAAGAGGCTAGAAAGAAAAGGTTGGGGTTTGGGGGTCTTCTAACAAATCCAAACTCGTGCAAGGTGGGTGTTACCACACTTAAAATGAGGATTACCGGTCCCTCAAAATTTTAACAATCCTCTCGGGTCTTGGCATCTGACTCCTCACATTCTTCATACTAACTCCTTTGGTGATGCTCTTCCGTTATATTCGTAACGTTTCCATCAAAAACGAGGCTTCTTCTGTTGATATAAGCTTCTGTCGTCACTGGGTCTTCTTAACTGACAAGTCTCGTGATCATTCTAAATAACATATCAATGATTCTCATGGTGGTCTACCATTTGTGGTTATCCTGCAGAGAGAAGGGTCTTGGCTTCATCCTTGCCGAAACATTTCCTACGCGTGACAACAAGTGCCATGTACATGGGCTTTCATCATACCATTCTAAGGCTTAAACAAAAGCTTTCAAAGAGTGTCATCTCTCACTGTGGGTAAGTCTCTCAGATTTACCATTCTGAATAGCAAGAGAATGATAAGAGTAAGTCGTCATGGTGGCCAAGCCATGTCGCACTAAAATCATTACCTTGTATAAGGGTTAGTGAATCTCGTATTCTAACACTTGGGCGTGCTCACAAGCATTGCAGAATTTATCTTGTACACAAATGAAGTTTAGATAAATCCAATGATTGTGCAAGCTGAACAAACACCTATCATTTCTTCACAACTCTCGGGTTTTGGTATGCTCCTAAGAAAACATTTGCTGATCCATCATAGCTTCTTCCAAGTTTCTTTCTTCATAAAGGTAGTGCTTGATACTTATTAGTCTTGGGGTTTGTGGGTTGCAGGCCCACTTTAACTCATACTTGGAATTACTCCGCCTTTAAATCCTATAGGGTTTTATTCCATCATAGTCTTGGGGTAACCATCATATAATAATAATCCTCAGACTTATTTTTGGTACACACTCCACTCTATGGGATACTTTTTTTCCATTGGTGTGTTTACCATTAAAAGGTATTCATCATATTCATTTCATATTCAATCCTTTATTACATCCTTAATTTCTCCTCAAAACACTAATTCAAACGTACTTTATTACAAATGCTGCCATCCACATTGTTCGGTATGGTCAAGCATTTCTACCAACTTTATTCATTTGTCGCCCTTGGAGATACTTTAGTCCCACTGGAACTTTCCGAGGTGCTCCTTGAAATCATCCAACTTTTGCTTTATCATGGTGGCCATGAGCTTCATCTCCATCATCTTCGCATGCACCTCACTCAGGTATTCCTGGGTATGACGGAGTCTTGCTTCAAGTATTTCTCCAATCTGACGTATGGCTTCCATGGCAGCTTCACCGACAGAATCAAAGAAGGTTGCTCGTGGTACACGTGAAATGAAAAAGTATCGCCCCATAGTTGTTGGACAAACTCCTTTCACATGGTGGAGGTGTACTTCCACATACCAAAGTTCCACTCCACTTTCCATGAATGGGTAGCCCTTGTAGACTGCATCTCCTTCAAGATGAATGTGCGTCATCATGTCCTTCAGGATTTTTGGGTAATCATGATCACTAGTCAGGGTCACGATCGTTTCTGGGCCCTTAAGGAAAGACTCGTAGAGGGTTGTCATCTGTAGGTGTCAGAAAATGGGTACTCAGAGGAATGTATGTGTCTTCTTGGTATGCATGGTACATTCCTACTCATTGGATCCTGTGGGTTTACCGATTACTACCACACTTAAAAATGAAATATACTCATGCCTGCATACACCATATTTTCTCATATCCTCATAAATGTTCAGAGATCTTTGTTCGTAGAGGAACAACGCATACAGTTTCAATATAGGCAATCATGACAGAATAAATTTTATTGATTCATGAAGTTATTACAATCTCAGAGACTTCCGTTACAAAATTTAACCCCATAAACTCATGATAACAAGAGGGCTTCTTGTTACATGTATTGCCATTGTCAAAACTTAACTACTCCATCTTAGCTTTCTTCCCGTGTGGACATTTAGTAGCATAATGTCCTGCTTCCTTGCTACGAAAACAAAAGAGTTCCGATAAGTCTCGGGGCTTCTTGGTGTTTGCTTTTACTCCTTGGGTTTCCTGCTTCCTCCTTGGGCACATATTGGCATAGTGACCTAAGGTCTTGCATTTAAAACATGGGATATGACTCAGGTCCTTATCTGCAGAGATTTGGCTTTTCCGAGTGTACTTTCTCTTCTTTCCGGACTGCCTCGTTCTGCTTGGTAATTCCATTTCATGTGGATCAAACTCTACTTTTTCTGTCGGGAAGTTTCCCACACACTCTTGGCTTTTCCTCATGCACTCCTGTGAAAAATGTCCTTCCTCTCCACATGAGTAACAGGCATTGGAGAACAATCTGGTTAGGCTTTGTCCATCAGGGTCTTCTATATTTTTCTTGATCATAGGTTCTTCTAGAATCTTCTTCTTGAGGGTTTAGTTCATTACTTCTTTCTGCTGCTTGACAAGTTGCTGCACCTTGGGGTAAATATGACATTGAGTTGGGTAGTGGGTGGTTCCTTCACACAAGAAGCAAGTCACCTGACTAGTTTGGCATTCCTCTGCTGGGTGATTTTCATCACAATGAGGGCACCCATCCTTCTGTTCTTCCTGGGTGTGTCCTATTTCTCCACCGATCTTGCATGCACAAGGCTTCTTCATCGGGCTATCATAACACTTGTGAATGAGACTGGATCTTAACAGAGTCTTCTTGAATTTGTCCCAAGTTTCTGCTCCACTAAATCCTTGTATTGCTTGGTGCATTTTCCACCAGATAGCAACACTTTGTGTAAAGTACTGAAGAGCGTGTGCCACTTCATATTTCCTTGAAATCAAGCTGCTCCCGAAGTGGTTCTCCATGTTCTGAATCCATTATTCCATCTCCAAATGAGTCATTGATCCAGAAAACACAACTCCATCTTCATTCATCATCTATTGGATCCAAGGGGTTTGGGATGAGATGGGTATGGGAGAGAGGGATAGAGGGAGATACACACAATACAAACAATACTTTTGAGAATAGGTTTTATTTGTGGCTGTCGGAAAACACACACAAATGACGGCTTACAAATCATCATGTCTAACGTGCGTATATAATAGGGGTTTGGACTTCTAATGGCCATATAAATATTGGAACGCTTCAGGGTCTTCGAATTCTTTGGGTCTTGAGAATCTTCAATTGGTGTAGCTTCAATTCTACAAATGCGTGGTGAAATCCTCTTTACTTTGAAGTGGGACTTAGTTGATCCTTCATGTGGTCGAAGGGGAAACGGTATTGTCTAACTATTTGAGGTGAGAGAGAACATTTGATGAAATCAGAAGAGATGAGAAGTAAAGGATGTTCTTGGAAATAAAACTTTAGAGAGATCCTTTCCTAAGGGATTTTCAGTTTCTAGGGTCAAATCCTACAGTCAACATGTGATCTGATACCATATCAGTAGCGACCCGACTCAAAACGAGTCAAGCCTCTATGTATCTGTGCCATCCCTGGATCAGTATGCTGGCACACACAGTACATCAATGTATATATCAAAGTGCAATCACATGTAAATAACGTAAAATTGATATATACCTCAAAATCTCAGCGGAAACACTCAAAGGGAGTGGAGTCCCAATAAACACCAATAGCAGGTTGAGTGCAGACCGTAAGCCTGAATCGTACTCTTACTCGTCGTAGAAAATATCTGCAACACAAGACGTTGCAGCCATGTAGGTCAGCATATTGAATATGCTGGCAAGTCACAAAAGAGAGGGGTAAAATATCATCTATATTATATGCATATATGGCAGGTGGGGCTGTAGTTTAAGGTTTTGCTTAAAGCAAATTTTCCTACAACAAGAGAGAGGGTAAAAGCAAAATTTACTACATTGTTGGTTTGTTAATGAGAAAGGTTCCACCAACTATTTCTCATACCCAAGTTATAATATTACCCACATCAATAATAAATGGTGTTGAGAATTCCTGATAACTTTAGTTCCTTCGGCTCAAATTGTCCATGACCGTGGACACGGCTAATCAATTAGGTTTGAGTACTCTGCAGAGTTTTGCTCATGTTCCCCACAAGATCGTTCGCCTTCATTGGAGTCCTCGCACTTCAAGGTGTTTGAGAACCGGATGATCAAAACATGTTCTTTCAACGGGTTCCTCTGAGCCTTTGTCGGTGCCCATCCAATCCTACCGTTCTTCTACATCTCGTAGCACCGCCCGTCCAGAGTCACTACATTGTCCAACCAATCCAGAGCCCATAATGACTTGTGGTTGTGTAGGTAAGCCTTGGGTCTTGAAATATCCATCCATCTCTTTGAGCCTAGATGAAGCTTTCCGCAAGATGTCGTGGCGCTTGTCCATGCATCCCGGGTCCTCCGCTGGTTTTTCCCAGGTAGCCCATCAGAACCGTCCTTCACCCAGAGGTATATTTCGTTCTGAGGTCTTGCAAGTCTTGGAGTCTTCAGGTCTTGATTATTAAGTTTCTCATAACACTAATGATAAACACTCAACCAAACCCCGTTTACTAGGAGCATAGTAAAATAATGTCCCGGCCAAAGTAACAAGAGTTTAGGGATGCCTATCATAACATACTACTCAATAACCAAAGTTTCCAAGTACCTACTTGCATGCAATGGGTGAATAAGGTTGGAACTAGTGCAATAAAACCATAGGTAAAAATATGATCAATATGAACTTGTTTGGTAAGGTTGATGAAGAAGAAATATCGCTCTCAGGAATTAACTTGATAGAACTATTTGTCAATCTCCAATCATATCTATATAATCAAACATAGTATTCATATAAGCAATACCACTAGCAATCATCCTAGCAATCAATATAACAAACAACAATAAAATTTTATGCAATAAAATCAATAATAAAGATCAAATAGAAATCCAAAAGAAAACTTCAAAGAAAATCTATGGAGTCTTCTACTACAACAATCACTAAATAGTTTTTATTCTAATTAAACTTAAAAGAAAATAAAACACTCTAATAGTAAAATAACGGAAAACAAAATATAAAATTAACTATGATTACAAAAAGTATTTTTCATACAACAATATTATTTTGAAACTATTTTCAAATAGGAAATCAAACTAGCAACAAAATTAATTTGCAAGTTATTACCGAACTAGAATTGATTTCATGCTACCAAATAAAATAAAATTTTGTTGTAGTTGAAAACCTACTATGAACTAACAGAAAACAAAATAATACCTTTGACAAGAATATAAGAAAATAAATTAAAAACAATTATAGCAAAAGGAATAGCAATAATCCTAGAAAGAACTAAAACATAATCTCCTTTCATGAAATATTGAGTTAAAATATTCCATTTTTTTCGGAATTTTACCTACTGATAAATAACATCATTATTGATGATTAGAAAAAAGAAGAAATTAAAAATCTATTTTTAATCTTTAGATATTAACAAAACAAGATTTAACGCTAATCTATTTAAATTCAAATTTTACATTTTCAAACATGGACAAATTTTATATCTACAGAAACTACATAAAATTTGAGATCCGATGCAGAAAGATCCTGATTGGTTGTGGGCTATGCACATTTTAGGTAAACTAGAGGATGACCGCAATATAAGAAAAACCTTTCGGTTTTATAATCTAACTAACAGGACCGGTTGGTTTATTATAACTAACCGAAAGGGTAAGTTGGATCTAATCTAATCCGCACAAAAAGATCTAACGGTGGGTAGAAATAAGAGAGAAGAGAGAGGGAGAGACAGAGCTTACGGTTGATAGAGAGCTCGGGCGATGGACGACCAATGTAGGGCGGCGAGGGGAGGGTGCTCCGGCGGGGAAAACAGCGGCGGGGGAGGGGGATCCGGCGGAGGGAGTCTCGGCGGGGGTTCCAGGGGCGACGGGGTGCTCCTGGGCGAGGAGCAGGAGCTCGACATCCTCCTGGGAGCTTGTCCTGATGCAGGTGCTCCGGCGAGTGGGGCGTGGTGGCGCCAGGCGAGGGGAGGAGGCGTTCTCTAGGGGAACGGAACGAGGAGGGCATGGGGATTCTTATAGGGGCGATGGGAGGCGCTAGGAGGCAAGGGATCTCGTGAATCCCGGAGAGGATGGTTCCTGGGGACATGGTGGAGGTTTCGTGGAAGCTACCGTGTGCTGGGAGGAAGAAGAAGGAAATAATGGGCCAGATTCGGATATTCCACTAGCCCACGATAGCTTTCCTAATAAAACGATTTGTTTCCTTTTTATAAAAACAGGAAAGTAAAACGTACAAAAGAAAATAAATATAATTCCAAATATAGAAGTATTATATATCAAAATTATCAGAAAAATATTTCCCACCCCGTGGACATTTTATTTTTTACAAAATAAAAACTTTATATTTTTTTAAATCCAATAAAAATACAACGTTTGCCTTTAATTGTTTTGGTACTCGTTTTCTACTAACTTCTATTTTTTGGGGGTTGTCATGTTACCTCCTCTCTTTCTTGCTTGGAAAGTATATTGTGAGGAAATATTTTGTGGTTGAAATCTTGTGCCAAAATAAACTCGAATCGAATATCGAAAGAAATTCAAATGCCACCTTGATTCAAATTCTTTATAGTTGAAGAAGTCATGTTATCTTCTCTCACTGATTTTAAATGGACGAATTTGAATTCTCAGAAAAAAGGGGAAGTCATTTTATTCCCTCTCATTCAAAAGTTTTAAAAAGTGTCAAATTTCACTCAAGTTTCAATCACTCAAACAAATAAACAATCAATCTAATAATTATATTAACATTCCGAAATTTCGGATGTTACAAAAGGGTTACGTCGATGCAAGCTTTGACACCAATTTGGATGATTCTGTGTAGAAGACCAAGATTCGTATAATGGAGCAGTCCTTTGGAATAGTTCAAAATGGATCGTGGTAGCAACATCTACAATATGACAAACAAATTTGTAAAGCACACACGGATTTGAAAGGTTCAGACCCGTTGAATAAAAACCTCTCTCACAAACAAAACATGATAAACCCCAGAACTTATTTGGTGTGAATCACATAGTGATGTGAACTAGATTATTGACTCTAGTGCAAGTGGGAGACTGTTGGAAATATGCCTTAGAGGAAATAATAAATAAGTTATTATTATATTTCCTTGTTCATGATAATCATTTATTATCCATGCTATAATTGTATTGACTGGAAACTCAAATACATGTGTGGGTACATAGACAACACACTGTCCCTAGTGAGCCTCTAAGGACTAGCTCGTTGATCAAAGATGGTCAAGGTTTCCTGACCATAGACATGAGTTGTCATTTGATAGCCGGATCACGTCATTAGGAGAATGATGTGATGGACAAGACCAAAACTATGAACATAGCATGTGATTGTGTCCGTTTATTGCTACTGTTTTCTGCATGTCAAGTATGTGTTTCTATGACCATGAGATCTTGAAAATCTCAGGAACCGGAGGAGTGCCTTGTGTGTATCAAACATCACAACGTAACTGGGTGACTATAAAGGTGCTCTATAGGTATCTCGAAGGTGTGTGTTGGGTTGGTATGAGTCGAGACTGGGATTTGTCACTCCGTATGACAAAGAGATATCTCTAGGGCTCACTCGGTATTGCAACATCACGATGAGCTTGCAAGCAATGTGACCAAGGAGTTAGTCACGGGATCTTGTATTACAGAACGATTAAAGAGACTTTCCGATGACGAGATTGAACTAGGTATAGAGATACCGACGATCAAATCTCGTAAAAGTAACATACCGATGGACAAAGGGAACAGTATACGGGATCGATTGAATCCTTGATATCGTGGTTCGACCGATAAAGATCTTAATAGAATATGTAGGAGCCAATATGGGCATCCAGGTCCCACTATTGGTCATTGACCGGAGAGTGTCTTAGGTCATGCCTACATAGTTCTCGAACCCCCAGCCTCTACACACTTAACGTTCGGTGACGTTTCGGTATAGTTGACTTATGTATGTTGGTGACCAATGTTGTTCAGAGTCCCGGATGAGATCCCGTACGTCACGAGGAGCTTCGGAATGGTCCGGAGGTAAATATTTATAAATGGGAAGTCATATTCAGGGTTTCAAAAAATGTTCAGGACTTTTGGTATTGTACCGGGAAGGTTCTAGAAGGTTCCAGAGGGGGCCCACCTGTATGGGGGCCCACATGGATGTGGGTAGTTGGTAAAGTCCCCACACCCAAGGTCTAGGCACATCAAGATCCCCCCTTAAAAGGAATATGAACATATGCCGAAAGGATAACATCGAGATCCCTAAAAAGGGGGGATAGTGATCGGTGGGGAAGGAAATGAGGGATCTCCTTCCTCCCCCCTTGACCAAAGACCAAAGGGCTTTTAGGGCAAGCCACCAGCCCCTCCCACACATATATAAAGGTGGGGAAGTGCAAGGGGCTGGGGACTCTCAAATGGCGCAACCTGTTGCTCCCAGCGATCAGTTTTCTCCAC
This sequence comes from Hordeum vulgare subsp. vulgare, assembly GCF_904849725.1. Lineage (NCBI taxonomy): Eukaryota > Viridiplantae > Streptophyta > Magnoliopsida > Poales > Poaceae > Hordeum > Hordeum vulgare. The sequence goes on along the minus strand of NC_058521.1, from coordinate 61,417,561 downwards.
TAAATCGGTTTCGGTATTGCTTGGCGAAGCCCTGCCAGAACAGCTCCACCACTACCGCCGTCATGCTGTCGTGCTGACGGAGAACTCATCTGCCTCTCCGCCCCCTCTTGTTGGATCAAGAAGGTGGAGATCGTCATCGAGTTGTACGTGTGATGTCCGTTTTTCACTAGATCGGGACGAATCGTGATGAGATCGCGAGACGAATTGTGATTGGATCGCGAAGACGTTCGAATAGATCAACCATGTTATATACGCTTCCGCTTAGCTATCTACAAGGGTATGTAGATGCATGCTAACGGCAGTCCACGGCAACGACACTAGAGAAATGTTGTTGATGCGTCCCTGACTTGATGCGTCTGCGGCAACAGAGCCAAAACTGCTCCCAGTTGCTTAACAATTCGCAATTGTCTTGCAATGGCCCACCAGCGGTGGGTTCATGGCAGTTTTCGAGGGTAGAGTATTCGACCCAAATTTTTTGGTTCGCCAGGCAGGAAGTGAGAGGATACTCTCGAGTATTAGTGCTGAATGTGTCAGATTCAACCACACCTGAAAGATTAGTATCTGTAAGCAAAGTATCAGCTGTAAGTAGTATGATAACAACGGTGTCAGAAGCGATTTGTTGACAAGGCAGACTATTCCTAACTATCGTATCAATGGCGCCAGAAGTTGCTCGTGGACGGGAAATATTCTTCCCCGTCAACGTCGTGCGAACAAGTATTGTAGCATGTAGCAGCAGTGTAACGAGTAACAGCAGTGGCAAGGAACAACAGTAGTGACAGCAGTAGCAAGTAGCAACAGTAGCAAGTAGCAGCAGTAGCAAGCAACAGTGGTAACAACAGCAGAGCAAAACAAGTAACAGCAACAGAGCGAAACAAGTAACAACAGCAGAGCGAAACAAGTAACAGCAACAGTGGTACAAACTCGTAGGCAATGGGTTGGTGATTCGTTTGGATGACATTCATCATGCAACAGTTATAGCACGGAGAGATATGTGGCTAGTTCCCATTCATCAATGTGATGTAGGCATGCATTCCGTGTGTAGTCATACGTGCTTAGGGAAAAGAACTTGCATGACATCTATTGTCCATCCCTCCCGTGGCAGCGGGTCCAAAAGGGTACTACAGGATATTAAGGTTCTCCTTCTAATAAAGAACTGGAACAATGCATTAGCACTTGGTGAACACATGAACTCCTCAAACTATGGTCATCACCGTTCCGGTTATTGTCACCCCGGGGTTGCCTGGTCATAACAAATAGTAGGTAACTACAACTTGCAAGATCGGATCTAAAACACACATATATTGGTGACAACATAATAATTTCAGATCTCAAATTATGGCACTCGGGCCCTAGTGACAAGCATTAAGCATAGCAAGGTAGTAGCAACATCAATCTCAGAACATAATGGATACTAGGGATCAATCCCCGTCAAAACTAACTTGATTACATCATAGATCTCATCCTACTCATCACCGCCCAGCGAGCCTACGAATAGATTACTCATGAACGATGAAGAGCTTCATGGAATTAGAGAGGGAAGAAGGTTGATGATGATGATGGCGACGATTTCCCCTCTCCGGATCCCAAAACGGACTCCAGATCTGTCCTCGAGATGAAGAACAGGATGTGGCGGCGCCTCCGTATCGCAAACGCGACGAAATCTTTTTTTTGATTTTTTTCTGGGCGAAAGTGAATTTATAGAGCTGAGTTTGGGGGCGACAGAGCCACGTGGGCCCCACAAGCTTGGTTGTCGAGGCCAGGGGGGAGGCTGCGGCAACAGGGCTTGTGGTCCACTGGACCATCCCTCCGGTGGATCTTTGCGTAGGTATTTTTCATATTTTCCAGAAAAATTCTCCGTAAATTTTCAGGACGTTCCGAGAACTTTCATTTCTACACAAAAACAACACCATGGCAATTCTGCTGAAAACAACGTTAGTTCGGGTTAGTTCCATTCAAATCATGCAAATAAGAGTCCAAGTCAAGGGCAAAAGAGTTTGGAAAAGTAGATACGATGGAGACGTATCAATGCACTTCCCCCTCTCATAGATGTTGATTTCCATAGAATGATCTTGGATGAGCGTACGATTTTTTTATTTTCCCATGTGGAATTCCCCAACATGAGTTGGACGTTAGGTTCTCCAATACGTGGCAGTTTATTCAGGGATCTCACCTGAGTTATGATCCTATGATAGTTCCTTCTCTTTGGGTGTCCATCGCCCGTGGCTCAGTACATCGGCAGCTCTTTGGGTGATCAGTTTGATTGGGCGAGATGTATTAACTATTGATATTATGTGATATTATTGTTGCATTAACTCGATTATTTGAGATGTATTAGTGATATTATATATTGTTGCATTAACTTGATTATTCAAAATGTTTATTGCTTGTTGAATGCATTCTAATTCAAATACTAAATTGTTTTATCTTTCTTGTGGATTAGTTAAGCTATGGACGATAGCGGCAGATACCATCAAAATGACATGTTTTGCATCATATGCTCCTCCCAAACAAAGAGAATGAACAACAATGACCACTCAAAATTTCTGAACGAATTCGGTGAGGGACTTGAGAAAGAACCAAGAGACGAAGAAAATGTTAGACAATTAACAATGTCTGGGCGAGGTATATATATATGTGTGTATATATAAAGCATTATTATCATTAGTTGATTTAATTTATTTGTGTATATATATTAACAAATATTTCTTCTTTTAACCCTCCGAATCCAGCTAATTTTCTAAAAGGGTATGTGGCCGGGCCAAAAAATAGGGCGATGACATAAAGTTAAACATCGATGAAGTCGCAGAAGATGGCCAACCAATTGTTCCTCCTGAAAATGCCTCTAAATTTATAAAACAATGTGGAGTTATTTTTAGGGACCAAATCCCGATCACCATTCGAGAATGTAATCGGCCTAAGGTAGATCGAGGAGTTAGTTATGTTGACGAAAGATCAAAAGAATTGCTTTGGGATACGGTCATGTCACATTTCAACTTACCACAGGGTCTCACAGATAGCCAACAATGGAAAGTCAAGAAATGGGCTCTTAAGAAGATGACCACAGAATTCCAGACCTGGAAGAAACGATTATGCAACGACTACATAAAGGCAAAAAAGAAGACTCCACAATTCACTAGAGCACTAGAGAAGATAAAAGATCACTGGAACGAATTTGTGAAGTACGAGGAATCAGATGAAGGTGTGGAAAGGTCAATAAAAATAAGAAAAATGCTGATAAAAAGGAGTATCACCATGTTTTGGGGATAGGTGGTAACGACAGAGCCCTGCCTAAGTGGGAAGAATCTAAGACCAAGATGGTTGCATAAGGGGTCACTCGAGGTACAACAAATTGCCCTGATAGGTCGAAGACTTGGTTTTATGCGAATGGGGGAAAGTCGGACCTAGTGACAGGGCATATTATTGCAAATGGGGTGTTCCAGCCCGAGAGAGAGAGAACGATGAGCTTGCACGTGCCCTAGGGAATCCTAAACACGGAGGACGAACACGAGGTAAAGGAATTGTTCTGTGGGTTCAGGGGTTTTCTGAGTGGAATGACACTTATAGAAGCCATCAGAGGAAAAAGAAGCAGGATGTAGACCGTATTCACAAGGTAGAAATAAGTAACCACGAGGTATACCGCATAGTAAAGCGACAACAGGAGGAACTCGAGACAATTAGCCAACAAAGGGCATCTCAACGGCAGGAGCAAGCACATCTAGCATTGGATGATACTGCTATCCCATCTATGAGAAAAAACAGCATTGGTTCCACGGGGGTCCTGGTCGATGATGCACGGTTGGCTCGCTACCCCAAAAAATGAAGAACATATCCATGAAGGTGGCGAACGACTTTGCTTTACTGAGTGCACCTAGAGCAATCAGCCATGGCAATTAGATTCTAGCTGGCTATGCGAAAGTCAGGGTGGATGAAGTTCTACTGGGATGAGACACTAGAGCTTGACATTCCTGGAGGTGAAGCGGAGGAGAGATAGGTAGAAGTCGCACATTATGTCATTTTATGGAGAAATGAATGCATCGTGTTTCCAAACTCGACGCTGATACGTCCATTTTGCATCATGCTTTTATATCTATATTTATCACATTATGGGCTGTTAATACACATTATGGTACAATACTTATGGCTTTTCTCTCTTATTTTACAAGATTTACATGAAGAGGGAGAATGCTGGCAGCTGGAATTCTGGACTAGAAAAGGAGCAAATCTTAGAGACCTATTCTGCACAACTCCAAAAGTCCTGAAAAGTTACAGAGAATTGTTTTCGAATAAAAAAATAATGGATGAAAGAAATATTGGAGGGGACCCACCATGTGCCCACAAGCCAGGGGGCGTGACCTACCCCTGGTTGCGCCCTGTAGGCTTGTGGCCCCCTGGCAGGCCTCCGGCGCCCATCTTCTGTTATATGAAGGGTTTTGACCTGGAAAAAATCAGATGAGACCTTTCGAGACGAGGCGCCGCCGTCTCGAGGTGGAACTTCGAAAGAACCAATCTAGAGCTCGACGGAGCTATTCCGCTAGGGAAACTTCCCTCCCAGAGGAAAAATTGAAGCCATCATCATCACTAATGATCCTCTCATTGAGAGGGGGTTAATATCCATCAATATCTTCATCAGCACCATCTCCTCTCCAAACCCTAGTTCACCTCTTGTATCCGATCTTTGTCTCAAAACCTCAGATTGGTACCTGTGGGTTGCTAATAGTGTTGATTACTCCTTGTAGTTGATGCTAGTTTGTTTATTTGGTGGAAGACTATATGTTCAGATCCTTTATGGTTATTAATACTCCTCTAATCATTAATATAAATATGCTTTGTGAGTAGATACGTTTGTTCCTGAGGACATGGGATAAGTCTTGTAATAAGTAATCATGTGAATTTTGTATTCGTTTGATCTTTTGATAAGATATATGTTGTCTCTCCTCTAATGGTGTCATGTGAACATCGACTACAAAGCACACCACCATTATTTGGGCCTAGTGGAAGGCATTGGGAAGTAATAAGTAGATGATGGGTTGCTAGAGTGACAGAAGCTTAAACCCTACTTTATGTGTTGCTTCGTAAGGGGCTGATTTGGATCCATATGTTTAATGTTATGGTTAGGTTTATCTTAATTCTTCTTTCGTAGTTGTGGATGCTTGCGAGAGGGGTTAATCATAAGTGGGAGGTTCGTCCAAGTAAGGGCAGCACCCAAGCGCGAGTCCACCCACATATCAAATTATCAAAGTAAAAAACGCGATCATCTGAGCATGATGAAAACTAGCTTGACCTTAATTCGCATGTGGCCTCGGGAGTGCTTTTCCTTATATAAGAGGTTGTACAGCCTTGTCCTTTGCTCCAAAAAGGATTGGGCCACTTTTCTGCACCATTGTTACATTTGTTACTCGTTACCTGTTACAAATTACCTTATCACAAAACTATCTGTTACTGATAATTTCAGCGCTTGCACTGACAATCGCTTGTCATTTCCTTCTTCTCCTCGTTGGGTTCGAAACTCTTACTTATCGAGAGGACTACAATAGATGACATACACTTGTGGGTCATCAAGAATCTTTTCTGGCGCAGTTGCCGGGGAGTGAATCGCCTTTGGTAAGTGGAACTTGGTAAGGAAAAATTTATATATTGTGTTGACATTTACTGTCGCTTGTCACTATGGAAAATAATCCTTTGAGGGGCTTGTTCGGGGTATCTTCACCTTGACCGGAAGCACAATGATATTCTCCTCAACCTGCTGAACCTACTGAAAATATTTATTATGGAATTCTTTCGGGTATGATAGAAAAACTGTTAGCTAATCCTTATGGAGGTGATGGAACACTACATCCCGATTTGCACCTAATCTATGTGGATGTAGTTTGTGGATTATTTAAGCTTGTTGGTCTGTTCGAGGATGATGTCAAGAAGAAGATCTTTCCTTTATCTTTGAAATAAAAGGTGTTGACATGGTATAGCCTATGTGATGATATTGGATCATGTAATTACAACAGATTGAAATTGGAATTTCATCAGAAGTTTTATCCTATGCATATGGTTCATCGTGATCGGAATTATATCTACAATTTTTGGCCTCGTGAAGGAGAAAGAATATCTCAAGCTTGGGGGAGGCTTAAGTCAATGTCATATTCATGCCCCAATCATGAGCTCCCGAGAGAAATTATTATTCAGATTTTTTATGCTCGGTTCTCTCCTAATGATGAATCCATGCTTGACACTTCTTGTGTTGGTTCCTTTATGAAGAAAGATATTGAATTCAAATGGGACTTTTTGGAAAGAATTAAACTCAACTCTGAAGATTGGGAATTTGAGAAGGTAGTGAGTCAGGTATAAGCCTTAAGTTTGATTGTGTTAAATCCTTTATAGACACCAATGTTTTTCATGATTTTAGCACTAAATATGGACTTAACTCTGAGGTAGTAGCTTCATTTTGTGAATGTTTTGCTACTCATGTTGATTTCCCCAAGGAGAAGTGGTTTAAATATCATCCTCCTGTTGAAGTTAAAGTGGTAGAACATATTAAAGTTGAATAAGAAACTATTATTTTTAATATTGATGTTGTTATTCCTACTGCTTATATTGAGAAGCCACCCTTCCTTGTTAGGATAAAGGAACATGCTAAAGGTTCAACTGCGGTTCGTAAGTGTTGTACTAGAACACCTATACCTCCTAAAAAAATTAAAGTTGAATGTAATATTGTTATGGTTAAAGATCTCTTGGTTGATAATATTGATGGGCATGTCATTCACTTTTGTGATGAAGCCGCTAGAATTGCTAGATCTCATACTAAGGGTAAACATAGACCTATTGTTGGCATGCCTATTGTTTCTGTTAAAATAGGAGATCATTGTTATCATGGCTTATATGATGTGGGTGCTAGTGTGAGTGCAATTCCCTTTACCTTATACCAAGAAATTATGAATGATATTGCACCAGCCAAAATAGAGGAAATTGATGTCACCATCAAGCTTGCTAATAGAGATACTATTTCACCAATTGGGATTGTTAGACATGTTGAAGTCTTGTATGGGAAAATAAAGTATCCTACTGATTTTCTTATTCTTGGTTCCCCACAAGATGATTTTTGTCCCATTATATTCGCTAGACCCTTCTTGAATACTGTTAATGCTAAGATTGATTGAGAAAAAGAAATGGTTACTGTAAGTTTTGGGGATGTGTCTCATGAGTTCAACTTCTCTAAATTTCATAGACAACCCCGTGACAAAGAATTGCCTAGTAAAGATGAAATTATTTGTCTCGCTTCTATCACTATGCCACCTACTGATCCATTAGAACAATATTTGCTAGACCATGAAAATGATATGCATATGAATGAAAGGAATGAAATATATAAGATTTTATTTGATCAGCAGCCTATTCTCAAACACAACCTACCTGTTGAAATACTTGGGGATCAGCCTCCACCCAAGGGTGATCCCGTGTTTGATCTTAAAAAATTACCTGATACTCTAAAGTATCCTTATCTTTATGAAAAAGAGATATATCATGTTATTATCAGTGCTAACCTTTCAGAGCATGAAGAAAATGTATTATTGAAAACTGTGAGGAAGCACCGTGCTGCTATTGTATATACTCTTGATGATCTTAAGGGCATTAGTCCCACTCTATGTCAGCACAAAATCAATATGGAGGTTGATGCTAAACCAGTTGTTGATCACCAACGACGATTAAATCCTAAAATGAAGGAAGTGGTAAGAAATGAAATACTAAAGCTTCTGGAGGCAGGTATAATTTATCCTATTGCTGATAGTAGATGGGTTAGTACCGCTCATTGTGTCCCTAAGACGGGAGGTATTAGCGTTGTTCCAAATGATAGAGATGAATTGATCCCGCAAAGAATTGTTAGAGGATATAGAATGGTAATTGATTTCATGAAATTAAATAAGGCTACTAGGAAAGATCATTACCCGCTCCCTTTTATTAATCAAATGCTAGAAAGACTATCCAAACATACACATTTATGCTTTCTAGATGGTTATTCTGGCTTCTCTCAAATACGTGTATCAAAAGAGGATCAAGAGAAGACCACTTTTACTTGCCCTTTCGATACCTTTGCTTATAGATGTATACCTTTTGGTTTATGCAATGCACCTACTACCTTTCAAAGATGTATGATGGCTAAATTCTCCGACTTTTGTGAAAAGATTGTTGAGGTCTTCATGGATGATTTTTCCGTTTACAGAACTTCTTTTGTTGATTGCTGGAGCAACCTTGATCGAGTTTTGCAGAGATGTGAAGAAACTAATCTTGTCTTGAACTGGAGAAGTTCCATTTTATGGTTAATGAAGGCATTGTCTTGGGACACAAAATCTCCGAAAGAGGTATAGAAGTTAACAAACCTAAAGTTGACGCAATTGAAAAAATGTCGTGTCCAACAGATATTAAAGGTATAAGAAGTTTCCTTGGTCATGTTTTTTTATAGGAAATTTATTAAAGATTTCTCTAAAATTTCTAAGCCTCTCACTAATCTTTTGCAAAAGGGTGTTCCATTCATTTTTGATGATGATTGTGTAGAAGCATTTGCAATTCTTAAGAAAGCCTTGATAAGTGCACTGTTGTTCAACCACCTGATTGGAACCTACCCTTTGAAATTATGTGTGATGCTAGTGATTATGTTGTTGGTGGTGTTCTAGGACAAAGAGTTGATAAAAAACTAAATGTTATCCATTATGCTAGTAAGACTCTAGACATTGCTCAAAGAAACTACACTACCACTGAAAAGGAATTTTTAGCAGTTGTGTTTGGTTGCGATAAGTTTAGACCTTATATTGTTGATTCCAAAGTAACTGTTCACACTTATCACACTGCTCCTAAGTACCTTATGGAAAAGAAAGATGCTAAACCTAGACTTATTAGATGGGTTCTTCTGCTACAAGAATTTTATTTGCATATTATTGATAGAAAGGGCGCTGATAACCCCGTAGCAGATAAATTGTTTAGGTTAGAAAATGTTCTTTATGACCCACTACCTATTGGTTATAGCTTCCATGATGAATAATAAGTTATCATAAATGCTTCACGCAATGCTCCTTGGTATGCTGATTATGCTAATTACATCGTTGCTAAATTTATACCGCCTAGTTTCACATACCAACAAAGAAAAAGTTCTTCTATGATTTAAGACATTACTTTTGGGATGATCCACACCTTTATAAAGAACGAGTCGACGGTATTATTAGATGTTGTGTACCTGAGCATGAACATGGACATATCCTATACAAGTGTCACTCCGAGGCCTACGGAGGACATCACGCTAGAGATAGAACTACACACAAGGTATTAGAATGTAGTTTTTATTGGCCTACTCTCTTCAAGGATGCCCGTAAGTTTGTCTTGTATTGTGATGAATGTAAAATAATTGGAAATATTAGTAGATGTCACGAAATGCCTATGAATTACTCTCTAGTTATTAAACCATTTCATGCTTGGGGTTTTGATAATATGGGACCTTTTCCAAATTCCAACGGGTATACTCATATTCTAGTTGCTGTTGATTATGTTAATAAGTGGGTAGAAGCTATTCCAACTAGTAGTGCTGATCATAACACTTCTATTAAAATGCTGAAAGAAGTTATTTCCCTAGATTTCGAGTCCCTAGATATTTAATGACTGATGGTGGTTCACACTTTATACACGGTTTTTTCCATAAATTGCTTGTTAGGTATGATGTTAATCATAGAATTGCATCACCTTATCATCCTTAGTCTAGTGGGCAAGTAGAATTGAGCAATAGAGAAATTAAGTTAATCTTGTAAAAGACAATTAATAGATTTAGAAAGAATTGGTCTAAGAAACTTGACGATGTGTTATGGGCTTATAGAACCGCTTACAAAAACCCTATGGGTATGTCTCCTTACAAAATGGTCTATGGTAAATCATGTCACTTACATCTAGAGCTAGAACCTAAAGCCTATTAGGCAATTAAAGAGCTTAACTATGATTTCAAACTTGCTGGTGACAAGAGGTTATTTGACATTAGCTCACTTGATGAATGGAGAACCCAGGCCTATGAGAATGCTAAGTTGTTTAAAGAAAAGGTTAAGAGTTGGCATGATAGAAGGATACAAAAGCGTGAATTTAATGTAGGTGATTATGTCTTGCTATACAACTCTCGTTTAATATTTTTTGTAGGAAAACTTCTCTCTAAATGGGAAGGTCCTTACATTATTGAGGAACTATATTGTTCCAGTGCCATCAAGATCAACAACGCCGAAGGCACAAATCCGAAGGTGGTAAATGGGCAAAGACTCAAACATTATATCTCAGATGCTCCCATAAATGTCGAAACAAATATTATCAATACCATAACTCTGGAAGAGTACATTAGGGAGATCTATGAGAACGTCTCGGACCCCGAAAAGAAATATGTATGTGCTACGGTAAGCAAACCCACTCTAAAACGTTTTCAATTGGATTTTTTACCAGTTTTGGAATATTTAAAAAAATTAGGAAAATTTAAATCAGTTCCAAGCGTGCACGAGGAGGCGAAAAGCCAGGGGGCGCAACCTACCCCCCTGACCACGCCCTGCAGGCTTGTGGCCACCCAGTGCACCCTCCGGACTCCGTTTTCTTTTGGAATACTCCTTTGGGTCGGCAAAAATTCATTATATAATCTCCTGAAGGTTTTGACCTTCATATCATGACAATATCTACTGTTTTCGTTTAGAGAAGTTTCTGCACCAGATTCAGAGCAATATGTCTTTACAAGAGACCGTTGGGGAGAACCGTGCCTTTCACCACTTCGGGCAGGTCATGGAGGAAAAGGTGGAAGCTGACTTGAAAAGGATGGATGCTATGGAGGAAGACCAAGAAGTTACCTGTCGGGTACAACTTGAAGCCATGTTGGAAGAACTTTAGAGCTCTGGTCGTCACTTGAAAATACAAAAAAGAGTGTTGCCTTTTCCCCCACATCAATGGAACATCCATGGGTTATGGGAGCTCTGGTCGTCACTTGAAAACTCCACAAGGAAATAATGGATCTCAGACGGCGAAATAATAAGCTTGAGGAGGAGAATGACATTCTGAGGGGCATCATCGCCAAGAATATAAAACCACTACCTCCGAAGAAAGACAACTGAACACATGGGTATGGGCACTCCCCTTGGCTTGTGCCAAGCTTGGGGGAGGTGCCCCGGTATCGTATCACCATCACACCTTTTTACCTTTTTGTTTTTCTTCTTTCAATCCTTTTAGTTATATCTTGATCTAGTAGAATAAAGTTTTAGTGTGATCTAGTTTTGATTTTTCTTTTTGTTCCCCCTATGTAAGCAAGTTCGAGAATTATATAATAAATATTAGTTTTGAGTAAAGGGCTTTGCTTGCTTGCCATATGATCTTAAGTAAAAGAAATATAAAGAAGTACAGAATAAAAGCAAAAGAACATGCATAATGATCTTATGAGGAGTGATGACTTCACATATAAAAAGTATGTTGATTGAAATTTGTTGTGAGTTCACAAACAAAGCTATTGGTCATTGTTGCAATTATGAGTTAGTAATAAAGAAAGAGAGGTTCACATATAAATATATAATCTTAGACATCTTTTGTGATTGTGAGCACTCATTAAAATATCATATGCCAAAAGGTTGATGTTGGACAAGGAAGACAACATAATGATTTAAGTTTGCTTATTTTTGAATAGAAGTTATATGGTTGTAGATCCTTCAACATGTGTCGCTGGCTTCCACCTCATATTAGCCAGAAACTCCTGCACCAAGTAGAGATACTACTTGTGCATCCAAAAACCTTTAACCCAGTTTTGCCTTGAGATTCCACCATACCTACCTATGGATTGAGTAAAATCCTTCAAGTAAGTTGTCATCGGTGCAAGAAATAAAAATTGATCTTTAAATATGTGTGGTTTATTAGTGCGAGGAAAATAAAATTTATACGAACTTGTGATATAGAAGAAATAAAAGTGACGGACTGCATAATAAAGGTCTTTATCACAAGGGGCAATATAAGGTGACGTTCTTTTGCATTAAGGAATTGCACATCCTACTATAAAAGCGTATGACAACCTCTGCTTCCCTCTACGAAGGGCATATTTGTTACATTTACTTTTCTAGTACTTACCTTTATGTAAGAGTTGTGGTGATCTTCACCATTTCCTTTATTTCGCCTTTATCTTTTGGCAAGCATCATGTGTTTGGGAATAATATAGACACATATAACCACTCGGATATGGGTGATCATGAGTTATTATTGTTGACATTACCCTTGAGGTAAATAGTTGGGAGGCAAAACTATAAGCCCGTATCTTTCTCTGTGTCCAATTGAAGTTTTGAACTCATAGATAGCGCTTGAGTGTTAGCAATTATGAAAGACCACAAGATGATTGAGTATGTGGATTTGCTTTACAATCTCTTATATTGACTCTTTCATACGCTGCGATAAATTAGAATTGCTTCAATGACTAAAATCATTGTTTGTTAGTTCTCAATAGAGTTCTTGATTCATATTTTACCTTGTGAATGAATTGTTACTCTAGCATAAGATATTATATGTCAATATGTGTTGTTGTTCTAAAGATAACCATGATGCATTCATGTCCGCATTTTATTTTATCAACACCTCTATCTCTAAACATGTGGGCATATTTATTGATCTCGGCTTTCGCTTGAGGACAAGCGAGGTCTAAGCTTGGGGGAGTTGATACGTCCATTTTGCATCATGCTTTTATATCCATATTTATTGCATTTTGGACTGTTAATACACATTATGGTACAATACTTGTGCCTTTTCTCTCTTATTTTACAAGATTTACATGAAGAGCTGGAATTCTGGACTGAAAAAGGAGCAAATCATAGAGACCTATTCTCCACAGCTCCAAAAGTCCTGAAAAGTTATGGAGAATTGTTTGGGAATATATAAAAAATAATGGGAGAAAGAAATACTGGAGGGGACCCACCAGGTGGCCACAAACCAGGGGGCGCGACCTACCCCTCGGGCCGCGCCCTGCACGCTTGTGGGCCCCCTGGCGGGCCTCTGGTTCCCATCTTCTGCTATATGACGGATTTTACATGGAAAAATCATATCAGACCTTTCGGGTTTTTACAATACTTGATATTTTGATAAGATATATGTTGTCTCTCCTCTAGTGGTGTCATGTGAACGCCGACTAAATGACACGTCACCATTATTTGGGCCTAGAGGAAGGCATTGGGAAGTAATAAGTAGATGATGGGTTGCTAGAGTGACAGAAGCTTAAACCCTACTTTATGCGTTGCTTCGTAAGGGGCTGATTTGGATCCATATGTTTAATGCTATGGTTAGGTTTATCTTAATTATTCTTTCATAGTTGTGGGTGCTTGCGAGAGAGGTTAATGATAAGTGGGAGGTTTGTCCAAGTAAGTGCAGCACCCAAGCGCCGGTACACCCACATATCAAATTATCAAAGTAACGAACGTGAATCATATGAGCATGATGAAACCTAGCTTGACATAAGTTCCTATGTTTCCTCGGGAGCACTTCTCCTTATATAAGAGTTTGTCCAGGCTTGTCCTTTTCTACAAAAAGGATTGGGCCACTTTGCTGCACCATTGTTACATTTTTGACTCGCTACCCGTTACGAATTACCTTATCACAAAACTATCTGTTACCGATAATTTCAGTGCTTGCAAAAATTACCTTACTGAAAACCACTTGTCATTATCTTCTGCTCCTCGTTGTGTTCGACACTCTTACTTATCGAAAGGACTATGATAGATCCCCTACACTTGTGGGTCATCAGGCGCCAAGGCCACCGACTCCTACGAGTAGCAATACACCTCGATCTTCGCCGCGTGAGTCGACTCCGCCCCACTTAGATATCATGGAGCCCAACACGAGTCCATTTCGATCTCCACCCCTACGTTCCAACAGGGCCAAAGCGGAAGATCACTGCTCATTTGACAACTAATCATGTTTAGAAGAAAGCTACAAAGAAGGAAGATAAAGAGTTTGCTTCCAAAAAGAAGTTAGCTTACGATATGACTAATGAGAACTCGACGAGATCGTGGCTTCCGAAGTGAAATCCCATTTTGCACTGAATCCGCCCCCACCGCAAAATGATAAATTATCGGAGAAAACAATAGACCACTTTCAGGAATTTCTTGAGAAACCCCCCCTTCACATGTGCGAATAGGCCATCAGACTATGACTGCTCTGTTAGGCTATTACATAAAAAATAAATGGATGAGTCGAGATCTACACATAGTAAAAAAGTGCGAAAAATGTTCCCCAGATCAAAGAACATGCAATAGAGTCGATCCCCATGCTCAAGGTGATGAGCGACGCTGCTATAGACATTGGCCTAAGTTTTAATCAACTCTGAGGCATCGAGGATATCCCCGTGGCTGAAGTAGCATGGCCATATGTCATCGAGCAACCTCTGGACAAACCTGAGAAGATCCCGCAGCTAACAACACAAATCGAAGATTGCATTAGTGGTACATGCAAGTAGTTGCCAACGAGCGATTACACCTCATGGTTAAAGTCAAGAAAATAATTAGTTCTGTGAAAACAATCTACTCATTGAGTTTGAGGAATTCTTCCAGTTATACAATCAAGACGCACTCGACAAATCTATCGTCAATTGCTATTCTCTGTAAGTGATTTCTTTGTGTATTATAAGTATCTAGCTCAGCTGGTTCATTGCATGCAATTATCCTCACTATATTCTTTTCTATGCTATTATGCAGAATGAAGATTCTCGAATGCAAAAGAGAGCGAATCTATGCCATTGGGTTCATTGACCCATATACCCTTTCCAAAAAATTGATACAAGACTTCCCCACATACTCCGAGAGGAACTTGCTAAGGTTCTTAAAGGAAAAAAATACCGAAATAGAAATACTATGGCCTTACAACTTCAAGTCAGTGTTAGTGTCTTGTACTACCAATTCTATTTTGCTTACTCGATGTTAAGTGTAGTTGATAAGTTATGCATGCCTGCTTATATAATTAAATGTGCACAGGTTCCACTGGATCCTGCTAAACATTAGAGTTGATGCTAGACTTGTTGAAGTCGAAGACTCACTAAATAAAAATGCTGAACATTGCGCCAGCGTAATTAAAATGCTCGACACGTAATTTCAATCATTATCGCACTATCTATATCAGCCTCTTTCGTTCATTTCCTGATATATGAAGTAATTAATAACTCCTTTATTCATTTTCTTTGTCGGTCATGGTTTGGAAACCGTTCATCAAAGAGGTTAGGTGTGAATGTCATCCGAAGCTGCATTGGAAAGTGGCCAAGGTAATTAATCAAGTAGTACTAGCGAGGTCTACGCATATTTTTAATTCCACTTTCAATACCATTATCTTGCTTGATTATTATCTGATTGAATGATATTCTCACAAAGTGCATCACGCAGGAACACGGGACTAATTTATGCGCATACTACATTTGGAAGAACATTCATATTGCGATCGAAAGCCAGCGTTTTAATGAACAACAACGTGAGGTATGTAAACACTATTCACTAATTGTTTATGATGATATAATATATATACAACTTAATATATTTATATTGATCTGCTTTGTTTAAAGATTGATGAAATGCGGAAAAAGCTTCTACCAGAGAACCGCATACGAGCAATTCAAGAGGAAATTGCGGGATTTTTCTTTATGACCTGACCTAGCAGGGGAGAATAGCATTACATGTAATGACGATCTCCAGATTTTATAGAAGAAATTGTATATATACCAAATTGTATGGTCGTACGTGAAATTATATTATGCATCAATGTGTACATTGTGTAGTAGCGTAAAATATGTTTGAAATGAAAAATAATTGAACGGATAACACAAAATGAAAAGGAAAAATAAACTGTAAACCATAAACCCTAAACCCCAACAAAAAAACACAAACTCTTTAGTCCCGGTTGATGACACCAACAGGGACTAAAGGTCCTCCGCCCCCACCACATGATCGCTGCCACGTGGACGGACTTTACATCATGTTTGGTAATACGTGGGAAAGGGAATGGGAATTTTGAAGGGGGAATTGGCTGGGGGATTAGACATGGGAAGTAGTCTGTTACTCCCAATCCCACATTTGGTGTAGGGTGGGAATTGTTTGCGAGAATTTGATAGAAAATAAATTTCCTTTGTTTGGTTCAGGGGTGTTGGAATGGGAGTTGTTAATGATACGGTTTAGTAGCTACATAATATGAACTGATCAAGGCCAAGTAAAAACTGTGTAGCTACATAATACGGTTTAGTATTAGAATTTATGCACATACTATGTGCAGTCATTTTCTTACAGTTCCCATTTGGCACTCAATTGTGTAGTTAAAACTGTACTTAGGAAGTACAAGGGTATGAAGCAAACATCATGAATATTATTGATTCTATACATGTGCAAGTAGCATCAACAACGGCAAGTCAACGATGATGAACAACTACAGCCGAAGAATGGCGAAATAAATTGTACAAGTACAAGAGATTTCATCCACTAATTATATCAATCCATGTCCCACATATGCCTTTACAATGGCCATCACATACTAAGTAAGACCTAAACCTGTCGCACTTTTCCATATAAATCAAACGAGAAAACAAAATAAATACAAAATGAAGGATTACTTCCCACCTGCGGCCTTTTGGTGACTGCTGCTCATTCTAGGAATGGGGAAATGAAGTGATGAAACAAATCTACAACCTGTGAAGCAGGAGAAAAAATTGAAAGAAAAACAGACCTGGATCAGTTCGTGAAGGGAAAAGCAACGAATCCAATTTTGTTTGCAAAATCAGATGAGATACAACTAGATGTGTACGTAACAAGGTTGGATTGGCACGAATATCTCCATGAATTCAAGATGGAAGATGAAGAATAGTGCTACCTCAGCTCCGTGCTTGCCGCCATCTCTACACAAGGAAGAGAAATCAATGGGTCAAAGATTTGTTTGGAGGAAGAATGACACCGCTGCTAAATAGGGATAGTGAGGTAGGATTTTACCGTGCTTTCTCTAGCAACTTCCGCCTTATCTCCTTGCGCAACGGGACGTGAGGACCAGCTCGCGGTTTTTTCCCTGTCAATTCCCACTCCCACGTTGAATTACTAGGGTCCACTAGGGAAGAGTTTGACGAAAGTTTGGCCTCCGAACTCCCTTTCCCCTGCCCCTCTTAACTCCCACGTCCCTGGCCCAATCAAGGGAAGTTAAGTCCCATGGATCTTAAACTCCCATTCCCCACCACCTAATCCCCCCAAACAAACACGTTGTTAGTCCCGGGGTGTGGCCAACCGGGACTAAAGGGTCGAACCCTTTAGTCCCGGTTGGCGAACCGGTACTAAAGGACGTTCCCAACCGGGACTAAAGGGTCGTTCTCCACTAGTGATTGCAGCCCCGACGGAGCTCCAATGCAGCACCGACGATGTCCATTGAAGCTCCATTCCCGCAACGACTATGCTTCCGACGTCTCGGGTTGCTCCATTGCAACATTGATGGTGCCCCCACCAACTTCAAGGCAACATCGCCAGAGTTCCAACATCGCTCGGCTCCGGTTATGCTCTATCGCAGCACCGAGGGCCTCCAGCGATGCTCCATTGCAACTGGCTAGCCCCCGTGGTTGGAGGACGCGATGCTCGCGTGAAGGAAAAAAGACATGTCGTTGCCCCTTCCCCTATTGCAGCACTGCCGCTTGACTCCTGGTGGTGGTTGGCTATCAGCACTAGCACATCCATCTGCAGGTTCGGCACTCGCAGCCCTGTAACATCAACAGTCACTTTTTACAGCGGCAAGTGGCTGGCCTTGGGCAAACCCTCGCCGGTTTGCATCAGTCGCAATGGTGCGGTGGTGGTATGATCAAAACGGGTGGGGGTGCTTGCTACTGCAACAAAAGACCTTCCAACGACGCTAGAAATAGGCGTGTTGACGGGAGACTATTCTTGTCTTGATACTCCTTGGCAACGGCGCTAGGAATCCTTCTGCTACGGCTACGCCTTTAGGGACTTCCTTGGCAAATATGCAAAGGATTCCCCCCGTGGCCTTGGACCTTCTGTTGGTGTTCCCTCGAAGCGGAAAGGGTGATGTAGCACAACGGCGGTAAATATTTCCCTCAGTTTTGAGGACCAAGGTATCGATCCAGTGGGAGGATCGCGTCAAGTCACAAGTACCTGCACAAACACAAAGAGCTTGCACCCAACGCTATGAAGGGGTTGTCAATCCCTTATAGATTGTTTGCAAAGTGAGAACTGAAAGCAAAAAGTAAACAAAGCAAAGTAAAAGTGAAAGTGGAGACGATAGTTGTGAATAGACCTGGGGGCCGTAGTGTTCACTAGTGGCTTCTCTCATGAAAGCAAGTAGACGGTGGGTGAACGAATTACTGTCGAGCAATTGATAGAACCGCGCAAAGTCGTGACATTATCTATGGCAATGATTATATCTATAGGCATCACATCCAAAACAAGTAGACCGATACTTTCTGCATCTACTACTATTACTCCACAGTCGACCGCTATCCAGCATGCATCTAGTGTATTAAGTTCATAAGAACAGAGTAATGCCTTAAGCAAGATGACGTGATGTAGATGGACAATCTCATATCTATGATAAAAGCCCATCTTGTTACCCTTGATGGCAACAACACGATGCGTGCCTTGCTGCCCCTTGTGTCACTGGGAAAGGTCACCACACGGTATGAACCCAAAACCAAGCACTTCTCCCATTGCAAGAATCATAGATCTAGTTGGCCAAACAAAACCCAAGACTCGGAGAGACTTACAAGGATATCAAATCATGTATATAAGAAATCAACAAAGACTCAAATATAATTCATAGATAATCTGATCACAAATCCAAAATTCATTGTATCTCGACAAACACACCGCCAAAAAGGATTACATCGGATAGATCTCCATGAAGATCATGGAGAACTTTGTATTGAAGATCCAAGAGAGAGAAGAAGTCATCTAGCTACTAACTACGGACCCGTAGGTCTGAAGTGGACTACTCACGAGTCATTGGAGAGGCGATGATGTTGATGTAGAAGCCCTCCAACTCCAAAGTCCCCTCCGGCGGGGCACCAGGAAGGGTCTCCAGATGAGATCTTGCGAAAACGAAAGCTTGCGGCGGCGGAAAAGTATTTTCGTGGATGCCCTGATTTTGTCTGGGATTTTAGGGAATTTATAGGCGAAAGAGCTAGGGCAGGGGAGCTCTAGGGGGGCCACAAGCCTGGTAGCCGCCGGCCCCCCTGGTGGCGGCTACAGGGCTTGTGGGCCCCCTGTGGCGCTCCTGCCTTGGCCCTCAAGTCCCCCGATCTTCTTCTGTTCTGGAAAATTTTATTTCGGTGATTTTATTCCGTTTGGACTCCGTTCCAAAATCAGATCTGAAAAGAGTAAAAAACACAGAAAAAACAGGAACTGGCACTTGGCACTGAATTAATAAGTTAGTCCCAAAAAAGATATAACACGTACATAAAACATCCAAAGTTGACTAGATAACAGCATGAAACCATCAAAAATTATAGATATGTTTGAGACGTATCAGTGCTTTCCATGGACAGGGGAGAACGAGAGGGCCGAGGTAGGAGGAGAGAGATGTAAGACGGAATGGGTGGATTTGGATGGTTCGAGCAGTTTCAGCGAGTTGGTAAGGTGGAAGATGTGTTGGACCACTAGGCACATGTCACGTGATTGACGTGGTTTACGCATGCAGAAAATCATCTGGTTGATTCTAATCCTTTTCCGCAAATAAACCCCTATAATACATATAAATGTGGCGTCCCAATAATTACATGAAAGGTTATACTACTATTTGAGGCCATGAGCCCATGAACATAGAAAATTACACGTGGGCCCCTATATAACACTTAGCAAGTCTAAATGCCATGCGTTAGGGCATCTCCAACGCCCATCCGCAGACCTACCATAATCGTTCAAACCATGGAAGCTATCCAACATGCACTTGTATCAGTCGACGACATGGTCCGGATGTGTTTTCTCCCATAAATCAAAGACAATATGTGTGTGGGGGGCTGGGGGGCTTTGCGGGAGACCGGACACCCGAAACGTCGCTCTCTACCCCATGTCTCACCCAAAAGGAAGGTGAATTCCGCACTTTTGTAGCATACCGCACTATTTTTGCGCCAAAATCTACCACTCTTATCTTCCATTCTCCGTTGCTCTCAGCCCAATTCCAGCTCTCTCACCCTCTCCTTCCTTCCGCCGCTGCCGCATGGAACCATTGGAGAACCTGATGGAGATGGAGCTGACAGGGGTGCCAGAGGATCCGAGTATCACGCTCGGCCAAAAGATCATCTCGGTGACGCGGCATTCTCGCTGCCTCAAAGCAAAGGCAGCAAAGAAGCAAAATCTCAAGAATTAGTTGGCCGTAGATGGGAGTAGTTGTGGCGACGGGCGTGGAGGTCATGGCGGACATCACCAGCTGACAAGAGGCACCATGGCTGGAGCCTTACAAGCCTTTGTACTACTACGCTGCCAAACAACTCAGAACCCCGTCGGTACAATGTGTTGCATCAAGGACGTTAACGTAGTGTCAGTCTTCTCCGAGTATTCTTTGCTACAGCTTATCCTGGCGCGTAGGGCGATCTGGGAGCAGATGGGTGCTCGTACACTATTCACTACAATGCCTACAATGGGGGATCCGACGTATGATGTAGACAAGGAATTGGAACCTTTTCATTGCCAAGACCGCTGCCCAAGCCAATGGGTAAGAAACTAGTGACCCTATCAACCCAACCCAAGAACTGTCAAAGAAAGTTGGAAGGTATTTACGAGGGAAGAAGTGGAAGCGGGAGAGGGCGAAGCGAGAAGGTGCAGTGGCCAAGTTGATGGAGTGGTCCGAGGACATCTTGGCGAAGAAGGAGGCACGAGTGAGGCGCTCGAAAATCAAGGAGGAAAAGAAGGCGGATAGGTTCAAACTATTGATCGAGGCGACAAAAAAGAAGATCAAACTTGGAGAGAGGAGGAGCATGATCAACAAGAGGAAGACCACGCTCGAGAAAAATAGGGTGAAGATCACGGCCAATGCAAAGGACACCGAGATGTTTGTTGGGGAATGTTGCATATGAAACAAAAAATTTCCCACGCACACACAAGATCTATCCATGGTGTTGAGCATCTATGCGAGGCGAGAT
The DNA here is from genome assembly GCF_904849725.1 of Hordeum vulgare subsp. vulgare. Classification (NCBI taxonomy): domain Eukaryota; kingdom Viridiplantae; phylum Streptophyta; class Magnoliopsida; order Poales; family Poaceae; genus Hordeum; species Hordeum vulgare. Next base: position 61,396,449 of record NC_058521.1, on the reverse strand, counting down.
CGGATCCACATAGACTTCTAGATCACTAAGCAGAAGCATATATAATGCGATTGATGTAGTCGAATGTCTTTGCAGTCCAAACTGAAATCCGTCCCGTGATCCCATCACAATCCATCCCGATTTAGTGCCGAACGGACGGCACCTCCGCGTTTAGCACACGTACAGCTCGATGACGTCTCCTCCTCCTCGATCTAGCGAGTGAGGGAAGAGTAGTAGATGAGTTCTCCGGCAACACGAGGGTGTGGTGGCGGCAGTGGTGGTGCTATCCCGGCAGGGCTACACCTAGCGCTACCGAAACCGCGAACAGAGGAGAAAACGATCTAGGGAGAGAGAGGAGGGCCAAGGGCTTCGTGTGTGCTCTTGGGGTGCCCCCTCCTCTTTGTATATAGGTGGAGGGGCATGGGGAACAGCCCCTCCAAGCCCTAGGGCGCAGCCAATATGGGAGGAGGTGGAAACCTAGTCCCCTTCCTTCCCTTCCTTCCTTGAGGGACTTGTGCGCTTGGCCCAATAAGGCCACGGTGTCTCCCCACAGCCCACGCAAACCCTTGGGACGTGGTGGAACCCTTGGTGGACTTCCAGAATCCTCTGGGAGTTTCCGTAACCTTGTAGAAGCTTCCCGATACAATACCGGAAAAACCCAAAAATTTCCCTGTAGCCAAAATATGACTTCCCATATATAAATATTTACATCCGGACCATTACGGAGCTCCTCGTGACTTCCGGGATCTCATCCGGGACTCCAAACAACTTTCAGTTACTACCGCACATAACTCATTAATTCCAAATCGTCACCAAACCTTAAGTGTGCAGACCCCGCGGGTTTGAGAACTATGCAGACATGACCGCGACACTATCCGACCAATAACCAATAGCAGGACCTGGATGTCCGTATCGTCTCCTGCATATTCTACAACGATCTTTATCGGTTGAACCAAGATGTCAAGGATTCAATCAATCACGTATACAATTCCCTTTGTCTATATGTATGTTACTTGCCCGAGATTCGATCATCGGTATCTCCGTACCTAGTTCATTCTCGTTACCGGCAAGTCTTTTTACTCGTTCCGTAATACAAGATCTCGTGTCTAATCTTTAGTCACATTGCTTGGTGATGACGAGATGATGTATATACTTCTCGCCCCTCGTTGGATCCACCCAAGCGACCTCCTGGCGCGGCCTTGGCCATGGCCGGGCCAGCAGGCCGCCTGGGAGACCCATTCCCCCCTCTAGCCCTCCTTCGGTGATCTCGAAGCTTCTGTTTCGCTGATTTTTTTATATATTTTTCTGGATTTTTTCGGGCTTCGGAAAATTGGGTAAAACCTCCTACAAAATAGACATCAGTAGACAGAAACTGGCACTGGGTGCACTGAGTTAGTAGGTTAGTCCAAATATGTGTACAATTATATAGAAGTGTAGCAAAACATATAACAATGTCACCCAAAAGATCATGTAACAAGCAGGAATTATAGATGCGTTTGGGACGTATCACTTGCAAGCTTGTTGTGATGTTGTATTACCGAGTGGGCCCCGAGATACCTCTCCGTCACACGAAGTGACAAATCCCAGTCTTGATACATGCCAACCCAACAGACACCTTCAGAGATACCTGTAGAGCACCTTTATAGTCACCCAGTTACATAGTGATGTTTGATACACATAAGGTATTCCTCGTGTGTCCGGGAGTTGCATGATCTCATGGTCATAGGAACAAATACATGAAATGCAGAAAATGGTAGCAATAAACTGAAACGATGGCATGCTACGTTCATAGTTTGGGTCTTGTCCATCACATCATTCTCCTAATGATGTGATCCCATTATCAAATGACAACTCTTGTCTATGGCCAGGAAACCTTGACCATCTTTGATCAACGAGCTAGTTCATTAGAGGCTCACTAGGGACAGTGTCTTGTCTATGTATCCACACATGTATTTGAGTTTCCAATCAATACAATTCTAGCATGGATCATAAACGATTATCATGAACAAGGAAATATAATAATAAACAATTTATTACTGCCTCTAGGGCATATTTCCAACAATGTTGACCTTGAATGTCGACTCTTTGGATGCCAACACAAGAATGATCGTGCAATACATCCGCTACCATATGTCGCGGTGACAAAAAGATGAGCTCGCGGTGGGAGACTATGAGGATGCCACGGGGGTTGCCTATGCGGCGGTGATGACACCTCCTTGATGACGGTGGAAACGGTTGGGATCGCCGGTTCGGCAGGGCAGAAATGCATGGACTGCTGATCTAATGTTCTTTTGGATTTGGACATTAAAAACTAAGCATATTTTCCACTTTTTGGTTGTGATCGGTGATGTAGTCTAGGACTAAGGGGTACTATGGATGCTGACCTATCTTCATGGGCTGGACTCATGGGTCGCCCGGTGAATAACATTGGAAGGCTGGACTACAAGACGACGCCATGTCAAGGATGGAATCCTTCGAAGACTTGGTGTATGCTCCAAGTCAAGATGATAATATCGAAATATTTCTACCCATATGTAACCGACCATAGTTAACCCTAGGTACCCCTGGTGTCTATATAAACCAAAGGGTTTTAGTCCGTAAGGTAGATTAAGATCATTACTCCTAGGGTTTTGGACTACATCATACAATCTCGAGGTAGATCAACTTTGTACTTGATACTTCATCAATACAAATAAAGAACGACATAGGGTATTACCTACATCTAGAGGGCTCGAACCTGGGTAAATATCGTCTCCCCTGTCTCCTGTTACCATCGATCCAAGATCCATAGTTCGAGACACCCTACACGAGGCCACCAATTTTGATACCGACATTGGTGCTTTCATTAAGAGTTCCACTGAGGATTGCCAGAAGGATTGATGGCTCGCTTGGTCAGCAGTGATGACATCAGCATTGGGGATATCTTCATCCCTGGCCAGCTCTCTGCATTCGTCAGTGTCGCTCTATATGTTGTACTGGTTGGTCACCTCGACCAAATCATTAGGTTCATCCCGGGTCAGGGAATCAAGTTCGGTAACCTCGATTACATCACTGATGCCCGAGGTGATCTGGTCCTCACTAGGCTCACAGCTTCCTTCGGTGAGCCCGGAAACCCCGAAGCCTTGACTTTGGGTCTCCTGCCCGACCTCGTCTCCGGGGCGGCCTACACCTCGTATCTAGCCTCGAGCGTGGATCTGATCAAAGTGTTCGAACATGAGGGGTCAACCCTGGCCAAGCACACTTTCTGCGCCGACGCGCCAGACATCAACTCCGCCAAAACTCTGAAGACCAGTCTGGCTGACCTCTGGCTATCAAACGAGATGCTTACCCGGATCCAAACTATGGAAATTACGGATGACCCGACCTCGACCTATGCACGGATCGGTCTAGAGGCAGGTCACAGGGAATTTTGTTTCCCATCCACCACCCACTTGGTATCCACTATCGAAGATTTAACCCATATGCTAGACTTCTCCTCGGATAAGGCCAAAGATGTAGATGCGAAGGTCGACGCAACTGCTCCTCCCACAACTAGACGATTGACATCCACCTCCACCTACGATGTGTATATGGCGGACACCCCTGGTGATAAGGACGACGGTGCCACAGGGAAGAGTGTTGACGACACCCCGATAAAAAATAGTGTAAACGAGCCACCCAAGCACTGATGTGAGCACAAAATATCCAAGGGGCGCAAGGGTAGGGAAAGCAATACGGGCATCGAAGAAAATGCTACCCTGGATGACGCAAGAAACCTCATTTAACCCACTGCTTCCGAACAAGTGCTCGATGATTTAGAGGGGTGTACGGATCTGGAAAACCCCGAGGACCTCGACGATTTCGAAGATAGCAACTACATCCCTTGTTCAAAAGAGGAGGATAGTCTCAGAGACGAGGATTTCATCGTCCCCGAAGACCCGCTGGATCAAGAACGGTTAAAGCGACAACTCATAGCCACCGCCCAAAGCCTCAAGATGAAACAAAAGTAAATCAAAGCCAAACAACTAATGACAGTTGAACACAAGTCCTAGGTGCCGAAGATGGGTACAACTATGAACGGTAGGTGCAAAACAAAAGTTACCCGCACCGTTGTTTATTGCCACAATTTGACGACGAGGCCCTTAAGACCGCACCCCCTAGATGGACTCAGGGCGACAAGCCGGACCTCCCGCATGAGGACTAGATAGGACAGGTAGAGAAGCCGGAGACCTACCCGAACACCCCCCCCCCCCCCCCGCAAAAGAAGGAAAGAGCCAGCGCAGCCCGGATACCCGTTCGACCTATGACACAACTTGAATGCTAGAGAAGGTCACACAAGATCCATCTATGGATCCACATGGCGCACCCCCTGTAGACGGGAAGGGTACCAAGCTTGGCTCGACCAGAATGATGGAGTTCGGGAACAACACTGGGACATGTTTCCATCCAACATTCAGCATGACGTAGCGCGGGTCAGGGGCGCCGCTCACCCAATGTGTCTTATACATACGAAGTGATGGAACATCACTTCCTTGAAGGGTTTAAACCTATAATATAGAACAATACGATGGGATAACAGACCTGGCCGTGTGGATTGAAAACTTTCTTCCCATATTCAAATGGCCCGAGGAGATGACCTCCATGCCATAAAATAGTTACCATTGAAACTCAAGGGTCTAACACGACATTGGGTGAACAGCCTCCCTGAAAACCCCATTGGGCACTACAAGAAATATGCTCATACATGACGTTTTTAAGACGTCGTTGATGAAGTCGTCATAAATCTATGAAGATTTCATCAGAGATTGTCGTAAACCGTTTGAGGGGATCAAATCTACATATAAATTACGACGATGTGAGTCAAAAACGTCGTAACCGCATAAGATGAGATCGTCATAACTTTTACGACGATTATAAAAATGTTGTAACATGTTCTAACCAATCAAAACTATTTCCACGGATCGATGATATGGCGTCCATCCATCCATCCATCTACCTCACCATCTCACATCCATCCATTCATGTATCTAAAAAGAATGAAAAAAATTAACCCCCCCGCAGTCGAAACCTAGCTCAGATCCCATCGACCCCTCCTTGCCATCTCCTCGCCGCCGCCACCACCTCCCCGTCCCCGCCCCCCTCGCGACCCGGTCCTCCCTCGTCCCCATCTCCTCGCCGCCGCCACCTCCTCCCTCGTCGCCATTTCCTTGCAGCGCAGCACCAAGCTCCCTCCGCCCGCACCCACACCAAAAAGCTCCAGGGAAACCCCCTGCATGCCAACCTGGTGCAGGATCGGATCAGGGATGTGGTCGGCGCCGCCGGCAACAGCACCGGCAAGGTCCTCAAGAAGAAGGGCACCCTCATCCCCCCTCCCCTCTCCTTCAAGCTAAAGGAAACCCTCCCTCCCTCCCTCTCCCCTTCCTCCCACCCTTATCCGTCCCCTCCGGATGCCGCTACTGCGCGCCGGACCCGGAGGGGGACCTCGGCGCCGACTACCGTGGGCGCGACGTGGTGCTGGAGGACCTCTGGCAGTTGTGCGTGCATCGGATGGCCAACGCTCGGAACGCGTCGTGGGCGTGGTGGGACTTCGTGGCCGACTACCGCGTCCGGTGCTCCGTGTGGGAGAAGAAGTACTCCCGCGGGTGTGCCGAGGAGGTGGTGGCGTCGCTCGGCCTGCCTGCGGAGCTGGTCAAGCAGTGCATGGACGACCCCGACCGCGACCCCTCGCTGGCGCCGGCCAGGTTCTCCGATGAAGTACACGTGTGCACGCGTCGCGCGATGGACGTCGACCTCAGGGGACTCTCCCCGCCGTCCTCGTCAACTGTCTCCTGCTCTTCTTGCGGCTCTGACGCAGGCTGCTACACATCTTCTTGCTGGACTTGTCCGTCAGGCTGCGCAACTTCTTCGGCCTCCATGTCCTGATTACTTGTTATTTTTAGGTTCAACAATTCTGATTATTCCTGTTCACTCCTGGAACCATAATTCCAATAGGTAGGACATGAGCTCGTTACCAAAGACTACGACATGGATACACCACATGCATTTAGAAAATCTAATATCATAAGTATTATTCCCATCTACAAGGTAAATTTAAAATTATGAAAAATGCAAATACCTGAGTAACGTGTAAATAATTAATGGTTATTAACCATGATCTATTATCTGCAGCATGTTGCCTGCTCATCAGCAGATGGTCGCACCCTGTTGGAGTCATCCAAGACTTTCCTGGACAAAGGAAAACTTGAGGATGTTGTTAACTACAACACAAAGGTATCCTGATCATACTATTACATCCATATGTTATGATTTCTTAGACACTACTCTAACTACTTCATACAATCTGGACATGACTGTATATGATGGTGCAGGCTCTTGCAAAACTGGTTGCTGTTTGTGGTCCATATCATAGAATGACCGCAGGAGCTTACAGCCTCTTGGCAGTAGTGCTTTATCATACCAGGGACTTCAACCAGGTACCAAAATTTTGGGACCTTGCTGCTAGTTCCCTTTCACAGTATTCAGTAACACTGCCTAGTCTAATTTACATGAGCATTAGCCTATGTACAAACAATGTTAGTTCAAGGGATTGCACTACGATTCTAGAATTGTTGTTGGGTATTATAATTGGAACAATGCAGAATCGTTGTGGCAACACTGAAATGTGATGACCATGTGGAGTATGTAGATCGTAAGCTGCTTTAGTGTAAAAAATGCAATAAGATTTCTCATCTGAGTGACCTGGAGCTGTCATGCACTTGTCACACCTTTAGCTTTTTAATGTATATAACTATCTATTAGTATCCCAGTTGAGTTGTGTTGTGGAGCTGGCTTTATAAATCTTGTTGCTCTTTGGACCAGGCAACTATCTATCAACAGAACGCTTTAGATATTAACGAGAGGGAACTTGGACTTGATCACCCAGATACTATGAAAAGCTATGGAGATCTTGATGTTTTCTACTATCGCCTGCAACATACAGAATTGGCACTAAAGTAAGTGCACGCTGTAATTTATTGAAATTGCATGCTTAGTAGTGTGTTTTTGTCTCACTTACTTATAATTTGTGTATTCTTCTTCCTGTGTCAACTACCTTATGTTCTGATTTGTCTATTTCAGATATGTGAACCGTGCCCTATATCCTTTGCACCTGACATGTGGCCCGTCTCATCCTAATACTGCTGCAACTCACATCAATGTTGCTATGATGGAAGAAGGGTTGGGTAACGTCCATGTAGCACTCCGTTACCTCCATGAGGCGCTAAAATGTAACAAACGGCTGCTTGGTGTTGATCACATACACGTATGCAACTCAACCTCGCCTTGTGTTTTAGTGTGACTGTATGTTGCGCTCTGACACATACACTAGTGCCCACTTACATGGCTACACTGAAAGCTCATATTTATTGACAGACGGCTGCTAGTTATCATGCTATTGCTATTGCTTTGTCTTTAATGGAAGCTACACTGAAAAAACCACTCTACGAATACTTCAATCAAAGCTCGGATTAGAAGATCTTTGGAGACAGGTAATCAAAAAGAAAAATACTTCCTGATGATGAATTTTTCCACTTAGTCTTCAGTTCTTTCCCCAATGATCTGCCTTTCTCATAGCAACAAGGAAATATGATGACCCATATTTTGCACAGGATGCTGCTGCCTGGCTGGAATACTTCGAGTCCAAGGCACTAGAGCAGCAGGAAGCAACACACAATGGTACTCCAAAGCCTTTCAAGTAGTCGAGGCCGTTCAGGTCGCGAGCTAAGAAAAGATGGTCTTCTCAGCCTCTCACATAGTTACAGGAAATTTTATTCTTACACGGATGAGCCTTTCTTATGGACAATAAAAGCATGCTAACCGAAACCAAGATGCTGCTGTTTTTTGCTGAAAGGAGGAGATGCTGGTTTTCTGGGTAGAGAATTAGTTGCTTTGTGATCTATTTCATGGTTTCTAGTACCTACTTGTTTCTGCTGTCCTGCAGTGGTGCTACGGTATTGCAAGGGCTTGCATTGCCATGGAACTTTGAACATCTTCAGACCCCTTCTTTTCTTCTAGAAAATGGAAGATGTGCCTCAGGCCTTTGTGTCATGGATGGACACTGCCCTTCCGTGAATCAGAGTTCAGTTTGCTAATGTGTAGATAGGTTAGCTATACTGTGAATTATACGATTAGAGAATAGAGAATTAGATGCACCCTCGTAGACACGCATATTTTCCTAGCATTATTGACATCGACAGTACGTCGGTATATATTGATTTTGTGAAAAAAACATCTTTTGGGATAATACACAATGTATATACTTTATTACCTCACCTTTATCTGTGTATCTGTAATGTGTATGCTATTATTATTTTTCCTATACACAACATATGACATGTATATTGTTTGAATGAGTCGTCATGCATTATTTAGCAATTCATGTATGCTTACCATCATTCAATAATCTGCAGCTTCTTTACCACTACTTATCAGAAACTGAGAATCGTGAGAGGCTCTAATGCTGCTCGAATGGGTATGTATGTTCACACACATACTATCATGTCTCTAATATTTCTCCATTTTCTGCTTTTGAAAACTTTGCTAGAAAATAAATAAATAGTCGTTCATCTGAAATCTGTGGCTCCATTCTTTGTCATGTGTGCTTTGTAGTATTTCTGATTACTAAACCAATCCTTATTGTGGACTTGTGGTGCTTTCACGTGAGAATTTGTCCACTTGAAGTCTACACTGAGCCTGCGTGTGTGCTTCTAGAAGCAAGCAAGAGAGGCAACGTGACTTTGTTTGCATGACCTACCCTCGTCCATCCATGCTTAGCTTAGCTTAGCTTAAAAGAAGCAAGCATAGAGATAGATATATGTTTTAGATAAAAGTCCTAGGCCTAGTAATACATTAAAGAGGGAACTTCTGTGGTCTATTTTAGATAAAAGGGGACATATAATTTTCTCTATATAATGGCATGGTGCTGATTTAGCGCCGATATGACCTTACAACAATATTACATTGTAGTGTTTTGTGCATGGTTTCGTATCACTAGTTTCATGTTGCCTTCACAAGAGAGTCTATTACTTGTTTTTGTTTTATCCTTGATTAGTATCGATTGTTGTATTGTAGACTTAAAATTGTGTTGGTTCCTCTTTTACAGAAGCTCAAGTGTGAAGTGTGAAGCCGTGAAGTGTGAACCCAAGTGTGAAGCGTGAAGTCTTACTCAGTTTAGAGTAGCATATTGTAGCACATCTGTGTTGAAAAGATTGTAATAGATTTATTTAGTCATATATTTGATCAATTTTATGTGTTCTTAGTTCTATTTGAAATTCATTCTTGGATTGAAAGTGGTCAAAAAGACAATATATTAGTATTATATTTAGGCTGATTCTAAGTTTGTGCTGTCACCTGTATTGGATCAGATATATTTGTAGGGTTTGATTGACAACGACGATTTAGGATCGTCGTAAAGGTTACGACAATCCAGGAATCGTCGTAAAAGTTACGACGATTTTGATCAAAACATCGCTGCTGTTTATTTGTGACGCTCTGTTTTCGACGATTGGTTTTTCTTCGTGAGATCATCGTAAATTAAAAACCATGACGATGTAGCGACGAAAAAATAGCGTCGTGTATTAGCATATTCCTTGTAGTGGGGAGTTGGTAAGTGTTCGAAGATGCTTTCTGAGCTAACTTTCAAGGAACCTATGTGCGGCCCCTGGATGTCGATGACTTGAGCCACATCGTCCAACAAGACGGTGAGTCATCTCGGAAATTCTGGAACTGATTCCGGACAAAAAAAACAAATCATCGATTGTTCATACGCCAAGGCACTAGCCTCCTTCAGGAACAATATCCGAGACGAATGGATAGCTCGCCAGCTCAGGCATGACTAGAAGAGAACAACGTCAGCCCTTACCTCACTTATGACCCGCTTTTGCACGGGCGAGGACAGCTGGCTAGCCCGTCGAAAGAACCTTCCGAGAAATCCCGACACTTTTGGAATTCAGGACGTAATGGGAAGCCACGGGCAAACAATAATAAACGTCAACACAATGGCGGTGAGGCCGAAGACATGATAGTCAACGCCGGGTTCTGCAACTCAAGGTCTAGACCGCGGAAGAAACCCTCTAAGGGGAATCGGTATGGACCGACCATGCTGGAAAACATCCTGGATATGCCCTACCAGATCCAAACACGTCAAACAAGTCCGCTATCCACACCAATCGTAATTGTTGGGGGATCAAACAGGCCATCAACCCATAGCTGAGGACCACAACAAGAGATGCCATAGCGAGGATGACGACGAACCTCCTAGGCCGAACAATGGAGGACAATAGCAATTCCCTCCCGAGGTCTAAACTATGAACATGATCTATGTCATACACATACCAAAGAAGGAGAGGAAGCGTGCACTTAGGGATGTCTACGCCATAAAGCATTTGGCCCCAAAGTTCAATCCATGGTCTGCATGCCCGCTCACCTTTGACCGCACTGACGAGCCGACTAGTGTTCATCATGGGGGTTTGGCGGCCCTGGTACTTGACCCCATTCTCGATGGGTACCACCTAACCAGATTCCTCATGGATGTATGTAGTAGCCTCAATCTGATTTACGCAGATATAGTGAGAAAAATGGGTATCAATCCATCAAGGATCAACCTAGCTACACTAGCTTTAAAGGAATAATCCTCAACATCCAAGCCCGCTGCTCGGGGGACCATAACTTTGGAAGTAGTGTCCGGCTCACCCAATAACTTCCACAGCGAAGACTTGATCTTTGACATTGTCCCTTTTCATAGCGGCTATCATGCACTTCTCGGCCGCACATCATTCGCTCGCTTTAACGCCATCCCTCATTATGCATACGTAAAGCTTAATATGTTGTGACCCAAGGGTGTTATCATTGTTAATGGTAACACCGGGCGTTCATCCCGAACCGAGGAACACAGAGCAGCTCTGGCATCCAAAGTCTAGACCAGAAACACAGCTCCAAAGCCCGAAAAAATGAGCCCGAGTCCCGCCACAGTTCCCGAATTCTTCCCACGCTCAACACAAATAGGGATACGCTCCCCACAACACGGCCTCGCTAGCCATAAAATACATGCCCTGAAGGCACAATTTCACGCTCAAAATACCATGGGCGGTTGTGGGGACCGAATACATAAAGACCAAGTATCCGGCTTCTCCGAGCTACCATGAAGGACCTACTCAGCATCAAGCTAACATACTTCGGCGACTTATCAAGACCTTCTCTTACAAAGGCCTTCTCATCGACTACTACCTACTCTAAAGGAGCACCCCGTGGAGAGCAAAGGTGCACACGTGCAGGAGGGTACAATAAAGGACATTAAGCCATTAGCAAAGGCCCTGTGTAGACCTTTCCTTTGTAAACTTATTTTTAAGTATATGTAACAGTTGCTTGGGAACGTACAATTGTACGGATAGATTCCATGAGTTCATCTAAAATAAAGACCGATTTTGATGGTATCACGACAGTCATTCATATTGCATTGCTTTTTTTCTTTTTTCTTTTTTGCTCTTCGACATGAAAACAAGCCAGTTCGATACATATTTTCTATGCGGCCGGCTAATCGACCGGGGGCTTGACTGTTGGAAATATGCCCTAAAGGCAATAACATATTAGTTATTATTATATCTCCTTATTCATAATAATCGTTTATTATCCATACTATAATTGTATTGATTGGAAACACAAATACACGTGTGGATACATAGACAAAACATTGTCCCTAGTAAGCCTCTAGTTGACTAGCTCGTTGATCAAAGATGGTCAAGGTTTCCTGCCATAGACAAGTGTTGTCACATGATAACGGGATCACATCATTACGAGAATCATGTGATGGAATAGACCCAAACTATGAACGTAGCATATTGATCGTGTCGTTTTATTGCTATTGTTTTCTACGTGTCAAATATTTGTTCCTGTGACCATGAGATCATATAACTCACTGGACCGGAGGAATACCTTGTGTGCATCAAACGTCACAACGTAACTGGGTGACTATAAAGGTGCTTGATAACCCACAAGTATAGGGGATCGCAACAGTTTTCGAGCGTAGAGTATTCAACCCAAATTTATTGATTCGACTCAAGGGGAAGCCAAAGAATATTCTCAAGTATTAGTAGTTGACTTGTCAATTCAACCACACCTAAAAGATTTAGTATCTGCAGCAAAGTATCAGTAGCAAAGTAGTATGATAGGAGCAGTAGCAACAGTAACCAGTAGCACCAAAGTAACCGCAGTAGCAACAGAGTAAGAGTAGCAGCAGTGACAACAGTAGCGGCAAAGTAACGTCGCAAGGACCAGTAGGAAAAACTCGTAGGCATTGGATCGGTGATGGATGATTATGCCAGATGTTATTCCTCATGCAACAGTTATAACAGGAGAGATATGTAACTAGCTCCAGTTCGTCAATCTAATGTAGGCATGTATTCCGTATGTAGTCATATGTGCTTAGGGAAAAGAACTTGTATGACATCTATTGTCCATCCCTCCCATGGCAGCGGAGTCCTAATTGAAACTACAGGATATTAAGGTTCTCCTTTTAATAAAGAACCGCACCAACGCATTAACACTTGGTGAATACATGAACTCCTCATACTATGGTCATCTCCGGGAGTGGTTCCGGCTATTGTCACTCCAGGGTTGCCAGGTCATAACACATAGTAGGTGACTACAACTTCCAAGATAGGATCAAGAACACACATATATTGGCGACAACATAATAGGTTCAGATCTGAAATCATGGCACTCGGGCCCTAGTGACAAGAATTAAGCATGGCAAAGTAGTAGCAACATCAATCTCAGAACATAGTGGATACTAGGGATCAATCGCCGTCAAAACTAACTCGATTACATGATAAATCTCATCCAACCCATCACCGTCCAGCAAGCCTACGATGAGATTACTCACGAACGGTGAAGAGCATCATGGAATTGGCGATGAAGGAAGGTTGGTGATGACGATGGCGACGATCTCCCCTCTCCGGAGCCCCGAACGGACTCCAGATCTACCCTCTAGATGAAGAACAGGAGGTGGCGGCGCCTCCATATCGTAAAACGCGATGAACTCTTCTCCTTGATTTTTTTTCCGGACGAAAGGGACTAAAATAGAGCTGGATTTTTGGAGGCGGTGGAGCTTTGTGGGCCCCACAAGCCTGCCAGACGCGACCAGGGGGGCGCGCCTGGTGGGCTTGCGGGCTCCACGCTCCACTTCCTCCACTGATTCTTGCGCGAGTATATTTTATATATTCCACAAAAATTCTCCATAAATTTTCAGGTCATTCCGAGAAGTTTTATTTCTACGCAAAAACAACACCATGGCAATTCTGCTTAAAACAGCATTAGTCCAGGTTAGTTCCATTCAAATCATGCAAATTAGAGTCCAAAACAAGGGCAAAAGAGTTTGGAAAAGTAGATACGATGGAGACGTATCAACTCCTCCAAGCTTAAAACCTTGCTTGTCCTCAAGCAATTCAGTTGACAAACTGAAAGAGACAAAAGAAAAAGTTTTACGAACTTTGTTTGATCTTGTTGTTGCAACTATGTCTAACTCATATCCAGAATTTCGGCAAGATCACGAGCAAACCACATAAGCAAATGACATCTAGGTCTCACGGTAAACTCATATCAATGGCATAATCAACTAGCGAGCAAATAATAATAAGTCTCAAATGTCAACACTTCAATCAAAACAATCATGAAGCAGTACGAACAGATGGTATCTCACTAGCTCTTTCTGAGACCGCAAAACATAAATGCAGAGCACCTTCAAAGACCAAGGCTGACTAAAATTGTAATTTATGGCAAAGAAGATCCAATCATAGTCATACTCAACATAGTTAAAAGCAAAGCATAAAAATGAGAGAGGTGCTCTCTAATTGGTGCTTTTATAAGAGGAGGATGACTCAACAGGAACATAAATAGATAGGCCCTTCGCAGAGGGAAGCATTGATTTGCAGAGGTGCCAGAGCTCAAGCTTTGAAAACAGAGATAATAATTTTGGGTGGCATGCTTTCATTGTCAATGCAATGACCAAGAGTTCTCACCATCTTCCACGCTACACATGCTATAGGCGGTTCCCAAACAAAAAAGTAAAGTCTTGACTCCACCACCACCAATCAATCACACTCCACGACTAGCCGAATACTCGGGTGTCGTCCATACCAACATCAACCCAGGGGGAGTTTTGTTTGCAATTATCTCTTCGATTTGAGCATGGAACTGGGCATTCCAATTACCGGCCCCTTTCTCGTGAATGATAGTGAATAAACACATATCGAGGATAACACGCCTAGCATGGAAGATACTAATAGCCCCCTGTCAGCACATGAGCGGTTCGGGCATGCAAAACAGATTATTTCTTGAAGGTTTAGAGAGTGGCACATGCTAATTTACTTGGAACGGCAGCTAGATACCGCATATAGGTAGGTATGGTGGACTCATATGGAACAACTTTGGGTTTATGGAAGTGGATGCACAAGAAGTATCCCTGCTTAGTACAAGTGAAGGCTAGCAAAAGACTGGGAAGCGACCAACTAGAGAGCGACAACAGTCAACAAAATGCAATGAGATTAACTAACATTGAGTGCAAGCATGAGTAGGACATAAATCACCATGAACATGAATATCATAGAGGCTATGTTGATTTTGTTTCAACTACATGCGTGACCATGCACCAAGTCAAGCCACTTGAATCATTCAAAGGAGGATACCATCCTATCATACTACATCATAGTCATCTCAAGATTCATGTTGGCATCCAAGGCAAACCATTATAAGCTCCTAGCTAATTAAGCTTGGCATCAGAAACTATGATCTCTAAGTTTTCATTGCAAACATGTTTCTCTCACAACAAAGCTGAATCAGGAACGATGAGCTAGTCATATTTACAAAAATAAAATAGATCGAGTTCATACCAGATTTTCTAGGCACAGTCACTTCATCATATATCGTCATTATTGCCTTTCACTTATACGACCGAATGATGTGAACAATAATAAGCGTGCTCGTGCATTGGACTAAGCTGGAATCTGCAAGCAAACACAAAGGAGAAGACAAAGTAATATGGATCTTTAAGAGATAAACAGATATGCATGCGAGAGCCACTAAACATTGTAACCATGGTATTCTACCTTGACCCAAAGAAAAAGAAAACTATTTACACGGTAAAGCTCCCAACATGCAAAACAAGAAAATAAAATCTTTTTGGGTTTTCTCAAACTAGACAGACACACAAAAAGAAAGCGAGAAAAAGAAATACACTAGCATGGATGATACAGTGGCAAAGTGTGAACACCGACTAACAAAGTGAAAGCATAAGCAAGAATATAAAGTCGGTGAGAAACACGTACTCCCCCAAGCTTAGGCTTTTGGCCTAAGTTGGTCTACTCCCATGGAGGGAAATAACCAGCTCCGGGGTACTCCGGAGTGGACTGAGGATGCCACTGTTGTGTGAGCTCCTCCGGCTCCCACTGATAAACTGGCGTATGGTACTCGACTGGTGGCTCGGGCACGGGCACGTGTGGTTGTGCTATGCGCCAATATGCGTAGATGTCCGAGGGCATAATAATGTACCTGCCTGCATGAAGACTGAACAAAGAAGGAGCAGGCAAAGTAATAGTCTCACGAGTACCCTGACTAAATACCAGGTTATAGATCATCCTTCTATTTATATCTCTATCAAGGAAGTCATGGCGAACCATGCTATCATAATCTAGATATCTCTCGGGAAGAAGAATCTTTTCTTCCTCGTCCAGTCTAATGGGTATCTCAAAATGTCTAGCAAGACGAGTAGCATAGATACCTCCATACACAACACCTTTAGAAAGGTTCGTGTTCAACCGTTGAGCTACTATAGCGCCCAAGCTATAAGTTTTATCATTATAAAGGGCTTCGCGCAAGACCGCAAGATGTGGGGAACTAAGGGACCCAGCTTTCCCACGGCCAATCAAACATTTTCCCACAAATAATGAGAAGTACCGAAGCACGGGAAAATGTATGCTAGCAGCTCTAGTGCAAGAAACTCCTCTCTCCTCTCCTACAACAATAGTATCTATGAAAGCCTCCAAGTCCCATGGACGAGGTTCATGAATATCCCCAACGTAAGGTAATTTGCAAACATTGCAAAAATCCTGGAGTGACATGCGCTGGGGGATATCATAAAGTTTGAACTCAACCATAGGAGGATTCTTCCTCGGATAGAAGTTAAAGCTTTGTATGAAGATATTAGTGAGGAGGAGATATTGCGGACACTTATCTTCAACGAAGGCGATAAGGCATGCGTTCTCCACCAAGTAATAAAAGTCCTCAAAAAGTCTGGCGGCGCGTAAGAACACATCGCTTGGCCACTCGCATGCTCGAACTTCTGCAACTCGAGGGACTGGATACTTGGGCTTCTTCTCACTTCCATCATTCTTGGGGTCACGACTTGAAGAGCCTCTTAAGAACCTCCTCATCTTTTCCCTTTTCTATCTCTGAAATTTTAGTGACTCTAAGGAAAAGTGAACAAGGCTCAACTAAACTCGTAGTAAGTACTCCCACAAATTCCTAGAGGCCATATTACGCATCAAAACTACTTGTTACCAGTTAAATTAGCATGCAAAGCTCAAGAACATGGTCACCAAGGCAGCAAAAATACGCGAAGTATAAGGCACTAGAGCAAAAACTAATTGGACCAATGGAGGAGTCACTTACCAAGGAGTAATTTCCCCAAAACAGTTCGGAGAATGGTGCTTTGAGCAAGGAGCTCGAAAATCCCAGCAAGAAGAGCAAGAACACGGGTTTGAGCTGCGGAACGGTTTTTTCTGGAGGTAGGAGAACCAGATGGGAACTAGAATGAGTGGAGGGGATGCATGTGGCCCCCACAAGCCTGGTAGGCACGACCAGGGGGTGCCCGCGCCTCTAGGGCTTGTGGCCCACTGGTGCAGCCCCCAGACTAGCTCTTCGTCTCGGTATTTTTCAAAAATTCCAGAAAAAATCATACTTGATTTTCAGGACGTTCGGAGAACTTTTTATTTTCGGGGTACTTTTCTACGGGACGCTAAAACAGAAAATAGGGAAAACTAAACAAAATCTATCATTTTTCTTCTAAGCAACCGAAGGTGAAAGCTTGGAACAGAGGTTTGTGACTCCTCGATTCATCTGTCTCATGATCATCGAAAGAAATCCGTCAATGAGGTTGATCAAGTCTCCTTGACAAACCTTTTCGAATCGCAAAAGAAGACGGATAATTTTCGGATAGCCACTAGGTTACCTCAATGGGGATGTGTATCTCCCCAACAAGCAAATCATACTTCATCTTAACAGGAGGTATAGGGCATTCAAAGCTCCCAATAAGAATCGATGAAGTTTTTCCGATAGAATTGATGCAATGTACTCGATATTGTTTCTTTGGAAAGTGCACCGTATGCTCATTACCATTGACATGGAAAGTGACATTGCCTTAGTTGCAATCAATAACAGCCCTGTAGTGTTTAAAAAGGGTCTTCCGAGGATGACCGCCATGGCATCGTCCTCGGGAATATCCAGGATAACAAAGTCTGTTAAGATGGTGACGTTCGCAACCAGAACAGACACATCCTCGCAAATGCCGATAGGGAAAGCAGTTGATTTGTCGGCCATTTGCACAGAGATTTCAGTGGGTGTCAACTTATCCAGTTCAAGTCTACGATAAAGAGGGAGAGGCATGACACTAACACCGGCTCCAAGGTCGCATAAAGCAGTTCTAACGTAGTTGCCTTTAATGGAGCAAGGTATAGTGGGCACTCCGAGATCACCTAGTTTCTTGCGAGTTCCACCCTTGAAGGTGTATTTAGAAAGCATGGTGGAAATCTCAACCTCAGGTATCCTCCTCTTATTAGTCACAATATCTTTCATGTACTTAGCATACGGAGACATCTTGAGCATATCCGTCAAACGCATTTGCAGAAAGACAGGTCTAATCATTTCAACAAAGTGCTCAAAATCCTCATCGTCCTTTTTCTTGGATGGTTTGGGAGGAAAGGGCATGGGTTTCTGAACCCATGGTTCCCTTTCTTTACCATGCTTTCTAGCAGTGAAGTCACTCTTATCGTATCTCCTAGCCTTAGGCTGTGGGTTATCAAGATCAACAGGTTCAATCTCCACATTCTTATTATTGCTAGGTTGAGCATCAACATGAACATCACTATCGATATTATCATTAGGCTCATGTTCATCACCAGATTGTGTTTCAGCATCAGAAACAGAAGCATCGTTCGGACTCTCAGGGGTAACAACATCTGGGTTGCTAGCGTGCAAGTTCCTATCATCTTTCTTCTTATTTCTAGGATGACTAGGTGCATCAGTCCTAGCTCCTTGAGAATCTTGTTCAATTCTCTTCGGATGACCCTCAGGATACAAAGGTTCCTGGGTCATTCTACCGCCTCTAGTGACGACTCTGACGGAATTGTCATTCATCTCATTGAGCAAGTCATTTTGAGCCTTAAGTACTTGTTCTACTTGAGTAGTAACCATAGAGGCATGTTTACTCAAAAGCTTAAGATCATTGACGTTTCTGTCCACACAAGCACTTAAATGACTAAGCATACGAGCATTCTGTTCCAATTGTCTGCTAACATAATCATTGAAACTCTGTTGTTTGGCAACAAAGTTATCAAATTCATCCAGGCATAAGCTAGCAGGTTTATCAAAAGGAATATCACTCTCATCAAACCTACGCACAAAATTTACTTCTATTGCCTGTATCGAGTTATCAAGACCATGGATCTCTTCGATAGGTGGTAGATTTTTGACCTCTTCATATTTAATGCCTCTCTCTTTCAAAGATTTCTTAGCTTCTTGCATATCTTCAGGATTGAGGACTAGAATACCTCTTTTCTTTCGAGTTGGCTTAGTAGGTGGTTCGGGAATAGTCCAAGCATTCTCATTACACAAGATGTTATTCAATAGGGTCTCAGCTTGTTCTACAGTTCGTTCCCTAAAAACACAACAAGCACAACTATCTAGGTGCTCTCTAGAAGCATCGGTAAGTCCATTATAGAAGATATCAAGTATTTCATTCTTCTCAAGAGGGTGATCAGGCAAAGCATTTAGTAGCTAGACGCGCCTCCCCCAAGCTTGTGGGAGACTTTCTTCTCGAGCTTGAGCAAAGTTGTATATTTCCTGCAAGGCAGCTTGCTTCTTATGGGCAGGGAAATATTTTTCACAGAAGTAGTAGACCATATTCTGGGGGCTATGCACACAACCACGAGCAAGAGAAGTGAACCAAGTCTTAGCATCATCCTTTAGCGAGAAAGGAAACAGCTTGAGGATATAGTAGTGGCGGATCTTTTCCTCATTCGTGAATAGGGTGGCTATATCGTGCAGTTTGGTAAGATGTGCTACAACCGTTTCAGACTCATAACCGTGAAAGGATCAGATTCGACCAGAGTGATTAACTCAGGGTTGACAGAGAATTCATAATCCTTATCGGTCACAAAGATAGGCGAAGTTGCAAACTTTGGGTCGTATTTCATCCTATCGTTCAAAGATTTTTCTTTCCACTTGAGCAGTATTTTCTCAACATCATAGCTATTCTTACAAGAAAGAAAGTCCTCAGCTATCTCTCCCTCCATAACATAACACTCAGGCATATCAGGCAATTCATATCAAGGAGAGCTAGTACTAGCAGGAAAAATAGGAGGTTCTACTTCAATAGTATCAGCAGTTTCAGAAGTATCATCACATCTAGCAGCAACTCTAGCAATTTGTGCATCAAGGAATGCACCTAGTGGCAAAGCAGTATCAAGCATAGCATCATCATAAGCATCATGGGCAGCAGAAGTAGCATCATCAAGCACATGCGACATATCAATATTTCTAGCAGGAGGTGGTGTCGCAAACTTACTCATAATTGAAGGTGAATCAAGTGTAGAGCTAAATGGCAGTTCCTTACCTGTCCTCGTAGCTGAGGGCAAGAATTTAGTTCTTGGATCTATCGGATTCCTCATATTCACCAGCAGACGTAAATCCCAAGTGACTCAGAGAATATAGCTGTGGTTCACTAGCAACGGCGCCAGAAAAAGGTCTTGATAACCCACAAGTATAGGGGATCGCAATAGTTTTTGAGGGTAGAGTATTCAACCCAAATTTATTGATTCGACTCAAGCGGAAGCCAAAGAATATTCTCAAGTATTAGCAGTTGAGTTGTCAATTCAACCACACCTGAAAGATTTAGTGCCTACAGCAAAGTATCGGTAGCAAAGTAGTATGATAGCAGCAGTAGCAACAGTAACCAGTAGCAGCAAAGTAACAGTAGCAGCAACAGAGTAACAGTAGCAGCAGTGATAGAAGTAGCAGCAAAGTAACGTAGCAAGGACCAGTAGGAAAAACTCGTAGGCATTGGATCGGTGATGGATGATTATGCCGGACATTATTCATCATGCAGCAGTTATAACACGGAGAGATATGTAACTAGATCCAGTTCATCAATCTAATGTAGGCATGTATTCTGTATGTAGTCATACGTGCTTAGGGAAAAGAACTTGTATGACATCTCTTGCCATCCCTCCCGTGGCAGCTGGGTCCTAATGGAAACTACGGGATATTAAGGTTCTCCTTTGAATAAAGAACCGGACCAACGCATTAACACTTGGTGAATACATGAACTCCTCATACTATGGTCATGTCCGGGAGTGGTTCCGGCTATTGTCACTCTGGGGTTGCCGGGTCATAACACGTAGTAGGTGACTACAACTTGCAAGATAGGATCAAGAACACATATATATTGGCGACAACATAATAGGTTCAGATCTGAAATCATGGCGCTCGGGCCCTAGTGACAAGCATTAAACATGGCAAAGTAGTAGCAACATCAATCTCAGAACATAGTGGATACTAGGGAACAATCGCCGTCAAAACTAACTTGATTATATGATAGATCTCATCCAACCCATCACCGTCCAGCAAGCCTACGATGAGATTACTCACGAATGGTGAAGAGCATCATGAAATTAGTGATGAAGGAAGGTTGGTGATGACGATGGCGACGATCTCCCCTCTCCGGACCCCAGAACGGACTCCAGATCTACCCTCCATATGAAGAACAGGAGGTGGCGGCGCCTCCGTATCGTAAAACGCGATGAACTCTTCTCGTTGATTTTCCCGGGCGAAAGGGACTAATATAGAGCTGGATTTGGAGGCGGTGGAGCTTTGTGGGTCCCACAAGCCTGTCAGGCGAGGCCAGGGGGGCCGCGCCTGGTGGGCTTGTGGGCTCCATGCTCCACTTCCTCCACTGATTCTTGCGCCTGTATTTTTTATATATTCCACAAAATTTCTCCGTAAATTTCCAGGTCATTCCGAGAACTTTTATTTGTGCGCAAATACAACACCATGGCAATTCTGCTGAAAATAGCATTAGTCCGGGTTAGTTCCATTCAAATCATGCAAATTAGAGTCCAAAACAAAGGCAAAAGAGTTTGGAAAAGTAGATACGATGGAGACGTATCAGTGCTCTAGAGGTATCTCCTAAGGTGTCCATTGGGTTAGTATGGATCAAGACTGGGATTTGTCCCTCCATGTGACGGAGAGGTATCTCGGGGCCCACTCGGTAATACAACATCACACACAAGCCTAGCAAGCAATGTGACTAAGTGTAAGTCACGGGATCTTGTATTACGGAATGAGTAAAGAGACTTGCCGGTAACGAGATTGAAATAGGTATGCGGATACCGATGATCGAATCTCGGGCAAGTAACATACCGAAGGACAAAGGGAATGACATACGGGATTATATGAATCCTTGACACTGAGGTTCAACCGATAAGATCTTCAGAGAATATGTAGGATCCAATATAGGCATCCAGGTCCTGCTATTGTATATTGACTGGGGAGTGCCTCGGAGCATGTCTACATAGTTCTCGAACCCGCAGGGTGTGCGCACTTAAGGTTCGATGATGTTTTAGTATAGTTGAGTTATATGTTTGGTTATCGAATGTTGTTCGGAGTACCGGATGAGATCACGGATGTCACGAGGGTTTCCGGAATGGTCCGGAGACGAAGATTGATATATACGATGGCTTCATTTGGTTACCGGAAGGTTTTCGGGCACTACCGGAAATGTATCAGGAGTGACAAATGGGTTCCGGAAGTTCACCGTGAGGGGGGCTACCCACCCGGGGGAAGCCCAATGGCCCTAGGGGTGGCGCACCAGCCCTTAGTGGGCTGGTGGGACAGCCCAAGAGGGACTTGGCGCCAAGGAAAGAAAACCAAAGAAAAAGAAAAAAAGGTGGGAAGGAAGAGAATGACTCCACTTTCCAATCCTAATTGGAGTAGGATTGGAGTAGGACTCCTCCTCTCCCTTGGTCGGTGCACCCTTGCTGGCTTGGCCCTCAAGGCAAGCCTCCTCCCCGTCCCTCCTATATATAGTGGTGATTTAGGGCTGATTTGAGACAACTTTGCCACGTGCAACTCAGATCTAGACACCATAGTTCTTCCAATGGATCGTATTTCTGCGAAGCTCGGGCGGAGCCGTGCAAGAGTAGATCGTCACCACCACCGGAGCGTCGTCACGCTGCCGGAGAACTCATCTACTTCTCCGTCTTGCGTGCTGGATCAAGAAGGCCGAGATCATCATCGAGCTGTACGTGTGCTGAACGCGGAGGTGCCGTCCATTCGGCACTAGATCGGAACGGATCGTGGGACGGATCGTGGGATGGTTCGTGGGGCGGATCGAGGGATGTGAGGACGTTCCACTACATCAACCGCGTTTCTTAACGATTCCTGCTGTGCGATCTACAAGGGTACGTAGATCCAAATCTCCTCTCGTAGATGGACATCACCATGATAGGTCTTCGTGTGCGTAGGAAAATTTTTGTTTCCCATGCAACGTTCCCCAACAGTGGCATCATGAGCTAGGTTCATGCGTAGATGTTATCTCGAGTAGAACACAAATGGTTTTGTGGACGGTGATGTTCGATTTGTTGCCCTCCTTAGTCTTTTCTCGATTCGGCGGTATTGTTGGATTGAAGCGGCCCGGACCGACATTTTTCGTACGCTTACGAAATACTGGTTTCATCGATTGACATGCAACCTCGTTGCATAAACATGACTGGCGGGTGTCAGTTTCCTCAACTTTAATTGATTTGGTTTTGACCGAGGCGGTCCTTGGAGAGGTTAAATAGCAATTTGCACATCTCTGTTGTGGTTTTGCGTAAGTAAGATGCGATCATACTAGATACCCATAGAAGCCACGTAAAACATGCAACAACAAATTAGAGGAAGTCTAACTTGTTTTTGCACGGTATGCTTGTGATATGATATGGCCAATGACGTGATGTGATATATTGGATGTATGAGATGATCATGTTGTAATAGTTAATATCGACTTGCACGTTGATGGTACGGCAACCTGCAGGAGCCATAGGGTTGTCTTTAAACTAACGTTTGTGTTTGCAGATGTGTTTACTATATTGCTAGGACGTAGCTTTAGTAGTAATAGCATAAGTAGCATGACAACCCCGATGGCGACACGTTGATGGAGATCATGATGATGGAGATCATGGTGTGGCGCCGGTGACAAGAAGATCATGCTCGTGCTTTGGTGATGGAGATCAAGATATGATGGCCATATCATGTCACTTATGAATTGCATGTGATGTTAATACTTTTATGCACCTTATTTTGCTTAGAACGTCGGTAGCATTATGAGGTGATCTCTCACTTAAAATTTCAAGACGAAATTGTGTTCTCCCCGACTGTGCACCATTCCGACAGTTCGTCGTTTCAAGACACCACGTGATGATCGGGTGTGATAGACTCAACATTCACATACAACGGGTGCAAAACAGTTGCACACGCGGAACACTCGGGTTGAGCTTGACGAGCCTAGCATGTGCAGACATGTCCTCGGAACACATGATAATGAAAGGTCGAGCATGAATCGTATAGTTGATATGATTAGCATAGAGATGCTTACCACTGAAACTGTTGTCAACTCACGTGATGATCGGACTTGAGTTAGTGGATTTGGATCATGTACCACTCAAATGACTAGAGAGATGTACTTTTTGAGTGGGAGTTCTTAAGTAATATGATTAATTGAACTAATTATCATGAACATAGTCTAATGGTCTTTGCGAATTATGATGTAGCTTGCTCTATAGCTCTACTGTTTTTATATGCTCCTAGAGAAAATTTTGTGGAAAGTTGATAGTAGCAACTTTGCGGACTGAGTCCGTAAAACTGAGGATTGTCCTCATTGCTGCGCAGAAGGCTTATGTCCTTAATGCACTACTCGGTGTGCTGCACCTCGAGCGTCGTCTATGGATGTTGCGAACATCTCACATACACATTTTTGATGACTACATGATAGTTCAGTGCATAATACTTAATAGCTTAGAAGCAAGGCACCGAAGACGTTTTGAAACATCACGGAACATATGAGATCTTCTAAGAGATGAAATTGAGCTTTCATGCTCGTGCCCTTGTTAAGAGGTGTGAGACCTCCGAGAAGATTCTTTGTGTACAAAGTAAAGGAGAAAAGCTCAAAGCATTGAGCATGTTCTCAGCTTGTCTGAGTACAAACAATCGCTTGAATCAAGTGGGAGTTAATCTTCCAGATGAGATAGTGATGGTTCTCCAAAGTCACTGCCACTATGCTGCTCGAGCTTCGTGAAGAACTAGAACATATCAAGGATAGATATGATGATCCTTGAGCGATTCGCACAGTTTGACACTGCGAAAGTAGAAATCAAGAAGGAGCATCAATAGTTGATGGTTAGTAAAACCACTAGTTCCAAGAAGGGCAAGGGCTAGAAAGGACACTTCATGAAATGGCAAACCAGTTGCTGCTCTAATGAAGAAACCCAAGATTGAACCCAAATCCAAGACTAAGTGCTTCTGATATGAGGGGAACGGTCACTGAGGCGGAGCTACCCTAGATACTTGGTAAATGAGAAGGCTGGGGAAGTCAACAAAAGTATATTTGATATACATGATATTGATGTGTACTTTACTAGTCCTCCTAGTAGCACAAGGGTATTAGATACCGGTTTGATTGCTAAGTGATTAGTAACTCGAAGTAAAAGCTATAGAATAAACGGAGACTAGCTAAAGGCGAGGTGACGATACGTGTTGGAAGTGTTTCCAAGGTTGATGTGATCAAACATTGCACGCTCCCTCTACAATCGGGATTGGTGTTAAACCTAAATAATTGTTATTTGGTGTTTGCGTTGAACATGAACATGATTAGATCGTGTTTATTGCAATACGATAATTCATTTAAAGAGAATAATGGTTATTCTGTTTGCTAGAATAATTACCTTCAATGGTTTATTGAATCTCGATCGTAGTGTTACACATGTTCATAATACCGGTGCCAAAAGATACAAAGTAATAATGATAGTACCACTTACTTGTGGCACTGCCGCTTGAGTCATGTTGGTGTAAAATGCATGAAGAAGCTCCATGCTGATGGATCTTTGTACTCACTCATTTTTGAAACGTTTGAGACATGCAAACCATAGCTGTTGGTATTAACGCATGAAGAACACAGAGGTGCCGTCCGTTCGGCACTAGATCAGAACAGATCGTGGGACGGATCATAGGACGGTTCGTGGGACGGGTCGTGGGGCGGATCGAGGGACGTGAAGACGTTCCACTACATCAACCGCGTTTCTTAATGCTTCCTGATGTGTGATCTACAAGGGTATGTAGATCCAAATCTCCTCTCGTAGATGGACATCACCATGATAGGTCTTCGTGTGCGTAGGAATTTTTTTTGTTTCCCATGCAAAGTTCCCCAACATTGACCATTAAGCTCGCCCCAAGCATCACTACGACATCATCTTTTACCTCGTGTTCTCGGTGTGTTGGATATTGCGTTATATGCATCGGTTACGAATTATGTTTGGGGTCAAAAGCTGGGTTGCCCGGCTCCTGTGTTTACCCTTTTACGTTCCGCATGTTCGGCTAAAAGGGTAAATGGAGAACCGGTGCGATTGTACTTCTAGCTCGACTAGTTAAGAACCTCAACAGAGAAAGCCGAAAACTGACTGTCATAATAAGCGCGAACCGGTCTGCAATCCAATGACAAGTGTTGAACTAAAAACCGATGGAGGTTCACCGTGCTATACGAAGGGTTTGAAGTTACACAAACCAGGTGATAATGGTTTTAACCTTGGTATATCCGAACATGACAAAATATAGGGGGCTAGTAACTAGTCCCTGATACGTCTCCAACGTATCTATAATTTTTGATTGTTCCATGCTATTATATTATCAACTTGGGATGTCTTATATGCATTTATATGCCATTTTATATCATTTTTGGGACTAACCTATTAACTCAGTGCCCTGTGCCAGTTTCTGTTTTTTCAGTGTTTTTGACCTTTTTCAGATAAGAATATTAAACGGAGACCAAACGGAATAAAACCTGCGGGATGATTTTTTCCATAACAGAAGATACCCACAACACTTGAGAACCAAGGCAGGGGGTCTCGTGGGAGGTCACGAGCCCCCTAGGCGTGTCCCGGGGGGGGCGCTCCTAGCTGGCTCGTGGGCCCCCCGTGCCTCCTTTGCCCTACCACTTTCGCCTATAAATTCCCTAAAATACCGAAACCAACAGAGAGATCCACGAAAATACTTTTCTGCCGCCGCGAGCTTCTGTTTTCGCGAGATCCCATCTGGGGACCGTTCTGGTGCCCCGTCGGAGGGGGATTCGGACACGGAGGGCTTCTTCATCAACACCATTGCCTCTCCGATGATGCATGAGTAGTTCACCATAGACCTTAGGGTCCATAGCTAGTAGCTAGATGGCTTCTTCTCTCTCTTGGATCTTCAATACAAAGTTCTCCATGATCTTCATGGAGATCTATCTATGAATATCATTTGAGTCTTCTCTGATTTCTTATATGCATGATTTCATATCCTTGTAATTCTCTTCAAGTTATGGGTTTCGTTTGGCCAACTTGATCTATAATTCTTGCAATGGGAGAAGTGCTAGGTTTTGGGTTCATACCGTGCGGTGTCCTCACCTAGTGACAGAAGGGGTAGCCAGGCACGCATCGTGTTGTTGCCATCAAGGGTAAAAAGATGGGGTTTATATCATATTGCATGAATGTATCCCTCTACATCATGTCATCTTGCTTAAGGCGTTACTCTGTTTGTTATGAACTTAATGCACTAGATGCCTGCTGGATAGTGATACGTCCATTTTGCATCATGTTTTCATGTTGATATTTATCGCTTCTTGGGCTATTATTTCACTTCACGGTACAATACTTAAGCCTTTTCTCTCTTATTTTGCAAGGTTTACATGAAGAGGGAAAATGCCGGCAGCTGGAATTGTGGCCTGAAAGTAGAGCAAGTTTGAGATACCTATTCTGTGCAACTCCAAACGCCGTAAAAATCAACGATGATTTTTCTTCTGGATTTATAAAAAATACTCGGCCGAAGAAGCGCCAGAGGGGCGCCAGCAGGTGTCCACAAGCCTGCTAGGCGCGGCCACCCCCCTGGCCGCGCCTAGGGGCTTGTGGGCAGCCTGCTCGCCCACTGCCCCCCTCTTCTGCTATCTGAAGGGTTTCGTCCGGAAAAAAATCAGGAGGGAGATTTTTTGTGGATTCTCCGCCGCCACGAGGCGGAACTTGAGCAGAACCAATCTAGAGCTCCGGCAGGACGATCCTGCCAGGGAAACTTCCCTCCCGAAGGGGGAAATCGTCGCCATCGTCATCACCAACACTCCTCTCATCGGAGGGGACTCGTCACCATCAACATCTTCATCAGCACCATCTCATCTCCAAACCCTAGTTCATCTCTTTTAACCAATCTTCGTCTCGCGACTCCGATTGGTACTTGTAAGGTTGCTAGTAGTGTTGATTACTCTTTGTAGTTGATGCTAGTTGGATTACTTGGTGGAAGAGTTTATGTTCAGATCCTTGATGCTACTCATTACCTCTCTGGTCATGAATATGATTATGCTTTGTGAGTAGTTACTTTTTTTCCTGATGACATGGGATAAGTCATGCTATAAGTAGTCATGTGAATTTGGTATTTGTTCGGTAATTTGATATGTTGCATGTTGTTTTTCCTCTAGTGGTGTTATGTGAACGTCGACTACATAACACTTCACCATTATTTGGTCCTAGAGGAAGGCATTGGCAAGTAGTAAATAGATGATGGGTTGCTAGAGTGACAGAAGCTTAAACCCTAGTTTATGCGTTGATTCGTAAGGGGCTGATTTGGATCCACTAGTTTAATGCTATGGTTAGACTTTGTCTTAATTCTTATTTCGTAGTTGCAGATGCTTGCGAGAGGGGTTAATCATAAGTGGGATGCTTGTCCAAGTAAGGGCAGTACCCAAGCGCCGGTCCACCCACATATCAAACTATCAAAGTAACGAACGCGAATCATATGAACATGATGAAAACTAGCATGACAGAAATTCACGTGTGTCCTCGGGAGCGTTTTTCCCCCTATAAGACTTTGTCCAGGCTTGTCCCTCGCTACAAAAGGGATTGGGCCACTTTTCTGCACCGTTGCTACTTTTGTTACTTGTTGCTTGCTACGAATCATCTCACCACACAATCACTTGTTACCAACAATTTCAGTGCTTGCATCTTTTACCTTGCTGAAAACCACTTGTCAGATCCTTCTGCTCCTCGTTGGGTTCGACACTCTTACTTATCGAAAGGACTACTATTGATCCCCTATACTTGTGGGTCATCAAGACTCTTTTCTGGCGCCGTTGCCGGGGAGTGAAGCGCCTTTGGTAAGTGGAACTTGGTAAGGAAACATTCATATAGTGTGCTGAAATTTATTGTCACTTGTCACTATGGAAACTAATCCTTTGAGGGGCTTGTTCAGGGTATCTTCACCTCGAACGGAAGCACGAAGAGTTGCTCCTTGTTGGGGTTATAGTCCCAGGGTAGGGTCATAGGTCTGCCCTATAGGTCCTACCCAAGGACTACCCTTCATAGAAGACAAGGCCCTTAGACAGTTCCGACTGAACTAAGGGCGCCCCCATCATCCAGTCGGCGACGATAATCCACTATGTACATCGTAACCTCCCAGGAGGACAACGGTCATACGTTTTTATACACCATTATTAGCATTTAAAGCTTACGTTACTTGTAACATAAGCGTTTACTCGCCACTATTCCACCCCTGTTCACCGGGCCATTATGAAGGGCAGCGCACTCTATATAAGCCGCCCTTCCCCACTGGTGCGGGGGTTGGCACTTGCTGTAATCCACAATACACTCGACACGAAGCTCCCAAGAGCACTGAGACGTAGGGCTTTTACCTCCACCGTAGAGGAGCCTGAACTCATACATCCTCGCAGTAGCTAAGGCTGTGCCCATATACTTTCGTACCCCATACTTCTACTGTCACACTTAAACCCACGACAGTTGGCGCCCACCTTGGGTGCGATGCGCCCTAGCGCGACAAAACGCGTCCTCTCAAGTGGCAGTGCTCGAATCGGTTGTGGTCCCGCCGTCATCCCAGTGCTTGGAGTCAGTTCTGACTGAACTACCTTCCGAGTATCCGGGTCACGGGCCCGCAGTCGAAGTTCTCATGGCCGATTCCCAAGAAAGTGCCCTCGGGACAGATCGGAATGAGCGTGAGTTCGGAGAATCATCCGGCGCTCGTCGTCAGCACCATCATTCTTCGAGTCGGCGCACTCGCCAGAGCAACGTCGAGGTGTTCCGCACACCCATCCTCAACTTGTCTGCACCCGCCAGGATAGCCGATTCTCTCCAGCCGACTGATTCATAGGCTGGTAGAGGAATCGAGCAGATCCGTGCCTTGTTGCATACGGCGCAGCAGCAAAATTTGGCGGTCTCCCAATCGCACAACAGGATCCACAACAGTTCTGTTCAAGCGAACACGCATCGGTCGGTTTTCAGTCCCGACTCTCACCAGCGACGCAGAGGGGGCAGCCGTTCCACGGACCCGAGTCGAAATCCGCTTCCCATTTGGTCTCATCTTGAAGATCGTCGCCCTTCGCGTACTCCTCCGTGGAGTGGGCCTTACGAGCCCCGGCATTACGATGATCGTCGTTCGGGCGGTGGCGCGCATGATCCAAGGCCTGATGC
This sequence comes from Hordeum vulgare subsp. vulgare, assembly GCF_904849725.1. Lineage (NCBI taxonomy): Eukaryota > Viridiplantae > Streptophyta > Magnoliopsida > Poales > Poaceae > Hordeum > Hordeum vulgare. The sequence continues at coordinate 61,366,435 of NC_058521.1, read as the reverse complement.
AAGAGGGTACATCACCCAGAAGAAGGTCGATAGAAGTCGAGCCCACCGTGATGGTCACGATAGAGACCGTCCGAGTGGAAGCAGGACCGTTGTTTCTGGTCCCGAGTGCTTCAGTCGGGCCATCCGCTCGGCTGACATCCCTCCCAACTTCCGATTGGCAACGAGAATCAGCAAATTCACGGGAGAGTCCAAACCAAAAAACTTGGTTAGACGACTACAGGGTGGCGGTCCTGATCGGTGGCGGAGATGACCATGTCGCCATGAAACATCTCCCACTGATGCTCGACGGTTCGGCTTGAGCTTGGCTAAACCAGTTAGCTCCATCAAGCATCTACAGTTGGGCAGATCTGTCCCGAGTCTTCATCAAGACCTTCGAGGGTACGTGCAAACGCCCTGCTGGTCTCATAGAGCTTCAGCACTGTGTCGAGAAGCAAAATGAGCCCCTGCGTGATTTCATCCAGCACTGGACGACCCCCTACCACACGGTGGAGAACGTCACAGAGCACCAAGCAGTCTGCGCCTTCAAGGCAGGCGTTCGGTATAGAGATCTGTACCTGAAGTTTGGTCGGAAAGGCGACATCTCCATGAGCAAGATGATGGAGATAGCCGCATGCTATGCAAATGGCGAAGAGGAGGACCGCATACGTAGCGGCAAGCATAAGTCAGTCACCGATGGAGATGGGAACAGCAGTCGGAAGGAGAAACAGAAAGCTCAATCCACTCCGCAGGCAGAGGCAGCAGTCGTTACTAATGCAAAGTTCAAAGGCAAGGGGAAAGCACAGTACACCCCCAAGAAGAGGCAGTCAGGAAATTCCATCTTAGATCAACCGTGTCCAATCCACGCGAAGACGGATGATGAAGGCAATGTCATATTGCCGAAGCATACCACTCAGCAGTGTCGCCTCCTAATCCAAGGATTCGGTGAAGGACAGCCGAGTGAAAAGGACACCGAGCAAGATGATGAGGACAAGGAGGATCCGTTCCCCCAAGTCCATGCAAGGTTGATGATTTTTGCTGATGTGGAAAGCAAAACTCGACTGAAGCTGGTCAACAGCGAGGTAAACATGGCAACCCCATCCACTCCCACGTTCCTCAAGTGGTCACAGACTGCAATCACCTTTGATCAGTCAGACCACCCAGCACACGTACCCACCCCAGGGAGGCAAGCTCTGGTCGTCGACCCGGTGGTGGAAGGAGTTAGGCTGCGCAAAGTCCTCATGGACGGCGGCAGCGGCTTGAATATCATGTACGCCGATACTCTCAAGGGAATGGGCATTCCGATGTCCAGACTTAGCGAGAGCAGTATGCAGTTCCATGGAGTCGTCCCAGGAAGAAAGCCCAAATCACTCGGCCAGATTGCGTTAGATGTCATTTTCGGCTCTGACAAGAACTTCCGCAAAGAGAAGTTAACATTCGAGGTGGTAGACTTCCAGAGTGCATACCATGCGATTCTGGGCCGTCCGGCGTATGCGCGTTTCATGGCCCGTCCATGTTACGTCTATTTGAAGCTGAAGATGCCCGGTCCCAAAGGTGTGATTACTGTCACAGGCAATCGGCAGCAGGCCGAGGAGTGTCTGGAGCAGGGGTCAAGAATTGGAGATCATCAGATGGCTGTACTCGAGTTGGATGAGTACAAGAAGGCCGCCGACCCCGCTGACCTGATGCGTTCAAAGAAGCCAGCTTCCGAGTCCGCATTCCAGTCAGCGGGAGACACGAAGAAAGTCAGCATCCACCCGACAGACGACACCGCCGCCCCAACAAACATCTCCACCACCCTTGATCCAAAATAGGAAGCCGAGCTCATCCAATTCCTCCGTGAGAACTGGGACATTTTTGCATGGAAGCTTGCTAACATGCCAGGTGTACCCAGGGAGTTGGCTGAGCACCGACTGCATGTGAATCCTGCCGCTCGGCCCATCCGAGAACACCTGCGTCGGTCCGCCGCGCACAAGAGGAAAGCAATCGGAGGGGAGGTGGCTAAACTTTTGGCAGCCAACTTCATTCGCGAGGTACACCACTCCGAGTGGCTCGCTAATGTTTTCATGGTGCCCAAGAAGGACAAGTCTCTCTGTATGTGCATCGATTTCAAGCATATTAATAAGGTCTGCCCGAAAGACCACTTCCCGCTCCCCCGCATTGATCAAATCGTCGATTCGACTGCGGGTTGCGAGTGCTTATCCTTCCTTGATGCCTATTCGGGCTATCATCAGATCCGTCTGTATGGTCCAGATGAATTAAAAACAGCCTTCATCACCCCATTCGGGTGTTTCTGTTACATCACTATGCCATTCGGTTTGAGGAATGCATGAGCAACTTTTATGCGAATGATCCAAAAATGTCTCCTAGACCAGATCGGTCGAAATGTGGAGGCATATATGGACGATATTGTAATCAAGTCACACAAAGGTTCCGACCTGCTGACTGACTTGGCAGAAACATTCGTCAACCTACGTAGGTACGATATCAAGCTCAACCCAGCCATGTGTTCATTCGGCGTTCCAAGCGGGAAGTTACTCGGTTTCTTCGTTTTCGAACGAGGGATCGATGTCAACCCCGAAAAGATCGGGACCATTATTCGAATGGAGCGGCCGGTAAGAGTACATGATGTTCAAAATCTCACAGGTTGCCTAGCGGCTTTGAGCAGGTTTATCGCTCGACTCGGCGAGAAGGCGTTACCTCTGTACCGACTCATGAAGAGGTCAGATACCTTCGAGTGGACAGACGAAGCCCAAATCGCATTCGACGACCTCAAAGCCCTGCTTTCTACCCAGCCGGTTCTTACTGCCCTGCTCAGTAAAGAACCCCTTCTTCTATACATCGCGGCTACAAATCAAGTCGCCAGCACCGTTCTGACAGTCGAACGCGAAGAAGAAGGCAAAGCGTACAAGGTTCAGCGGCCAGTATATTATGTTTCCGAAGTCTTGACTCCTTCCAAGCAGAGGTATCCCCGTTATCAGAAGCTTATTTATGGGATCTACATGACTGCAAACAAGGTGGCTCATTATTTCCAAGACCACTCGGTATCTGTCATATCTGATGCTCCATTGTCGGAAATTCTCCACAATCGGGACGCATCAGGCCGAGTGGCAAAGTGGGCAATGGAGATGCTATACTGCGACATCAAGTTCGAAGCCAAGAAAGCTATAAAGTCTTAAGCTCTTGCTGACTTCATAGCAGAATGGGTAGAAGAACAGCAACCGACTCACATCTACTCGGCTCATTGGACCATGTTCTTCGATGGGTCCAAGATGTTGAATGGCTCCGGCGCCGGCGTAGTGCTCATATCCCCGAAAGGTGATAAACTCAAGTATGTGTTGCAGATCCATTTTGATTCTTCCAACAATGAAGCAGAGTACGAAGATCTCCTTTACGGGTTGCGCATGGCCATCACACTCGGCGTCCGTCGCCTGATGGTCTATGGCGACTCAGATCTAGTGGTTAATCAAGTAATGAAGGAGTGGGATGTAAGGAACCCCACCATGACTGCATACTGCAACACAATAAGGAAGCTCGAGAAGAAGTTCGAAAGTCTGGAACTTCACCATGTTCCCCGACTGAAAAACCAAGCAGTAGATGAATTGGCAAAACTTGGATCCACACGGAGACCGGTCCCAAGCGATGTCTGCCTCGAGCACCTACACCTCCCCTCGGTAAATGAAGATCCTTTTACACAGGAACCTGTATAACCGAAGAGCTCAACAGATCATACTGAAGTCGAGGTTCCCGTTGTGGTTGATTTAATCATGGAGATTCTAGCTGTCATTCCCGAATGGACTGTGCCGTTCATTGCGTACATCATGAGGCAAGAGGTACCAGAAGACGAAGTCCAAGCTAGGCAGATCGTTCCCAGGTCGAAGTCCTTCACCGTCATTGATGACCAGTTATATAGGGAAAGTGTTTCAGGCGTCCTTCAGCGGTGTATCTCTCCTGAAGAGGGGCAGTTAATCTTGGAAGAAATTCACTCGGGAACTTGCGGCCATCATGCCTCCTCAAGGGCAATCGTCGCCAAAGCATTCAGAGCTGGTTTCTTCTTGTTGCACGCGAATGAAATGGCAAAAGATATAGTCGACCGTTGCGAAGGTTGTCAGTTCTATTCAAACAAGTCCCACAAGCCAACGTCTGCGTTGAAGACAGTTCCTCTCGCTTGGCCATTTGTCATGTGGGGATTAGATATAGTCGGGCCATTCAGAACAGGCCAAGGAGGATTCACCCATCTTCTGGTAGCAGTCGACAAGTTTACCAAGTGGATTGAAGCCAAGCCTATCAAGAAGCTTGATGCCCTTACGACCATCAAATTTATCAGAGACATCATCGCCAGATACGGGGTTCCGCACAACATAATCACCGACAATGGCACAAACTTTGACTCGGACAGGTTCAAAGGTTTTTGCACAGGCCAAGGTATCCGAGTGGATTTTTCTTCCGTCGCGCACCCCCAAACAAATGGACAAGCGGAGTGGGCGAATGGACTCATTCTTCAAGGCTTGAAACCTCGACTCCTGCGGGAAGTTGGACATGCAGCCGGTGCATGTGTCACCGAGCTTCCTTCGGTACTGTGGGGCCTCCGAACAACTCCGAATAGATCGACAGGGCGATCCCTGTTTTTCCTCGTTTATGGAGCAGAGGCAGTCCTTCCGAGTGACTTGCTTCACAACTCTCCACGAGTCGAACTCTTCTCTGAAGCCGAAGCAGAGCAAGCCAGGCAAGACGGAGTGGACCTTTTAGAAGAGGAGCGCGAGATGGCATTGACCCGTTCAACAATTTATCAACAAGACCTGTGGCGATTTCATGCGCGGCACGTCAGGAGCCGCACGTTCCAAGCAGGTGACCTGGTGCTCAGAGTGGATCAACGGAGACCACACAAGTTGGCTCCCGCCTGGGAAGGACCGTTCATCATTTCTAAGGTGCTGAACAGCGGAGCATATCGACTCTACAACCTCGACAGGGAAACGGACAAGCCACGAGCATGGAATGGAGATCTGCTGAAGTGCTTCTACACATAACCGCCAACAGAGACATGTAAAGAACAAGTATCATCGAAGTAATACAAAGCGGATTAATTTCTTGCCGATTCAAAATTCTTCTACGGTTGCAGACTCCAGTCTAAAAAACTAACTCCGAGTGTGCACTAAAAGTCACACTCGGGGACTTAGCTGCGACCCAGAGTCGCCTAAGTAAACAACTCGCTTCGAGTGTGCACGAAAAGTCACACTCGGAGACTTAGCTGCGACCCAGAGTCGCCTAAGTAAAAACTCACTCTGAGTGTGCACTAAAAGTCACACTTGGGGACTTAGCTGCGACCCAGAGTCGCCTAAGTAAACAGCTCGCTCCGAGTGTGCACGAAAAGTCACACTCGGAGACTTAGCTGCGACCCAGAGTCGCCTAAGTAAAAAACTAACTCCGAGTGTGCACTAAAAGTCACACTCGGAGACTTAGCTGCGACCCAGAGTCGCCTAAGTAAAAAACTAACTCCGGGTGTGCACTAAAAGTCACACTAAGGGACTTAGTTATGACCTAGAGTCTCCTTAGTAAACAACTCGCTCCGAGTGTGCACGAAAAGTCACACTCGGGGACTTAGCTGCGACCCAGAGTCGCCTAAGTAAAAACTCGCTCCGAGTGCGCACTAAAAGTCAGACTCGGGGACTTAGCTGCGACCCAGAGTCGCCTAAGTAAAAAACTAACTCCGAGTGTGCACTAAAAGTCACACTCGGGGACTTAGCTGCGACCCAGAGTCGCCTAAGTAAACAACTCGCTCCGAGTGTGCACGAAAAGTCACACTCGGGGACTTAGCTGCGACCGACTCCGAGTGTGCACGAAAAGTCACACTCGGGGACTTAGCTGCGACCCAGAGTCGCCTTAGTAAAAACTCGCTCCTAGTGCGCACTAAAAGTCACACTCGGGGACTTAGCTGCGACCCAGAGTCGCCTAAGTAAAAAACTAACTCCGAGTGTGCACTAAAAGTCACACTCGGAGACTTAGCTGCGACCCAGAGTCGCCTAAGTAAAATCTAACTCCGAGTGTGCACTAAAAGTCACACTCGGGGACTTAGCTGCGACCCAGAGTCGCCTAAGTAAACAACTCGCTCTGAGTGTCAAAAAAAACTCAGCGAAAGAAGAGCAAAAGATCCGGTTCGAATTCGAATTGGTTCTACGATCAGTCGGCTCGGTGTGAATCAAGTTTATCCACACCGAGCCACGAGTGTGCCGGGCAACAGCAGTGGCGAAAGTTTAATACAGACTACACTCGGCATACCGAGGTAAATACGCGTCCAGCATAAAGTTTATCAAGCGTCGCCATGGCTGGAAGGCTCCACAAAGGTGTCGAGGTCGATTCCATCTGCAATCCGAGTGGCCGTGTCGAGGAAGGTCTCCATGAAATCTTCAAATCGAAGCATCTTGGTGTTGGCGACCAGCAACGTCTTCAGCTTGTCTTCACGGGCTTTTTTGAAGTGCACTCGGACCAGAGATAGGGCCACTTCCGTGCTACACCGAGTGGCAGATTTCTTCCATGCCTGCACTCTGCTTGGGACGTCCTCCAGTCGGGTCATCAACCCCTCTATCTCGTTCCAGGAGTCATCTTCAGGCCATAGCTCCTTGTCAATTCGGCCAACAACTCCTCTCAGGCGACCAATGAAAGAACCCACCTTGTTAAGGTGGGAATTCACTCCGAACATGTCCCGATTAGGTTCATCACCGAGTGGAACATTGGGTTGCCCAAGCGACCGTTCAACTTCAGCAGTTTCGGCTTCAACGTCCCGACAGAAATCTGCAAAGCAAAGATAGGGAGAAAATAAGCGCGGAGTGAACTCCAAAGTCAAAGAGCACTCGGCAAGCAACTTACCGCCAAGCAGTGCGACCATCTTCTTCGCCCAGTCGCCGACGTAGTTCTCCTACGCTCTGCACCGATTGTTCATTAACTTTAGCTGGGCCATCCAGTCATATCTCTCCTTCTTCATTTTTTCTACCTCGTCTACCAGTGCCTTGTTGGTCTCTAGAGATTCCTCCAAAGATTTCTCTCGTTCAGCGAGAGCCTTCTTCATGCCAGTCAGATCATTCACAGCCACCTCCAAGTCCGCAGCAAGTTGAGTCTTCCCAGCCTTCAGAGCATTATAGGCTGATCCCATTTCACAAGTCTTCTGTCAAAGAGACACAAAGGGAGGATCAGCCACATTCAACAAGGAAAAAGTCTCGAAAGATATGACAAAACAATCAAAACTCAAAATTCTTCAGACCCCTGTCGATGCAAGCAATCGACAGCGGTCTCGGGGACTACACCCAGTGGGTTCACTGAGAGTGACCCCACTGGTATGAAGCTCGGACAGGTCGGTCCCATTGAGCTCCATAGCAAACCAACAACACTATGAGTAACACTACTCTCGGAGACTACACCCAGCGGGTGCACTCGGCATGCCCCCACTGGTACCATTCGGGCAGATCAACTCTGATTTGTAGAGATTATGGAAAATACATATAAAGATAACTGCCGGTGTAAGCACTTGAAAGAAGTCTCGGGGACTACACCAACTGGGTTCACTCGGAGTGAACCCACTGAAAAATCAACCTACTATATCCGAGTATCTCGCTGAAACCCCCATTGGGTACCAAGAGATATGTAAACACTTACTAGCGCACTTACTCGGATATCATCCCGAAGCTCCAAGCTCTTCTGGTACAGAGACGCGATGGAGTCATATGCTCCCTTAGCGTCGCCCACCATCAGCTCCACTTCACCATGGCGTCCTTGGCGACTCCTACCTGATCCTCCGGGAGGCGTCGGGCATCATATTGAACAGCCGACGGACTCGACGTGGCAGAAGGCTCCCTGGGCATCCCGAGCTCTGCTCCAGTCGGTTCCGCCGTGAGGGCCACCGTCTCAGTCGGCGGAACGCTCATGGCGGGATTGGCAACAGGTTGGATAACCCCAGAAGCAGGCGCCAAAGCTGGTTCCGACCTCCTTTGGTCGTCATCGTCTAGATGGATCACCTCTGAAGGAAGCCCGACTGAATAAAATAAAAATACAGAAAAAGGTCAAGATCAAAGACAGCACTCGCGAAACGGTAGTACAGCTCTCGGAGTCGTGACAACGTACCTTGCTGGGACGTGGCAGCGTTATCAGTGTCCATGGGATCATCATCCTGACACGGCCAAGAGGTGGCGGAGGTAGTAGCTCTGTTGAGTGAATTCCACTCGACGGGTAAACATGAATTCCCAAAAAGAAGAGTCCGATCGGATACTGAAGGAAGATGGAAGAGCAAAGACACTTACGCTGAGGCGACCGGAACAGCGATCCTCATCCGAGGCAAAGCTTTCCGAGGCTTAGACCCGCTTGGTTTAACCACCTTGGACGGCTGATTCACGGGCTCGGTAGAAGCGCCCCTGGTTCTCTTCACACTCCGAGCACTCGGGGCCACGGGAGGAGCCGGCGGAGCAGCGGGGTCATGACGGCGCTTGGTTCGGTGTTCTGGTGGTGAGGGTGAGGAGCTCTACTCTCCACTCTCCTCCTCCTCCTCTTCCGTCTCCTCCTCCATCTCCCCACTGTCAGAGACGTACTCGGCGCTATCCGCGCTGCCCTCCATGTTGCCTTCCTCTTCCTCGACTGGATTCCCATTCGAGACTGTAGAATGCTAGTTCGTCCACTCCTGCACAAAACACAGTCGGCAACGTCAGTCAGCGAGACAAGGAAAGCAATAAAACTGAGAAGGTTAAAAGCACTCGACAACATGTACTCACCTCATTCGAAGGAGGATTTTCGGCGCGGAAGGCCTTCACCCGCCGAGCTCCCATGGGGTTATCACATGTGACCGTGATGCTGCGGACCCATGCACTCACAGTCTCCTCATTCACGTCTTCGGGGTGGGACCAAGTGGTATCTGAAGGCCCCGTGTAATGCCACATAGCGTGGTCTCTGGCCTACATCGGCTGAATGCGTCGACCCAGAAAAGTCTCCAGCATGTCCATGCCGGTGACTCCCCTCCGGACGACGGCTATCAGCGCGTCGACCAAAAGCTGGATCTGGGTTCTTTCTCCCTTAGAGAGCGCTAGCTTCCAGGGAGGGTCCGAACGGTCTAAACTGAAAGGTGGCAACCCACTCGAAGCATTCGGGCAGGCAATGTCCTGGCAATAGAACCAGGACGATTGCCAGGCTACTCTTTGTTTTCTTTTGAAATCCTAAACCCCCACAGAGCTGGAGGATGTGTGTCTTATCATCAGACGCGGAGAAAACATACTTGAAGAGCCCCAAGTGGGGAGGACATCCTATGAAGCACTCGCACAGGGTGATGAATGCGGAAAGATGAGCTATCGCATTCGGAGGGAACTGATGGAGCTGCGCCCCGAAGTAATTCATGATACCTCGGAAGAAAGGATGGGGAGGCAAGGAGAAACCTCTGGCCACATGGCTGAGCAGCAGGACGCGCTCCCCCTCCTTCGGTGCTGGCTCCGTCTTGCCTTCCGGCAGCCTCCAGGCCTTGTTGACGACCATGGCGTGCTCCACCAGCTCCAGCACGTCGTTCTCCGTCACCGAGGAGGGGAGGAAGTCCCCCTGGATCCAGCCCACCGACAACGCTCGCTGCCGCCGCTGAGTGGAGGCCGCCCCCTTCTTCTTATTTTTCGCCTCGAGCTTGCTGGTCTGTCCCTTCGTCATGGCGAGGGCGACGGATCCGCAGAGAAGGAGAGGAAGGAGGTGGCTAGAGGTGCGCAAGGAGTTGCGGGAGAGGGCGAGATTAACAGGAGGAGGATGAGCAGCGCAACAGGAAGGTCCGCCGGGGAAGCTTTAATAGGCCTCCGACTGAGTCACCTACAGGTGGGCCCAGGATCTTATCCCCCCAACCGGCCACTACAAGATTAGTGGAGAAGATAACGGCGCGATAATCGAGGAGGCGAAACCTACTCGATGGCGATGTCGTCATCCCCGCTGAGCGCGCGACAACCGAAATTTGAGGATCCTCGAAAATCCGGCGCTGTCAGTATGACCAGTCACGTCGAAAGATTCCGTGGAAACATTTGGTCCCTCACGGTTCATTTCACTAGCATATTCACTCGGATCACTAGCTGAAAGGATCAAATTGATCGAGGCAAACAACGCTAAAGTCACCTCAATACCAGTCGGTTCCAAACTCCAGACATCACTTCATCGTTCCAACCCCAATCCATTCGGGGAATAATGATGGGGTTATAGTCCCAAGGTAGGGCCATAGGTCTACCCTATAGGTCCTACCCAAGGACTACCCTTCATAGAAGACAAGGCCCTTAGACAGTTCCGACTGAACTAAGGGCGCCCCCATCATCCAGTCGGCGACGATCCACTCAGAGCATATCTAACGTACCGACTGGAATCCACTCTGTACATCGTAACCTCCCAGGAGGACAACGGTCATACATTTTCATACACCATTATTAGCATTTAAAGCTTACGTTACTTGTAACGTAAGCGTTTACTCGCCACTATTCCACCCCTGTTCACCGGGCCATTATGAAGGGCAGCGCACTCTATATAAGCCGCCCTTCCCCACTGGTGCGGGGGTTGGCACTTGCTGTAATCCACAATACACTCGACACAAAGCTCCCAAGAGCACTGAGACGTAGGGCTTTTACCTCCACCGTAGAGGGGCCTGAACTCATACATCCTCGCCGTAGCTAAGGCTCTGCCGATATACTTTCGTACCCCATACTTCTACTGTCAGACTTATACCCACGACACTCCTCAACCTGCTGCACCTACTGAAAATATTTTCTTTGAATTTCCTTCGGGTATGCTTGAGAAACTGTTGGCTAATCCTTTTAGAGGAGATGGAACATCACATCCAGACTTGCATCTAATCTATGTAGATGAAGTTTGTGGTTTATTTAAGCTTGCAGGTTTGCCCGAGGATGAGGTCAAGAAGACGGTCTTTCCTTTATCTTTGAAGGATAAGGCAATGACATGGTATAGGCTATGTGATGATACTGGATCATGGGACTACAATCGGTTGAAATTGGAATTTCATCAAAAGTTTTATCCTATGCATTTAGTACATCGTGATCGGAATTATATTTATAATTTTTGGCCTCGTGACACAGAAAGCATCGCTCAAGCTTGGGGGAGGCTTAAATCATTGTTATATTCATGCCCCAATCATGACCTCTCGAGAGAAATTATCATTCAGAACTTCTATGCTCGGCTTTCTCATGATGATCGCACCATGCTTGACACTTCTTGTACCAGTTCTTTTATGAAGAGAGATATTGACTTCAAATGGAATTTATTGGAGAGAATTAAACGCAACTCTGAATATTGGGAGCTTGAAGAAGGTAAGGAGTCAGGTATAAATTTCAAGTTTGATTGCGTTAAATCCTTTGTTGAAACAAATACTTTTTGTGACTTTAGCGCTAAGTATGGACTTGACTCTGAGATAGTAGCTTCACTGTGTGAATCTTTTGCTACTCATACTGATCTCCCCAAAGTGAAGTGGTTTAAATATCATCCTCCTTTAGAAGTCAATGTAGTTAAACCTAGCATTGCTATTATCAAAGATCTCTTGTCAGGTGATGTTGAGGGACATAATATTCACTTCTGTGAAGATGCTGCTAGAATTGCTAAACATCACGCTAGAGACAAACATAGGCCTCTTATTGGCATGCGTGTTGTTTCTGTTAAGATAGGAGATCATTGTTATCATGGTTTATGTGATGTGGCTGCTAGTATTAGTGCAATACCTCAATCCTTATATGATGAAATTAAAGACGAGATTGCACTTATTGAGATAGAGCCTGTTGATGTCACTATTCAACTTGCCAATAGAGATACTATCTGCCCTGTGGGAATTTTTAGGGATGTTGAAGTCTTGTGCGGTAAAACGAAGTATCCTACTGATTTCGTCCTTCTTGCTACCGCACAAGATAGCTTTTGTCCCATCATATTTGGCAGACCTTTTCTCAATACTTTCAATGCTCATATTGATTGTGAGAAGCACACTATCACTGCTGGCTTTGAAGGAGTGTCACATGAGTTTAATTTCTCCAAGTTTGGTAGACAACCTCATGAAAAGGAGTTGCCTAGTAAGGATGAAACTATTGCCTTAGCTTCTATGGCCATGCCTCCTACTGATCCCTTAGAGCAATACTTGCTTGAGCATGAAAATAATATGCATATGGATGAAAGGGATGCGATAGATAGAGTTATCTTAGAACAATATCCTATTCTTAAGAATAACTTGCTTGTTGAACTGCTTGGGGATCCACCCCCACCAAAGGGTAATCCTGTGTTCGAGCTTAAACAGTTGCCTGATACTCTTAAGTATGCCTATCTTGATGAAAAAGATATATATCCTGTCATAATTAGTGCTAGCCTCTCAGAGCATGAGGAAAAGAAGTTACTAAAAACTCTCAGAAAGCACCGTGCCGCTATTGGATATACTCTTGATGATCTTAAGGGCATTAGTCCCACTCTATGCCAGCACAAGATTAAAACTGATCCTGACTTCAAACCAGTTGCTGATCATCAAAGGAGATTGAATCCTAAGATGAAAGAGGTAGTAAGAAAAGAAATATTAAAGCTCCTGGAAGCGGGTATTATCTATCATGTTGCTCGTAGTGATTGGGTGAGTCCGGTGCATTACGTTCCTAAGAAGGGAGGTATTACCGTTGTCCCTAATGATAAGGATGAATTGATCCCACAGAGGATTATTACTGGCTATAGGATGGTGATCGATTTTAGGAAATTGAATAAAGCCACTAGGAAAGATCATTACCCTTTACCTTTTATCGACCAAAGGCTAGAAAGACTGTCTAAACACACACACTTCTGCTTTCTAGACGGTTATTCTGGTTTCTCCCAAATACCAGTTGCACAATCTGATCAGGAGAAAACCACTTTCACCTGCCCGTTTGGTACCTTTGCTTATAGACGTATGCCTTTTGGCTTATGTAATGCAACTGCCACCTTTCAAAGATGTATGATGGCTATATTCTCTAACTTCTGTGAAAAGATTGTTGAGGTTTTCATGGATGATTTCTACGTTTACGGGTCTTCCTTTAATGATTGCCTGAGCAACCTTGATCGAGTCTTGCAGAGATGTAAAGATACCAATCTTATCTTGAATTGGGAGAAGTGTCACTTTATGGTTAATGAAGGCATCATCTTAGGACATAAAATTTCTGAAAGAGGTATTGAAGTCGATAAGGCTAAGGTTGATGCTTTCGAGAAAATGCCATACCCCACAGATATCAAAGGTATAAGAAGTTTCCTTGGTCATGATGGTTTCTATAGAAGGTTCATTAATGACTTCTCTAAGATTTCTAGGCCTCTTACCAATCTCTTGCAAAAGGATATTCCTTTTGTTTTTGACGATGATTGTGAGGAAGCCTTCGAAATACTTAAGAAGGCTTTGATAACTGCACCTATTGTTCAACCACCTGATTGGAACTTACCTTTTGAGATCATGTGTGATGCTAGCGATTATGCTGTTGGTGTTGTCCTAGGGCAAAGAGTTGACAAGAAGTTGAATGTTATTCACTATGCTAGTAAAACTCTAGACAGTGCCCAAAGAAACTATGCCACTACGGAAAAGGAATTTTTAGCAGTCGTGTTTGCATGTGAAAAGTTCAGGTCTTACATAGTTGATTCCAAAGTCACTATTCACACTGATCAAGCTGCTATTAAGTACCTAATGGAGAAGAAAGACGCTAAACCTAGACTTATCAGATGGGTTCTCTTGCTACAAGAATTTGATTTGCACGTTGTCGACAGGAAGGAGTAGATGGTGTTATTAGACGTTGTGTACCTGAACATGAACAGGGACAGATCCTACAGAAGTGTCACTCCAAGGCTTACGGAGGACACCATGCGGGAGATAGAACTGCACACAAGGTATTGCAATCAGGTTTCTATTGGCCCACTCTCTTCAAGGATGCCCATAAGTTTGTCTTGTCTTGTGACGAATGTCAAAGAATAGGTAATATAGGTAAGCGTCAGGAAAAGCCTATGAACTATTCACTTGTCATTGAACCATTTGATGTCTGGGGCTTTGATTCCATGGGACCTTTTCCAAAATCCAACATGTATACTCATATCCTAGTTGCTGTTGATTACGTCACTAAGTGGGTAGGATCTATCCCCACTAGTAGTTCTGATCACAACACTTCTATCAGGATGCTTAAAGATGTTATTTTCCCTAGATTTGGAGTCCCTAGATATCTAATGACCGACGGTGGTTCACATTTCATTCATGGCGCTTTCCGTAAAACGCTTGCTAAGTACGATGTCAACCATAGAATTGAGTCTCCTTATCACCCTCAGTCCAGTGGTCAAGTAGAGCTAAGCAATAGAGAGATTAAACTAATTCTGCAAAAGACTGTCAACAGGTCTAGAAAGAATTGGTCTAAGAAGCTCGATGATGCACTGTGGGCTTATAGAACTTCCTATAAGAATCCCATGGGTATGTCTCCGTAAAAATGGTGTACGGTAAATCATGTCATTTACCTCTTGAGCTAGAGCATAAATCTTATTGGGCAATCAAAGAGCTCAACTTTGATTTCAAACTTGCTGGTGAGAAGAGGTTATTTGATATTAGCTCACTTGATGAATGGAGAACTCAGGCATATGAGAATGCCAAGTTGTTCAAAGAAAATGTTAAGAGGTGGCATGATAAGAGGATACAAAAGTGTGAGTTCAATGTAGGTGATTATGCCTTGCTATATAACTCTCGTTTAAGATTCTTTGCCGGCAAGCTTCTCTCTAAATGGGAAGGTCCCTATGTTGTTGAGGAAGTATATCGTTCCGGTGCTATCAAGATCAACAACATGGAAGGTAATTGTCCGTGAGTTGTAAATGGGCAGAGAATCAAGCATTATATCTGAGGTACTCCCATAAATGTTGAAAGCAATATTATCAATACCATAACTCCGGAAGAATACCTAAGGGATATTTATCAGCCTGTTTCAGACTCCGAAAAGGAAGACGTATATGATTCGGTAAGAAAACAAACTCCAAAACTTTTCCAGTAGGAAATTTTCTCCGTTTTGGAATATTTGAAAAAATATAAAAATTGGAAGTAGTCTGGAAAGTGCGCGAGGAGGCGACAAGCCTGCCAGGCGCGGGCCCACCCCCAGGCCGCGCCTGGGGGGCTTGTGGCCACCTCGTGCGCCTCCTGGACTCCGTTTTCGTGCGGAATACTCCTTCTGGTCTAGAAAAAATTATTATATATTCTCCCGTTTGGTCTGACCCTCGTATCACGCAGATTTCCTCTGTTTTTGTTTTGAGCCTGTTTTGTGCCGTAGAATTAGGGCAAGATGTCTTCTCAAGATTCAGAGGAGGAGAGCTATGTGGAAGATTACCTTGCTGACCCCAAGGTCTATGGGGACTTGGATCCTTATGGCTGGACCAGTGATGAGGAAGAAGATTATGATCCCAAGGGGAAGGACCAAACAAGTTTCGATGAAGAGGAGGCTCCTCTACCTCAACCTGGACACACGCATGTGGAGTTCAAGAAGTCGAGCCTCCTTGACTCTAGGAGGAAGAAGCCTAAGACTTTGTTTATCCCTTCTCGTTTCTTGCAGGAGAGTAAGCAGGAATTATGCCAAAGGTGTTGAAGCTTGAAGAGGAAAATGATGATCCGAGGGAGCATAATTTTATGCTCAAGTGGAAATTAAACAAGCTCAAGACCTCTTCAACAACTCCACCACCATCACCACCAAAGGAAGACAACTAAACATGGGTATGGGCAATCCCCTTGGCTTGTGCCAAGCTTGGGGGAGTTGCCCCGGTATAGTATCACCATCACATCTTTTGCCTTTACCTTTGTTTTAGTTTTCCTTTTCAGTTTTCTCTTTCTCTAGTAGATTAAAGGTCTTAGTGTTTAGTCTTGAGTTTTGCTTTGTGTCACCCCCGATGTATTCGATCTCGTGATCCATATAATAAAGAGTGTCTTAGTTGAAGGGCTTTTCCTCTTGCCATGGTCAATAGATTGAGAAAAGAACAAAAGCATGAAAGATCATGTAATGATCTTATGGAAAGTGATGGCTTCTGATATAAAAAGTATGATGATCGAAACTTTTTGAGGGTAGACAAATGTAGACCTTGGTCATGGTTGCAACTAATAGGAAGTGATAAAGAAGGAGAGGTTCACGTATAAATATATCATCTTTGACACCATCTATGATTGTGAACACTCACTAAACTATTGCAAGCCTAGAAGTAGATGTTGGACAAGGAAGACAACATAATGAATTGTGTTTTCTTGGTTCCAAACAATGTTATATGATTAGAGATCCCTTAGCATGTGATGATTGCTTCCACCTCATATTAGCCAAACCTCCTGCACTAAGTAGAGATACTACTTGTGCATCCATAAACCTTCAACCCAGTTTTTCCATGAGATTCCACCATACCTACGTATGGATTAAATAAGATCCCTCAAGTAAGTTGTCATCGGTGCAAGCAATAAAAATTTCTCCCTAATATGTATGATCTATTAGTGTGTGGAAAATAATCTTTGTACGAACCTGTGATGAGGAAGACATAAAAGCGATGGACTGCATAATAAAGTTCTTTATCATAGGAGGCAATATAAAGTGGTGTTCCTCCGCACTAAGAGGACACGCATGCAAACCTCAAAAGCGCATGACAACCTTTGCTTCCCTCTGCGAAGAGCCTATCTTGTACCTTTACTTTTTGCCCGTGAAAGAGTCATGGTGATCTTCACCAATTCCTTATTCCGCCTTTATCTTGGCTAACGTCATATGCTTGGGAAAGATCTATATTCATATGTCACCTTGGAAGTAGGTATTCATGGATTATTATTGTTGACATTACCCTTGAGGTAAGCAGTTGGGAGGCAAAACTATAAGCCCCTATCTTCCTCTGTGTCCAGCTGAAACTTTGATCTCATGAGTACCACATGAGTTGTAGCAATTGTAGAGAACGAGATGATGATTGAGTATGTGGATTTGCTTTACAAGCTCTTATTTGACTCTTTCTGATGTTGTGATAAATTGCAATTGCTTCATTGACTAAAGGCTATCGGTTGTTACTTCTCGGTAAGGTTCTTGATCCATGCTTTACTTTGTGAAGGAATTATCACTTTAGCATGAGAGATTGTATGTTGGTATTGTTGTTCTGATCATGATCATGATGCCTGCATGTTCGTATCTTGTTTTGTCGACACCTCTCTCCCTAAACATATGGACATATTTATTGAGCTAGGCTTTCGCATAAGGACAAGGGAGGTCTAAGCTTGGGGGAGTTGATACGTCCCTTTTGCATCTTGTTTTCATGTTGATATTTATCGCTTGTTGGGCTATTATTTCACTTCACGGTACAATACTTATGACATTTCTCTCTTATTTTGCAAGGTTTACATGAAGAGGGAAAATGTCGGCAGCTGGAATTCTGGCCTAAAAGTGGAGCAAGTTTGAGATACCTATTCTACGCAACTCCAAACGCCGTAAAAATCAACGATGATTTTTTTCTGGATTTATAAAAAATACGAGGCCGAAGAAGCGCCTGAGGGGCGCCAGCAGGTGGCCACAAGCCTGCTAGGCAGGGCCACCCCCCTGGCCGCACTTAGGGGGCTTGTGGGCAGCCAACTGGCCCACTGGCCCCCCTCTTCTGCTATATGAAGGGTTTCATCCGGAAAAAAATCAGGAGGGAGCTTTTTCGTGGATTCGCCGCCACCACGAGGCGGAACTTGAACTGAACCAATCTAGAGCTCCGGCATGACGATCCTGCCGGGGAAACTTCCCTCCCGGAGGGGGAAATCGTCGCCATTGTCATCACCAACACTCCTCTCATCGGAGGGGACTCGTCACCATCAACATCTTCATCAGCACCATCTCATCTCCAAACCCTAGTTCATCTCTTGTAACCAATCTTCATCTCGCGACTCCGATTGGTACTTGTAAGCTTGCTAGTAGTGTTGATTACTCTTTGTAGTTGATGCTAGTTGGATTACTTGGTGGAAGAGTTTATGTTCAGATCCTTGATGCTACTCATTACCTCTCTGGTCATGAATATGATTATGCTTTGTGAGTAGTTACTTTTGTTCCTGAGGACATGGGATAAGTCATGCTATAAGTAGTCAAGTGAATTTGGTATTCGTTCGGTAATTTGATATGTTGTATGTTGTTTTTCCTCTAGTGGTGTTATGTGAACGTCGACTACATAACACTTCACCATTATTTGGGCTTAGAGGAAGGCATTGGGAAGTAGTAAGTAGATGATGGGTTGCTAGAGTGAAAGAAGCTTAAACCCTAGTTTATGCGTTGCTTCGTAAGGGGCTGATTTGGATCCACTAGTTTAATGCTATGGTTAGACTTTGTCTTAATTCTTCTTTCGTAGTTGCGGATGCTTGCGAGGGGGGTTAATCATAAGTGGGATGCTTGTCCAAGTAAGGGCAGTACCCAAGCGCCGGTCCACCCACATATCAAACTATCAAAGTAACAAACGTGAATCATATGTCCAGGCTTGTCCCTTTCTACAAAAGGGATTGGGCCACTTTGCTGCACCATTGCTACTTTTGTTACTTGTTGCGTGCTATGAATCATCTCACCACACAATCACTTGTTACCGACAATTTCAGTGCTTGCAGATTTTACCTTGCTGAAAACCACTTGTCAGATCCTTCTACTCCTCGTTGGGTTCGACACTCTTACTTATCGAAAGGACTATGATTGATCCCCTATACTTGTGGGTCATCAGATAGTGGTCGATGTGTGGAGTAATAGTAGTAGATGTAGAAAGTATCGGTCTACTTGTCTCGGACGTGATGCCTATATGTCTGATCATTGCCTTATATAGCGTCATGACTTTGCGTGATTCTATCAATTGCTCGACAGTAATTCGTTCACCCACCGTAATACTCGCTATCATGAGAGAAGCCTCTAGTGAACACTATGGCCCCCGGGTCTATTTTACATATTATATATTCAGATCTACTTACAAAAATACCATGCTGCACTTTCATTTATTTATTCATTTATATTTACCTATTATCACTAGCAGATCTCACCTTGCAAGTAATCGTAAAGGGATTGACAACCCCTTTGTCGCGTTGGGTGCAAGTTTGTTTGTTTTTGCGCAAGTGCATTGGTGCCTCATCTTGATACTCCTACTGGATTGATACCTTGGTTCTCAAACTGAGGGAAATACTTATCTCTACTTTGCTTCATCACCCTTTCCTCTTCAAGGGAAAAACCAACGCAAGCTCAAGAAGTAGCAGGAAGAATTTCTGGCGCCGTTGCCGGGGAGTAGTCAAGTGAAGCATATCTACCAAGTACCTATCGCAAACTCATGTCTTGCATTTACATTATTTTCCATTTGCCTCTCGTTTTACTCTCCCCCGCTTCTAAAACAAAATTTAGAAAAAAAATTGCCTTTCTTTAATTTGCCTTTTTTCGTTCGCCCTTTCTTTTGCTTGTTTTCTATTTGCTTGTGTGCTTGTCTGCTTGCTAAGTCACCATGTCTGAAAACACTAAATTGTGTGACTTGTCTATGATAGCTACTTATGGTTTGAGCACTAAAGATGACAATACTTGATTCCATTGCCTTACGCCTAGCTAAGGGCGTTAAACAATAGCGCTTGTTGGGAGGCAACCCAATGAATAAATTTATTTTTGCTTTTTACTTTCTGTTTTGTTGAGTCCACACCATCATGATTCTGTTATGATTCTGTTTTTTAAGTTTTAATTAGTGTTTGTGCCAAGTAGAACCTTTATGATTAGTTTTGGTGATAGTTGTTTAATCATGCTGAAAAAGACAGAAACTTTGTGCTCACAAAATTATTTTTAATTCCTATCGAGAAAGATCTTTTGAGTTGATTCTTTTTGCTTCTGCTTGATATGAAAATTTCCCTAATTGTCATAATTTTTCAGAATTTTTGGGATAGCAGAGGTATACGAAATATACAGATTCTACACATTGTTCTGTTTTTGACAGATTCTGTTTTTGTTGTGCTGATTGCTTATTTTGATGAAACTATGGTTAGTATTGGGGGTACGAGCCATGGATAACTGAGAATACAGTTATATAACATCAATCTAAATGGAAATTACGTTTACTACACTACCTAAAAAGTTGGTGGTTTGTTTTCTTATGCTAATGATATCACGAGTTTCTGTTTAAGTTTTGTGTTGTGAAGTTTTCAAGTTTTGGGTGATGTTCTTATGGACAATGGAATAAAGAGTGGAAAGAGACTAAGCTTGGGGTTGCCCAAGTCATCCCAAGCCAAATTCAAGGACACCAAAAATCCTAAGCTTGTGTATGCCCCGGGAAGGCATCCCCTCTTTCGTCTTCAATCCATCGGTAACGTTACTTGGAGCTATATTTTTATTTACCACATGATATGTGTTTTTCTTGGAGCGTCGTGTATTATAGGAGTCTTTGCTTTTTGTTTTATCACAATTATCCTTGATGCACACGTTTTTGAGAGGGACATGCACTCATCGTGAATTTGTTAGAATACTCAATGAGCTTCTCTTATATCCTTTGAGCTAGGCAATTTAGCTCCCATGAGCTTCACTTATATCCTTTGAGCTAGGCAATTTAGCTCCCATGAGCTTCACTTATATCTTTTTAGCTAAATAATTTTGCTCCCATGAGCTTCACTTATATCTTTTGAGCTAGATAATTTTGCTCCAATGAGCTTCACTTATATCTTTTGAGCTAGATAATTTTTCTCTAGTGCTTCACTTAAATCTTTTTACAACACGGCGGTGTCATATTTTGTAGAAATAAAAACTCTCGATCTTCACTTATATCATTTTGAGAGTGCTCTCTCTACGTAACTTGGTAATTGGCGTGTGCTATGAAATTAGTCCTAAATATGATAGGCATCCAAAGAGGATATAATAAAAACTTTCATATTCAAGTGCATTGATTTGTAAAAGAAGTTTCATTCCTCACAATTAGTTTTGAGATATGGATATGGTAATATTAGAGTCATGTTAGTAAAGTGTTGTGAATCTATAAATACTTGTGTTGAGGTTAGTGATTCCCGTAGCATGCACGTATGGTGAACCGCTATGTTAGGAAGTCGGAGCATAATTGATTTATTGATTGTCATCCTTTGTGTGGCGGTCAGGATCGCGCGATGGTTAACACCTACCAACCCTTCCCCTAGGAGTATGTGTTTAGCACTTTGTCTCTATTACTAATAAAACTTTTGCAATAAGTATATAAGTTCTTCATGACTAATGTGAGTCCATGGTATAGATGCACTCTCACCTTCCACCATTGCTAGCCTCTCTAGTGCCGTGCAACTTTCGCCGGTGCACAAAACCACCATATACCTTCCTCAAAACAGCCACCGTACCTACCTATTATGGCATTTTCATAGCCATTCCGAGATATATTACCATGCAACTTCCACCGTTCCGTCTCATGACATGTGCCATCATTTTCATTTTGCCATTGCATGATCGTAATATAGCTAGCGAGATGTTTCAACGGCATACGCTAAGCTAGATCGTTGCACATCCCGGTACACTGCCGGAGGCATTTCATATAGAGTCATTATAGTTCTAAGTATCGAGTTGTAAGTAAATAAAAGTGTGATGATCATCATTATTAGAGCATTGTCCCATGTGAGGAAATAAAAAAATAGGCCAAAGATGCCCACCAAAAAAAATAGGAAAAAAATGAAATGAAAAAGAAGGAGGCCAAAGAGCCCAAACAAAAAAAATGAGAGAAAAAGAGAGAAGGGACAATGCTACTATTTTTTCACAATTGTGCTTCAAAGTAGCATCGTGTTCTTCATGATAGAGAGTCTCTTGTTTTGTCACTTCCATATACTAGTGGGAATTCTCATTATATAACTTGGCTTGTATATTCCAATGATGGGCTTCCTCAAAATTGCCCTAGGTCTTCGTGAGCAAACAAGTTGGGTGCACACCCACTTGTTTTATTTTTGAGCTTTCATACACTTATAGCTCTAGTGCATCCGTTGCATGGCAATCCCTACTCATTCACATTAATATCTATTGATGGGCATCTCCATAGCCCGTTGATACGCCGAGTCGATGTGACCATCTCCTCCTTTTTGCCTCACAACCTCCACCACACTCTATTCCACCTATAGTGCTATATCCATGGCTCGCGCTCATGTATTGCGTGAGAGTTGAAAAAGTTTGAGAAAGTAAGAGTGCGAAAAAATTACTTGGCCAATATCGGGGTTGTGCATGAATTAAATTCTTTGTGTGGGGATGATGGAGCATAGCCAGACTATATGATTTTGTAGGGATAACTTTCTTTGGCCTTGTTATTTCAAAAGTTCATGATTACTTTGCTAGTATGCTCGAAGTATTATTATTTTCATGTCAATATTAAACTATTGTTTGGAATCTTATGGATGTGAACATTCGTGCCACAATAAAGAACTTACAAAGAATAAATATGTTAGGTAGCATTCCACATCCAAAATTTGGTATTTACCACTTCCCTACTCGAGGACGAGCAGGACTTAAGCATTGGGATGCTTGATACGTCTCCAATGTATCTATAATTTTTGATTGTTCCATGCTATTATATTATCAACTTGGGATGTCTTATATGCTTTATATGCCATTTTATATCATTTTTGGGACTAACCTATTAACTCAGTGCCCAGTGCCAGTTTCTGTTTTTCCGTGTTTTTGACCTTTTTCAGATAAGAATATTAAACAGAGTCCAAACGGAATAAAACCCGCGGGGTGATTTTTTCCATAACAAAAGATACCCAGAACACTTGAGAACCAAGGCAGGGGGTCTCGTGAGAGGTCACGAGCCCCCTAGGTGCGCCCCTGGGGGCGCCTAGCAGGCTCGTGGCCCCCCGTGCCTCCTTTGCCCTACCTCTTTCGCCTATAAATTCCCTAAAATCCCGAAACCAACAGAGAGAGCCAAGAAAATACTTTTCCACCGCCGCAAGCTTCTATTTCCGCGAGATCCCATCTAGGGACCATTCTGGTGCCCCGTCGGAGTGGGATTCAGACACGGAGGGCTTCTTCATCAACACCATTGCCTCTCCGATGATGCGTGAGTAGTTCACCGCAGACCTTCGGGTCCATAGCTAGTAGCTAGATGGCTTCTTATCTCTCTTGTATCTTCAATACAATGTTCTCCATGATCTTCATGGAGATCTATCTGATGTAACTTTCTTTTGCGGTGTGTTTGTCGAGATCCGATGAATTGTGGATTTATGATCAGATTATCTATGAATATTATTTGAGTCTCCTCTGATTTTTTATATGCATGATTTCGTATCCTTGTAATTCACTTTGAGTTATGGGTTTCGTTTGGCCAACTTGATCTATAATTCTTGCAATGGGAGAAGTGCTTGGTTTTGGGTTCATACCGTGCGGTGTCCTCACCTAGTGACAGAAGAGGTAGCGAGGCACGCATCGTGTTGTTGCCATCAAGGGTAAAAAGATGGGGTTTATATCATATTGCTTGAATTTATCCCTCTACATCATGTCATCTTGCTTAAGGCATTACTCTGTTTGTTATGAACTTAATACACTAGATGCATGCTGGATAGCGGTCGATGTCTGGAGTAATAGTAGTAGATGCAGATAGTATCGGTCTACTTGTCTCGGACGTAATGCCTATATGTATGATCATTGACTTAGATATCGTCATGACTTTGCACGATTCTATCAATGGCTCGAATGTAATTCGTTCACCTACCGTAATACTTGCTATCATGAGAGAAGCCTCTAGTGAACACTATGGCCCCCAGGTCTATTTTACATATTATATATTCAGATCTACTTACAAAAATACCAAAAATACCTTGCTGCACTTTTATTTATTTATTTATATTTACCTATTATCACTATCAGATCTCACCTTGCAAGTAATCGTAAAGGGATTGACAACCCCTTTGTCGCATTGGGTGCAAGTTTGTTTGTTTTTGCGCACGTGCATTGGTGCCTCATCTTGATACTCCTACTGGATTGATACCTTGGTTCTTATAGTGAGGGAAATACTTATCTCTACTTTGCTGCATCACCCTTTCTTCTTCAAGGGAAAAACCAACGCAAGCTCAAGAAGTAGCAGTCCCCGCATTCAAGCTCCTATAGTTAAGTGAAAGCATTAAAACCGGATAGTCTGATTGCCCCGTTTCCTTACACACTACTGCCTCCCGGCACTAAGACGTTGGCTAAGGGTAACACTGTGAAGTTCGAAAACACCCCTTATATGGATGGTAACTTTCAAATTAAAACGACCACACAGGAGTCAAAATTAAAAAAAAAGCAAAGCATGATATACCATGCAAAGCAATAACATTATAATCCACAAAAGTTTAACTATCAATACAAATACAAGATAGTACTTTCACTCAAGAATTACATCCTTCAGGCATGGGGCTTCTATCGCCCGAGCACCATCCATAATGGTGGGAAAATACAGCTTGGGGTGCCTATGCTCCTTTCCGGGCGGCGGAGGTCCGGTGGCCATTTCGGCTAGCTTTAACTTCGCCCAATGCACCATGGTATTCGAGAAAGCCGTTTGAGCTCCCTCAATGCAGACAAATCATTCAGGACGCCAATCTAGGGCACGACGGCAATCAGCTTCTATACTAAGCTGAAGTAGCTTCTCGGCAGCGGCTCTGTAGGACATAGCCTAATGCAGAGGTCCTTCATGGTGGGCTCCATCATCCTATGCAACTCCATCAGCTATTTCAGCTCATAGGAGTCAAGGAGAGATTGCTTAGGGGCTTGAAATTGCGCCGAGTACAACCTCAGCTCGGCCTCCCCTTCCTCGGATGCATAGAGCCTTTGGGAGGTCCGCAAACACACATCGAGAATGCCACACCTCGGTGAACAACGCGAACATTTTTGCACCAAAGACACATTGGAGTAAGTATCGCTTACCATCCGCGGTTCGTTTGATTTGGTGGAGCTCCTTCTGGTGGCCTCTCGCCTCCATCTGCACCTCCTGGATTGTTGCGGTAAACAAGGACAGCTCGAAGGCCCAATCCTTAGTCCTCTGCTCAAGGACCTCACATTTAGTGACAACTTCCTTGAGCTCTTGCTGCACTTGAGCAAGGCTAGCCTCATGCTTGTCACATGCAGACTTTCTCGACAACAGTTCGGTAGCTTCCCGTTCGGTCACCGCCTTCTGTTGACAGCCTCTTGCCTCGCCTTGTTCAGCTCGGCCTTGAGGTTCTCAACCTTTGCGGCAACAACTTGTGACGCCCTAGATTTAATCGTACGCTAACCATACACGCAAATGCATACGATCAAACCCAAGGACTCACGGGAAGATATCACAACACAACTCTAGACACAAATAAAATAACATCAGCTTCATATTACAAGCCAGGGGCCTCGAGGGCTAGAATACGAAAGCTCGATAAACACACGAGTCAGCGGAAGCAACAAATATCTGAGTACAGACATAAAACATGGGGGTGCCTTAGAGAAGGCTAGCACAAAAGATACAACTATCAAACGAGGCGAGGCCTCCTGCCTGGGAACCTCCTAACTACTCATGATCATCAGCGGCCTCCACGTAGTAGTAGGCACCGTCGGGGTAGCAATCGTCGGTGGCGGGGACCTCCATCTCCTGGGCTCCATCATCTGGTCGCAGCAAACGGATCGAGGGGACAAGAGGGGGAGCAAAGCAGCGGTGAGTACTCATCCAAAGTACTCGCAAGTCTTACATCAGAACTATTCTAATTATGCATCAGTATCAAAGAAGGGGGGGTTATATGTGGACTGACTGCAGCAATGCGAGAATAGAGAGAGAAGGCCTAGTCCTATCGAAGGCTAGCATCTTCAGGGTCTTGCAGTAATAGACGAGAGTAGAACGGGGGGTAAAACATTAATAGTCATATTGTTGCAGCAATATTAAAGTGAGGTCACGCCTAAAGATCCTCCCTCGACTCCCTGCGAGGAAGCAATCCCGAGGCAAACTAAATCCAGTTAAGTAACAATTGTAGTTGTAAAAGATTGGGGCACAATTCCAAGTCGTCCTGTAACCGTGGACACGGCTATCCGAATAGTTAATTTTCATCCCTGCAGGGGTGCACCACATGTCCCGTCACGCTCGATAATACTCTGGCCGGACATACTTTTCTGGGTCCTGCCCGGCCTCGGAGTATCGACACGTCGCAGCCCCACCTAAGACTAATCAGAGAGGTCAGCCCACCGGTCTAAATCCTAAGCACAAAGGGTTCATGGGCCCAGTTCCCCTCCGCGCTCCTGCACGATGCGAGGGCGGCCGACGTCAGTCCTAGCATCCCTTAATCACAAGCGCAATGTATCTCGGGACCACTCGGGCGCGCCACTATGATTGCTGACATCTGAAAAGCTTCGGCTGATACCGCGACGCCGAGTACCTATAATTCTTCCCGCGTAGCCGGTTAGTGCGAAAAGGTCTCCGACCAACCCAGATCAGATACCCAAATCCATTAACATTTTAATTAGGCCAACAACACAGTCTCACGGGAAACCACCCGTCTTACAACTAATCACCAAAGATCCCAGTAACATGGCCGAGTAACTGTGTGGTTGTAACATCGGGGGGGAATCCGAGGTATCACCCTCGTTGGATTCCGAACGATGTACCCGTCAAGGTGGGCTTAGAGGAATCACCCTCGGGGGTCCACACTTGAGGGGTTGCACGACAGAGGCGTCATCGGGAATGGTGAAAGAGGAATCACCCTCGATAACCACGACCGACTAGCTATACTATAGAGATATCATCAGGAGTACTTAGTGAGGTGTCACCCTCGGTACCCGATAGTATCTCTGTAGCGTCGTACAACGAAGGGGGGTGTATGTGCTGTGTCGGGTCTGGCTCGTCGATCAGAGATCGAGATTTGAAAACAAGCGGGGCAACTGGACTACGGGGTCAGAGGGGACGACTGCTCCACCTATACTAGGCATTTTAAAGGTACAGGACTGAAAGTAGCAGTTCATCAAAAATAGGCTATGCATCAGATATAGGAGCTAACTACAACAGTAGCAAAAATACTAATGCAAGCAGTAGGAAGAAAGACATAGGCGATATAGGAATGATCAAGGGGGGGGGGGGTTTGCTTGCCTTGCTGCTCTGCGGCAAAGGACTGATCGGCAGGGTCGTAGATGTACCCGGTAGCAGCGTCAGTCTCGGGGTCTACTTGTAAGAAGAGGGGGAAGAAACAATAAATAATAGCACCGATGCAACACAAAGCATGACATGGCAAGATGCAGGCTAGACATGAGCTAACGCAACAACATCCGTCATAGACGGGTCGGAAGAATATCTGACGATATTTTCTGGGTCTCGGGCTACTACCGGTTATACTGGAAACAATGGAAAGGTTCCATGTTTGCTATGCTAGGGACGCGTGACAGACGAACGGGCCGTGTATCCGGGTTCGTCTCGTTCTGCTGATCAACTTTCATGTTGAAAATATTTTGATCTGACTTACGGATTATTTAATATTAATTTTTAAAGTTTTATTCAATAATTAGGAATTAAAAACAGATTTGAATAATTTAATAAAAAGCTATTATGACATCAGCATGATCTCATGTTGACATCAATAGTTGACTGGTCAACTGACCAGCGGGTCCCGAACGTCATAGGCACAAGTTTTAAGTAAGATTACATATTAATTAATCAGATTAATTTAGTGGGGGACCCACGTGTCATACTCTAATTATTCTAATTATCCAATTAATTAATTTAACTAATATATCTATTTATTTATTTAATAAAAACATTAACATTATTTTATTTATTTTAATTATCGCGTGGGGCCTCCCTGTTATAGACAGCGGGTGCGTTGGCCCCACCGGTAAGTGACCGTAGGCCAAATAGTCGATTTTATTCACAGATACATAATCATGTAAATATCGTATTCCTTCAAATATCTATATACGCAAATACATACATCGCATCTCATACATACATACATACATACATACATACATACGACATCTAATACATATTTTGTTTTATTTTCATTTAACCCTTAGCACTCTCACATCTCTCTCTGTGTTAACAGAGAGACACAGAACAACTCTCTGCTCTAACTCAACATAGAAGAACACCTCCTTCAAATCTTCCTACCGGTCACTACCGTCGACGGATCGGAGTCCCGTTTGCCGGAACGGAACCGGGACGGTGATGGGAACGCGATGGTGGGAGGAGCCCGAGGAGGGGCTCACCAACGTTGATGAGACGGCCCAGTGAAGCCGGAGTTCGCGGGAAGGTGGAGGTGATGTCAGTGATGGCGCGGTGGTGACGGTGGTGCCGGTGACGGTCGTGCCGGCGAGGAAGAGGCCCTCCCGGAGGGGGGGCTGCGTTGAAGGAGGGGGGCGGCCGAGGTGAGGCCGGCCGGATCCGGCGAGGTGGAGATGTCTCCCTGCCCGGTCCCTCCTGGACCGAGCGGGAGGAATGGGCGGTGGGGGTCGAGGCGGTCGGCCGACGGGGGTGAACCAGCAGAGCTCGGCCGGCGGGGCTCCTCGGGGACTGGGAGGCGAGGTGGGGCTTGGTCCCTCAGGTGGGAGGAGGAGCCGAGGGAGAGGACGGGTCTGGGGGCCGACGGGGTTGGGTGAACGGGGGTAGACGGGGAGAGGTGAGGCCGAGGGGAGGAGGAGGCCCGCGGTGGGGGGAGCTCGCCGGCGGGAGCAGGCAGGAGAGGGGCGCCGGATCTGGGGCCGACGGGAGGGCCGAAGGGGGAGGGAGATCGAGGGGACCGGGGCTCCTGGGGTGGGGCTCGGCTCCTGGTACGAGAGGGTGAGGTGGGGGGCTGGTGCGTGGGGAGGGAGAGAACGAGAGGTGGGAGAAGCCTCTCGGTGGGTGGGGGGTTACGAGAGAGAGAGAGGTGTCGGTGGAGGGAGGGCAGGAGATCGTGGGGAGGGCCCCCCCCTCGAGGGGATGAGGCTGGCGGCAGCGCAGGGGAGCGAGGGGAGCCAGGGGGTTCCCGCAAGGGTTCCCACGCGAGAGTGGCGTGGCCGGCTGGGCCTCTAGGCCGAGTTGGGCCAGGGGGTGGGGGGTTTCCCCTTTTCCTTTTTTTTGTTTTGTTTTGTTTTGTTTTCCTCTACTATATTTCTTCTTTCTAATTTCTTTTTTTTTCTTTTTAATTTCTTCTCTTTCTTTTATTATTATTATTTTTAATACTTTCTTTTTATACATATCTTTTGAGTTACTATATTTCTTTACTCTATTTTATTTAAAGCTCCACTTCTAAATATATTGGGATTACCAATATTTCCAAAAGTGCCTGATTCATTTTTATACTTCGCTAGGTAATCTTTATAACTCCCCCACGTTATTATTTTAACAAACGAATTCTTTTCTTGTTTGACTTAATCTCAAACCTCGAATTTTGATTCGGTTTCAACCAACATGACAACGTTGATATAATCCACGATGACGTGGCATCATTAGCGCGGGATCACTGTCGCTTAATTACAATCATCAGTGTAGCAACAGTCGAGGATGTCACACAACTACAGTATCATAAAAACATCCCGCACTTAAGGATAAAAGTAACAATACCTCGCTTAAATTAGGAAAATAATGATAGAAGTCCAGTTTGGACTTACCTTGTGCGTCATCAAACCACTTGTTGAGAAAGTCGAGTTCCACCTCGGAGCTCTTGAGCTTCTGATTCATTTCTGCCAACTCCACGGCGCTGGGGTTGCTGCCGAAGGCGAGGGCTACATAAGCAGTTCATATGCGTGAGACTCCCAAGTTATCGAGTTTTGAATGATCTGCTAGGTTTTTCTTCCACCCTCCGAGAGTCTTGGGGGCTATGGATCATTTTAAATATTATAAGTGTTTTTTTGCACTATTTGACCCCCCACATGATTTTTTCAAACTCACACAGGGCTTAGGGGCTACTAAATATGGGGATTGCATATAAACCCATAAATTAAAATGTATGTGTAAATAAATATTACATGGTTTACGTTGAAGCCTCTCAAAAGTCTACCGAAAGCTTCCTTCAATCTGTTGTCAACGGATAGAATGCTTTGTGAAACCGCACCCAGAAGAGTGTGGTGTTCTTTGGTTATGGAGGAGTCATTTAAACTTTCCTCCATCATGGTTGGCCAACGGGTTTGAGCCTGCTCCATTGCGGGCGGCTCTGGGGGAAGCACTTCGTTTCCTCCTCACGGAGAAGTCAGAGTAGACGACTCCAGAGGGTTGGAGATCTCCATAATTGTCTTTGGGGACAATTCGGGTTGACCAGGCTCCCCCTCTTTGCTTGACACAAAGGATTCGCCCTCCTGGTCTTCGGCGACCAAGGTGTTAACCTCGGCCATGATATCATCACCCCCACCCCTCGTGTCCGGCTCAGGGGGGATCTTCCGGGATACCACCTCCCCCACCTCCTCGGTAATTGGGGGATGATTTGGCTGTTTTTAACAAATTCAAGAACTCTGGGTCATTGCAGGGAAGAAAACCCGGACCCGGGGTCTGCTGCCATATTGGCAAAAATTTAAATGTTGCCAAAGAGAACTTGCTGCCATGATGCATAAATCATCATATTATCATCGTGATCAATGGAAGCAAGCCGGCTTATCTGAACTCCACATTGTTTGGCAGTAATAGCATTGTCTTCTGCAATCCTATGCTGGGCTTTTCTATTTATCCCAGGTAACTTGGGGGCTTCCAACTCAACGGGTTTAGCTTTCTCACCCTCTTGATCTGGCAAAGACACCAAAAAATTGTTATACCTGCATGTATGTTTGATGCAACTCCGATCAGGTGACTCCATGTACTTTTGACTATTCAATCACTTGTGGACCCTGAAACAGCAAGGTTGAAGCATTTGTTTGCACGTGAGAGCTGGCATACTGCAGTAGGATGAACCATGGGTTATCACACCCGCTTCACTGAAGCAAGACTTGAGCTCAAAAGCCAGTCTCTTTTTACCGTGTTTCATTGAGCCGGCCTATTAGTTATGCTTTATTCCTGCATGATATTACCTCCTAACTTTTCAGGTACAAGTACTATTTTTACCGGATCATCATGAATGACTGGGTCACAAAAGCTGCAGTCGTATTATGACCAGTTCAATCATACATCACCCTGCATTGCATCATGCATCAAACATACATATCATGCCGGTCTTCAAAGTGGGTTACAACATAAACTTTTGTAGGAGCAAATAAGTCTTTGAGAGCCAAAACTGGCTCGATTTTCATCATGGTTTATGATAACCAGTGTTAAATGATTGGGGTTTTGAAAATCATCTCAGGAGAAATAAATATTCTCGAAAAGCTAGTTTCTCACATATTACTGAGCTCGTACATTACATATTGCTCAGCTCGCCCATCACTTATAATGTCGGGTCATCTAATTGACCGGCTCTTGGATTTCATCAGCATGTGTTGTGTAGTAAACTACAACACTTATGGATTTCTCAAGCATATATTTGCCGAGTTGCACCGCAAACCACGAGCATGGATTTCATCTCAAGTACAATGGTATTATTTGAGGATATTCGTACAAACGATAAAATAACGGGTTACATTACAACCATGGTTCAAGATTCATTCAAATCAGATTAATATCAGTTCCAGAGAATTTCTAAGCTGCATTATGATGAGTTATATTGTTCTCACACAGTCCCAAGTCGTTGCAGGCATACGACCCGGCACTTGGGGGCTACATTATCCAAATCAAGATTACATCAAGCATGAAAGTCACAAGTCGCTGGAAGCATAACCACATCACTTGGGGGCTAATGCTTAGTCCTTTTTGAATAGTATCCTTGAACACCCGACCCATCACATACTGATGAGCCGACCCTCGGGGGCTACATCATGTTATGTTTTTATTTTCCAAAAAGAGAAGTACATGTAAGTTCCAAGTTGTTGCGGGCATATGACCCGGTACTTGGGGGCTACACTACTCAGATCAAATTTTCTAAAAGTCCCAAGTCGTTGCACGCATGCGACCCGACACTCGGGGGCTACAATATTCGGCTGTTCAATAGATTATGAGGTCCAAATTGAAGACCCGACCCATTACATACTGATGAGCTGGCCCCTGGGAGCTACACATGTGAAATTCAAGACATTCAACTCATATCTGGCGACTCATATGGACAACCCAGATTTCTCAAAGCTATTTACAACATTCAAAACTAAGTTCAAGTCCCAGGTTGTTGCAGGCAAAAAAACACAGCCCTTGGTGGCTACACTAGCTCAATCTTTCTAAGGATAAGACAATCACAAGTCCCGGGCTACTGCAGGCAAGACAACCGGCAATTAGGGGCTACATAGCAAAGATATTTTTCTATGCGAAGCACCAAGTCATCATGAACTGATAAAATTGGAGCTTGGGGGCTACAGGTAATGTGGACACAAAAAAATAGAGAGGAAGAACATCCTCAAGCGATCAATTTTAAAAATGGTGTTGAAGCATTGAAACACCAGCTCAATATATTTCTATCTAGCTGAAGCATTGAAACACCGGCTCAACATCACACGGATTTCTTTATTCCCAATAATTTTATCAAGTCAATTGGAGTGCAGTTGTTTGACCCGGAGTCACCAACAATCATGACCCGGTGTTATCAAAGATCATGGCTCGACAAAGTCTATACAAGCAACCCGGATTCACAAGTTGGAAGTGGTTTAACAACAGACGAATTTTTATTCGCAATATTTTTCATCAAAACCAAAGCAATGGAAACCGGCTCAACTTCATATGGTTTTCTCATCTCCAATATTTCCATCAAGCCAAAGCATTTGAAGCCGACTCAACGACATATGGGTGTCTTATTCCCAACATTTCATTGCAAAAGAGATCGACCAACACGATGATTATGAAGACGGCTCAAAGAAATCAGGATTTTCGAGGAGCCACTTCATTGAAATAAGCCAACCAAGGAGCAAGCCGGTCCCTTAACATATTTATTATTCTTATTTCAGGAGCTTACCATGAATACGTTCAAGCTAACCTGGGGGTTAATGTCGGGGATATACCCCACGGATTGACCTGGCCAGGAGGTATGACCCGGCCAAAAGGTATGACCCATCCTTGAGGTATGACTCGGCCCATCACTAAGCGGCTCGCGTGACACCCCGCTCGTCAAATCAACCTGGATGATGAGGACCAAGGCCTAGTGTGCAAGCCGGCGTAAGGCGATTCATAGAAAGGCCAGGAAGGCGTCTCACAAAAAAGGCCCAAGAAGAGGCGGAATTCCTTCCAAGAGAAGCTAGTCCAAGTCCTAGTAGGACTCTATGTAAGCCTAACCCTTCAACCTATATAAGAAGGGGTAGTGCACCCCAATACGGACAAGTCAAGTTAGGTCTAGACAAGAAAAATCATTAGATAGACAGATTAGAAACCCTCGAGACTAGATGTAGCGATTCCGCACCCTTGTAATCATGATCATCATCTTCATCAATGAAACACAAGAAGGACATTGGTAAAATCGCGCCTCTTGATTCCGACCAACCCCTCTCAAGCCGCCACATAGCTGCGACGGCTCCACACCTAAGTCCTTTCATGAGGACATCTGTCGTGACAAAAACCATGATAGGAAGTGTGTTGTGAGATGCGGTCCCTCTCTCTGCTAGTTCGGCTGGCGGGGAGTCCCCTTCCGAGGCCTGGTCAGTAGGGAGGTCACACGGGGGACTGCAATAGGAAATGTATGTATACAATCAATAACAAAGCCTTAATGTAGAAAAATGACATGATCTTCGGATTCATATTGTTGCACCAGGGGCTTGACCCTGGGGTTCCTTCGAGGAACCCTTTCGAAGGTCTCAAAATCCTCGGCGTAGTCCAAGCCATCATCAAGCAGGGCCACCTTGGCCCTGCATTGCCTTTTTGGGGCGGTGGGAGGTCGATCCCCCTCAACTTGTTCGGATGCCTCCCTCTTGTTTGTGTGGGAGGATTTGCTCTCCTACCTGCCCTCTTCCTGCTCTCCCGCAACAGTAGAAGGGGCGTGCGTGTCTTCGGATCTAGTGTCTAGAGGTCCTTTTGAGCGGAGGCCTCCTCGGATCTCCTTCTTCTCTTCCTTCTTCTTTTCCTTATTCTCCGCCACCGCGTATGGCTTTTCGACCAGCATGGCCATCAGTAAGGCTTGTCATGGGGACCCTGGGCAGCGATGCCGGGCAATTGATCCGTTTGGATTTCTCGATCCAAATTTGCGAATACTGAGGAAAAATGGTGAAGAGCCTTATTAAAGGGAAATATCCTAACACAAATATTTAAACTTTATCATACCTCTCGCGGAGGGTGTGTCATGTCAAGGCATGTGTCCTCTTCCTTAGCCGCCCAATTCTTTTGCGGCTTGCACACCACCTGTTGGGGGTATTATCTGTTGGGTAACCCCCCCTAGTTGGGCCGGGTCACCCAAGCTGGCGACTCATCTCTAAGTGGTTCCGGCCTTGGCCCAGCGAGGCTGGGAGTTGGATGACGATTCGGGACCTTCCGGAGAAGTCCATTGTTGGGAAGATCTCCAAGTCTTGGAAAGATGGCGACTTTGAGATATGAAGGATCGCAATTTGTGTAAAGGAAATGACTCTTGTAAACCCTAAGGGATCGACCTGTATATAAAGGCAGGTCTCAGGGAAGGAGAGGCGAGGTGAGAAATCATCGAGTGCTAGGTCAGGCGAGTTACGCCCCCTTGTAATCGAAACACCATCAATACAAACACCAAGCAGGACGTAGGCCTTTACCTCCTCACGAGGGGCCGAACCTGGGTAAATCTCTGTCTCGCTCCCACATAACCCCTTTGAGTCGTCACCAAGGTGCGATGGCTCCAACACTAAGTCCTTTCACGAGTACATCTGCCGTGACAAAACCACGACAGTTGGCGCCCACCATGGGGCCTGCGCACGGTGGAGTTGAGTTCTCAAAGGGAGCCCTACGAGGGTCCGGGAGCTACGCAGCGGGGCTCATGACTCGGAGACGCCGCGGGAAGTACTACATCGATAACTTGCTATGGGGCCCGGAGGACGATTCAATCGAATCCGGCTACAGAATCCCCTTCGGCAAGATCAACGTCTTCGTAGGCATGGTTGGAGCGCCTATGCCTGAGCTAGACATCTCCTCCAACATCGTCGAGCCGGCCAGGTACGTCTGCCCTGTCGCAACGCCAAACCTAACCCGTCCGGTCTTTGTTGGGTTCACACAGGGATCTGAGGAACCAGAACAATCGGCAACCCAGGAGACCACGCCGGTCAACACTGATGACGAATCGTCCATGGGTGATTCAGACTCAATTCAGTCTCTACATGGGGGCTGCCTTGGGGGCTAGTCACTAGCCATGGACCCCGAGGTTCTTGACCGTACACGCCGTCAGATCGCCATTTACATGGCAGGGGCGACTCAGCCCTGGCCAAACCCGGCAGGCGAAGATGGGGCTCGCGAAACGTCTAGAAGCCCGGCCGCGATCTTGGTGGAGTTAGCGGCGGAGATAACAAGGCTCATGGTGACCCCTATAACGTCGGAAAACCAGGATGCGATAAACACGGAGCTAACAAAACTAAGAGATGGGGTGGCAAAGGCTCAACGGGACGCTGAGGTGGAAGCCGCCAGGATCGAGACCCGGTAGGCTCAAATTACCGCTGAGGTAGCTCGCCTGAATACCGAAAACTGGCGGCTCGAAAGGCATCAGCGCACATCTGACGCCGTCCATCAGCGGAGGCATCAGGGTCGTTTACCCCCTGATCTCAACCTGACCCGCCTGTTCGACACTCCACAAACTCCCGGGGCAGGAGACGCTCCGGGGGGGGCTGGGCCAGCCACCAAACCCACCGTTTTAGCCAGCTATGGATCGTGATCCCCAATTCCAGACACCTCGAGGTCACTTTTCCAACCTGATGGACAACGTCCTTGCCGCAACTCGCCATTTAGAATCCCTTCTGATTCATGGCAAGACTCCAGCTGAGATAGAAGCAAGGAACGCCATTGAGATGTTGAAGACGGCGGTGGTTCAAAACGCCCAGTTCTCACACAGCCAAGATCGGCTGCACTCCACTCCCCAGGCAAACCGCACCTGGAGTCGACCAGAGGACCAGCCCGCCATAACCAGCGGACCGCGACCCTTTCCCCAGGTCAACTCGCCTGATCACCGAGACCCGCCAGGTCGGGATCACCCGGACACCCAAGTCGCCCCAGCGCCTCTTGTTGGAAGCGGCAGACAAGTGGGGGTGCCATGCTTGGCCCCCGCCCTTCGCAACGAGCGAATGCCCAAGGATTTTAAAGGACCAAGAAAGGTGCCTAACTACACTCCGGACCTTGAGCCGGCATCATGGGTCGAGAGTTACGAAATCGCCATGGACATGCTCGATGTAAGCGAAGCAGTCTGCACCAGATACTTCACAATGATGCTCAAAGGGACGGCGCGTACTTGGTTAAAGAACTTGCCCCCCAACTCCATCCAGTCTTGGGCCGAGTTGAAAGAGCGTTTCGTCAAAAACTTCCGAGGGACCTGCAAGCGCCCGATGACAATAGTCGATTTACAGCACTGCGTTCAACGCCCGGATGAGTCGGCCCACCGCTGGACGCGACGGGTCGCGGAAATCATTCAGTCATCGGATGGTATCACGGCGGCTCAGGCTGTGCTAATCCTGGAGCAGAACTGCCACTATGAGCCCTTGGTGCAGAAGTTGGGACGACTCAAGCGAAAGGTTCAAGATATGGGGGAGCTAATGGACACCCTCACTAGGTACGCTGAGGCGGACGACACCAAAGATCCAGGAGAAGATGGTGGTAAAGCCAACTCGCCTAAGAAATGCGAGTCATCCAAAAACCACACCCGGTTCCAGGGACGCGCCCGCCATAATTATGGAGTGAATGGCAAAAGAAGGCAGCAGGAAGAGTCTTCGGACTTAGTCGCCAACACCAACGCCAAGAACTGCAACCAGCGCCAGAAGAAGAATAGGGGTTACAGTGGCAAAAAGCCGCGCAACTATAATGAGTTACTCAAGGGCCCCTGCCTGCACCACGCCATGGCAGACGGGCCAGCGACTCATTCCTGGGAGGACTGTTACGTGATGCGGGAGTTTCGGGTGGAGGCGATCAAAAAAGGGCAAGGCGGCGACCCAGACCAACGGCAGGAACAGTTTGGCGTGTCTAATCAACGCCAGAACCCCTTCGGCGGCTTCCAAACACCTGGGGCATAGGGCGGCCCGCAGCCAAGCAGTGGCCCGTATCCGGTACAGCACCAACGGCGGTATAACCCACCGGGAGTCTTTCAACAACCACCCCCACAGGGGGCTCCGCAGGGGCAGGATGACAATGGTGGCTTCCGCAACAACCCCAAGAAGTTAAGCAATGGACAGTGCCATGTTTTCACCACCAATGCCTGTAGGCGTGATAAAAAGGTGAGTCACCGAGCGTACATTGTATCTGAGCCGGCACTCCCTAGATATCTCCACTGGTCCGAGCAGATTCTATCATGGAGTAGGGAGGATCACCCGCCGAGAGTTGAAAATCCCGGCTTCTTAGCGTTGGTCGTGGCTCCACAAGTTGGAGGATATACCTTATCAAAGGTACTGATGGATGGTGGTAGCAGCATCAACATATTATACTTCGACACCTTTCGAAGGATGAACCTGTTGGAGAAAGATTTGATGCCCTCAACCATGGTATTCCATGGGATTATCCCAGGCAAATCGGCGCACCCCATAGGCCGTGTTAGGCTCACAGTTGCGTTTGGAACAGCGTCTAACTACAGAAGTGAGTCGCTCATGTTTGAGGTGGTCAAGTTAAAAATTCCCTAGCACGCGCTGTTTGGGCGGCCGGCTTACGCCCGATTCATGGCTCGCCCCTGCTATGTTTACCTTAAACTCAAGATGACTGGCCCTAAAGGACCCATCATAGTTGATGGTGATAGGAGGATTGCAAGAGAATGTGAAGAAGGGGATGTTGCTTATGCAGAAGTCGCCTGTGCTGCGGAAGAGCTTAAATATCACCTGGCCAATATTGATCCGGCTGACATGTTACCTTTAAAGAAGCCAACGACAGACGATGAGCCACCCCTCAAGCTCAAACCAATAGACGACACTAAGACAGTGGATTTCGTCCCTGGCGACTCAACCAAGCAGTTCACTATCGGGGCGGGTTTAGACCCCAAATAGGAAAACGCGCTCATCGAATTCATCCGTGAGAATCGGGACATCTTCGCATGGAAACCTTCTGACATGCCTGGTGTGCCGAGAGAATTCGCTGAGCACCATCTTAATGTCGACCCAAAGGCAAAACCGATTCAGCAATATCTTCGGAGGTTCAATGAGGAACAACGCAAGGCAATTGGGGAAGAAGTTTCCCGTCTCTTGGCCGCTGGATTCATCGTAGAGGTCTTCCGCCCCAAATGGTTGGCTAACCCGGTCCTGGTGCTCAAGAAGAACGGTACCTTCAGCATGTGCATTGATTACACGGATCTTAACAGACCTTGTGCAAAGGATCCTTTCGCCCTTCCCCGCATCGATCAAATTATTGATTCGGTGGCGGGATGCAAATGTTTGTGCTTCCTGGACGCATATTCCGGATATCACCAAATCAAGATGGCCATGGGAAATCAGGAGAAAATAGCTTTTATAACCCCCTTCGGGGCTTTTTGCTATGTGTCCATGCCATTTGGACTCAAGAGTGCAGGGGCGACTTACCAGCACTGCATCCAAAATTGCCTCCGTGGCCAAATCGGACGCAACGTTCATGCTTACGTTGACGACATTGTGGTTAAAACTCACAGGAAGGAAACACTACTAGGAGACCTAAAGGAAACTTTTGATAATCTGCGGGTATACCACATGAAGCTTAATCCCACCAAGTGTGTCTTTGGTGTTCCTGCAGGAAAATTGTTGGGTTTCCTGGTATCTGAGCGCGGCATTGAAGCTAACCCGGACAAAATCGAGGTGGTTACTTCCCTTGGGAAACCAGCGAATATTAATCAATTTCAACGGATGGCGGGTCGTATTGCGGCCTTAAGTCGCTTCATAAGCTGTCTGGGAGAAAAGGCTATTCCCCTTTATCAATTGCTTAAGAAATGTGACCATTTTGTTTGGATAGACGAAGCCAATGAAGCTTTCGAGGCCTTAAAACAGCAGTTGGTCAACCCCCCAATTTTGGCCACCCCGACTGAGAAAGAGCCTATGCTTCTGTACATTGCAGCAAACTCCAAAGCGGTGAGTGTGGCAGTGGCCGTTGAAAGAAAGGAAGAAGGGAAGGAATATCCAGTGCAACGCCCAGTATATTTCATTAGCGAGGTGCTAACTCTCTCCAAGCAGCGATACCCACACTGGCAAAAGTTAGTTTATGGGGTCTTTATGGCAAGTCGAAAGCTCAAACACTATTTCCAAGAGCATCCCATCACGGTGGTTAGCTCCGCCCCCTCGGGGACATCATCCAGAACCGAGAAGAAATGGGGTGAATCGCCAAGTGGGCGATCGAACTTGGGCTGCACCATGTGCGATACACCCCTCGCACGGCTATCAAGTCTCAGGCCCTGGTTGATTTCGTCAACGACTGGACCGAGTTTCAGATCCCGGAAGATAGGCCCGACCTTACATACTGGACTATTTATTTTGACGGGTCTAGACAGTTGGAAGGCTCGGGGGCTGGTGTGGTGCTGATATCGCCTCAAGGAGACAAATTCTGTTATGTCCTCCGACTCATGTTTCCATGTACCAACAACGCTGCGGAATACGAAGCTTTACTTCATGGCTTGCGACTCGCCAAGGAGATGAACCTTACGCGGGTCAGATGTTTTGGCGATTCTGATTTGGTGGCTCAGCAAGTTTCAGGTACTTGGGATTCTCGGGACCCCCTGATGGTGGCTTACGGGAGAGCTGTGTCTGATATGGCGGGTCACTTCCATAGTTGTTAGGTCGATCATATCGACCGGCGCCTTAACGAAGCAGCTGATGCCCTGTCACGTCTCGGTTCACAGCGTAAGCCGGTCCCCCCCCCCCCAAAGTTTTTCTCGATATTTTGCATAATCCTTCTGTAAGGTTACCGTCGGAGGAGGAGTTGGCAATACCAGACCCTGAGTCCCAGTTCGTGGCGGCTCTTCATGTTACGCCGGATTGGGTTCTTCCGTATCTGGCATATCTCACCCGAGGTGAGATACCTTTGGATGAAGTATTGGCTCGCCAAATCGTTCGGCGAAGCAAATCCATGGTGATCATCAATGGCGAATTATATAAACGAAGCACTTCCGGGGTTTGCCAAAGATGTGTTTCCTCTGAAGAAGGATGCGTAATTCTAAACGACATTCATTCCGGAGATTGTGGACATCACGCCGGGTCACGTTCCTTGGTTTCAAAGGTGTTTCGGCATGGTTTCTTCTGGTTGACGGCTCATGCAGATGCAGAAGAGATAGTTCGTCGATGTGACGGATGCCAGCGTTATTGACGACAGGCCCATGTGCCGGCTCAAGAGTTAAGGATGATACCTATCACTTGGCCTTTTGCGGTCTGGGGGTTAAACATGGTTGGCCCCTTTAAGATGTCGTCCAACAAAAAAACTCATCTGCTGGTGGCGGTTGATAAGTTTACCAAGTGGGTTGAGGCAGAACCTGTTGGAGCTTGCGACGCGGAGACAGCAGTCAAATTTTGAAAAAGTTGATCTTCCGGTTCGGATATCCACACAACATTATTACTGACAATGGCACTAATATGTCTCAAGGAGCGATGCAGGAGTTTTGTCATCGTGAGCATATTCGGCTTGATGTTTCTGCAGTAGCTCATCCGCAATCTAATGGGCAGGCCGAGCGGGCGAATCAGGAAGTGTTGCGAGGAATCAAACCCGACTCATGATTCCCCTGGAACGCACCCCGGGGTGTTGGGTTGAGGAGTTGCCTTCAGTACTATGGAGCATCCGGACCACCCCGAACCGTTCTACGGGTTTTACTCCCTTCTTTCTGGTATATGGAGCAGAAGCCGTTCTTCCCACTAACATTAGGCATGACTCGCCCAGAGTTGCCGCTTATGTGGAACAGGACAACGAGTTGGCGCGTCAAGATTCTTTGGACGCTTTGGAGGAAGCACGCGATTTGGCTACAGCCCGTTCGGCAATTTATCAGCAGGACTTGCGGCGTTATCACAGCCGCCGGGTCAAGAGCCGAACCTTTCACGAGGGCGACTTAGTACTTCGATTGGTACAAGATCGTACTGGCATGCATAAGTTATCACCACCATGGGAAGGACCGTTCGTCGTCAGCAAAAGCCTTCGCAACGGGTCCTACTATCTGGTGGATCTACGGCTTGATCGGCCAACCATGGAGGCTGAGTCAACTCGCCCCTGGAACATAGCCCACTTGCAGCCTTATTACACTTGAGCTACTTAGCTCTGCCTTTTTGTAAGTTTTTTTTCATTTCCTATGAAGCAATAAAGTTGATGCCTCCAAGCTAGGGGGCTTTCCTGCTAATTCATCTTATTGAAAGTATGGATCTTTATTTTACTCTTCAACAAGTCGCCCAAGCATGGACGCTATCTATACCAAAGAGCTTAAGTCGCCATGATGCGCTTATTACAAAACTAGGTATCGATAAGCCAAAGAGGATCAAAGTCGCTATAAGCGCGCGATTCAAACATAGGCGCCTTATATGATTCTGTGGATTAGGTCGGCTTACTTGAGGGCAGTTTGTTCTCAGGTCGTTTTGTGGTAATAGCGTATACGCTTCCACAATCCTATGACCATTTTCCCCTTAATCATAGGTCACTTGGGGGCTTCCTCTCACTGAGATCAGCCTTACTACCCATTTGGCCTGCGAAAAATTACCGCATTACAAATGGTTATACTAGACTGTGTGTTGGCGGAATCTCCATATGGACCCTTGAACTCTTGGCGAGTTACTCCGCTTTATGGACCCTGAACTCGCCCTTGTTAAAACGTGTCTGGTACCGGCTAGTGCCCCACATGGAAAATAGAGAAACCATTGGTTCACCGAACCCGCTTCACTGAAGCTTGACTCGTGCCTGATCAGCCGGTCTAAATACTTGAGATTTTTATACTAAAGTCTCCCTCGGGTAGCACTTGAGTTTTAATAACTCGTCCTATCCTGTCGCGAACTTATGAGCCGACGAAATTGCTATT
This sequence comes from Hordeum vulgare subsp. vulgare, assembly GCF_904849725.1. Taxonomy (NCBI): domain Eukaryota; kingdom Viridiplantae; phylum Streptophyta; class Magnoliopsida; order Poales; family Poaceae; genus Hordeum; species Hordeum vulgare. The sequence goes on along the minus strand of NC_058521.1, from coordinate 61,324,479 downwards.
TTTTACCTTCCTGGCACTGCCACAAGGTCTTTCAGACTTTTTTCTAACTCGCCTCAAATATCTTGGGTCGGTTATTATTTATTATCATCCATTACTCATTGAGATGATTTGATGTATGTTTTTCAGCTTAAACAACTTGATGATCAAAATCATTATAGCCACAACGGGTTAAGCATCATAAAAACGCCTTCAGGGCGGGTCAAGCATTCTAAAGCGCCTTAAGGGCGACATAAGGGTTTTTAAGACATCACAGAAGCAGTTTGATCCCTATAAAGGACTTATTACATGGCTCTTATGGCCAAATCCATAAAGGATTATTCTACTGATGTCCTCGGGTCAGCCTGCTGCGAGCTCTGGCCGACTTCAATTTGCAAGTCGCCAGTACCCAGTTACACTTGGATAACGCGGCGAACTCATCTATATCATTCAGCACTGATGAGAGATCCTCCTCCAAGTCAAAAGGATTCTTGGGTCGACGCGGAGTTAAGCTGGTTGTCACAAAGGTTGGCGGGTTAACTTTCTTGTTCTTGTTGTCATAGGCGGCTTGGTATTTTGATAAATTCAAGCTTGCTGCAAACTGAGTCGCTGCCGAACAGGATTCTTTGACAACACGCTGGTAATCTTCTTCAGCAAATTCCGACCCGTCATCCTTGAGCTGGGGAAAGCCTGCCGCTACCTCTTCAGGGTTTATTTTGGAGCATACGCCAGACACCGACTCAGAGTAGTCAGTGCTTCTTTTTGGGCAGCAGATCGAGTTAGCTCACCAATTTGAGGAGGAAGAGTAGATAAGCAACCAAGCATCTTCTTTATGGATTTTATGGGTTCCTTGGCACCCATCACTGCTTTCACGGTCAGCACACTTCCGGTATACAGCTGCTCCGTTAACGTGTAAATCGCCTTCAGCATCACGACACAATCGTTCTGAAGATTGGCGGCTCTTGGACCTGCATAAGGAGTAATGATGTTCAGCAATTTCTACATACTAAGTTATTTATTTACAAAGTACAAGGTCAGGGTTTGGTTTTTTACCAAAGATGGCTTGTGCCATGTTGGAGATATGTCGCTTTAAGTCGGCCATCTCTTGTTGCACAATATCCAATTTAGCTTCGGCTTTTTCTGCTCGCTTTATCAAGGCATCTTGATCAGCTTGAGCCTTTTTTAAATCGGCTTTTAGCTTCTCCATCTGAGATAAGATCAGTTGACACTTCTCTTCTGATTTTGCCCGGGCATCCTGTTGGTCGGTTAATTTTTTCCTTCAAATCGCCAAATGCTCATTCAGCTTGGGTAAATGATTCGTGTCGAAATATATGGTCAAGGGGCAAGTCTCAGAATTATTGCAAGCAACATCCCTGACACTTGGAGGCTAATGTATAATTTTTTAGACAAATTATACAGTATCAAGACCCGGTCCATCTTTTTACAGATGACCCGGCCCTTGGGGGTTACAGGTCGAAAGTTTTCTTCAATTATCAAGACCCAGCTCATCTTTTTATAGATGACCCCGCCCTTGGGGGTTACTGGTCGAAAGTTTTCTTCAATTATCAAGACCCGGCTCATCTTTTTACAGATGACCCGGCCCTTGGGGGTTACAGGTCGAAAGTTTTCTTCAATTATCAAGACCCGGCTCATCTTTTTATAGATGACCCGGCCCTTGGGGTTACAAGTCGAAAGTTTTCTTCAATTATCAAGACCCGGATCATCTTTTTACAGATGACCCGGCCCTTGGGGTTTACTGGTCGACAGATTCATTCTACTATTAAGAACCGGCTCATCTTTTTGTAGATGACCCAGCCCTTGGGGGTTAATAAGGATAATACGGTATGCAATAAGACGTACCTCATGTTTGTTATTCAGCATAAGAAGCAGACTTTTTTCCATTTCATAACTCGCCTCCAGGTGACTTGCAAAGACCGAGCAAAGTTCTCTGAATTCAAGATTTTCATACTGGGAGAGCTTAGCCTTGGAAAGTTCATATTCAATAGCAGGTTGAGCTGATGATGATACATGCTTCGACAAAACTGTTGAGGTCGGCTTAGAAAAGCGAGTGCCGGTGATGACCACAGCGTCTGGGTCTTCTGCTGTTTTCAGAGGACTTGGTGGATTAGGTGTTTCCATGGTTTCCTTGGGCAAGCTTGGGAGATCCACTTGATCTTCAGGTTTATCTTGGGCCAGGTTATCTTGGATCGGCGCCGATTTTTCAATAGGCTCTGAAGTTGTAATGGGAGCTGACCCGCCAGTTTTCCTTTTCTTCGCATAAGCCCTAAAAGGAAAAGGAGTGTGCTTAAAGAAACAGACATTACCATCTTCAGAATAAGGTAAGTGTTATAAAAGACTTACCCTAGGACGCGGATCATCGGTGGGAGTGCTGTCATCAGTGAGTCGCCTGATGAAGGAGGAGAACTCTGCAAAATAAACACTTCAAGATGTGAGCGAGTTATAAACGCAATCCAAAAGGAAATGAATAGGTGCTATTAAAAGATAACTCATTTTTCCTTTTCTTGGTTTTTGTTGGTAACCCGGATACCAAGTCTCCAGAATGACTCAGAGTTTTCCGATTGGAAGCATGTTGCACTTTCTTCAAAAGGAAATTTGGATCCAAACAAGCATTTGGTTGTGAGAAGGGAACTTTCCCACAAATTCGCCTGGCCGGCTTAGGTGGAGGAGAAGATGAGTCGGAAGAAACAGAAATTACCTCTACGGAGTCTTCCTGGCTTTCATTGTCCTCATTCTACACAAGAGATACAGAGGCGTAAACACAAAACTATCAACAATGAATGGCGAGTTAAAGAAGATGGGTTTTTACCTCTGAAAGTACGTCGCCGACTTGGGATTCGTCGGCGTCACATGGCTCAGTAACGGCGGCTTTGTCCTTGCCCTTGGATTTCTTTTTTGGAGGCGGCTTGGCTTGCTTCAAGGCCATCTTTTTTGGCCTCCTGGACAAGAATTTGTCACCTTTCTGAAATGGCATTTTTTATTATAAGAGGTCATAGCTCAAGTAATATGGAAGGAATAAGGTAAAAGTGGGTTAAGTTATTTACCATTGGTGTCGGGTTGATCTTGCAGAACGGCTTAAGACCTATTTGGCCGCACTTGGCCATGGGTTTGCCGGTCAATTTCTTGATGATGGTTACAATATCATTTTCTGTTAGTGCTGTGTGGGAATAGCACTGGGGTTGATCCAAGGTACCGTCAAAATCACACATTAATCCGTCTCGGCGACTTAAGGGGAGGATACGCCATTCGACCCAGCAGCGGATTAAGTCAACCCTAGTAAGGCCGTTATTTGTTAGAGATCTTAACTCGGATAGTACTGGGATAAAATCTGACTCCTCTTCTTCGGTGAGCTTGTCTGGGAGTTTGAAATTTGTTGGAAGACGCTCCTCCCTATAGCCAAGAAGCTTGTTTTCGCCCTCAGGCGAAGTTTCCTGGCAGTAAAACCAAGACTCGTCCCAGCCTTTGGGATGGCTTGGCATGGCGAGTGACGGGAATGAACTATCCCTACGGCGTTGAACATTGACACCTCCAAGCTCCAAACTAGGACCATCGAAAAATTTTGTCTGGCGATTCAAATGGAGGAAATACCAAAATAAAGGAACTAAAGGTTCCATCCGCAAGTAGGCCTCACAGAACACTTGGAACTGACATAAATTGCTTATCGAGTTGGACCCTAAGTCTTGGAGGCGGACATTCATGAAGGTCATGGCATCTCTGAGGAATTTTGATCCGGGTGGTTTAAAACCCCGTTCAAGGTGTTCAACAAAAACAACTATTTCCCCTTCCTTCGGGTTGGGGATCTCCTCTCCTAACCCGGAACGCCAATCGATAACCTCTTGAGGGTCCAGATTCCCCGTTTTCACACAGTCGTTAAGCAGAGTATCATCAACCTTGGTCGGGAGCCAATCATTTTTGAAAACGGTGCCCATGCTACAAAGGGAAAAATTACGGGTAAATTAACTCGCCAAGCATCTACTAAATGGTGGAACGGATTCATTTGACTCGCCAAACAATTTGCCTGATAGCTGAGGGAGTTTTTTTGACTTGCCGATAAAGGGTCGGGTCAGAATACTAGGGTGACTTATCAAATTCTTACAACTTAAAGGAAGAATGGCTCAGAGCTTCAGAAGTGTCCGCCAAAATGGCGAAGTATGAATCTATAAACAGATTTCACGTGACAGGCAGTAATATATGGATCTACAGAACAGGAAGAAATGAATGCGAAAGGTCTGGATAAAACGGCCTATGACTAAGATGAAAACAGTACAGTTGATCTGGTGAAATCCTTTCTAAGTCCTCAAATCAAGGCTAAGCGACTAAAGGTATGGAAAATGTTGCAGTACTCACTATCGTCACCACCAACTAGTCGGAAATTACAAAGTTGTTTGAGATGTTCTAAAGAAACGGTGGACATGAACCTCGAGAAGCTTAGATCTGCCTTCAATGGCGGGAGGCTGACCTGGTAAATGCAGCTGGAGGCGTCCGAAGAAAGATTCACGTCGAGCGTCGCACGATCCGTAGCTCCCGGACGGCGACAAAGGTCTCGGACGGCGACGAAGATCTCGGACGGCGACGAGGTTCTCGAAGCGGCGGCGCAGCTCTCGGGCGGCGACGAAGTGCTCGGACGATGGCGAAGCTTTTGGACGGCGATGAGGTTCTCGAAGCGGCGGCGAAGCTCTTGGGCGGCGACGAAGTGCTCGAACAACCGCGAAGCTTTCGGGCGGCGACGAAGTTCTCGAGCGGCGGCGGAGCTCTCGGGCGGCGACGAAGTGCTCGGGCGGCGACGAAGCTCTCGGGTGGCGACGATGTTCTCGGTGCGACGGCGAGGAAGATAGGGGCGACAAGATGGGTAGGTGGAAATGCGCCCTGCCCCCTCTTCCCGCCTATTAATTGGGTCAGGCGCTGAGATCGAGGCGCCACGAGCGGGAACTGCCAAAAGATAAAGGTTCGCCATGATGGCGCCCAAAATTTTCGGGATATCGATACCGAAGGATCCGTTGGAGATTACCTCGTCATCTCTTCCGAGATTAAAGGGATAAGAAGGCGCCGACGAGAAGTGGTTTGGCGACTTGAGTTTTCCGCAACGGATGGCGGTTTAAGTGCATGGTGCATAAGGAGAGTGAGATGAATCGCCCCTAACTAACTGAGGATATTGGCGTGAAAAAATTCAAGTCAATCTGGGGCCTAATGTTGGTGGTATTATCTGTTGGGTAACCCGCCCTAGTTGGGCCAGGTCACCCAAGATGGCGACTCATCTCTAAGTGGTTCCGGCCTTGGCCCAGTGAGGCCGGGAGTTGGATGACGATTCGGGACCTTCGGGAGAAGTCCATTGTTGGGAAGATCTCCAAGTCTTGGAAAGATGGCGACTTAGAGATAGGAAGGATCACGATTTGTGTAAAGGAAAGGACTCTTGTAAACCCTAAGGGATCGACCTGTATATAAAGGTGGGTCTCAGGGAAGGAGAGGCGAGGTGAGAAATCATCGAGTGCTAGGTCAGGCGAGTTACGCCCCCTTGTAATATAAACACCATCAATACAAACACCAAGCAGGACGTAGTCCTTTACCTCCTCACGAGGGGCCGAACCTGGGTAAATCTCTCTCTCGCTCCCACATAACCCCTTTGAGTCGCCACCAAGGTGCGATGGCTCCAACACTAAGTCCTTTCACGAGGACATCTGCCGTGACAAAACCACGACACCACCTTCCATGGTTTTCTATGGGTAGTGCGGTAGAAGTGGTGCACGGTGATCGTGTCTTCGGGATTGTAGGACCACATGGGGGGTAGCTCGATGTTGAAAAGGGAGGAGGCGGCGGTGTAGCATGACCTGAACTACGTTGGCCAGCTCAATCTTCATGTTCACTAGATGGCACACGCACCTCTGCACTGACTCCACCTGAGTGGTTCACCCCCAATCGAGTCCCTTCCTGGTCCATGACACCAGTCTCGTGGGAGGTACGGGTCTGAATCTGGCGGGTGTTGCCCACTCCGCGTCGCGTTGTTTGGTGACACAGAACCACTCCTGCTACCAGATCTTGACGGTGTCTATAAAAGATCTGTCTGACCATTGTACAAGGGGGAGCTTGCTAATCATCACTCCCTAGCAGTCTGTGTGCTCGTCGCTAACTACCTTCATCTTGATGTTGAAAACTTTCAACCACAAGTCTAGGTGGGGTTGGACCCGCAGAAATGCCTCGCAGACGCTGATAAAGGCCAAAATGTGCAGGAAAGAGTTTGGGGGAAGGTCATGGAAATATAACCCTTAGAAAAACATCAAAGCCCTTACAAATGGGTGGAGTGGGAAGGCGAGGCTCCGGATGAAGTGGCGGATGAACACCACCCTCTCACCTTCCTTTGGCGTAGGGATGACTTGACCCTTCTCTGGACCGCGATGAACAATGTTGGCCGACAGGTAGCCAGTGCGCTTCAGTTCCATGATATTGTCGTTGGTGATGCAGGAGGCCTCCTACTTTCCTTTAGAGCCAGAGCTGACCATGACTGAACCGGGGAAGTGGTTTGAGGATATTGGGGAAAATTGAGCTTGGGAGTTTGGAGCTTGGAAGCCAAGGGAAGGCGATAGCAATGTGAGATATGAGAAGCGTGTCCAGGCTGCGGTGTCAGTTTTCCTTTTCTAAACTGTTGTAATACCAAAAGCCCCTTTTACTACGCCACGGGCCTCACCACTTTCCGATATATCATGTGGTTATGCACGCGTGAGATAGTCTAATTGATAAACCATATCCCCTAAAACGCGGGGAACAATCTCCACATTGAAGGATAGTGCCAATGAAAGAACTGCCTCGAACCACGAATCGAGTATTTGTAACTCATCAATGGTCATGACCGGTCGTGACCTTTCACTAAAAAGTTGTCAGACAAGACCATTGTTCACATTCGAACGGTTGGCCTTCGAGGCTAAGTAACACATATTGTTCGAAAACATGGAAATCATCGGCGACCCAACTAATACAGGTCGAACATAAATGAAGAGAGAAACTCGCCCCACAAGCCAACAAACCATGGACGCGAGAAGCTGCTAGGAATCAATACTACCACATTGGAGGCCAAATCAGGGGCTACTGAGGGAGTCCAGGACTAAGGGGTCCTCGGGTCGCTTACCTATCTTCACGGGTCGGACTCATGGGTCGACCGATGATTAACATTGGAAGGCTGAAGTATAAGACGACGACATGTCCAGGATGGAATCCTCTGAAGCCTTGGTGTATGCTCCAAGTCAATATGACAATATCGACATATTTCTTCCCATATGTAACCGACTATATGTAACCCTAGGTACCCCCGGTGTCTATATAAACCAAAGGATTTTAGTCCGTGAGGCAGATTAAGATCATTACTCCTAGGGTTTTAGACCACATCATATGATGCCGAGGTAGATCAGCTATGTACTTGATACTTCATCAACAATACAAACAAAGCAGGACGTAGGGTATTACCTCGAACAAGAAGGCTTGAACCTAGGTAAATATTGTCTCCCTTGTCTCGTGTTACCCATCGATCGAAGATCCACAGTTTGGGACCCCCTACCCGAGATCTTCCGGTTTTGACATCGACAATCGGGTATGCAATATAGCGTTGGTGTGATCCAGCACGGTGTGGGGATCGTACTACAATTGCATCTGAATTTACTAACAGATATATACAAGATATGAGAGCATCTACAGCCGGACCCCTCAAACCCGCCTCAAACGCCCGGGGAACCTGCACAGTCACTGACCAATCACAAAAAAGACCCAGCCGGACACCTCATATCCATCTCAAACGCCCGAACTAGCCCGCACCCCTCAAATCCATGTCAAATATGGGACGATATGAAGGCTCGCGGACGCGGCCGAGCACGCCCGGTCAGTCCGCCACATAGGCCGTGACCCCATCCTGAACCACCTTTTCTTTTTTCTTCATTCATTCTTTTCTTTCTTTCTCTTCTTCTGCACCAATCGTGTACAAGTGACCGGACATATGAGGAAAAATATGAGAGGAGCGACAGCACAAACGCAAAAGTAGGGTTTCAAAATGGACACCCCTGGTCACTGACCAGCTGTGACGCCCAGGTAAATTAAGCTAAAGTAAACCTATGCTAATGGTGTCACGTCATCGGAATTACTATTGGTAGTCTCGCGTAGTTTCAAACCGATCCAAATTCAAATTTAAAATTAAATCAAAACAAGAAAAAAATTCGAATGTTAAAATAAAAATGTCACAGGAGTTACAAAATTCCCTAATAAATTATAAATGTGAATCGGGAATTTTTGAAGTTGTTTAAAACCCCTATATATTTAAAACAGAAACTATATAAAAATAAATAAAATAAAATAAAATAAAGAGAAAGGTCCTCAACTCCCCCTCGGCCTTTCTGCCAATTAACCCCCCCCCCCCCCCCCCGTCGGTCCACCTAACCTAACCCTAACCGAGCGCTACACCCACTCCCCCAGTCCTTCCCACCTGGCGCCGCCAGGGCCTCCCACCCCGTCGCTCCCACAATCCACCCTCGTCACCCCTTCCCACATCGCCCTCGCCTCACCACACCGCACTCTCACCCCCGCGCCCCTCCAGCCTACCCCGCCGGCCGACGCCTCCTGCTCGGCGCCACCAACCGAGGCCACCAACACCCCGCTCCTCTCCCTGTCGAGCGTCGCTCCCTCCTTCCCGCTCGATCCAGGAGGGATCGAGCAGGGAGGCCTCACCCTCGGATGGCCCTCCTCCAGCAACCAGTCGGCCCTCCGGCGACCCTCCACCACGACGCCCCGACGCCGCGCACCACCACCTCGACCCTCTCCTGCCGGAACCGCCACGACGCCGGCGCCCTCCAACGTCCCAACCGGCCTCCTCGTCACCTCCTCCACCGGCTTCATCACCCCTTCCCTAACCAGCTTCCAAGAGCCTCGTCGCCCCGATCCCCGACAATGCCGGTGAGCTTCGGGCCCCGGCAACCCTCTCCTCCTTTCCCCCCGTTCCGGTTCCGTTCCGGAGAACACCGCCGCGTTCCGGCGCCATTGAGCCCCTCTAGGTGGAGGTGGAATTTGCCTCCTCTCTCTCTATGTTGAGAGAGATAGCACACACAGTTTTGAAGAGAAAAAGGAAATAGATGATACAAAAAAAGTAAAATAAAAGGATATATTAGATGCATGTATGTATTATGTATGTATGTGTGTATGTATTGTGTATGCATCCATGTATGTAGAAGAAAGAAAATACATTATGTATATGTATGTATATGTATATGTATGCGTATGTGTGTGGTTTGCCATTGGGTCACTGCCATGTGGGGCCAAACCCCCCCACTCCCACTCACAGGAAGGCCCCACACGACCAACTGTTAAAAATAAAATAAAAAATAAAAAATAATAATATATATGTGTTTTTATTAATAAACAAATAGATATATTCCTTAATTAAATTAGTTAATTAACTAAATAGATAATTAAGAAATCTGTTAATTAGGATAATTAAATTATCCTATTATAATATGACACGTGGGTCCTGATACGTCTCAAACGTATCAATTTTTGATGGTTTCACGCTATTATCTTGTCATCTTTGGATGTTTTATGTACCTTTTATATCTTTTTTGGGACTAACTTATTAATTCAGTGTCAAGTGCGAGTTCCTGTTTTTTCTGTGTTTTTGGCTCTTTTCAAATCTGATTTTGGAACGGAGTCCAAACGGAATAAAATCCCCGAAATGATTTTTCCCGAACGAAAGAAGATCAGGGGCTTGTGTGCCAAGCCAGGAGGGCTACACGGAGCCCACAAGCCCCCACTCCGCCACCAGGGGGCGGCGGTGGGCAGGCTTTTGGCCTACCTGGCGCCCCCTGACGTAGATCTTGCGCCTATATATTCCCTAAAAATCAGAAAAAAATCAAGGGAGCCAGGAAAATACTTTTCCGCTGCCGCAAGCTTCCGTTTCCGTAAGATCTCATATGGAGACCCTTCCCGGTGCCCTGCCGGAGGGGACTTTGGAGTTGGAGGGTTTCTTCCTCATCATCATCGCCCCTCCAATGACTCGTGAGTAGTTCACTTCAGACCTACGGGTCCATAGTTAGTAGTTAGATGGCTTCTTCTCTCTCTTGGATCTTCAATACAAAGTTCTTCATGATCTTCATGGAGATCTATCCGATGTAATCTTCTTTGGCGGTGTGTTTGTCGAGACCCAATGAATTGTGGATTTGTGATCAGATTATCTATGATATATATTTTAATCTTTGCCGATTTCTTATATGCATGATTTGATATCCTTGTAAGTCTCTCCGAGTCGTGGGTTTTGTTTGGCCAACTAGATCTATGATTCTTGCAATGGGAGAAGTGCTTGGTTTTGGGTTCTTACCGTGTGGTGACCTTTCCCAGTGACAGTAGGGGCAGCAAGCCACACATTGTGTAGTTGCCATCAAGGGTAACAAGGTGGGCTCTGTCGTAGATATGAGATTGTCCATCTAAATCATGTGATCTTGCTTAAGGCGTTACTTTGTTCTTTTGGACTTAATACACTAGATGCATGCTGGATAGCGGTCGACGTGTGGAGTAATAGTAGTAGATGCAGAAAGTATCGTTCTACTTGTTTTGTACGTGATGCCTATAGATATAATCATTGCCATAGATATCGTCACAACTTTGCGCGGTTCTATCAATTGCTCGACAGTAATTTGTTCACCCATCGTCTACTTGCTTTCATGAGAGAAGCCACTAGTAAACACTACGCCCCCGGGGTCTATTCACACCTATCGTTTCCAGTTTTGCTTTTACTTTGCTTTGTTACTTTGTTGCTTTCAGTTCTCACTTGGCGAACAATCTATAAGGGATTGACAACCCCTTCATAGCGTTGGGAGCAAGCTTTTGTGTTTGTGCAGGCTCTTGTGATACTCCTTCACTGGATCGATACCTTGGTTCTCAAACTGAGGGAAATACTTACCACCGCTGCGCTACATCACCCTTTCCGCTTCGAGGGAACACCAACGCAAGGCTCCAAGGCCACCGGGGAAATCCTTTGCATATTTTCCTAGGAAGTCCCTTAAGGCGTAGCCGTAGCAGAAGGATTCCTGGTGCCATCGACACACCTATTTATGGCGCCGTTGGAAGGTCTTTTTTTGCAGTAGCAGAAGTATTTCTGGCGCCGTTGCCGGGGAAGGAGAGATCTATCCAAGTAGGTCTCACAAACTCATCTCCTGCATTTACTTTTTTGCCAGTTGCCTCTCATTTTCCTCTCCCCCACTTCACATTTGTCGTTTTCATTTGCCTTTCTCCTTTGCTGGTTTTCTTGCTTGCTTGTGTGCTTGTTTGTTTGTTGAAGTCATCATGGCTGAAAACACCAAACTTTGTGACTTCTCGAGTACCAATAATAATGATTTTATTAGTACTCCGATTGCTCCCGCCACTAGTGCGGAATCGTATGAAATCAACGCAGCTTTGCTGAATCTTGTTATGAAAGAGCAATTCTCGGGCCTTCCTAGTGAACATGTCGCATCCCTCAATACCTTCATTGAGCTTTGTGATATGAAAAGAAGAGAGATGTGGATAATGACGTGATTAAGTTGAAACTTTTTCCTTTCTCGTTGCGAGATCGCGCAAAAACTTGGTTTTCTTCTTTGCCTAAAAATAGTATCGATTCTTGGGATAAGTGCAAAGATGCTTACATATCCAAGTATTTTCCGCCGGCTAAGATCATCTCCTTATGTAACGATATCATGAATTTCAAGCAACGTGATCATGAACACGTTGCACAATCTTGGGAGAGGATGAAGCTTATGATTAGAAATTGTCCCGCTCATGGCTTGAGTTTGTGGATGATTATACAAATCTTTTACGCTGGCTTGAATTTCTCTACTCGCAATATCTTGGATTATGCCTCAGGTGGAACGTTCATGGAAATCACGTTAGGAGACGCTACAAAACTCCTAGACAATATCATGACCAACTACTCTCAGTGGCACACTGAAAGGTCACCTGCTAGCAAAAAGGTACACGCTATAGAAGAGATTAACTCGCTTAGTGCTAAGATGGACGAGTTGATGAATTTGGTTGCTAGTAGAAACACTACTGTAGATCCTAATGACATGCCACTATCTTCCTTGATTGAGAGTAGCAACGCTAGTTTGGACGTGAATTTTGTTGGTAGGAACAATTTTGGCAACAACAATGCTTTTAGAGGAAACTATGTTCCTAGGCCTTTTCCTAGTAACTCCTCTAACAATTCTGGCAATTTCTACAACAACACTTATGGAAATCATAACAAATTACCCTCTGATTTAGAGAGTAATATCAAAGAGTTCATCAACTCTCAAAATATTTTCAATGCGTCCATAGAGGAAAAACTACTCAAAATAGATGATTTGGCTAAGAGCGTTGATAGGATGTCTTGTGATATTGATGCTTTGAAACTTAGATGTGCTCCTCCCAAGGACAACTTGGATGAAACTTTGAAATCTATGCATGTCTCCATGAATGAGAGCAAAGAAAGAACCGCCCAAATTCGCGCTAGGCATGAATGGTTTAAAAGGGTGCGTTCTAGTGATGCAAATCACGAAGATCTTAAAGTGCTTGGTGTGTCCTGTTGAATCTTTGTTTTCGTGTGTCAAACCTATTTATGGAGGGGCTGGATATGAATCCACTTTGGTTGAAAAACGCCCCAATGATTCGGAGTCCACCTATCTTGATGATAAAGGTGTGAAGAGTGGAGTAGAAGAAATCAAAATTTTGGGTAGTAATGAAACTCCCACTTTGGATTTCAAGGAATTCAATTATGATAATTGCTCCTTGTTTGAATGCATTTCTTTGATGCAATCCATTGCAAACTCTCCACACGCTTATAGCCAAAGCAAAGACTTTACCGCACATATCGTAGATGCTATGATGAAATCTCTTGAAGAGAAGCTCGAACTAGAATCTCTATACCTAGAAAACTTCATGATGAGTGGGAACCTACTATCAAAATCAAGATCAAAAACTATGAGTGCAATGCTTTGTGTGATTTGGGTGCTAGTGTTTCCGCGATTCCAAAGTCTTTATGTGATATTGTTGGTTTTCATGAGATTGAAGAGTGTTCTCTTAATTTGCATCTTGCGGATTCTACTGTCAAGAAACCCATGGGGAGGATCGATGATGTTCTTATTGTTGCAAATAAGAACTATGTACCCCGTGGATTTCATTGTACTTGACATAGATTGCAATCCTTCATGTCCCATTATTCTTGGTAGACCTTTCCTAAGGACTATTGGTGATATCATCGATATGAAGGAAGGGAATATTAGATTTCAATTTCCTTTAAAGAAGGGCATGGAGCACTTTCCTAGAAACAAAATAAGATTGCCTTATGAATCTATGATGAGGGCTACTTATGGTTTGAGCACCAAAGATGACTATACGTGATTCCATCATCTTTCGCCTAGCCAAGGGCGTTAAACAAAAGCGCTTGTTGGGAGGCAACCCAACGAATGTATCCTTTTTCATTCTGTTTTGTGTTTTCCACACTTTCATAATTCTGTTATGATTGTGTTTTTTGTGTTTCTTTTTGCGTTTGTGCCAAGCAAAACTGTTATGATTAGTCTTGGGGATGATCGTTTGGTCATGCTGAAAAAGACAGAAACTTTTTGCTCACGAAAAGAATTTTCATTTTTTTTCTGTAAGAGATTTTGAGTTGATTCTTTTTGACGCTGATTTCTACACAAATTATTCAGACTGTCGTAAGTTTTCAGAATGTTTGGGGAACCAAAAGTATACGAAATATACAGATTGCTACAGACTGGTCTGCTGTAAACAGATTCTGTTTTTTGTTGTGTTGGTTGCTTATTTTGATGAAACTATGGATAGTATCGGAGCGTATTAGACATGGAAGATTGAAAATACAGTAACCCAACATCAGCATAAGTAGAATTTAAGTTTGCTACAGTACCTAAGGAAGTGGTGGTTTGCTTTCTCATACTAATGGTATCACGAGTTTCTGTTTAAGTTTCGTGTTGTGAAGTTTTCAAGTTTTGGGTGAAGTTCTTATGGACAAAGAGATAAAGAGTGGCAAGATCTGAAGCTTGGGGATGCCCAAGGCACCCCAAGAGATTCAAGGATGTCGTAAAAGCCTAAGCTTGGGGATGCCCCGGGAAGGCATCCCCTCTCTCGTCTTCAATCCATCGGTAATGTTACTTGGGGCTATATTTTTATTCACCACATGTTATGTGTTTTTGCTTGGAGCGTCCTGTATTGTAGGAGTCTTTTATTTTTGTTGTGTCACAGTCATCCTTGCTGCACACCTAGAGAGAGATACATGCACTCACCGTGATTTTGTCGAGCTTCACTTATATCTTTTGTTAGACAATTCAGCTCACATGTGCTTCACTTATATCTTTTGAGCTAGATACTTTTGCTCTATGTGCTTCACTTATATATTTTAGAGCACAGCGGTGCGTGGCTTGGTAGTTGATCTATGCTTTGAAAGTAGTCTCAAAAGGGGTAGTTATCCAAATGGATACTAAAACTTCCACCTTCATGTGCATTGAATAGTTAGAGAAGTTTGGTTCATCTCAATTAGTTTTGAGTTGTGGTTTTTGTAATATTGAAGTCATGCTAGTAAGGTGTTGTGGATCTAGAAATACTTGTGTTGAATTTAGTAATTCCCGTAGCATGCACGTATGGTGAACCGCTATGTGATGAAATTTGAGCATTATTAGTCTATTGATTGTCATCCTTTGTGTGGCGGTCGGGACCGCACGATGGTTTATACCTATCAACCCTTCCCCTAGGAGTATGCGTTGAATGCTTTGTTTAGATTACTAATAAAACTTTTGCAACAGGTATATGAGTTCTTCATGACTAATGTTGAGTCCATGGTTTAGATGCACTTTCACCTTCCACCATCACTATCTTCTTAGTGCGTGCAACTTTCGCCGGTGCACTAAACCCACCATTAGCCTCCCTCAAAACAACCACCATACCTACCTACTATGGTTTTTTCAAAGTCATTCCGAGATATATTGCCATGCAACTACCACCATGACATGTGCCACCACGTCTACATTGCCATTGCATGATCGTAAGATAGCTAGCATGATGTTTCCATTGATGTCTATGCCATGCTAGATCATTGTCATGGTACACTACCGAAGGCATTCCATATAGAGTCATCGTTGCTCTAAGTTTTGAGTTGTAAGTGTGATGATCATCATTGATGGAGCATTGTCCCATGTGAGGAAATAAAAGAGGCCAAAGATGCCCACCTAAAAAAAAAAGAGGCCAAAGAGCCCACCAAAAAATTAGAAAAAATGAGAGAAAAAGAGAGAAGGGACAATGCTACCACTTTTCCACACTTGTGCATATTAAGCACCATGACCTTCATGATTGAGAGTCTCTCGTTTTGTCACCACCATATAGCTAGTGGGAAATTTTCATTATATAACTTGGCTTGTATATTCCAATGATAGCCTTCCTCAAAATTGCCTTAGGTCTTCATGAGCAAGCAAGTTGGATGCACGCCCACTAGTTTTCTTTAAGAGCATTCACATACTCTTAGCTCTAGTGCATCATTTGTATGGCAATCCCTACTCATTCGCATTGATATCTATTGATGAGCATCTCCAGAGCTCATTGAGATGCCTAGTTAATGTGACTATCTTCTCCTTGTTTTTTCTTGCAACCGCCACCACACTCCACACCACTTATAGTGCTAAAACCATGGCTCACGCTCATGTATTGCGTGAGAGTTGAAAAGGTTTGAGAAAGTAAAGGTGTGAAACAATTACTTGGCCAATACCGGGGTTGTGCATGATTTAAATTCGTTGTGCAATGATGATAGAGCATAGCCAGACTATATGCCTTTGTAGGGATAACTTTCTTTTGGCCTTGTTATTTTGAAATTTCATGATTACCTTGCTAGTTTGCTTGAATTATTATTGTTTCCACGTCAATAGCAAACTATTGTTTTGAATCTAATGGATCTGAACATTCACGTCAAATAAGAGGAGTTACAAAGGACATCTATGCTAGGTACCATGAAAGCATCAAAAATTCATTCTTTATCACTTCCCTACTCCAGGACGAGCAGGAGTTAAGCTTGGGGATGCTTGATACGTCTCAAACGTATCTATAATTTTTGATGGTTTCACGTTGTTATCTTGTTAGCTTTGGATGTTTTATGTACCTTTTATATCTTTTTTGGGACTAACTTATTAATTCAGTGCCAAGTGTCAGTTCTTGTTTTTCTGTGTTTTTGGCTCTTTTCAGATCTGATTTTGGAACGAAGTCCAAACGGAATAAAATCCCCGAAATGAATTTTTCCCGAACGAAAGAAGATCAGGGGGCTTGTGGGCCAAGACAGGAGGGCTATAGGGAGCCCACAAGCCCCCACTCCGCCACCAGGCGGGCGGCGGTGGGCAAGCTTGTGGCCTCCCTGGCGCCCCCCTGACCTAGATCTTGCGCCTATATATTCCCTAAAAATCAGAAGAAAAAAATCAAGGGAGCCATGAAAATACTTTTGCGCCACCACAAGCTTCTGTTTCCGCGAGATCTCATCTGGAGACCCTTCCCGGCGCCCTCCCGGAGGGGACTTTGGAGTTGGAAGGCTTCTTCATCATCATCATCACCCCTCCAATGACTTGTGAGTAGTTCACTTCAGACCTACGGGTCCGTAGTTAGTAGCTAGATGGCTTCTTCTCTCTCTTGGATCTTCAATACAAAGTTCTCCATGATCTTCATGGAGATCTATCCGATGTAATCTTCTTTGGCGGTGTGTTTGTCGAGATCCGATGAATTTTGGATTTGTGATCAGATTATCTATGATATATATTTGAGTCTTTGCTGATTTCTTATATGCATGATTTGATATCCTTGTAAGTCTCTCCGAGTCTTGGGTTTTGTTTGGCCAACTAGATCTATGATTCTTGCAATGGAGAAGTGCTTGGTTTTGGGTTCTTCCCGTGTGGTGACCTTTCCCACTGGCAGTAGGGGCAGCAAGGCACACATTGTGTAGTTGCCATCAAGGGTAACAAGGTGGGCTCTATCGTAGATATGAGATTGTCCATCTACATCATGTCATCTTGCTTAAGGCGTTACTCTGTTCTTTTGGACTTAATACACAAGATGCATGCTGGATAGCGGTGGACGTGTGGAGTAATAGTAGTAGATGCAGAAAGTATCGTTCTACTTGTTTTGGACGTGATGCATATAGATATAATCATTGCCATAGATATCGTCACGACTTTGCGCGGTTCTATCAATTGCTCGATAGTAATTTGTTCACCCACCGTCTACTTGCTTTCATGAGAGAATCCACTAGTAAACACTACAGCCCCCGGGTCTATTCACACCTATCGTTTCCACTTTCGCTTTTACTTTGCTTTGTTACTTTGTTGCTTTCAGTTCTCACTTGGCGAACAATCTATAAGGGATTGACAACCCCTTCATAGCGTTGGGAGCAAGCTTTTGTGTTTGTGCAGGCTCTTGTGATACTCCTTCACTGGATCGATACCTTGGTTCTCAAACTGAGGGAAATACTTACCACCGCTGTGCTACATCACCCTTTCCGCTTCGAGGGAACACCAACGCAAGGCTCCAAGGACACGGGGGAAAATCCTTTGCATATTTTCCTAGGAAGTGCCTTAAGGCGTAGCCGTAGCAGAAGGATTCCTAGTGCCGTTAACACACCTATTTCTGGCACCGTTGGAAGGTCTTTTGTTGCAGTAGCAGGTCCCCATTTAGTTAATATGATTAATTAATATTTAACCTTAATTAATAAAATTGTGTCTATGACACGTAGGACCCACTGGTCAGTTAACCAGTCAACTGCTGATGTCAGCATGACATCATGGTGATGTCATAAAAGCAATTAATTGAATTAATAAAATATGTTTTTAATTCCTAGATAGTTATAAAACTTTAAAAATTAATATTAAATAAACCGTAAGTCAGATCAAAATATTTTCAACATGAAAGTTGATCAGCAGTACGAGACGAACTCGGATACGCCATCTGTTCGTCTGTCACGCGTCCCTAGCATAGCAAACGTGGAACTTTTCCATCGTTTTCAGTCTAACCAGTAGTAGCCGCAGACGTGGGAAATATCATCTGATATTTTCCCGACCCGTCTATGACGGATGTTATTGCGTTAGCTCATGCCTAGTCTGCATATTGCCATGTCATGCTTAGTGTTGCACTTGTTACTGTTATTTATTGTTTCTCCCTCCCTCCTCTTACCGGTAGACCCCGAGACTGACGCTGCTGCCAGGTACATCTATGATCCTGCCGATCAGCCCTTTGCCGCAGAGCAACAAGGCAAGCAACCCCCCCCCCTCGATCATTCCTATATCGCCTATGTCTTTCTTCCTCTTGCTTGCATTAGAATTTTGCTACTGTTGTAGTTAGCTCCTATATCTGATGCATAGCCTATTTTTTATGAACTTCTACTTTCAGTATTGCACTTCTAAACTGTTTAGTATAGGTGGAGCAGTCATCCCCTCTGACCCCGTAATCCAGTTGCCCCGCTTAATTGTCGAGTCTCGATCCCTCATCGATGAGCCAGACCCGGCACAACACTTACACCCCCTTAGTTGTGCAACGCTACAAAGATACTATCGGGTACCGAGGGTGACACCTCATGAAGTACTCCTGATGATATCTCTGTAGTACAACTAGTCGGTCCTGGTTACTGAGGGTGATTCCTCTTTCACCATTCCCGATGATGCCTTTATCGTGCAACCCCTCAAGTGTGGGACCCTCGAGGATGATTCCTCTAGTTCCACCTTGATGGATACATCGTTCGGAATCCAACGAGGGTGATACCTCGGATTCCCCCTCATGTTCCAACCACACATTTACTTGACCATGTTAGTGGGATCGTTTGATAAATAGATGTTAGGCGGGTGGATTCCCGCGTGGTTGTGTCGATGACTTAATTAAAATGATAATGGATTTGGGTATTTGATCTGGGTTGGTCGGAAGGCCTTATTACGCACTAACCGTGTGCGTGGTTAGAATTATGGGTACTCGACATCGCGTTATCAGTCGAAGCTCTTCAGACGTCAGCGATGGAGCAGCGCACACCCGAGTGGTCCCGAGATGCATCGCTCTTGTATTAAGGGGTACTAGGACTGACATCGGCCGCCCATGCATCGTGCAGGAGTGCGGAGGGCAAGTGGGCCCATGAACCCTGTGTGCTTAGGAGTTAGACCGGTGAGCTGGCCTCTCTGTTGAGCGTAGGTGGCGCTGCGACGTGTCGATATTCCGAGGCTGGGCAGGACCTAGAAAAGTGTGTCCGACTAGAGTGTTATCGAGCGCATCGGGGAATATGTTGTGCACCCCTACAGGGAAGAACTTATTTATTTGAATAGTCGTGTCCACGGTTACAGGACAACTTGGAGTTGTGCCATAATCTTATACAACTACAATTGTTACTTAACTAGAATTAGTTGCCCCGGGATTGCTTCCTTGCGGGGAGTCGAGGGAGGATCTCTCGATGTGGCCTCATATTAATATTGCTGCAACAATATGACTATTAATTGTGTTACCTTGTTCTACTCTCGTCTATTGCTGCAAGACCCTGAAGATGCTAGTCTTCGATATGACTAGGCCTTCTCTCTCTATTCTCGCATTGCTGCAGTCAGTCCATATATAAACCCCTTCTTTGATACTGATGCATACTTAGAATAGTTCTGATGTAAGACTTGCGAGTACTTTGGATGAGTACTCACAGTTGCTTTGCCCCCCCATTGCTGCGACCAGATGATGGAGCCCAGGAGATGGAGTATCCCGCCGACGACGACTGATACCCCGACGGTGCCTACTACTACGTGGAGGCCGCTGAAGACCAGGAGTAGTTAGGAGGTTCCCAGGCAGGAGGCCTCGCCTCGTTCGATCGTTGTATCTTTTGTGCTAGCCTTCTCTAAGGCTCCCCATGTTTTATGTCTATACTTAGATATTTGTTGCTTCCGCTGACTCGTGTGTTTATCGAGCTTCCGTATTCTAGCCCTCGAGGCCCCTGGCTTGTAATATGAAGCTTGTATTGTTTTATTTGTGTCTAGAGTTGTGTTGTGATATCTTCCCGTGAATCCTTGAGTTTGATCGTACGCATTTGCATGTATGATTAGCGTACGATTAAATCAAGGGCGTCACACCAGCCGTGTCCGCGGGCGTTTGAGAAGCCGAATTTGCAAGTTCCGGGTGTAGATGCTCTAATTGGATGGCGGCCTCCCGCATCAGTCTCTCATACTGGTCCCCTGTCCGTGAATGGATGCGGAATAAAATTTGTGGATTGTCCTTGGAGATGCCCTTAGGAAGCAAGTCTCAAACAGCTAGGGAGAGAGCATTCGCAACCACGCATGTGCCGCCCCTAAATTCTGATGTCGACCTCCGAGCGCTCGTGCATCGAACGTGGTTGTGACCGACGTTACCGAGGATGCCGATATCCTCCCTTTCTTCTTTCTACTCCGCATACATGATTTGTTTTCCTTATTTTTACTCCACATGTAAGATTTATATCAATAAAATGACACAAAGTTGAACTAAGTTTGTATATTTAAAAATATAAATAACTACACTCCTAAATTTATAGAGTACAAATAATAATTTAGTAATTCATCTAATGATATTAATTTTGCATTGTGAATGTTGACCTTTTTCTATAAGGTTGACCCAAATGTGCAAAATTTAAGTTCGGCAAATTTTATATGCAAGACTTAAAAAATGGTGGGAGTACTTAATACCTACAACATGAAAGCAAGAATACTAGTATATGCAACTGCTAGCTACTAAGAGTACCTCCATTTCGGTATATACATGCGAGTATGTGTGAACCTTTGACCAATGAAATATAGATTATATGCAAAAACAAAAAAAATACACCATTGAATGAATAATTTATTGAAGTTTTTAATAGTTTTTTTCCTATGATATATAACTCATATTTTATTGGTAAAAGCAGCAACCTGAAGATATGCATGGGATCTATAAATCAGAAAGGAGTGACTACATATTTGCGCCATGTCATTTATAGTCAACTTAATAGTCGGCATCTATTTAATTAATATATATTACTTTATTTACTCTTGGTGCATCTCACAATCTTACAAAGTTTCTTGAAGCTCTAACCCAACTCTTAAAAAAATATTGTCTGCATACATCGCCTTATGTATTTTCTCTAAGAAAAAGGAACAAGACACCCAGACCAAAGGAATTAAAAAGACACTATGCTCCAGTGACCTAGTTTTCTTCAAGGAAAATGAGGTTGGAATCCAACCTCTACATTATCATCACGCACACCGTCATTTTTGTTCAAATTGATGCAAGGCGGCAAACCAAAACATCAAAAAGTAGAGTAAAAACCCAAAACCATGATAGGGCCATTACAAGATGTGAAATAAAACCAACAATTCAACCTCATTCACAATAACGCCTTCATGAAAAGATAAACGAACCAAGAAGCAAGCCTGGCAAGCTATTTAAAAAAAAGACAAATACCCACACACCATTGTCACCACGCCGGAGTGGAGATGGCCATGACAACGATTTTCATCAGGGTTATCGAGAGCACCTGCCGATATTTGTGTTAGTCAATCTGCGTTATATATCAAAAAAAATCAAAATATCTATATATTTGAAACCATAACTATGAATTTAACATGTTAGAAATAAATTTTGATTAGAAAAACATGTAAAATCTGAGTATGATGTTATTTTATTTATTAACCATTTTTAAGTATTATTTAGGGTGTAGTTTTAATCAATAGGCCTCATACATCTTTCTTTCATACCGGTGCCGACCCGATTTAAAATGAACAGCTCAACAGATCCAAGATTGGAGACGGGAGAAAATGACTATAACCACACATGCACGCCATGCCAAAACCTCACACAAAAAGCAAATTTCTCATCTTATGTTGAGAGGGACATCTTAAGAGTGACAAATAAAACGTTGTGATCATGTGAGCATTGAGGCCACCGTCGGTGCGGCTAGGAAGGAGGATATGTGACAAGAGAGATGACATGCCATATATTGAAAGGAAGGACATTGACCTATTAGGGTCTCTTCATTGATATTTACTGGGTTAAAAGAGTGTGGTATTTATTTTTCCGTTGCAAAACACTAGTTCTTTTGGTAGTCCCATCGTAAGGGATCAACAGATACACAGAAAATATTTTGCTATCAAAATAGCCTTTTTTAAAGACCGACATAGCATATGATGGTATTGCTTGAGCCATCGATTTGAGTTATACCACAGTTCCACCTGTTGATAAAAGGGAAACGCTTCTCATCTGTAGTCGGATAGAAGTAAAATGTGAGACCGATCCAATGCCATTGATCCAATTAAAATTTGATGGTTCATAAATTGTGCTCCTTGTGAAAAAAATATTATAAGGAAACTAATCACCTGCATACCCCGCACTTAAGCCTCCCTTGATCTCTCTTGATTCCAATTGCAGCCGCATCAGATCCCCTCCAAACCTCCCGCGCACGCAGATGCCTCATGCTCTCCTCACTGTTGAGCAGAACAACACCCCACCGACCAGCTGTGCCCCCTGCTTGTCTCGCCGGCCAGCTGCACCCCGAGGTCACGATCGTACCCTCATCCTCGCAATAGGTATCAAGTCCCCCATGCTCGTGCTTCACCAGGTTAAACCAGGTGCGCCATCGGTTGCATATACTACCCCCGTTTTGAGTACTCCCTTTTAGTTTCAGTATTGCAATTTTCTTTGTATTTCATCCAACAACAGTCGAGTACTCATTGATTTGTATGTTCATTGGCTGCCTAGTATTGTTCTGGTCATGTATTATCAACTTTTTATTGTTCAAGCTTTGTAGACGATTCCATAACACATAGCTATGTAGGCAGGGAATCGTGTCTATTCCTAAGTGTCAATATTCACTGCTTCGAATGATGATGAGAAACGATAAGGAAACATTGTTTCATTGCCTCCTGTATAAAAGAACTTCCAAATATATCCATGTTCAGTTGGTGGTAAAATTTTTGGTTTCTTTTTTCAGAATTTTGTGCTTCCACCCAACACTAATAATGCACCATTTGCATAAATTTCCAGTTTCATATCTCTAGAAAAATGGAAGCATGACCATACAGAATGTATGCGTCGAGAGTTGTTTGTTTGAAGTACTATTAAAAAGGCTTGTTTGTTAGTTTGCTTCCGTGCAAATATTCCATCCAATTACTTTTAGATGGGAGTCTTCTCTCATATTCATACAGTGCTTGTTGATTTCATGTTCTGAGTATTTTTTTCATATCTCTGTGCATATCCACGGTTATTCACTTTTATTGGATCTGATGTCTTCTTTGCTTTGTGTAGTGGATCACCAAATCTTCAATGAATATTTGTGAATTTGGCATGAACATCACATAAATATGCTCTGGAGCATGGAACCAAATATATGCTTTGAGTGTTGTTTGTTAGAATTATATTTAGTTAAATGGCTTGTTTGTTAGTATGCTTTCCATGCAATATTCCAGCCACTTCCTGCTTCCAAATATATGCATCCACAGTTGGTGCAAATTTTATTTCAGTTTCATTTCCGAGAATTGCATGCTTCCGCTTCATACCTTTCTGCTTCTACATTGTATGAGGCAAGAATTTTGTTACTATGGTCTTGTTTACATCTTCATACCTTTATGCTTCTACATTATATTCATTTTGCTATGGCTCTCAAGAAAAATGCTTATATGCCTTCATCTCATAAGGACTACAATGGGTCCAGTTCGTTTGACTTCCATACTACTTTGTTATCGCTTCTAAATGTTAGTTTTTATGTTTTAGTCATACACATCTTTTTCATAGTAATTCACCAAACATACCTTTGCTTCTATGCTTCCAATTTCCAACCAAACATGTCGCTGTTTCAAATGAAATTGTGGTTTGCTTCAAGCCATTTTGAGGTGATTTGGTTACCGTTTTGGTGAGCTTATGCACGCAACTTGTATTTGCTGGTGTAGATAATGGATTGCTCGTTCTATTCCTAGTGGAGGCTATTTTTGGCATATGCGACAACTAGGGCGGAGGTGATGATTGCATCTTCCGGACATCATCGGATCCTACAATTGGGAAGAGGGTGACGACAACAAAACTGAAATTGAGGGAGAAATGATGTTGCTAGAACATGTTTAGGCACACTATGAATTGTATTTTCTATTTTTTGGAAACATGAGTAATCGAATGGAAAACTAGCATTTAATGTTGACCGGAAAATTATACTTTTTATGTTGTATTCCAGTGGATGGGAACAAAAAAATTGCATCATTGTAATCAAAATGTGCCTTACACTAGATGCAATTTTTATGTTGGAAATAAATAGATCTAAATCTCGATGGAAGCAAATTTGGCATCATCCTTAAACATTATCCCAAAAAACTGCAAGTGTATGCCTCAAAAAGTATGAAGAAATTATGTAAGGAAGCATGGTTTTAGTCTTCGAAGCATGACTTTTATACTAGGACTGATGCCCTTAGGAACCGGGACCGATGCCCTGTTTTCAACTAGTGTATATTGGATACAAAGTACATAATTCCAAAGCATAGTTCACATATTTGGAAGCACTCCTTTCTTATGATGGAAACAGACACGTAATATAAAGGAAGCATTAATCTTGGTAAGGAAATTAGTGTCCTATCGCCTCCTATGGAAGCAAACGTGATTATAGGGATTTGATTTGGATTTGGCGTGAAAATCAGAAACATCTTTGGATGGTGATTAAGAGGAGGTTAATTTGTTTTGTATAAATCTCCAAGGAAGTGGGCCGGAATTCAAGGGAATATAGGTCCGACATCAACCAATTAATAAATAAAATGAAGCAAATCAGGGAAACTCAAGCGGATCTTAATTACAAATAGGATGACCATCATGCTTCCAATCCAACGGCTTATGACTAGTCTGATAGGAAACAAAATATCAGTAGTCAGATTGCTAGTGGTTCCCTTGATAAAACCATTTCTTTTCACCCACTAGTTTTCTAAATAATTGTGTCAATCAAGTATGGAAAACTATCACTCCCATCCAGTCCAACAGTGGCCGAAAGTCCAAAGTATTGTCCATAATTAAACTCTCATCTCAACCGGTGTGCTAGGATTGAAAAACACACTTGACTTCTCAACACTCAACTTCTGTCCTGAGGCCGAACAATACAGGTCCAGTACAGATTCCAAACATTCAGCATTTTGATCATTAGCTTCCATTAAGATTAGCAAATGGTCCGCAAACAAAAGATTTGTCACAGTTGGAGCATCCCTACAAACTTTCACCCCAATTAGATCACCTGTTTCCTCAGCATGTGATAGCAAAGCTGTGAGACCTTTGATAGAATCTTCGGATCTACTAGGCTAGATATGTCTGATAGAGATGACGGAGATTACCTTGTCCTGCACTTGAGGTGCTCCCGCCGGCGTTCATGGTGAAGTGGTGACGGCGGCGACGATAGAGAGAGTTGAGGTGGTGGCGGTGCTTCTCGTGATCACTGCGCTAACTTTAGATCGGAAGGGGATGTCGATGGGGTGTCTGGTGGCACGGTTAACCTCGTATCACGTGCCCCGGCCCCCACCTCTCTATTTATAACGCAGGTCACAGGAACCCACCAACCATAATGAGTTGAACACCCTCGATCAGGACGCGTGGATCAAGGGTCCGACGGGCTGTTGGACCCACACGAGAGAGATCAACCTAACAACCTTCTATACATAGAAGGAAAAAGTCAGGGGGAGGGTTCCCTTTCTGCAACCCTCTAAGAGCAACTCTAGCAGACCCCGCATCCCGCCCCGACCCGGAAAATAACCGTCAAAATGCGGGACGGGACAGTAAAACATGTCCGATCAGACCCCACATCCCGCCCCGACCCGGAAAATAACCGCCAAAATGCGGGACGGGGCGGAAAAACCTACCCAATCAGACCCCGCATCCCGCCCCGGCCTGCAAATATTTTTGCGGGGCGCGGCAAAATCTCGGCCCCAACCCGCGTATTCGCGGGTTTCCCCCTCGTCATTGCGGTGCCCTACATATAAGCGAAAGCGGTTGGTGGGAGAGACATTTCAGCCCGCGCAGGGTCTGAAAAAGCATATTCCACGAATATGTTTTTTTACGGATCCGTTATGCAAGGACTGCATCCGCGGCCGTGCGCGCCGGCCCGCAAAGATGTTTTTCTGCTAAGTGCAAACACGTTTTACGGACCGGACCGATGCGGGGTCTGCTAGAGTTGCTCTAATGGGTTTATAACTCTCTGTCTTGTTAGAATTAGCTCGAAACTGATACTCAACTGAGTTTACACAGAATATCTGACGCTATTGACGCAGATCGACCGGTCCAACTTCACCATTGAGCACGTGCTCCTACCGAACTCGGATTTGGACTCGACACTGTGCGGTTGCTCAATCCTATCAGCAGAACAACCGTACATGCATCCAAAAGTATCTCATGGATCAATGCATCGATCCTGTCCAGCCGGGCATCTCATACTAAATTTTGACACCCATACGAATTTAGAGCATCTATAGCCAGATATAACAAATATGACTTCTAAATATTTATGGACGCATCTGATCAATGATCAAGCATGTTTATTAATTTTCCGTCCGCATAGACACATACCCTCCATTTTTTTTCATATATGGTCACTTGCATGTAATGGTTGAAAAAGAAGATAAAACAAGAAAGAATGAATAAAAAAGAAAAAATGATTGGGGACGGGTCGCGTCTTACGTAAGGACTGATCGGACACGCCCGGATGCGTCCGCGACTCTTCATATCCTCTGTATATTTGAAATGGATATGAGGGTTCGCGGACAGCCGAAACGTATAGGGATGATATGGAGGCTTTGGTTGGATCATTTTTTTTCTTTCTCTCCGGTCACTAACAGGACATGTCCGCGGACGTATAAACGGTCGTTTGAGGCGTTCGATTGTAGATGCTCTTAAAGCACCTCCAACAAACAGTTCATATGTAAAAATAACCAACTTTTGGATCTTTTGAGGCAAAAAAACAGCTCTCCAACAGTAGGTCCATATATAAATTTACATTCCTGGAGGTAGGAGATGTAAAAATCGCAGCCGCGCGTCAACGCCCAACCGCCTTTAGTTCACTCTTCCTCTTCATCTTCCTCCCGCCTGTCGCCGCCCCACCGCAGCTCCCTGACGCCGCCCCGCCGCAGATTCAGCCCCTCCCCTATCCCCGCCGGCGATTCCACCCTGCATGCGCCGCCGCCCGCCGTCGTATGGGCGGATCGGGCCGTCGCCACACGGCACCGCCCAGGCCCTGTCCGCCTCCGCTCTGCTCGCCCCCGCCCCGGCCCCATCCGCCTCCGCTCCGACCGTCTCCGCTCCGACCGACTCCGCCCCGCCCCGGCCCCATCCGCCTGATG
Source organism: Hordeum vulgare subsp. vulgare (assembly GCF_904849725.1). Lineage (NCBI taxonomy): Eukaryota > Viridiplantae > Streptophyta > Magnoliopsida > Poales > Poaceae > Hordeum > Hordeum vulgare. The sequence continues at coordinate 61,297,156 of NC_058521.1, read as the reverse complement.
CCAAGGAGGAGAAGAAGGAGGAGGAAGTGATGAAGGAGGACGAGGCCGGCCTTTCGATGGTGATCCCCATCGAGTCATCGTCGTCATCAGAGGAGTTCTGGGGGCTCTCGAATGACTCCGAAGAGTCGTACTCGATGCCCTTGGACGACGAGTAGTTCTGCTAGTTTTAATTTATGTCATTTATGTTTGAATTATGTTTGAATTCGATGTTTGAGCTATGTTGAGATGAAATAATAGTTGGTCGTTTTCAGAATTTTACATCTTCGTTTTGAACCATCTGTTGAAGTTGTTATTTTACATCTTCGTTTTCGATCATGTGTTGAAATTGAGCCTTTTTTTAAATGTAAAAAAATACTTTTTAATGTTCCAAATTTTTATATCAGCTGTTTGATGCATCAAAATATACATCATTTATTAAAGATGCTCTTAGGAAGAAGCATCAGCAGCTATATGACCCAATGCACAGTTCAGGAATCTGCTTTATCCAAGCTAGCACTAGCACATAGCTAAAGTATGCGCTTTGATCCAACAGGCTTCAGCGAGCAGCTACACCACACAACTACAGCTAGAAGACCATTGTTTGGAGCATCTTCCACATGCGCTCAAACCGTCGCACCCGTAAAAAATCATTTTGCAGCATTGAAGTAGAAAATTTTAGCACGCCGGAGTGCGTTCAACGGCGGCAACAAAATATTGCGCGCGCGAGCTGCTCCAGCGAATGCGTTAAAACTCAACGCACGCGAGCAGCCTCCGCTTGTAACTTATTCATTTTGAGAAGACAATATGGATATTTCAAACATAGAAGAAAAAACATTGCATAGTTTAGTTCCACGGCAGATCAACAATCATGCCACATCAACTAACCAAGTTCAGAATCAACCAACCAAGTTCATGACATAAAAAAGTTTATGCCGCACGCACGTTTTTTGTGCCTCCGTTGTATCACGCGGAGCGGCTGTGCGCGCAATAAACTCGCTTTTTCCAGTGCTGCGCTTATATAGCACGGTTGTTGGAGATGCTCTTAGCCATGACAGAGATGCACTCTAAAACCAGTCTGGAGTGGGATGCGGCTAGCGCATGGAGTGAGACGTGTTGGGTGGACACTCGAAGGGGCAACCGGACGACCTTTTTCTTTGGCACTGTGAAGTAATGGTCAGAGCATGGCGGATGGCGGGGCCCTTCTTCTCCAGCACGGCGAGGGAGTGGTCAGGGATCTTGGCGGATGGCGGCGCCCTTCTTCTCCGGCATTAAGAAAGGGTGGTCGGAGCGCGATGCCTCCACAACAACGGATAGCGCACGGGGAGGAGGATGTTGGTGCGAAAACGAAACCGCGCCGCTCCTGTGATTTCCGGAGACATTACCAACGAAGGAAACGAAAGAAGGAGACAAGGAGGTTGCTAGCGCACGAACGCCCCACCGTACGAACAACTGTGTTTTCTGTATTTTCTTCAGAGAACACACTCTGATCACCTCAACGATTACAACGATAGCCGTGCCAGCTTTATGCCGAGCCGGCATCGAGCATGCACCAACGCCTCCACTCACTCACGGCTCCCATGATCCGCCGGCACAGTGCATTTCCATGATGTGCTCCCTCGCGCACGGTCCACATCAGGCCTTGCAGATCATCGCGTGATCGCCATGCGACTCGCCAACCGCCTAGGCTACCAACGCACATGCAACGCCTCCGCATGGACACAACCCCGTGCAAGCAGCTACGCATGCACACAACACAAACCTGCACTCGGCACGCACACAAACACCCGAGTCCCACCGCGGCTTGGACCCGACAAGCCGAGCGCGAGCGCACGCGCACGCGACCGAACCTCTGCCGCGGTTTATTCCCAACACACCCCCTAAACCACGACTTAGATGAGTCCCGGCCCACCGAAGTGGTCGCCGACATCTGCCAACAGCGCGTGCTCCTCCGTCGGCGCCATCCGCGGCTCGGGTAGTCCTGCTTGAAATGACCGCGCTACCCGCACTTGTAGCAGCGGGCGCGGCGCTTGCATCTCCTTTCTGACGTAGTGCTACTACCCCTGTCGTCGTCGTGGAAGCCGTCGCCGTCCCATTGTCGCTGCATGTAGGATCTAAAGTATGTCTAGAGGGGTGGGGTGATTAGACTTCTTGACAATTTTTTTTGTCTTTTCCCAATTTTAGTTGAGAGGTAGCTTTGGCAATTATAGCAAGTCAAGTACACCGTGCACATGCAGTTCTAAGAGTGTAGCAGCGGAATGTAAAATGTGCAATTGTAAAGTAAAGGAGTAAGGTAGGGAGATCAAATGCATTAGGTTGACGCGGTGATTTTTGGCATGGTTTCGATAGGTGGCGCTATCATACGTCCATGTTAGTGGAGACTTCAACCCATGAAGGGTAACGACTACGAGAGTCCACGGAGGGCTCCACCCACAAGGGGTCCACGAAGAAGTGGCATTGTCTATTCCACCACGGCTTCCTCCCACAAAGGACTAGCCTTACTCACGATAGATCTTCACGAAGTAGACGATCTCCTTGCCCTTACAAACATCTTGGTTCAACTCCATAACACAAAGTAGGTGGCTCCCAAGCGACACCTAACCAATCTAGGAGGCACCACCCTCCAAAAGGTAATAGATGTGGTAGATGAATGAACTCCTTGCTCTTGTGCTTCTAAAGATAGTCTCTCTCACATAATAGGCATGGGTAGGAGAGATTGATTTGGTGGAAAGCAGTTTGGAGAGGCTAGAGATCAAGTTTCAAATGATTGTGAAAGGACGTGCATCTCGCCTAGAGGGGGGTGAATAGGCGCTTTAAAATAATTACGGTTTAGGCTTGAACAAATGCGGAATAAAACTAACGTTTAATTTGTCAAGCACAAAACCTAAAACAACTAGGCTCAACTATGTGCACCAACAACTTATACTAAGCAAGATAAACAACTGAGTGATAGCAAGATATATGACAAGAAACAATATGGCTATCACAAAGTAAAGTGCATAAGTAAAGGGTTCGGGTAAGAGATAACCGAGGCACGTGGAGACGATGATGTATCCCGAAGTTCACACCCTTGCGGATGCTAATCTCCGTTGGAGCGGTGTGGAGGCACAATGCTCCCCAAGATGCGAGTAAGGCCACCGTAATCTCCTCACGCCCTTGCACAATGCAAGATGCCGTGGTTCTACTAAGAGACCCTTGAGGGCGGTCACTGAACCCATACAAACAAGGTTGGGGAAATCTCGACAACTTAATTGTAGGCTCCCAACAACACCGCGAAGCTTCACCACAATGGCATATGGCTTTGAGGTGACCACAAATGCGCGGGGCAATCTCCACAACTTAATTGGAGACCCCGACGCTTGCCCGGAGCTTTACAACACAATGATTGGGCTCCGAGGCACCACCAAGCTTCTGGGGGTATCAAGTACCCAAGGGTAATAAGCTTCTCAACTTGTCACTTTCACGTATCACCGTGGAGAACTCAAACTATGCACCAAAACCTATCAAGAGCAAACCTATACCTTGCACCTAGTACTCTTGAGCTGATGATGATGATCTTGGCTTCCTCAAGATGGACCACCTTTCTTGATTGCCTTGGTTTGACAAAGACTAGTTGATTGCTCCCCCATACTCACTATGGGTGAGTCATTCTTCAGCACATCTTCACAAGTCCATTGCCACCACAATGGATGGCAAGCTTCAAGCATGATATCTTCGTGCTGATCCACTTGAACTTGCACACCGCAATCTTGATGACGATCACCACTTGACGTCATCCTTCATGGGTTGTATGAGATCTTCCTTTAGACGCAAGCCCATGGAAACACACCTAACCCCACACAGAACTCTCACGAAGACCATGGGTTAGTACACAAACACGTAATGGACAATGCTTACCATACCATGGGACCACTTGATCCCTCTCGGTACATCTTGTACGCTTTGTGTGTTGATCATCTTGATTTACTCTTTGTCTGATGATCTAGATCAACCTTGTGTCTCTATGACCATTCTTTGGATAATACCTTGAATACCACCTTGGTCATCATATAAACTCCTTGAACCCAACATATGGACTTCAAGAAGTACCTATGGACAAATCCTATAAATATAACTTAAGGCAACCATTAGTCCATAGGAACTGTCATCAATTACCAAAACCACATATGGAGAAATATGCTCTAACAATCTCCCCCATTTTGGTAATTGATGACAACCACTTAAAGAGAGTTTATATAAGGAAATAAGCATAACCAAGCACACACATGCAAAGAAGTAATGTATGCGTACAAGATGTAAATGCTTATGCAATAAAAGCAAAACCCTCTAAGCATAACCAAACTAAACTCTCTAAACATCTACCCATTGGCGTCGATTGCCAAAATGGACAAAAAGTTTAGAAAGCCAATATAGTAGGTGGTCCTCCAAAAGGTGTGTACTTCTCAACTAATGAGCGCATAGAATTACACATATACAATGATAAGAAGTTGGAGGAAAACGAACTATATCGAGGACCCAAAGATTGCAAAATAAAAGGATCGTATGCCACAAAGACATACAAAAATAGAGGCAAGCAATGAAAAGATATCAGATGGAACAAACAATCATATGGTCCTCCGAACCACATGAATAAAAGATATTATGATAAAGGCAATGGAGTGTTTTATCAAAACTAGAGAAGCTCCCCATGATTTGTGCACTAATAAGAGATTTTTGTATTTGATACAAGTGCACAAAATAGGATCGTTGCTCCCCCAAAATTAATAAAAACATACAACGAGTGCAAGAAGATAGATGAGACAATAAGCATATCACTTGCTCAAAACAAATGGTTGAGCAACATGTAAAAGAAGCAACTTAAGAATAGGCTCAACCAAAATAATGTGTGTGAGTCATGGCAAAGCACTTGAGAAGACTAAGATAAGGATGAGCATTACTCATCAACATAGTCTTGATGAAATGAGAAACAAAGTGCGAGACATATCATTCCCACACAAACACACACTAGAAAATGGGTTCACAAGCTTACTAATAAACAAAATAAGAACCAATGATTGTGACAACCCATGGTGAAGATAGGAAATAAGAACCTTGTCAAGAGGAGGGATACCAATCGAAATTGCAAAACCCTCATCAAGACAAGCATGAGGAAAAATAATCTTCACGGCCATAGAGTGCATCAAGATGTAGGAATATAAGATACGACCTCAAGACAAATCCTTTCACAAAGCCACCAAAAACTGAAAAAGGAAATGCAACGGTGGACGTAAAAGAAAAGAGGATATCAATTAGAGATGTAACTTCTCTCATGTGTAAAAGATTCTAAGTAGAAGACAATCATGATGATATATATCCAGAAAAAAGGATGTACACACGAAATGGTTACAGGAAGGAACAAACAAGATATCCAAAAGGAAGTCATAAATATATCAATAAGATCTTTGCTTGGAAGCATAGCACATGGCCTAATATTCTCTTATTGTACAATATGAACTACCAACATACGAACATCAAAGACATGCCAACTAGCAATAAGACATTATCTTTCGGATGCTTTGAGAAAGGAAACAAGTACTACAAGAACGAATCAAGAGATTCATGCCATGATGCAACCTGGCCAAGAAAATACAGGTTTGGGCCTTTGCAAGAAATGAATGCATGAAGTAGATACTTGTTACCGAGATAACATTGGATTGATGTAGTAGATAGTTGTTCGTTGATCATCCTAACTTGGCTCCAATAATCACATGGTCTCAACACCTTCCTTGTAGGTGAGCCAAGCATCCAAGGCATCTCCAATTGTTCCTGGAACAAGAAAACAAACAAAATGGTGCCCAAACTCATTGGGATCAAAGAGTTAGAAAACCAACAATACATAGGACAAACTCCACATACATATGTGCACATAGATATGAATTTTAATTTCATGCACACTTTAGCCAATTTATGACAAGGTGGAGTTTCCCCTATATATTGGGTCAAAGAACGAAAGCAAGCAAAAGAAGCTATATATAGTAAATATGCATGCTCAAGGCTTTCAAGAATCAACTCCACACAAAGTTGATAATACACCAAAGGACAAGGTATCAAGTGATAGTAAGATACCAAACGAAAAACTATCCCTTGAAGGATATCAATTAAAAGATACCTCAAGGAATGAGATATCCATTGACACGTGCCAAATAAAAGGAAACAAGATACCAATTGAAGGAAAACAAACACGAGGTATCTAGTTTCCAAAAGAGAGCGAGGTTCCAACAAACCAAACCCTCAACAAATTTTCATGATGGCACAAAGCATCATAAAGAGCAAGACTTGCCTCCCATGAACACACACTTGATGGGGATCAAAATATTTTATGATGGACGAATAAAGAGAGTGTTCTAAAGAAAATAGGATAGCTCCCCCAAGGGATATGTATTATATAGAACTTGCATTTGAATAAAAAAATGCACAAAATGGGATCGTCACTTTCTCTATATTTATAAAAGCACTAGACATGTTAAAATAGATCCACAAGAGGCAATGAAGACAAACGAAACACAAAATCCAATGTAAAGATGATTAGCAATTTCTACCACATGAAGGGAATACCAATTGTCAACGGACAAGAAGTATATTGGAAATAATTCCCATTGGTAGATCGCAAAATATACCCAAGATCATCTTTACCCCTAAAACGCAAGCAAATGACACTTGTAGAGATAACATGCCACCTAGGAACAAGATAATTTACAATATCAACACTAAGTGGCAATTCCTCAAATGTACACATTTTCTAGGCTTGTAATACACACATAGCATATTACTCCCCCATAATGTGATAACCCAACATATTAACAAGTGGCAAATTAAAACTAACAAGAGATAATAATTAATGGACCATATAGAATTTGAATTTCTCATGAGTAAGACATACCACATAGAAACTAGATAATCTTGAAATATCAATACTAAGTGGTATTCCCCACGTTTACACATTTATAGGATTGTGAGGTGTGCAAAGCACATCACTCCCCCACAATGGGATAATCCATTAATCTCTCACAAGAGCCAACAAAGATACAAACAAGGTGCAAACAGGCTCAATACAAGACTCACATGTACATGATGTGCAAATCAACATAAACATACTCGATTACTCAAGATCAGCAAGTTGGAAGCACAACATATACAAACACATGCAAGGTAAAAAACCACAACATGCAAAGGGGCAAGTAACTAACAATGTAAACAGTTTAAGTAAAATTTACCGTAAGGAGGCACATTGGATATAAGATAGAAACTCGATAATCCAAATGACTTGACTTGAGATAATATGAATGATGAAGACCCCTTAATTCTTCATTATGTATCCAAGTCTCCAGTGTCCTCCACAATCACCTATTGATCAAGTTTGAGCTTGTTGGTCCCCAACCACGTTGGGTCCTAAGAGGTTAGTCACAATAGGCTTGGCAATCCAAATGTTACTTTTCTTGACACCACTTTGAGTACCAAAAAACTTGGCAAACACATTGCCAACCTTATCATTCCCAAGAGAATAGATATCATCAATAGTGATTGGGTTGGATAAATTACCTCTTGTGCAAGAAGAAGCAAAGTGACCCTTCTCACGACATAAGTAGCAACATCTACCCTTTACTTTCTTCCCAATTGATTTCTCAACTTGAGGAGTGTTGGATTGGGTCTTCTTGGGAAGAGGCCTTTCTTCAACTTGTAGTTGAGTAGATACCAATTGAACTTGTGGCCGCTTCCCTTGTTGCTTGTGACTTTGGGGATTCTTCTTTAGTGGGCAAGATCTAACATCGTGCCCTTCAATTTTTAACTTGAAGCTAATAATCTTGGCCGAATTCTTGACTTGTTCTTGGCCCTTCTTCTTGAATCTTTTGGACTTCTTCTTCTTGTTGGAGTTGAATCCAATTCCATCTTTGTCATTCGGGGATTTTTTTTTGCCCACACAAGACATTGTTGAGTGTGGACATCCCTTCATGACCCTTTTCCAAGTCTTTCTTCAAAGAAGTGACTTGGGTCTTGAGCTCTTTGATTTCCTCTACGTGGTTAGTATCAACACAAGTACTAGAGGAAGTATAAGATTCATTGTTAGAGCAACAAGGAAAGGAAAGTAATTCATCACAAGAGGTAGCAACATTATGAGTAGATGAATTACGAGGACTAGCACATGGAAATATAGCATTTTGACTAGAAGTAGTGCCATTGTCCACATGAGGCTCATTTGATGTTACCTTGGTAGTAATAGCCTCATGAGCTAATTTTAGCACATTATGGGATGCTAGAAGATCATCATGAGAGCTTTTGAGCATTACATGTCTTTCTTCTAATTTCCCATAATTGCTAGATAGCAACTCAAGTTGAGTCCTTAGCTCATCATTCTCGTTTAAAATGGATGCTTCACAAGAAGTAGATTTAGTAGCACAAGCATCATCATTAGCAATAAGAGGAGAAGGCAACTTGGCAAGCTCTTTAGCATATGAAGCTTCAAGTTGAGCATGATACTCGGTGGGTTCGATGAGCGAACTCTTAATAGCCCTTGAGCCATTTTCGAGGTGCTCATAGTCATCAAGGAGTTTAACATGTGCAACTTCAAGCTTATCATTTTTAGTTCTAAAATCATTAGCCACCTCGAGAGCTCTATCATGGGATTCCTTTAATCTAGATAATTCTAGAGCAAAGGTTTCCTCAAGAGATTCCTTGGTGGTTTGTTCATTTTCAAGAGCTTGAGATAGCTCCGTGATCTCATTAGCATAATCACGCTCATGACCTTCCATTGTCTCAATGGTGGCCTCATGCTCCTCAAGATGAGCTTCCAACTCCTCAATGTATTTCTTGCCCTTAGTGGCAATAGACATGATTTCCAAGAAGTTGGAACAAGCAAGTTTATTCTTATAAAGAGATTTAAAAATCATTTCACCCTTAATTTTTAAGGATGCAATATTATCACTCTCTTCATCATTATCCTCATCCCCATTATCATCAACATCATCATCATCATGAGATATATTGGGATTCAAAGTAGGAGATGCCTTTGAAGCCTTAGCCATAAGGCAAAAGTGAGTAACAATAGATGATGATGTAGGATCCCTTGAAGCATCATTCAAGGCCACATCTTGTTCCATGGAGTGATGGATTTCCTCTACATTGTTAGCACAACAACTCGAGGAAATATATACATTTTTATCATGGCAACAAGATATAGGAAGCATATCATCATGAGATTTAGTCAAGTAGTTTTGACATGATATGCAAGGACTATCAACACAAGCATGTAAAACATTTAGAGTGCTCGAAGTGTTAGTGCCCAAAGGTGAAGCATTGCAATAATATAGTGATGAAGGATCATCAACAATAAACCCACTATCATCATTGCAATGATCACCACTACTCACCATATCATTACCTTGTGGCAATCCACATGTAGGTGAAGTAGATGAAGTTGAGGAGACCACACAGCCGGAGGTGGAGGGACAACAATCATTCCCACAAATCTTAAACGTACCATATTTATCTTGAAGCTTTGTCCATAACTCATGAGCATCCCGGAATGGCATGAGTTGAAATATAACTACATTGCTCAAAGCATCAAAAATCACATTAGAAGCTTGAGCATCGAGATAAGAGTTTTTCTCATCCTCTAAAGATATATTTTGAGAATCCTTTGGAGGAGAAAAACCCATATCTACAATTCGCTCTAAATTTGGGTCCAAGACCCGAAAGTGATTAAGCATGCGAATTACCCAAACATCAAAATTTGTGACATCGAAATTAAGAGTGTCAGTGAGTCCTAAACCCCTAGTCGTCATCCTTACTCTCTAGGTGGTTAAACCTAATAAAGACAGACCTAGCTCTGATACCAATTGAAAGGACGTGGATCTCGCCTAGAGGGGGGGTGTGAATAGGTGCTTTAAAATAATTACGGTTTAGGCTTGAACAAATGCGGAATAAAACTAACGTTTAATTTGTCAAGCACAAAACCTAAAACAACTAGGCTCAACTATGTGCACCAACAACTTATGCTAAGCAAGATAAACATCTGAGTGATAGCAAGATATATGACAAGAAACAACATGTCTATCACAAAGTAAAGGGCATAAGTAAAGGGTTCGGGTAAGAGATAACTGAGGCACGTGGAGACGATGATGTATCCCGAAGTTCACACCCTTGCGGATGCTAATCTCCATTGGAGCGGTGTGGAGGCACAATGCTCCCCAAGATGCCACTAAGGCCACCGTAATCTCCTCACGCCCTCGCACAATGCAAGATGCCGTGATTCCACTAAGGGACCCTTGAGGGCGGTCACCGAACCCGTACAAACAAGGTTGGGGAAATCTCCACAACTTAATTGGAGGCTCCCAACAACACCACGAAGCTTCACCACAATGGCACATGGATTTGAGGTGACCACAAATGCTCGGAGAAATCTCCACAACTTAATTGGAGACCCCGACGCTTGCCCGGAGCTTTACACCACAATGATTGAGCTCCGAGGCACCACCAAGATTCTAGGTGTACCAAGTACCCAAGGGTAATAAGCTTCTCAACTTCTCACTTTCACGTATCACCGTGGAGAACTCAAACCTATGCAACAAATGCAATGGTAAGGGCACACGGAGTGCCCAAGTCCTTCTATCCCAAATCCCACCAAAGCAACTAATGCTAGGGAGGAAAATGAGAGGAAGAACGAAGAAGAACACGAAGAACTCCAAGATCTAGACCCAAGGGGTTCCCCTCACTTAGAGGAGAAAGTGATTGGTGGAAATGTGAATCTAGATCTCCTCTCTCTTTTCCCTTAAAAACTAGCAAGAATCATTGGAGGGATTGAGAGTTAGCAATCTCGAAGAAGGTCAACAATGGGGGAAGAACACGAGCTAAAGAGATAAGGTTCAATGGGGAATAAGACCCCTTTTTATAGGTGGGGGGAATCCAACCGTTATGCTTCACAACCCGCACAAAGCGGTACTACCGCTCATGGGAGCGGTACTACCGCTCGGTAGGTTCACCAACCATGCTAACGCCAAAAAGAATGCACAAAACAGTCCGACGGAGGGCTACTACCGCTCCAAGAGCGGTACTACCTCTAGGGAGAGGTAGTAAAAAGTTACTACTGCTCCGGGGGCGGTACTACCGCTGGATACTGAAACCGCTCTAACTTTCGTATACGAACTCCAAATCGAGCAAACTCAAGATTTTGAATTCACCACGACAAGAGCTATCCAATAGCGACATAAAATCTTAAGAACATGCAGTTAGAAAATTCCAATGATATAGAGAAGTGAGACCTCTATTAATGAAGAACCGACAAAAACTTCCAACATCGAAAACATCATAGAAGATGCATATGGACTCCGTTTTTTATGAACTCGAGCTTGTCATGAAGATGACCATAAGCTCTAAAACTTACAAAGAGAAACATCAAAGAAGAACCAAGAAATATGATGCAAGGATGCAAATGCTTTGAGCTCTCAACGAATGATACGATCAAGCTACTCACTTGAGAGCCCCCCTTGACAGTACGGCAATCTATCCTAAAATAGAAAACCTATCAAGGGCAAACCTATACCTTGCACCTAGTACTCTTGAGCTAGATGATGATGATCTTGGCTTCCTCAAGATGGAACACGTTTCTTGATTGCCTTGGTATGACGAAGACTAGTTGATTGCTCCCCCATACTCACTATGGGTGAGCCATTCTTCAGCACATCTTCACAAGTCAGTTGCCCACAATGCACGACAAGCTTCAAGCATGATATCTTCGTGTTGATCCACTTGAACTTGCACACCGCGATCTTGATGATGATCACCACTTGAAGTCATCCTTCATGGGTTGTATGAGATCTTCCTCTAGACGCAAGCCCATGGAAACACACCTAACCCCACATAGAACTCTCACGAAGACCATGGGTTAGTACACAAACACGTAATTGACAATGCTTACCATACCATGGGATCACTTGATCCCTCTCGGTACATCTTGTACGCTTTATGTGTTGATCATCTTGATTTACTCTTTGTCTGACGATCTAGATCAACCTTGTGTCTCTATGACCATTCTTTGGATAATACCTTGAATACCACCTTGGTCATCATATAAACTCCTTGAACCCAACAGATAGACTTCAAGAAGTGCCTATGGACAAATCCTATAAATATAACTTAAGGAAACCATTAGTCCATAGGAATTGTCATCAATTACCAAAACCACATATGGAGAAATATGCTCTAACAAATTGGATTGGAATATCTTGGTCTCAACACATGAGTAGGTGGTTCTCTCTCAGAAAACGAATCTGGCAATGAAGTGTGTGTTCTGAGTGCTTCTCCCATGAATGAGAGGTGGGTGAAGGGGTATATATAGGCAGCACACAAAATCCAACCGTTACACCTAAAGTGGAAAACTCGGTGACACCAAAGTCATAAACTCGGTGGTACCGATTCACACAAAGGCAGTAACTTTTGAATCTCGGTGGGACCGATATACACAACTCGGTGGCACCAAAAAGGTGGCTGATGGTCAGATGGCCAAACTCGGTGGCACCGATACTCAAATTCAGAAATTCCGATTTTGTGTACCGAGGCAATAGAAAGTTGGTTACCCAAACTCGGTAGCACCGATCTGGATTCGCTTGCACCGATTTAGTGGGAATGGCTAGGGTTTCTGTTTGAGGTCAAACTCGATGGATCCGAAATATGAAAGTTCGTGACACCGAATTTGAGTATGTGTAATTGGAGAGAGTGGTTGTGTGAGAAAAATGCCTGAGTATTTTGGTGGCTAACTTTGAGCACTTGAGCAATCAGTTTATTTTACTACCTCACCCCCTTTTAATAGTATTGGCTTTTCTATGGACTCAAAAGTGATTGTCACAAATACAAAATGAAGAGTCTTCTAGCTTGAAGCTTGAGCCAATCTCATTCCTTTCTTGCATCAAGAGGCATCTCCACATAAGCCTTTAGCCATAACATCTTTTGAACTTTTCTGAAATATATACTTGAAAAACATATAAGTCCAACGATGCATATGTTGTGATCAATTATCAAAACCACCCTAGGGAGCAACTGTGCTTTCATCGTCGTGTCACCCACTGCTCCTGAGTGAGCATTAGTTGCCCGTCAGGCCGCTCGCCGCCAGCCTGCATGCGTCGCCGCGCCTGTTCCTCGAACGCCTCCAGCCGCCCGAGCGCCTCCTCGAACGCCATCCCCTCTATGTCACAAAATTTCTCAATGTAGGCTACCGCGGCGTACAGCCGGTCCGACACGGTGTCGAGCAACTTCTTCACCATGGTCGCGTCATCGAGAATCGCCCTGAGCCCCGCGTACCTCGCCGCCATGCCGTAGACCCTCCCGACGTACGATCCAGGTCGTCATCGTCGTCCATACGCAGGCGGTCAGACTCGCCGCACAGCGTCGCCGGCCACGCGGCCTTCACCCGATCAGCGCCGAAGAAGCGCACCTTGAGGGAGTCTCATACCTCCCTCGTGGCGAGCTTTGTCGCCACCTGCATCAACATGTCCTCTGCCAGAGCCGTCAGAAGCATTGCCCCCACCGTCTTGCACTTGCCGGCGTCCACCGCAGCTCCAGTCACAGGCGCCACAGCGCCTCACAGCCCCTGGGCATCAAGGATCGCCTCCACCTTGATCGTCTAAGAGGTGTAACCCGTCGGTGTCAGCGGCGAGATCTGCATCATCCCTGATGCATCGTCGCCGCCGTACAGAACCAGCTACATGGCTGCCGGTGTACCTTCTCAACCGAAGATCGGATGCCAATTGTTGGCGACAAAACGGAACCGCACCGCTCCGGCAATCCCCGGAGACACTACCGACGAGGGAAACGAACGAAGGAGACAGGAAGGTTGCCGACACACGAACACCCCACCATACGAACGGTTGTGTTTTCTGTATTTTCTTTAGAGCACGGACTCTGATCACCTGAACGATTACATCGATAACCGTACCGGCTTTATACCCGAGCCGGTGCCGGGCACTCACCCACGGCTCCACTCACTGGCGACTCCCACGATCCGCCCGCACCGCGCATGCCCACCACGCTCTCCCGTGTGCACGGCCCACGCCTGGCCTTGCAGATCGTCGCGCGACTCACCAACCGCCTAGGCTACCAGGCACACGCTACGCCTCCGTACAGACACAACCCCATGCACGCAGCTACACACGCACACAACGTACACCTGCATTCGGCGCGCACACACGCATCCAAGTCCAACCGCGGATCGGACCCAACACGACCAGCGCGCGTACACGCGCACGCGACCAAGCCTCTGCCACGGCTTATTCGTAACAGAGGCGCGCCGAGGTGACGACACTGTTCCTCTGCCTTGTCTATGTAATCTGTACGTCTCCGTTTGTTCTCGTTTCGATCGAATCAGACCGCTAGGTGGAAACAACAGGAGGGCGAATTCATCCAAAAATTTATGACGTGTGGGCCTAGTCGTGGAAAAGGGGGAATTCTCACTTTGTGTTATTTTATCCAGCTATTATTGTGTTAATCAGTCCAATAAAAGGAAAAGGTGTGGTGGTAGAGCAAAGTACCAGGTAAAGTGTGGTATTTTGTCAAATTGCTCCTACATATCTGTCCTATATATAGCCATTCACGCGCTAGCGGCGGTCGCACACAATGTACTAACCGAGTACTCACATAATACTGGCCCAGAGCTAGACCATGGCCTCCCTCTCTTCCCTCCTGTTTGCGTCGGCTTTCCTCCTTGCTGGCTCAGCCTTCTTCTACCGCTATGACGCCGACAGCCGCAACAAGACTGGCGGCACAACCACCACGCACCTTCACTTCTACATGCACGACGACTACACAGGCCCTCGACCCACCGCGATGCGCGTCGTGTCCGGGCGGAGCGTGTCCACCGGCGACAACGCCACGGTGCTGAAGACCGCGCCGCGGCAGTTTGGCGACATCGTGGTGCTCAACAACGCGCTGACGGCGGGGCCCAGCGGCGGCAGCGCGCGGGTGGGCACGGCACAGGGTTGGGCCGTCCGCGTGTCGGAGGGCGGCATCATCTCGGACCTGACGCTGCACCTGGTCCTCGAGGCCGGCGAGCACCGCGGCAGCTCGCTGACGGCGAGGGGCCGCATCGACATGGACGCCACGGTGCGGGAGTCGGTGCTCATCGGCGGAACCGGCCGGTTCCGGTACGCGCGGGGCTACATGCTCACCAAGAACTACGACTACAGCCTCGCCACCGGCGGCGTCGTGGAGATCGACGTCTACGTACAGGAAGACTAGCTAGGCGCGTCGCCCGCTACTAGTATATTTTTGCTTCCTTCGTATTTGCGCGGCATGCGCGTATGACCGCATGCGTTCGAGTAATAATGTTTGTTGTACTAGTTCTTTTTTTTCGCTTTTACTGATTTGCAAGATACACACGTAGTGTATAATAGCGCGTTGCCCGCCGGCACGTCTTCCCCAATGATGGAAGGAACGTCTCAATAATTAGATGAAGAGTTATATGTGTCTCAATAATGAAGAGTTAGATGCGGTTTAGAAGATATGAGTATTTAAAAATATATATTTAATATGCATATTCAAATTCAACATATTTTTCTAATCAAAATCCATATATAACATGTTAAATTTAGAGTTGCGGTTTAGAAGATATGAGTATTTAAAAAATATTTAATATATATTACGGGCTTAATGTCAAAAATATCAGAGTGTTTTCCATAAAATAGAAAGACGGACTAAGAATGCCTATTTCTTTTATTAATAGGTATAGATTATTTTAAACCATGAGCCGATGAAGAAAGAAAACTACACATATGCCTTTAGATAAAAGCTCTGTTTGAAAAAGCAGTGCCTAGAAGGCGTTTAGGCACGTCTAGGCGCTAGACGATGCCCGAACGCCTTGTCTAATGAATAAATGGAAGTTTAGGTAAGGCACATAAAGAATTATCTACCTAAATAAGAAAATATGCTATACTGAACTTATATGTCAAACAGGCCTCCTCCTCCTCTGTCGTTCCCACGGGCGGCAAGGGAGGAAACCCTAGCCGTCATCGGACCGTGATCCTCCTCCCCTCGCCGCCGCCAGGACGTGCTGGCGGGCTTCGCCCGCCCGACGTGGGCGGCGGTGGGGCGCTCTCTCCTTCTTGCAAGGTGCGATCATCATGGGGAGATCTATCTTGGCCGGAACGCGGCGTCGTGCGGAGCGTAGTGACGCTGGATTGCCACGTTGACGGGCGTGGAGGGTTGCATGAGGAGAGTTGTGTGGTGGTGATGGCTATGGTGGTCGGCGGCCGACCTGCCGGATCTGGACGACACGGGGGGCGGTAGTACCTGGGCTGGGCGGAGTCGGGGCGGGATCCCCTTGGGGCTGCTTGTCGGCTTGGTCCTGTCGCTTGCGCTCGGCCTTGGATTGATGCCAAGGGAGGTCGGGGAGGCATCCCCTGGGTGTTCGTGATGTGTTGTTGGTGGTTGTGCGTCACGCACGGCTACTAATGGCGGTGGAGTCCGATGGCCCTTTTTGGCATGGAGGCGGCCCTTGGCGCTGGTCGTCATCTCCTTCGTCGGAGGTGGTACTTTGTCTGAATTCCTAATTGATAAGAGTAGTTTATCATCCTTAATAAGCCAGGCTATCACAAAGACATAGTTGGCGGTGAAAACCGAGCCGACGGCGGGCGACGGTGGCATTATGCGTTGTTACGTTCATGAAGGCATCGTCGAGTAACTACTATTGATCCACTCGTGTTTCTTCGAGGGAAGCTGTCACGCCCAACATGCGACCCTATCCTCAATTTGGCACGAGGGCCTCGTCAGGGATAGAAGCGCATCTCGTCGTGTTGCAAGAATGGATATCGTTACAAGTACATGTACTGAAAAGAAGAGATATATAATAGAATTCGCTTACACTCACCACAAGCTACATCAGAGTCACATCAGTACAATACATCAACATCATGAATAAGAGCAGGGTCCGACTATGGACGAAGACAAACGAGAAAAGAAGAACGACGTCCATCCTTGCTATCCCAGGCTGCTGACCTGGAACCCACCCTAGATCAAAGAAGAAGAAGAAGAAGCAACTTCAAATGATCAATCAACGCGCTCGCGTCAAACAATCTTTACCTGTACCTGCAACGGGTGTTGTAGTAATCTGTGAGCCACAGGGGACTCAGCAATCTCATTTCCAAAGGTATCAGGACTAGCAAAGCTTAATGGGTGAGGTAAGGTTAAGTGGTGAGGTTGCAGCAGCGGCTAAGCATATATTTGGTGGCTAACTTACGAGTACAAGAAATAAGAGGGGGAAGATCTACGCATAGCGGACGTGAACTACTCATGATCAAATGAATGATCCTGAACACCTACCTACGTCAGACATAACCCCACCGTGTCCTCGATCGGAGAAGGAACTCACGAAAGAGACAGTCATGGTTACGCACAAAGTTGGCATATTTTAATTAAGTGAACTTCAAGTTATCTAGAACCAGTGTTAAACAAAGTTTCCACGTTGCCACATAACCGCGGGCATGGCTTTCAGAAAAGATTTAACCCTACAGGGGTGCTGCAACTAGTCCATCACAAATTACCACAAGTCGCATAGAAATCCTCGATCACGACACTCGCGATCTCGTCGGATTCCTTAGTGGAAAACCTCAACTCTGAGAATACCCAAAGCATCACCGGAATCCCGATGCACAAGATATCTCGTCAAAGGTAAAACTAATCCAGCAAGGCCACCCGACGTGTCGACGATCCCGATAGGAGGCGCGTATCTCGTTCTCAGGACACGACGGATAAGCACAGCGTATAATGGCCTGATAGAAATCTCCCGAGTTGCCTCGGGTTGGCCCCGCAAACGGCTCTAGTGTTGGACCAGCACCATCAGCACTGCCCCCCTGTATTATGTAAAATTACTCCTCGAGTTCATGACGCCCTATGCTTTCAGTATTAACAAAATTATTATGTTGGGAAAATAGTACCAATGTTGGGCCTTGCCAGACCCGCTTTAATCTAAAACGAATTATCAAGGGGGTCCCCATAACAACCCCGATCGTGTTAGGAGCGCTCAACTATGGAACATAACACCAGTAGCCGAAAACTAAGGAGGCATAGGTGGAACAAAACACCAGGCTAGAAAGGCCGAGCCTTCCACCTTTTACCAAGTATATAGGTGCATTAAATTAAATAGCATTTAAATATGGTGATATGACAAGGAACCTATGTTATCACATGGAAGCAACTACACCTGCAACTAGCAATGCTAACAACATGGTTTAAGAAAGCGGTAACATAGCCAATCAGTGGTTTGCTAGGTCGAACACGTTGAAGGTTATCACGGCATTGTTGAGAGACTCATGTTTAACATGTTTACTGGCAACGAGACATAATCGATAGAAGCGATAAAACTAGCATGGAAATGATAGTAATGGTATCTGGGGAAATGGTCATCTTGCCTGAGATCCCGCTTGGAAGAAGAACAACTCCGCGAAGTCGGCGAACCAACGTAGTCGAACGGATCCTCACATTACGACACGCTTGCGGAACTCTATCGAGACGGAGCAAACCGTAAACAAACATCAACACAGATATTCACCACACGATGCACAACATGATGCACAACCTAATACGATGCATGAGCATATCAATGATGCAAGGGATGGCATGGCAATTCACCTCACACAAACTCTACACATTAAGTGAAGCTCGATATGCAACGAGTTGCATATCGACGAAACTTCACGTTTAATTAATAGTTCACCCCCGTCAAATTACCGGCAAGATTAAATTGTTGTTAACATGGCAAGGGGTGAAGCGGTGTTCCTACATGTCCTCCTAGTCGGATAACACACGGGACTTAGAACGGACGCTACGGCACAGGAGACATGCAACACAAGATAATTATGCCATGAATGCGTCATGCATGCAAGTTCAAACAACACGGGCAAGAAGAGAAAGAAACATGTGTCGCCACGGCGAGCGAAAGGGAACCATGGCGGCAAGACGGAAACGGTGCCACGACACGTTCCTATCCCGATAACTCGTAGAGATATCGGTGCCAACGTATTGGAAGCGTGTGCGGGACAACCAAACAAAGATGGGGTGATCCCGCTACCGGGTTCCCATGTGTCGGGGGCACGGCGAAAAGAAGACAACGTGCAACGGGCATACATACGGCGCAAACATACAATACATCTCATACAACATTTGCATTCGGTACCTGACACGTCTCATCGGTATACCTTCGAAGCGTGCAATCAGAGGGGTTCGGTTCGGTGAAGGAGAACAACGGTCGTCGTGGAAGTCGAGGTACTCGGGTCTCGTCGATGGTAGTCATTCGCTTGGCGTCGGTACACGGTCTTCGGCGTCGGTTCACGGTCTTCACATCGGTAGTCGAACACGTTTCCGGGGGTCGTCGAGGACGAAGTTGTACACGGCGATCTTGTCGGTTCCACGAAGGAGGGAATGGCGCACGCGGTCTTCGGCGACATAACCAGCTACATCAAACAGGAACGCGACACAAGCAGCACCAGCAGCAAGCAACGGCGACACAACAACAACATGACACAATCTAACAACAGCAACTTGCAAAAGCAACCATCTATTAGCAAGCAATAGCAAACAACTAATTAGCATCAGTAAGCAAGCAAGCTAGCAGGGCATCTAACAGCCACCTAGCAGCAACTACAGCTCTCGGCAACAGGCAACAGCAAGCATGGCACGACAGCACGCAAGCAAACAACAAGCATCTGCCAACATCTATAGCAAGCAACGACCACAAACAGCAGCAACTAACAATAATAGCAGCAAGCACATCAGGCAGCAAGAGCAACATCAATCGCAGCAACAGCTCGACAGCAGCTAGCAACTCGGCAACAGGGACAGGCAAGCTAGCTGGCAGCAAACACCATGGTGGCAGGAGCACGATATGCCAGCAGCAGCAACAGGCAAGCATCTAGCAAGGAAACACAAGGACAGGGGCGACAGCAGCTATGGCAGGAGGAGGCTGGACCTGGGGGACTTGGCGCGCACAGGGCCTGGAGAGAATGGCCACGGCGAGCAGCGCGGCAACCACGGCGCAGGCAGGGCGTAGCGGGAGGAGCCGACGGCGGGCGCGGCGCACCGGCGGGGCGCGCAGGGGACGCGGGAGACGGCGGCCATTGCGGGGAACGAGGCGAGGCCGAGGGCGAGGGGCGGCCATGGGGAACACGGCGGCGACCTGGAGGCGGGGGCGAACGGATGAAGCGAGGGCGGCGCGCGGGGCTGCCGGAGGGCGCAGGTGGCGCGCGGGGCTGCCGGAGGGCGCAGGCAGCACTGGGGCTGCTCGGGCGACGGCTGAGCAGAGAGGGGCGGCGTGGCAGGGCAGGGAGGCGGTGCACGCTGCTTGGGAAGGTGGCGAGGAGGAGTAGCACTAGGGGGGAGCTGTTGCGCTGCTGCGGGGCTGCTCGGGCCATGGCGACGCGCGGGGAGGGCGAGGGGCGCAAGGGGATCGGGCAGAAGGAGAGATGGGAGGGGATGCGCAGCTGCGGGAGGAAGAAAGGGGAACGAGGAGGCGGCCGCGAGGGGAAACGGGAGGAGGGCCCTGCCGCTAGGGTTGGCTAGCTGGGCCTTGGGCCTGGCCGGCAGCTCCTTCCCTCTCTCTTTGATTTTTTTTACTTTAAAAACACAAAGCTTAAACAAAAGAAAAACGTTTAACAAAAGTAAAAAAATGCTTTTGCTCCTTTGAAAATTAAACCCCAACTATAAGAAATAGATTGGGGTTTTTTAACGAATAAAAATTAAACCTTTTTTAAGGAATAAAACAAAACCCTTTTTAACAAAAGAATAAAATAAACCCCTTTTATAAATAAAAGGTTCTCTAGTTTTAAAAATAACAAAAGGGAAAAAATAAAGCAAACCCTAGGGGTTGCCTCCACATTTAATAAAAGGATTTAAAAGAAGACGGACCTTTTTAAATAGGGGTTAAAACGGAAACTTTAGCAAAACCACAAAAATGAGACAAGAGGGGAGAGAAGGGTATTAGGTCCCCGGTGTAAAAGGGTTTGAAGCGGCTCTGTTGCACCCACTCTCATCACGCCAACGAACAACGCCACACTCACGAAGCACTCACAAGCATTAACACCCAACAACATGGAGCAACAAGCAACACCGACTAAACACAGTTGACATGATGCCATGCATGATGCAACGATGCAAACTAAATGATGATGCAACAAAATAAAATAACCACACGACGGAAATGGAAATAAAGGGGAATCTTCTGGAACGTCGGTCTCGGGGTGTCACAACTCTCCTACACTACAAGAGGATCTCGCCCCGAGATCCAAGAATAAAAGGGGGGAGGATGAGAAAGAACAAGAGGTAAAACTTAGTCGCTTCTTTGACAAACGAGTGAAACCAACAATCCTTGAAGGTTGCAAGGAGATGAGGAGTGATATGAGAAAGAAGCAAGAATTCACGGAAAATTTTGGCAGCACTTCGGTAGGAAAATGGGACAAAAAATTCGATAAGAAGAGAGAAATAGACAATACTCACAACCAACAACTAAATAGAACAAGGGAACACCATGATCTTGACAGGACAAGATGATAGATCCAAAAGAGCAACATCACGATGCCTCCAGAACAAGAGAATATGAACTAGCTCAAGCGGAAGAAGAGAATGAAGAAACCAATGACAACTATCATCACAATAGAATTGAAGAGCCTCCGGACAGAAGAATTGACGTAGTAGTTGGAAAACCAACAACGAAAAGAACAAGATAGTAGTGGACTTATGAAAATCATCACAACATTTATGAGGTGACAACCAACCACTAAAAGAAACAAGGATAGATTGGGAGAAACAAGATATGAACACTTCTTACACCAAGAGGATACATTGAGAACTTGGATTAATGACAAGCACCATGATAGCAACAATCCATAGGAAAAGCTTTAGGTGAAATCCCACCCATATAGCTCAATGAAGAAATCATGGGTTGAAAATATCCCATGAACATAGAATTGGTGGATTTAATTATCTCATTCCTGAAAGGAAAACTCTTCGAGGCTCCTACACTAACAGAACGCTATATTACCACCTCAAAGGATAAAGGAGAACAACGCATTGGAAATGCAAGAGAAAGAATACTTGAGGTACTCCAACAGAATCTTGAAGAATACTTGAGATTGAATCACATCCTTGAAGAACCACCATGAAGAGCCTCTGTATCAAAAGGACGATGCGAGATATGAAGGTAGAAAAGAATAAGATTATGACCTTGCCAAGATTTAGATGAAGCTTCACAAAGAGATACTTGATAAAACTTGGAACTCCGAGAAAGAAAAGATAAGAACACTTGAGAAAAGAATTGATATCATGAGCCACTCCGGAAGGAGAATTGAAACCATCTGATGAAGTAAGAATAAGAATTATGTTACGCTTATCCTTCGTCAAGTTTAATTGATGACAAACAACGGATTTAGCGTAGCACTTCTTATTCTTGAAATGATTGAGGAGAGAGATAAGCATCACTTGAGGCATGATTGAAGGACACACCGGTAAGAATTCACAACTGAATGGGAACACCACGAATTAGTGGAGATACATGAGAATGAAGAGATCATGAGCCACCTGAGAGAAAACTAGAGCAAGGCATCGGGTGAACGAGAGACGAACGAAGAGACAACAATTGAGAAGAATTGAGGATGAAAGCTGAAAGCTGAGAACGAAGAATCTTCTAAAATGATGGCCTTCGGAGGATCGAGAATGAAAACAACTCAGAAATGCATCAGATAGCAAGAAAGAGATTACTCATGATTGGAACAAATAAGATGACGACACCAAGCTGAAATGATGAATCTCCAAGAGAATGGACAAAGATTTAGAGAAACACTCCTTCGAATTTGCAAGCTGAGAATGATGAGAAGAACACCACCAAGAATAACTGAGACACTCCGGAATAGTGAAGAATGAAAGGTTGAGCCAAATATGAGAATTAATATAAATGGATCTTGAAGAAAGAATATGACTGATGAAATTCATACTTACGTCATAGCTAAAAAGAATTAATGATATCCGGGAAAAGATTACAAGAGCGAGATAAAGATCCTGGGGAAAAACCTGTGGGTTATGGGCCCACTCAAAGAAACCACCGTTAGAGAAGATTGCTTAGAAGAGAGATATTGCATCGGTACAAATGAAAACTAGATGAGGTTGAAAACCTCGAAATAACGAAATATCTGAAAACAAGAAACTGTGAGATATCTTCAACACTCTGGATAGAAAAGAGATGAACGAATAACAGGATAGGCTAATAAGAATCTCCAACATGGGAAAGAATTAACAAGGATGAAAAGGATATGATGAACACGGACAACTGAACTAAATTCACCGGAAAAGATGACAAGAATGAATAAAGGTGAACACGAAGCTCCTGAGAATCTTCACAATGAATCACCGGGTAAGAGAGAAAAGAACAGATAGCAGAAGCACAAAGAAAAGAAAAACTCTTGGATGAAAATTGAATCACTGAAGAAAAAGGGTGGGAGGGCGGGGAAAACAAAGACGACTTGGGACAGATGAGATGAACTCCGGAAAGAATTGAGAGAATGATGTGCAAAAACTGAAGAAGATTGAATTTAGTTGTAGAGAAGCACACCGGTTGGAAAAGAATTAACATGACGACTCTGGTTGACAAGAATTGTCATAACAATCTGATTTGAGCAAAAGGATTAGTACTCTCATAAAAATATGAGAACACCACTTAGGAAAGATCTGAAATCACCACTTGGCATCGAAGCAACTTGAATTACCATATTCAGCAAAAACAAAGGGATGAGGCTTATGAAACAAGCCAGAACAAACTCATGAGAGAGATTTCCGTTCGATATTTTCGTGGACAGGATCGCACGGGCTCGAACCTTACAGTAGCCATCAAGTGGAAGACAGTGCACCCGACATACGAAGCGTCCCCGAGTCATAGCAAGCTACAAGGACTCTTTATGACACAACGAGAACCGCTGTAAGTCGACCGTCAACAAACGAATCCACTAGATGTCGAACCCCAACCTAACATCATGCATTTGTTGGAAGATTGTCCTATAAGTAACTAGTTGAGTTCCCACCTAAGAATTCCTGAAATATCTGATCATGCAATCTGGTACACGGATACAAGGAGGAATATTCACACAACTCCTATACTAACACGTCACCTGTATCACATCCGTCAACACACAACCAGAATCTCGGACCTTCATCTACTACAGACCCTCGTGATCACAATGATACAAAGTATGGCAGTACTCCCGAACAATATGCACCAGTACTGGGGACATCGGGGTTATCTCGTCACTACTAGTATTGAAGCAACTACGAACATCCTTCGTTCTGAGATATTAAGAAACCTGAATGATAACGATGTGCTCAAGAATCCCCTGGAGCTCAACTCCCCGGAAGAAAATCAAGTCAGACAGGAGGCACCAAAACAGAACTCCGTCACATCGGCATCATATAGATTCCAAAAATATCCGCGTGATCCTAAAAAAAATTTGAGTGAGAAGAGGAGTAGAGTAAATTATTACGTCAAGATTCCTCACCAGAGCATAGAAGAGGAGAAAAAAAGAATCCTACTCTCCGATATATAACTAGACTCAAAGCAGTTTTTCACTAGACTCGACTAGGCCATGTTCAATCAATCAAGGGGGCTCCTAGGTCGCTACTGCTCTGATACCAACTTGTCACGCCCAAGATGCGACCCTATCCTCAATTTGGCACGTGGGCCTCGTCAGGGATAGAAGCGCATCTCGTCGTCTTGCAAGAATGTATATCGTTACAAGTACATGTACTGAAAACAAGAGATATATAATAGAATTGGCTTACACTCACCACAAGCTACATCAGAGTCACATCAGTACAATACGTTAACATCATGAATAAGAGCAGGGTCCGACTACGGACGAAGCCAAACGAGAAAAGAAGAACGACGTCCATCCTTGCTATCCCAGGCTGCCGACTTGGAACCCACCCTAGATCGAAGAAGAAGAAAAGAAGAAGAAGAAGAAGCAACTTCAAATGATCAATCGACGTGCTCGCATCAAATAATCTTTACATGTACCTACAACTAGTGTTGTAGTAATCTGTGAGCCACAGGGGACTCAGCAATCTCATTTCCAAATGTATCAAGACTAGCAAAGCTTAATGGGTGAGGTAAGGTTAAGTGGTGAGGTTGCAGCGGCGGCTAAGCATATATTTGGTGGAAAATTTGCGAGTACAAGAAATAAGAGGGGGAAGATCTACGCATAGCGGACGTGAACTACTCATGATCAAATGAATGATCCTGAACACCTACCTACGTCAGACATAACCCCACCGTGTCCTCGATCGGAGAAGGAACTCACAAAAGAGACAATCACGGTTACGCACATAGTTGGCATATTTTAATTAAGTTAACTTCAAGTTATCTAGAACCAGTGTTAAACAAAGTTTCCACGTTGCCACATAACCGTGGGCACGGCTTTCCGGAAAGATTTAACCCTGCAGGGGTGCTCCAACTAGTCCATCACAAATTACCACAAGCCGCATAGAAATCCTCGATCACGACACTCGCGATCTTGTGGGATTCCTTAGTGGAAAACCTCAACTCTGAGAATACCCAAAGCATCACCGGAATCCCGATGCACAAGATATCTCGTCAAAGGTAAAACTAATCCAGCAAGGCCGCCCGACGTGTCGACGATCCCGATAGGAGCCGCGTATCTCGTTCTCAGGACACGACGGATAAGCACAACGTACGGTGGCCTGATAGAAATCTCCC
Source organism: Hordeum vulgare subsp. vulgare (assembly GCF_904849725.1). Taxonomy (NCBI): domain Eukaryota; kingdom Viridiplantae; phylum Streptophyta; class Magnoliopsida; order Poales; family Poaceae; genus Hordeum; species Hordeum vulgare. The sequence continues at coordinate 61,271,412 of NC_058521.1, read as the reverse complement.
GAGTTGCCTCGGGTTGGCCCCGCAAACGGCTCTAGTGTTGTACCAGCACCATCAGGACTGGCCCCTTGTATTATGTAAAATTACTCCTCGGGTTCATGATGCCCTATACTTTCAGTATTAACAAAATTATTATGTTGAGCAAATATTACCAATGTTGGGCCTTGTCAGACCAGCTTTAATCTAAAACGAATTATCAAGGGGGTCCCCATAACAACCCCGATCGTGTTAGGAGCGCTCAATTATGGAACATAACAACGGTAGCCGAAAACTAAGGGGGCAAAGGTGGAACAAAACACCAGGCTAGAAAGGCCGAGCCTTCCACCTTTTACCAAGTATATAGGTGCATTAAATTAAATAGCATTTAAATATGGTGATATGACAAGGAACCCATGTTATCACATGGAAGCAACTACACGTGCAACTAGTAATGCTAACAACCTGGTTTACGCAAGCGGTAACATAGCCAATCAGTGGTTTGCTAGGTCGAACAGGTTGAAGGTTATCATGGCATTGTTGAGAGGATGATATTTAACATGTGGTAGGCAACGAGACATAATCCATAGAAGCGATAAAACTAGCATGGCGATGATAGTAATGGTATCTGGGGAAATGGTCATCCTGCCTGAGATCCCACTTGGAAGAAGAACAACTCCGCGAAGTCGGCGAACCAACGTAGTCGAACAGATCCTCACATTACGACACGCTTGCGGAACTCTATCGAGACGGAGCAAACCGGAAACAAACATCAACACAGATATTCACCACACCATGCACAACATGATGCACAACCTAATACGATGCATGAGCATATCAATGATGCAAGGGATGGCATGGCAATTCACCTCACACAAACTCTACACATTAAGTGAAGCTCGATATGCAACGAGTTGCATATCGACGAAACTCCATGTTTAATTAATTGTTCACCCCCATTAAATTACCGGCAAGACTAAATTGTTGTTAACATGGCAAGGGGTGAAGCGTTGTTCCTACATGTCCTCCTAGTGGGATAACACACGGGACTTAGAACGGACGCTGCAGCACATGAGACATGCAACACAAGATAATTATGCCATGAATGCGTCATGCATGCAAGTTCAAACAACACGGGCAAGAAGAGAAAGAAACATGTGTCGCCACGGCGTGTGAAAGGGAACCATGGCGGCAAGACGAAAACGATGCGACGGCACGTTCCTAACCCGGTAACTCATAGAGATATCGGTGCCAACGTATTGGAAGCGTGTGCGGGACAACCAAATAAAGATGGGGTGATCCCGCTACCGGGTTCCCATGTGTCGGGGGCACGGCAAAAAGAAGACAACATGCAACGGGCATACATACGACGCAAACATACAATACATCTCATACAACATTTGCATTCGGTACATGACACATCTCATCGGTATACCTTTGTAGCATGCAATCGGAGGGGTTCGGTTCGGTGAAGGAGAACAACGGTCGTCGTGGAAGTCGAGGTACTCGGGTCTCGTCGATGGTAGTCGTTCGCTAGGCGTCGGTACGCGGTCTTCGGCGTCGGTTCACGGTCTTCACATCGGTTGTCGAACACGTTTCAGGGGGTCGTCGAGGACGAAGTTGTACACGACGATCTTGTCGGTTCGATGAAGGAGGGAAGGGCGCACGCGGTCTTCGGCGACATAACCACCGACATCAAACAGCAACGCGACGCAAGCAGCACCAGCAGCAAGCAACGGCGACACAACAACAACATGCCACAATCTAACAACCACAACTTGCAACAGCAAGCATCTATTAGCAAGCAATAGCAAACAACTAATTAGCAGTAGCAAGCAAGCAAGCTAGCAGGGCATCTAATAGCCACCTAGCAGGAACTACAGCTTTCGACAACAGGCAACAGCAAGCATGGCACGACAGCAGGCAAGCAGATAGCAAACATCGGCCAGCATCTACAGCAAGCAACAGCCACAAACAGCAGCAACTAACAATAGTAGCAGCAAGCACATCAGGTAGCAAGAGCAACAATAATCGCAGCAACAGGTTCGGCAGCAGCTAGTAACTCGGCCACAGGGACAGGCAAGCTAGCTGGCAGCAAGCACCATGGCGGCAGGAGCACGATACGCCAACGGCAGCAACATGCAAGCATCTAGCAAGGCAACACAAGCACAGGGGCGGCAGCAGCTACGGCAGGAGGAGGCCGGGCCTGGGGGACTTGGCGCGTACAGGGCCTAGAGAGAACGGCCACGGCGGGCAGCGCGGCGACCACGGCGCAGGCGGGGCGCAGCGGCAGGAGCCGACGGCGGGCGCGGCGCACCGCACCGGCGGGGCGCGTAGGGGACGCGGGAGATGGCGGCCATGGCGGGGAACGAGGCGAGGCCGAGGGCTAGGGGCGGCCATGGGGAGCACGACGGTGACCTGGAGGCGGGGGTGAACGGCAGGAGCGAGGGCGGCGCGCGGGGCTGCCGGACGGCGCAGGCGGCGCCGGGGCTGCTCGGGCGACGGCTGAGCAGAGAAGGGCGGCGCGACATGGCAGGGAGGCGGTGCAGGCGGCGTGGGAAGGCGGCGAGGCGGAGCAGCACGGGGGGGGGGGGGGGAGCTGCTGCACTGGTGCGGGGTTGCTCGGGCCATGGCGGCGCGCGGGGAGGGCGAGGGGCGCAAGGGGATCGGGCAGAGGGAGAGATGGGAGGGGATGCGCAGCTGCGGGAGGAAGAAAGGGGAACGAGGAGGGGGTCGCGAGGGGAAACGTGAGGAGGGCCCTGCCACTAGGGTTGGCCAGCTGGGCCTTGGGCCTTGCCGGTAGCTCCTTCCCTCTCTCTTTGATTTTTTTACTTTAAAAACAGAAAGCTTAAACAAAAGAAAAACGTTTAACAAAAATAAAAAAATGCTTTTGCTCCTTTGAAAATTAAACCCCAACTATAAGAAATAGATTGGGCTTTTTTAACGAATAAAAATTAAACCTTTTTTAAGGAATAAAACAAAACCCTTTTTAACAAAAGAATAAAATAAACCCCTTTTATAAATAAAAGGGTCTCTAGTTTTGAAAATAACAAAAGGGAAAAAATAAAGCAAACCCTAGGGGTTGCCCCCATATTTAATAAAAGGATTTAAAAGAAGACGAACCTTTTTTAAATAGGGGTTAAAATGGAAACTTTAGCAAAACCACAAAAATGAGACAAGAGGGGAGAGAAGGGTTTTAGGTCCCCGGTGTAACAGGGTTTGAAGCGGCTCTGTTGCACCCACTCTCATCACGCCAACGAACAATGCCACACTCACAAAGCACTCACAAGCATTAACACCCAATAATACGGAGCAACAAGCAACACCGACAAAACACAGTTGACATGATGCCATGCATGATGCGACGATGCAAACTAAATGATGATGCAACAAAATAAAATAACCACACGATGGAAATGGAAATAAAGGGGAATCTTCTGGAGCGTCGGTCTCGGGCTGTCACAGAAGCCCTAGGATATGATCTTTCATATTGGACGATGGTGACACTGTGATGTCGTTTTTCTCTTGGGAGCGTCGTTTGTGGAGCAGCGTTGGAGGACAGAGGCAGGAGGTGGAGCGGCTTCGCCTTGCACGGAGCTTTAATGGAGATGTCAAGTCATGCCTTGCCAATAGGTGCTACGCCGTGTCATGCCTGTTCGGTAGGTGCTACGCACGACAAACCTTCCAAAGGCTTCAAGCTATGTCAGCTGGTGGTACTCGATGGCATGGTGCTGCGGTGTATTGGCGGCGACCGTAACATGGTCAACAATTTGTGTGCAGGAAGGTGGTGCCGTTAGGCGTCATGGCAACGTCAGTGGATGGTCGGACTGGCAAGGAGAATGCAGATCTCTGTCGTAAAGATGGGTCAGCGATTCGATGATGATGGAGGCTTATAAGACCTGTGCATGTGGTGTACGCTTTAGGTTTGCTGCACTGGCTATACATTCTGTTACGTTATGGGGATGGATCGACAATGACACCAGCTTGAGTTATGGGGCATGAAAGCATTCCCCATTATCGAGTTTGTAGGTGTAAATGATGACTTCGGATGGCTTGATGTATCTTTTGTAAGACCTTTGTTAAACAACTAATAAATATAGCCGTATGCATTGGTTAATGGAGAGGCCGGGGTCTTAACCACCTTTTCAAAATAAATTGTCAAACATGCCATATTCCATTGGCAGTAGGTAGTTAACTTATTCATATGCCCTAAACTAATATTATCACACATATAGTAATCAGAAAGACATACTGATAGTAAAAACTATATTACCGTCTAGGTCGTGTCTAGGGTGCTTAAGCATCGTCTAGACACTAGGCGAACGCCAACCGCCTCGCGTACGTCTCACACTATTTTTTACACCTCTCACTTTTTCAACCTCGTAACAATTAACAAGTCAGTTAGCAAGTCTAAATGCTACATGCGTTAGGAAGCACATCTCGAACAGCCAGGGCGACATCAGGCTGGTTGTAATAGGTAGTATTATATACTATAGTATCATACATATGATACTAGTGTATGATACCACATTCGTAATGCATAGTATCATATGTTAGTATCATAGAATAGTTCATTTATTGACATGCAAGACACATAGTAGCATATCATTTAATATGATACGGTATCATGATATGATACTTAACCCTCTTTTTCTTTATTTAATTTTATGTCAGCTCATCGAAATTGCCTAGTTGGTACGCATGATACTACCTATGATACACCTATTATAGACAGCCTCACTCGCAGCCACATGTCTTGTGTCCCTAAATCCCGATGTCGACCTACGAGCACTCGTGCATCTAACGTGATCGCGACCAACATAACCGAGGATGTTGATAATACTTCCTTCCTTCTTTCTACTCCACATACATGATTTTTTTTTTCCTTTCTACTTCACATATGAGATTTATTTAAATTAAATGACACAAAGTTGACTAAATTTATATTATATATATATATACACACTCTTACAGTTATGGAATATAAATAATAATTTAGTAATTCATCTAATAATATTGAGTTTGTATCGTGAATGTTGATATTTTTTTCCTATAAAGTTGATCCAAATTTGCAAGTTCGACAAATTTTATATGCAAACCAAAAAAAAACAGTGGGAGTAATTAATACACACAACATGAAAGCAAGAATAAGAGTATAGGCAACCGATGGCTACTAGGAGTACCTCCTTTCCGGTTTATACGTCATGCACGTTTCTTCATACTTTTGACCAACAAAATGTAGATTATATGAAACAAAAACTACACCACGAAATCTATATTGTATTGGAGTTTTTAATATTGTATTTTTATGATATATAACTCACGTTTTGTTGGTAAAATCGGCAACTGAAGATATGCACACGACATGTAAATAAAAAAGGAGCGAGTACATCTTTTTGCCATGTTGTTTATGGCCAATTTAATAATTAGCATATATTTATTTATAAATATGTACTTCTTTATTAACTCTTGGTTCATCTCACAATCTCACAAAGTTTCTTTAAGCCCATGCTGCATTTGGCTCTTAATCTACAACCAGTTTGCATTTTCTTCTGTTCTCTCGAATCCAACTCTAGAAAAAAACACGCCTACTTACATCGCCTTATACATTTGTTCTTAAAGAATGGAACAAGACACCCAAATCAAAGGAAATAAAGAACGCTATGCTCCAGTGACCTAATTTTCCTAAAAGAAAATGAGGTTGGAACTTAACCACTATATCATCATCATGCACACCACCATTTTTGTTCAAATTGATCCCACGCGGCAATCGAAAACATCAAAAAGTAGAGTAAACCCCCATGAACTATGATAGAACCATTACAAGGTGTGAAATAAACACCAACAATTTGATCTTCCACAATAGTGCCTTCAAGCAGAGATTAATGAACCAAGTAGCAAGCACTAGTAGAAAAAGGGTCTTTCGGCCGAGGGCCGAAAGACCATTAGTCCTGGTTCAAACCAAAACCGGGACCAATGTCAGGCATTGGTCCCGGTTCGGTTTGCCAGGACATTGGTCCTGATTCGGTTTGCTGAGGCATTGGTCCTGGTCCGGTTCACCTCATTAGTCCCGGTTCAGGGAAAAACCCGGAACTAAAGATCCACCGACTGCCACGTTGCCGCGGATCGTTAGTTCCGGTTCGTGGCACGAACCGGGACTAAAGTGTAGGCTATTAGTCCCGGTTTTAGAGAAAAACCAGAACTATAGTTCTGCCTATATATACCGTCGCCCTGCCCACACTCCTCTGTTTTTTGGCTGAAGTGTGCCCATGCCATATGTCACCCTTGCCACTCTAGTTCATGTACTTGACGTGTTTGATGAAATGCCCGAGCCACACTAGTTAAGCTTTCTTCTCTAAACTCGACCTCCAAACTTCATTTTCCTCAATATTTGTCTACATTCGACCATGCACCAACTCCACAAGTGTTTTAAAAGGTTAGCTACTTCATCCTTTCATGTGTCACAACTAGTTTAGATCATTTGAAATGCTCAAATTAACTTCTTAGAGTCTGCACATGTGTAGGGTGACGTCCCGTGCCCGTCCTCACCGTTGTCGATCCCCCCGCGCCGATCTCGTCGCGAGCACCACCATGGTGAGCCTCTTGTTCTTGTCTTATTTTGAGAAGAAAAAAAAATCTTACTTGTATGATTTAGATACTTACTTGTATAAATTACTTATTTTTATTATTTTTTGTTATTGTATAGTACGATGGTTTTGGTATCCGCCTCCGTCGGCCCTCGTCCTGTCTATGATTCGGATGTGGTATATATTATCTTTTATAACTATTTGTTTTATTTATTGTTTATGAAAATTGTGATGACCAACGTGACATATATTTTTTAATCTAGGAGGTATGTGAACCGGAAATTCCAACCCACATAGAAATTCTTCTCGAGAAGTTAAATTTGGTTGAAAAAGAAAACAAAATACTTGAAGGAAAATTGAAAATAATTGAGGACAAGAATATGGAACTGGAGTCGCATGTCGCCGATGTCATCGATGATCGTAAGATGAAGATCGATGCGATGTTGTTGAAGATGGATGCACATCGCTTGAAGATGGATGAAATGCACTCGAAGATGGATGAAATACGCTTGAAGATTAGGAATATTAGAAAATATGCCATTGATAAAGAGGCTTGGTATCATTATGTTGTTGGGTCAATTGTTACCTTAGTTACGATTTTGATCGCATTTGTTGTTACATTTAAATGTTTTACATAGTTGTATGTTGTCGTATGACAGAACTGTATTCATTTCCTTTTCTGATAGCAACAACAATTAATATAGAACTAGTTTATTCATTTCCTTTTCTTGGCAGGGCTTGAAAACGGTTCACCGCCAAGAATCGAGATGATTGGAAGCGAGAGCTTAAATTTAAACAAATAAATGTAAGTAACTACTAGCTAGATCCGCGGATCTCTTTATTCTAGTTTCAATACCATTACAATTCTTGATTATGTTTTTGATTGAACTCTGTTTTTGTAAAGTGCTTGAGGCAGGAACACGAGAACAATTTATGTGGATACTATGTTTGCGAGTTCATTCACCAGACGTCCCATGCGAAGGGCAAAAACCGGGACCTCAAAAAAATCGAAGTACGATAAACAATACTCACAGCTTTATTTTATTACCGTGAATTGTGTTCGGTTTCATTGATATATATATTGACCCATTCTTTTGTTGGAAATATGCCCTAGAGGCAATAATAAATTAGTTATTATTATATTTCTTTGTTCATGATAATCGTTTATTATCCATGCTATAATTGTATTGATTGGAAACACAATACTTTTGTGGATACATAGACAAAACACTGTCCCTAGTAAGCCTCTAGTTGACTAGCTCGTTGATCAAAGATGGTCAAGGTTTCCTGATCATAGGCAAGTGTTGTCACTTGATAATGGGATCACATCATTAGGAGAATCATGTGATGGACTAGACCCAAACTAATGAACGTAGCATGTTGATCGTGTCATTTTGTTGCTACTGTTTTTCTATGTGTCAAGTATTTATTCCTATGACCATGAGATCATATAACTCACTGGCACCAGAGGAATACCTTGTGTGTATCAAACGTTGCAACGTAACTGGGTGACTATAAAGATGCTCTACAGGTATCTCCGAAGGTGTCCGTTCAGTTAGTATGGATCAAGACTCGGATTTGTCACTCCGTGTGACGGAGAGGTATCTCGGGGCCCACTCGGTAATACAACATCACACACAAGCCTTGCAAGCAATGTGACTTAGTGTATGTCACGGGATCTTGTATTACAAAACGAGTAAACAGACTTGCCGGTAAACAAGATCGAAATAGGTATGCGGATACTAACGATCGAATCTCAGGCAAGTAACATACCGAAGGACAAAGAGAATGACATACGTGATTATATGAATCCTTGGCACTGAGGTTCAAGCGATAAGATCTTCGTAGAATATGTAGGATCCAATATGGGCATCCAGGTCCCGCTATTGGATATTGACCGAGGAGTCGCTCGGGTCATGTCTATATAGTTCTCGAACCCGCAGGGTCTGCACACTTAAGGTTCGACGTTGTTTTTTGCGTATTTGAGTTATATGGTTGGTTACCGAATGTTGTTCGGAGTCCCGGATGAGATCACGGACATCACGAGGGTTTCCGGAATGGTCCGAAGACGAAGATTGATATATAGGATGACCTCATTTGATTACCGGAAAGTTTTCGGCATTACCGGGAATGTACCGGGAGTGACGAATGGGTTCCGGATGTTCGCCGGGGGGGGGGGGGGGCAGCCCACCCCGGGGAAGCCCATAGGACTTAGGGGTGCCGAACCAGCCCTTAGTGGGCTGGTGGGTAAGCCCAAGAAGGCCCCTGCGTAGGAGAGAAAGAAAATCAAAGAGAAAAAAAGGGGGAAGTGGGAAAATAAAGAAGGACTCCACCTTCCAATCTTGGTTGGACTAGGATTGGAGGAGGAATCCTCCTCCTCCCACTTCGGCCGACCCCTTGGGGCTCCTTGAGCCTCAAGGCAGGTCCATCCCCTTCCCTCCTATATATACTAAGGTATTAGGGCTGATTTGAGACAACTTTGCCACGGCAGCCCGACCACATACCTCCACGGTTTTTTCTCTAGATCGCGTTTCTGCAGAGCTCGGGCGGAGCCCAGCTGGAATAAGATCACCACCAACCTCCGGAGCGCCGTCACGCTGCCGGAGAACTCATCTACCTCTCCGTCTCTCTTGCTGGATCAAGAAGGCCGAGATCATCGTCGAGCTGTACGTGTGTTGAACGCGGAGGTGCCGTCCGTTCGGAACTAGATCGGAGCGGATCGTGGGACGGATCGCGGGACGGTTCGTGGGATGGTTCGCGGGGCGGATCGAGGGACATGAGGACGTTCCACTACATCAACCGCGTTTATTAACGCTTCTGCTGTGCGATCTACAAGGGTACGTAGATTGGAAATCTCCTCTCATAGATGGACAACACCATGATATGTCTTCATGCGCGTAGGAAATTTTTTGTTTCCCATGCGACGTTCCCCAACATCTTTAAATTAGATCGAACGGTTGTGGGACGGTCTTCTACCACAGGAACGTATACGAGCAATTCAAGAGGAAATTGTTAGATTTTTTTGATGCAGCGGTCCTAGATCCCACGGGAGAATACTATTGCCATTCGATGGAAAATATATGAAATGATTGTTGGAATTATGACCTAGAGGCAATAATAAATATAGTTATTATTATAATTCCTGCATCAAGATAATCGTTTGTTATCCATGCTATAATTGTATTGAATGAAGACATATGTACATGTGTGGATACATAGACAAAACACTGTCCCTAGCAAGTCTCTAGTTGGCTAGCGAGTTGATCAAAGATAGTCAGGGTCTTCTGACTATGTACAAGGTGTTGTTGCTTGATAACTGGATCACGTCATTAGGAGAATCACGTGATGGAATAGACCCAAACTAATAGACGTAGCATGTTGATCGTGTCATTTTGTTGCTACTGTTTTCTGCGTGTCAAGTATTTGTTCCTATGACCATGAGATCATATAACTCACTGACACTAGAGGAATGCTTTGTGTGTATCAAACGTCGCAACATAACTGGGTGACTATAAAGATGCTCTACAGGTATTTCCGAACGTGTTCGTTGAGTTAGTATGGATTGAGACTGGGATTTGTCACTCCGTGTGACGAAGAGGTATCTCGGGGCCCACTCGGTAATACAACATCACACACAAGCCTTGCAAGCAATGTAACTTAGTGTAAGTTGCAGGATCTTGTATTACAGAACGAGTAAAGAGACTTGCCAGTAAACGAGATTGAAACAGGTAAGCGGATACTGACGATCGAATCTTGGGCAAGTAACATACCGAAGGACAAAGGGAATGACATACGGGATTATATGAATCCTTGGCACTGAGGTTCAAACGATAAGATCTTCGTAGAATATGTACGATCCAATATGGGCATCCAGGTCCCGCTGTTGGATATTGACTGAGGAGTCACTCGGGTCATGTCTACATAGTTCTCGAACCCGCAGGGTCTACACACTTAAGGTTCGACGTTGCTTTATGCATATTTGAGTTATATGGTTGGTTACCGAATGTTGTTCGGAAACCCGGATGAGATCACGGACGTCACGAGGGTTTTTGGAATGGTCCGGACCCGAAGATTGATATATAGGATAACCTCATTTGATTACCGGAAGGTTTTCGGAGTTACCGGGAATGTACCGGGAATGACGAATGGGTTCCGGATGTTCACCGGGGGGCATCCCACCCCGGGGAAGCCCATGGGCCTTGGGGGTGGTGCACCAGCGCTTGGTGGGCTGGTGGGACTGCCCAAGAAGGCCCTATGCGCCATAGATAGAAAATCAAAGAGAAAAGAAAAAAAAGAGGTGGGAAGGAAGAGAAGGACTCCACCTTCCAATCCTAGTTGGACTAGGATTGGAGGAGGACTCCTCCTCCCCTTGGTGCGCAGCCCTTGGCGCTCCTTGAGCCTCAAGGCAAGCCTCCCATCCCTCCTCCTATATATATGGAGCTATTAGGGCTGATTTGAGACAACTTTTCCAAGGCAGCCCGACCACATACCTCCACGGTTTTACCTCTAGATCGCGTTTCTGCGGAGCTCGGGCGGAGCCCTGCTGAGATTAGATCACCACCAACCTCCGGAGCACCGTCACGCTGCTGGAGAACTCATCTACCTCTCCATCTCTCTTGCTGGATCAAGAAGGCCGAGATCATCGTCGAGTTGTACGTGTGCTGAACGCGGAGGTGCCGTCCGTTCGGCACTAGATCGTGGGACGGATCCCGGGACGGTTCGTGGGACGGTTCACGGGGCGGATCGAGGGACGTGAGGATGTTCCACTACATCAACCGTGTTCACTAACGCTTCTGCTGTGCGATCTAGAAGGGTATGTAGATCGGAAATCCCCTCTCATAGATGGACATCACCATGATAGGTCTTCGTGCGCGTAGGAATTTTTTTGTTTCCCATGCGACGTTCCGCAACAGTGGCGTCATGAGCTAGGTTCATGCGTAGATGTAATCTCGAGTAGAACACAAAAGTTTTTGTGGGCGGTGATGTGCGTCTTGCTGCCCTCCTTAGTCTTTTCTTGATTCCGCAGTATTGTTGGATCGAAGCGGCTCGGACCGACATTACTCGTACGCTTACGATAGACTGGTTTCATCGCTACGAGTAACTCCGTTGCTTAATGATGACTGGCGGGTGTCGGTTTCTCCAACTTTAGTTGAATCAGAATTGACCGAGGAGGTCCTTGGATGAGGTTAAATAGCAATTCATATATCTCCGTTGTGGTGTTTGCGTAAGTAAGATGCGATCCTACTAGATACCCATGGTCACCACGTAAAACATGCAACAACAATTAGAGCACGTCTAACCTGTTTTTGCACGATATGCTTGTGATGTGATATGGCCAACTATGTGATGTGATATATTGGATGTATGAGATGATCATGTTGTAATAGATAATATCGACTTGCACGTCGATGGTACGGCAACCGGCAGGAGCCATAGGGTTGTCTTTAAACTAACGGTTGTGCTTGCAGATGCGTTTACTATATTGCTAGGATGTAGCTTTAGTAGTAATAGCATGAGTAGCACGACAACCCCGATGGCGACACATTGATGGAGATCATGGTGTGGCGCCGGTGACAAAGAAGATCGTGCCGGTGCTTTGGTGATGGAGATCAAGAAGCACGTGATGATGGCCATATCATGTCACTTATGAATTGCATATGATGTTAATCCTTTTATGCACCTTATTTTGCTTAGAACGATGGTAGCATTATGAGGTGATCTCTCACTAAAATTTCAAGATGAAATTGTGTTCTCCCCGACTGTGCACCGTTGCTACAGTTCGTCGTTTCGAGACACCACGTGATGATCGGGTGTGATAGACTCAATGTTCACATACAACAGGTGCAAAACAGTTACACACGCGGAACACTCGGGTTAAGCTTGACGAGCCTAGCATGTGCAGACATGGCCTCGGAACACATGAGACCGAAAGGTCCATCATGAATCATATAGTTGATATGATTAGCATAGGGATGCTTACCACTGAAACTATACTCAACTCACGTGATGATCGGACTTGAGCTAGTGTAAGTGGGTCATGAACCACTCAAATGACTAGAGAGATGTATTTTTTTTAGTGGGAGTTTAGCAAGTAATTTGATTAAGTTAAACTCTAATTATCTTGAACATAGTCTAAGTCCACTTTGAATATATTTGTGTTGTAGATCATGGCTCACGCGACAGTCACCCTGAATTTTAATACGTTCCTAGAGAAAGCTAAGTTGAAAGATGATGGAAGCAACTTTGTAGACTAGGCTCATAATCTTAAGTTGATCCTACAAGCTGGGAAGAAGGATTATGTCCTTAATGCTGTCCTAGGAGATGAACCACCCGCTACGGCTGACCAAGATGTTAAGAACGCTTGGTTAACACGTAAGGAGGACTACTCAGTAGTACAATGTGCAGTCTTGTATGGCTTAGAGCCGGGACTTCAACGTCGCTTTGAGCGTCATGGAGCATATGAGATGTTCCAGGAGTTGAAGTTTATCTTTCAGAAGAACGCCCGGATCGAGAGGTATGAGACCTCCGATAAATTCTATGCTTGGAAGATGGAGGAGAATTCGTCTGTTAGTGAACATGTGCTCAAAATGTCTGGGTACTCAAACCGTCTAGCTGAGCTGGGGATTGAACTCCCGCAAGAGGCTATCACTGACAGAATTCTTCAATCACTGCCGCCAAGCTATAAGGGCTTTGTGTTGAACTACAACATGCAAGGGATAAACAAGTCACCCGGCGAGTTATTTGCGATGCTGAAAGTTGCAGAGTCTGAACTCCGTAAAGAGCATCAAGTGTTGATGGTGAATAAGACCACTAGTTTCAAGAGAAACGGCAAAGGGAAGAAGGGTAATTCAAAGAAGAGCGGCAAGCCTGTTGCCAATCCGACGAAGAAACCCAAAGCTGGACCTAAGCCTGAAACAGAGTGCTACTATTGCAAGGGTATCGGTCACTGGAAGCGCAACTGCCCCAAGTATCTGGCTGATAAGAAGGCGGCCAAAGAAAAATCAGGTATATTAGATATACATGTTATTGATGTGTAATTAACCAGCTCTCGTAGTAGTGCCTGGGTATTCGATACCGGTTCTGTTGCTCATATTTGCAACTCGAAACAGGAACTGTGGAATAAGCGAAGGCTGGCAAAAGATGAAGTAACGATGCGCGTGGGAAATGGTTCCAAGGTTGATGCAATCGCCGTCGGCATAGTTTCACTTCAGTTACCATCAGGATTAGTTATGAACTTGAATAATTGTTATTTAGTGCCTGCGTTGAGCATGAACATTATATTTGGATCTTGTTTATTGCGAGACGGTTACTCGTTTAAGTCAGAGAATAATGGTTGTTCTATTTCTATGAGTAATATCTTTTATGGTCGTGCACCCAATGTGAGAGGATTGTTCATATTGAATCTTGATAGTGATAACACACATATACATAACATTGAGACCAAAAGAGTAAGAGTTAACAATGATAGCGCCATGTTTTTATGGCACTGCCGCTTAGGTCATATTGGTGTAAAGCGCATGAAGAAACTCCATACCGATGGACTTTTGGAGTCACTTGAATTTGATTCACTTGACACGTGCGAACCATGCCTCATGGGCAAGATGACTAAAACTCCGTTCTCCGGAACAATGGAGCGTGCAAGTGACTTGTTGGAAATCATACATACCGATGTGTGTGGTCCGATGAGCGTGGAGGCACGCGGCGGATATCGTTATTTTCTCACCTTCATTGACGATTTGAGTAGATATGGTTATGTCTACTTAATGAAGCACAAGTCTGAAACATTTGAAAAGTTCAAGCAATTTCAGAGTGAAGTTGAAAATCATCGTAACAAGAAGATCAAGTTCCTACGGTCTGATCATGGGGGTGAATATCTGAGTTTCGAGTTTGGTGCTCACTTAAGACAATGTGGAATTGATTCACAGTTGACACCGCCTAGAACACCACAACGTAATGGTGTGTCCGAACGTCGTAATCGTACTTTATTAGAGATGGTGCGATCTATGATGGCTCTTACCGATTTGCCGTTATCATTTTGGGGTTATGCATTAGATACAGCTGCATTCACTTTAAATAGGGCACCATCAAAATCTGTTGAGACGACACCATACGAACCGTGGTATGGCAAAAGGCCAAAGTTGTCGTTTCTTAAAGTTTGGGGATGTGATGCTTATGTCAAAAAGCTTCAGCCTGAAAAGCTGGAACCCAAAGCGGAAAAGTGCATCTTCATAGGTTACCCAAAAGAGACAGTTGGGTACACCTTCTATCTCAAATCCGAGGGCAAAGTGTTTGTTGCTAGAAATGGAGCTTTTCTCGAGAAGGAGTTTCTCTCGAGAGAATTGAGTGGGAGGAAGATAGGACTTGATGAGGTTGTCGAACCTCTCATCCCTCTGGATGGTGGCGCAGGGCAAGGGGAAACCCCTGTCGTTGCGACGCCGGTTGAGGAGGAAGTTAATGATGATGACCATGAAACTCCGGTTCAAGTTCCTATCGAACCACGCAGGTCGACGAGACCACGTGCTGCTCCAGAGTGGTACGGTAGTCCCGTTTTGTCAATCATGTTGTTAGACAACAATGAACCTGCAAATTATGAAGAAGCAATGGTCGGCCCAGATTCCAACAAATGGCTGGAGGCCATGAAGTCCGAGATAGGATCCATGTATGAAAACAAAGTGTGGACTTTGGAAGTACTACCCGAGGGCCGCAAGGCTATTCAGAACAAATGGATCTTTAAGAAAAAGACGGACGCTGACGGTAATTTGACCGTTTATAAAGCTCGACTTGTGGCAAAGGGTTTTTCACAAGTTCAAGGAGTTGACTACGATGAGACATTCTCACCCGTAGCGATGCTTAAGTCCGTCAGAATCATGTTAGCAATAGCTGCATTTTTCGATTATGAAATCAGGCAGATGGATGTCAAAACGGCGTTCCTTAACGGTTTCCTTAAGGAAGAGTTGTATATGATGCAACCCGAAGGTTTTGTCGATCCTAAAAATGCTAACAAGGTATGCAAGCTCCAGCGATCCATTTGTGGACTGGTGCAAGCATCTCGGAGTTGGAATAAACGCTTTGATGAGGTGATCAAAGCATTTGGGTTTATACAAGTGGTTGGAGAATCTTGTATTTACAAGAAAGTGAGTGGGAGCTCTGTGGCGTTTCTAATATTATATGTGGATGACATATTGCTGATTGGAAACAACGTAGAGTTTTTGGAGAGCATAAAGGATTACTTGAATAAAAGTTTCTCTATGAAGGACCTAGGAGAAGCTGCTTACATTCTAGGCATTAAGATCTATAGGGATAGATCGAAACGCCTGATAGGACTTTCACAGAGCACATACCTTGATAAAGTTTTGAAAAGGTTCAAAATGGAACAGTCCAAGAAAGGGTTCTTGCCAGTTTTACAAGGTACGAGATTGAGTAAGACTCAGTGCCCAACAACTGATAAAGATAGAGAGCATATGAGCACCGTCCCCTATGCTTCAGCCATAGGATCTATCATGTGTGCAATGTTGTGCACTAGACCGGACGTTAGCCTGGCCATAAGTATGGCAGGAAGGTTCCAGAGTAATCCAGGAGTGGATCACTGGACGGCGGTCAAGAATATCCTGAAGTACCTGAAAAGGACTAAGGAGATGTTTCTCGTGTATGGAGGTGACGAAGAGCTCGTCGTAAAGGGTTACGTCGATGCAAGCTTTGACACAGATCCGAACGACTCTAAGTCGCAGACCGGATACGTATTTATTCTTAATGGGGGTGCGGTAAGCTGGTGTAGTTCCAAGCAAAGCGTCATAGCTGATTCTACATGTGAAGCGGAGTACATGGCTGCCTTGGAGGCGGCTAAGGAGGGTGTCTGGATGAAGCAGTTCATGACGGATCTTGGAGTGGTGCCAAGCGCACTGAATCCAATAACCTTGTTCTGTGACAACACGGGTGCCATTGCCTTATCAAAGGAACCACGGTTTCACAAGAAGACCAAACACATCAAACGACGCTTCAACCTCATCCGCGACTACGTCGAAGGGGAGGACGTAAATATATGCAAAGTGCACACGGATCTGAATGTTGCAGACCTGCTGACTAAACCTCTTCCACGGGCAAAGCATGATCAACACCACAACTGTATGGGTGTTAGATTTATTACAATGTAATTCGCATGGTGATGTGAGGGCTAGATTATTGACTCTAGTGCAAGTGGGAGACTGTTAGAATTATGCCCTAGAGGCAATAATAAATATAGTTATTATTATAATTCCTCTATCAAGATAATCGTTTATTATCCATGCTATAATTGTATTGAATGAAGACTTATATACATGTGTGGATACCTAGACAAAGACTAAGGAGTAATGTCGGTCCGAGCCGCTTCGATCCAACAATACCGCGGACATACGGAAGGACAAAGGGAATGACATACGGGATTATATGAATCCTTGGCACTGAGGTTCAAACGATAAGATCTTCGTAGAATATGTAGAATCCAATATGGGCATCTAGGTCCCGTTTGGATATTGACCGAGGAGTCACTCGGGTCATGTCTACATAGTTCTCGAACCCGCAGGGTCTGCACACTTAAGGTTCGACGTTGTTTTATGCGTATTTGAGTTATATGGTTGGTTACCGAATGTTGTTCGGAGTCCCGGATGAGATCACGGACGTCACGAGGGTTTACAGAATGGTCCGGAAACGAAGATTGATATATAGGATGACCTCATTTGATTACCGAAAGGTTTTCGGAGTTACCGGGAATGTACCGGGAATGACGAATGGGTTCCGGATGTTCACCGGGGGGGCAGCCCACCCCGGGGAAGCCCATAGGCCTTAGGGGTGGCGCACCAGCCCTTGGTGGGCTGGTGGGACAGACCAAGAAGGCCCTATGCGCCATAGATAGAAAATTAAAGAGAAAAGAAAAAAAAGAGGTGGGAAGGAAGAGAAAGACTCCACCTTCCAATCCTAGTTGGACTAGGATTGGAGGAGGACTCCTCCTCCCCTTGGTGCGCAGCCCTTGGGGCTCCTTGAGCCTCAAGGCAAGCCTCCCCTCCAACCTCCTATATATATGGAGCTATTAGGGCTGATTTGATACAACTTTTCCAAGGCAGCCCGACCATATACCTCCACAGTTTTACCTCTAGATCGCGTTTCTGCGGAGCTCGGGTGGAGCCCTGCTGAGATTAGATCACCACCAACCTCTGGAGCGCCGTCACGCTGCCGGAGAACTCATCTACCTCTCCGTCTCTCTTGCTGGATCAAGAAGGCCGAGATCATCGTCGAGCTGTACGTGTGCTGAACGCGGAGGTGCCGTCCGTTCGGCACTAGATCGTGGCACGGATCGCGGGACGGTTCGTGGGACGGTTCGCGGGGCGGATCGAGGGACGTGAGGACGTTCCACTACATCAACCGCGTTCACTAACGCTTCTGCTGGGCGATCTACAAGGGTACGTAGATCGGAAATCCCCTCTCGTAGATGGACATCACCATGATAGGTGTCGTGGGTATAAGCCTGACAGTAGATGTGTAGGGTACGAAAGGGTGGGCAGAGCCTTAGCTACGGCGAGGTTGTATGAGTTCAGGCCCCTCTGCGGTGGAGGTAATAGCCCTACGTCTCAGTGCTCAGGGAGCTTGTTGTCGAGTGGAATATAGAATACACTGAATTGCTAACCCCTGCACCAGTGGGGGAGGGTGGCTTATATAGAGTGCGCTGCCCTCCACAACGGTTCGGTGCACAGGGGTGGAGTAGTGGCGAATAAATGCCTACGTTACAGGTAACGTACGTCTTAAATGCTAATAAAGGCACATGGAAACGTATGACCGTTTCCCTCCAGGGGGGTTACGATGCATAGAGTGGAATCCAGTCGGTTAGTTTGATAAACTCCGAATGCTAATCTCCGACTGGACGGTCGAGGATCTGTTACCGACTGGATGAAGGGAACTCCTTAGTTCAGATGGACCTGACTAAGGGCCTTTTCCCTTATGAGGGGTAGTCCTTGGGTTGGACCTTCAGGGCAGACCTATGACCCTACCCTAGGACCATAACCCCATCATTAGTCCCCGAATGGATTGTGGTTGGAACGACGAAGCGATGCTTGAAGTTTGGATCCGACTGGAACGGATGTGACTTTGGCGTTGCTTGCCTCGATCCATTTTATCTTTTCTGACCAACGATCCGAGTGGAAGTATTGGTGGAACAAACTGTCAGAAACCGAGTGCTTCCAGGGTATCTCCTGACATGACCAGTCAATTGACAGCGGCGGATTTTCTGGGATCGTCAAATTTTGGTTACCGCGCGCTCAGCGGGGATGACGACATCGCGCTCGAGTAGCGCCTGACGCCTCGATTCCCGCTCCCTCATCTTCTCCACTGATATCGCCGCCGTTGGTCGGGGGATAAGGTTTCGGGGCCACCTGCCAGTGACGTAGTCGAAACCTTACTTAAACCTCAGCGGCGAGGGTTTTCTCGTTACGCTCGCCGGATCTCTTGCCTTTGATTGCTCCGCTCCTCTCGCCTCCTCCTGCGCACCCAAACTCCTTCCTTTTCCTTCTCCTCCGCGGACCCGCATCGTCCGCCATGACCAAGGGACAGACTAGCAAGCTGGAGGCGAAGAAGAAGAAGGGGAAGGCGGCGGCTCCTGCTCAGCGGCGGCAGCGAGCGTTGCCGGCGGGGTGGATCCACGGGGACTTCCTCCCCTCCACGGTGACGGAGGGGGATCTGCTGGAGCTGGTGGAGCACGGGATGATCGTGCACAAGTCGTGGAGGTTGCCGGCGGAGAATGAGATTGAGCCGGCGCCCCTGGAGGGGGAGCGCGTCCTGCTGCTCAGCCACGTATATCGAGGTTTCTCCCTGCCCCCGCATCCTTTCTTCAAAGGCATAATGAACAACTTCGGGGCGCAGCTTCACCACTTTCCCCCGAATGCTATAGCTCATCTCTCTGCTTTCATAGTCTTGTGCGAGTGCTTCATCGGCTGTCCCGCCGATTGGGGGCTTTTCAAACATATTTTCTCTGCTAGATCCCAAACTATCAAACGACTTCACCAGTCGGATGATAAGACACACCTTCTCCAGCTCTGCGGAGGCTTAGGTTTCCAGAAGAAGAGTAGAAGTAGTTATTCTGCTCTTCAGCTGAGTGAGTCGGTTAGGAACCGGCAGTCGACATGGTTCTACTGCCAGGACGTTGCCTGCCCGAATGCCACGACAGGGTTGCCTCCTTTTAGCTTAGATCGACCCGCTCCGCCTAAGCAGCTTGTGCTCACGAAGGCGGAGAAGATCGACATCCAGCCTCTGGTCGACGCACTCGTAGATGTCGTCAGAAGGGGAGTCACCGGCATAGATTTGCTGGAGGTTTTCCTCGGTCGGAGCATCCAACCACTTCAGGCTCGCGACCACGCCATGTGGCATTACACGGGGCCCGAAGACTCCACTCGGACCAACGTCTTGGGCGTGACCGAGGAGAAGGTGGCGTCGTGGGTGCTCCAGATCACAGGCGCCTGCGAGAACCCCAGAGGGTCCCGGCGAGTGAGGGCTTTCTGCACGGACAACCCTCCTCCGAACGAGGTGAGTACCACTTGTCGAGTGCACGTAACTGTCTTAGTTTTATCGCTTTCTTGAATCTCTGTCTGACGCCTGATGTCGCCGACTGTATTTTATGTAGAAGTGGACCAACTGGTTTTCCCCTGTCTCGAACGGGAACTCGGCCGAGGAGGAGGAGGAGGGAAGCCAGGAGGGCAGCGTGGAGAGCATCGAGTACGTCTCCGACAGTGGGGAAAAGGAGGAAGAGTCTAGTGAAGAGGAGGGGGAATATGAAGAGCAAGACTCGCCACTCCCGCCGCCAGAGCATCGAACCAAGTGCCGACATGAACCTGCAGCTCTCTCGGCCCTTCCAGCGTCCTCGAGTGCTCCGCCAACTGCTCCTACGGTTCCGAGTGCCCCGTCAACTGTTCTCGGGGGTCCGAGTGCCCGGAGCACCAAGAGGACCAGGGACGCTGCAACTGAACTTGCGGGTCAGTCTTCCAAGGTGGCCAAACCGAGCGGATCTAAACCTTGGAAGGCTTTGCCGCGGATGAGGGCCACCTTTGCCGTCACCTAGACGTAAGTATATTGTTCTTCTAACTTCTTCGGATATTCGATTGGACTCCTGTTTATTGGTCGAATTAATTTCACTCGACAGAGTTGCTACCTCCGCCACCTCTCCGGCACGCCAGGGGGATGACCCCATGGACATGGACAACGTCGTCTCGTCCCAGCCAGGTGCGTTGTAGTAATTCCGAGAGTTTTACATTATCGCATCGCGAATTCTGTCTTCGGTCTTGCCCCTTTCTTTTTCTGAGACCTCACGCCGTTCGGTCTGGCAGGGGTGATTTATGTGGATGAGGGTGACCAGGGGAGACAAGAGCAAGCTGCCATGCCTGTCCTTGAGGCTGTTCCGCTAGTTACTGCTCTCGCCGCGGACGTGCCACCGACTGAGGCGATGCCGTCGACTGAAACAACGCTGGTTGCTGCTGAACCGAGTGGAGCGGGTCTTGGGATGCCCAAGGAGCCTCCAACGATGCTAGGCCTGTCGAATGTCGAGTACAACGTCCAGCGCCTCCCGGAGGATCAGGTGGGAGCAGCCAAGGGGGCCATGGTGCAGGCGGAGCTGATGGCGGGAGAAGCCAAGAAGGCGTACGACTCCATCGCATCCCTGTACCAGCGAAGCTTAGAGCTGCGGGACGATATCCGAGTAAGTGGGCTAGTAAGTATTTACTTTTCTCTTGTAACCCACTGGGTGTGCTCGAATATCGTATGATGTTTGCAATGGGTTCACTCTTAGTGAACCCAGTGGGTGTAGTCCCCGAGACTTCTGTCGAGTGCTTGCACCGGCAGTTGTCTTTATACACATTGTCTTTGACTTGATCAGATCCATAATTAATCTGGTCGAATGCTAACAGTTGGTGCACTTGGAGTGCACCTACTGTAAGAGTCCCCGAGAGTAATTTTACTCAGGTCGGGTAATATTAGCCTCGTAGGCGTAGGTGTTGTCATGTAGCTCAATAGGGCGGACCTGTTTGAGTTTCAAGCCAGTGGGGTCACTCTCAGTGAACCCACTGGGTGTAGTCCCCGAGAACGTTGTCGACTACTTGCGTCGGCAGGGGTCTGAAGAACTTAGACTTTTTATTGTTGGATTTGTCTGATCGTCTCTTGGCGCTGGCTGGCAGAAAACTTGCGAGATGGGGACAGCGTACGAGACTCTTAGGGCTGAAAAGGTTCAGTTTGCTGGTGAGCTGGATGCGGCACTAGTTGCAATGGCTGGCATGAAGGATGTTCTGGTGGAACGAGAGAAGTCGTTGGAGCAGGCCCGTGAAGCAAACAAGGCACTGACTGCTGAAGTTGAGAAGATGAAGGCGCATAGGTCTGAGCTGATGGGGCAAATGAATGTGCTGAACACGCGGTGTATGGCGCAGGAAAAATACGTCAGTGATTGGGCCCGGCAGATGATAACGCGTCTGGGTGGTAAGTCCTGTTTTTCCAGTGCTTGTGGTATGTGCGTTACACTCGGCGCTTATTATTTGCTTGTCCTGTGTTTGCAGATTTTTGCATGGACGCTGAAGCTGAAGCAACTAACGTGGAGCGGTCGATTCGCGAGAACATTCCACTCGGCGAGGACGCCAATCGAGATCTGCTCCGAACGCACATTCGCCTGGGCAAAGTTGGGCCTTTCATCGGTCGATTGAGAGAAGTCGTCGGCCGGATCGACAAGGAGCTTTGGCCTGAAGACGAGTCTCGGTATGAGATGGAAGGCTTGATGACTCGGCTGGATGAGGTCCCAAACCGAGTGCAGTCATGGAAGAAGTCTGCAGCCTGCTGTGGTGCAGACGTTGCGCTGTCCCTGGTCCGGGTGCATTGCAAGGAGGTGCGCGAAGAGAAGCTGAAAGCGTTGAAGGTCGCCAACACGAAGAAACTTTGATTCGAAGACTTCATGGAAACCTTCCTTGAGAGTGCCACCCGCATCGCCGACGGGATCGACCTGGACACATTCGTGGAGCCCTCCAGTCCTGGCGCCAATCCGGACGACGCTTAAGAAAACTTTTACCTCGGTATGCCGAGTGTTGGTTGTAAGAAACTTTGGCCACTACTGTTGGCTGTCACATTCTTGGTTCGGTGCGGGTAAGCTTGATCCGCACCGAGTCAACTATCTTTAGGTGAACTTCGAATTTAAATCAAATCTTTTGCTCTTCTGCTGCAATTTTGGCTCGAGTTTTTGTTTGGCGTTTCTTGGTGAAGCCAATGGCAAACATGCGGAGCATGTCAGTGTCGGTTGTCTTGACAGCTGCATGAGCCTCTCTGAGGGTCTGCCGAGTCTCCGAGTGGATCTGTAAGATACACTGGAAGGTAATAGAGTACTTAGGTGATTCATGATCGCGGCTAAGTCTTCGAGTGCGACGGCCAGGCCGCACTCGGAGCGAGTTGGTACTGATGTAATTGTCAGTGGTCTTGACATCCACATGAGCCTCAATGAGGGTCTGCTACTCATGAAATTGTCAGTGGTCTTGACATCTACATGAGCCTCAATGAGGGTCTGCTACTCATGTAATTGTCAGTGGTCTTGACATCTACATGAGCCTCAATGAGGGTCTGCTGAGTCCCCGAGTGTATCTGTAGGATACAGTCGCAGGAAGCTTTCTCATTTAAGCGATTCTTGATCGCAGTTAGGTCTTCGATTGTGACGAGTAGTGCACGCTCGAAGGAAATTTGTACTGAGGCGATTCTTGATCGCGGCTCGGCCCCCGAGTGGTACGTTTAGTGCACACTCGGAGAAAGTTATTACTTATGTGATTCTTGATCGCAGCTAAGTCCCCGAGTGCGACATTCAGTGCACACTCGGAGAAAGTTAGTACTTAAGCGATTCGTGATCGCAGCTAAGTCTCCGAGTGCGACGTTTAGTGCACACTCGGAGAAAGTTAGTACTTAGGCGATTCTTGATCGCAGCTAAGTCCCCGAGTGCGACGTTTAGTGCACACTCGGAGAAAGTTAGTACTTAGGCGATTCATGATCGCAGCTAAGTCCCCGAGTGCGACGTTTAGTTTACACTCGGAGAAAGTAAGTACTTAGGCGATTCGTGATCGCAGCTAAGTCCCCGAGTGCGACGTTTAGTGCACACTCGGAGAAAGTTAGTACTTAGGTGATTCGTGATCGCAGCTAAGTCCCCGAGTGCGACGTTTAGTGCACAC
Organism: Hordeum vulgare subsp. vulgare; assembly: GCF_904849725.1. Lineage (NCBI taxonomy): Eukaryota > Viridiplantae > Streptophyta > Magnoliopsida > Poales > Poaceae > Hordeum > Hordeum vulgare. Next base: position 61,247,651 of record NC_058521.1, on the reverse strand, counting down.
TCAAAGAAAGTTAGTACTTAGGCGATTCATGATCGCAGCTAAGTCCCCGAGTGCGACGTTTAGTGCACACTCGGAGAAAGTTAGTACTTAGGCGATTCGTGATCGCAGCTAAGTCCCCGAGTGCGACGTTTAGTGCACACTCAGAGAAAGTTAGTACTTAGGCGATTCTGGATCGTAGCTAAGTCCCCGAGTGCGACGTTTAGTGCACACTCGGAGAAAGTTAGTACTTAGGCGATTCTAGATCGCAGCTAAGTCCCCGAGTGCGACATTTAGTGCACACTCGGAGAAAGTTAGTACTTAGGCGATTCGTGATCGCAGCTAAGTCCCCGAGTGTGACGTTTAGTGCACACTCGGAGAAAGTTAGTACTTCGGCGATTCTGGATCACAGCTAAGGTTTTTTTTTGAGACCGGAGTCTGCGACCGCGGAAGAATTTTGGATCTACAAAAGCTCAATCTGCTTTATATTATTTCACCAATACTTGTTCTTTACATTGCTTCAGTCGACGGTCACGTGTAGAAGCGCTTCAGGAGATCTCCGTTCCATGCTCGCGGCTCGTCTGTCTCCCTGTCGATGTTGTAGAGTCTGTATGCTCCATTGTTCAGCACCTTGGAGATGATGAAGGGTCCTTCCCAGGCAGGAGCCAACTTGTGAGGTCTTTGCTGATCCACTCGGAGCACCAGGTCGCCTGCTTGGAACGTGCGACTCCTGACGTGTCGTGCGTGAAAACACCGCAGATCTTGCTGATAAATAGTTGAGCGAGTCAATGCCATCTCGCGCTCCTCCTCTAGAAGGTCCACTCCGTCTTTCCTTGCTTGTTCTGCTTCAGCTTCGGAGAAAAGTTCGACTCGTGGAGCATTGTGAAGCAAGTCACTCGGAAGGACTGCTTCTGCTCCGTAAACAAGGAAGAACGGTGATCGCCCTGTAGATCTGTTCGGGGTTGTGCGGAGACCCCAAAGCACTGAAGGCAGCTCGGTGACCCATGCGCCAGCGGCATGTCCCACCTCTCGCAGGAGTCGGGGCTTCAAACCTTGCAGAATAAGTCCATTCGCCCGCTCTGCTTGTCCATTGGATTGAGGATGTGCCACGGATGCAAAATCCACTCGGATACCTTGGCTTGCACAGAAACCTTTGAATCTGTCCGAGTCAAAGTTTGTCCCGTTGTCCGTGATTATGCTGTGAGGTACACTGAATCTGGAGATGATGTCCCCGACAAACTTGATGGCTGTTAGGGCGTCGAGCTTCTTGATGGGCTTGGCTTCAATGCATTTTGTGAACTTGTCGACTGCCACCAACAGATGTGTGTATCCTCCTTGGCTTGTCCTGAATGGACCGACTGTATCTAATCCCCATACCACAAACGGCCACACAAGAGGGATTGTCTTCAACGTAGATGTTGGCTTGTGGGACTTGTTGGAGTAGAACTGACAACCCTCACATCGGTCGACCATATCTTTAGCCATTTTGTTTGCCTGCAGCCAGAAGAAACCAGCTCTGAATGCTTTGGCGACGATTGCTCTCGAAGAGGCGTGATGACCGCAGGTTCCTGAGTGAATTTCTTCCAGGATTAGCTGTCCGTCCTTTGGGGAGATGCATCGTTGAAGAACGCCTGAAACGCTTTCCTTGTACAACTGGCCATCAATGACATTGAACGACTTCGACCTGCGGACTATCTACCTGGCCTGGACTTCGTCTTCTGGTAATTCCTGCCTCAGGATATATGCAATGATCGGCACAATCCAATCGGGGATGACAGCAAGAATCTCCATGATCAGATCAACCACAGCAGATACGTCGACTTCAGTCAGATCTGTCGAACTCTTTGGTTGTACTGGTTCCTCTGTGAAAGGATCTTCTTTGACTGAGGGAAGGTGGAGGTGCTCGAGGCAGACGTCACTCGGGACTGGTCTCCGAGTGGATCCGAGTTTTGCCAACTCATCAGCTGCTTGGTTCTTCAGTCGCGGAACATGGTGGAGTTCTAGACCTTCAAACTTCTTCTCGAGCTTCCTTACTGCATTGCAGTATGTGGTCATGGTGGGGTTCCTGACGTCCCACTCTTTCATCACTTGATTAACCACCAAATCCGAATCGCCATAGACCATCAGGCGACGGACGCCGAGTGCGATGGCCATACGCAGTCCATAAAGGAGAGCTTCATACTCTGCCTCATTCTTGGAGGAATCAAAGTGTATCTGCAGCACATATTTGAGTTTGTCGCCCTTTGGCAATACGATCACAACGCCAGCGCCGGAGCCATTGAACATCTTGGACCCATCAAAGAACATTGTCCAATGAGCCGAGTAGATGTGGGTCGGTTGCTGTTGTTCTACCCATTCTGCTATGAAGTCAGCCAGGGCTTGGGACTTTATAGCTTTCTTGGCCTCGAACTTGATATCGCAGTACAACATCTCCATTGCCCACTTCCCCACTCGGCCTGATGCGTCCCGATTGTGGAGGATTTCCGACAACGGGGCATCAGAAACAACAGACACCGAGTGGTCTTGGAAATAATGGGCTACCTTCTTTGCAGTCATGTAAATCCCGTAGATAAGTTTTTGATAGTGGGGATACCTCTGCTTGGAAGGAGTCAGGACTTCGGAGACGTAATACACTGGCCGCTGAACTTTGTATGCTTTTCCTTCTTCTTCTCGTTCGACTGTAAGAACAGTGCCGACGACTTGATTTGTAGCCACGATATACAGAAGAAGGGGCTCTTTACTGAGCGGAGCAGTAAGAACCGGCTAGGTGGAAAGTAGGACTTTGAGGTCGTCGAATGCGACTTGGGCTTCGTCTGTCCACTCGAAAGTATCTGATTTCTTCATGAGTCGGTACAGAGGAAGTGCTTTCTCGCCGAGTCGACTGATAAACCTGCTCAAAGCCGCTAGGCAACCTGTGAGCCGTTGAACATCGTGTATTCTGACCGGCCTCTCCATTCGGACGATGGTCCCGATCTTTTCGGGGTTGACATCGATCCCTCGTTCGGAAACGAAGAAACCGAGTAACTTTCCGCTGGGAACGCCGAATGAACATTTGGTGGGGTTGAGCTTGATATCGTACCTACGAAGGTTGGCGAATGTTTCTGCCAAGTCAGTCAGCAGGTCGGAACCTTTGCGTGACTTGACTACGATATCATCCATATACGCCTCCACATTCCGACCGATCTGGTCGAGGAGTCATTTTTGGATCATGCGCATAAAGGTAGCTCCTGCATTCTTCAAACCAAATGGCATAGTGATGTAGCAGAAGCACCCGAATGGGGTGATGAAGGCTGTTTTTAATTCATCGGGGCCATATAGACGGATCTGATGATAGCCCGAGTAGGCATCAAGAAATGACAAACGCTCGCAACCCGCAGTTGAATCGACAATTTGATCGATGCGGGGGAGCGGAAAATGGTCTTTCGGGCAGACCTTATTGAGATGCTTGAAGTCGATGCACATTCGGAGCGACTTGTCCTTCTTGGGCACCATGACAAAATTGGCGAGCCACTCGGAGTGGTGAACCTCGCGAATGAAGTTGGCTGCCAACAGCTTGGCCACCTCTTCTCCGATTGCCTTCCTCTTGTGCGCAGCGGACCGACGCAGGCGTTCTCGAACAGGCCGAGCGGTGCGATCCACATGCAGTAGGTGCTCAGCCAACTCCCTCGGTACACCTGGCATGTCAGAGGGTTTCCATGCGAAGATATCCCAGTTCTCACGGAGGAATTGGGTGAGCTCGGCTTCCTATTTAGTATCGAGGGTGGTGGAGATGTTCGTCGAGGCAGCAGCGTGGTCCGTCGGGTGGATGTTGACCTTCTTCGTCTCTCCCGCCGACTGAAATGCGGACACCGAAGCTGGTTTCTTCGAACGGATCAAATCAGCGGGGTCGACTGTTTTCTTGTACTCGTCAAGCTCGAATACGACCATCTGCTGGTCGGCGATTCTTGATCCCTGCTGCAGACACTCTTCGGCTCGCTGTCGATTGCTAGTGATGGTGATCACACCTTTCGGGCCTGGCATCTTCAACTTCAGGTATACGTAACATGGACGGGCCATGAAACGCGCATACGCCGGGCGGCCTAGAATTGCGTGGTAAGCGCTCTGGAAGTCTACCACCTCGAACGTCAGCTTTTCCTTGCGGAAGTTCTTGTCGGAGCCGAAAACGACGTCCAACGCGATCTGGCCGAGTGACTTGAACTTTCGTCCAGGGACGACTCCATGGAACTGCATGCTGCTCTCGCTGAGTTTGGACATCGGAGTGCCCATCCCCTTGAGAGTGTCGGCGTACATGATGTTCAAGTCACTGCCTCCGTCCATGAGGACTTTGCGCAGTCGGACTCCCTCCTCCACCGGGTCGACGACCAGAGCCTGTCTCCCTGGGGTGGGTACGTGTGCTGGATGATCCGACTGGTCAATGGTGATCGCAGTCTGAGACCATTTGAGGAACTTGGGGTTGGTAGGGGTGGCCATGTTCACCTCCCTGTTCACCAGCTTAAGTCGACTCTTGCTCTCAACGTCAGCAAAAATCATCAGTGTTGCATGGACTTGGGGGAACGGATCCTCCTTCTCCTCCTCATCCTGTTCATTGTCCTTTTCACTCGGTTGCCCTTCACTGAACCCCTGGATTAGGAGGCGACACTGTCGAGTGGTATGCTTCGCATATATGGGGTTGCCCTCTTCATCCATCTTCGTATGAACCGGACATGGCTGGTCCAGGATGGGGTTATTGAACTGCTTCTTCTTGGGGGTGAACTGAGCCTTCCCTTTTCCCTTGAACTTGGCATTGGTTACGACTGCTGCTTCTGCCTGCGGAGTGGAAGGAGCTTTCTGCTTCTGCTTCTGAGTGTTACTCCCATCTCCATCGGCGACTGTTTTGTGCTTGCCGCTTCGGATGCGGTCCTCTTCTTCGCCATTTTCATAGCGTGTTGCTATCTCCATCATCTTGCTCATGGAGATGTCGCCTGTTCGGTCGAACTTCAGGTACAGATCCCTGTACCGCACGCCTGCCTTGAAGGCGCAGACTGCTTGATGTTGTGTGACGTTCTCCACCGTGTGGTAAAGGGTTGTCCAACGCTGAATGAAATCTCGTAGGGGCTCATTCTGCTTCTGGACGCAGTGCTGGAGCTCCACGAGGCCAGCAGGGCGCTTGCACGTCCCTTCGAAGGTCCTGATGAACACTCGGGCCAGATCTGCCCAGCTGTAGATGCTTGAGGGGGCCAACTGGTTCAGCCACACTCGCACCGAGCCGTCGAGCATCAGAGGGAGGTGCTTCATGGCGACATGGTCGTCTCCTCCTCCGATCTGGACTGCCACTCGGTAATCATCCAACCACGTTTCTGGCTTGGACTCTCCTGTAAACTTGCTAATTCCCGTCGCCAATCGGAAGTTGGGAGGGATGTCAGCCGAACGGATGGCTCGACTGAAACACTCGGGACCAGAAACGATGGTCCTGCTTCCACTCGGACAGTCAATATCGTAACCATAACGGTGGGTTCGGCCCCTGTCGACCCTCCGCTGGGCGATATGCCCTCTCGCGTAGGGCCTTGGGTCGTAAGTGCCACCGACTGAACGCCGATCATCATGATGTCGGGGTCCGTAGGGCCCACCCCACGAAGGGGTGTGTGAACGGCGACGATCTTCGGGATTTATGGAACGGCTGCCTCCTCTGTGTCGCTGATGAGAACCAGGGCTATGAACTGACCGATGCGTATTCGCATGAACAAAACTATTGTGGGTCCTGTTGTGCGACTGGTAGACCGCCGAATTTTGCTGCTGCGTCGTGTGCAACAGGGCGCGGATTTGCTCGATCCCCCTGCCAGCCTCTGAATCAGTCGGCTGAAGGGAATCGGCTATCTTGGCAGCCGCAGCCAAGTTGAGGAGGGTGTGCGGAACAACTCCACGGTGCTCCGCCGAGTGTGCCGACTGGCATAACGCGCGAGGTGGACGATGCGCGCCGGATGTTTCGCCGATCTCGTGCTCGTTCCGGCCAGCTTGACGGGGATCTTCGTGGGAGTTGGCCATGTGTACTTCTGCTGCAGGCCCACGACCCGCGTACTCGGAAGGAAACTCAGTCAGAACCGAGTCTGAGCGCTGGGACGGCGGGGCAACCACAACTGACTCTAGAACCGCCACTTGTGAAGACGCGTTCTGGCGCGCCTGGGCATGTTGCACCCAACGCTGGAGCCGCGGACGGCGGGACCGCTTGTTGCGGCACGTGACAGCAGTGTAGGTCGACACCGTAGCCGACTGCTGGAGAAGAAGAATGCCGCGGGCGCCGGCACGGAAGTGCGTAGCCTCGCGGCGGGGAAGCGCCTCGACGTCGAGAGGGGCGTCCTGGAGACATGCCGAATCGTCGACGATGAAGGAGAGAGCGCCGAAGAAGATCTCGTGACCCATGCTCGAATCTCCACCGGACGACATGACGAAATGATGTAGTCGCAAACTCGCCGGAAGTCGCTTAGACGTCTGCCCCACGGTGGGCGCCAACTGTCGTGGGTATAAGCCTGACAGTAGATGTGTAGGGTACGAAAGGATGGGCAGAGCCTTAGCTACGGCGAGGTTGTATGAGTTCAGGCCCCTCTGCGGTGGAGGTAATAGCCCTACGTCTCAGTGCTCAGGGAGCTTGTTGTCGAGTGGAATATAGAATACAGTGAATTGCTAACCCCTGCACCAGTGGGGGAGGGTGGCTTATATAGAGTGCGCTGTCCTCCACAACGGTTCGGTGCACATGGGTGGAGTAGTGGCGAATAAATGCCAACGTTAGAGGTAACGTACGTCTTAAATGCTAATAAAGGCACATGGAAACGTATGACCGTTTCCCTCCAGGGGGGCTACGATGCACAGAGTGGAATCCAGTCGGTTAGTTTGATAAACTCCGAATGCTAATCTCCGACTGGACGGTCGAGGATCTGTTACCGACTGGATGAAGGGAACTCCTTAGTTCAGTCGGAACTGACTAAGGGCCTTGTCCCTTATGAGGGGTAGTCCTTGGGTTGGACCTTCAGGGCAGGGCTATGACCCTACCCTAGGACCATAACCCCATCAATAGGTCTTCGTGCGCGTAGGAAATTTTTTGTTTCCCATGCGACGTTCCCCAACAATGATATAGTGTAAAAAAGATGCATATGTGCATGTAACTCGTGTCTACATTTTGTAAGTACGTTCGACAAAGCACGACGGATGAGATGCATGGTGTAATATATTCATGACGATGTGCAATGTGGTTGTTCCTTTATTGGCGTGTATGTGCAATTCAATTTAGTGCAAAACAAAAATTAAAAAATGCCCAAAACAAATAAATGGGAAAATAGGGGGCAGCAAAATAACCCCATCCAATTTAGTGCAAAATCCTAAACCCAAAAATTGCTCAAAAAAAGGCGAAGAAATAGCCCCGGTTGGTAATACGAACCGGGACTAATACCCTCCCCCATCGCTTCCAGCCCCGCCACGTGGAAGTCCATTAGTCCCAGTTCGGGACCGAACCAGAGCTAGCATTAGTCTCGATTGATTAGTTCTGGTTCGCGAACCGGGACTAATGACCCAACCAAACCGGGGTTAAATACCCTTTTTCTACTAGTGAAGCCTGGTCAGCTATCTAAAGAAAAGATAAACACCCTCACATCATCATCACCACGTATGACTGGATCGAGATGGCCATGACAACAATTTTCATACGGGTTGCCGATGCCCGTTGTATTTGTATGAATCAATCCGTATTACATATCAAATGCCTTTTAAAAATACCTATATCTTTTAGACTATAACTACGAGTTTGATATGTTATAAATATAATTTGATAAAGAACATGTACAATGTGAGTATGATATTATTTTATCTGTTAACCATTTGTAAAGTATTATTTAGAATGCAATATTAATCTATAGGCATGATATGTCTTTCCTTCATATCGGTGCTGATCCAAATTGGAAATGAACACGCCAAGAAAACCAAGATTATAGGCCAAAAAAATCACTATAACCATCCATGCAAGGTTCGTCAGAATCTCACAGAAAAAAACAAATTTCTCATCTTATGTCAAAAGAGGATTGACAACATTTAAATACGTTATAATCATGTGAGCATTAAGGTCACCATCTGCGCTGGTAGGAAGGGAAATGCATGACAACAAAGATAGAATGCTATATGTTGAAATGAAGGACGTGAACCTATTATGATTTTCAATCATATTCATTGGGTTAGGAGAGTGTCGTATTTTTTGCTTGTCCTATCGTAAGGGAGCAGCAGATACATAGAAAATATTTTGCTACCGAAAAGAGCCTAAACGTGTATTTTCGCCCATAAGTATCTGACGCTATTATGGCGACGTGCTGACGCAGATCGACCGGTCTAACTTCACCATTGAGCACGTACTCCTACCGAACTTCGATTTGGACTTGACACTGTGCGGTTGCTCAATCGTATCAACCAGAACACTGCACATGCACGTAAAAGTATCTCATCAAGGATCAATGGATCGATCCTGTCCACCCGGGCATCTCATCTCATGCTTTGGGAACCATCGGGACCGCCCGCGCACCAACCTGTCACGATAAAAAAGTAGTACTTTCTTACAAAACATCTCGATCTCACCTGCCTGCGCCATGCAGTTCTTATACACCATGAACCGGCGGGTAAGTCGGCAAGTACTTACGCGCCATGGCCATCCACCACAGCGTGCAGGTGATGGCACTGGCCTCTCTGGCGCTCGTCGCCGCGGTGGCTCCAGCCACGACGACGCACCTCCGGTTCTACATGCACGACATCGTGACGGCGGAGGCGCCGGGCGCGGCCACGGCGGTGCGCGTCGTCAGGGGCCTGACGCCGCTGCCCAACGACCCCACCAACCGCTTCGGGGACATGTACACCATCGACGACGCTCTCACGGAGGGGGCCGGCGCAGCGTCGCCGGTCATCGGGAGGGCGCAGGGTTTCTACCTCTTCGCGTCGCGGACGGACGCCGCACTGCTGCTCAGCGCCAACATGGTGTTCACGGCGGGGAAGCACAACGGGAGCGCCGTCGCCGTGTTCGCCAGGGACGCCATCCTCGACAGCGTCAGGGAGCTGCCGGTTGTCGGCGGCACCGGCGCCTTCCGCGGGGCTGCTGGCTACGGCCTGCTTCGGACGAATACTTTCAACGCCACCACGAACAACGCCGTGCTCCAGATCGACATGTACCTAAACGTGTAGGTGCCGCGCGCTCGTACGTTGATTTGTCTAGGTATTTGCATTTGCATGCATGCTTGGCAGACGTATATGTACTTTTCTTTTTGATAAAAGTTGCCGCTTTATATATTATTATAAACGTAAACAGAAATCTCGTCCGAAATGATATCCTTAATGCAATCTGGAGTATTAGAAGGGAGAGAAGGACCATAAAATCAGATTTTACACAGTTCATACTTCATTTTTTAGAACGAAGATGCCAAAGACATCCGACTTTAAATTAATAAAGCCACAACAGCATAGTAAAAACAAAGTCTGGAAACAACTGGCCGTTCAACATAAAAAAAAGAGAGTTACATAACACCTAGTCTATTACATCACATTCAGCAAGGAGCACACATGCTTCTACAAAGACATCCCGAGAGCTCTAGCGATACGATTAATATTGCGAACTTTTTGAATCATCATCTTGAGTCCCTTGGAGTCTTGACACCTCTACAATGGACCCCATGTCCTCACCCGCCGCCCCTTCCCTCGACGACCTCACCCACCGCCCCTCCGTCAATGACTTCACCCGCCGCCCCTCCCCCGACGACCTCACCCACAGCCCCGCTCCCCAGCCCATGCGCCCGCCCCTCCCTCGACGACTTCGGAGCGGTGTCACCTCCCTGCGACGCCCCACCACCAGAGCAGGCCGCGGCGCCGCCCCCCCCCCTCTGCGGCCTTCATCCCCTGCACCGGTCCTCCTCCACCATCGCGCCGGCCCTCCTCCATCGGCCCTCAAGGTGAGTTATTTTCTAGTGTTTTACTGTTTAGGTTTAGGTTAAATAGTGTTTGGTTTAGGTTAGTGCTAGGTTTAGGTTTAGGTTTAGGTTTAGATAATTGGAAGAAGAAGAAAGATGAAAATAATAAGAATAAAAAAAGAATATGTAAAAGAAGAGGAAAAAGGAGAAGAAGAAAAGAAGAAGAAGAAGAAGAAGAAGAAGAAGAAGAAGAAGAAGAAGAAGAAGAAGAAGAAGAAGAAGAAGAAGAAGAGAAGAGGAGAAGAAGGAGAAGAAGAAGAAGAAGAAGAAGAAGAAGAAGAAGAAGAAGAAGAAGAAGAAAAGGAGGAGGATAAGAAAATAATAATAAGAAGAAAAGGGAAAAGAATAAGAAGAAGAGGATGAGGAGGAGGAGGAGAAGCAGAAGAAGAAGAAGAAGAAGAAGAAGAAGAAGAAGAAGAAGAACAAGAAGAAGAACAAGAAGAAGAAAAGGAAGAAAAGGAAGAAGAAGAAGAAGAAGAAGAAGAAGAAGAAGAAGAAGAAGAAGAAGAAGAAGAAGAAGAAGAAGAAGAAGAAAAGGAAGAAAAGGAAGAAGAAGAAAAGGAAGAAGATAAAAAAGAAGAATAGGAAGAAGAAGAAAAGGACACCCGACACCCTGACACGACACCCGACATCCTTACACGACGCCACGACAACTCAACACGATGCCCCGACACGACACCCCGACACCCCGACACGACACCCCGGCGATGCCCCTCTGGTGAGTCCCCTGCTAGACAACACCTGGCACAACACCCCGGCACGACACCCCGATGACGCCCCTCCGGTGAGCTCCCTGCACGACACCACGGCGACACCCGACACGACACCCCGACAACACCACGACACGACACCTTGGCATGACACCAGGCACCTGCACCTGCATGGGGTGACGGGAAGATGTCACTGATAGATCGCCATTACAATCCCCCACGCAGTTGTTAATACGCCGCCCCCGATGCCACTCACCCCTGACCCCCACCTCTTCGGCCTCCTGTTGACCGAAAAGGTGCTCTTCAGCCTTCGAGAGGCCGAGGGGGTCATAGTTTTGTAAATTATTAGTTAGGTCATATATTTTCCGATTTTGTTATAAAATACAATATAGTTGTGTTGATCGGGTGGATTTACATGTGCAGTTGTTTCGTTGCTGCGAGGCAAGATGAGTGATTGTGCATGGATGTACACCGGTCACACTAGTCATAAAGAGATGACCAAAGAATGGTTAACAAAAACCAAGGAGTTTGTGAAAGCCACATTTAGAAATGGCCAGAGAACAACCTGGTGCCATTGTCCTGGGTGCAACAACTTAAAAAAAGAGTACACATGATGAAATGGGTAAACACGTGCAAAAGAGGGTTTTACGTCTGATTATACGGTGTGGACATTTCATGGTGAGTCTGGCCAACATACCATAGATGAGGTGGTTCGTCGTCGCACCAACGAGCATGGTACCATGATCAAATACATGGTGCAAGACTTTGATGATTCTCGGGATTGAGACGATGATATGGAGGAATCTGCAAAGGCCTTCTATAAAATGTTGGAGTCTTCAAAACATCCTCTCCACGAGCACACTGAGATTTTTCAGCTGGATGCCATTGCACAAGTAATGGCTCTGAAGGCTCAATTCAACTTGGGAAGAGAATGCTATGACGTGACGATGACACTATTTGGACGCTTTCTGTCCAAAGGCCATGTCATGCCTGCAAACCTATATCAGTCGGAAAAAAATACTCTGTGTACTTAAGATGCCCTATGAGAAGATAGATGCCTGTGAGAAAGGATGTGCCTTATTTAGGCTTGAGTATGCGGACCTGAACTATTGTCTCATTTGCAAGTCTTCTAGGCATGTTGTGGTAGACACCTCTATGTGTGAGAAGAGGCAAACGAAAATCCCAGTTAATGTTCCTTGGTATATGCCAATCATACAAAGATTTCAACATATTTTCCTGGTCGAGGATATGGCCACACGGATGACATGGCACAAATTGGGCAAAAGAACCAAATTAGATGCAGATGGGAATAAGATGTTGGTACACACATCGGATGCAAAAGCGTGGAAGCACTTTGATGCATTACATCCGGGTAAAGCGGCAGATCCAAGGCATCCTCGAGTCTGCGTCGGCACGGATGGGTTCAATCCCTTTGGTATGACGACAACCCAATACAGTAGTTAGCCTACATTTGTCATTTCACTCAATCTCCCCCGGACAGATTATGAAAAAAATAACATATTCCTGACGTTGATAATTCCAGGGCCCAACTATCCGGGAAAGAATATGAATGTGTACATGCAGCCGCCTAAAGTTGAATTGTAAGAAGCTTGGGATAATGGGTTCAAGACATACGACACCACTAGAAAAGAAAACTTCAAAATGCATGTCTGGTACATGTACTCAATGCATGACTTGCCGGCGTATGCGCTGTTCGCTCGCTAGTGTGTGCATGGAAGGTTTCCATGCCCCACATGCAAGGCAGCTCTTTAGTTTTATTGATTGCAGGCAGGTCGGAAGTATTCTTGCTTTGACTTGCATAGACAATTCTAACATCCTCACCATCAGTTCAGAAAAGACAAGAAGAACTTTATCAAAATCAAAGTTGTCAAAAACTCGGCACCACATGCATTGACAGACCAACCGATCCTGGATCAGTTAAACGCTCTCGAGCCTCGTCTAGAGCATCCACGGTATTTCAAGGGGTATAATTTAGAACACGCGTGGACTCACAAGACATGCTTTTGGGATCTCCCTTACTTCAAGGACCTCCTTCTTCCACACAACATCGACATGATGCACACAGAAAAGAATATCGGAGAGGCCATTTTTGTTACTTTGTTTGGCATAGAGGGGAATTCAAAGGATAATCCTAAGGCTAGAGTCGATCAACACACTCTATGTGATAGACCATTAGAAAACATGCGATAATCAGAAGGAAAGCAGAACTGGTCGAAGCCAAAGGCCTGGTTCAATCTAAAAAGGGGAGCTATGAGGGAAATTATCTTGTGGGCCAAAATGCAGTTGATGTTCCCTGATAGGTATGCAGCGAATCTAAAGATGGAAGCAAGTCATGAAACATTTAAAATATTTGGTCTCAAGAGTCATGATTGACACATATGGCTTGAGTGAGTAATGTCGATGATGTTGCGTGGCTTTATTCCTGAGGATGAATGGCTAGTACTAGTAGAGCTCGGCTATTTCTTCCAAGTTCTTTATGCGAAAGAACTATCGCCTCGCATGGTAGATGACATGAAGGAGTTGGCGCCGGAGTTTCTCTACAAGTTAGAGAAGATCTTTCCACCGAGCTTCTTTAATCCAATGCAACATTTGATGTTACATCTCCCGTGCGAGGCAAGATTGGGTGGGCCCATGTAAAATCGTTGGTGTGCAGATAAGATGCATTGTTGGGAGGCGTTAGTGGAAGAGTGGTGCATGGTCCAATGGAGATCCGTGAAGGATAATGAAAAGGACCGACATGTTGGAAATATGCCCTAGAGGCAATAATAAATTGGTTATTGTTATATTTCCTTGTTCATGATAATCGTTTATTATCCATGCTATAATTGTATTGATTGGAAACTCAAATACATGTGTGGATATATAGACAAAACACTGTCCCTAGTGAGCCTCTAGTTGACTGGCTCATTGATCAAAGATGTTTAAGGTATCCTAGCCATAGACAAGTGTTGTCACTTGATAACGAGATCACATCATTAGGAGAATGATGTGATGGACAAGACCCAAACGATAAACATAGCATGTGATCGTGTCATTTTGTTGCTATTGTTTTCTGCATGTCAAGTATATATATTCCTATGACCATGAGATCATATAATTCACTGACGCCGGAGGAATGCTTTGTGTGTATCAAACGTCGCAACTTTACTGGGCGACTATAAAGGTGCATTATAGGTATCTCCAAAGGTGTCCGTTGAGTTAGCATGGATCAAGACTGGATTTGTCACTCCGTTTGATGGAGAGGTATCTTGAGGCCCACTCGGTAATACAACATCACAAACAAGCCTTGCAAGCAATGTGGCTAAGGAGTTAGCCACGGGATCTTGTATTGCGGAACGAGTAAAGAGACTTGCCCGTAACGATATTGAAATAGGTATTGGATACAGACGATCGAATCTCGGGCAAGTAACATACCGAATGACAAAGGGAATGATATACGGGATTATATGAATCCTTGACATAGAGGTTCAACCGATAAGATTATCGTAGAATATGTAGGATCCAATATGGGCATCCAGGTCCTGCTATTGAATATTGACCAGAGAGTGTCTCGGGTCATGTCTACATAGTTCTCGAACCCGCAGGGTCTACACACGTAAGGTTCGGTGACGTTTTGGTATAGTTGAGTTATAGGTGCTTGTGACCGAAGTTTTGTTTGGAGTCCTGGATGAGATCCCGGACGGTACGAGGAGTTCCGTAATGGTCCGGAGATGAAGATTGATATATAGGAAGTTGGTGTTTGGATTCCGGAAGGATTTCGGGCATTACCGAGAGTGTGTCGGCAGTGACGAATGGGTTCCGGGGGCCCACTAGGTGGGCCTACCACGCCCCAAGGGGTCCACATGGGTTTATTGGATGTTCAGTAAGGCTTAATGGGCTGACAAGTCATCCAAGGAAAGCCCATGAGGAAAAAGGTGGAAAGTCCAAAAGAGGTGGGCAATTTAGGAAGGAGTCCTAATCCAAGTAGGATTGGAGGAGGACTCCTCCCTCCTCCACTTCGGTCGACCCAAGGGAGCCTCCCTTGTAGCGAAAGGCTGCCTCCTCCCTCCTCCTATATATACTAGAGGTTTGAAGGGTTTTTGAGACACAATTTCAGCCACGTGCTGCCCTCGACTCTAGATCGTAGTTCTTCCTCTAGATCAGTTTTCTGCGGTGCTTAGGCGAAGCCCTGCAGGAATTGTTCCACCACCACCACCACCACGACGTCGTGCTGGAGAACTCATCTCCCTCTTCGCCCCTCTTGCTGGATCAAGAAGGCGGAGAACATCATCAAGTTGTACGTGTGCTTAACACGGAGGTGACGTACGTTCGGCACTAGATCGGGATGGATCGCGATGAGATCACGGGACGGATCGTGATGAGATCGCGGGACGGGCTGCGATTTGGATCGCGCAGATGTTCCACTACATCAATCGCGTTATATACGCTTTCGCTTAGCGATCTAAAAGGGTATGTAGATTCACTCTACCATCTTGTAGATGATCATCACCATGGATAGGTATTGCGTGCGCGTAGAAACTTTTTTGTTTCCCATGCTACGTTCCCCAACAATGGCATTATGAGCTAGGTTCATGTGTAGATGATATCTTGAGTAGAACACAAAGGAGTTTGTGGGGGTTGATGTTTGATTTGCTGCCCTCCTTAGTCTTTTCTTGATTCGGCGGTATTGTTGAATCGAATCGGCCCGGACCAACAATACTCGTACGCTTACGAGAGACCGGTTTCATCGACTAACTTGCAACTTGTTGCATCAAGATGACTGGCGGGTGCATGTTTCTTCAACTTTAGTTGAATCAGATTCGACTGAGGTGGTCCTTCGAAAATGTTAAATAGAAATTTTCATATCACCGTTGTGGCTTTTGCGTAAGTAAGATGCGATCATACTAGATACCCATAGCAGCCACGTAAAATTGGCAACAAAAAATTAGAGGACGTCTAACTTGTTTTTGCAGGGTATGCTTGTGATGTGATATGGCCAAAGACATGATATGACATATTGGATGTATGAGATGATCATGTTGTAATAGTTAACATCGACTTGCACGTCGATGCTACAGCAACCGGCAGGAGCCATAGGGTTGTCTTTAAACTAACGTTTGTGCTTGCAGATGCTTTTACTATATCGCTAGGTTGTAGCTTTAGTAGTGATAGCATAGATAGCATGACAACCACGATGGCAGCATGATGACTCACAAGTATAGGGGATCTATCGTAGTCCTTTTGATAAGTAAGAGTGTCGAACCCAACGAGGAGCAGAAGGATCTCACAAGTGGTTTTCAGCAAGGTAAAATCTGCAAGCACTGAAATTATCGGTAACAAGTAGTTGTGTGACAAGATGACTCGTAGCATGTAGCAAGTAACAAAAGTAACAACGGTGCAGCAAAGTATCCCAATCCCTTTTGTAGCAAGGTACAATCCTGGACAAAGTCTTATAGGAGGTAAAACGCTCCCGAGGACACACGGGAATTTCTGTCATGCTAGTTTTCATCATGTTCATATGATTCGCGTTCGCTACTTTGATAGTTTGATATGTGGGTGGACCGGCGCTTGGGTACTGCCCTTACTTGGACAAGCATCCCACTTATGATTAACCCCTCTCGCAAGCATCCGCAACTACGAAAGAAGAATTAAGACAAAGTCTAACCATACCATTAAACTAGTGGATCCAAATCAGCCCCTTACGAAGCAGCGCATAAACTAGGGCTTAAGCATTTGTCACTCTAGCAACCCATCATCTACTTACTACTTCCCAATGCCTTCCTCTAGGCACAAATAATGGTGAAGTGTTATGTAGTCGACGTTCACATAACATCACTAGAGGAAAAACAACATACAACACATCAAATTACCGAACGAATACCAAATTCACATGACTATTTATAGCATGACTTATCCCATGTCCTTAGGAACAAAAGTAACTACTCACAAAGCATAATCATATTCATGACCAGAGAGGTAATGAGTACCATCAAATATCTGAACATAAACTCTTCCACAAAGTAATCCAACTAGCATCAACTACAAAGAGTAATTAACACTACTAGCAACCTTACAAGTACCAACCGGAGTCGCGCGAGGAAGATTGGTTACAAGTGATGGACTAGGGTTTGGAGATGAGATGGGGTTGATGAAGGTGTTGATGGTGATGAGTCCCCTCCTATGAGAGGAGTGTTGGTGATGACGATGGCGATGATTTCCCCCTCCAGGAGGGAAGTTTCCCCGGCAGGATCGTCCTGCCGGAGCTCTAGATTGGTTCTGCTCAAGTTCCGCCTCGTGGCGGCGGCGAATCCTTCGAAAAGCCTCCTCTTGATTTTTTCCAAACCAAAACCCTTCTTGTAGCAAAAGAGGGGGGCCAGTGGGCCAGTAGGGAGCTCACAAGCCCCCTAAGCGCGAGTAGGGGGGTGGCCGCGCCTAGCAGGCTTGTGGCCAGCTGCTGGCGCCCCTCTGGCACTTCTTCGGCCTAGTATTTTTTATAAATCCCAAACAAAATCCATGTTGATTTTCACGGCTTTTGGAGTTGCGCAGAATAGGCATCTCAAACTTGCTCCTTTTTCAGGCAAGAATTCCAGCTGCCGGCATTCTCCCTCTTCATGTAAACCTTGCAAAATAAGAGAGAAAAGGCATAAGTATTGTACCGTGAAGTGAAATAACAGCCCAAGAAGCGATAAATATCAACATGAAAGCATGATGCAAAATGGACGTATCAACTCCCCCAAGCTTAGACCTCGCTTGTCCTCAAGCGAAAGCCTAGATCAATAAACATGCCCACATGTTTAGAGAGAGAGAGGTGTCGACAAAACAAGATACGGACATGCAGGTATCATGATCATGATCAGAACAATAATAGCATCATATCATCTCTCATGCTAAAGTGACAATTCCTTCACAAAGTAAAGCATGGATCAAGAACCTTACCGAGAATTAACAACCAGTAGCCTGTAGTCATTGAAGCAATTGCAATTTAAGAGCTTGTAAAGCAAATCCACATACTCAATCATCTTTTCGTTATCTACAATTGCTACAACTCACGTGGTACTCATGAGATCAAAGTTTCAATCAGACACAGAGAAAGATAGGGGCTTATAGTCTCGCCTCCCAACCATTTACCTCAAGGGTAATGTCAACAATAATAACTCATGAATACTTACTTCCAAGTAGACATATGAATATAGATATTTCCCTAGCATATGACGTTAGCCAAGATAAAGGCGAAATAAGGAATTGGTGAAGATCACCACGACTCTTTCAAGGGCAAAAAGGAAAAGTACAAGATAGGCCCTTCGCAGAGGGAAGCAGAGGTTGTCATGCGCTTTTGAGGATTGGATGTGTGTCCTCTTAGTGTGGAGGAACGTCACTTTATATTGCCTCCTGTGATAAACAACTTTATTATGCAGTCTGTTGCTTTTATGTCTTCCTCATCATAGGTTCGTACAAAGCTTATTTTCCACACACTAATAGATCATACATATTAGGGAGCAATTTTTATTGCTTGCACCGATGACAACTTACTTCAGGGATCTTATTCAATCCATAGGTAGGTATGGTGGACTCTCATGGAAAAACTGGGTTGAAGGTTTATGGATGCACAAGTAGTATCTCTACTTGGTGCGGGAGTTTTGGCTAATATGAGGTGGAAGCAATCGTCACATGCTAAGGGTTCTCTAATCATATAACATTGTTCGGAACCAAGCAAACACAATTCATTATGTTGTCTTCCTTGTCCAACATCTACTTCTAAGCATGCAATAGTTTAGTGAGTGTTCACAATCATAGATGGTGTCAAAGATGATATATTTATATGTGAACCTCTCCTTCTTTATCACTTCCTATTAATTGCAACAATGACCAAGGTCTACGTTTGTCTACCCTCAACAAGTTTCAATCATCATTCTTTTTATATGTGAAGCCATCACTTCCCATAAGATCATTACATGATTTTTCAAGCTTTTGTTCTTTTCTCAATCTTTTGATCATGACAAGAGACAAAGCCCTTAACTAAGACACTCTTTATTATATGGCTTACGAGCTCGAATACATCGGGGGTGACACAAAGCAAAACTCAAGCCTAAACCACTAAGACCTTTATTCTACGAGAGAAAGAGAAAACTGAAAAGGAAGAAACTAAAACAAAGGTAAAGGCAAACGATGTGATGGTGGTACGATATCGGGGCAACTCCCCCAAGCTTGGAACAAGCCAAGGGGATTGCACATACCCATGCTTAGTTGTCTTCCTTTGGAGGTGATGGTGGTGGAGTTGTTGCAGAGGTCTAGAGCTTGTTTAATTTCCACTTGAGCATAAAATTCTGCTACCTCAGATCATCATTTTCCTCTTCAAGCTTCAACACCCTTTGGCATAATTCCTGCTTACTCTCCTGCAAGAAATGAGAAGGGATAAACAAAGTCTTAGGCTTCTTCCTTGAGTCAGGGAGGCTCGACTTCTTGAACTCCACATGCCTATGTCTAAGTTGAGGTAGAGGAGCCTCCTCCTCATCGTAACTTGTTTCTTCCTTTCCCTTGGGATCATAATCTTCTTCCTCATTAGTGGTCCAGCCATCAGGGTCCAAGTCCCCATAGACCTTGGGGTTAGCACGGTAATCGGCCACATAGCTCTCCCCCTCTGAATCTTGAGAAGACATCTTGCCCTAAATCTGCGGCAGAAAACAGGCTCGAAACAAAAACAGAGGAAATCTGCGTGATACGAGGATAAGACCTTTCGGGCGAATATATAATGATTTTTTCCAGACCAGAAGGAGTACTCCGCACGAAAAAGGAGTCCGGGAGGCACACGAGGTGGCCACAAGCCCCCCAGGCGCGGCTAGGGGGGGTGGCCCGCGCCTGGCAGGCTTGTCGCCTCCTCGTGCGCTTTCCGGACTACTTCAAATTTTTCTATTTTTCTAAATATTTCAAAACGGAGAAAAAATCCTACTGGAAGAGTTTTGGAGTTTGTTTTCTTACTGAATCACATACCTCTTCGTTTTCGGAGTCTGAAACAGGCTGATAAATATCCCTTAGGTATTCTTCCGGAGTTATGGTATTGATAATATTGCTTTCAACATTTATGGGAGTACCTGAGATATAATGCTTGATTCTCTGCCCATTTACCACTCTCGGGCAATTACATTCCGTGTTGTTGATCTTGATAGCACCGGAACGATATACTTCCTTGACAATATAGGGACCTTCCCATTTAGAGAGAAGCTTGCCTGCAAAGAAATCTTAAACGAGAATTATATAGCAAGGCATAATCACCTACATTTAACTCACGCTTTTGTATCCTTTTATCATGCCACCTCTTAAACTTTTCTTTGAACAACTTGGCATTTTCATATTCGTGAGTTCTCCATTCATCAAGCGAGCTAATGTCAAATAACCTCTTCTCACCAGCAAGTTTGAAATCAAAATTGAGCTCTTTGATTGCCCAATAAGCTTTATGCTCTAGCTCAGGAGGTAAATGACATGCTTTACCGTACACCATTTTGTACGGAGACATGCCCATGGGATTCTTATAGGCAGTTCTAGAAGCCCACAGTGCATCATCGAGCTTCTTAGACCAATTCTTTCTAGACCTGTTGATAGTCTTTTGCAGTATCAGTTTAATCTCTCTATTGCTTAGATCTACTTGACCACTGGACTAAGGGTGATAGGGATACGCAATTCTATCGTTGACATCGTACTTAGCAAGCGTGTTACTGAAAGCACCATGAATGAAATGTGAACCACCGTCGGTCATTAGATATCTAGGGACTCCAAATCTAGGGAAAACAACTTCTTTAAGCATCCTGATAGAGGTGTTGTGATCAGCACTACTAGTGGGGATAGCTTCTGCCCACTTAGTGGAATAATCAACAGCAACTAGGATATGAGTATACCCGCTGGATTTGGGAAAAGGTCCCATATAATCAAAGCCCCAGACATCAAATGGTTCAATGACAAGTGAATAGTTCATATGCATTTCCTGATGTTTACCGATATTACCTATTCTTTGACATTCGTCACAAGACAAGACAAACTTACGGTCATCCTTGAAGAGAGTGGGCCAATAGAAACCTCAGTGCAATACCTTGTGTGCAGTTCTATCTCCCGCGTGGTGTCCTTCGTAGGCCTCAGAGTGACACTTCTGTAGGATCTGTCCCTGTTCATGTTCAGGTACACAACGTCTAATAACACCATCTACTCCTTCCTTATAAAGGCGAGGATCATCCCAGAAGTAATGTCTCAAGTCAAAGAAGAATTTCTTCTTTTATTGGTATGTGAAACCAGGTGGTATATATTTGGCAACGATATAGTTTGCCTAATCAGCATACCATGGTGCACTACGTGAAGCATTGATGACATTCAATTGCTCATCAGGAAAGCTATCATCAATAGGTTGTGGGTCATCAAGAACGTTCTCCAACCTAGACAAGTTATCTGCTACGGGGTTATCAGCACCCTTCGTGTCGACAACATGCAAATCAAATTCTTGTAGCAAGAGAACTCATCTGATAAGTCTAGGTTTAGCGTCTTTCTTCTCCATTAAGTACTTAATAGCAGCATGATCAGTGTGAATAGTGACTTTGGAATCAACTATGTAAGACCTGAACTTTTCACATGCGAACACGACTGCTAAAAATTCCTTTTCCGTAGTAGCATAGTTTCTTTGGGCACTGTCTAGAGTTTTACTAGGATAGTGAATAACATTCAACTTCTTGTCAACTCTTTGTCCTAGAACAGCACCAACAGCATAATCACTAGCATCACACATGATTTCAAAAGGTAAGTTCCAATCAGGTGGTTGAAAAATAGATGCAGTCATCAAAGCCTTCTTAAGTATTTCGAAGGCTTCCTCAGAATCATCGTCAAAAACAAAAGGAATATCCTTTTGCAAGAGATTGGTAAGAGGCCTAGAAATCTTAGAGAAGTCTTTAATGAACCTTCTATAGAAACCAGCATGACCATGGAAACTTCTTATACCTTTGATATCTGTGGGGTATGGCATTTTCTCGATTGCATCAACCTGAGCCTTATCGACTTCAATACCTCTCTCAGAAATTTTATGTCCTAAGACGATGCCTTCATTAACCATAAAGTGTCACTTCTCCCAATTCAAGACAAGATTGGTGTCTTTACATCTCTGCAAGACTCGATCAAGGTTGCTGAGGCTATCATCGAAAGAACCCCCCAAACGGAGAAGCCATCCATGAAAACCTCAACAATCTTTTCACAAAAGTCAGAGAATATAGCCATCACACATCTTTGAAAGGTAGCAGGTGCATAACATAAGCCAAAAGGCATACGTATATAAGCAAAGGTACCGAAAGGGCAGGTGAAAGTGGTTTTCTCCTGATCAGATTGTGCAACGGGTATTTGGGAGAAACCAGAATAACTGTCTAGAAATCAGAAGTGTGTGTGTTTAGATAGTCTTTCTAGCATTTGGTCGATAAAAGGCAAAGGGTAATGATCTTTCCCAGTGGCTTTATTCAATTTCCTAAAATCGATCACCATCCTATAGCCAGTAATAATCCTGTGGGATCAATTCATCCTTATCATTAGGGACAACGGTAATACCTCCCTTCTTAGGGACGCAATGCACCAGACTCACCCAATCACTATGAGCAACATGATAGATAATACCTGCTTCCAGGAGCTTTAGTATTTCTTTTCTTACTAGCTCTTTCATCTTAGGATTTAATCTCCGTTGATGACCAGCAAGTGGCTTGGAATCAGGATCAGTTTTAATCTTGTGCTATCATAGAGTGGGACTTATGCCCTTAAGATCATCAAGAGTATATCCAATAGCAGCACGGTGCTACCTCAGAGTTTTTAGTAACTTCTTTTCTTGATTCTCTAAGAGGCTAGCACTAATAATAACTGGATATAACTCTTTTTCATGAAGATAAGCACACTTAAGAGTATCAGGCAACTGTTTAAGCTCGAACACAGGATCACCCTTTGGTGGGGGTGGATTCCCAAGCAGTCCAACAAGTAAATTATTCTTAAGGATAGGATATTGTTCTAAGACAACTCTATCTATCTCATCCCTTTCATCCATATGCATATCATTTTCATGCTCAAGCAAGTATTGCTCTAAGGGATCAGTAGGAGGCACGACAATAGAAGCTAAGGCAATAGTTTCATCGTTACTAGGAAACTCTTTTTCATGAGGTTGTCTACCAAACTTGGAGAAATTGAACACATGTGACACACCTTCAAAACCAACAGTGACAGTTTGCTTCTCACAGTCAATATAAGCATTGACGGTATTGAGAAAAGGTCTGCCAAATATGATGGGACAAAAGCTATCTTGTGTGGTAGCAAGAACAAGGAAGTCAGCAGGATACTTCGTTTTACCACACAAGACTTCAACATCCCTAACAATTCCCACAGGGCAGATAGTATCTCTATTGGCAAGCTGAATAGTCACATCAATAGGCTTATCTCAATAGGTGCAATCTCGTCTTTAAATTCATCAAATAAGGATTGAGGTATTGCACTAAAACTAGCACCCACGTCACATAAACCATGATAACAATGATCTCCTATCTTAAAAGAAACAACAGGCGTGCCAACAATAGGCCTATGCTTGTCTCTAGTGTGTCGTTTAGCAATTCTAGCGGCATCTTCACAGAAGTGAATATTATGTCCCTCATCATCGTTTGACAGGAGATCTTTGATAATAGCAATGCTAGGTTCAACTCTAATTTTCTCAGGGGGTGTAGGTGTTCTAATGTAGCCCCTACGTATCACAGTTGAAGCTTTAGAATGATCTTTATCCTAACAGGGAAAGGTGGTTTCCCAATGTAAGCACTGGGAACAATAGGATCATTATAGGCAATGACTTTCTCTTCAACTTGATTGGGTTTAACTACATTGACTTCTAAGAGAGGATGATATTTAAACAACTTCTCTTTGGGGAGATCAATATGAGCAGCAAATGATTCACACAATGAAGCTACTATCTCAGAGTCAAGTCCATACTTAGCGCTAAAATCACAAAAAGTATTTGTTTCGACAAAGGATTTAACGCAATCAAACTTGAAATTCATACCTTACTCCTTACCTTCATCAAGCTCCCAATCTTCAGAGTTGCGTTTAATTCTCTCCAATAAATGCCATTTCAAGTCAATATCTCTCTTTATAAAAGAACCGGTACAAGAAGTGTCAAGCATGGTGCGATCATCACGAGAAAGCCGAGCATAGAAGTTCTGAATGATAATTTCTCTCGAGAGCTCATGATTGGGGCATGAATATAACATTGATTTAAGCCTCCCCAAGCTTGAGCGATGCTTTCTCTGTCACGAGGCCAAAAATTATAAATATAGTTCCGACCACGATGTACTAAATGCATAGGATAATTTTTTTGATGAAATTCCAATTTCCACCGATTGTAGTTCCATGATCCAGTATCATCACATAGCCTATACCATGTCAACGCCTTATCCCTCAAAGATAAGGGAAAGACCTTCTTCTTGACCTCATCCTCGGGAAAACCTGCAAGCTTAAATAAACCACAAACTTCATCTACATAGATTAGATGCAAGTCTGGATGTGATGTTCCATCTCGTGTAAAAGGATTAGCCAGCAGTTTCTCAAGTATACCCGAAGGAAATTCATAGCAAATATTTTCAGTAGGTGCAGCAGGTTGAGGAGCAACTCTTCGTGCTTCCGTTCGAGGTGAAGAGACCACGAACAAGCCCCTCAAAGGATTAGTTTCCATAGTGACAAGTGACAATAAATTTCAGCACACTATATGAATGTTTCCTTACCAATTACCACTTACCAAAGGCGCTTCACTCCCCGGCAACGACGCCAGAAAAGAGTCTTGATGACCCACAAGTATAGGGGATCTATAGTAGTCCTTTCAATAAGTAAGAGTGTCGAACCCAATGAGGAGCAGAAGGATCTGACAAGTGGTTTTCAGCAAGGTAAAATCTGCAAGCAGTGAAATTATCGATAACAAGTAGTTGTGTGACAAGATGACTCATAGCAAGTAGCAAGTAACAAAAGTAACAACGGTGCAGCAAAGTGGCTGAATCCCTTTTGTAGCAACGGAAAAGCCTGGACAAAGTATGATAGGAGGTAAAACGCTCCCGTGGATACACGGGAATTTCTGTCATGCTAGTTTTCATCATGTTCATATGATTCGCGTTCGCTACTTTGATAGTTTGATATGTGGGTGGACCAGCGCTTGGGTACTGCCTTTACTTGGACAAGCATCCCAATTATGGTTAACCCCTCTCGCATGCATCCACAACTACGAAAGAAGAATTAAGACAAAGTCTAACCATAGCATTAAACTAGTGGATCCAAATCAGCCCCTTACAAAGCAACACATAAACTAGGGTTTAAGCTTCTGTCACTCTAGCGACCCATCATCTACTTACTACTTCCCAATGCCTTCCTCTAGGCCCAAATAATGGTGAAGTGTTATGTAGTCGACGTTCACATAACACCACTAGAGGAAAAACAACATACAACACATCAAATTACCGAACGAATACCAAATTCACATGACTATTTATAGCATGACTTATCCCATGTCCTCAGGAACAAAAGTAACTATTCACAAAGCATAATCATATTCATGACTAGAGAGGTAATGAGTAGCATCAAAGATCTGAACATAAACTCTTCGACCAAGTAATCCAACTAGCATCAACTACAAAGAGTAATTAACACTACTAGCAACCTTACAAGTACCAAACGGAGTCGCGAGACGAAGATTGGTTACAAGTGATGAACTAGGGTTTGGAGATGAGATGGTGCTGATGAAGATGTTGATGGTGATGAGTCCCCTCCGATGAGAGGAGTGTTGGTGATGACGATGGCGACGATTTCCCCCTCCGAGAGGGAAGTTTCCCTTACAGGATCGCCCTACCGGAGCTCTAGATTAGTTGTGCTCAAGTTCCGCCTCATGGCGGCGGTGAATCCTCCGAAAAGCCTTCTCTTCATTTTTTTCCAGACCAAAACCCTTCTTGTAGCAAAAGAGGGGGGCCAGTGGGCTAGGAGGGAGCTCACAAGCCCCCTAGGCGCGACTAGGGGGGTGGCCGCGCCTAGCAGGCTTGTGGCCACCTGCTCGCACCCCTCTGGCACTTCTTTGGCCCAGTACTTTTTATAAATCCCAAAAAAAATCCACGTTGATTTTCACGGCTTTTGGAGTTGCGCAGAATAGGCATCTCAAACTTGCTCCTTTTTCATGCCAGAATTCCAACTACCAGCATTCTCCCTCTTCATGTAAACCTTGCAAAATAAGAGAGAAAGGCATAAGTATTGTACCGTGAAGTGAAATAATAGCCCAAGAAGCGATAAATATTAACATGTGAGCATGATGCAAAATGGACGTATCACGGCACGATGAGGGAGATCATGGTGCGGCGCCGGTGACGATGGAGATCATGCCGGTGCTTTGATGATGGAGATCAAGAAGCACAAGTTCATGGCCATATCTTGTCACTTATGATTCGCGTGTGATGTTAATCCTTTTATGCACCTTATTTTGCTTAGGACGATGGTAGCATTATAAGGTGATCCCTCACTAAAATTTCAAGATGAAATTGTGTTCTCCCCGACTTTGCACCGTTGCGACAGTTCTTCGTTTCGTGCCAGTGATGATCAGGTGTGATAGACTCAACGTTCACATACAACGGGTGCAAAACAGTTGCACACGTGGATCACTCGGGTTAAACTTGACGAGCCTAGCATGTACATACATGGCCTCAGAACACAAGGGACCGAAAGGTCAAGCATGAATCATATAGTTGATATGATCAACATGGAGATGTTCACCATTGAAACTAATCTCGACTCACATGATGATCGGACTTGAGTTAGTGGATTTGGATCATGCACCACTCGAATGACTAGAGGGATGTCTATTTGAGTGGGAGTTCTTAAGTAATGTGATTAATTGAACTCATTATCATGAACATAGTCAAAAGGTCTTTGCAAATTATGTTGTAGCTTGCGCTGTAGCCCCACTGTTTTTATGTTCCTAGAGAAAATTTAGATTGAAAGATGATAGTAGCAATTATGCGAACTCGGTTCGTAAACTGAGGTTTGTCCTCATTGCTGCACAGAAGTCTTATGTCCTTAATGCACTCTCAGTTTGCTAAAACAACAAGTGTCGTCTGTAGATGTGGCGAACATCAGACATACACGTTTTTGATGACTACATGATAGTTCAGTGCGTATTGCTTGAACGGCTTAGAAGTAAGGCACCGGAGACGTTATGAACGACACAGACATATAAGATGTTACAAGAGATGAAATTGGATTTCAGGCTCATGCCCGTGTTGAGAGGTATGAGACCTTCTACATGATTCTTTGCCTGCAAAGTAAGGGAGAAAAGCTCAATCGTTGAGCATATGCTCATATTGTCTCGGTGCTACAATTGCTTGAATCGAGTGGGAGTTGATCTTCCAGATAAGATAGTGATTGGAAGAATTCTCTAAAGTCACTGTCACCTAGCTAAAGAACTTCGTGATGAACTATAACATATCAGGGATAGAGTTGATGATCCTTGAGCTATTCGCGATGTTTGACACCACGAAAGTAGAAATCAAGTGGGAGCATCAATTGTTCATGGTTAGTAAAACCACTAGTTTCAAGAAGGGCAAGGGTAAGAAGAGATACTTCATGAAATAGCAAACCAGTTGCTGCTCTAGTGAAGAAACCCAAGGTTGAACCCAAACCCGAGACTTAGTGCTTCTAGTATGAGGGGAACGATCACTAAAGCGGAACTACCCTAGTTATTTGGTAGATGAGAAGGCTGGCAAAGTCGACAAAAGTATATTGGATATACATGATATTGATGTGTGATTTACTAGTACTCCTAGTAGCACCGGGGTATTAGATACCGGTTTAGGTTACTAAGTGTTAGTAACTTGGAATAAAAGCCGCGGAATAGACGTATACTAGCTAAAGGGGAGGTCACAATGTGTTGGAAGTGTTTCCAAGGTTGATGTGATCAACATCGCACGCTCCTGCTACCATCGGGGTTAGTGTTGAACCTAAATAAGTGTTATTTGGTGTTTACGTTGAGCATGAACATAATTGGATCGTGTTTATTGCAATACATTTATTCATTGAAGTCACAGAATAAAAGGTTATTCTGTTTACATGAATAATACCTTCAATGGTCATGCACCGATGTGAATGGTTCATTGAATCTCGATCATAGTAATACACATGTTCATAATATTGATGCCAAAAGATGCAAAATAGTAATGATAGTACCACTTTAGTGTGGCACTAACACTTGAGTCATATTGGTGTAAAACGCATGAAGAAGCTCCATACTAATGGATCTTGAGACTCACTCGTTTTTCGTTTGGGACATGTGAACCATGCCTATTGGTGTAAACGCATGAAGAAACTCCATGCAGAAGGATCGTTTGGACTCACTTGATTTTGAATCACGTGAGACATGCAAATCATGCCACATGGGCAAGATGACTGAAGGCCTCGTTTTCATTGAGATGGAACAAGATAGTGACTTCTTGGAAGTAATACACTTTGATGTATGCAGTCCAATGAGTGTTGAGGCACGTAGTAGACATCGTTATGTTCTTACTTCACAAATGATTCGAGTAGATACTAGTATATTTACTTGATGAAACACAAATCTGAATTATTGAAAGGTTCAAGTAATTTCATAGTGAAGTTGAAGATCGTCGTCTACGACATGATCGTAGAGATGATTATGTGAGTTGCGACTTTGGTACACAATTTAAGACAATGTGGAAATTGTTTCACAACTAATGCCACTTGGAACACCATAGTGCGATGGTGTGTCCGAACGTCATAGCCTTGCACTATTGGATATGGTGCATACTATGATGTCTCTTATCGAATTTCCACTATAATTTTTGGGTTAGGCATTAGAGATAACCGCATTCACTTTAAATAGTGAATCACGTAATTCCGTTGAGATGACACCGTATGAACTGTGGTTTGGAGAAATCTAAGTTGTCATTTCTTAGAAGTTTGGGGTTGTGACGCTTAAGTGAAAAAATTCAGTCTGATAAGCTCGAACCCAAAGCAGATAAATGCATCTTTATAGAATACCCAAAACAGTTGGGTATGTGTCCTATCTCTGATCCGGGAGCAAAAGTGTTTGGTTTAGAAAACGGGTCCTTTCTCCAGAAGTAGTTTCTCTCAAAAGAACTGAGTGGGAGGATGGTGGAACTTGATGAGGTTTTGAACCAACACTTCAACCATAGAGTAGAAGGACGCAGGAAGTGGTTCCTGTGGCGCCTACACCAGTTCAAGTGGAAGCCAATGATGGTGATCATATAGCTTCAGATCAAGTCACTACTAAACCTCCTAGGTTGACAAGGATACGCGCTGCTCCAGAGTGGCACGGTAATCCTGTCTTGGAGGTCATGTTGCCGGACAACAATGAACCTACGAGCTATGGAGAAGCGATGGTGGGCCCGGATTACGACTAATGGTCGGAGGCCATAAAATCCGAGATATGATCCATGTATGAAAACAAAGTATGGACTTTGGAAGAACTACTTGATAGTCGTAAGACTGTTAAGTACAATTGGATCTTTAGAAGGAAGACGGACGATGATGGTGAAAAGTCACCAATAAGAAAGCTCAACTTGTCCCAAAGAAGTTTCTGACAAGTTCAAGGAGTTGACTACGATGAGACTTTCTCACTCGTAGCGATGCTAAAAGTCTCTTGGAATTATGTTAGCAGTTGTTGCATCTTGCATATGGATGTGAAAACATTGTTTCCTCGACGGTTTCCTTGAGGAAAGGTTGTATGTGATACAACCAAAAGGTTTTGTCGATCCTAAGGATGATAACAAGTATGCGAGCTCCAGCGATCCTTCTAAGGACTGGAGTAAGCATCTCGGAGTTGGAATATGCGCTTTGATGAGATGATCAAAGCTTTTGGGTTTATACAAAGTTTATGAGAAACTTGTATTTCCAAGTAAGTGAGTGGGAGCACTATAGAATTTCTAATGAGTATATGTGGTTGACATATTATTGATCGAAAATGTTGTAGAAATTCTAGAAACCATATAGGTTTTTTTGAAAGGTTTTTTCAAAGGAAAACCTGGATTAAGCTACTTGAACATTGAGCATCAAGATCTATAGATATAGATCAAGACAGTTCAAAAAACTTTCAATAAAATGCATGCCTTGACAAGTATTTTGAAGGAGTTCAAAACAGATCGGCAAAGAAGGAGTTCTTAGTTGTGCTGTAAGGTGTGAATTTGAGTAAGACTCAAAGCCCGACCACGACAGAAGAAAGAGAAAGGACGAAAGTCGTCCCCTATGCTTTAGCCATAGGCTCTATAGTATGCTATGATGTGTACCGTACCTGATGTGTGCCCTGCCGTGAATCTATCATGGGGTACGAAAGCGATCCAGGAATGGATTTATGGACAACGGTCAAAAGTTATCCTTAGTAACTAGTGGACTAAGGAATTTTTCTCGATTATGGAGGTGATAAAAGAGTTTGTCGTAAAGGGTTACGCCGATGCAAACTTTGTTCTAATTCGGATGACTTTGCGTAGTAAATCGGATTCGTATAGTGGAGCAGTCATTTGGAATAGTTCCAAATGGCACGTAGTAGCAGCATCGATAGGATAACATAGAGATTTGTAAAGCACACACGGATCTGAAAGGTTCAGACTCGTTGACTAAAACCTCTCTCACAAGCGAGACGTGATCAAACTCCAGAACTGCATGGGTGTTGGATTCGTTAAAATCACATACTGATGTGAACTAGATTATTGACTCTAGTGCAAGTGGGAGACTGTTGGAAATATGCCCTAGAGGCAATAATAAATTAGTATTGTTATATTTCCTTGTTCATGATAATCGTTTATTATCCATGCTATAATTGTATTGATTGGAAACTCAAATACATGTGTGGATATATAGACAAAACACTGTCCCTAGTGAGCCTCTAGTTGACTGGCTCGTTGATCAAATATGGTTAAGGTATCCTAGACATAGACAAGTGTTGTCACTTGATAACGAGATCACATCATTAGGAGAATGATGTGGTGGACAAGACCGAAACAATAAACATAGCATGTGATCGTGTCATTTTGTTGCTATTGTTTTCTGCATGTCAAGTATATATATTCCTATCACCATGAGATCATGTAATTCACTGACACCATAGGAATGCTTTGTGTGTATCAAACATCGCAACGTTACTGGGCGACTATAAAGGTGCACTACAGGTATCTCCGAAAGTGTCCGTTGAGTTAGCATGGATCAAGACTTGGATTTGTCACTCCGTGTGATGAAGAGGTATCTCAGGGCCCACTCGGTAATACAACATCACAAACAAGGCTTGCAAGCAATGTGGCTAAGGAGTTAGCCACGGGATCTTGTATTACGAAACGAGTAAAGAGACTTGCCGGTAACGAGATTGAAATAGGTATTGGATATAGACGATCGAATCTAGGGCAAGTAACATACCGAAGGACAAAGGGAATGACATACGGGATTATATGAATCCTTGACATAAAGGTTCAACTGATAAGATTATCGTAGAATTTGTAGGATCCAATAGGGGCATCCAGGTCCCGCAATTGGATATTGACCAGAGAGTGTCTCGGGTCATGTCTACATAGTTCTCGAACCCGCAAGGTCTGCACACTTAAGGTTCAGTGATGTTTCGGTATAGTTAAGTTATAGGTGTTGGTGACCGAAGTTTTGTTCGGAGTCCCGGACGGATGAGATCCCGGATGTCATGAGGAGTTCCGGAATAGTCTGGAGATGAAGATTGATATATAGGAAGTTGGTGTTTGGATTTCGAAAGGATTTCGGGCATTACCCGCAATGTGTCGGGAGTGACGAATGGGTTCCGGGGGCCCACTAGGTGGGCCCACCACACCCCAAGGGGTCCATATGGGTTTATTGGATGTGCAATAAGGCTTAATGGGCTGACAAGTCATCCAAGGAAAGCCCATGAGGAAAAAGGTGGAAAATCCAAAAGAGGTGGGCAATTTAGGAAGGAGTCCTGATCCAAGTAGGATTGGAGGAGGACTCCTCCCTCCTCCACTTCGGCCGACCCAAGGGAGCCTCCCTTGTGGCGCAAGGCTGCCTCCTCCCTCCTCCTATATATACTAGAGATTTGAAGGGTTTTTGAGACACAATTTCACCCACGTGCCGCCCTCCCCTCTAGATCGTAGTTCTTCCTCTAGATCAGTTTTCTGCGGTGCTTATGCGAAGCCCTGCGGAAATTGTTCCACCACAACCACCGCCACGCCGTCGTGCTGGAGAACTCATCTCCCTCTTCGCCCCTCTTTCTAGATCAAGAAGGTGGAGATCGTCATCGAGATGTACGTGTGCTTAACGCGGAGGTGCCGTCCGTTCGGCACTAGATCAGGATGGATCGTGATGAGATCGCGGACGGGCTTCGATTTGGATCGCGAAGATGTTCCACTACATCAACCGCGTTATATACGCTTCCGCTTAGCGATCTACAAGGGTATGTAGATTTACTCTCCCCTCTTGTATATGATCATCACCATGTATAGGTATTGCGTGTGCGTAGGAAATTTTTTGTTTCCCATGCTACGTTCCCCAACACGACATGCCCAAATGATTGTTGTTCCACACTATCAAGGCAGCGCTAACTTATATCAGTTCGGGTGGAACTGGGTATGTGATTTTCTTCATGATTCATGCAATTCATTCTTCATGCTAGCTTGATCCCTTTACTAATATTGTTTCCTCTATTTTAGGTGCATCACAATAACACGGAGGTGCGAGAGGTGTACGACCTCTATGCCATGGCCCATACTACCTCCAACAAAAAGGCCATGGAATTCTCTGAGTCTAACCTCGATCATCCAGAGAAGTTCATCAACATCTCCTCCCAAACAAGCTCATGAGATACAAGGAGGTGGGGAAGGAGAGGAAAAGGGAGGAGTTTAACCCGAGCCTGGAACCTTTGGATCTAGAGCTGGTGATTATATCTGGTGGCGGGACCCCTCATGGGACGATAGGCATTGGAGATGGGGTGATACAGTGCCATGAATCCTGCTTTCCTCACTACTAGAATCAACATATACTCCGAGTGCCACGGACACTCGTCAAATGGCTAATAACTGTCGGCAACGGCTTTGCCGGGTGGTGCACTCGGCAAAGGGTACCCAGCATACACGTCTCACGCAAACATGAATTTTCCTGGAGCCAGGACACGGACACTCGGCAAAGAGTTTGCCGAGAGTCATACACGACCCTCGGCAAAATAAAGTAGCTAACGGACGGCAGACACGACATCCCATTGCCATGTGGGAACAACCTGACATGTGGGTCCTGAAACATAGACCGAGAGTGAAACTCGGCAAAGATAGCCAATAAGAAAGACCCACGTGTTAGTCACCTAACATGTGGGTCCACATAGTTCGTCGAGTGCCATGTGTGCCGAGAGGCGCCCTCGGAAAAGGTAGATAATAGAAAAACGCCACATGTGAGGCGCCGGACATGTGGGTACGCAGTATCTGTCGAGTGTCATATTTGCGGAGAGCTGCCCTCGGTAAAGATGTCACACAATGCTACTGGTTGGTATTCTTTTGTGAGAGGCCTCTAAGTAAAGATTGTATCTTTGTCCAGTTTCACACGCTTTACCGAGAGTCTCTCTCGACAATGTTTTCCCCAATAGCCTTTTTTGCATTTTTGTTTCTTTCTTGCAGCAAAACATATACAAGAACATCATATATACATCACACATAGAACATCTCACGTATAGGCATCATTGAACTAAAAAGAAATTATTCTCAAGAACAGCCCACATAAAAGAAATAGTGCATAAAGCGTGCAATAGTTGTCAAGCACACTCGACTACCACAAGTTTACAAGTCTCAAGATCACACAAGATGCAATAGTTCTCAAGCACATATAAGGAACAGTTTCAAACACAACATAACATGAAGTTCACGCGGTTTTGGAGATCAGAGTGGTAACATTAACATCAGAAGGCGTCATTCCGTTTCTTCCGCAACTCCACCAACTTGAGGTGAAACTACCGGAACATTATTCGACCCTTGTGATGGATTGACCCAATAAGATGAATGCATATGGTAATGCCAAAAATGGTGACAAAAGTAGTTCGAACGAATCTCACAATGTTCCACTCTGGTGTCGGTGGCATCTCTGGCACTGGTTTGCCTTGCATGGAATAAATATTGGCCACCATATGTTGTAAAGACTTCACTAGATCATCTTGTGCCTTCAGTTTAGCCCGGTCTTCATCTTGTTCTTTCTCGGTGTCATTTAGTGGAGTCTACAATATGGAAATGCAAATGTCATTCTTGTTGAAATGCAAACATGCAGGACCATGAAGGATCAATGAAGAAGAACTGACCTGAATTTCCTCAATAATGGCAACGGTATCTGGTACGTGACACTCTATGCTAGGAATAGATAGCACGGAGCGTGTTGACTGTTGGAAGGGAGGAGGTTATGACAGAATCGAGGTGAACCGCCATCTGGCCCTTCGGTGTACCGCGTGCCATGACAATGGCCACAAGAGGGTCAAACGGAACCACGTGAGGATCAACCTCTTTCCCGTACGTCTCCTTCATTTTTTTGTGTAGTTCTCCCCATCTGACCGGGCTTTAGATCTGATCGAATCCCTCTCCCGGTGGAGAGGGTTCTTGTCCTTGTCGTCTTTGGTATGTTTGTTGGTCCATGCCTTGAAGTAAGATATATCCTCGCCAATGGCTTCTTTGTGTAAAAGAAAGTGGTCCACACAATCAAGGAAATGCTCAGAAATGAAAGAGAACATGATGAAAAGAAAACGGTGTTGTTGCCTACATGTTTGGAGATGACACCTCGGATGGTTAGGTTGCCTTGACGGTGTCCTGGACAACCGATCAACTAATGTCGTTCCCCTATTGCCTTGTCTTCATCCTTCCACCCTTGATTTCTCCATCGTCGGATGATCTTCTCCCACCACAGATGTTTGTCAGCGCACCACCGAGGAATAAACTATAATAAGTAAACAGATGCATCTTAGTAAGGAATCTAATTGGCGGTAATGTGGGGAATAACAAGCATCCATCGTCACTTGCCTTGAAGTACATGTCATGTGTAAGTTGCTTCCCTCGAGCGTACTCTTTTGAAATCTTCTGGTTGAGATAGTTCGCATGATACTTGACCACTAATCGGATGCGCTCCTGATAGCGCATGTCATGGACTAGTTTCCTGGCAATATTCTTAACCACATTGGTGTGATCCTTCTCACCATCTATGCATGTAAAGAAATCCTATAAACATGCACACATGTGAGAAGGGTAAAACCATGACTATGGCAAATTTAAACCTTTTGGTATTGACATTGAAGTGTTTGAAAGTACTTACCCAGAAATATTTGACCACTCGCAAGGCTCTGGTATCATAAACCCTCTGATGCATATCTAGGAAATTTGGAGCGAGTTTGTAGTGATCCCATGACCAAGCTGGCTCAATGACCCCATTCGGCAAAGTGACCAATCCAGGATAATTTTACCTACAAAGACTCACAATGATGCCACTCGGCGGACTTGGCAAATGCCTCTCACCAGCTTTTATTAAGCTCATACATTAGGAAGAGTGAAGTCATATATTTGATGAAATGACAAAGGTACAATTTATATGGGATGAGTCGATATAACCACTTAGTTATCTCCCACTAGTTTAATCAACACGTTTCTATGCACATATGGACTTTTTGGAAGCTTTGAAGGACCATGCAGCCACACTTTCCATGTGGAAGTAGTGCTGATAGTCGAACCGCCCGGCTGTGAGCGGCTCACCTCATGGTGCTCCGTTACTCGTGAGGGTCCATCCCCACCCTCAAAAACCCGATGAACGACCAGCCTCCTCTAGACGGCCTCGTCCTCCACCACCTCCTCATCCTCACCCGCCTCCACCCCATCCTCTATTTCCTCCTCCAGCCGTTGTGCATCCTCCTCCTGAGGTGGCGAAGCACCGCATTAGAGGGTATAGGAGAAGAAAGAGGTGCTCTACTCCATGCTGCGCTACATTCTCCTCGCCCGCCTCCTCGTCCTTCCTCATCTACTCCTCCCCCTCGTCCGCCTCCTCGAGTCGCCTCCCCTCCGCAACCTCGTCTACCTCCTCGAGCCGCCTCCTCTCCACCTCCTCTGCCTCCTACTCCTCCTCCCCCACGTCCTACTCGACATTGTTTTGCCTGGTTTTTTTAAGGGGGATCCAGACTCACCGGTTATTTGGCCTTCTTGGCGATTGTGGCAACCGATGCAGGAGCAGCCATCTCTTTCACCGGTCGAGCAAGTTGAACATTGTACAGAGCTACCACATCTTTCAAAGTTGACTTTGGATTCTTGCTCCCACCTGTCATGTTTCAGTCACCTGATACGACAAAGAACAAAACAGTTAGTATAGATGATACAACTTGATGTAAATACATTGAATATATCACATATGAAGAATAAATGGAGTTATCACAATAATACATATAGTTGTGATGCACACGAATACATAGATTTGTTGCACACACGAATGCATAGAGTTGTTACACACACGAATACATAGAGTTGTTGCACATACGAATACATAGAGTTGTTCCACACACGAATACGTAGAGTTGTTGCACATACGAATACAAAGAGTTGTTACACGAATACATGGAGTTGTGACATGCATACATAGTTCTCACATGATTACATGGAGTTGTTAGAAAGAGGGGTCAATATTAGGTGCAACATTTGGTTCACGGCTTTCGTCATCTCTATCATGCCCGTTGATACATTCATCCTCGAAGTGGAGAATGGCATACACTCACACATGAACTCACTCACAAAGACATACCAAAGCACACACTCTCACACACGCACACACATCAACAACACCCTCCCACACACACATCACACACTTACTCACACATAAAAACCGACATTGAAGGGACTCATCAAAGGGTATGGGCGGAGGCTCTGAGGGGCGGCATTGGTGGTGGAGCACAGCGATGGCGGCGGCTCTGAGAAGCGGAGGCAGATCTAAGGGGCGGCAGCGCTGGTAGAGCATGGTGGCGGTGGTGGGTAAGCACAACGGCGGCGGTGGTGGTGGACTGTAGTGGCTGCGGTGGTGGTTCTAAGGGGCAGAGGCAGACGCGAGGGTGCTACGAAGGGAAAGAGAGGGAGAGGGAGAGATGAGTGGGCGCGCGATTCAGAATTTCAGATAAGTCCCCACAGAAACCGTTTCCGCGAGTCAACTCAAAGGGGCACTCCGTAAAAGTACTAACCCTAGATCTCGTAGGCGATTTTCCGAGAGCCGGCACAAAGGTGTGTAAACATGGTACACTAGATCTTGGGTGCTTTTCTGAGAGGGCTCTTAGTAAAGTACAAGCCGCAGATCTAGGTTTCACCTATTACCGAGAGCAGTTCTCGGCAACGTTTACCTTTACAGAGAGTGACTCTTGGTAAAGTACCTAAACCTAACTCTTAGACGACCCCTTTCTTTCTATCACTCACTTCACTCACTTTAGACATCATTTTTAGTAGCTAGCTTTGCATTTATATCAATAAATTTATTGCTTTGTTGGGGTTTCATCGCCGAAAATTCCAAACCTGTAAGGCACTACATGAAATCCTGCCCGTAAGCGGCATGGAAAATCCTTTGTGATGTCCTTGCGGCATGCCTAGGCCTTATGCAGTCGAGGGAGGGGCATGCCATGGCACCAGGGGGTGAAAGTACCTCGGTGACATGCCTAATGCAAAAGTTTAAATCCTCGGAAAATCGTATGATGCCAGAATTCCTCGAGAGATGGCAGAGTGTCATCACATGGACCATGTAGGGTGTGGTAAAAGTTTGGGCGTGTTTCAAAAAAGCCTCCCCTCAGGCCACTTGTAAACCGCACCATCTCTGAGCTAGTTTGTGGGTTTCAAGAGGGAACGTGTCCGGTTTGTGCATGAAGTGCGGGTCCTGTCATTTCGTTGGCCTCAAAACTTCTTGTGCTCTCAAACGAGACCATCAAATGACACGTTCCACCCCCCCGCAATTTTCGTACCCGCGTGCAATATTCGAGAAATTTATTGCACTTCTAGGGTTTCATTGCCGGAAATTCCAAACGTGCAAGGCACCACATGAAATCATGCCCGGAAGCGGCATGGTAAATCCTTTGTGATAGCCTTGCGGCATGCCTAGGCCCTACGCAGACGAGGGAGGGGCATGCCATGGCACTGGGGGCGAAAGTACCTCGATGGCATGGCTGATGCAAAAGTTTAAATCCTTGGAAAATCGTATGATGCCGGAATTCATTGAGAGATGGCATGGTGTCATACATGGCCCATGTAGGGTGTGGTAAAAGTTTGGGAACGTATCGAATAATTCTCACCTCAGACCACTTGAAAACCGCACCATTTCTGAGCTAGTCTTTAGGTATCGAGAGGGAACATGTCTGGTTTGTGCACGAAGTTCGGGTCATGTTACACCGTTACCGTCTAAACTTCTCGTGCTCTCAAAGGAGACCATCGCATGACACGTGCACGCCCCCGCATTTTTCGAACCCGCGTGCAATATTCGACACTTTAAATTCCAAACCTACAAGGCACCACATGAAATCATGCCCAAAAGCGGCATGGGAAATCCTTTATGATGTCCTTGCGGCATGCCTACGCCCTACGCAGATGAGGGAGGGGTGTGCCATGGCACCAGTGGGCGAAATTACCTCGGTGGCATGCGAGATGCAAAAGTTTCAATCCTCCGAAAAGCGTATGATGCCGGAATTCCTCGAGAGCTCGCATGGTGTCATCACATGGCCCAAGTAGGGTGTGGTAAAAGTTTGGGCGTGTTTCGAATGTGCCTCCCCTCAGGCCACTTGTAAACCACACCATCTGTGAGCTAGTATGTGGGTATCGAGAGAGAACATGTCCGGTTCGTGCACGAAGTAAGGGTCTTGTTGCTCCGTTGGCCTCAAAAGTTCTCATGTTCTCAAATAAGACCATCGCATGACACGTGCCACGCCCCCGCATATTTCGTACCCGCGTGCAATATTCGAGAAATTTATTGCTCATCTAGTGTTTCATCGCCAGAAATTCCAAACCTGCAAGGCACCACATGAAATCATGCCCGGAAGCGGCATCGGAAATCCTTTGTGATGTCCTTGCGGCATGCCTAGGCCCTACGAATATGAGGGAGGGGCATGTCGTGGCACCGTAGGGCGAAAGTACCTCGGTGACATGCCTGATGCAAAAGTTTAAATCCTCGGAAAAGTGTACGATGCCGGAATTCCTCGAGAGCTAGCACTTTGTCATCACATGGCCCATGTAGGATGTGGTAAAAGTTTGGGCGCGTTTCAAATAAGCCTGCCCTCAGGCCACTTGTAAACCGCGCCATCTCCGAGCTAGTCTTTGGGTATTGAGAGGGAATGTGTCCGGTTTGTGCACGAAGTGCGGGTCCTGTTGCTCCGTTGCCCTCGAAATTTCTCATGCTCTCGTAGGAGACCACCGCATCACATGTGCCACAACCCCGTATTTTTCGGACCCGCATGCAATATTTGCGAAATTTATTGCTCTTCTAGGGTTTCATCGCAAGAAATTCTAAAGATGCAAGGCACCACATGAAATCATGCCCGAAAGCGGTATAAGAAATACTTTGTGATGTCCTTGCGTCATGCCTAGGCCTTGCGCAGATGAGGGAGGGGCATACCATGACACCAGGGTGAGAAAGTGCCTTGGTCGGTTTCCAGATCGAGCACGCATCCGGTGGCCCCGGCGTGCTAGGGTGTTGATCGGCAACGAGAGGGGGTAGGCCATGGTGAATACCTGCTTCTTCATGTTACGACAGGTCATCGTGAGATGCGAGGACAAGTCTATGCCAGTCCTATGATGAGACCGCCCATTGCCAGCTCGATCTCGGGGACGAACGCAGTCAGTTCTCAATGTTCCCTACCGTGTGTGCGTTTTGCGAGGCATGTGCAATGTCAAGGATGTGTGTTGTCTATTCAAATACCACACCAGCCTTTCATGCTTATGCACGGGCCACACACATGTAGGGATGGTCCCCTCCCCCCTCGTCGGGCGGTTTTGAGATCGAGCACCCATCCGGTGGCCTTGGCGGCCTAGGGCATTGACCGACACCGAGAGGGGTATGCCACGGTGAATTACTGCTTATCCGTGTTACGGCAGCTCTCCTTTGTCATGTTTTTTAGTGTATAATGCTTAGAAGTTGAGATTTCTAAAGATGTAAATGAAAACATAAGTCATCAAAAGTCATGGTAATTTCAAACTTTAGTCATAAAAAGGTATGAAATATCAGACGCAAAAAGGAAGTGTCAAAATAAAAACACAAAAAATAAGAAAAATAAAGGAGTGGCACAATAGTTACCGAGAGTGGACAATCGGCTCTCGTTAAAGTGTACCATTACCGAGTGTTACTCTCTAGTAAAGTGTACCATTACCGAGTGTTACTCTCTGGTAAAGTACCAACACCGCGACGTCAAGGATGTGTGTTGGGTATTCAAACACCACACCAGCCTTTCATGCATAGGCATGTGCCACACACACGTAGGGTACGGTTCCCACCCCCACCTCCTCGGCGGTTTGCGGTCGTGTAGACATCTGGTCACTACAAGAAATATGTCAACTAACGAGCTTCTGTCAGTGGCACTCATAGAATTGGTCGTAAATCTACGACCATTTGAGACCAATTGGTCATAAGCTGTCCGGAGGGGTCCTAACCCCAAAAACTAATGACTTTTTAATCAGAAAGGTCATAACTTCCTAACTGGAAATGGTCGTAAAGAGAATAGCCCTGGTTTGCTGCCTAATTTGTAGTTGATTATTGTTAAGGATTAATTAAAATCCTAACAATCCATGCTTTATGTCGGTTGTGTAGTTAGCAACCGTCAAGTTACCGCCTATGCAGTTACCACCTTGTACTGGGTATAAATACCCCAACATTCATCAATGAGAAAACTGTTCATTCCAATCATTTGTTTCCTCTCTCTCGGTTACTCTTAACATGTTATCAACCACTTTCACTCTACGCATCAGAGCAATAGGCCAGAAAAAAGAAGAATAACATTGCAGAGGATGAAGCAAAGATCTAAGGATTAAAGGCCTTCATCAGGAAAATTAATAGTGTTTTTCCTGTTTAATCTTTGCCTATTATCATGTTTTCTGATGGTTAGTCTGTAATCTAACAAGGATTGTTTATCCTGTATGCATATGCACTTATGCTAATCACACAAATAGTTCATCAGCCTTGTACAACAAACAAGAAGTAAAGAAGAGATAATGAGAATAGGTCTTC
Source organism: Hordeum vulgare subsp. vulgare (assembly GCF_904849725.1). Classification (NCBI taxonomy): domain Eukaryota; kingdom Viridiplantae; phylum Streptophyta; class Magnoliopsida; order Poales; family Poaceae; genus Hordeum; species Hordeum vulgare. The sequence continues at coordinate 61,206,748 of NC_058521.1, read as the reverse complement.
TGAGTTTGCCATCAACAGCAAAGCAAAAAAAAGCAATCGGCCGAAGAAACAAATTCGTCCATGACAAGAAAAGCACAAAGAAGAGGACAAAAAAGATTTGATTAGCGCATAAGAAGACACTCAAGTAGATTCAAAGTCTTAATCCAATTTCTACGCAAGACATCACATGTGCTACTAGTATTACCTAATTTTCTTTTCATTGCTTCCTGCACACCATTGATTCTACCGGGATTGGTTGGCTTGGAGCATGGCTGCTTCGCCCTCGCTGTAGACGGGAGAATCACCAACCTTGGTCGTTCCGTCAGGTCTCCATCCTCCAGTGAAGGGGTGAGCCGCCAGGAGCCGACGGCCTCCGGCTGCATTACCACGGCGCCGCTACGCCGACAACCCTCGACCAGGCTCCTCGCGGAGCGGCGGCATCGGCCAACAGCCGATACCCCGCATGGCGACCCCATCTGTCGCGTGAAGGGGAGAAGCCCTCCAGCACGACTCCTCCCTCTGCCATGGCCGGATGCGCCATGGCCTTCCGTCCCCTCGGTGGTGATGACCCACAAGTATAGGGGATCAATCGTAGTCCTTTCGATAAGTAAAAGTGGCGAACCCAACGAGGAGCAGAAGGATCTGACAAGTGGTTTTCAGCAAGGAAATATCTGCAAGCACTGAAATTATCGGTAACAAGTGATTGTGTGGTGAGATGATTCGTAGCAAGCAACAAGTAACAAAAGTAGCAACGGTGCACCAAAGTGGCCCAATCCCTTTTGTAGCAAGGGACAAGCCTGGACAAAGTCTTATAGGAGGAAAAACGCTCCCTTGGACACAAGGGAATTTCTGTCATGCTAGTTATCATCATGTTCATATGATTCGCGTTCGTTACTTTGATAGTTTGATATGTGGGTGGACTGGCGCTTGGGTACTGCCCTTACTTGGACAAGCATCCCACTTATGATTAACCCCTCTCGCAAGCATCCGCAACTACGAAAGAATAATTAAGACAAAGTCTAACCATAGCATTAAACTAGTGGATCCAAATCAGCCCCTTACGAAGCAACACATAAAGTAGGGTTTAAGCTTCTGTCACTCTAGCAAACCATCGTCTATTTACTACTTCCCAATGCCTTCCTCTAGGCCCAAATAATGGTGAAGTGTCATGTAGTCGACGTTCACATAACACCACTAGAGGAAAAACAACATACAACATATCAAATTACCGAAGGAATACTAAATTCACATGACTACTATTAGCATGACTTATCCCTTGTCCTCAGGAACAAAAGTAACTACTCACAAAGCATAATCATATTCATGACCAGAGAGGTAATGAGTAGCATCAAGGATCTGAACATAAACTCTTCCTCCAAATAATCTAACTAGCATAAACTACGAAGAGTAATCAACACTACTAGCAACCTTACAAGTACCAATCGGAGTCGCGAGACGGAGATTGGTCACAAGTGATGAACAAGTGTTTGGAGATGAGATGGTGCTGATGAAGATGTTGATGGTGACAAGTCCCCTCCGATGAGAGGAGTGTTGGTGATGACGATGGCGATGATTTCCCCTTTCGGGAGGGAAGTTTCCCCGGCAGGATCGTCCCGCTGGAGCTCTAGATTGGTTCTGCTCAAGTTCTGCCTCGTGGCGGCGGTGAATCCACGAAAAAGCTCCTCCCTGAGTTTTTTCTCGACGAAACCCTTCATATAGCAGAAGAGGGGGGCCAGTGGGCCAGCAGGCTGCCCACAAGCCCTCATGGCGCGGCCTGGGGGGTGGACGCGCCGTGCAGGCTTGTGGCCACCTGCTGGCACCCTTCTGGCGCTTCTTCGGCCGAGTATTTTTTATAAATCCGGAAAAAAATCCTCGTTGATTTTTATGGCGTTTGGACTTGCGCGGAATAGGTATCTCAACTTTGCTCCACTTTCAGGCCAGAATTCCAGTTGCCGGCATTCTCCCTCTTCATGTAAACCTTGCAAAATAAGAGAGAAAAGGCATAAGTATTGTACCGTGAAGTGAAATAACAGCCCAAGAAGTGATAAATATCAACATGAAAACATGATGCAAAATGGACGTATCAACTCCCCCAAGCTTAGACCTCGCTTGCCCTCAAGCGAAAGCCAAGCTCAATAAATATGTCCACATGTTTAGGGAGAGAGGTGTCGACAAAACAAGATACGAACATGCATGCATCATTATCATGATCAGAACATCAATACCAACATATAATCTCTCATGCTAAAGTGATAATTCCTTCAGAAAGTAAAGCATGGATCAAGAACCTTACCGAGAAGTAACAACCGATAGCCTTTAGTCATTGAAGCAATTGCAATTTATCACAACATCAGAAAGAGTCAAATAAGATCTTGTAAAGCAAATCCACATACTCAATCATTCTTTCGTTCTCTACTATTGCTACAACTCACGTGGTACATGAGATCAAAGTTTCAGCTGGACACATAGAAAGATAGGGGCTTACAGTTTTGCTTCCCAACTGCTTACCTTAAGGGTAATGTCAACAATAATAATTCATGAATACTTACCTCCAAGTTGACATATGAATATAGATCTTTCCCAAGCATATGACGTTAGCCAAGATAAAGGCGAAATAAGGAATTGGTGAAGATGACCATGACTCTTTCAAGGGCAAAAAGTAAAGGTACAAGATAGGCCCTTCGTAGAGGGAAGCAGAGGTAGTCATGCGCTTTTGAGGTTTGGATGTGTGTCCTCTTAGTGCGGAGGAATGTCATTTTATATTGCCTCCTGTGATAAAGAACTTTATTATGCAGTTTGTCGCTTTTATGTCTTCCTCATCACAGGTTCGTATAAAGCTTATTTTCCACACACTAATAGATCATACATATTAGAGAGCAATTTTTATTGCTCGCACCGATGACAACTTACTTGAGGGATCTTATTCAATCCATAGGTAGGTATGGTGGACACTCATGGCAAAACTGGTTTGAAGGTTTATGGGTGCACAAGTAGTATCTCTACTTAGTGCGGGATGTTTGGCTATTGTGAGGTGGAAGCAATCGTCACATGCTAAGGGATCTCTAATCATATAACATTGTTCGGAACCAAGCAAACACAATTCATTATGTTTTCTTCCTTGTCCAACATCTACTTCTAGGCATGCAATAGTTTAGTGAGTGTTCACAATCATAGATGGTGTCACGGATGATATATTTATATGTGAACCTCTCCTTCTTTATCACTTCTTATTAATTGTAACAATGACCAAGGTCTACGTTTGTCTACCCTCAACAAGTTTCAATCATCATTCTTTTTATATGTGAAGCCATCACTTCCCATAAGATCATTACATGATCTTTCATGCTTTTGTTCTTTTCTCAATCTTTTGATCATGACAAGAGACAAAGCCCTTAACTAAGACACTCTTTATTATATGGCTCACGAGCTCGAATACATCAGGGGTGACACAAAGAAAAACTCAAGCCTAAAACACTAAGACCTTTATTCTACTAGAGAAAGAGAAAACTGAAAAGGAAGGAACTAAAACAAAGGTAAAGGCAAAAGATGTGATGGTGATACGATACCGGGGCAGCTCCCCCAAGCTTGGCACAGGCCAATGGGATTGCCCATACCCATGTTTAGTTGTCTTCCTTTGGTGTTTGTGGAGGAGTTGCAACATGGGTTTGATCCTCCGTCTTCCAAGGCATAGGTGCTCCATCATGGAAAGATGAACGAGTCTCCGGAATCCTCAAATCTGCGGCCAACCGTATTGATTTAATCTATACTCATACTCACAGTTTTGGTTCTGCAGGTCATAGATCTAGGCCTGGAGTTAATCAATCCTGTCATAGAGCCTGGAGAGGTGCTTCACAATGTCATTGGCATTAATCCTGTGCTTGTTGGTTAACTCCGTGATCATCATGTAGTTGGCGTTGAGTCCATGCTCCACCATCCCCTGGCACTTGAAGACTTGTTGCTCCATTGCTTCGAGCCTCGTCTCCACGCTTCCGGTCTTCTTGGGCCCCTCAACATCACGGATGTGCAACATCCCCTCACGCATCTCGATAGATTGAGGGTGTTGCAGCACTCCCGTGAGGTAGGGATTGATGACCTTCTCAAAGATCTTGTCCTTCGGAGATTTTGGGGAAGTCATAGCGATCTAGATGTGCAACAGAAATAGGCTCGAAACGTAAAACAGAGGAAATCTGCGTGATGCAGGGGTCAGACCAAAAGGGAGTATATATAATGATTTTTTTCATACCAGAAGGAGTACCCCGCACGAAAACGGAGTCTGGGAGGCGCACGAGGTGGCCACAAGCCCTCACGGCGCGACCAGGGGGTGGGCCCGCGCCATGCAGGCTTGTCGCCTCCTCGCGTACTTTCCGGACTACTTCCAATTTTTGTATTTTTTCAAATATTCCAAAACGGAGAAAATTTCCTACTGGAAAAGTTTTGGACTCCGTTTTCTTACTGAATCACATACCTCTTCTTTTTCGCCGTCTAAAACAGGCTGATAAATATCCCTTAAGTATTCTTCCGGAGTAATGGTATTGATAATATTGCTTTCAATATTTATGGGAGTACCTGAGATATAATGCTTGATTCTCTGCCCATTTACCACTCTCGGACAATTACCTTCCATGTTGTTGATCTTGATAGCACCGGAACGATATACTTCCTCAACAACATAGGGACCTTCCCATTTAGAGAGAAGCTTGCCTGCAAAGAATCTTAAACGAGAGTTATATAGCAAGACATAATCACCTACATTGAACTCGCGCTTTTGTATCCTCTTATCATGCCACCTCTTAACCTTCTCTTTGAACAACTTGGCATTCTCATGTGCCTGAGTTCTCCACTCATCAAGCAAGCTAATATCAAATAACCTCTTCTCACCAGCAAGTTTGAAATCAAAGTTGAGCTCTTTGATTGCCCAATAGGCTTTATTCTCTAGATCAAGAGGTAAATGACATGCTTTACCGTACACCATTTTGTATGGAGACATGCCCATGGGATTATTATAGGCAGTTCTATAAGCCCACAGTGCATCATCGAGCTTCTTAGACCAATTCTTTCTAGACCTGTTGATAGTCTTCTGAAGAATTAGTTTAATCTCTTTGTTGCTTAGCTCTACTTGACCACTGGACTGAGGGTGACAAGGAGACGCAATTCTATGGTTGACATCGTACTTAGCAAGCGTTTTACGGAAAGCACCATGAATGAAGTGTGAACCACCGTCAGTCATCAGATATCTAGGGACTCCAAATCTAGGGTAAATAACTTCTTTCAGCATCCCGATAGAGGTGTTTTGATCAACACTACTAGTGGGGATAACTTCTACCCACTTAGTGACGTAATCAACAACAACTAGGATATGAGTATACCCCTTGGATTTTGGAAAAGGTCCCATATAATCAAAGCCCCAAACATCAAATGGTTCAATGACAAGTGAATAGTTCATAGGCATTTCCTCAAGTTTGCTAATATTATCTATTTTTACATTCATCACAAGACAAGACAAACTTACGGGCATCCTTGAAGAGAGTGGGCCAAAAGAAACCTCATTGCAATACCTTGTGTGCAGTTCTATCTCCCGCATGGTGTCCTCCATAGGCCTCGGAGTGACACTTCTGTAGGATCTGTCCCTGTTCATGTTCACGTACACAACGTATAATAACACCATCTATTCCTTCCTTATAAAGGTGAGGATCATCCCAAAAGTAGTGTCTCAAGTCAAAGAAAAATTTCTTCTTTTGCTAGTACGTGAAACTAGGTGGTATATATTTCGCAACGATATAGTTTGCATAATCAGCATACCACGGTGCACTACGTGAAGTATTGATGACATTCAACTGCTCACCGGGAAAGCTATCATCAATAGGTTGTGGGTCATCAAGAACGTTCTCCAACCTAGACAAGTTATCTGCTACTGGTTATCAGCACCCTTTCTCTCGACAACGTGCAAATCAAATTCTTGTAGCAAGAGGACCCATCTGATAAGTCTAGGTTTAGCGTCTTTCTTCTCCATGAGGTACTTAATAGCATCATGATCAGTGTGAATAGTGACTTTGGAATCAACTATGTAAGACCTGAACTTTTCACATGCAAACACGACTGCTAAAAACTCCTTCTCCGTAGTAGCATAGTTTCTCTGGGCACTGTCTAGAGTTTTACTAGCATAGTGAATAACATTCAACTTCTTATCAACTCTTTGCCCTAGAACAGCACCAACAACATAATCACTAGCATCACACATGATCTCAAAAGGTAAGTTCCAATCAGGTGGTTGAACAATAGGTGCAGTTATCAAATCCCTCTTAATATTTCGAAGGCTTCCTCACAATCATCGTCAAAGACAAAAGGAATATCCTTTTGCAAGAGATTGGTAAGAGGCCTAGAAATCTTAGAGAAGTCTTTAATGAACCTTCTATAGAAACCAACATGACCAAGGAAACTTCTTATACCTTTGATATTTGTGGGGTATGGCATTTTCTCGATTGCATCAACCTTAGCCTTATCGACTTTGATACCTCTTTCAGAAATTTTATGTCCTAAGACGATGCCTTCATTAACCATAAAGTGGCACTTATCCCAATTCAAGACAAGATTACTGTCTTCACATCTCTGTAAGACTCGATCAAGGTTGCTGAGGCAATCGTCAAAAGAAGACCCGTAAACGGAGAAGTCATCCATGAAAACCTCAACAATCTTTTCACAAAAGTCAGAGAATATAGCCATCATACATCTTTGAAAGCTGGAAGGTGCATTACATAAGCCAAAAGGCATACGTCTATAAGCAAATGTACCGAAAGGGCATGTGAAAGTGGTTTTCTACTGATTAGATTGTGCAACTGGTATTTGGGACAAACCAGAATAACCGTCTAGAAAGCAGAAGTGTGTGTGTTTAGACAGTCTTTCTAGCATTTGGTCGATAAAAGGCAAAGGGTAAAGATCTTTCCTAGTGGCTTTATTCAATTTCCTAAAATCGATCACCATCCTATAGCCAGTAAAAAACTTTGTGGGATCAATTCATCCTTATCATTAGGGACAACGGTAATACCTCCCTTCTTAGGGACGCAGTGCACCGGACTTACCCAACCGCTATGAGCAACAGGATAGATAATACCTGCTTCCAGGAGCTTTAGTATTTCTTTTCTTACTACTTATTTCATCTTAGGATTTAATCTCCTTTGATGATCAGCAACTGGTTTGAAATCAGGATCAGTTTTAATCTGGTGCTGACATTGAGTGGGACTAATGCCCTTAAGATCATCAAGAGTATATCCAATAGCAGCACGGTGCTTCCTCAGAGTTTTTAGCAACTTATTTTCTTCGTGCTCCGAGAGGCTAGCACTAATAATGACAAGATATATCTCTTTTTCATCAAGATAGGCATACTTAAGAGTATCTGGCAACTGTTTAAGCTCGAACACAGGATCACCCTTTGGTGGGGGTGGATCCCCAAGCAGTTCAATAGGCAGATGATTCTTAAGGATAGGATATTGTTCTAAGACAACTCTATCTATTTCATCCCTTTCATCCATATGCATATCATTTTCATGCTCAAGCAAGTATTTCTGTAAGGGATCAGTAGGAGGCACGACAATAGAAGCTAAGGCAATAGTTTCATCCTTACTAGGCAACTCATTTTCATGAGGTTGTCTACCAAACTTGGAGAAACTGAACTCATGTGACACACCTTCAAAGCCAACAGTGACAGTTTGCTTCTCATAGTCAATATGAGCATTGACAGTATTGAGAAAAGGTCTACCAAATATGATGGGACAAAAGCTATCTTGTGCGGTAGCAAGAACGAGGAAATCAGCAGGATACTTCGTTTTACCACACAAGACTTCAACATCCCTAACAATTCCCACAGGGCAGATAGTATCTCTATTGGCAAGCTGAATAGTGACATCAATAGGCTCTATCTCAACAGGTGCAATCTCATCTTTGATTTCATCGTATAAGGATTGAGGTATTGCACTAACACTAGCACCCACGTCACATAAACCATGATAACAATGATCTCCTATCTTAACAGAAACCACAGGCATGCCAACAACAGGCCTATGTTTGTCTCTAGCATGAGGTTTAGCAATTCTAGCGACATCTTCACAGAAGTGAATATCATGTCCCTCAACATCGTCGGACAGAAGATCTTTGATGATAACAACGCTAGGTTCAACTCTAATTTTCTTAGGGGGTGTAGGTGTTCTAATATAGACTCTACGTATCACAGTTGAAGCTTTAGAATGATCCTTTATCCTAACAGGGAAAGGTGGTTTCTCAATGTAAGCACCGGGAACCACATGATCATTATAGGCAATGACTTTCTCTTCAACTGGAGTGGGTTTAACTACATTGACTTCTAAAGGAGGATGATATTTAAACCACTTATCTTTGGGGAGATCAATATAAGCAGCAAAGGATTCACACAGTGAAGCTACTATCTCAGAGTCAAGTCCATACCTAGCGCTAAATTCACAAAAACTATTTGTCTCTACAAAGGATTTAACGCAATCAAACGTGAAATTCATACCTGACTCCTTACCTTCTTCAAGCTCCCAATCTTCAGAGTTGTGTTTAATTCTCTCCAATAAATTCCATTTGAAGTCAATATCTCTCTTCATAAAAGAACCGGTACAAGAAGTGTCAAGCATGGTGTGATCATCATGAGAAAGCCGAGCATAGAAGTTATGAATGATAATTTCTCTCGAGAGCTCATGATTGGGGCATGAATATAGCATTTATTTAAGTCTCCCCCAAGCTTGAGCGATTCTTTCTCTGTCACGAGGCCAAAAATTGTAAATATAATTCCGATCACGATGCACTAAATGCACAGGATAAAACTTTTGATGAAATTCCAATTTCAACAGATTGTAGTCCCATGATCCAGTATCATCACATAGCCTATACCATGTCAACGCCTTATCCTTCAAAGATAAAGGAAAGACCTTCTTCTTGACCTCATCCTCGGGAAAACCTATAAGCTTAGATAAACCACAAACTTCATCGACATAGATTAGATGCAAGTCTGGATGTGATGTTCCATCTCCTGTAAAAGGATTAGCCAGTAGTTTCTCAAGCATACCCGAAGGAAATTCAAAGCAAATATTTTCAGTAGGTGCAGCAGGTTGAGGAGCAACTCTTTGTGCTTCCGTTCGAGGTGAAGATACCCCGAACAAGCCCCTCAAAGGATTAGTATCCATAGTGACAAGTGACATAAATTTCAGCACACTATATGAATGTTTCCTTACCAAGTTCCACTTACCAAAGGCGCTTCACTCCCCGGCAACGGCTCCAGAAAAGAGTCTTGATGACCCACAAGTATAGGGGATCAATCGTAGTCCTTTCAATAAGTAAGAGTGTCGAACCCAACGAGGAGCAGAAGGATGTGACAAGTGGTTTTTAGCAAGGAAATATGTGCAAGCACTGAAATTATCGGTAACAAGTGATTGTGTGGTGAGAAGATTCCTAGCAAGCAACAAGTAACAAAAGTAGCAACGGTGCAGCAAAGTAGACCAATCCCTTTTGTAGCAAGGGACAAGCCTGGACAAAGTCTTATAGGAGGAAAAACGCTCACGGGGACACACGGGAATTTCTGTCATGCTAGTTTTCATCATGTTCATATGATTCGCGCTCGTTACTTTGATAGTTTGATATGTGGGTGGACCGGCGCTTGGGTACTTCCCTTAATTGGACAAGCATCCCACTTATGATTAACCCCTCTCGCAAGCATCTGCAACTACGAAAGAAGAATTAAGACAAAGTTTAACCATAGCATTAAACTAGTGGATCCAAATCACCCCTTACGAAGCAACGCATAAACTAGGGTTTAAGCTTTTGTCACTCTAGCAACCCATCATATAATTACTACTTCACAATTCCTTCCTCTAGGCCCAAATAATGGTGAAGTGTTATGTAGTCGACGTTCATATAACACCACTAGAGGAAAAACAACATATAACATATCAAATTACCGAACGAATACCAAATTCACATGACTACTATTAGCATGACTTATCCCATGTCCTCGGGAACAAAAGTAACTGCTCACAAAGCATAATCATATTCATGACCAGAGAGGTAATGAGTAGCTTCAAGGATCTGAACATAAACTCTTCCACCAAATAATCCAACTAGCATCAACTACAAAGAGTAATCAACACTACTAGCAACCTTACAAGTACCAATCGGAGTCGCGAGACGGAGATTGGTTACAAGTGATGAACTAGGGTTTGGAGATGAGATGGTGCTGATGAAAGTGTTGATGGTGACGAGTCCCCTCCGAGGAGAGCAGTGTTAGTGATGACGATGGCGACGATTTCCCCCTCCGGGAGGGAAGTTTCCCCGGCAGGATCGTCCTGCCGGAGTTCTAGATTGGTTCTGCTCAAGTTCCGCCTCGTGGCGGCAGCGAATCCACGAAAAAGCTCCTCCCTGATTTTTTTTCTGGACGAAACCCTTCATATAGCAGAAGAGGGGGGCGGTGGGCTAGTAGGCTGCCCACAAGCCCTCATGGCACGGCCTGGGGAGGTGGCCGCGCCGTGCAGGCTTGTGGCCACCTGCTGGCGCCCCTCTGGCGCTTCTTTGGCCCAGTATTTTTTATAAATCGGAAAAATCCTCGTTGATTTTTACGGCGTTTGGAGTTGCGCAGAATAGGTATCGCAACTTTGCTCCACTTTCAGGCCAGAATTCCAGTTGCCGGCATTCTCCCTCTTCATGTAAACCTTGCAAAATAAAATCGAAAAGGCATAAGTATTGTACCGTGAAGTGAAATAACAGCCCAAGAAGTGATAAATATAAACATGAAAACATGATGCAAAATGGACGTATCAGGCGGCAGTGGATTTGGGGAACAAATCACGAATCTCATAGGAGAGAAGAAGAGGATAACCTTATCCCTTCGTCAGTTTTATGTTCAGACCCCGAGATTCCTCTTATTCAGAAATTAGATTTTACACATCTTGTATAATGCAGTAAGCTATCATGCTTACTGAAAATTTTAGATTAAGCCGTAAATTTGGATGTGAGACCGTCCCATACATGTTTTGGAATATGTTTATATGTACATCATACATGATTTTGTAGCAATTGCTATAACAATTAATTTTAGTGCAATAATCATACTATACAATAGAAACTAAACTTATTTGGAATCACACAGTATTGGTAGCATCTACTCCATATTTTGCAGATTATCCATCACTGCCGTGAGATCTACGTTTTGTCATTTTGACAAGATGCCTATCTTCAACGTGCTCTTCCAAATATTAATGTGTATATAGCCTAAATTTTTATTTGTGAATCACAAGTTATTGATGACATCTACTGTACAATTCACAGATTATTCATCACTACTGTGAGGTCTACATCTTGTCAACTTTACAAAATGATTACCTTCAAAGTGCTCTTCCAAATATTAATATTAGATGTGACTATGCTACGGTAACAAAAGTCTTTCCTTGGCGCTAGGAATTCTTCTTGCTACTTCTCTTGTTTGCGTCGGTTTTTCCCTTGAAGAGGAAAGGGTGATGCAGCACAGGAGCAGTAAGTATTTCCCTCAGTTTGAGAACCAAGGTATCGATCGAGAGGGAGGGTCTCGTCAAGTCCAGAGTACCTGCGCAAACACAAACAAGCTTGCACCCAACGCTTCAAAGGGGTTGTCAATCCCTTCAAGATTGTTTGCAAAGTGAGATCTGAAGGCGGAAAGTGCAACGAAGTAAAAAGTGTAAGGCTGATAATATGGTGTGGAGTAGACCCGGGGGCCATAGTGTTCACTAGAGGCTTCTTAGTCACATTGACCTCATGATGATGTTCTACCGAGTGGGCCCAGAGATACCTCTCCGTCACGTGGAGTGACAAATCCCGATCTCGATTCGTACCAACCCAACAGACACTTTCAGAGGTACCCGTAGTGCACCTTTATAGTCACCCAGTTACGTTGTGACGTTTGATACACCCAGAGCACTCCTACGGTATCCGGGAGTTGCACAATCTCACGGTCGAAGGAAAAGACACTTGACATTAGAAAAGCTTTAGCATAAGAACAATACGATCTAGTGCTATGCTTAGGATTGGGTCTTGTCCATCACATCATTCTCCCAATGATGTGATCCCGTTATCAATGACATCTAATGCCCATGACCAGGAAACCATGATCATCTATTGACTAACGAGCTAGCCAACTAGAGGCTTACTAGGGACACATTGTGATCTATTTATTCACACATGTATTACTTTTTCCTGTTAATACAATTATAGCATGAACAATAGATGATTATCATGAACAAGGAAATATGATAATAACCATTTTATTATTGCCTCTAGGGCATATTTCCAACAATAAAGAATGAATTTTTGATGTGGAATGCTACCTAGCATAGTTGTCCTTTGCAACTTCTTTCACGTGACATGAATGTTCAGATCCATAAGATTCGAAACAATAGTTTTCTATTGACATGAAAATAGTAATACTTCAAGCAAACTAGCAAACTAATCATGAACTTTCAAAATAACAAGGCCAATGAAAGTTATCCCTACAAATTCATATAGTCTCGCTATGCTCCATCATCCTCACACAACTAATGTAAATCATGCACAACCCCGGTATTGGCGAAGTAATTGTTTTCGCACTCTTACTTTCTCAAACTTTTTATAACTATCACGCAATACATGAGCGTGAGCCATGGATATAGCACTATAGGTGGAATAGAGTGTGGTGGTTGTGAGACAAAAAGGGAGGAGATAGTCACATTGACTCGGTGTATCAAAGGGTTATGGCGATGCCTATTAATAGATATCAATGTGAATGAGTAGGGATTGCCATACAAGAGATGCACTAGAGCTATAAGTATGTGAAAGCTCAAAAGGGAGAACTAGTGGGTGTGCATCCAACTTGCTTGCTCACGAAGACCTAGGGAAATTTTGAGGAAGCTCATCATTGGAATATACAAGCCAAGTTATATAATGAAGATTCCCACTAGCATATGGTAGTGACAAAGCAAGAAACTCTCAATCATGAAGAACATGGTGCTATCATGAAGCACAAGTGTGGAAAAAGATAGTAGCATTGTCCCTTCTCTCTTTTTCTCTCATTTCTTTTTTTCATTTGGGCTCTTAGGCCTCTTTTTTTCTCTTTTTTTTGTTTTTGGGCTCTTTGGCCTCTTTTTTTTATTTACTCACATGAGACAATGCTCTAATAATGATGATCATCACACTTTTATTTACTCACAGCTCAAAATGATGACTCCATAGGAAATGCCTCCGGCAGTGTACCGGGATGTGCAACGATCTAGCATGGCGTATGACGTTGAAACATCTCGCTAGCTATCTTACGAGCATGCAATGGCAATATGAGAGTGACGACACAAGTCATGAGACGGAACGGTGGGAGTTGCATGGCAATATATCTCGGAATGGCTATGAAAATGCCATAGTAGGTAGGTATGGTGGCTGTTTTGAGGAAGGAATATGGTGGGTTTGTGCACTGACGAGAATTGCGCGGCACTGGAGAGGCTAGCAATGGTGGAAGGTGAAAGTGCATCTATACCATGGACTCACATTAGTCATGAAGAACTCACATACTTGTTGCGAAAGTTTTTATTAGTAATCGAAACAAAATGCTAAATGCATACTCCGAGGGGAAGGGTTGGTAGGTGTTAACCATCGCGCGATCCCGACCTCAACATAAAGGATGACAATCAATAGATCAATATGCTCCGACTTCCTAACATAGCGGTTCACCATACGTGCATGCTATGGGAATCACTAACTTCAACAAAAGTATTTCTAGATTCACAACACCCTACTAACATAGCTCTTAATATTACCAAATCCACGTCTCAAAACTAATTGAGAGGAATCAAAACTTCTCTTTCTACTCAATGCACATGAAAATGGAGGTTTTTGCATCCTCTTTGGGTACCTATCACATTTGGGACTACTTTCATAGCATAAGCCAACTACCAAGTCACGCACCGCCGTGCTCTAAAATATATAAGTGAAGCACTAGAGCAAAAGTATGTAGCTCAAAAGATATAAGTGAAGCACTATGAGCATTCTAGCAAAATCACGATGAGTGCATGTATCTCTCTCTCAAAAAGGTGTGCAGCAAGGATGATTGTGACACAACAAAAGGAAAAGACTCCTATGATACAAGACGCTCCAAGCAAAACACATATCATGTGGTGAATAAAAATATAGCTCCAAGTAATGTTACCGATGGATTGAAGACGAAAGAGGGGATGCCTTCCCGGGGCATCCCCAAGCTTAGGATTTTTGGTGTCCTTGAATTTGGCTTGGGATGCCTTGGGAATCCCCAAGCTTGATCTCTTTCCACTCCTTATCTCTTTGTCCATGAGAACATCACCCAAAACTTGAAAACTTCACAACACAAAACTTAAACAGAAACTCGTGATAACATTAGCACAAAAAACAAACTACCACTTCTTTTGGTATTGTAGCAACTTGAATTCATCTATATTGGTGTTGTTCTACTGTATTCTCACTTTTCCATGGCTAGTACCCCCCCGATACTAACCATAGTTTCACCAAAACAAGCAACCAACTCAACAAAAAACAGAATCTGTCAAAAACAGACCAGTCTGTAGCAATCTGTATACTTCGTATACTTCTAGTATCTCACAAAATCTGAAAAATTACGACGGCCTGGGAAAAAAGCATATCAACCATCATCAAAAAGAATCAACTCAAAATCTCTTTATGAATAAAAATGAAAAATCATCTCGTGAGCGAAAAGTTTCTGTCTTTTTCCAGCAGGATCAAACAACCATTACCAAGACTAGTCATAAAGGTTTTGCTTGGCTCTAACACAAAAAGAAACACAAAAAACACAATCTCAACAGAATTGTGATGGTGTGGACGCAACAAAACAAAAAGAAAAAGATAAATTCGTTGGATTGCCTCCCAACAAGCGCTATTGTTTAACGCCCTTAGCTAGGCATAAAAGCGATAGAATCTTGTATCGTCGTCTCTGGTGCTCAAACCATAAGTAGCCCTCATCATGGATTCATAAGGCAATCTTGTTTTCTTTCTAGGAAAGTGTTCCATGCCCTTCCTTAAAGGAAATTGAAATCTAATATTCCCTTCCTTCATATCGATGATAGCACCGATAGTCCTTAGGAAAGGTCTACCAAGAATAATAGGGCATGTAGGATTGCAATCAATGTCAAGCACAATGAAATCCACGTGTACATAGTTCCTATTTGCAATAATAATAACATCATTGATTCTTCCCATGGGTTTTTTCTTGACAGTAGAATCAGCAATATGCAAATTAAGAGAACACTCCTCAATCTCATTAAAACCCAGAACATCACATAAAGACTTTGGAATCGCAGAAACACTAGCACCCAAATTACACAAAGCATTGCATTCATAGTTTTTGATTTTGATTTTGATGGTAGGTTCCCACTCATCATGAAGCTTTCTATGGATAGAGACTTCCAATTCAAGTTTTTCTTCAAGAGATTTTATCATAGCTTCGACGATATGATCGGTAAAGGCCTTGTTTTGGCTATAAGCGTGTGGACAGTTTAACATGCATTGCATCAAGGAAATGCATTCAATCAAGGAGCAACTATCATAATTGAATTCCTTGAAATCCACAATAGTAATTTCATTACTACTCAAAGTTTTAACATCGTCTACTCCACTTTCAATGCTTTTAGCATCAAGATAGATGGACTCCGAATCATTGGGGCACTTTTCAACCAAAGTGGCTTCATATCCAGCCCCATAATCATTAGTTTTGACACAAGAAAACAAAGATTCAATGGGAGTCACACCAAGCACTTTAAGATCTTTGTGATTCTCATCACGAGAACACGCCTTTTTAAGCCATTCATGTCTAGCACGAATTTGGGCGGTTCTTTCTTGGCTCTCAATCATGGAAACACGCATAGCTTTCAAAGTTTCATCCATGTTGATTTTGGGAGGAGCACATCTAACTTTCAAAGCATCAACATCACTAGACATTCTATCAACGCTCTTAGCCAAATCGTCAATTTTGAGTAGCTTTTCCTCTATGGACGCATTGAAAATCTTTTGAGAGTTGATGAAATCTTTGATATTACTCTCTAGATCACAGGGTAATCTATTGTAATTTCCATGGGTATTGTTGTAGGAGTTGCCAAAGTTATTAGAGGAGTTACTAGGAAAAGGCCTAGGAACATAGTTTCCTCTAAAAGCATTGTTGTTACCAAAGTTATTCCTACCAACAAAATTAACGTCCAAGCTAGCGTTGCTACTCTCAATCAAAGAAGACAAGGGAATATCATTAGGATCCAAAGGAGTACTTCTATTATCAACCAAATTCATTAACTCGTCCATCTTAGCACTCAACGAGTTAATTTCTTCTATAGCATGTACCTTCTTACTAGTAGGTGACCTTTCAGTGTGCCACTGAGAGTAGTTCGTCATGATGTTGTCTAAGAGCTTTGTGGCTTCCCCTAACATGATTTCCATGAACATTCCACCTGAGGCGGAGTCCAAGATATTTCTAGAAGCAAAATTCAAGCCAGCGTAAAAGATTTGAATAATCATCCAAAGACTCAAGCCATGAGCGGGACAATTTCTAATCATCAATTTCATTCTCTCCCAAGATTGTGCAACATGTTCATGATCAAGTTGCTGGTAATTCATGGTATCATTACGGAGAGAGATGACCTTAGCCGGCGGAAAATACTTGGATATATAAGCATCTTTGCACTTATCCCAAGAATCGATACTATTTTTGGGCAAAGAAGAAAACCACGTTTTTGCGCGATCTCGCAACGAGAAAGGAAAAAGCTTCAATTTAATCACGTCATTATCCACATCTCTCTTCTTTTGCATATCGCAAAGTTCAATGAAGGTATTGAGATGGGATGCGGCATCTTCACTAGGAAGGCCAGAGAATTTCTCTTTCATAACAAGATTCAGCAAAGCGGCATTGATTTTGTATGACTCCGCACTAGTGGCGGGAGCAATCGGAGTACTAATAAAATCATTATTATTAGTATTAGAGAAGTCACAAAGTTTGCTATTATCATTCATGGTGACTTCAACAAGCAAGCAAGCACACAAGCAAACAAACAGGAGGCGAGAAAAAGGGCAAACGAAAAAAAGCGAACGAAAAAGGCAAATTGGTGAAATGGGGGAGAGTAAAACGAGAGGCAACTGGCAAACAAAGTAAATGCAAGAGATGAGTTTGCGACACCTACTTGGATGAGTTCTTGACTTGATCTTCCTCCCTGGCAACGGCGCCAGAAATTCTTCTACTATGGTAACAAAAGTCCTTCCTTGGCGCTAGGAATTCTTCTTGCTACTTCTCTTGTTTGCGTCGGTTTTTCCCTTGAAGAGGAAAGGGTGATGCAGCACAGGAGCACTAAGTATTTCCCTCAGTTTGAGAACCAAGGTATCGATCTAGAAGGAGGGTCTCGTCAAGTCCAGAGTACCTACACAAACACAAACAAGCTTGCACCCAACGATTCAAAGGGGTTGTCAATCCCTTCAAGATTGTTTGCAAAGTGAGATCTGAAGGCGGAAAGTGCAACGAAGTAAAAAGTGTAATGCTGAAAATATGGTGTGGAGTAGACCCGGGGGCCATAGTGTTCACTAGAGGCTTCTCTCAAAATAGCAAGTAATACGGTGGGTGAACAAATTACTGTCGAGCAATTGATAGAACCACGCAAAGTCATGATGATATCTAAGGCAATGATCATACATATAGGCATCACGTCTGAGACAAGTAGACCGATACTTTCTGCATCTACTACTATTACTCCACACATCGACCGCTATCCAGCATGCATCTAGTGTATTGAGTTCATGACGAACAGAGTAACGCCTTAAGCAAGATGACATGATGTAGAGGGATAATCTCAAACCAATGATGAAAACCCCATCTTTTTACCCTTGATGGCAACAACACGATGCATGCCTCGCTACCCCTTCTGTCACTAGGTGAGGTCGCCGCACGGTATGAACCCGAAACCAAGCACTTCTCCCATTGCAAGAATCATAGATCTAGTTGGCCAAACAAAACCCACAACTCGAAGAGAATTATAAGGATATGAAATCATGCATAAGAGAGATCAGAAGAAACTCAAATAAGATTCATAGAAAATCTGATCATAAATCCACAATTCATCGGATCTCGACAAACACACCGCAAAAGAAGATTACATCGGATAGATCTCCATGAAGATCATGGAGAACTTTGTGTTGAAGATCCAAGAGAGAGAAGAAGCCATCTAGTTACTGGCTATGGACCCGTAGGTCTATGGTGAACTACTCACGCATCATCGGAGAGGTCATGGTGTTGATGAAGAAGCCCTCTGTGTCCGAATCCCCCCTCTGGCAGGGCACCAGAACGTGCTCGAGATGGGATCTTGCAGAGACAGAAGCTTGTTGCGGCGGAAAAGTACTTTTGATGATCTCCTCATTTTTTGGGGATTTTTAGGGAATATATAGGCGCAACCGCTAGGGCAGAGGGCACCCAGGGGGCCCACAAGCCTGTGGGCCGCGACCTCCCCCCTTGGCCGCGGGGTGGGGGCTTGTGGGGCCCCTCAGGCCCCCCTGCCTTGGCTCTCAAGCTTCCGATCTTCTTCCGTTACAGAAAAAATCTTTTCGGGGATTTTCTTCCGTTTGGACTCCATTTCAAAATCTCCTCTGAAAGGGGTCAAAAACATGGAAAAACAGGAACTGGCACTTGGCACTGAGTTAATAAGTTAGTCCCAAAAAAATATATAAAATGCATGCATAACATCCAAAGTTTGACAAGATAATAGCATGAAACCATAAAAAATTATAGATACGTTGGAGACGTATGAGACTACCTCAAGAAATCATAAGGTATTGGCATCTACTGCAAAATTTTGTAGACTATCCATTATTACTACAAGGTCTACATCATGTCATTCTGACATATGATTATCTTCAAAGTGATTTTCTTAAATATAGCATAACATAAGGTAATAAAATTATGAACATCTACTAACAGAAGTCAGACAATGTTTTCTATTACTGCGAGATCTACACCATATTGGTGATTATCTTCAAAGTGTTATTCTATATCAATTGAGGTCTACACATACAAGGCATCAACCAAACAAGAATTTGCTCCTCCGAAGCATTTATTGTTGTTGCTCACTAAAATATTTTACTCTCATAGTAAATATTGTTCTTGCACACTTTGCTTGAATATGTAATAGCAAACTACGTAAATATTTGCATATATGTATGATTACCTTCTACTACATTCGTAAAATGCATGGCAATGGAGCCTACGTCACTTTTTATAATTATAGTGTCATCCATCCATCAAGATGGATGCCATAATTTATAGCGAGTGTCTCAAACACTATTGCAAGATCCACATCACATTGTGGTTGTTATTTTCATAGTGCCTAAGCAATGTTAAAATTGCAAAGTCTATGTTTTGGCTGTGACTCTAAAGTCACACTTTTCGAACGAATGAAGCCCAAAACATTAGCAACAATTTTATCGCATGCACTATATTGAAGGTTTACACCCCATGTTCACCAAGAATCACCCTTGGCGGATTGTGCTCAACAAAATCATTTCATCCATATATTTTATTTTACTCCTAGAAGTAAATTAAATAAATGCATTAGCATTTTTAAGTAATGCATGACTGACATTTCCAAATATAGTAAATGCATGATTTGGTGCGAGTATTTACTGTAAGATGATTCATGACATCAGTCATTATATCCACATGCGGCACTTGTGGCCACTATAACTCCACCTTCAAAATATATGCCATGGCTATTCTCTTAATAGTTAAGTATGTTTATATGTATTTCGTCTATCACCAACTTCACTTAGTTCTCAAACTAAGTACATAATGGACGAATATTTATTCATCTTGAATATTTCCCTTAAGAGAAACATGTTGCCATGAGCACATCGCGAATAATCACCCATTCGTTTCTCAAGACCTCAAGTCTATCGCAGCTCACATTTTTTTCACTCAATCAACTTTAAGTTGAGTTCTCATGATCAAATATTTTCATCCAAAGATCCAGTTGAAAAGCCCTCAATGCACTTTACATCTTCTTATGATAGTCCTACCATTTTCACGATGAAGAAATATGGAATTTCATAAAATCATCAGATTCACCCAAAGGATGCTATTCCATTATTGGAAATTCTTGCTAGTATTGTGAATAATAATCAAGTCATTGGTCCCGAAATATAACCATGATGTATTCAAAGTAAAGTGGAGGCTAAAATACAACCAAAGATGGAAAAAAATTTAATAGGGAATATATCATTTTCAAACGATCAACGAGAACTCTCAAATTTGTCAAATGTGTGGTTATTTAAACATCGTACCTATGATTACCAAACCCTCAAATAAATGGTCAAACCACACCACAAATTTATTAAAAAGGCAAAGAAGTCATTGGGATAAATTTGAAAAACTGCGAACTTATAACTGAAAACTATTCTGGTAAATGATGTTCTCGAATCTTCATCCGACGGAGAACCAAAAATATAGTGCAATAAAATAATGATCAATTCGTTTGCGCCGATGATATGTTTGCGTAATTCATTTTTCAGTAATATGGGTGACCTCATGTAATATCCTAATTATTCCCAAAATAACATTAGCATATACCTATGCTACTACATGTAGTGTGATGTCCAATATCCTACTACTTGGACATTATATTTATAAATTTTGAATGTATGAATCAATTCATACTAAATGTTGTTGTGTACAAAATGATTTTCTAAGTATTAATAAATTAAATATTAGGCTTAATAGCCTGAGCCATCCTGGTTTGGGGATGATTAGAAAATTATTGACAATTCTATTGGTCACAACTTAACAAGTTGCAAAATTTCCCAAATCATCAGATTTTATGTACACCACATGTTCCATACGAGAAATTAATTTAAGGAACTCTCACCTTATAATTCTAAATGAGCCAACTCATTCTTCCTTGAACACATTCAGAAGATATGTCGATTACTCAACCATTATGTGGTATTATATAGATACTTCATGGTACTCATGGAAACATTTATAAAATGATTTCCAGTGTGTCTCTTGTCACACAAATCATGAATGATATAACTAAATTAATTTCTCAAATTCTCAAAATTAAGAGCAAGTTATCCTAAACAAGGGATAAATCCATTCTAATGGACAACTTCGTTGAACTCATTTCACAAGCAATGCCTGATTATACATAATACTGTATGTAAATACCCAGAATGGTTTAGTTCAATATCTTATTAAAGATAGTGAAATTAATAATATGACCAAACTTATAGAATCGTAATTTACTAGCCTCATGCTAGATAAATACAACATTACACACCATAAGTATGATATAAATCATACCAACTGCATAACATACTACTTTCCCCTTGTAGTAATTACGTGGAAATCAACAAAGTATTTCCTATCTACGATAATTCGGTTACATACCGATTTCACCACTCCATCATACATTAATGGGCTCTCACAAAAAATAGAGATCTATGTGAGGAATAACAATTTATCCGTCAATCAAAATTATTCATAGCCCGTATGCTAATTGCATCAGCAATAAGGACATTTATGGCATTAGGGGGAGATAAGTACCACAAATAATGCCAAGAAATAAATTAAAAATGCTATTCACATTGAGTCCTTATATCCACGTACTCAAAGAATCTAAACTAAAAGTTTAGAATCACATATTTGCAACTCATTGCAAATATGCCACATACATTTACTGATGACAATGGTGTCGCTCAATTTTATATTCCTGCAGTAAAGTGTCAGAAAGAGTGGAGGTGCCTGATAAACCACTCTTCTCCCCAAATGAGAGCAACAGGGGGAGAAATCTGACCACACGAGATATAATCTCGCATATGCTTCTGCAGAAATAGAGGAAATCAAAACCTCAACTAGTAAATGTAATTCAACATCAAGTTGAAAGACACCTGACTAGAGGCTCATCATCCAAAGCCCGACATAAATGTGCACAAAGTTTTTGTGTCTGGACATCGAAACACCTTGACTCATTGTTGTAGGAAATCACAAGGAGTTAAAAAGGAATAAATACATTTCCACAAATTTCACCGATTCCATCAAAATCATATAAAATAAAGACTACATTTGTCGACATATATTTCTTCTCAAAATTGCTAAAACCTTTTGGGCCCTGAACCAAAATCCATGGTAGAGTGCCTCTTGCATTCATATTGATTCACATAAAACTAATCAAGTAATGAAGAATAGCCTCGCTCTACAAACAAGTGGTATTTACCACAGTAATACCTACTCCTCATAAGTATCTTCCATATGGAATACTAAAAACTTCTCATTCATATACAAAGTCAATGAGGTGGTGAGAAAGTGAGGCTTGTAGCAAAAGGGTTCATGCAGAGACCCGACATAAAATTATGATGTAACATACCCTCTTGGTATGAGTGGAATTAAGTTTCGATAAACAATATCATTGGTAGTACAAATAATATTATCCATGCGGTTAATGGATGCAGTGAATACATACTCATATGGGTTACTCGTTTCGGAAATTTATAACGAAGTACCTGAAGGGCTTACAATTTCGAATCCAAAATAAATCGCAACATATTTGTGTAAAATTTCAGAAGTCACTCTATGGCTTGAAGTAGTCGGAAATCATATGGTACTACCGACTAAATGAGTTCCTTCTTCAAAGGATTACTCAAAGGATGATAATTGTTTATGTATTAATAAAGGAATCCCAAAATTTTATTTCCTTACATCACCTCTGTGTATATCGATGATTTCTTCATCAATGTCTCTACAAGACCTAAACATACATAAAATCATCTCAAGACGGAAAATTTGGATTCAACCAAATTTAGCTTAAGTTTACAACTTGAGCATTCTCTGAAGAATACATATCAGGCTACATATATCCAAAACATATACGAGAAGTTCGATTTGGATATATCATATCAATAAATGACATGTATGGTCATACTGCCCCGATCGGGTACAAATATATTCTTGCCTAGGGGTGATAATGAAGTGAAATAAAGACGCGAAGTTCTATCTCACTAATATCAAAGCACTCATATGATTACAAACTATGTCAGGCCTGGCACCATATTTTCTATGTTGGTTTAGAGTGCAACCCCCAACAAAAGGTACATGCTTGATATATGGAATATCATCCTATATCTGAAGCTCACAATATGGCCATGATATGATATAATGATATTGGCTATTTATTTGATCCCAACGACGCCATATAAATGACTAAATTTGCTAGAATAGCCTTCATATGGAAGTCATCTAAATGGACTTTAATGGTTATTTCCATTTATCATTCTCACATAATTGTTTTTAGCTTTATCTAAAAGCATTGCAAAATATGCATGATTTGGCAGAATGATTAACCACACTCAAAATCATGTGGTTGATATTCATCAGAATCACATAACTTGATTTTATCAAGATTCTAGCACTTGTGTTACTTGATATGTATAGGTTATATGAAGAGCAGTATCATAAAGCACATTGCTCAGAAATTACTTATCCTCACGAATTATAGAAAAGTGAGGAAATAACTTGCAAAAAAATACTATGAAAATCCAACAGATTATTCACAACGTCATGATCATATCAATGGAATTGGTATGACACATCCTCCAAATTTGCAAAATTCAGGGGGGGTAATTTCCCAAAATATAACATGTTAACAATCATCAGATTGCATATATTGTACTATTTTTCCCTTGTTGAGTTTTTCCCTAAAGGTTTCTCATAAAGGTTTTTAACGAGACAATATAAATACAAGTGTCTTTATATGCCATATCATTTTCTCCTTATATTTTTCCCACTCGGTTTTAAAGGAGTTTTCAATGGCATGTAAGATTGCACTCTTTTCCCTTGTGAGTTTTTTCTCAAAATTTCTCATAATGGTTTTTAATGAGGCGATATCTTCTCAAATATCATATGTCATACTTTTTATTTTCCCTGTCCGGGTTTTTAACGAAAGTACTCAAGACATATTTATTGTTCTCTAAACTCAAAGATGAGTTTTCTCCTTCTTCAAAGGTTTTTCTCAAATGAGTTATCACAAGACAATAATCATTATATGTTGTATCATTTTCTCCTTATGTTCCCCACAGGGTTTAAAGGAGTTTTAGCAACATATCTATACTATTCTCCTCATATTTTTCCCACAGGGTTTTTGTAGGAGATTTTAAAGATTATACAAGGATTTCTCAAGATGGAGATGATGAACATTTTCAAGGGCGGCTATATATTAGGGCAAGTCTATCAAAATGATGTACATTAACCTAGTCAAGCATAGATTAGGGGGAGTGTTAAGGATTAATTAAAATCCTAATAATCCATGCTTTATGTCGGTTGTGTAGTTAGCAACCGTCAAGTTACCGTCTATGCAGTTACCGCCTTGTACTAGGTATATAAATACCCCAACATTCATCAATGAGAAAACTGTTCATTCCAGTCACTCGTTTCCTCACTCTCATTTACTCTTAACAATTATGACCAATATAGATGGTCATAGCTATGACTAGGTGCCACATCATCAGTTCTGCCTACTTGTCATGTCCATGTGTTATTTTTTTGCCTGGTTTGTGAAGCAACCTACTATTTGTCCTTCCAAAAATTCTTGAACAATTCTCATAAATACTTTGGATCATATATTCCTCGAATATGTGAAAACCCTTCCTTCCATAGTTTGAAAATAATTCAGCAATATTCATTTTCCTATTCTGTTCGGAATGGCACTTTGTGAAGGAAGTGTTATTTCTATTTCTTTGATTACCCTCAAATTTTTTGGGCACTCTTTCCTATCCAAATCATTGCCTCATGAAAACTTCCGTAACCATTTGCCTTGTAAATCTTTCTCAGGAAATTTTCAAAGTTTGTGTTCAGCTAACACCTTTGTGAAGGAAGTACTAGATAAGAATATCCTGATGAGTTGAACTTTTTCGACATCTTCTATGTGCCCAAAACATAGCTCTCCACAAAATTTTAGCCCCATCTAACAATCCATGTGAGCTCATCATCCAATCTTTGTTTCTGGTAATATTTTCAGTTTGTGAAGCAACTACATTTTATATTGCTTTATAGTTGATGAAAATGTACCACGACATGAAGTTGGCCATATAACCTGGCTCCACCAAATTTTAGCTCATTTAATTCAGCCAGTTTCCCTCAATTATTTTCCCAATATTCTGTTTAGTAGAGAGCATTGTGAAGGAAGTATAATTTTTGTTTATCCAAATTTTATGAAATTTTTATAGTGCCTTAATGTGCCCAAACTATCATCCTCCTCCAAATTTCAGCTTAATCCAATCATCTATGTGAGCCGAGTTACAGTTACCATTTTCTGTCCACATTGATACATTGTGAAGGAAGTGTCACTTTGGCATGTCCAAATGGTATAATTATTTTACAGTGCCTTCATATGCCAAAATTAACATAATACACCAAATTTCAGCTCAATCCATTCAATCATTTGATCCCAGGTTCAACATCCATATTTCTGCACAGTGTGTTACTTTGCAAAGCAAGTGCCACCTAGGTTCATCCATTTGAGCTAAATATTTGCCAAGAGAGTCTCCTTAGTAAATGGTCATCCTTAGCCAAAATTTAGGTCCATTGTCTATGTGCATTATCCGCACTACTAATCAAGCACTTGGCTGCTAATTCATGTTTGAGGATAGTTCAGTCGCCTCGTGAGATTCTTCTATTGGATTCTTATTCCTAACACCTACCGAGGGATTTTCCAACCCACCAGACATGCCTATTCCACCCAGAACGCGTGGCAACACAACGGTCACGCGGTGATCATGTGGTTGGCATGCAAGTTCACGCGCTCTGGAGTTGGTGTCCTCGACCACCATCCAAACCTCGACGTCAAGCCACCGCACCATGTATTTCTGATTAAATAGATACTTATGTACCTATAAATGATTTTTGAGAAAAATAAAGAGCAAACTATAATGCAGTTGCACTTCAAATTTAACCCGCTTGCAACTGAATCAACATAAATTTTTCTTTTTCATGAGAGGTGGATAAAATATTTTAACACCTAACCATTTTGTCCATTTTACATTAAATATGTCCTAGTATTTTAGAACAATGATTTGGTCCAATTTTGAAACAAATATATGGTAGGTCCTTCACAAAAAAAATTATTTGGGCACTTGAAAAATGGAAAATGATTTTTACATACAAGGAAAATGAAAACTTCCTTAATCAACATTGTTTGCCATTCCATTACACACCCTTGTGCATAATATTATATCATTTCAACAAAATATGTCATGAATGTGGCGATAAGATTGATCGTTTGGCTTGAAAGCCATGAATCTTCACACATGATAGCCCATTTCTAAGAACACTTTTTTAAAATACTTATCTTATTACAAGTTTATTATTTTTCCTGGTAACTTTGTCACATATAATGACACAATGCAAAGGTTTTCCATTTTCTTGATTTTTTTTGAATTTTTCATGGCCAATTCAAAATGCGGTCAAAACATTGGGTATGACCGTTCCTACCTAGTGGTTGAATCTTGGAAAACTTTTGGTGCTTCTCTGATTAATTAGATACTTATGTACCAATAAATGATTTTTGAGAAAAATAAAGAGCAAACTATAATGCAGCTGCAGTTCAAATTTAATCCGCTTGCAGCTGAATCGACATAAATTTGTCTTTTTCACGAGAGGTGGATAAAATCTTTTAACACCTAACCATTTTGTCCATTTTACATTAAATATGTACTAGTATTTTAGAAAAATGATTTGGTCCAATTTTGAAACATATATATGGTAGGTCATTCACAAAAAATTTCATTTTGGGCACTTGAAAAATGGAAAATGATTTTTACATACAAGCAAAATGAAAACTTCCTTAATCAACATTGTTGTCATTTCAATACGCACCCTCGTGCATAATATTATATCATTTCAACCAACTATGTCATGAATGTGGCCATAAGATTAATCATTTGGCTTGAAAGTCATGAATCTACACACATGATAGCCCATTTCTAAGAACATTTTTTTTAAATAATTGTCATATTACAAGTTTATTATTTTTCCTGGTAACTTTGTCGCATATAATGACACAATGCAAAGGTTTTCCATTTTTTTGATTTTATTTTGAATTTTTCATGGCCATTTCAAAATGCGGTCAAAACAGCGGGTATGACCGTTCCTACCTATTGGTTGAATCTTCGAATTTTTTTGGTGTTTCTCTGATTAAATAGATACCTATCTACCTAGAAATTATTTTTGACCCGATTCTAGCTCAATCGTCAGAAATTTGTCTTTTTCATGACAAGCGGATAAAAGTTTTTAACACCCAACTATTTAGTCAATTTTACATTAAATAGGTCCTAGTATTTTATAAAAATGATTTCGTCCAATTTTGAAACAAATTATGGTTGGTCCTTCACAAAAAAACTCATTTTGGACACTTGAAAAATGGATAATGGATTTTTTGTCCAAAAAAATGAAAATTTTCTTAGGCAACATTGTTTGTCATTCCAATATGCACACTTGTGAAAAAAAAATGAAATCATTTGAACAAACTATATGAGAATGAGAGGGTAAAATATAAGAGAAACAAAAGGAAAACAACAAAATTACATAAATTTTATTCTAATTGGTGGAAACATTCGTGACATGGATCGATGACATGTCAACCATCCGTCCATCCATGCACCCATCCATCTGTTCATCCATCCGTCCATCCAACCCACCGCAACAAACCCCACCAAACACAACCCCTCGTGCCCATCTCTCTCTCCACTCTCTCTACAACCCTAACTCTCCCCTCGATCCCCATCTCCCTCCGAGATCTCGTTCTTCCACAGCCCCCACCCCACCATCAACGACCACGGCATGGCACTCCACGCCTCCCCTCCCTCTCCCGGTGCCGCGCCCTCGAGGGTGATATCGTCCGTAAGTGCCTCGCCCGCACCGACCAGCAGGTACTGCTCCCCCTCCCATCCGCGCCATCCTCCCGCCAGCTGAATCCAACGCCTACCTATAGTCCTCACAGCCCTTCTTCTCTTCCTGGATCCAGGAACCCTGGCTTCATCTTGAGCACCGACTGGTGACGATGCCGCCGTCCTCCTACGCGGGAGGGGGAGGGGAGGGGAGACGGGGGCGTGGACGTGGTGGCGCGGGAGGCGGCGGCGCACGCGCTGGGGGCAGTGGTGCAGCTGCACTTCGACAAGACGGTGGAGAAGAAGCGGAGCGCCGACGCGCAGAAGCAGGAGATCTGGCGCCTCTTGCTCGCCTTCTTCCTCTTCCTGGTGCTCGTCCTCGTCGCCGCCTGGGCCGCCGCCTCCGCGTTCGAAGCCTTCCACGTCCCCTCCTTTGAAGCGCAAGCCCACGTACATATGTCGTCCGCCCCCCTCCTCTCTCTTGGCCTTTTCTCTAAAGCGCTCGTCTGCGGTTGATCCCTCTGAACCGCGAGCGCTCGCTTGGATTTCCGTCACGCTACTCGTAGAGGTGGTGTCGCCAGTAGTAACGCCGAGATTTCGCAATCCTGTGAGGAGTCCAGTAGTAGGGTTCGGGGCTCGACGTCGTCGGTGGGGGTGAGCTTTTGGGGATCTGACCGGTTCTATGTCCGTGGATTCGCCGATGTGACGAGATGGAGTAAATTGCCAAAAACTACCACATTTTGCGCAACCATGTTCCGGAGCTACCACTTTACGATTTTGTGCGGAAAACTACCAAAATTTTCCTAATCCGTTGCTAAAAACTACCAAGTGTGAAAACTGCTCCATTAACCTCTTCTAAACACCTTTCTGACATGTTGGGCCCACAAGTCAGGTTGAACATTAACTTTAACCGTTATTACAGATAGGACCCACACGTCAGACCTTTCTTCCACCTCTCTTCACCCTCATGTGCATTACATCGAATAGGTTATGTGCGTCTCGTCACAGAGCACGGAGAGCTCGAAGGCCGCCTTGCCGTCGCGCCGCCGGGCTCGGCCGTGCTGGTGAGCTACGACCCGGCGCCTCAGGCGTCCGTCCTCCCCCGGTTTGCAGCTTCATGATCTCCAGGCCGTGCGACTCCGTCGAGCTCAGGCGTCCTCATGGACATCGGGTTCTTGCCCAGGACGTAGTCCACCTGGACCTGTTGTTGTGGCCGTTCTTTTGGATGCATGCGTACATGAAGAACTCGGCCTTGGACCGGAACTGCTTGAGCGTGTCGGCGTAGTCGCCGTCGCCGCCGCCGGCGAGGAGAACCTTGGAGAGCAGCACCTGGACACCGGCGTACTTGTTGTCCCAGGCACGGCGCGGGCGGGCGGTGCCACGGCCTCGTGCGGGGCGCGGCACGGGCGACGGCCACAGGGCGAGCGGGCGCTGCGCACGGCCGATACGGTGCGCGGCCAGCCACGGGCGAGGGCGCCGAAGAGATGTTGCGTTGCTGCCTGTGCAGCGCGGCCGGCGAGAGGCAGCACCAGAAGCCCCGGAGGTCAATTCTGCATCTGGCTTCCCCGGAGCGCGGCCAGGCCGGCAAGATCTGGAGAACCGCTCCTCCTCCACAGGAACGAGCGATGCAAGTCCAAGAACGAGAGGGCAACCGGCTGGAGCGGAACTTCCTGCACCGGCGGCTCTGGTCTGGCCTCAGGACCTCGCGCAGAAGGTGAGGACCACCGCCAGCATCAGGACCTAGATTACGGGGGCACCTGACATGTGGGCCCGCCTTGCCAGGAAAACGGTTAAACGAGCTAAAACAGGCAGTTAAAACTTTTGGTAGTTTTTTTTACCACGGATTAGAAAAAAATTGATAGTTTTTGGGACAAAATCGTATTGTGGTAGCTCCTGGACACGGTTGCGCCAAATGTGATAGTTTTTGACAATTTACTCAACGAGATGCATCTTGGCAGGGTAGGTTCATTGTACTAGGATATAGGTCAAGTATCTGTACCCTGATTCGTTTATCTCATATTCTATGAGTACAAGTGTTTAGGCTTTTACGAGTTGTGTAAAAGTTGGGTTCAGATTCCATGGCTTGTGCCTTGTGGTCACTGAAAAGTTTGCTGCTTTATCAAACATATTTTATTGTTGTTGTGAAACGCACGCCTGCAACCCCTCTGCTGGTTCCTGTTTTACATACATTTAGTAAAGCCTGATTATCGGCTCTCTTGTGCTCCCGTAGCTAACAAAGATAAATCGATTCCACAAACAGATCAATGGAAACGACAAGGTTTGTGCTTTTACCTCGCCCTTTTGTCTCCCAGGTTCCATATACTCCCCCTGTTCCAAGACAAGTGTCGTCGACGGCAATGACACTTGTTTTGAAACGGAGGGAGTAGTTCTTTCATCATCTAGAAATAAGGCCATCATTAAAATACAACATATAATGTTTTCCCTTGGGCAATTATTCAGTAAGTCGGCAAGTCGCTAAATAAAACCAGTTTCTTGTCGAAAAAATCTTGAAAAGAGTCTTCAATATCAAATTAGGCTTTGGGGCACGCCTTCTGTTCGATAGTATATAGCTTACCTTATGACAGAATGCGAAACAGCTTTGCTAATGTGGTACAACCTAGCCATCAGCATGTATCTCCATGTTTACAAAGATTTAGTAATGTTATCTAGTATTTTTTAGGATTTCTCTTGATAAGTAGGATGGTTGGCTTTATATGATTAACCCTTGTTGGTATGTTTGTCTTTTCCATCTCATAATCATGTCTATGAAGTGGTGTGCTTAGAAACCAAGGAACACTTCTATTCCTTGTCGGTGTTCTTTTTATTGTGGTATAAGATGAACCAGCTCATTATTTGTTTGGTGATTGGTTTGAACACATGTTCTTTTTCTGCAGAAATATGTTGTGGTTCCTTGCAAAATAAATAAGTAACCATCATAGATAATCATGTAAAAGTTAAATTCTTGGAATTATTGTTTTCCTGCTGTATAATTACCTTTTATTATTTTACTACTAATATAATACAACTAATATGTAGAACATTCATGTGTAGAACATATTGCACCAGAACTGCATTAGTTGTATAATATGTAGAACATTTATGTACTTAGTAGATTAGTTGATGATGACTACGTGCCAATTAATTCAGGGTTAGGATTTCAGACCAACGACTTCTGCAGCACGAATAACGTGCTGATTAAATTTCTACAGCAACCACGTACCTAACCGTACAGTTTTCCAACTGATCAAAAGATGTGTTTGTACCTACGGTCAACTCTATGGCATGAACCGGCTTGGCCTCGTGTTTCATTGGTGATTGACCAGCACTATAGATTATGTTTCAGGGTACTATCGGTTTCTTGACCAAATCATGTGGCTCGCTCAATCACCTGACCGGCGGTAGTTGACTTAAAAGAGGAATCTGTAGTTGGTTGTGGATTAAATTTTGACATGCATCTGTCCTGTGAACATTACATCCAGTACTGATTGCATCTATTCCAATTGACACTTGTAACCCCGCATTCAGTTATCCACTGGCCACTGTGTGCATAACTTTTCTGAAACATCTGTTCGTTGCAAATAATTACTCTGAGTGAAACTTGCTCTTGTGTCTAGCACATATGCATGATCATTCGGTTTGTCTAGACAGGCTTTTTTAAACTTTGTAGTAAGATATGCTTAAATACGTTATCATATGTAAAATTTATAAGAGAAGTTCAGAATTTGTTAAGAAAGTTCCTTGCATAAAGCTATGCATCATACTTACAAGTAAAAACTCATGCATAATCTAGCTTAAAGAATAAATACCTGATGTGCATCTAATACTTGTTAACATAGCTTATAGTTTATGCATGGTCATTGGTCAGTACATACTTTTTATCCTCTTCTTTGTACTCCAGTTTTTCCATTTGACATCACTTATCTTGTTTTTCTTCTGTTTTGGGGATGGCTATTTCTCATTGTAGATGGAGGTGTTGCCGCTATTTCTTATGTTTCACGTCAAGGTCGTTATGTTAGCCTAGTCACGCACGTCATTATTGGTGTTGCTGATGTTGCTGTGGTTGTCGGAGGTGTTGCTGCTGCACCTCACGGAGCTGGTGTTGTTGCCGCTTTATATGTTATTGAACTTGTAATGCTAAATTTGTTGAGAATTTTTACGTACTGGTGTTGTCTAGTTGAGATGTATGATTGTAATATACTTTGTGTAGCTGTTGTATGAATTATTATGCCTTATTGGCTCTATTTTGCATCGAATTATCTAATTGCATGAATATAGATTTGACGTCTCGTACCCAATCATCAATCTTGTAATTGATTCCCATTTGGCTAGTAGGTCCTACTTTAAAATGGAAAAAAGACAAAAGAAAACTAACAAGTGGGCTGATAAAAGGCTAAGGCCCAAAAAAATATGGACTGTAAAAAGCCGTGGTCCAAAAAATAAAAGGCTGAAAAAACAAGAAATAGGCTGAATTAATGGGCTTGGCCCATATAGACACCGAACTGAACAGGGCTGATTCTAATCAACGACCTTTTCATTTGGTCGCAATTTTGCCACGTCAGCTTGCCACGTTGGATCCGATGTGGCTAGCTTGGGTAGACAACCAACGACCAAAATAATTTCAATGCTTTTGTTTGGTCATAAATGTCTTCGACCATTCCAGAAAAAAGGACGTTATAGTTCATTAAAGACCCTCAGCTTTTGACCATTTGTTTTTGGTCATAAAAAGGTCGCAAATGGAAATCAATGACCATTCGATGACCAATATTGAAGGTCGTAAGTTAGCATATTTCTAGTAGTGGGTGGCCCCGACGGTCTAAGGTGTTGATTGGCACCGGGAGGGGGTAGGCCACGATGAATACCCGCTTCTTCGTGTTACGACAGGTCATCATGAGATGCCAGGCCAAGTCTATGCCAGTTCTCTCACGGGACCGCACACCGTCGGCTCGATCTCGAGGACGAACGCAACTGGTCCTCGATGTTCCCTCCCGTGTGCGTATTTTGTGAGGCATCTACGATGTCAAGGATGTGCGTTGGGTACTCAAACGCCACACCAGCTTTTCATGCATATGCACGGGACACACGCATGTAGGGGTGGTCCCCTCCCCCCTCGTCGGGCAGTTTCGAGACCAAGAAATTTATTGCTCTGCTTGGGTTTCATCCCCGAGGGTGGATTCGGTAAATATAAAAACCTAAATCTAGAGTTCACATTTTGCCGAGGGTGGCTCTCGGTAAAGATAAAACCCTAGATCTAGGGTTCACCTTGTGTACTGATGGTTGCTCTCGGTAAAGAGAAAACCCTGGATCATCTACCGAGACCAGCTCTGGGCAAGGACATAGTCATATTATGCATTTTAAATATTTAGCAAATAATTTAGAAGTTTTACAGATAAATGTGACCATTGGGACCACATTTTTATTTTAGATATGAAAATGTGTCTGTGACGTGTTTTTACCGAGGGCGACGTCGCTGCTCTCGGTATAATTAAACCAAGTAACACCGCCGTCAGTTCCCAACGACCATGCCACATGGCTTCTCTTTGCCGAGAGTGGCTCTCGGCATCCGCCCGGTTTGCCGTTTGATGCGTGTTCGCTGTGAGCGACTGTCGGCAAAAGGGACGTAATTGTCGTGAACTCCTGTTTACCGAAGATGACTCTAGACATATATTTGTTTGTCGAGTGCCTATGATTTGACTCTCGGCGAAGAGCCTGACAGCCGACGTATAAGAAAATTTCAGTAATGCCTATTGAGATTGCATCCTTCTCTCCTAGTTCTAGAGGGGTCAGTATAAATATCGGGGCACGCAGAGTGCAGACTGCATCGTATTCGACTAGTTAGCTAGCAGGACCAGTGGTTGTAGTTTACACACAGTGTGCCCGTAGCCAAGCATACAACCATGGACTGTGGCAAGCTCGTGGCCTTTCTGCTCCTCTGCTCTGCCGTCCTCCGCGGCACCACAGCAGCCTACAACACCTGCGGCGCGGCTTCCTCGATCATTCACCTCCACTTCTACATGGACGATTTCTACACCGGCCCGAACCCCACCGCCTTGCGCGTCGTGTCCGGCCGCTCCCTCTCGCCCGACAACGGCACGGCGCCGTCGCCGCGGCAGTTCGGCGACATCGTGGCGCTGAACGATCCGCTGACGGAGGGCCCCGACAGGGGCAGCGCGCGGGTGGGCACGGCGCAGGGGTTCGCCGTGCGGGTGTCGGAGGGCGGCGTCGTGTCGGACCTAAACCTGCACCTCTTCCTGGAGGCCGGCGAGTACAGCGGCAGCTCCGTCGTGGTGAATGGCCGCGTCGACCTGGACTTGGCGACGCGCGAGTCAGTGGTCGTCGGGGGCACCGGCCAGTTCCGTTTCGCGCGGGGTTACATGCTCTCCCGGGATTACGAATACGACCTCGCCAATGGCGGCGTGGTCGAGCTCGATGTCTACGTTCAAGTGCAAGACTAGACGCGCGTGGACCCACGTGCTCGCTCGCATTTGTGCATCCGTGCATGTTCGCGGTTCAATAATCTGCACGTGGCGCGCGATCCATTTCATGTATATTGTCTCTCTACTTTTATATAGACACCAAATAAGTGGTATCGACGTGTTTACACGAATTCACAGCGTACACATGTACAGTGTATATGTAAGTTATAGAAACTTTACGGGGCCGCCTATTGATTAAAAAAATATATTTTTTAGTTGATTTTCTCAGAGCCGTCTGATTGAAACTCAAGGGGCCCGATTTAGGTCATGCTCATCTCTTCAGCCTCCCACCGTCTTCATCTTTGTCAAGCCCGACATGATCAGCTCAAAAAAATAAAAAATCCGACATGATTTCCTTCAACCCTACAGCCCGTCGCTCTTTCCTCTTTGCTTTGCCTCCGGCGAGGTCTTATCCAAACCCTCATCGACGACGTTGCAGCTTGTCCCTTCCTCGAGATCGAGCTTTGTTGAATCCAAGGGTAGTCAGAGCTAAAAGTCACCCTCCCCAGGCCCACATATACACTCAACTTGGTGTGCCTCCATCGGTGACGTCATGTCATTGTCATCTCTGACATGATCCTGGCTTAGAGTTGTCGGGGCACGTCTCGGCCTCATTGGGGATGTCATGGCTGACCATGCCGGCCGGTGTCGACCTCATTGGGGACGCCGCGGCCTACCGTGTCGGTCCCATCTTGATTTGGATTTATGTTGATGCTCTCCAGGCACAATCAATGATTCTAAACCTATTTTTAAGGAATTAATAAGGGAAACGTTTTACGCCCGCACGCCGGCCGAAACTTCGACCGGTCGCTCGCGAGACATGCGATGGAGCCCCATCGTACGTTCTGCACATCACACTGGTCCACCTTATCTTCTCCCTCTTTCTTCTTTCCCCTGATCCCCTCCTTTCTCTTTCATCCTAGCGCGCTGGTGGCCACGCTCCTCGTCTTCCCTCTACGGATCCTCCTCCGGTTAGCCCTAATACTGCGCAGGTCTCTACCTCCAACCTCAGCACCCTCGCCCACTTCTTTCGTTGGCCCCGCTGCAAGCTCCCTTTGCCCTGGTGAGTCGGGGTTGGAAGCAGTTGCACACATGTTGGAACCACCCATTGGAGATACTACAAGCATGGCGGAACGGCCTCCTCCCTCACCGCTGCAACCATGTCCTCTCAAAACGAACATGGAAGCATTTTTTTGCTCCTCCTTTGATGTTGCAACCGACGACCCAAAAAGTTACAACCGTTTGATTAGAAAGCTTCATCCCGCGGCCTATAAAGTTTCAACCGGACACTGTGTAGGGAAAAAAGCTACATCCATTCATACGAAAGCTTCAACTGTAGTTTGGAAAAGCTTCAACCCGCCAAATATAGATGTTCCATTCGACCACTACGAAATAAAAAGGCTACAACCAACTACAAAAACTTTGCTGGAAACGGCAGAGTATTTTGCTACAACCATCGTTATTTTTTGGTACTACCGTCTTTGTGTTTGCTACATCCATCCACGATGCCATGATGTTCTATGGCTTAGATGCGACCGGCGATGGCAAGGACGGACATTTTTGTTGCAACTGGCTCATTTTTTGCTACTATTGTCTGTTGTTTTCCTGCGTCCACTCATGACGCCATGGTGCTTTTTTACGACCGGGATGCGACCGGCGACGATGAGGACGGCATTCTTTGTTGCAACTGCCTTGCCTTTTTGCTACTACCGAGACGTGTTTTGCTGCATCCATTCACAAGGCCATGGTGCTTCAAGCGCGGCGGTGAGCACAAAAACAAGATGCTGGTGTGGGGTTGCCGCGAATCCCGGCGATGAGAACTAGCATGGAGGAGGAGGGGAGGAGCGGTGTTGCGACCAGAGGGAGGTGCACGGTAGGAGAGCGCACCGCGTGCCCCGGCGAGCTATGCGAGATGCGGGGAGGAGGGGTGGTGTGTGCGCGAGATGCGGAGAGGAGATGTGCGCCCTGCGCAAGAAAGTAGGGAGCTCTTGACGAATCGTTTTTACCTAAATCTAATGGTCTACACGACTGGACCTGACGGCCCGTGCTCGACCGACTGAATCTTTGGGCCGGCGTGCCGGCGCCTATCAGTCCCCATTAACAAATAGCAAAACATAAAGTTTATTGGTTCTGCTATTTGTGATATGTATGATAAAACACAATTCAAAGAGATTAATTTTTATGGAGATGAGACATGTCGTGCGAGAGGAGCGCTACCCACATCTCAACATGTGGATGTTGCGACTGGTTGCGATGTTGCTGATATAAGGGAGGGAGAGGGTTGCCTGGTTCAGGAGGGAAGTTTTTTTCTTCGATGTTGGTCGGATTATATGGAGGCGAGCTTGTGCCGGCATCACCGGTCAGGGCGAGCTAGCACCTTGTCGGAGGGAAGGACGATGTGACATCACCATCAAAGGGGAGGCAGGTTGAGGAAGAGGAAGTACAGTAACAAGAAAGAAGAGTGGAAAACGGATTTTAATCCAACGATTTAATAAGAGGCCTAAGGTTTACGTCCATTAGAAGGATAGGACGACATGACTATTTTTTTTTCTTTTTAGAAAAGAGGATAACCCCGGCCTGTGCATCTCTTGATGCACACAGTCATATTATTAAAAATACCAAGTTCCAAACAAAGTCTCAAGGAAATATGCAATTCTCAAAAGAAAATAAAGATACAAATTGCCACAACCGGCACAATTAAGGTCAGATGAGTAAACACCTATTCTATTATTAGACCACCGTTCAAGCCGGTTATAAGTATCCCGTGCAACCATCTCTCATCGGTTGCACCCAATATTCAAAAGTCATATGTGACCCGTATGACTAAATAACGACCACATACAGATCCAAGCAGACACCTTCAAGATAACCTGCAAAAAAAAATGTAATGCTTTGTTAGGCATGACTACTATCGGGGAATCTTATCCACTCAGCCGCATACACATGCACTTTCATTATGTTTTAACAAAACATGCACTTTTCACATACATTAGGTTAGGTTCCTTATGATGGAACTAGTCAACCAGGCTTTAAGTCTTAGATTTAGTATTAGTGTTCGTGTTTTTCGAATTTATTTAAGGTTTTTCGATGATGTTCGTTCGGTAGAAAAAAATGTTTTCGTCAATTACGAGGCGTCAATTTTAAAATATTGCGCTGACTTAATATTTCAGTTGTGTTCAAAGGAATAGGATGTACGTACGTGCTTTCATATGAGGGAAAGTATGTAAAAATCAGCAACTACGACTGGACGATGTTAAAAATCAAAAGACACACTACCACAATTTAATATATTGGTTTCCTGAAAGAATCATTAAGTTCCATAAAAGTTCAAACTGTTACAATATATATATATATATATATATATATATATATATATATATATATATATATATATATATATATATATATATATATATACATACAATACACATGTCGAAGATCATGATATTTGTTAATAGGCATAAAACGTTAGTCTTCCACTGGAGGTCTCATCATCGAAAACACGAAGGGTTCAAATGAACCAGTTATGAAGTTTAAATACAGTAGATGGTTAGATACGTGTCGATCAAAGTTTTGGTCGAAACTTTCCTGCTTGTTGTACACAAGTAACACAACGGATGTGCGTCGAAGATCCCTCTCGCATGAATAAAAGGAAAAAAGAACTCGTATACACCTGATGATTTTTCTCCTTTCCGGGAACTGAAAATAGCTTTTGATTCACTAAAGCTAGTTTTCTCCAAGAGTTGGAAATCAGTCACAGTCTTGCATGTGTTTTCACCTCAAACTGCAAGATACTCCCTTCATAAAGAACTCACATTGTCACTAACGTAAACAAATTCTCTTGATCCTATCAAGGATGTAAGTCTCTTTATTGGTGTGACTTGACCAGCTTGATACGAAAATTTCTCCTTCATGATTCGTGCAATACATCTAACAGAGACATCCCATGGCTTTTATTCATTGATTATAGCTAGCAAGTTCTCACACAAAAAGGTAAAGTGGAACGCGACTATTCACTTGAAACTAGAAGATATCTGTGGCTTTTCATCCATTCGTGGTCATCAGCGTAAACAAATTATCTTGATCCTTGATACTCTCTCCGTTCCTAAATATAAGACCTTTTAGAGATTCCACTAGAAGACTACATACGGAGTAAAATGGGTGAATATACACTCTAAAATATGTCTATGTACATCCGTATGTAATTCATAGTGCAATCTCTAAAAGGTCTTATATTTAGGAACGGAGGGAGTAAGATGTAACTCCCTTCATTGATGTGACTTGACCAGCTCGATAGGAACATTTCTCCATGGTGCATTACATCAATCAGGAGCATCACATGATGATTATTCATTTATCGTAGCCAGTAAGTTCTCTTGCATAGAGGTTAAGTGTGTTGGGGTTAGACAGCAACAATGAGCTGCATAAATTTACCCACACGACAAATATGCACACTACACAACTCCCTTTACTTGTGATGAATTTTGAGGACACCTTCAACCAACAAGTAAGCAGCGAAATAACACAACAACATGCATATGACACATGATTTAACGCGGAAAAACCTCCTCAAGTTAAGGAGTAAAAAATCACGACTATCGACCGATCGGTCCACACAGCTTTACTATGAGAATGATGAGTATAAAAGTCTTCTTTAGAACCTCTAGAGAGATTTGTTGAGTAAATAGGCAATTTTCGAGTAGATTAATCCATGAAATAATTACTAACATGGCATTGACTAGATTCATGACATACTGATTACGGAGCATACTAGCAAGTGCTACGCATATAGTAGAAACATCTACGCATATAGCTAGTACTACCAGGGCAGAAATAAACATGAGCGGGATAAGCAGGTTATACCCTCCGTTTGACCACTTGGCCGTAGCAGCAGCGTTGACGGCGGCAACATCCTCTGCCGCCTTCTTTTCGGCTTCGGCCTTCTCGCGCACAAGACAGACAGCTTTGCTTGGTGAAGACATGGCGATGACGAGGGTGACGCGGACGTAGACGAAGCAGACGGACGGAGGCGAACAGTCACGTGATCGCTCCCCAAAAACCTAATCGCCCCTCTCCCGTACAGGAACCGGAGAGGCGGGGTTTCGAAGTCCTGCTCTCCCGTCGAACGTGTACGCGGTGAACGAGACGGAGTCGCCGGCGGCATCAGCAACAAAGGAACGAGCGCGTGAGGCAGAGGCGATCTGATCTCGTGACGGCTAGGGTTGGCGTTAGCCCTGCTTATATAGGTGGTCGGGTGGAGAGACGTGGGCTGAACCCACGTCCGAGTCGGTAACAGCCCACGATCCGACGTCTCGGATCGTGGCGCATCCGTTACATATTCTTTGTTCCTAACCAGCGAAAATATGCGCGTAGGTATGAGCTCGGCTCGGCTCATTCCCGCAACCCGCATCGCGTCATGATGAGCGTGGCATGGCGAGGCGGGCGGCGGAGGAGGAGTGCGCGAGGGCCTCTTCTCTTCTCACTCTCCAATAGCATGTAGAAGAGAGAATCTTATAAAGGGGTCCTACTTCTTCTCCACTAGCGGGGTGGGACCAAACTTCCCACCACCACCTTGTCATGCCACCACCTACATGGGCCCTTCGAGATTTCTAAAATTCTCATATGGTCCTAAGGCCCATCACAGATTTCAACAATCCCCCACCAGATCTCAATGGCACATCGTGTTCCTTGGTTCCAATCACTGTTTTGATATACCAGCATTTCAGTGAAGACCTGTTAAGGTTGAGCTTCACCTAGAACAAGCAGCTACACCCTTTTACAACTAAACAATGGACTATGCCTTGAATTGTCAGTTTGGCGTAAAGAAGCTTCACCACAAGTCTTACTAGTACAAGGCTATCGAAGACTGACCCCTCGGGTGGAGCATATTAGTCACACTCCTGGTCTATTCATGAGTTTACTAGAGACCCCCCCAATCTCATAGACTGTGACCAGCAGTCGGCTCATATCGGTGTGTTCCTCCAAAGATCGCCGTGTAGGATAGCATCTTGCTTACACATAAGGTTTAGAACACATTAAGACAGTAGTCATCCTACCATACAGTATCCGAGATCATTGCATCTCCAACGGAGTGGGTTAGTATAGTTACTCTCCTCAATTCACCACTGGCTTGTTTTCCCAGGTCCTACTTCACGAGATCTCCGATCATATAGGTTGGATTACTGCCATGGAAACTCATGTGTGTCTATTTCTATCACAACACGTGATAGCCCTTTAATAAAGGGATGTACCAGATTCTTAGCCGTTTGGATGTAATCAAACGCTATCACTCCGGAGTTTCTCAAATGTGTGAGAGACTTCAATCTCATTCTTATACGTTTGTTGGACTTCATATTGTCCTTTGACTCTTCACTTTGACAATAAATGTCTCATTGTCGCAGTTCATAAGGATAGCCGGAACCGGCTTCTCAACCACAGGTAAGTCCATCAAAAGATCTCGAAGACATTCTGCTTCGACACCAGATGTGTCTAATGTTGTTAATTTTGCTTCCATTGTCGATCTCGTTAAGATCGTTTGCTTGCAAGACTTCCACGAAACATCACCACCTCCGAGAGTAAATATATACCCAGTAGTGGCCTTCATCTCATCAACATCAGAGATCCAATTCGCATCACTATACCCTTCAAGTACCGATGGGTATCCCGTATAGTGAAGTCCGTGGTTGATAGTACCTTCAGGTAGCGCATAATTCTTTCAATAGCACGCCAATGAACATCGCCCGGATTGGCAACAAACCGGCTAAGTTTGCTCACAGCAAACGCGATGTCAGGCCTCGTTGCGCTAGCTAGATACATAAGCGAACCAATAATTTTATAGAACCGCAATTGATATATTGTTGTGCCTTTGAACTTTTGAATCAGCACACTAGTATCATATGGTGTTTGAGAAATTTGCAGTCTGAATATCCAAAACGACTCAAAATCTTCTCAACATAGTGGGATTGTAGAAGTGTAAACCCACCCTCATAATCTCTCAAAAGCTTGATGTTCAAGATAACATCAGCCACCCCAAGGTCCTTCATCTCAAAATTTTGAAACAAAAAAGACTTCACCTCCTCAATCACTTTGAGGTTGGTTCCAAATATCAGTATGTCATCAACATACAAGCACAATATAACTCCTTCACCCCCACCATGGCGATAGTATACACACTTGTCAGCTTTATTAACAACGAAGCAACAGATGTCAGAGTTGTATTAAACTTCTCATGCCATTGCATGGGTGCTTGTCTGAGACCATATAAAGATTTCAGCAACTTACACACGTTTCCTTCCTGACCTTCTATCACAAAGTCATCTGGCTGTTGCATATAGATTTCCTCGTTTACCTCTCCGTTCAAGAAAGAAGTCTTAACATCCATTTGATGAACGAGAAGACCACGCGAAGCTGCCAATGAGAGTAGTACTCGAATGGTGGTAAGTCTAGCCACATGTGAATAAGTATCAAAGAAATCTTCTTCTTCTTTTTGGGCATAGCCCTTGGCCACAAGCCTAGCCTTGTACTTTTCAATCGTACAATCGTGCCTAAGCTTCCTTTTGAACACCCACTTGCATCCCAATGGTTTGCAACCATAGGGAGTTAGGGACGATTAGTAATTTCCCATGTCCCATTAGCCATGGTGGAATCCATAACGCTCCGGACCGCAGCTTTCCATTAATCAGCATCTGGAGAGGCATACGCTTCTGAAATAGAAGTGGGATTATCATCCACGAGGTATACGAAGAAATCATCACCAAATGTTGCGTTCAGTTTGTTGAATAGAATTGCTTGAGGACAAGCAATATGCTAAGCTTGGGGGAGTTGATACGTCTCAAACATATCGACTTTTCCAAACACTTTTGCTATTTATTTGGCCTCATTCTTGCATGATTTGAATGAAACTAACCAGACTGACGTTGTTTTCAGCAAAGTTGTTTGTTTGGTTTTCTTGTGCGCAGGAAAATGGATATTTAGACGCCCGGAAAATTCCCATAAAAATAGAGAAAATCCACGCACCCGAAGGAACCATGGGCCAGAAGATGGGCCAGAGGGGAGCCACAGGGCCCCCAGGCGACCTGTGGGCGCGGCCTGCCCCCTGGCCGCGCCAGGAGGCCCCTCTAGTACCCTACTTTAGCTCCTATTTTTACCCGTGACGCAGAAATCCCAGAATAGAAGTCGTTTTGCAAGTTCTCGACGCGGAGCCGCCGCCACCCTCGGTTCTTCTTCAGGAGAGCTAATCTGGAGGCTGTTTTGGCCTCCGGAGAGGGGAGATCATCACCATCGTCATCACCATCACGACTCCATCATCCTTCCATGGCTTCTCCCATCATGTGTGAGTAATTCCCTGGTGTAGGTGAAGGGGATAGAATAGATTGGATGAGTTAGATCATGTAATAGTTTGTCGGATTGTTGGGGGCATGTTGCCTATCATCTACTATGGTGTTTATCATCTTTGCTACTACTTGTTACTCTTAATGCTTGTCACTTTGGGCCCGAGTGCCATGATTTCAGATCTGAATTCATTATGTTTTCATGAATATATTGTGTTCTAGGATCCTATCTATGAGTAGTATGCACCTATTATAGTCCGGAACCGGTGATCCCAATGGTGACAGTTCGGGACACCAAAGGGGATAGACTATAGTTTGAGGATTCCATGTATCCATTAATCGTTAATGCTTTGTTCCGGTGCTCTTTGATAGGAGCACCTTAATCTCCATAAGTTCCTTTTGGCCCCGTTGATAGCGGGATGGTAGGACAAAAGATGTTGTGCAAGTTCTTATTGCAAGCACGCACGACTACCTTGGGATACATGCCTAATGTTTGATATATGCCTAGATGATCATTACTTTTCTATGTGCCTTGGCCCAAGTTAGATACATGATATGTCTCATCCATGACCAACCATCCATCTCCCTAGCCTACAGTGTTTTAATCCTTCTAGTTACAAGTTACTTTACTTTCGCTCTTTTACTTTGGTTGCTCTGTACCCATTATTTCCGTTGCCACCACCACTTCCATATCGCCGTTGTTACTAATATTTCGTTGCCAAGCAAGTATCTTTCAGGTGCGGTTGAATTGACAACTCAACTGTTAAAGCTTATAAGTATTCTTTGGCTCCCCTTGTGTCGAATCAATAAATTGGGTTATCTTACCTGCGAAAACTGTTGCGATCCCCTACACTTGTGGGTTATCAAGACCATTTTCTGGTGCCGTTGCCGGGGTCCATAGCTTTATTTACAAGTCTACTTGGAGTTATTTTGCTTTCTGCGATTTATTCACTATGGGTAAGAAAGGAGACCCTAAGGTTCCAATTTTACCATCCACTACGAGAAAAGTCACGGTTCTTAGCACTAGCGCTACGCTTGATTCACCTTCCGTTATGAGTAAGTTTGCTTCACGACCATCACATGCTGCTTCTACCGAGTCTGTTACTATGCCTCATAC
This sequence comes from Hordeum vulgare subsp. vulgare, assembly GCF_904849725.1. Taxonomy (NCBI): domain Eukaryota; kingdom Viridiplantae; phylum Streptophyta; class Magnoliopsida; order Poales; family Poaceae; genus Hordeum; species Hordeum vulgare. The sequence continues at coordinate 61,162,910 of NC_058521.1, read as the reverse complement.
TTTTGATGATGCTTACACTACTATTGATGAGCCTGGTTTACTTGGTTATTTTATTGAGTCTCAGATTGCTAAGGCTGCTAAGGAGTCTGGAATTGAACTTCCTGTTACACGCTACCCCATTGGTAGAACTTTTGGTTACCAAGACTTGAGTGGTCTCAAGGAAAGAATTCTTGATGATGATTATATTGAACTTGATGATGATTTATGCATGGAACTTATAGAGGGTGCTGACTCTGGCCCTGCTTCTGTTAAGAAGCTGCTTGAAAAGCATTCTATGAAGAACAAATTTACTCCTCATCCTAAATTTTCTTCATCTCCTATTTGAATTGAGGATGCTGATTTTGATTTCTCTGTTGATATTTCACTTATATCCACAGTTGAATCTGACCCCTTTCATGGCAGAGAAAATGACAATGCTATTGCACACCTTACCAAACTCACTTAGTTGGGTGGCTTATTCACTACAGAGGACAAGAAGAGAAATTATTATGTTACTAAGCTAATTCCTTTCTCTTTGAAGGAAGATGCTAAAGCAGTGTACGATGCACTACCATGTGGTTCCATTAAGAGTCCTCAAGATTTAGTTAAATCTTTTGTTGCTAAATAGTTTCCTGCTCATAAGCAACATGCTGCTTTACAAAGAATTTATAACTTTAAACAGTTGCAGGATGAGCACCTCCCTAAAGCTTGGGGAGGTATTACACTTTGCTTAAGGCTAGACCGGTACATGGAATCCCTAAGAATGAATTGCTTGATATATTTTATGCTGGTCTAACCAATGAATCTAGAACCTATCTGGATAGTTGTGCTGGTTGTGTTTTCAGGGAAAGAACAAGGGACGATGCCGAAGAATTAATGGGCAAAATAGCTAAGAATCATGATGATTGGTCCGTTCCTAAACCACCTCCATCACCCAAGAAGAGAGGTATGCTTTTCTTGAGTCCAGAAGTTATGCAAGAAGCCAAGAAGTCTATGAAAGAGAGAGGTATTAAAACTGAAGATGTGAAGAATCTACCTCCTATTGAGAAATTATGTGAGCCTACCACTCACCCACCTATGGTAGAGGTACACTCTCTTTTAGAATTCAATGCAAGTGACGTCCCTCATGGTAAGCCTCCTGATCAATGTTTAGATGAGCTTGATAATTTCATTGTCAAGCAAAATCACTTCAAAGCCAATTGCATGATAATTCCCTTGCTATAAAAAGTTTGCTTGATGTTTTAAGTAGAACTGATAATGATGTTATAGGTCTTGTTAAGCATTTTCATATGGTTCAAACTCAGCATGAACAAATTTCTAATGTGCAAAAAGATTTGCTTGCTAACAATGCCAAACAAGTTGATACACAAGCATATGGTATAAAGACCCGAGGAGGTACACATACCCAAGACCCCCTTTATCCGGAGGGGCATCCAAAGAGGATCGAGCAAGATTCTCAATTGCAGGAAGAAGACATTGTCAGCTCCCCGAAGAAGAAGAAACACAAGGAGGCTGACAACTCCAATGATCCCATAATTGATGAAGAACCTACTGTTGATCCTAATAGTATATCTATTTCCAATGCTGAAACTGAGGATGGTGCTGAACCTGATAAAGATAATGAGAAGATTGATCCTCCTGAGATATGAGAGGAAGAAGCACCCGACAAGCACAAGAGATATACTACTAGGGAAATGCTTATAGGCAGGACCTCAGTAGTAGCGCTGGAAAAAAGAGAACGCTGCTGCTAATTAGCAGTAGCGCTGATCGAGTTAAGCGCTACTACTAACACCTTAGCAGTAGCGCTGCTTATCAAAAAGGCGCTACTATAATGTGGGACCAGACGATGCCACCGACAGTAGCTGTAGTAGCAGCGTTACCCAAAATCCAGTGCTACACTTTGTTTTGCAGCACCGCCGCTACTAGTGAGCCCCACTTAGTAGTAGCACTCGCATGTGACAAGCGCTACTACTAATAGCATAGCAGCGGCACTTTCAAGTATGCAGCGCTACTGCTAGTTGCGGCTGCTGCCACCTTTTTACCCCCCATCCCCCTCCTCTACCCCACTTTTGTTGGAATTATGCCCTAGAGGCAATAATAAATATAGTTATTATTATAATTCCTGTATCAAGATAATCGTTTATTATCCATGCTATAATTGTATTGCATGAAGACTCATTTACATGTGTGGATACATAGACAAAACACTGTCCCTAGCAAGCCTCTAGTTGGGTAGCCAGTTGATCAAAGATAGTCAGTGTCTTCTGATTATGAACAAGGTGTTGTTGCTTGATAACTGGATCACGTCATTAGGAGAATCACGTGATGGACTAGACCCAAACTAATAGACGTAGCATGTTGGTCGTGTTATTTTGTTGCTACTGTTTTTCTGCGTGTCAAGTATTTGTTCCTATGACCACGAGATCATATAACTCACTAACACCGGAGGAATACTTTGTGTGTATCAAACGTCGCAACGTAACTGGGTGACTATAAAGATGCTCTACAGGCATCTCCGAAGGTGTTCGTTGAGTTAGTATGGATCGAGACTGGGATTTGTCACTCCGTGTGACGGAGAGGTATCTCGGGGCCCACTCAGTAATACAACATCACACACAAGCCTTGCAAGCAATGTGACTTAGTGTAAGTTGCAGGATCTTTTATTACGGAACGAGTAAAGAGACTTGCCAGTAAACGAGATTGAAATAGGTATGCGGATACTGACGATCGAATCTCGGGCAAGTAACATACCGAAGGACAAAGGGAATGACATACGGGATTATATGAATCCTTGGCACTGAGGTTCAAACGATAAGATCTTCGTAGAATATGTAGGATCCAATATGGGCATCCAGGTCCCGCTATTGGATATTGACCGAGGAGTCTCTCGGGTCATGTCTACATAGTTCTCGAACCCGCAGGGTCTGCACACTTAAGGTTCGACGTTGTTTTATGCGTATTTGAGTTATATGGTTGGTTACCAAATGTTGTTCGGAGTCCCGGATGAGATCACGGACGTCACGAGGGTTTCCGGAATGGTTCGGAAATGAAGATTGTTATATAGGATGACGTCATTTGATTACCGGAAGGTTTTCGGAGTTACCGGGAATGTACTGGGAATGACGAATGGGTTCTGGGAGTTCACCGGGGGGGCAACCCACCCCGGGGAAGCCCATAGGCCTTGGGGGTGGTACACCAGCCCTTAGTGGGCTGGTGGGACAGCCCAAGAAGGCCCTATGCGCCATAGGAAGAAAATCAAAGAGAAAAGAAAAAAAAGGAGGAGGTGGGAAAGGAAAGAAGGACTCCACCTTCCAAACCAAGTTGGATTCGGTTTGGAGGGGAGACCTTCCCCCCTTGGCTTGGCCGAAACCCTTAGGGGTCCTTGGACCCCAAGGCAAGGCTCCCCCTCTTCCCCCTATATATACGGAGGTTTTAGGGCTGATTTGAGACGACTTTTCCACGGCAGCCCGACCACATACCTCCACGGTTTTTCCTCTAGATCGCGTTTCTGCGGAGCTCGGGCGGAGCCCTCCTGAGACAAGATCATCACCAACCTCTGGAGCGCCGTCACGCTGCCGGAGAACTCTTCTACCTCTCCGTCTCCCTTGCTGGATCAAGAAGGCCGAGATCATCGTCGAGCTGTACGTGTGCTGAACGCGGAGGTGCCGTCCGTTCGGCACTAGATCGTGGGACTGATCGCGGGACGGTTCGCGGGGCGGATCGAGGGACGTGAGGACGTTCCACTACATCAACCGCGTTCACTAACGCTTCTGCTGTACGGTCTACAAGGGTACGTAGATCACACATACCCTCTCGTAGATGGACATCACCATGATAGGTCTTCGTGCGCGCAGGAAATTTTTTGTTTCCCATGCGACGTTCCCCAACAGTGGCATCATGAGCTAGGTTCATGCGTAGATGTCTTCTCGAGTAGAACACAAAAGTTTTTGTGGGCGGTGATGTGTGTTTTTCTGCCCTCCTTAGTATTTTCTTGATTCCGCGGTATTGTTGGATTGAAGCGGCTTGGACCGACATTACTCGTACGCTTACGAGAGACTGGTTTCATCGCTACGAGTAACCCCGTTGCTCAAAGATGACTGGCAAGTGTCAGTTTCTCCAACTATAGTTGAATCGGATTTGACCGAGGAGGACCTTGGATGAGGTTAAATAGCAACTCATATATCTCCGTTGTGGTGTTTGCGTAAGTAAGATGCGATCCTACTAGATACCCATGGTCACCACGTAAAACATGCAACAACAAAATTAGAGGACGTCTAACTTGTTTTTGCAGGGTATGCTTGTGATGTGATATGGCCAACGATGTGATGTGATATATTGGATGTATGAGATGATCATGCTGTAATAGATAATATCGACTTGCACGTCGATGGTACGGCAACCGGCAGGAGCCATAGGGTTGTCTTTATACTAATGTTTGTGCTTGCAGATGCGTTTACTATTTTGCTAGGATGTAGCTTTAGTAGTAATAGCATGAGTAGCATGACAACCCCGATGGCGACAGGTTGATGGAGATCATGGTGTGGCACCGGTGACAAGAAGATCGTGCCGGTGCTTTGGTGATGGAGATCAAGGAGAACGTGATGATGGCCATATCATGTCACTTATGAATTGCATGTGATGTTAATCCTTTTATGCACCTTATTTTGCTTAGAACGACGGTAGCATTATGAGGTGATCTCTCACTAAAATTTCAAGACGAAATTGTGTTCTCCCCGACTGTGCACCGTTGCTACAGTTCATCGTTTCGAGACACCACGTGATGATCGGGTGTGATAGACTCAACGTTCACATACAATGGTTGCAAAACAGTTGCGCACACGGAACACTCGGGTTAAGCTTGACGAGCCTAGCATGTGCAGACATGGCCTCGGAACACATGAGACCGAAAGGTCGATCATGAATCATATAGATGATATGATTAGCATAGGGATGCTTACCATTGAAACTATACTCAACTCACGTGATGATCGGACTTGAGCTCGTGTAAGTGGATCATGAAGCACTCAAATGACTAGAGAGATGTACTTTTTGAGTGGGAGTTTAGGGAATAATTTGATAAAGTTAAACTCTAATTATCTTGAACATAGTCTAAGTCCACTTTGAATATATTTGTATTGTAGATCATGGCTCACGCGACAGTCACCCTGAATTTTAATACGTTCCTAGAGAAAGCTAAGTTGAAAGATGATGGAAGCAACTTTGTAGACTGGGCTCGTAATCTTAAGCTAATCTTACAAGCTGGGAAGAAGGATTATGTCCTTAATGCTGCGCTTGGAGATGAACCACCCGCTACGGCTGATCAGGATGTTAAGAACGCTTGGTTAGCACGTAAGCAGGACTACTCAGTAGTTCAATGTGCAGTCTTGTATGGCTTAGAACCGGGACTTCAACGTCGCTTTGAGCGTCATGGAGCATTTGAGATGTTCCAGGAGTTGAAGTTTATCTTTCAGAAGAACGCCCGGATCGAGAGGTATGAGACCTCCGATAAATTCTATGCTTGCAAGATGGAGGAGAACTCGTCTGTCAGTGAACATGCGCTCAAAATGTCTGGGTACTCAAACCCTCTAGCTGAGCTGGGGATTGAACTCCCGCAAGAGGCTATCACTGACTGAATCCTTCAATCACTGCCGCCAAGCTATAAAGGCTTTGTGTTGAACTACAACATGCAAGGGATGAACAAGTCTCCCGGCGAGTTGTTTGCGATGCTGAAAGTCGCAGAGTCTGAACTCCGTAAAGAGCATCAAGTGTTGATGGTGAATAAGACCACTAGTTTCAAGAGAAACGGCAAAGGCAAGAAGGGTAATTCAAAGAAGAGCGGCAAGCCTGTTGCCAATCCGACGAAGAAACCCAAAGCTGGACCTAAGCCTGAAATAGAGTGTTACTATTTCAAGGGTATGGGTGAGTGGAAGCGCAATTGCCCCAAGTATCTGGCTGATAAGAAGGCGGCCAAAGAAAAATCAGGTATATTCGACATACATGTTATTGATGTGTACTTAACCGGCTCTCATAGTAGTGCCTGGGTATTCGATACAGGTTCTGTTGCTCATATTTGCAACTCGAAACAGGAACTGCGGAATAGACGAAGGCTGGCGAAAGATGAAGTGACGATGCGCGTAGGAAATGGTTCCAAGGTTGATGCAATCGCCGTCGGCACAGTTTCACTTCAGTTACCATCAGGATTAGTTATGAACTTGAATCATTGTTATTTAGTGCCTGCGTTGAGCATGAACATTATATCTGGATCTTGTTTGTTGCGAGACGGTTACTCTTTTAAGTCAGAGAATAATGGTTGTTCTATTTCTATGAGTAACATCTTTTATGGTCATGCACCCAATGTGAGAGGATTGTTCATATTGAATCTTGATAGCGATACACACATACATAACATTGAGACCAAAAGAGTTAGAGTTAACAATGATAGCGCCATATTTTTGTGGCACTGCCGCTTAGGTCATATTGGTGTAAAGCGCATGAAGAAACTCCATGCCGATGGACTTTTGGAGTCACTTGACTTTGATTCACTTGACACGTCCGAACCATGCCTCATGGGCAAGATGACTAAAACTCCGTTCTCCGAAACAATGGAGCGTGCAAGTGACTTGTTGGAAATCATACATACCGATGTGTGTGGTCCGATGAGCGTAGAGGCACGCGGCGGATATCATTATTTTCTCACCTTCACTGACGATTTGAGTAGATATGGTTATGTCTACTTAATGAAGCACAAGTCTGAAACATTTGAAAAGTTCAAGCAATTTCAGAGTGAAGTTGAAAATCATCGTAACAAGAAGATCAAGTTCCTACGGTCTGATCGTGGGGGTGAATATCTGAGTTTCGAGTTTGGTGCTCACTTAAGACAATGTGGAATTGTTTCACAGTTGACACCGCCTGGAACACCACAGCGTAATGGTGTGTCCGAACGTCGTAATCGTACTTTATTAGAGATGGTGCGATCTATGATGTCTCTTACCGATTTGCCGTTATCGTTTTGGGGTTATGCATTAGAAACAGCTGCATTCACTTTAAATAGGGCACCATCAAAATCCGTTGAGACGACACCATACGAACCGTGGTATGGCAAAAGGCCAAAGTTGTCGTTTCTTCAAGTTTGGGGATGTGATGCTTATGTCAAAAAACTTCAGCCTGAAAAGCTGGAACCCAAAGCGGAAAAGTGCATCTTCATAGGTTACCCAAAAGAGACAGTTGGGTACACCTTCTATCTCAAATCCGAGGGCAAAGTGTTTGTTGCTAAAAACGAAGCTTTTCTCGAGAAGGAGTTTCTCTCGAGAGAATTGCGTGGGAGGAAGATAGAACTTGATGAGGTTGTCGAACCTCTCATCCCTCTGGATGGTGGCGCAGGGCAAGGAGAAACCTCTGTCATTGCGACGCCGGTTGAGGAGGAAGTTAATGATGATGATCATGAAACTCCGGATCAAGTTTCTGTCGAACCACGCAGGTCGACGAGACCACGTGCAGCTCCAGAGTGGTACGATAATCCCGTCTTGTCAATCGTGTTGTTAGACAACAATGAACCTGCAAATTATGAAGAAGCAATGGTGGGCCCAGATTCCAACAAATGGCTAGAAGCCATGAAGTCCGAGATAGGATCCATGTATGAGAACAAAGTGTGGACTTTGGAAGTACTACCTGAGGGCCGCAAGGCTATTCAGAACAAATGGATCTTTAAGAGGAAGACGGACGCTGACGGCAATGTGACCGTTTATAAAGCTCGACTTGTGGCAAAGGGTTTTTCACAAGTTCAAGGAGTTGACTATGATGAGACATTCTCACCCGTAGCGATGCTTAAGTCCGTCAGAATCATGTTAGCAATAGCTGCATTTTTCGATTATGAAATCTGGCAGATGGATGTCAAAACGACGTTCCTTAACGGTTTCCTTAAGGAAGAGTTGTATATGATGCAACCCGAAGGTTTTGTCGATCCTAAGAATGCTAACAAGGTGTGCAAGCTCCAGCGATCCATTTATGGACTGGTGCAAGCATCTCGGAGTTGGAACAAACGCTTTGATGAGGTGATCAAAGCATTTGGGTTTATACAAGTGGTTGGAGAATCTTGTATTTACAAGAAAGTGAGTGGGAGCTCTGTGGCGTTTCTAATATTATATGTGGATGACATATTGCTGATTGGAAACAACCTAGAGTTTTTGGAGAGCGTAAAGGATTACTTGAATAAAAGTTTCTCTATGAAGGACCTAGGAGAAGCTGCTTACATTCTAGGCATTAAGATCTACAGGGATAGATCAAAACGCCTGATAGGACTTTCACAAAGAACATACCTTGATAAAGTTTTGAAGAGGTTCAAAATGGAACAGTCCAAGAAAGGGTTCTTGCCAGTTTTACAAGGTACGAGATTGAGTAAGACTCAGTGCCCAGCAACTGATGAGGATAGAGAGCATATGCGCACCGTCCCCTATGCTTCAGTCATAGGTTCTATCATGTATGCAATGCTGTGCACTAGACCGGACGTTAGCCTGGCCATAAGTATGGGAGGTAGGTTCCAGAGTAATCCAGGAGTGGATCACTGGACGGCGGTCAAGAATATCCTGAAGTACCTGAAAAGGACTAAGGAGATGTTTCTCATGTATGGAGGTGACGAAGAGCTCGCCGTAAAAGGTTACGTCGATGCAAGCTTTGACACAGATCCGGACGACTCTAAGTCGCAAACCGGATACGTATTTATTCTTAATGGGGGTGCGGTAAGCTGGTGCAGTTCCAAGCAAAGCGTCGTAGCAGATTCTACATGTGAAGCGGAGTACATGGCTGCCTCGGAGGCGGCTAAGGAGGGTGTCTGGATGAAGCAATTCATGACGGATCTTGGAGTGGTGCCAAGCGCACTGAATCCAATAACCTTGTTCTGTGACAACACGGGTGCCATTGCCTTAGCAAAGGAACCACGGTTTCACAAGAAGTCCAGACACATCAAACGACGCTTCAACCTCATCCGCGACTACGTCGAAGGGGAGGACGTAAATATATGCAAAGTGCACACGGATCTGAATCTAGCAGACCCGCTGACTAAACCTCTTCCACGGGCAAAGCATGATCAACACCAGAACTATATGGGTGTTAGATTTATTACAATGTAATTCGCATGATGATGTGAGGGCTAGATTATTGACTCTAGTGCAAGTGGGAGACTGTTGGAATTATGCCCTAGAGGCAATAATAAATATAGTTATTATTATAATTCCTGTATCAAGATAATCGTTTATTATCCATGCTATAATTGTATTGAATGAAGACTCATTTACATGTGTGGATACATAGACAAAACACTGTCCCTAGCAAGCCTCTAGTTGGCTAGCTAGTTGATCAAAGATAGTCAGTGTCTTCTGATTATGAACAAGGTGTTGTTGCTTGATAACTGGATCACGTCATTAGGAGAATCACGTGATGGACTAGACCCAAACTAATAGACGTAGCATGTTGATCGTGTCATTTTGTTGCTACTGTTTTTCTGCGTGTCAAGTATTTGTTACTATGACCATGAGATCATATAACTCACTAACACCGGAGGAATACTTTGTGTGTATCAAACGTTGCAACGTAACTGGGTGACTATAAAGATGCTCTACAGGTATCTCCGAAGGTGTTCGTTGAGTTAGTATGGATCGAGACTGGGATTTTTCACTCCGTGTGACGGAGAGGTATCTCGGGGCCCAGTCGGTAATACAACATCACATACAAGCCTTGCAAGCAATGTGACTTAGTGTAAGTTCTGGGATCTTGTATTACGGAACGAGTAAAGAGACTTGCCGGTAAACGAGATTGAAATAAGTATGCGGATACTGACGATCGAATCTCGGGCAAGTAACATACCGAAGGACAAAGGGAATGACATACGGGATTATATGAATCCTTGGCACTGAAGGTCAAACGATAAGATCTTCGTAGAATATGTAGGATCCAATATGGGCATCCAGGTCCCGCTATTGGATATTGACCGAGGAGTCTCTCGGGTCATGTCTACATAGTTCTCGAACCCGCAGGGTCTGCACACTTAAGGTTCGACGTTGTTTTATGCGTATTTGAGTTATATGGTTGGTTACCGAATGTTGTTCGGAGTCCCGGATGATATCACGGACGTCACGAGGGTTTCCGGAATGGTCCGGAAACGAAGATTGATATATAGGATGACCTCATTTGATTACCGGAAGGTTTTCGGAGTTACCGGGAATGTACCGGGAATGACGAATGGGTTCCAGGAGTTCACCGGGGGTGGGGGGGCAACCCACCCCGGAGAAGCCCATAGGCCTTGGGGGTGGCACACCAGCCCTTAGTGGGCTGGTGGGACAGCCCAAGAAGGCCCTATGCGGCATAGGAAGAAAATCAAAGAGAAAATTAAAAAAGGAGGAGGTGGGAAAGGAAAGAAGGACTCCACCTTCCAAACCAAGTTGGATTCGGTTTGGAAGGGGCCCCCTTGGCTCGGCCGAAATCCTTAGGGGTCCTTGGGCCCCAAGGCAAGGCTCTCCCTCTTCCCCCTATATATACGGAGGTTTTAGGGATGATTTGAGACGACTTTTCCACGGCAGCCCGACCACATACCTCCACGGTTTTTCCTCTAGATCGCGTTTCTGCGGAGCTCGGGCGGAGCCCTGTTGAGACAAGATCATCACCAACCTCCGGAGCGCCGTCACGCTGCCGGAGAACTCTTCTACCTCTCCGTCTCTCTTGCTGGATCAAGAAGGCCGAGATCATCGTCGAGCTGTACGTGTGCTGAACGCGGAGGTGCCGTCCGTTCGGCCCTAGATCGTGGGACTGGTCGCGGGACGGTTCACGGGGCGGATCGAGGGACGTGAGGACGTTCCACTACATCAACCGCATTCACTAACGCTTCTGTTGTACGGTCTACAAGGGTACGTAGATCACACATCCCCTCTTGTAGATGGACATCACCATGATAGGTCTTCGTGCGCGTAGGAAATTTTTTGTTTCCCATGCGACGTTCCCCAACAACTTTGACCTCTCTTCCCCTCCTTTCCCCTCTCCACTCTCCACACCATTGTTGCTCTTCTTCTCTCTTCCTCCCACCTCTCTTCTTTCCTCATTAATGTCCCCCTCCATCATAAGTATCCTTCATAAATGGCCTCTCTCACATCTCTCTTTGTCCCACCTCTCTTCCTATCCCCATTAATGCCCCCTCCACCATAACTCCCTCTCCATTAGTTAGATAGCTAGATTCACCTCTCCTCCCCAACAACTAGATCTAGCTAGCTATTAGCCATCCACGCGTGCTCTTTCGGTCGATCTCTCTCATCATCTCTCTCGATCGGTCTCTCTCGGGAGATATATAGGTGAGTAAAAAAGTTGTTCATTTAAAGAATGGGCATATGTGTGTGAATGAGAATATGTGTGTTTGGGATATATATATGGAGATATTTGTGCGAGTGTGACATGCCCTCAAGTTGCTTATGTTTTGCCGAAATGTCAATTTATTTCCGTTTCGGTGAATTTCGAGCAAACTCAATATGTCCTATTTTTAGGCAAGGTCATGCCAAAATTTTATATGACTTTGAAGCATGCATGCATTATTTATTTTATAACCCTTTTTGTTGTTATATCATGCAGTCGGTCATGAAGGTGAGTGGATGGAAGGTGGAGCGGTACATGCAATCCGCGGTGATGGACATGTATGCAAATAATTAGACTAGGATTAGATGTCCGTGTGCAAGATGCAAGGAAGGAGTCCTTTTGGACCCTTTTGATCATGGCACTTTGAAGGCGCACCTGCTGATTAATGGCTTCATGGATGGCTATACTCAGTGGACAAGTGAAGAAGATGATGATGATGACGTCCAAATGGCAGGGAATAGCGACATGGGGCTAGACGAAGAGATGACGATCGACAGGAAGACGATGGTGCCGGACATGGCGGTGGGGAAGACTCCGGAAATGACGGCGACGGAGAAGATTCTGGACACGGCGAAGAAGAGTCCGGACATGGCGGAGAAGAGGCGGTGGTCACGCCGCAGTCTTCGACGCTACTAAGTGTAGTCGTGCAAGACCCTCATGTTCAAGACCTCCTTCGCAAGAGTACGACTAGTGAGAGAGTTGCTTCTAGAGAGGAGGCCAAGCTAACTCAACTTGAAGTGGACTCGAGGACTCCATTGTATGACGGTTTCGATCTCGAGGTGACCCGCTTGAGTTTCGCGCTCGAACTTCTAAAGACGAAGGTCAAAAACAAATGGACAGACAAATGCCTCGATGAGCATTTGAAGTATCTACATAATAAAGTTCTTCCTCCGGGGAACCTGTGTCCTAGTAGTGTCGAGGAGGCCAAGAAAATCGTTTTCCCTTTTGATTTGCGACACATTAGGTACCACACATGCATCAATCATTGCATCATTTAGCGGGGGGGGGGGAGCACGCGAAAAAACCAACTGTCTAGTGTGCAATGCTTCTCGATACAAGAAGGCAGGAAAGAAAGCTCCTCAGAAAGTTGTATGGTACTTTCCGATCACTCCCCGTCTTCAGCGGTATTTCGTAGATCCTAAGGAAGCAAAGCTCATGCGCTGGCACTCGGAGAGGAAGAAGCCCGACGCTGGAGATGATCCGAGGCTGAGACACGTTGTAGATGGTAGCCAGTGGAGAGCATTCAACACCGTATATGGACTTGATAAAGAAGATTCAAGGAACATCGTGCTTGGTGCGAGTACCGATGGCATGAATCCGTTTGGAAACCAGAACACCAACCACATCACATGGCCCGTGTTTGTATGGATGTACAACCTCCCCCCATGGAAATGCATGGAGACAAAGTACATACACATGTGCATGTTGATTCAAGGGCCGAAACAACAGGGAAATAGTATTAACATGTATATGGGGCTTCTGCAAGAGGAGCTAGACACGTTTTGGAAATCACCGGCATGGACATGGGATGCCAGCAAAGGAGAGTATTTCCATATGAGAGCCGCGTTGATGACGACGGTGCACGACTATCTCGGTTACGGGTAGACCTCAGGCCAGGTGTGCCACGGATACTGCGGATGCATGAGGTGCATGGATGATACAACGTCTCAGCAGCTTACATCAACGAAAAATGGCGGGTCTGGGAAAATCGTGTACATGGGGCATCATAGATGGATCGAGAAGGATGACCCGTCGAGAAAGCGTGGAGATCTATTCAATGGGTTGGCTGAGCTTCGAGGACCTCCACGTAAGAGGTGCGGCGCCGAAATCAACGAGCTGTTGAGAAACTTGGAACAATGCCCCGTGTCGGGAAAGATCAAAACGGCGCCAGAGTGTAGCGACCCGACTCAAAAAGAGTCAAGCCTCTGTGTATCTATGCCATCTTTGCATCAGTATGCTTACACACAGTACATCAATGTATATTTCAAAGTGCAATCACATGTAAATAACGTAAAATTTGATATATACCTCAAAATCTCAGCGGAAACAGTCAAGGGAGTGGAGTCCCAATAAATACCAACGGCTGGTTGAGTGCAGACCGTAACCCTGAATCGTACTCTTACTCGTCGAAGAAAGTATCTGCAACATAAGATGTTGCAGCCGTGTAGGTCAGCATATTGAATATGCCGACAAGTCACGAAAGAGAGGGGTGTAAATATCATCTATACTATATGCATATATGGCAGGTGGGGCTGAAATTTAAGTTTTGCTTAAAGCAAATTTTTCCTACAACAAGAGAGAGATAAAAGCAAAATTTACTACATTGTTGGTTGTTAATGAGAAGGTTCCACCAACCATTTCTCATACCCAAGTTAATATTACCCACATAAATAATTAATGGTGTTGAGAATTCCTGATAGTTTTAGTTCCTTTGTCTCAAGTTGTCGATGACCGTGGACACGGCTAATCGATTAGGTTTGAGTACTCTGCAGAGTTTTGCACACGTTCCCCACAAGATTTGATCGCCTCCGTTGAAGTCCTCGCACTTCAGGGTGTTTGAGAACCGGATGATGAAAACATGGTCTTTCAACGGGTTCCTCTGAGCCTCTATCGGTGCCCATCCAATCCTACTGTTCTTCTACATCTCATAGCACCGCCCGTCCAGAGTCACCACATTGTCCAACCAAGCCAGAGCCCATAATGTCTTGTGGCTGTGCAGGTAAGCCTTGGGTCTTGAAAATATCCATCCATCTCTTTGAGCCTGGGTGAAGCTTTCCGCAAGATGTCATGGCGCTTCTCCATGCATCCCGGGTCCTCCGCTGGTTTATCCCACGGAACCCATCTGAACCGTCCTTCACCCAGAAGTATGTTGCATCATGAAGTCTCGGAAGTCTTGTAATATCTGGTCTTGATTATTATATTCTCACAACACTCGTGAATAACCCTCAACCCTAACCCCGTCTACTAAAAGCATAGCAAAATAAAATTCATCGTCCCGGGCCAAGTAACAAGGGTGAGGGGTGCCTACCACATGATACTACTTCAAGATCCAAATTTCCAAGTACCTACTTTGCATGCAATTGGGTGAATAAGGTAGAGCTACAATGCATATAAAACATAGGTAAAACATGATCAACGTGACTTGCCTGGTAGGGTTGATGAAGATAGATATCTCTCACAGAAAAATAACTTGATATAACTATTCGTCACTCTCCGATGAAATATATATAATCAAACATAGTATTCATATAAGCAATCATACTAGCAATCATCCTAGCAATCAATACAACAATAAAATTGATTCAATAAAATCAATAAGAAATATCAAATAGAAATCCAAAGGAAACTTCAAAGAAAACTATGGAGTCTTCTACTACCACAATCACTAAATAATTTTTGTTCTAATCAAACTTAACAGAAAATAAAACATTAAAATAGTAAAATAACAGAAAAGAAAATATAAAAATAACTAAGAAAACAGAAAGTATTTTTCATAAAATATATTATTTTGAAAGTATTTTCAAACAGGACATCAAACTAGCAACGAAATCAATTTGCAAGTTATTACCGAACTAGAATTGATTTCATGCTATCAAATAAAATAAAATTTTGTTGTTGTTGAAAACCTACTATTACCTAACAGGAAGCAAAATATAACCTTTCACCAGTATAAAAGAAAATAAATTAAAAACAATTATGGCAAAAGAAATAGCAATAATCCTAGAAAGAACTAAAACAGAATCTATTTTACATGAAATAATGAGTTAAAATATTCCAAAGATTTTGAAATTTTACCTACTGATAAATAAGATCACTAGTGATTAGTAGCAAAAAGAATCAATTAAAAATCTATTTTAAACTCCACATATTAACAAAACAAGATTTAAAGCAAATTTGTTTAAATTCAAAATTTAAATTTTCAAACATGGTCAAATTCTATATATCTACAGAAACTACATAAAATTTGTGATACAATGCAAAAATAATCACCTAATTCAGAGTTAAATACTAATAGATATGAATTTTATAAGTTTGCTCTTTTTCTGAAAAAAAACTGTTACGGGATTTTTTTTGAAGCTCACCGGAGTTGGAGTATACGACGGGAAGGTGGCTCTGGTGGTGTAGGGGGGCGACGGAGGGGTGCGGCTGGCGGTGGGGATCTCTGGCGTCGCGCTGGTGGCGTCAGGAGGCGCTGGGGGCGTGGACGGGTGGCGTGGCAGGAGCTCCTGGCTTCGGTCCGGCGCTACTCCGGCGAGGGGGCGTCGGGCGGCGCTAGGGCGTGGGTAGGGTGAGGTTTCGAGGGGAATGGAGTGTGGGGGAGGTGCTGGTTCTTATAGGAACCTCGGGGTGGAAGTGGAGGCAAGGGGATCGCGGGATCGGGGCAAGGGATCGGCGAGGAACCTTCCTGGAAGGAACCGTGCGCAGGGAAGGAACGTGACGAGAGGAAGAAGAAGGAAGGTATTGGGCCGGATCTGATATTTCCTAACGGGCCGAGATAGCTTTCCAAATAAAGTGATTTATTTCCTTTTTTATAAAACTGGAAGGTAAAACCTAAAAAGGAAAATAGATATATCTCCAAATATAGGAGTATTATATATCAAAATTATCAGAAAAATATTTCCCGCCACGTGGACAATTTATTTTTCACGAAATAAAAACTTTATAAAAAATTATTTTTTAAAATCCAAGTTTAGCCTTCAAATTTTTTGGCACTCTTTTTCTACTAACTTTTATTTATTTGGGGGTGTCATGTTACCTCCTCTCTTTCTTGCTTGGCAAGTATATTGTCAGGAAAATTTTGTGGTTGGAATCTTGTGCCAAAAATAAATTCGAATCAAATACCGAAAGAAATTCAAATGCCACCTTGATTCAAATTATTTATAGTTGAAGAAGTCATGTTATCTTCTCTCACTGATTTTAAATGGATGAATTTAAATTCACAGAAAAAGGGGAAAGTCATTTTATTCCCACTCATTCAAAAGTTTTAAAAAGTTTTAAATTTCACTCAAGTTTCAATCACTCAAACAAACAAACAATCAATCTAATTATTATATTAACATTCCAAAATTTGGGATGTTACATAGAGCCGCTGCTCAAGGTATGGAAAATGAGGTCTGTTTTCTGGGACTTGGAGTACTGGCCCAATCAGGACACGCCTCATTGCCTTGATCAAATGCATATCACGAAGAATGTCCTTGAGAGCTTGCTTGGCACACTGATGAACATGCCGGAGAAGATCAAGGATGGGTCGATGGCAAGGAAAGACTTGGAAGATTTGAAGATTAGGAAAGACCTCCACCGTAAAAAGTTGATGGAGGAGACGGAGACAGAGGAGGGGGGAAAGGGGCAGAAAAGTCAACAAGAAGGAGGAGAATTCTTGCCCCCTTCTTGCTTCACCTTAAGTGCGAAGGAGATCGATCAATTCATCAAGTGCCTTATGGGAATCAAAGTCAATTCCGGTTACTGTGGGAAGATAAGCAGATTTCTAGACCCCAAGAAGAAAAGGTTCAGCGGGATGATGTCTCATGACTGTCAAGTGATGATGACGCAGATACTCCCGGTTGCCATTAGAGGGATAATGGACAAGCACGTCCGTGATATGGTTACTGGTCTCTGCAACTTCTGCGACGTTATCTCTCGAAAGTCCATAAGTGTGAAGCAACTCCGAAGGATACAGGAAGAGATCGTTGTCATACTATGTGAGCTTGAGATGTACTTCCCGTCCGCGTTCTTTCATGTCATGGTGCATTTGTGTGTCCACATCATGGACGACTTCATCGACCTCGGGCCGACATTCCTTCACAGCATGATGCCGTTCGAGAGGATGAATGGGGTCATCAAAGGATTTGTTCGTAACAAGTCCCGTCCCGAAGGGAGCATCGTCCAGGGGTATCTGACGCATGAGTGCATCTCCTTTTGCGAGAATTATATAAGCGTCGGAGACCCTATTGTTGGTTTGCCCGTTAAGAAGCACGATGGGAAGCTCGAAGGAGATGGTTACAACAACGGCCGAAGGGAATTGCACGTGGACTACTTGGATGGACGGAACGACTTTGACAGGGCTAACTTAGTAGTGCTACAACACCTAGATATGGTAGATGATTATGTGGCACGACACAAAGAAAGCATCGCAAAGAAGTACCGTGATAACGGGATGCTCAAGACGGACGATGAAGTTACTGTAGAGCACAACGCTACTTTCTTGCATTGGTTCGAAGAGCAAGTTCTTGAAAATCCCTCGGAAGAAGGCAGTTCGGACGGATTTCTCACACACGCCTTAGCACATGGCCATGCGCCCAAGCTCGCGACCTATTAGTCCCACGATATCAATGGGTACGCGTTCTACACGGAGGCCAAATACATGGACAGTGATTACCAGAACTCCGAGTGACAATTCAATGCATGACCAACGCCAACGGCACAACTGAAAGATTCTACGAAAGGGTCGAAGAGATCTGGGAGCTTGACTATGCTGGAATGCACGATGCGACAATGTTCCGTGTCAGATGGGCCAAGGACGTCATAAGAGAAAACAAGTATTTCACCACCATGTATATACCCGACGCGAAGAGCACTCCCGTGAACGTTAACATCATCGCCAAAAATGAGCCATGGGTACACGCTAAGCACGTGACACAATGCTTCTTCATAACCGACCCGGCCAATCCCAGCCATGTTGTCCTGAGGAGATCCAAAAGGAGCATCGCCGGAATAGATGGAGTCGCCAATAAGGAAGACTATGACCAATATGGCAACCCGATGAGGGCAGATGATGATGACGATGAAGCATACGTGAAAAGAAGAATCAAGACTACATTACGTAAGAAAGATCGTACTCCATGGCTCCGGAAAAGTCACAAGGAGGAGCTCAATTACTCGGCAACGAACAAGAAAGGGAAGAAGCTCAATGTGAAACATCATCGACGCAGCAGATCAGAAACCTACATTTATATATATGTATCTATTTTGTGTATGCACTTAAGTAACCGTTATCGGTCAACTGATATGTTACCACCACATGCATGGTTTCGGTGATATTCGCGCATTGGGGGAGAGGGAGACGCCGTCATCGGGAGAAAAACAAAAAAAAACAAAAGGGAGAAAGCAGTATAAAAGAAAAATAAAAGTAAATAGAAAAGAAAAGGAAAATAATGAAAAAAAAGAAAACAAAAAACTAGAAAAGAAAAATAATAAAAAGAAAAGATGAAAAGATAGCAGTAGCGCTGGTTTAGGGAACCAGTGCTAAGTTAGCTATAGCGCTCGCTCCTAAGCCAGCGCTACTGCTACTTGTATTTTGAGTTAACCCCCGTTGCGTAGCTCCCCACGCCCACCATTCTCTCGCGACCTCACCTCTCGCAGAGCTGCTAGGGTTCCCCACCGCTGCCGGCCTCCTCGGTCGCCGCCGCTGCCCTACCGGTCACTGCCGCCCTCACCTATCGTCGCCGCCTCCCTCACCTGTCAACCAACGAGGCCACCGCTCCTCCCTGACAAAACCAACGAGGCCACCGCTCAGTCGACGCTCCATTCCCCACAAGACCAGAGATGCAGACCCAACAAAAGCTGGTAGCACAAGGGCGCAGATGACAAGGGAAGGGAAGCGCGATGCGTAATCCAGGGCAGCAGAGGCGCGACGCGCGAACCAGAGGAGAAGGCGGCGCGCCGTCGTCCTCAGCCCGCCGTCGACACCGTCGATTCAAGGTCTCCCTGCAACTACAAGGTATGGCGCTACTTCTTTTCTTCCCCTACATCCTCTCGTGCTAACAGCCAGACTAATTTGACTCAGACTCGTTTTATTAAATCGGGCTAGGGTTTGATGGATTCCGGTGATTTATGGTACTACTGTAATTTGTTCCGCGAACAAGATCGACCCCCCTGTTTTGTGATCTAGATTCAATCAATTTGGATAAGGCGGACATGCTCGTAGAAATCCTCATCTTCTTTCTTCTTCTCATTATGCCCTGAGAGAAACTTGTTAGATCAGTGCTACCACTCTGCATTTTGCAGTTGCAGGGAGAAAATCATGCTAGTTGTTACGTGTGAACAAGAACATAGAGGCAATAATATAAACCTGGTGCCACTTTGCTAGAGGCAACCATGTCCGTGGATGCATGTTGATACAGTGCTCTCAAGTCTCAACTTGTACACTTGTACTTATAGTTTAGACATTACTTAGCATGTTAGGGTCTCTTCTCATCCAAAAGATGCAGGTTTTATACTTGTTTGTAAAACCAATTGGGTAGTTTTGATAGTGCAAAGGACAATTTTAATATCTTGGGAATATTACTATTGTTCAGTATTTTATTTTCGAGTTTTTGTACTGATACATGACATTTGGCTCTGCTGTAATACCCCCTGCAGTTGCTGGTGTGTTGCTGGTGTGGTGACTAGCTAGATTGTTACTAGCCAAGTCTGAGTAGAGTAGATCTTATGTTGAAAAAATAAAATGCAATGCCATTTCTTGAAGAGCAAACCATTTCTTTTCTTGTAGATAGTGGCACGGGCGTAGCCAGGATTATCAACCATTGGGTTCAGCTCTATTAAAGAGTGGGTTCAGTTCTTTGCTTAGTCTTAAGCTAGTGACATGTCAAATTTCATTGGGTTCACTTGAACCCAATGCTAATGAGCTGGCTCCGCCCCTGGATAGTGGATGAAAAAACTTTGCCTCAATCTTTTTTTGCAAGAGCCTAAATCTATTAATAAAGAGTGGCCTATGTTTTGCCGGAATGTTGCTTCATTTCTGTTCTGGCAAATTCAGGCGCTCCATATGTGCACTTTTTAGCAAAGGTCATGCCGAAATTTTCGGCATGACTTGTGCTAGAAACTAGGACATATGGAGTACACGGGATTTGTCGGAAGGGGAATGAATCAACATTCCGAGCAAATATAGGCCCCTTTTTTCTCTTGAGTATATCTTTTATTTACAATTGTTGCATAGGAAACATGTCTACCGACGCCGAAGTCGTGGGTGGTTCTGCTCGCCCCGTAGACCCCACCGAGGCAGCAAATCACTATTTTGATTACGTGGATGAACACCATATGGGGTTGCATGGTGGTGGCAGTGGTCCCAACCCCGACCCCGACGCCGACACCAGCATCACCACTGGCACCGGCACCGACACCAGCCCCGAGACCGGCAACGATGTTGTCGTAGCCGGTAAAGCACCGAAGAAGAAGAGGACACGAAGACCAAACGAGCTTGGCATCGGACAAACTATGGTCACGGAGATGCACCCCAAGAAATTAGAGCCAACGGCACCACAGGAAGCGCGCAAGTGCTGGGGCAATCAACTTGGATGCATCCTGAGGGAAACCGTCAACATCAATGACGAGAAGTTGAAGCAGATACCACATATGGAGCACATGCTCCTAAAGAAGTTGCACAATAGTTTCATGTTCCCCGGCCGGGACGAAGGCAAATATAAAGAGCCGTGTGACAACGTTGCCATGACAAAGATAAACGACAAGGCGATGGTGACGTTCACCAACGACTTGTCCTCCTGGAAAGTTCGGGTGAAAAAGCGATTGCGAAGAATGAACCGTGGTCCAAGATTCATGTTGATAATCCAACAATAACGGCAGAGGACTTTGCAAAATTTCAGGAGAATTGCAAAAAGAAGAACTCAAGGCAAAGTCGGAGAAAATGAAGGCGCTCCACGCCAGGAACACGCCTCCCCACCGCCCCGGAAGCCGTGGTTACGAGGGGAAGAGGCACATATGGGCCAAGGAGGACGCCGAACGTGAAAGTCTCGGGATCCCAGACCCCTTGACGGAGTTCACCGCCGTTGGAGCATGACTGGATCAGGGCCCGGTACAAGTGGGACTAAGTCAGAAAGATCTTTTACACATACCCGAACACGAGGGAGTTCATGAGACTTATGGTAATTGTTATATTACCACATTATCATATTAGCTTCCAATCAATTTGACTGCCAGTTTTGTCACATTAGTAAACCATCCACGTTCCTTTTGCAGAAAGAGCAGCACCAAAAGGCAGCCAAAAGCGACAAGTCGTCACAGTCGTCAGCGAGGCCCAAGTGGGACACCCAATTCAACTGGGCCCTAAACATACTGAAAAAGGTCCCGGTGGACAAGCCGTCGTCCTATGGACGTGTGCACAGCGTCGGAGATGACGCCTCGTGGAAGACGTGCTACCCCAAGGAGCCAGAGGAAAGAAGGAAGAGATGGTTGGTCGTCACTCAGGAGAGCATCGACGAGAAGGTCGCGATTGTGGTCAATAAGACCAAAGATGAGACCAAAGAAGAGTTGGTCGGGGTAGTCAGTGGGTTGGTCACTGATGCGGTGGCCAGCTTGATTCCGGCAATTTTCAATTAGTTGAAGAGCAATCCAAATGCACGGCCGGAGGACTTTCCCCTTCCCAGCTTTGTCGAGAGCAACTCGACGAATACTACAGCACCAACACCTGCCCAAGCAACCGCAAAAGGTCCCGTTCCTGTTCATAGCAGCCCGACCTCCGTCTCTGGCATGCTCGGCGGGCCTTCGTCGTTGGCTGCACTCGACGCCCTCACGATAATTATGCGTCATACCCTTTTCACCAGCATGTCTGTAGTCTTCCGGTTCAGTTGCCTTTCAGCTGTTTGATGTCGCAGACATGTCTCCTTCGTAGGCCGACGACACCCCGTGCACCCTACTCTACGACATCAAGGGCCAGAAGGTGGTCGTCGGAAAGGCAACCATCATGAAGCCGAAGGACCACATGTTCCACAACCGAGAGATGCCCAATGGTGTCTTCAAGGTTAACGTGGCCAGTGTCTTAGCGGGCTTCGAGGATTTTCCTCCTTCAATACCAGTCGATGACGACGAGACCCCTAAGATGATTGGCACATGCAAGCACTGGTTCTTGCCTTGGCCGAAGTCTCTTCTTTGTCTCGAGGAGCCCAGTATCACGCCAACGCGACCTTCCCAAGAAGGTATGAACACCACCCCACCTACCAAATTACATGCACCTGTCGTGGCGGATGATGGTAGCGTACGATGCGAGGGAGAGCCTCCATTAGTGCCAGATCATGTTGCCCCCGCTGTCGGAGAAGCCAATGTTGATGATGACATGGAGGCTGATGATGAGGACCCAAAAAAGTATTTCAATACCACCTATGATGGATTGATGGCTCAGGACGCCGAAGACTCAAGCTATGAGCATGGAGATGATGACTTGATGCTGCGTGATTTGCCGGAGCCGGAACTTCCTAAGGCGGAATGCAAAAAGTCCCTCTTCAATCCATCCTCGCAGGAGACGCCTCCAGATGCCGCCTCTACCCAGCAACCCCCCGAGGCCCGTCCACTGTTTAGCCCGACGACACTGGGGGTGGTGGTTAGGGAACGTATGGTGGGATCACTACCGCCACCCGCCAAGAAGCAAAGGAAGAGACCGGCCAGGAAAGGCCCTAAAGGCGCCATAGGTTCTTCAAGCAGCGAGGCGCGTCTGAAACCCCGGGTGGTAGACAGAATACCTGTCGAAGGTAAGAAGCGTTTCCATGTCGCCGGCGAGTCGATCCTACCTACCAAAGCGCTAGATCACATACTGAACAATGATCTAAAGAGACTCCATGAAGATGTGCTGGCAGAGAGAAAAGCCTTATGGTCATGAAAGATCTAGGATACCCACTTTACGCGGCTTAGGTGCCGGGTGGGAAGTGGTACGTTGATACCTAGCCCGCGAATCTGTTCCTCCTGCGATTTGACTACATCTACAACATGTTCCACATGACCAAGCTGGATTTCCAGTTCATCCGCATGTATGCGTTGTTCTCAGCTACTTCATCAGGACGGAGAGCATCAAATATATCTGCATCGCAAAACCATACTATATGCACGAGAGCTTCTTGGCAGTTTGCAAAGAGCATCGTGACTATGCGAGCAAGTACCTCAGCAAATTCATGATCGCTAATAAGGACAAGGAAGCGATTCTCCTGCCTTACCATCCCTCGTAAGTCATCTGCGCATATCCTTTCATACATGTTAATCATTCATTTGCAAGCATGGAGGCTAATTTGAGGTGTACTTAATTTGTGCAGCAGGGGCGGCGCCGTCCTCATCGTTCTATACCCGGAATACGCCCATGCCATGTACTTGGACTCGTCGAAGAACCTCAAGAAAAAGGATTACACGCACGTAAAGAGTGTTCTCGACTGTGCCATATTAACCTTCAGCCTGACTGGTGGATATATCAAGGTGAAAAGGCACATGGCGAAGACCGGGCCGGTTTTCCGCCATAAGACCGACTTCTGCAGCATCCAGCAACCGCACAATAGTATGGCTGATGGATTCTACCTCATGCATCACCTGATGAAGTACAGAAGGGATAATCAACGCCTTCGCATGTCAGCTACTACCGAAGATGCTGAGATTGTCAGTTGGGCCACAAGCATAGGGAAAACACCGGATCATCGAATCCGATCTGAGTTTTATCATGTATAGTGTGAACTAGCCCAGGTGATCATGAAGCAAGTCCTCGAACCAACGGGGATATTCTACCATGGGCCAATCACGCGGGTTGATGTCCGAGCACTGCTAGTCGCTCAGTGTCTGGACCTGAAGCCTTCCATGAAGCTCGGTTGCCTCCTCCCTGACTATGAAGATTCGAACGCCGACATGGAGGACTGATTGTCAATGACAATGTGATGTAACCAAACCGTGGTATGAGCAACTTCGTCATTTATCTTTACTATTGTTGCTTTTATTTTGCTAATCATGCCTCTTTGTTTTCTTAAGTACATTATGTTGCATATTATCTTTCAAATCAACAACTCACGATGTAGGTACCTAGATCAGAGATGATGAAGGACTACTACGTCGTGTACGTTGGGAGGGTTCCAAGAGTCTATGACCACTGGCCAGCCGCTCAGGCCCAGGCACACAGGTACCCGGGTGCTAGCCACAGAGGGTTCGACACCAGAGCCAAAGCGGAAAGTAGTTACTTGAGGTGGACCCTCCAGCATGAGCAGGGGCGGGACCGCCGGTACTACATAGTCGCGCTCTTCCTCATGTTGATCGCTCTTCTCTTCTACATCATGTTATAGATAGAGATGATGAAACTTGTGGGTGTGTGATACGTCCATTTTGCATCATGCTTTTATGTTGATATTTATCGCCTTATGGGATGTTATTAAACTTTACAATACAATACTTATGCCTTTTCTCTCTTATTTTATAAGGTTTACATGAAGAGGGAGAATGCCGGCCGCTGGAATTCTGGTCTGAAAAAGAAGCAAGTTTGAGATACCTATTCTGCGCAACTCCAAAAGCTGTGAAAATCAACGAGGAATTATTTTGGATTTTATAAAAAATACTGGGCGGAAGAAGTACTGGAGGGGAGCCACCAGGAGGCCACAAGCCTGCCAGGCGCGACCTACCCCCCTGGCCGTGCCTGGGTGGCTTGTGGGCCCCCTGTTGCCCCTCTAGCTCCCATATTTTGCTATAAGTAGGGTTTCGTTCCAGAAAAAATGAGGAGGAGGCTTTCGGGAAGAGATGCCGCCGCCACGAGGCAAAACTTGAGCAGAACCAATCTAGAGCTCCGGCAGGGCCGTCCTGCCGGGGAAACTTCCCTCCCGGAGGGGAAATCGTCGCCATCGTCAGCACCAACACTCCTCTCATCGGAGGGGACGCATCTCCATCAACATCTTCATCAGCACCATGTCATCTCCAAACCCTAGTTCATCTCTTGTTACCAATCTCCGTCTCGCGACTCCGATTGGTACTTGTAAGGTTGCTAGTAGTGTTAATTACTATTTGTAGTTGATGCTAGTTGGATTACTCGGTGGAAGATAATATTTTCAGATCCTTATGCTATTCAATACCTCTCTGGTCATGAACATAATTATGCTTTGTGAGTAGTCACTTTTGTTCGTGAGGACATGGGATAAGTCTTGTTATAAGTAGTCATGTGAATTTGGTATTCGTTCGATATTTTGATGCGATGTATGTTGTCTTTCCTCTAGTGGTGTTATGTGAACGTCGACTACATGACACTTCACCATTATTTGGGCCTAGAGGAAGGCATTGGAAAGTAATAAGTAGATGATGGGTTGCTAGAGTGACAGAAGCTTAAACCCTAGTTTATGCGTTGCTTCGTAAGGGGCTGATTTGGATCTACTAGTTTAATGCTATGGTTAGACTTACTATTAATTCTTATTTTGTAGTTGCGGATGCTTGCGAGAGGGGTTAATCATAAGTGGGATGTTTGTCCAAGTAAGGGCAGCACCCAAGCACCGGTCCACCCACATATCGAAATGTCAAAGTAGCGAACGCGAATGATATGAATATGATGACAACTAGCTTGACAGAAATTCCCATGTGTCCTCGGGAGCGTTTTACCTCATATAAGAGTTTGTCCAGGCTTGTCCCTTTCTACAAAAGGGATTGGGCCATCTTGCTGCACCTTTGTTACTATTGTTACTTGCTACTTTCCACGAATCATCTTATCACACAACTATCTGTTGCCGATAATTTCAGTGCCTGGAAAGAATACCTTGCCGAAAACCACTTGTCAGTTCCTTCTGCTCCTCGTTGGGTTCAACACTCTTACTTATCGAAAGGACTACGATAGATCCCCTACACTTGTGGGTCATCAAGAATCTTTTCTGGCACCGTTGCCGGGGAGTTAAGCGCCTTTGGTAAGTGGAATTTGGTAAGGAAACATTTATATAGTGTGCTGAAATTTATTGTCACTTGTCACTATGGAAACTAATCCTTTGAGGAGCTTGTTTGGGGTATCTTCACCTCGAATGGAAGCACAAGGATTTGATCCTCAATGTGCTGCACCTACTAAAAATATTTTTATGAAATTCCTTCGAGTATGCTAGAGAAACTGTTGGCTAATCCTTTTACAGGAGATGGAACATCACATTCCGACTTGCATCTAATCTATGTAGATGAAGTTTGTGGTTTATTTAAGCTTGCAGGTTTGCTCGAGGATGAGGTCAAGAAGAATTTATTTCCCTTATCTTTGATGGATAAAGCATTGACATGGTATAGGCTATGTGATGATACTGGATCATGGAACTACAACTGATTGAAATTGGAATTTCATCAAAAGTTTTATGCTATGCATTTGGTACATCGTGATCGGAATTATATCTATAATTTCTGGCCCCGTGATAGAGAAAGTATCGCTCAAGCTTGGGGGAGGCTTAAATCAATGTTATATTCATGCCCCAACCATGAGCTCTCGAGAGAAATTATTATTCATAACTTTTATGCTCGGCTTTCTCATGATAATCACACCATGCTAGACACTTGTTGTACCGGTTCTTTTATGAAGAGAGATATTGACTTCAAGTGGAATTTATTGGAAAGAATTAAATGCAACTCAGAAGATTGGGAGTTTGATGAAGGTAAGGAGTCAGGTATGAATCTTAAGTTCGACTGTGTTAAATCCTTTGTTGAAACAAATACTTTTTGTGATTTTAGCGCTAAACATGGACTTGACTCTCAGATAGTAGCTTCATTATGTGAATCATTTGCTGCTCATATTAACCTCCCTAAAGGGAAGTGGTTTAAATATCATCCTCCCTTAGAAGTCAATGTGGTTAAACCCAATCCAGTTGAAGAGAAAGTCATTGCTTATAATTATCCTATTGTTCCTAGTGCTTACATTGAGAAACCACCTTTCCCTGTTAGAATAAAGGATCATTCTAAAGCTTCAACTGTGATACGTAGGGGCTGCATTAGAAGACCTACATCCCCTGAGCAAATTAAAGTTGAACCTAGCATTGCTATTATCAAAGATCTCCTATCTGACAATGTTGATGGCCATGATATTCACTTCTGTGAAGATGCTGCTAGAATTGCTAAACGTCATGCTAGAGACAAACATATGCATGTTGTTGGCACGCCTGTTGTTTCTGTTAAGATAGGAGATCATTGTTATCATGGTTTATGTGACGTGGGTGCTAGTGTTAGTGCAATACCTCAATCTTTATATGATGAAATTAAAGACAAGATTGCACCTGTCGAGATGGAACCTATTGATGTCACTATTCAGCTTGCCAATAGAGATACTATCTGCCCTTTGGGAATTGTTAGAGATGTTGAAGTCTTGTGTGGTAAAACTAAGTATCCTGTTGATTTTTTCGTTCTTGCTACCACACAAGATAGCTTTTGTCCCATCATATTTGGCAGACCTTTCCTCAATACTGTCAATGCTCATATTGACTGTGAGAAGAAAACTGTCACTGTTGGCTTTGAAGGTGTGTCACATGAATTCAATTTCTCCAAGTTTGGTAGACAACCTCATGAGAAAGAATTGTCTAGTAAGGATGAAATTATTTCCCTAGCTTCTATTGTTGTGCCTCCTACTGATCCTTTAGAGCAATACTTGCTTGAGCATGAAAATGATATGCATATGGATAAAAGGAATGAGATAGATAGAGTTATCTTTGAACAACATCCTATCCTTAAGAATAATTTTCCTGTTGAACTGCTTGGAGATCCACCCCCACCAAAGGGAGATCCTCTGTTCGAGCTTAAACAGTTACCTGATACTCTTAAGTAAGCTTATCTTGATGAAAAAGAGATATATCCTGTTATTATTAGTCCTAGCCTTTCAGAGCATGAAGAAAATAAATTATTGAAAACTATGAGGAAGCACCGTGCTGCTATTGGACATACTCTTGATGATCTTAAGGGCATTAGTCCCACTCTAAGCCAGCACAAAATTAAAACCGATCCTGATTCAAAACCAGTTGCCGATCATCAACGGAGATTAAATCCTAAGATGAATGAGGTAGTAAGAAAAGAAATACTAAAGCTCCTCGAAGCAGGTATTATCTATCATGTTGCTCATAGTGATTGGGTAAGTCCGGTGCATCGCGTCCCTAAGAAGGGAGGTATTACCGTTTGAAAAGGATCGAGATGGACCTAGAGGGGGGGGGTTAATAGGTACAATTCCAAATTTTAATAATTACTTAGCAATTTTAGGCAAAAGTGCGGAATATGAGTGTAGGCCTAATAATTGCTACGACAAGGAGTAGGCTATTTAGAGTGAAGTAAGACTAGCGGTAAACAATAATCAAATACAAGTACGTAATAAGGATTAACACAAGTAGAGAGTTAGGGTTAGTAATAACCGAAACTCCAAGAGAGACAAGGATGTATCCCGATGTTCACTTCCTTGGAGGGAAGCTACGTCACCGTTAGAGGGGCGGATGTTACCACGAAGGCACACCAACGCCACGAAGGCTCACCCTATTCTCCCTTTGAGATAACTCCACGAAGGCGTTTCTCAACCACTAGTGGTAAGCCTTGAGGTGGCTTCCTAACCTTCACAAACTTTCTGGGGGAAATCGCAATGGTTTGATTCCTCTCCGAAGACTCCTACCGCCTAGGAGTCTCCAACCTCCAAGAGTAACAAGATCACGGGGATTGCTCAAAACTTTCTCAAATCACAAATCACTTTGGTGGGAAGGAGGAGAGGGAGACGATCTATCTTTTGATTGGAACAACACTCAAAGGGACTCACAAATGCTCTTGGGATCTAAGATTTGGTGTAGACAAGAGTGAGTGAGAAGAAAGGTGTTCTTGGATGTATTCTAGCTGTGTTGAACACCCACTCACGAAGTGGGTGAGGGGTATATATAGTGGGGAGTGTAAAACAGCCGTTGGGGACACTTTAAGTCACACAGGGTCTGGACGTCCGACAGTTCTCGGAAGTCCGGGCGTCCGCAAGGGGTCGGACGTCCGACAAGGGTCGGTCGTACGAGGGCTGTAGCTATGACCGGAAACACTGTGAATTTGAACAGCGACCAGACGTCCGGAGAAGGCCGGAAATCCGAGTTATTCGACTCAACTTCTTCTGGTGGGAGGTTCCGGATTTCCGAAAGAGGACGGACGTCCGGCCCTCAGACGTCCGGAGGGAGCCGGAAATCCTAGTTATAGAGCTCATGTTCTTCTGGTGCAGGGCTCTGGATTTCCGAAGCTGGTCGGACGTCTGGCCCTCGGATGTCCGGAGGGAGCCGGAATACCGAGTTATATGACTCAAATACTTCTAGTGGAGGGCTCCGGATTTCCGAAGCCTGCCGGTCGTCCGGCCCTCGGATGTCCGGAGGGAGCCGAAAGTCCCCCTTAGTATGTGCATAATAAAATATCGGAGCTCCCCTTTAATGCGTTTATCGAACATATAATGGATCAACATGTAAAGATAATAGATCATCATAGAAAGACAATAGATCATCATAGAAGTAGTGGAGCAAAACATAATAGTCTATGATGATATCATAGCAATCCATAGCAATCACAATCATTCATAAGTAGCCATACATGCGTTTATCCATTACATTAAATCTCCAAAGACTAAAAACTACGATACATTACTCCCCCTTTGGCACCAAGTACCAAAAAGAGAGGCACCAACAGCACCAACCACGCTCAGAGCTCATCAGCATCATCATCAGCATCATCACCATCGTCAGGCAAACCACTGCCACCAGCCTCGTCAAGGAAATCAGCCCACTCAGGACCAGATGGGAAGCCAAAGTTAGTAGGAGGAGCAGCAAGAGGGGCCTCATCATCACTCACATCAAGAGCGCCCGAGGCTCTCAGACGAGCCTTGAGGGCATTCTTGGAGGAGACTAAGCGAGAAACCACATCATGGGTTTGACCACACTGGAAAGAGACGGCCTTCATCATAGCAGAATGTGCCTTGCCAAGGAATTTGGCAATGCGACCGACAGGAGCGGAGCTAGATGAGGGGGTGGCTGACCGGGCAGCAGTGCGGTGAGTGGATGTGGAGGATGGCACTTTCTTGGGAGCAAAGTTATCCGCCATGTGAGCGGGAATGACCCACTTACGATGTGTGTAAGTGACAGCCACAGAGAAATCAGCAACATGATTAATAAGAGCCTGGATGAAGGGGGCATGAGGAAAGGCTCGCTTGTACTGAAAGCTAGCAAGCCGAATCTCATGCCATAGAAAATGAGGCACATTAATTTTGCTCTTGGGGTGCTCGTACAAGTGAGACATGATGTCAATACAATAGCCACTGCAAGAGCCCTTATCACCCATCTTGGGATAGATGGTGCGGATGAGACACTGAAAAATGATGAAGTAAGGTGAGCGCCAGATGGATACCTGGTTAAGGTCCTTCATGCGTTCATCCGCATCAAGCTCACTTATTGGTTTGAGAAGATACCCACACGCCTCAATGGACTTAGGCGCATGGTTAGGATCATCCCTATGTATTTTGAAGCCGAAGTTGGGGAAACGAAGTGCGGAAACAAATGTATCATAAGTAGCTGTGAAGTGAACGTCAGAGGTGATCCAGCTGACAGTGTGGTTTGGAGCAAAGTAGCATGTGGCATAGAACTGGCGAATGGCAGTAGCATTAAAATCGCGATGAAAAGCAAACGGGGCGGCAAGCCCCTATGCCTCAATAAGCTCAATGACACCCGGGTATTTCGTCGGGTGCATGCGAATATGCTCAAGATCTATGTAGAGATGAACAGACAGACCCTTAGGAACTATGACTGTAGTAAAAATGTCCGCCTAGACGTGTGTGCGGAAACGTGAGTCCGTAGAGTCACGTACGACAGCGTATTGATCAATGTCGCGGCGGAAAGTGAGGTATGACGACTTGGCAAGTGTGGTGAAGTTCATGATTGCACGACCTAAGGTAGCAGGGGGTTCTAGTGAGATGCGACGAGCTTCACCTGCGGGCTGAGCAGGAGGAGGTGGTGGCATGTAGGACGCCCTGCGAGTCCCGGGCTTTGGCTTGGACCTCCGATCGGCGGGCTGGTGAGCAAGGTCCTCGGCGGCAAGCTCATCCTCGAAGTCGCAGTCATCACCATCAGACGACGAGGGGAGCTGTGGAGGCGGAGAACGCGGGCAGTCCGTTTGAAGGGACGACGTGGCCCGTCGAAGTCCGACCCCGTGCTTGTAGGGGCGCGAGAGGATGACCCAGCAACGTTCTTCTGTGCGGCGTGCTTGGTCTTGGGCATGGTGCACAATAACCTATACGGATGGAAACCCCAAATGAGGAACGAACATGGTCAAACCATAGGAACGAACATGGAGACTTGAGAGAGAGGGAACCAAACGCGAGGGGAAACGGAGGATATACCTGTAGACAGATCCTGCGGAGGAAGAAGAGGAGGAGAGAAGGATCCGCGGTGGAGATCGGGCAGATCTTGGGAAGGGCGGCGCTGGCAAGTGCTCCTAGAGCTGGCGGCGGCGGCGGTAAGGGAAAAAGGGGGCGCGTGAGGGCTAGGACAAAGCCCAGCCCCGCGCCCAGCTATTTATATGCCCCGAAGCGTCGGACGTCCGGAGAGGATTGTGCCATCGGACGACCGACACTGGTCGGACGACTGGAATGGGATTTGCCGCCGGACGTCCGAGACACGTCGGACGACCGAGAGAGAGGAGGAGGCAGAGGCTGGTTCTGAAATTTTTGCTGATGAGATGATGATTTTTCATGGTTTCTCACAAAAATTACGAACATAGTTGCCTACAAGCATTACATATACTACTTGTGGACAGAAATTGATTTATGCGTACTTTGTAAGCTCAAAAACAGAAAGTTAAGACTCACTCCCCCTAAATGCATGCCCACATCAAGACACAAACATAATGTGAGTGTGTGTATGTGTGCAAGGTTTCAAGTTATGTTGTCAAGCTCCAAGATACCAAGTTCACGCCTAAGTTGACAGAACCTAGCTACGCTAAGTGGCTTGGTGAAAATGTCGGCTAGCTGCATGTCGGTACCCACATGGGTAATATCAATGTCACCCTTTTGCACATCGTCTCTCAAGAAATGATACCTAATATCAATATGTTTTGTGCGAGGGTGATCAATGGGGTTCTCGGAGATCTTTATGGCACTTTCATTATCACAGAGAAGAGGAACGTGTCGATACGTGATACCATAATCCTTTAGTGTTTGCCTCATCCATAGCAGTTGGGTTGCACAGCTTGCGGCTGCAATATATTCGGCCTCGGCCATGGAGAGAGAAACATAGTTCTGCTTTTTCGAGGACCAACTTACCAAGGAGCGTCTAAGAAACTGACATGCACCGGAAGTGGATTTCCGTCCCACTTTGTCACCGGCCCAATCCGCATCGGAGTACCCAATAAGATCGAACTTTGCATCCTTAGGGTACCATAAGCCTAACTTTGGGGTGTGAACAAGGTATCTAAGAATATGCTTAACCGCCGTATGATGGCTTTCCCTAGGGGAAGCTTGAAATCTAGCACATATGCCTACACTTAACACGATGTCCAGTCTAGATGCGCAAAGATAAAGTAGCGAACCAATCATGGAGTGGTAAGTAGATGGGTCAAAAGGAATACCGTTGGTGTCTTCATTTAGAACTACGTCTGTGGCCATGGGTGTCTTCATAGGTTTAGCATTTGTCATATCAAAATTTTCAAGAATGTCCTTGAGATACTTAGTTTGAGACAAGAAAATCCCTTCTTGAAATTGTTGTATTTGAAACCCAAGAAAGAACTTCAAGTCCGTGTTGAGTGACATCTCAAAGGTCTTGGTCATGGAGGCCGCAAACTTCTTGCATAAATGGATGTTAGGAAAACCAAAAATGATGTCATCTACATAGATTTGGCATAAGATCAAATCACCATTTTCCCTCTTAGTAAAAAGAGTGGGATCGATCACCCCCACCACAAAGCCATCATCGAGTAGGAACTTCTTAAGATGATCGTACCAAGCAGGGGGTGCTTGTCTGAGGCCATATAGACCAACAAACCCAGGTGGTTGTGATACATATACCTCTTCTTGTAGAGGACCGTTAAGAAAATCACTTTTCACATCCATTTGATGCAAAGTAAAACCATTGAAAGCAACATAGGCCAATAAAATGCGAATGGACTCAAGACTAGCAACAGGGGCGAAAGTTTCACCAAAGTCCAAACCTTCAACTTGGGAGTACCCCTGTGCTACTAACCTTGCCTTGTTGCGTAGGACAGTCCCATTCTCATCTTCCTTGTTCTTGAAAATCCATTTAGTTCCAATGACATTATGTTCCTCAGTTGGTCGTTCTACCAATGACCATACTTCGTTGCGTGTAAAACTGTTTAACTCCTCTTGCATAGCAAGGAGCCATTCATTGTCACACAATGCATCCTGAACCCTGTGTGGCACGGTACTAGAGACAAACGAAAAGTGAGCACAATAGTTTGTTAATTGTTTATGAGTCACTCTACCTTCCGACACGTCAGTGAGGATTTGATCAATATCAACACGACCGGCCACACGTGGCGTGATGGAGGTCAGGGTTTCACGAGGTTCGACTTCGTTTCCATCATCAATGTCCTCAACATATGGATCATTTATGTGCGGAGGAAGATATTCCTCTTCGCGTTGCACCTGTTGAGGTTCATCATCAAACATACCCATACTTTGGTCTAGCTCTTGAAGATCAACTTGTTCTTGAGTGTGATCAGGGTGAGAGACATGTTCTCCCACTTGATCCTCAACAACTGGCATGATGCGTGTGCTAGTATCTTGTGGAGGTACGGGCAGTGAACTGCCTTGAGGATGAGAAATACTATCATCATCTTCATCATCATCATGGAGTCTTTGTTCCATGGGAAGAATTGCACCTACACCCATGTTTAAGATATCTTGTCGGGAGTCTTCTTCACCTGCATCATTTAGATCAACTTGCTCCCCATGGGAGCGGTTAAATTCATCAAACGTCACGTCACAGGTTTCTATAACACATCCATTGGATTTGTTGTAGACTCTGTAGGCATGAGAGTTTGACCCATAGCCAACAAAAATCCCTTCAGTTGTTTTGGATTGAAATTTTCCTAACCGTTCCCGTTTGTTGAGGATGAAACACTTGCATCCAAACACACGAAAGTACTTAACATTGGGCTTGTTCCCAGTTAGGAGCTCATATGGAGTCTTCTCCAATATTGATTGAAGGAAGAGCCGGTTTGATGCATGACATGCTGTGTTGACGGCCTCAGCCCAAAAACTATGTGGTGACTTGTATTCATCTAACATGGACCTTGCCATTTCCACAAGTGTCCGATTCTTCCTCTCTGCCACACCATTTTGCTGAGGGGTGTAAGGTGCGGAGTACCGATGTTCAATTCCCTACTCACTAAGAAATTCTTCTAAGGTGTAGTTCTTGAACTCAGAGCCATTATCACTTCTTACTGCCTTGATGTCCTTGTCAAACTTCCGCTGGGCTTGTTTGGCAAAATCAATGAAAGTGATCTTTGTCTCGTCCTTGGACTTGAGAAAGAACACCCATGTATTTCTTGAGTAATCATCAACAATGACTAGGCCATACTTTTTCCCTCCAAGACTTGCCCATGAAGGAGGCCCAAACAGATCCACATGAAGGAGCTCTAACGGCCTCGAAGTGGATACAATGTTCTTGGGTGGATGTTTTTATTGATGTTGTTTCCCAGCTATGCATGCACTGCACACACGATCTTTCTTAAAAGATACATTTGTTAGTCCAAGGATGTGATTGCCGTTTAAGAGATTTTGAAGATTTTTCATGCCAACATGGGCGAGCCGGCGATGCCACAGCCATCCCATGTCGGCCTTGGCCATTAGACAAGTTGTATGGAAGGTGCTCTCTTTCGAGAAATCAAGAGTGTAAAGGTTGCCATCCAACTCTCCAACAAAGGCCACTTCGAGAGTGTCTCTCTTAAAGACTTTCACATCCGTTAGTCCACATAATGTGTCATAACCGACGGAAGCCAATTGGCGAACTGGAAGTAAATGATATTGAAGACATTGGACAAGCATGACATTTGCAATAGACATGTCATTAGTGATTGCCACCTTGCCCAACCCAATTACCTGCCCTTTCGACCCTCCACCAAATACAATGCTCATGTATGGTCGAATGGCTTGCATGACGTCATAGAGCAAGTTACTATCTCCGATCATATGATTGGTGCATCCACTGTCGATCACCCATTTGGCTCCTCCGGAGAAAACAGCCTGTAACGAATTAAGACTTGGTCTGAGGTACCCATTTCGTCATGGGGCCTTTCACATTAGTTACAAGAGTCTTAGGGACCCAAATAGCATAGAATCGGAATGCATTACGGGGACCAACGAATTTAGCATAAACCTCTCCTTCCTTTGATTTGCGTAGTACATAGGATGGAGGCATGAATTCGGTTGTCTTGTGGTGAGTAGGCGAACCGCTAGTGGCCGACCCACTCACAACCTTACCTTTCTCCTTGTGTCCCTCTCGTACAAATATTTCTTTAAGCGGAGTGGTACACTTGAGAGGAGATGCACTTTTCTTGGCGGTGCTTGGGTTGAACCCAAGCCCTTCCTTGGCAAGGCCTCCATTGTGTCGACTTAAGATCTCATTGAGAGTCTTTTGTCCTTGTGCACATGTCATGACACCTCTGTCTAGCTGTGCCTTTAGCGAACAGTTTTCCTCAAGGATAGATGTCAGTTCACTACTAGAGTTAGTAGTGCAGGTATCAACATTAATAATAGGTGAGGAATAGGCCTTAGCTAAAGTGTCAAGATAAGTAACCTTGAGTGCCTCAAAGCTCTTTGTAAGAACAATGAGTTTCTCTTCCTTGTCTTTGAGAGACAAGGATAGACGCTCACAGTCCTTAGAAAGGGAAGCATGGGAGTTCACTAGTCGGTTTTTATCATTTAGTAACTCTTTGCACACAGATTCAGCCTTTTTCAAGGAGGCAAGATCATTAGCATGTTTATCAAGGTTTTCACCTACTTTTGAGCATAATGCATCATTTTGTGCTTCCTCATACAGGACTTTCCGCTCAAGGATTTCATTTCTTTCCTTCTCCTCAGTGACGAGGGTTTCGAGTTCCTTGATGGTATTGGTGTCCTTACTCACCATTTCCATAAGTATGCGAAACATAGTGAGCTTCTTTCCTTTAAGAGAGCACATAAATTTGTTTATTTTAGCAAACATGGGATGATCTGAGTCATTATCCTCATAGTGAACTTCCGCATCAAGACACTCATCAGATGGGGTAGAAGCCATACTGAAGGAGTTTACTCGTGGAGTTACCTTAACCTTATCATGGGAGCTTTGGTCTTCCTCATCTCCCATGGTAGTCTTTGCCATCAAACACTTGTGAGCGTTGCCCTTGTAGTCCTTCATATAGTTGTAGTGAACAACATCACCACTTTTGTTGACTAGCCTCAAGGTGTTTTGTGTATCCCGAGCTACTCCGGCAACCCCACCAACATCTTCTGGATCAGATTCTTCTTGTGCAACCATTGCTCTTCCATCTGTCCTCTTGAGCTTGGAGTTCATAGGGTTTGGCAACTTCTTATTTACAAAGGTCTTTGGAAACCTTGGTTTGTCTTCTCTCTTCTCATAAGGGCAGTCATTGGAGAAGTGGTTGGTTTCCTCACAGTTGTAGCATTTCCTTACCTTCTTCTTTGGGAATCTTCCCTTGAATTTTCCTGCACTGAACTTCTTTACAAAGAGAGCAATGTCCTCATAAGATGGGCTTTCATCAGAGTCAACATCATCACCATCTTCCCAGTCATAATCACCCTCTTCTTCTTCACTTTCTTCTTAGTCACATTCATGCTTGGCTATCAAAGCAAGATTGATCTTTGATGTTGAAGTGCCATGCATGGCAAGGTGCTTTGTTGCATTTGCCTTTGACTCTTCAAATAGTTGGAAAGAGGATATGATGTCATCAGGAGTCATTTCTTTGAACCCATGGTGCTGCCTCATGTCCCATACCATTTGATGGTGATATGGAGCAAGAGCATGAAGTAACTTGTCCACGAGAAATCTCTTGGTCAGATTGAAACCATCTTGCGTCTTGTCACAGTCACATGACTCAATGTCTGCGGCGAGAGTCATGAGCCGTTCTAGTAGTTGCTTGGGAGATTCACCCTTTTCCATACATAAATTCTGTAATTGCCCCTTGGCAATTTCATATTGAGCAAGCCGAAGAGTGGAGGTACCGGTCTTGGTCCTTATAATGCTATCCCACAGTTCCTTGGCACTTGTGATGTGAATGTAAGTTCTCCGTTTCTTGTCATTCATTCCTTTTTATGCACATGATCGCAGTGTCATTGAGATGCTTGTCATAAGTTTCTCTGGGAGTGAGGCACCTTGGATCTACAGGATTGTACCCATGCTCGAGGATGTCCAACATCTCATCATTGGCGTACCTAAGATGATCCTGCATACCAACTCTCCACAAAGCAAAATCGGAATTGTCATCAAGCAAGGGAGGTTTTCGTCCAGGATTGTACTTAGGTTTCTCAATTTGATATCTAGCATAAAGCCATGGAACACTGGTTTGGTTCCTTTCCGGAGGTTGTTCGCCAAATGAAGTACCGTGCACATGTGGCCCTGAGGCCCTCGGGGACGTGGTTGTCCCTGTGGTTAGTGATGCCAGTCTCATTTGGACCATGGCCTCAAGAGAAGCATCATGTGTTGGAATTATGCCCTAGAGGCAATAATAAATGTATAGTTATTAGTATAATTCCTGTATCAAGATAATAGTTTATTATCCATGCTATAATTGTATTGAATGAAGACTCATTTACATGTGTGGATACATAGACAAAACACCGTCCCTAGCATGCCTGTAGTTGGCTAGCCAGTTAGTCAATCATAGTCAGTGTCTTCTGATTATGAACAAGGTGTTGTTGCTTCATAATTGGATCACGACATTAGGAGAATCACGTGATGGACTAGACCCAAACTAATAGACGTAGCATGTTGATTGTGTCATTTTGTTGCTACTGTTTTCTGCGTGTCAAGTATTTATTCCTATGACCATGAGATCATATAACTCACTGACACCGGAGGAATGCTTTGTGTGTATCAAATGTCGCAATGTAACTGGGTGACTATAAAGATGCTCTACAGGTATCTCCGAAGGTATTAGTTGAGTTAGTATGGATCAAGACTGGGATTTGTCACTCTGTGTGACGGAGAGGTATCTCGGGGCCCACTCGGTAATACAACATTACACACAAGCCTTGCAAGAAATGTAACTTAGTGTAAGTTGCGGGATCTTGTATTACGGAACGAGTAAAGAGACTTGCCGGTAAACGAGATTGAAATAGGTATGCGGATACTGACGATCGAATCTCGGGCAAGTACCATACCGAAGGACAAAGGGAATGACGTACGGGATTATACGAATCCTTAGCACTGAGGTTCAAACGGTAAGATCTTCGTAGAATATGTAGGATCCAATATGGGCATCCAGGTCCCGCTATTGGATATTGACCGAGGAGTCTCTCGGGTCATGTCTACATAGTTCTCGAACCCGCAGGGTCTGCACACTTAAGGTTCGACGTTGTTTTATGCGTATTTGAGTTATATGGTTGGTTACCGAATGTTGTTCGGAGTCCTGGATGAGATATCGGACGTCACGAGGGTTTCCGGAATGGTCCGGAAACGAAGATTGATATATAGGATGACCTCATTTGATTACCGGAAGGTCTTCGGAGTTACCGGGAATGTACCGGGAATGACGAACGGGTTCCGGGAGTTCACCGGGGGGGGGGGGGGGGGCAGTCCACCCCGGGGAAGCCCATAGGCATTGGGGGAGCCACACCAGCCCTTAGTGGGATGGTGGGACAGCCCACAAGTACCCAATGCGCCAAGAGAAGAAAAATCAAGAGGAAAGAAAAAAAAAGGGAAGGAGGTGGGAAGGGAGGGGGACTCCTCCCACCAAACCAAGTCCAACTCGGTTTGGGGGGGGAGTCCCCCCCCCCTTGGCTCGGCCGACTCCTTGGGGGTCCTTGGACCCCAAGGCAAGGCCCCCCTCCC
This sequence comes from Hordeum vulgare subsp. vulgare, assembly GCF_904849725.1. Classification (NCBI taxonomy): domain Eukaryota; kingdom Viridiplantae; phylum Streptophyta; class Magnoliopsida; order Poales; family Poaceae; genus Hordeum; species Hordeum vulgare. The sequence goes on along the minus strand of NC_058521.1, from coordinate 61,123,803 downwards.
TCCTCCTATATATATGGAGCAATTAGGGCTGATTTGAGACGACTTTCTCACGGCTGCCCGACCACATACCTCCACGGTTTTTCCTCTAGATCGCGTTTCTGCGGAGCTCGGGCGGAGCCCTGCTGAGACAAGGTCATCACCAACCTCGGGAGCGCCGTCACGCTGCCGGAGAACTCTTCTACCTCTCCGTCTCTCTTGTTGGATCAAGAAGGCCGAGATCATCGTCGAGCTGTACGTGTGCTGAACGCGGAGGTGCCGTCCGTTCGGTACTAGATCGTGGGACTGATCGCGGGATTGTTCGCGGGGCGGATCGAGGGACGTGAGGACGTTCCATTACATCAACCGCATTCTCTAAACGCTTCTGCTGTACGATCTACAAGGGTACGTAGATCACTCATCCCCTCTCGTAGATGGACATCACCATGATAGGTCTTCGTGCGCGTAGGAAAATTTTTGTTTCCCATGCGACGTTCCCCAACAGTGGTATCAGAGCTAGGTTCATGCGTAGATGTCTTCTCGAGTAGAACACAAAAGTTTTTGTGGGCGGTGATGTGCGTTTTGCTGCCCTCCTTAGTCTTTTCTTGATTCCACGGTATTGTTGGATTGAAGCGGCTTGGACCGACATTACTCGTACGCTTACGGGAGACTGGTTTCATCGTTACGAGTAACCCCCTTTGCTCAAAGATGACTGGCAAGTGTCGGTTTCTCCAACTTTAGTTGAATCGGATTTGACCGAGGAGGTCCTTGGATGAGGTTAAATAGCAACTCATATATCTCCGTTGTGGTGTTTGCGTAAGTAAGATGCGATCCTACTAGATACCCTTGGTCACCACGTAAAACATGCAACAACAAAATTAGAGGACGTCTAACTTGTTTTTGCAGGGTATGATTGTGATGTGATATGGCCAACGATGTGATATGATATATTGGATGTATGAGATGATCATGTTGTAATAGAAATATCGACTTGCACGTCGATGGTACGACAACCGGCAGGAGCCATAGGGTTGTCTTTATACTAACGTTTGTGCTTGCAGATGCGTTTACTATTTTGCTAGGATGTAGCTTTAGTAGTAATAGCATAAGTAGCACGACAACCCCGATGGCAACACGTTGATGGATGATCATGGTGTGGCGTCGGTGACAAGAAGATCGTGCTGGTGCTTTGGTGATGGAGATCAAGAAGCACGTGATGATGGCCATATCATGTCACTTATGAATTGCATGTGATGTTAATCCTTTTATGCACCTTATTTTGCTTAGAACGACGGTAGCATTATGAGGTGATCTCTCACTAAAATTTCAAGACGAAATTGTGTTCTCCCCAACTATGCACCGTTGCTACAGTTCGTCGTTTCGAGACACCACGTGATGATCGGGTGTGATAGACTCAACGTTCACATACAACGGGTGCAAAATAGTTGCGCACGCGGAACACTCGGGTTAAGCTTGACGAGCCTAGCATGTGCAGACATGGCCTCGGAACACATGAGACCGAAAGGTCGATCATGAATCATATAGTTGATATGATTAGCATAGGGATGCTTACCACTGAAACTATTCTCGACTCACGTGATGATCGGACTTGGGATAGTGTAAGTGGATCATGAACCACTCAAATGACTAGAGAGATGTACTTTTTGAGTGGGAGTTTAGCATATAATTTGATTAAGTTGAACTCTAATTATCTTGAACATAGTCTAAGTCCACTTTGAATATATTTGTGTTGTAGATCATGGCTCACGCGACAGTCATCCTGAATTTTAATACGTTCCTAGAGAAAGCTAAGTTGAAAGATGATGGAAGCAACTTTGTAGACTGGGCTCGTAATCTTAAGCTAATCTTACAAGCTGGGAAGAAGGATTATGTCCTTAATGCTGCGCTAGGAGATGAACCACCCGCTCCGGCTGATCAGGATGTTAAGAACGCTTGGTTGGCACGTAAGGAGGACTACTCAATAGTTCAATGTGCAGTCTTGTATGGCTTAGAACCGGGACTTCAACGTCGCTTTGAGCGTCATGGAGCATTTGAGATGTTCTAGGAGTTGGAGGTTATCTTTCAGAAAAACGTCCGGATCGAGAGGTATGAGACCTCCGATAAATTCTATGCTTGCAAGATGGAGGAAAACTCGTCTGTCAGTGAACATGTGCTCAAAATGTCTGGGTACCCAAACCGTCTAGCTGAGCTAGGGATTGAACTCCCGCAAGAAGCTATCACTGACAGAATCCTTCAATCACTGCCACCAAGCTATAAAGGCTTTGTGTTGAACTACAACATGCAAGGGATGAACAAGTCTCCCGGCGAGTTGTTTGCGATGCTGAAAGTCGCAGAGTCTGAACTCCGTAAAGAGCATCAAGTGTTGATGGTGAGCAAGACCACTAGTTTCAAGAGAAACGGCAAAGGCAAGAAGGGCAATTCGAAGAAGAGCGGCAAGCATGTTGCCAATCCGCCGAAGAAACCCAAGGCTGGACCTAAGCCTGAAACAGAGTGCTTCTATTGCAAGGGTATGGGTCACTGGAAGCGCAATTGCCCCAAGTATCTGGCAGATAAGAAGGCGGGCAAAGAAAAATCAGGTATATTTGATATACATGTTATTGATGTGTACTTAACCAGCTCTAGTAGTAGTGCCTGGGTATTCGATACCGGTTCTGTTGCTCATATTTGCAACTCGAAGCAGGAACTGCGGAATAGACGAAGGCTCGCGAAAGACGAAGTGACGATGCGCGTAGGAAACGGTTCCAAGGTTGATGCAATCGCTGTCGGCACAGTGTCACTTCAGCTACCATCGGGATTAGTGATGAACTTAAATCATTGTTATTTAGTGCTTGCGTTGAGCATGAACATTATATCTGGATCTTGTTTATTGCGAGACGGTTACTCTTTTAAGTCTGAGAATAATGGTTGTTCTATTTCTATGAGTAACATCTTTTATGGTCATGCACCGAATGTGAGAGGATTGTTCATATTGAATCTTGATAGAGATACGCATATACATAACACTGAGACCAAAAGAGTTAGAGTAAACAATGATAGCGCCATATTTTTGTGGCACTGCCGTTTAGGTCATATTGGTGTAAAGCGCATGAAGAAACTCCATGCTGATGGACTTTTGGAGTCACTTGACTTTGATTCACTTGACACGTGCGAACCATGCCTCATGGGCAAGATGACTAAAACTCCGTTCTCCGGAACAATCGAGCGTGCAAATGACTTGTTGGAAATCATACATACCGATGTGTGTGGACCAATGAGCGTAGAGGCACGCGGTGGATATCGTTATTTTCTCACCTTCACTGACGATTTAAGTAGATATGGTTATGTCTACTTGATGAAGCACAAGTCTGAAACGTTTGAAAAGTTCAAGCAATTTCAGAGTGAAGTGGAAAATCATCGTAACAAGAAGATTAAGTTCCTACGGTCTGATCGTGGGGGTGAATATCTGAGTTTCGAGTTTGGTACTCACCTAAGACAATGTGGAATTGTTTCGCAGTTAACGCCGCCTGGAACACCACAGCATAATGGTGTGTTCGAACGTCGTAATCGTACTTTATTAGAGATGGTGCGATCTATGATGTCTCTTACTGATTTGCCGTTATCGTTTTGGGGTTATGCATTAGAAACAGCTGCATTCACTTTAAATAGGGCACCATCAAAATCCGTTGAGACGACACCATACGAACTGTGGTATGGCAAAAGGCCAAAGTTGTCGTTTCTTAAAATTTGGGGATGTGATGCTTATGTCAAAAAGCTTCAGCCTGAAAAGCTGGAACCCAAAGCGGAAAAATGCGTCTTCATAGGTTACCCAAAAGAGACAGTTGGGTACACCTTCTATCTCAAATCCGAGGGCAAAGTGTTTGTTGCTAAAAACGGAGCTTTTCTCGAGAAGGAGTTTCTCTCGAGAGAATTGAGTGGGAGGAAGATAGAACTTGACGAGGTTTTCGAACCTATCATCCCTCTGGATGGTGGCGCAGGGCAAGGGGAAACCTCTGTTGTTGCGACGCCGGTTGAGGAGGAAGTTAATGATGATGATCATGAAACTCCAGTTCAAGTTTCTGTTGAACCACACAGGTCGACGAGATCACGCGCTGCTCCAGAGTGGTACGCTAATCCCGTCTTATCGATGATGTTGTTAGACAACAATGAACCTGCAAATTATGAAGAAGCAATGGTGGGCCCAGATTCCAACAAATGGCTAGAAGCCATGAAATCCGAGATAGGATCCATGTATGAGAACAAAGTGTGGACTTTGGAGATACTACCTGAGGGCCGCAAGGCTATTCAGAACAAATGGATCTTTAAGAAGAAGACGGACGCTGACGGTAATGTGACCGTTTATAAAGCTCGACTTGTGGCAAAGGGTTTTTCACAAGTTCCAGGAGTTGACTACGATGAGACTTTTTCACCCGTAGCGATGCTTAAATCCGTCAGAATCATGTTAGCAATAGCTGCATTTTTCGATTATGAAATCTGGCAGATGGATGTCAAAAGGCGTTCCTTAACGGTTTCCTTAAGGAAGAGTTGTATATGGTGCAACCCGAAGGTTTTGTCGATCCTGAAAATGCTGACAAGGTGTGCAAGCTCCAGCGATCCATTTATGGACTGGTGCAAGCATCTCGAAGTTGGAACAAACGCTTTGATGAGGTGATCAAAGCATTTGGGTTTATACAAGTGGTTGGAGAATCTTGTATTTACAAGAAAGTGAGTGGGAGCTCTGTGGCATTTCTAATATTATATGTGGATGACATATTACTGATTGGAAACAGCCTAGAGCTTTTGGAGAGCATAAAAGGTTACTTGAATAAAAGTTTCTCTATGAAGGACCTAGGAGAAGGTGCTTACATTCTAGGCATTAAGATCTATAGGGATAGATCAAAACGCCTGATAGGACTTTCACAAAGCACATACCTTGATAAAGTTTTGAAGAGGTTCAAAATGGAACAGTCCAAGAAAGGGTTCTTGCCAGTTTTACAAGGTACGAGATTGAGTAAGACTCAGTGCCCAGCAACTGATGAAGATAGAGATCATATGCGCTCCGTCCCCTATGCTTCAGCCATAGGTTCTATCATGTATGCAATGATGTGCACTAGACCGGATGTTAGCCTGGCCATAAGTATGGCAGGTAGGTTCCAGAGTAATCCAGGAGTGGATCACTGGACAGCGTTCAAGAATATCCTGAGGTACCTGAAAAGGACTAAGGAGATGTTTCTCGTGTATGGAGGTGACGAAGAGCTTGGCGTAAAAGGTTACGTCGATGCAAGCTTTGACACAGATCCGGACGACTCTAAGTCGCAAACCGGATACGTATTTATTCTTAATGGGGGTGCAGTAAGCTGGTGCAGTTCCAAGCAAAGCGTCGTAGCAGATTCTACATGTGAAGCGGAGTACATGGCTGCCTCGGAGGCGGCTAAGGAGGGTGTCTGGATGAAGAAGTTCATGACGGATCTTGGAGTGGTGCCTTAGCAAAGGAACCACGGTTTCACAAGAAGTCCAGACACATCAAACGACGCTTCAACCTCATCCGCGACTACGTCGAAGGGGAGGACGTAAATATATGCAAAGTGCACACGGATCTGAATGTAGCGGACCCGCTGACTAAACCTCTTCCACGGCCAAAGCATGATCAACACCAGAACTGTATGGGTGTTAGATTTATTACAATGTAATTCACATGGTGATGTGAGGGCTAGATTGTTGACTCTAGTGCAAGTGGGAGACTGTTGGAATTATGCCCTAGAGGCAATAATAAATATAGCTATTATTATAATTCCTGTATCAAGATAATCGTTTATTATCCATGCTATAATTGTATTGAATGAAGACTCATTTACATGTGTGGATACATAGACAGAACACCGTCCCTAGCAAGCCTCTAGTTGGCTAGCCAGTTGACCAAAGATAGTCAGTGTCTTCTGATTATGAACAATGTGTTGTTGCTTGATAACTGGATCACGTCATTAGGAGAATCACGTGATGGACTAGACCCAAACTAATAGACGTAGCATGTTGATCGTGTCATTTTATTGCTACTGTTTTCTGCGTGTCAAGTATTTATTCCTATGACCATGAGATCATAAAACTCACTGACACCGGAGGAATGCTTTGTGTGTATCAAACGTCGCAACGTAACTGGGTGACTATAAAGATGCTCTACAGGTATCTCCGAAGGTGTTAGTTGAGTTAGTATGGATCAAGACTGGGATTTGTCACTCCGTGTGACGGAGAGGTATCTCGGGGCCCACTCGGTAATACAACATCACACACAAGCCTTGCAAGCAATGTAACTTAGTGTAAGTTGCGGGATCTTGTATTACGGAACGAGTAAAGAGACTTGCCGGTAAACGAGATTGAAATAGGTATGCGGATACTGACGATCGAATCTCGGGCAAGTAACATACCGAAGGACAGAGGGAATGACGTACGGGATTATACGAATCCTTGGCACTGAGGTTCAAACGATAAGATCTTCGTAGAATATGTAGGATCCAATATGGGCATCCAGGTCCCGCTATTGGATATTGACCGAGGAGTCTCTCGGGTCATGTCTACATAGTTCTCGAACCCGCAGGGTCTGCACACTTAAGGTTCGACGTTGTTTTATGCGTATTTGAGTTATATGGTTGGTTACCGAATGTTGTTCGGAGTCCCGGATGAGATCTCGGACGTCACGAGGGTTTCCGGAATGGTCCGGAAACGAAGATTGATATATAGGACGACCTCATTTGATTACCGGAAGGTTTTTGGAGTTACCGGGAATGTACCGGAAATGACGAATGGGTTCCGGGAGTTCACCGGGGGGGGGGGGGGGGGGGGCAGTCCACCCCAGGGAAGCCCATAGGCATTGGGGGAGCCACACCAGCCCTTAGTGGGCTGGTGGGACAGCCCACAAGTGCCCAATGCGCCAAGAGAAGAAAAATCAAGAGGAAAGAAAAAAAAAGGGAAGGAGGTGGGAAGGGAGGGGGACTCCTCCCACCAAACCAAGTCCAACTCGGTTTGGGGGGGGGAGTCCTCCCCCCCTTGGCTCGGCCGACTCCTTGGGGGTCCTTGGACCCCAAGGCAAGGCCCCCCTCCCTCCTCCTATATATATGGAGCAATTAGGGCTGATTTGAGATGACTTTCTCACGGCTGCCCGACCACATACCTCCACGGTTTTTCCTCTAGATCGCGTTTCTGCGGAGCTCGGGCGGAGCCCTGCTGAGACAAGGTCATCAACAACCTCCGGAGCGCCGTCACGCTGCCGGAGAACTCTTCTACCTCTCCGTCTCTCTTGCTGGATCAAGAAGGCCGAGATCATCGTCGAGCTGTACGTGTGCTGAACGCGGAGGTGCCGTCCGTTCGGTACTAGATCGTGGGACTGATCGCGGGATTGTTTGCGGGGCGGATCGAGGGACGTGAGGACGTTCCACTACATCAACCGCGTTCTCTAAACGCTTCTGCTGTACGATCTACAAGGGTACGTAGATCACTCATCCCCTCTCGTAGATGGACATCACCATGATAGGTCTTCGTGCGCGTAGGAAAATTTTTGTTTCCCATGCGACGTTCCCCAACATCATGCTCCTCCTTTTGCTTGGCAAGGGCCCGTTCCAGGTCCTCAGAGGTGAAATACTTGACTTCCGTGGACGTCTCGTCCCTCTGTAGTGGAGTTACCGTAGCTGGAACCCCGTCCATCTTGCTCTAGGGCGGTTAAGCCACAAGAATAGAGCACGAGGCTCTGATACCAATTGAAAAGGATCGAGATGGACCTGGGGGGGGGGGTGAATAGGTACAATTCCAAATTTTAATAATTAGTTAGCAATTTTAGGCAAAAGTGCGGAATATGAGTGTAGGCCTAATAATTGCTACGACAAGGAGTAAGCTATTTAGAGTGAAGTAAGACAAGTGGTAAACACTAATCAAATACAAGTACGTAATAAGGATTAACACAAGTAGAGAGTTAGGGTTAGGAATAACCAAAACTCCAAGAGAGACATGGATGTATCCCGATGTTCACTTCCTTGGAGGGAACCTACGTCACCGTTAGAGGGGCGGATGTTACCACAAAGGCACACCAACGCCACGAAGGCTCACCCTATTCTCCCTTTCAGATAACTCCACGAAGGCGTTTCTCAACCACTAGTGGTAAGCCTTGAGGTGGCTTCCAAACCTTCACAAACTTTCTGGGGGAAATCGCAATGGTTTGATTCCTCTCCGAAGACTCCTACCGCCTAGGAGTCTCCAACCTCCAAGAGTAACAAGATCACGGGGATTGCTCAAAACTTTCTCAAATCACAAATCACTTTGGTGGGAAGGAGGAGAGGGAGACGATCTATCTTTTGATTGGAACAACACTCAAAGGGACTCACAAATGCTCTTGGGATCTAAGATTTGGTGTAGACAAGAGTGAGTGAGAAGAAAGGTGTTCTTGGATGTATTCTAGCTGTGTTGAACACCCACTCACGAAGTGGGTGAGGGGTATATATAGTGGGGAGTGTAAAACACTCGTTGGGGACACTTTAAGTCACACACGGTCCGGACGTCCGGCAGTTCTCGGAAGTCCGCGCGTCCGCAAGGGGTCGGACGTCCGACAAGGGTCGGTCGTCCGAGGGTTGTAGCTATGACTGGAAACACTGTGAATTTGAACAGTGACCGGACGTCCGGAGAAGGCCGGAAATCCGAGTTATTCGACTCAACTTCTTCTCGTGGGAGGTTCCGGATTTCCGAAAGAGGACGGACGTCCGGCCCTCGAACGTCCGGAGGGAGCCGGAAATACGAGTTATAGAGCTCATGTTTTTCTGGTGCAGGGCTCCGGATTTCCGAAGCTGGTCGGACGTCCGGCCCTCGGATGTCCGGAGGGAGCCGGATTTCCGAGTTATATGACTCAAATACTTCTGGTGGAGGGCTCCGGATTTCCGAAGCCTGCCGGTCGTCCGGCCCTCGGACGTCCGGAGGGAGCCGGAAGTCCGAGGCAATAGACCTGTATTGAGATAGGAACAGAGTAGAGAATATGTGGTATTGGGTAGGATAGTGAAGATGTGGTATGAGCAAGTTCATTGCAAAACCTGTGATCCCCTCTTAATAGTGCGGGATCCCTATACTCAATAATAGTAAACTCAAAAGGATAGTCTACATCATCTTTTCTCCATCCCGAGCCTTCTTGAAATATAAATCCCGATCTTCTCAGACCACCTTTGGCACATAGTTCTCAATCTACTAAAGTACTTGCCATCCTGAGATACACTCAACAAATAGGATTAGTTTCCTATGTATGTGTTGTCATTAACACCAAAAGTCGATTAGGGGCATAACATGCACTTTCACCGTTGTCCCTAAAGATGAGATGAATTGATCCCACAGAGAATTATTACTGGCTATAGGATGGTAATTGATTTTAGGAAATTGAATAAAGCCACCAGGAAATATCATTACCCCTTGCCTTTTATTGACCAAATGCTAGAAAGATTGTCTAAACACACACACTTCTGCTTTCTAGATGGTTATTCTAGTTTCTCCCAAATACCTGTTGCATAATCTGATTAGGGGAAAACCACTTTTACCTGCCCTTTCGGTACCTTTGCTTATAGACGTATGCCTTTTGGCTTATGTAATGCACCTGCTACCTTTCAAAGATGTATGCTGGCTATATTCTCTGACTTTTGTGAAAAGATTGTTGAGGTTTTCATGGATGACTTCTCCGTTTACGAGTCTTCTTTTGATGATTGCCTCAGCAACCTTGATCGAGTTTTGCAAAGATGTAAAGATACCAACCTTGTCTTGAATTGGGAGAAGTGCCACTTTATGGTTAATGAAGGCATCGTCTTAGGACATAAAATTTCTGAAAGAGGTATTGAAGTCGATAAGGCTAAGATTGATGCGATCGAGAAAATGCCATGTCCTACAGACATTAAAGTTATAAGAAGTTTCCTTGGTCATGTTGGTTTCTATAGAAGGTTCATTAAGGACTTTTCTAAGATTTCTAGGCCTCTTACCATTCTCTTGCAAAAGCATATTCCTTTTGTTTTTGACGCTGATTGTGAGGAATCATTTGAAATACTTGAGAAGGCCTTGATAACTGCACCTATTGTTCAACCACCTGATTGGAACTTACCTTTTGAAATTATGTGTGATGCTAGTGATTATGCTGTTGGTGTTGTTCTAGGACAAAGAGGTGATAAGAAATTGAATGTTATTCATTATGATAGTAAAACTCTAGACAGTGCCCAAGGAAACTATGCTACTACTGAAAAGGAATTTTTAGCACTCGTGTTTGCATGTGAAAAGTTCAGATCTTACATTGTTGATTCCAAGGTTACTACTCACACTGATCATGCTGCTATTAAGTATCTCATGGAAAAGAAAGATGCTAAACCTAGACTTATCAGATGGGTTCTCTTGCTACAAGAATTTGATTTGCATGTTGTTGATAGGAATGGTGCTGAGAATCTCGTAGGAGATAACTTGTCTAGGATGGAGAATGTTCTTGATGACCCACAACCTATTGATGGTAGCTTTCTAGATGAACAATTGAATGTCATCAATGCTTCACGTAGTACACCTTGGTATGCTGATTATGCAAATTATATTGTTGCCAAATATATATATACCACCTAGTTTCACATACCAACAAAAGAAGAAATTCTTCTTTGATTTGAGACATTACTTTTGGGATGATCCTCACCTTTATAAGGAAGGAGTGGATGGTGTTATTAGACGTTGTGTACCTGAGCGTGAACAGGGACAGATCCTACAGAAGTGTCACTCCGAGGCTGACGGAGGACACCATGCGGGAGATAGAACTGCACACAAGGTATTGCAATCCGGTTTCTATTGGCCTACTCTCTTCAAGGATGCCCGTAAGTTTGTCTTGTCTTGTGATGAATGTAAAAGAATAGGTAATATCAGTAAACGTCAGGAAATGCCTATGAATTATTCACTTGTCATTGAACAATTTGATGTTTGGGGTTTTGACTATGTGGGACCCTTTACAAAGTCCAATGGGTATACTCATATCCTAGTTGTTGTTGATTACGTTACTAAGTGGGTAGAAGCTATCCCAACTAGTAGTGCTGATCACAACACCTCTATTAGGATGCTTAAAGAAGTTATTTTCCCTAGATTTGGAGTCCCTAGATATTTAATGACTGATGGTGGTTCACATTTTATTCATGGTGCTTTCCGTAAAATGCTTGCTAAGTATGATGTCAACCATAGTATTGCATCTCCCTATCATCCTTGGTCCAGTGGTCAAGTAGAGCTAAGTAATAGAGAGATTAAACTAATTCTGCAAAATACTGTTAATAGGTCTAGAAAGAATTGGTCTAAGAAGCTTGATGATGCACTGTGGGCTTATAGAACTTCTTATAATAATCCCATGGGCATGTCTCCATACAAAATGGTTTACGGTAAAGCATGTCATTTACCTCTTGAGCTGGAGCATTATTGGGCAATCAAAGAGCTCAACTTTGATTTCAAACTTGCTGGTGAGCAGAGGTTATTTGATATTAGCTCACTTGATGAATGGAGAACTCAGGCATATGAAAATGCCAAGTTGTTTAAAGAAAAAGTTAAGAGGTGGCATGATAAAAGGATACAAAAACGTGAGTTCAATGTAGGTGATTATGTCTTGCTATACAATTCTCGTTTAACATTTTTTGCAGGCAAGCTTAACTCTCAATGGGAAGGTCCTTACTTTGTTGAGGAAGTATATCGTTCCGGTGCCATCAAAATCAACAACACGGAAGGTAATTTTCCGAGAGTGGTAAATGGGCAAAGAATCAAGCATTATATCTCAGGTACTCCCATAAATGTTGAAAGCAATCTTATTAATACCATAACTCCGGAGGAGTACATAAGGGATATTTATCAGCCTGTTTCAGACTCCAAAAACGAAGAGGTATGTGATTCGGTAAGTAAACCGACTCCAAAACTTTTCCAGTAGCAATTTTTCTCCGTTTTGGAATTTCTAGAAAAATAGAAAAATTTAAAGTAGTCCGGAAAACACATGAGGAGGCGACAAGCGTGCCAGGCCCGGCCTACCCCCTGGCCGTGCCTGGGTGGCTTGTGGGCACCTCGTGTGCCTCCCGGACTCTGTTTTCTTGCGGACTACTCCTTTTGGTCGGGAAAAATTCATTATATATTCTCCCGAAAGGTCTGACCCTCGTATCACACAATTATCCTCTGTTTTCGTTTCAAGCTACTGTGCGGACAGATCTAGATCGCTATGGCGTCCCCAAAAGTTCTGAAGGACAAGTTCTTCGAGAAGGTCATCAATCCCTACTTTGCGGGAGTGTTGCAACACCCTCTATCTATCGAGATGCATGAGGGGGTGCTGCACATCCGTGATGTTGAGGGGCCCAAGAACACCGGAAGCATGGAGGCGAGGCTCGAAGCAATCGAGCAGCAAGTCTTCAAGTGCCAAGGGATGGTGGAACGCGAACTCAACGCCAACCACATGATGATCACAGAGTTCACCAACTAGCACAAGAACGATGCCAATGACATCGGGAAGCACCTCTCCAGGCTCTATGACAGAATTGATCACCTCCAAGCCCAGATCTACAACCTGCAGAACCAAAACTGTGAGTATGAGTATAGATTTAAATCAATACGGTTGGCTGCAGACCTGAGGATTTCGGAGACTCGATCATCTTTCCATGATGGAGCACCTATGCCTTGGAAGACGGAGAATAAACCCTAGATTGCAACAACTCCACCACCATCAACTTCGAAGGAAGACAATTAAGTACGGGTCTGGGCGCTCCCCTTGGCTTGTGCCAAGCTTGGGGGAGTTGCCCCGGTATCGTATCACCATCACATCTTTTGCCTTTACCTTTTTCTTAGTTCGATCCTTTTTGGTTTTATCTTTCTCTAGTAGAATAAAGTTCTTAGTATGATCTAGGCTTGAGTTTTGCTTTGTGTCTCCCCCAATGTATTCGAGTTCGTGAGTCATGTAATAAAGAGTGTTTTAATTAAGGGCCTTGCTTCATGCCATGATCTAAAGAATAGAATAATAAAAGAACAAAAGCATGAAAGATCATGTAATGATCTTATGGGAAGTGATGACTTCACATATAAAAAGAATGTTGATTGAAACTTGTTGTGGGTGGACAAACGTAGACCTTGGTCATTGTTGCAATTAATAGGAAGTAATAAAGACGGATAGGTTCACATATAAATATACCATCTTGGGTACCATCTATGATTGCGAACACTCATTAAACTATTGCATGCTTAGAAGTAGATGTTGGACAAGGAAGACAACATAATGAATTATGTTTGCTTGGTTCCTAACAATGTTATATGACTAGAGATCCCTTAGCATATGACGATTGCTTCCACCTCATATCAGCCAAAACTTCGGCACTAGGTAGAGATAATACTTGTGCATCCATAAACCTTCAACCCAGTTTTGCTTTGAGAGTCCACCATACCAACCTATGGATTGAATAATATCCCTCAAGTAAGTTGTCATCGGTGCAAGCAATAAAAATTTCTCCCTAAATATGTATGATCTATTAGTGTGTGGAAAATAAGCTTTGTACGAACCTGTGATGAGGAAGACATAAAAGCGACAGACTGCATAATAAAGTTCTTTATCACATGAGGCAATATAAAGTGACGTTCCTCCACACTAAGAGGTCACACATCCAAACCTCAAAAGCGCATGACAACCTCTGCTTCCCTATGCGAAGGGCCTATCTTGTACCTTTACTTTTTATCCTTAAAAGAGTCATGGTGATTGACACCAATTCCTTATTTCGCCTTTATCTTGGCTAACGTCATGTGCTAGGGAAAGATCTATATTCATATGTCAACTTGGAAGTAAGTATCCATGAATTATTATTGTTGACATTACCCTTGAGGTAAGTAGTTGGGAGGCGAAACTATAAGCCCCTATCTTTCTCTGTGTCCAACTGAAACTTTGATCTCATGAGTACCACGTGAGTTTTAGCAATTGTAGGAGACAAAAGGATGATTGAGTATGTGGATTTGCTTTAGAAGCTCTTATTTGAATCTTTCCGATGTTATGATAAATTGCAATTGCTTCAATGACTAAAGGCTATTGGTTGTTAATTCTCAATAAAATTATTGATCCATACTTTACCTTGTGATGGAATTATAACTTTAGCATAAGAGATTATATGACGTTATTGTTGTTATAATTAAGATCATGATGCCTGCATGTCCGTATTTTGTTTTATCGACACCTCTATCTCTAAACATGTGGGCATATTTATTGATCTCGGCTTCCGCTTGAGGACAGGCGAGGTCTAAGCTTGGGGGAGTTGATACGTCCATTTTGAATCATGCTTTTATGTTGATATTTATCGCTTTATGGGCTGTTATTACACTTTACGGTACAATACTTATGCCTTTTCTCTCTTATTTTATAAGGTTTACATGAAGAGGGAGAATGCCGGCAGCTGGAATTCTGGTCTGAAAAAGAAGCAAGTTTGAGATACCTATTCTGCGCAACTCCAAAAGCAGTGAAAATCAACGAGAAAATATTTTGGATTTTATAAAAAATACTGGGCGGAAGAAGTACCGGAGGGGAGCCACCATGAGACCACAAGCCTGCGAGGCGCGGCCTACCCCCTGGCCGCGCCTGGGTGGCTTGTGGGCCCCCTGTTGCCCCTCTAGCTCCCATCTTTTGCTATAACGAGGGTTTGTTCCAGAAAAAATGAGGAGGAGGCTTTCGGGAAGAGACGCCGCCGCCACGAGGCGGAACTTGAGCAGAACCAATCTAGAGCTCCGGCAGGGCCGTCCTGTCGGGGAAACTTCCCTCCTCGAGGGGGAAATCGTCGCCGTCGTCATCAGCAACACTCCTCTCATCGGAGGGGACGCATCTCCATCAACATCTTCATCGGCACCATCTCATCTCTAAACCCTAGTTCATCTCTTGTAACCAATCTCCGTCTCGCGACTCCGATTGGTACTTGTAAAGTTGCTAGTAGTGTTAATTACTCTTTGTAGATGATGCTAGTTGGATTACTCGGTGCAAGATAATATGTTCAGATCCTTAATGCTATTCAATACCTCTCTGGTCATGAACATAATTATGCTTTATAGTAGTCACTTTTGTTCCTGAGGACATGGGATAAGTCTTGTTATAAGTAGTCATGTGAATTTGATATTCGTTCGATATTTTGATGCGATGTATGTTGTCTTTCCTCTAGTGGTGTTATGTGAACGTCGACTACATGACACTTCACCATTATTTGGGCCTAGAGGAAGGCATTGGGAAGTAATAAGTAGATGATGGGTTGCTAGAGTGACAGAAGCTAAAACCCTAGTTTATGCGTTGTTTAATGCTATGGTAAGACTTAGTCTTAATTCTTCTTTCGTAGTTGCGGATGCTTGCGAGAGGGGTTAATCATAAGTGGGATGTTTTTCCAAGTAAGGGCAACACCCAAGCACCGGTCCACCCACATATCAAAATATCAAAGTAGCGAATGTGAATCATATGAACATGTTGAAAACTAGCTTGACAGAAATTCCTATGTGTCCTCGGGAGCGTTTTACCTCATATAAGAGTTTGTCCAGGCTTGTCCCTTGCTACAAAAGGGATTGAGCCATCTTGCTGCACCTTTGTTACTATTGTTACATGCTACTTGCCACGAATCATCTTATCACACAACTATCTGTTACCGATAATTTCAGTGCCTGCAGAGAATACCTTGCTGAAAACCACTTGTCAGTTCCTTCTGCTCATCGTTGGGTTCAACACTCTTACTTATCGAAAGTACTATGATAGATCCCCTACACTTGTGGGTCATCAGTGTGCCATGACCATGGAGTTGCACTTATTCAAGACATGACATGATCGCACTTATATATCGCTATTTTTGAGATGATGTGATGATATTTGTGTTGAATGATGATGATGATGAAGGTATGACGAGACTACTGTATGTCTATGATATGTGAGAATAGTGTATGTTTAATATGATGTGATGAAACTATTGTATAGAGCATGTATAAATACATCACAAATACGTAGAGGGTGCAAATCTGTGAAAGCAGAAATATTAGGAGTAGCGCTTGAAAATACTTACCAATAGCGCGCCATATGAACAAGCACTATAGATAGTTATCAATAGCGCTGAACAGGGAAGCGCTACTGCTAACACTACTTACCAGTAGCGCTGCCCATACCAGCGCTACTACTAAGGTTTAGCTGTAGCGCGATAGCAGTAGCGCTTGGCCCAGCGCTACTGCTATGCATATTTCAAGCGCTACTACTATGGTTTTCCCTAGTAGTATAGAGAAGATTTTGTTGCAAGCAAACATGGGAAGGAAAGAGAACCATGGGTACAAAAATCAATGCCCTTCCCACGTAAGTCTTTCAAAACCAAGGAAGAAGAGCTTGTGAATGGATGAAACCTCTTTTTCTTCAAATTCCTTTGATCGATGCGATTAAGTTGCCTCCGTACTCGGGGTATATGGAAGATATTGTTACTAATAAAAGAAAAGTTCCTAATGAGGCAATATCTACTATGCTTGCTAATTACTCTTTCAGTGGAAAGATTCCTGAGAAGCTTGGTGATCCAGGTATTCCCACCATTCCTTGCTCCATAAAATATAATTATGTCAGAACTGCTTTATGTGATCTTGGTGCAGGAGTGAGTGGTATGCCTTTCTCTCTTTACAAAAGGCTATGTCTAGATAAACTAATCCCTACAGATATTTCTATTCAAATGGTTGATAAGTCAACAGCCGTTCCTGTAGGTATTTGTGAGGATGTTCCCGTTAAAGTTGCTAATTGCTTGATCCTTACTGACTTTGTTTTTCTTGACATGCCCGAGGATGGGAGCATGTCTATTATTCTTGGTAGACCTTTTCGTAACACCACAGGTGTTATTATTGATTGCAATAAAGGAAAGGTGACCTTCAATGTTAATGAGAAGGAGCACACGGTATATTTTCCGAAGAAGATTGATAAAAGGCATGGCCTTAATTCTATTGAGAATATTGAGACCGTGAAGGTTGGAGAGTGGGATTGTCCTCTACAAGTGCACCACAAATACAAAACCATTATGGTGGGACAATATCCATTGAAATAAAGGTACCATGATTTCTTTATAAGAAGTGAAACTTTTTACTCAAATATAATACCTATTTGGTAGTAATACTTGATCAACCTTGCTAACAAATATGTTTTATATGAGTAAAAGGAGAAGCTTTTTATGTTTTCATTTCCTTTATATCTCATCCTCCCGTATGTACCAAAGTTTTATGTTTTGAAGCTTCATATGTTTAACCATTGTTTCGAGCTTTCCGGAAGTTTTGCAGCTTTTAGTATTTCAAAACAATTTCAAAAGTGAAGTTATCGGAAAAATTCCAGAAATTTTTTAATAAAAATTTCCATAAAAAAAGAGACGCAGGGGCACCTGGAGCCAGCCAGGGGGCTCCCTTGGTCCAGGCGGCCAGCTGGCGCGGCCTGCCCCTGGCCGCGCCCACAGGTTGCCTGGGCCCACCTGGGCTCCTTTCCACGTACTTCTTCCTCCCTTCTCTCTCTCAATCCAAAAAATCCCGATTTTTCTCCTAGAGCTCGAGTTATTGCTGTTCTTGGTGGCAAATTTCGATCTCTCTCAACAACCCACCATTTGCATTGAAAATTTTAGCATTTGCTCCCTGGTATGTGACTCCTCCATTCCTCCAATTAAAATTTTGATTGGTAGTCTTATTTGTGAGTATTTAGGAGTTCTTGGTGCTGTTCATATGAGCTTGCATGCATGTTTAGAATTTTATTTGTAAAGTTTTGATGCAAGCTTATGCATCAGGGAAGTGAGTAGAATAGTTTGCTCCAACTCACTTTTGCTTAAACCTCCATTTTTGTGATGAACCAATAATTTTCAGAAATGAGATTGTTTGGAAAAGAAAAAGGATGGCTTGGGAAGAAGAGACTCGAGCCTACTGATCGATTAACTAGAGTTGCAGCTTCATCCTCTACTGTGAGGACAAGTTACAATGATGATATCGTGCCACCGGAGTTGTTCCACGAGACGGATACGACACGTATAATGGCATACTCGTGTTCAGATTTCCTTATGGTGACATGTATTAAGGATGAGTTTGATAACCTCTGTGGAGCTGCAGGTTTGACACATCTCGTAACATGACGTGTCCAACAATATCCAAAACTCACCTATTATTTTGTCAACTGGTTTAGATATAATGATAAAACTTCCATGATTGAAATCAGATTATATGAGGATGTCTTTGCCATGTCTTTGGCAAAATTTTGTGATGGTATAGGTGTGCGGAATGTCGGAAAGACGACCAAAATGAACATTCAGCCCTATGAGCTGAAATCCCTATTCACTTCCACTTGCAGTAAGGACCCGCGAGAAATTCATCGGGGGAAGATATCCAACATATTGTTTCCCCACATCAGTTATTTTGCATACTATATTGCTCGAGGGGTGCTAGCTCGTGACAACACGAGTAACATTTCGGCTCCGGATCTCGCAATCTTGGCAGCCGCCCTCTTAGGAGATAACACGTATAATATTGGTGCTTTGATTGTTCGTCGCCTCGTTGCTAACAGCGGCAAATGGCCTCACTTTGGTGGCATTTATGCCACGCTTATCCTTGAGCAGCTTGGGCGCACTGTGTGCACGGATGATACGCCTTTTTCATTCATAAGCTTTGATCTTACCGCTATAAAGAGGCATGAGTTTGTTACTAGGACTTCCGAGTTTGGTAACCTTGTTTATATTATGAGGTTTGGCGAGCTTACTACTCGCGAGTTCCGTCTACCTGCACCACTTTTGTTTGATTACACTAGCAGGAACGGGTGGTCATTCACCTCGATTGAGCTGGACGAGTTCGTGATCTAGCAGTAGTTCCACAACCCCATGGAGGAGGTTGTTCCCGAGGAAGAAGAGCCTTCTCCTTGGGGGGCCAGTCGGGCATCAGTGTAGGCACCCGAGGCCTCGTATGATTCTTGGAGCCACCAGTACCACTCCGGAGCTGGAGGAAGCTCTTGGAGCCCGCAGTAGCCGAGCTCAACTTAGGCCAAAAGCCTAAGCTTGGGGAGTACGTATCCTTCTCCCCTTTCATTGTATCATCCGTAGTTTCCTTTTTAAGTCTTTTCAGACTTTTTGTCTGTTCTTCTTTGTTCTTTCTTTGCAAAAACAACAAAAATATTTCTCTTTTCTTTTACTTCTGTTTAACCTTTGGAAAATCCAAAAACATTTCTTTTCTCTCTTTAGTTTGCTTTGTTTGTAGATTTCAGCTCACGTCCATGGTTGCAATTGCACTTAATTATATCTTTCTACGTTCGATCGTGCAAGTGACGATGCAATAATGACAAAGATCGACGGAAGGAATGCAACAAGGAAAGTCGGTATGAAGTCTATTTGTTTCTAATTTTGTAAATATGCATGTACTTACGATCTAGAGACCAGCTTGTAGCGACATAGTGCTATGATTACAACGCTCTCCCAGTAGTTCATGCTTTCTTTGTTGCTAGTCTCAAATAGATGGAATGCATAATGTGTTATTGAAATGTTTAGCATGCATTGCATTGTTCATGGTTTGGCATATTAGAGTGGTATTTCCCTTCGGAGAGTTTTTGGATTGACTTGGCACATGCTTACACATGTTTATGACTAGAAGTCTATCAAGCCTTGACGATCTTTTTATTTCAGAATAGTTATATCGCTTTCATGCCCGATTCAATGTTGCTTTGTCGCTCTGCATGATTATGATCGTTATGGCTCCCTAGTTAGTCGCTTCCCCGTCTTTTGCTAGCCTTCACCTATACTAAGCGGATTGACTGCTTGTGCGTCCAAAATCATTGAAACTAGCTGCACCATATGAGTTCACCATACCTACCTATATGCGGTATTTATGTGCCATTCTAAGTAAATTTGCATGTGTTGTATTCTAAATTTTCAAATAAATATTTTGTTTTGTATGCCCGAATCGCTCATGTAGCAATTAGGGGCTATCAGTATCTTCCATGTTAGTAGGTTATTCTAAAGATATGTGTTATTCACTATCATTCATGAGAAAGTGGCTGGTAATCGGGATGCCCAGTTCCATGCTCAGAGTCAAATCAAATTTAATGAAACAAAAATCCCCCAGGATTGTTGATTGTATGGACGGTACCCGTGGATTTAGCCCGCCGTGGAGTGTGATTGATTGGTGGAGGGGGAGTTAAAAATTTACTTTTCTGTTTGGGAACCTCCTATAATGTATTTAGCATGGAAGATATTGAGATCTCTTAGTTGTTATGTTGAGAATGAAAGCATACCACCCAAAAAAATCATTTATCTCTGTTTTAAAGCTCAAGCTCTGGCACCTCTGCAAATCAATGCTTCCCTCTGCCAAGGGCCTATTTATTTTACTTTTCTATTGAGTCATCCTCTTCTTATAAAAAGCACCAACTATAGAGAGCATAACTGTCATTCTGAGTGTAATGTGCATTGTCCCGAAGCACCACATTGTCTTCTGCATGATTGTGATATTGCTTATTCTGAAATATTTATTTCTATTCTCCTTTAATACTCCGAAGGAGCGTCTGCATTTATATTTTACTTCACTCTTCGGGGTTAGCGAGATAATACTCTAGTATATCCAACTCATGTGCATTGTGATCTCGTTATGATTTTCAGTTACATATTATTCACTCTTAGTTGTTTGAAACTCTTCACATGATCGAAGGATTTCTTCGTTCATTGTCTTTGTTGCATTACTTCAATACTTGTTGGACTGGTTCGTAGTGCATGCTTATATACATCTCATGAAGCAAAAGAGTTTGTCAAAGTTTTCTGTGTCGCGTTCAGTTCGTTGAATTGAATTTCTTGAGGACAAGCAATATGCTAAGCTTGGGGGAGTTGATACATCTCAAACGTGTCGACTTTTCCAAACACTTTTGCTATTGTTTTGGCGTCATTCTTGCATGATTTGAATGAAACTAACCCGGACTGGCGCTGTTTTCAGCAGAGCTGTTTCTTTGGTTTTCTTGTGCGCGGGAAAATGGATATTTAGACGTCCCGAAAAATTCCCATAAAAATAGAGGAAATCCATGCACCGGAAGGAACCATGGGCCAGAAGATGGGCCAGAGGGGAGCAACACCTGTGGGCGCGGCTTGCCCCCTGGCCGCACCGGGAGGCCGCCTGGGTGGGGCCCACCCCCTCTGGTGCCCTACTTTAGCTCCTATTTTTACCCATGACGCGGAAATCCCAGAACAGAAGTCGTTTTGCAAGTTCTTGACGCGGATCCGCCGCCACCCTCGGTTCTTCTTCGGGAGAGCTAATCTGGAGGCTGTTTTGGGCTACGGAGAGGGGAAATCATCGCCATCGTCATCACCATCACCACTCCATCATCCTTCCATGGCTTCTCCCATCATGTGTGAGTAATTCCCTGTTGTAGGTTAAGGGGATGGGAGATATTGGATGAGTTAGATCATCTAATAGTTCGTTGGATTATTGGGGGCATGTTGCCTATCATCTACTATGGTGTTTATCATCTTTGCTACTACTTGTTACTCTTAATGCTTGTCACTTTGGGCCCGAGTGGCATGATTTCAGATCTGAATTTATTATGTTTTCATGAATATATTTGTGTTCTAAGATCCTATCTATGAGTAGTATGCACCTATTATAGTCGAGAACCAGCGATCCCTATATTGACAGCTCGGTACACCAAAGGGGATAGACTATAGTTTGAGGATTCCATGTATTCATTGATCGTCAATGCTTTGTTCCGGTATTCTTTGATAGGAGCACCTTAATCTCCGTAAGTTCCTTTTGGCCCCGTTGATAGCGGGATGGTAGGACAAAAGATGGTGTGCAAGTTCTTATTGCAAGCACGCACGACTACCTTGGGATACATGCCTAATGTTTGATATATGCCTAGATATTCATTACTTTTCTATGTGCCTTGCCCCAAGTTAGTAACATGATATCTCTCATCCATGACCAACCATCCATCTCCCTAGCCTACAGTGTTTTAATCCTGCTAGTTACAAGTTACTTTACTTTCGCTGTTTTACTTCCGTTGCTTTGTACCCATTATTTCCGTTGCCACCACCACTTCCATATCGCCGTTGTTACTAATATTTCGTTGCCAAGCAAGTATCTTTCACGTGCGGTTGAATTGACAACTCAAAATTTAAAGCTTATAAATATTCTTTGGCTCCCGTTGTGTCGAATCAATAAATTGGGTTATCTTACCCACGAAAACTGTTGCGATCCCCTACACTTGTGGGTTATCAATGACACGCACTCAATACAACCTCCCCCCACCATGCCTTGGATAAACCCGATGTATCTAACATGGCGTTAACCAAATGAGTTTGAGTACTATTTTTCCGCTCGGCAACCCTGTTTCACTGAGTGCATAGGGAGGCGTCCTCTCATGAATAATGTCGTGTTCCGCATAAAAAGAATCAAATATGTTTGAGAATTACTCTCCACCACGATCAGACCAGACTCGTTTAATTTTTATTTTCAAGTTGATTCTCAATTTTTGCCTTATAGATTTTAAAGTAGTGTAGAGCCTGGTCTTTAGAATTTAACAGATACACATAGCAATATCTATTGGAATCATCTATCGCTATCATGAAATATTTCCTTCCACCTTTTGTCAACACACCATTCATCTCACAAAGATCAGAATGTATGAGTTCCAATGGCGCCAAGTGTCTCTCCTCTGCAGCCTTGTGAGCCTTGCGAGGTTGCTTCGCTTGCACACACGAATTGCACTTAGAACCTTTGGCTAAAGTGAAACTCGGGATTAAATTTAGTTTTGCTAGCCGCGACATAACACCAAAACTTATGTGACAAAGACGTGAATGACGAACTTAAGATTCATTAACACTAGAATGAATACTGTTCACGACTTCATTACAAAAATCTGCAAGGGAAAGGCGGAACAGAACTCCGCATTCATAACCTTTTCCAACAAAAAGTCCATATTTCATAACAACTACTTTATTAGACTCAAAGACCAACTTAAACCCTTCTCTACACAAAAGGGAGCCACTAACGAGATTCTTCTTGATGGCGGGGACATGCTGCACGTTCTTCAGCTTCACTATCCTTCCCGAAGTAAACTTCAGATCGACCGTGCCAACACCAAGAATAGAAGCACTCGCGCCATTCCCCATCAATACGGACCCTCGGCCTGTGACCTGGTAAGAACAAAACAACGATATGTCAGCACACACATGAATATTTGCACCTGTGTCTACCCACCAATCGGTAAATTGACAAACCGAAAATACAGTAAACAAATTACCGTACCCAGATGCACCGCTTTCATTGTTGCCCACAATCATATTGGTAGACTTGGAGTTCTGCCCTGGCTTCTTGTACTTGTTTGGGCACTTACTGGCCCAATGTTCCTCAGAACCAAAATTGAAGCAGCCATCTCCCTTCTTGTTTTTCTTGAAGGTCTTCTTACACTTCTTCTTAAAATCGATATTCTGTTGGACAGAATTCTTCCCCTTGGGCTTGTGGGAATTGAAGTTCCTCTCATGTATCATGTTGGCAGCAGAAGGACCTTCAACCATATTTCCATGTGAGTCCTTTGCTCTCGAGTTCTGCTCAACACTCAGATGGCTGATGATATCGTCTATTGAGAATTCACGCCTCTGATGTTTCACAGTAGTAGCAAAGTACCTCCAGGAATTAGGGAGTTTAGCGATTATACACCCCGCGACAAATTTGCCTGGTAAATTGCACTTCAGAACCACAAGTTCTTTAGCAATGCATATTATCTCATGAGCTTGTTCCAATACAGAACGGTTCTCAACCATTTTGTAATCATGGAACTGCTCCATAACATACATCTCCCTCCCAACATCAGTGACCTCGAATTTAGATTCGAGCGCCTCCCACTGCTCTTTTGCAACATGCATATGTAAATATGCATCAACCAGCTTATCTCCGATCACACTTATAACTCCTCCAAGGAATAGGAGGTGGCCTCCGCGAACATCTTCTCCTGTTCAGGAGTGATCGTTCCCGTAGGAGTAACACCAGATACCCAGAACACGTTCATAGGCGTGAGCCATAAGGTGGTTCTCGTTTGCCAATGCTTGAAATAAGTACCGCTAAACTTATCCAGTTTCAGTGCAACAACAAAACCATTGCTCGAAAAATTCCTACACACATTAGGTTTTTGGATTGTTGAGTAAATAGGCAATTTTTCAAGTATCTTAATCCATGAAATAATTACTAACATGGCATTGACTAGATTCATCACATACTGATCACGGAGCATACTAGCAAGTACTACGCATATAGAAGAAGCATGTACGCATATAGCTAGTACTACTAGGGCAGAAATAAACTGGAGCGGGATAAAAAGGTTATATCCTCCGATTGGCCACTTGGCTGTAGCAGCAGCGCTCGAGGTGGCACCATCCTCTGCCCCCTTCTTTTCGGCTTGGCCTTCTCGCGGACAAGACAGTCATCTTCGCTTGGTGAAGGCATGGCGATGACGAGGGCGACGCGGACGTAGACGAAGCAGACGGACGGAGGCGAGCAAGCGCGTGATCGCTCCCCATAAACCTAATCACCCCTCTCCCGTACAGGAACCGGAGAGGCGGGGTTTCGGAGGCCTGCTCTCCCATCGACCGTGTACGCAGTGAACGGGATGGAGTCGCCGGCAGCAGCAGCAGCAAAGGAACGAGCGCGTGAGGCAGAGGCGATCTGATCTCATGACGGCTAGGTTTGGCGTTAGCCCTGCTTATATAGGCGGTCAGGTGGAGAGACGTGGGCTGAACCCACGTTCGAGTCAGTAACAGCCCATGATCCGCTGTCTCAGATCGTGGTGTATCTGTTGCGTATTCTCCATTCCTGACCGGCAAAATAAGTGCGTAGGTATGAGCTCGGCTCGGCTCATTCCCGCAACCCTCATCGTGTCGTGACGAGGCGTGGCATGGTGAGGCAGGTGGTGGAGGAGGAGTGCGCGAGGGCCACTTCTCTTCTCACTCTCCAATAGCATGTAGAAGAGAGACCCTTATAAAGGAGTCTAACTTCTTCTCCACAAGCGGGGTGGGACTAAACTTCCCACCACCACCTTTTCATGCCACCACCTACATGGGCCCTTGGAGATTTCTGAAATTCTCTTATGGGCCTAAGGCCCATCACAGATTTCAATAATCCCCCACCAGATCTCAAGGGGACATCGTGTTCCTTTGTTCCAATTATTGTTTTGATATACCAGCATTTCAGTGAAGACCTGTTAAGGTTCAGCTTCACCTAGAACAAGAAGCTACACCACTTTACAACTGAACAATGGACTATGCCTTGGATTGTCAGTTTGGCATAACGAAGCTTCACCACAAGTCTTACTAGTACTAGGCTACCGAAGACTGACCCCTCGGGTGGAGCATATTAGTCACACTCCTGGCCTATTCATGAGTTTACTAGACATCACCCCAATCTCATAGACTGTGACAAGCAATCGGGCTCATATAGGTGTGTTCCTCCAAAGATCGCTCTGTAGGACAGCATCTTTCTTACACATAAGCTTTAGATCACATTAAGACAATAGTCATCCTACCATACAATATCTAACAGCATTGGATCTCCAATGGAGTGGGTTAGTAAAGTTACTCTCCTCAATTCACCACTGGCTTGTTTTCCCAGGTCCTACTTCACGGGATCTCCGATCATATAGGTTGGGTTACTACCATGGCAACTCGTGTGGCTCTCATACTCATCTCCCTCGATGCACCATCTATCACAACACGTGGTAGCCCTTTAGTAAAGGGATCTGTCAAATTCTTAGTTGTTTAGATGTAATCCAACGCTCTCACTCCAGAGTTTCCCAAACGTCTAGTAGACTTCAATCTCATTCTTATATGTTTGTTGGACTTCATATTGTCCTTTGAACTATTCACTTCGAAAATAACTGTCTGATTATCGCAGTTCGTAAGGATAGCCAGAACTGGCTTCTCAACCACAGGTAAGTCCATCAAAAGATCTTGAAGAAATTCTGCTTCGACACCAGATGTGTCTAATGCTATTAGTTCTGCTTCCATTGTCGATCTCATTAAGATCGTTTGCTTGCAAGACTTCCAAGGAACAACACCACCTCCAAGAGTAAATATATACCCAGTAGTGGCCTTCATCTTAATAGCATCACAGATCCAATTCGCATCACTATACCCTTCAGGTACCGATGGGTATCCCGTATAGTGAAGTACAGAGGCGAGCAGTCGCGTGATCACTCCCTAAAAACCTAATCGCCCCTCTCCCATATAGTATCCGGAGAGGCGTGGTTTCGGAGGCCTACTCTCCCGTCGACCGTGTACACGGTGAACGGCATGGAGTCGTCGGCGGTATCAGCAGCAAAGGAACGAGCGCGTGAGGCAGAGGAGATCTGATATCCTGACGGCTAGGGTTGGTGTTAGCCTTGCATATATATGCGGTCGGTTGGAGAGACGTGGGTTGAACCCATGTCTGAGTTGGTAACAGCCCACGATCCAACGTCTCAAATCGTGGCGCATCCGTTACGTATTCTCCGTTCCTGAGCAGCAAAAATAAGCGTGTAGGTATGAGCTCGGCTCGGCTCATTCCTGAAACCCGTGACGAGACGTGGCGTGGCGTGGCGAGACGGGTGACAGAGGAGGAGTGCGTGAGGGCCTCTTCTCTTCTCACTCTACAATAGCATGTAGAAGGGAGACCCTTATAAAGGAGTCCAACTTCTTCTCCACTAGCGGGGCGGGGCTAAACTTCCCACCGCCACCTTGTCATGCAACTAACTACATGGGCCCTTGGAGATTTCTTAAATTCTCTTATGGGCCTAATCCCATCACATATTTCAACAAGATTTACAACACACTCTTCGCATTGCCAACCGGTAGCAACAACAATAACCACAAGAGGCAAGAATTCAGCAAAGCAGAGTACACATAACTTCTGCCCCCTTCGGTATTTTTATTCTGCAAACTCCTCTTAAACCACTGATCCAAACAGAACCAAATTTGGCATAAAAGTAGACGCACGAGTTTCTAAGACCCCCTCAAAATTTCAGCTCAATCGGACACTGTTTTCCTACCCAAATTGTCCGTCTCCCAAAATTACTATGTTCTGAAACTGCAGCTGTCAGAGCTGACAAAACCATTCTCAAATCTCATACTCCACTGACCCAATCCTCAAATAAGCAAACCAGATCAAAGTATTCAAAGTAAGGAACGACCTGACCAAGTCTAGGGTCGATCCAAGCACGTTTGAGCCTCCAATCATTAGCTTGAACATCGTCTAGTAACATGCACCAAATCTGGATATAACCTCCACTTCTTTTTCTGATCTCTCAGAAGTTGTGTTTCTCTTTTGTGTGTGCTCTTTCTCACTCTCATAATGGTGGCCTCCATGGGCAAGGGCGGAGTGGCTAAGATTTTATTCTTGCTTCCCTTCCCTTGGAAGCACTCTCAACGGTTGGATGTAGTGGGGATCAAAGGCTCACATGTACTGGACTTATGGGCTGATGTTGGGCTGCCAACTCACCTCCATGTGGAGGCACTTAGCCCAACAAACTCTCCCTCTGTGGCACCCTGGTGCAGCAACAAAAGTCCTTCCCTGGCGCTTAGGAATTCTTCTTGTTACTTCTATGGTTTGCGTTGGTTTTTCCCTTGAAGAGGAAAGGGTGATGCAGCACAGGAGCAGTAAGTATTTCCCTCAGTTTGAGAATCTAGGTATCGATCCAGAAGGAGGGCCTCGTCAAGTCCAAAGTACCTGCGCAAACACAAACAAGCTTGCACCCAACGCTTCAAAGGGGTTGTCAATCCCTTCAAGATTGTTTGCAAAGTGAGATCTAAAGGCGGAAAGTGCAACGAAGTAAAAAAGTGTAAGGCTGAAAATATGGTGTGGAGTAGACCCTCGGGACCATAGTGTTCACTAGAGGCTTCTCTCATAATAGCAAATATCACGGTGGGTGAACAAATTACTGTCGAGCAATTGATAGAACCGCGCAAAGTCATGACGATATCTAAGGCAATGATCATACATATAGGCATCACGTCCGAGACAAGTAGACCGATACTTTCTGCATCTACTACTATTACTCCACACATCGACCGCTATCTAGCATGCATCTAGTGTATTGAGTTCATGACGAACAGAGTAGCGCCTTAAGCAAGATGACATGATGTAGAGGGATAATCTCAAACCAATGATGAAAACCCCATCTTTTTACCCTTGATGGCAACAACACGATGCGTGCCTCGCTACCCCTTCTATCACTGGGTGAGGTCACCGCATGGTATGAACCCAAAACAAAGCACTTCTCCCATTGCAAGAATCATAGATCTAGTTGGCCAAACAAAACCCACAACTCGAAGAGAATTACAAGGATATGAAATCATGCACAAGAGAGATCAGAAGAAACTCAAATAAGATTCATAGATAATCTGATCATAAATCCAAAATTCATCGGATCTCGACAAACACACTGCAAAAGAAGATCACATCGGATAGATCTCCATGAAGATCATGGAGAACTTTGTATTGAAGATCCAAGAGAGAGAAGAAGTCATCTAGTTACTAGCTATGGATCCGTAGGTCTATGGTGAACTACTCACGCATCGTCGGAGAGGTCATGGTGTTGATGAAGAAGCCCTCCGGGTCCGAATCCCCCCTCCGGCAGGGCACCAGAACGTGCCCCAGATGGGATCTTGCGGAGACAGAAGCTTGCGGCGGCGGAAAAGTAATTGCGATGATCTCCTGATTTTTTTGAAAATTTTAGGGGATTTATAGGCGCAACCCCTAGGTCAGGGAACACTGAGGGGGCCCACAAGCCTGGATGGCGCGGCCTCCCCCCTTGCCGCGGGGTGGGGGCTTGTGGGGGCCCTGGGGCTCCCCTGCCTTGGCTCCCAAGCTCCCCGATCTTCTTCCGTTCCAGAAAAAATCTTTTCTGGGATTTTCTTCCGTTTGGAATCCGTTTCAAAATCTCCTCTGAAAGGGGTCAAAAACATGGAAAAAAACAGGAACTGGCACTTGGCACTGAGTTAATAAGTTAGTCCCAAAAAATATATAAAAGGCATGCAAAACATCCAAAGTTTGGCAAGATAATAGCATGAAACCATCAAAATTATAGATACGTTGGAGACGTATCAAGCATCCCCAAGCTTAACCCCTGCTCGTCCTCGAGTAGGGAAGTGATAAAGAATGAATTTTTGATGTGGAATGCTACCTAGCATAGTTGTCCTTTGCAACTTCTTTCACGTAACATGAATGTTCAGATCCGTAAGATTCAAAACAATAGTTTGCTATTGACCTGAAAATAGTAATACTTCAAGCAAACTAGCAAAGTAATCATGAACTTTCAAAATAAAAAGGCCAAAGAAAGTAATCCCTACAAAATCATATAGTCTGGCTATGCTCCATCATCCTCACACAACTAATGTAAATCATGCACAACCTCGGTATTGGCCAAGTAATTGTTTTCCCACTCTTACTTTCTCAAACTTTTTATAACTATCACGCAATACATGAGCGCGAGCCATGGATATAGCACTATAGGTGGAATAGAGTGTGGTGGTGGTTGTGAGACAAAAAGGAGGAGATGGTCACACTGACTCGGCGTATCAATAGGCTATGTAGATGCCCATTAATAGATATCAATGTGAATGAGTAGGGATTGCCATACAAAGGACGCACTAGAGCTATAAGTATGTGAAAGCTCAAAAGGAAAACTAGTGGGTGTGCATCCAACTTGCTTGCTCACGAAGACCTAGGGCAATTTTGAGGAAGCCCGTCATTGGAATATACAAGCCAAGTTATATAATGAAGATTCCCAGTAGCATATGGTAGTGACATAGCAAGAATCTCTCAATCATGAAGAACACGGTGCTATCATGAAGCACAAGTGTGGAAAAAGATAGTAGCATTGTCCCTTCTCTCTTTTTCTCTCTCTTTTTTTTCATTTCGGCTCTTAGGCCTCTTTTTTCTTTTTTTTCTTTTTGTTTTTGTTTTTGGGCTCTTTGGACTCTTTTTTTTATTTCCTCACATGGGACAATGCTCTAATAATGATGATCATCACACTTTTATTTACTCACATCTCAAAGATCACAATGATGATGACTCCATAGGGAATGCCGTTGAAAACATCTCGCTAGATATCTTATGATCATGCAATGGCAATATAAGAGTGACAGCACAAGTCATGAAACGGAACGGTGGGAGTTGCATGGCAATATATCTCGGAATGGCTATGAAAATGCCATAGTAGGTAGATATGGTGGTTGTTTTGAGGGAGGAATTTGGTGGGTTTGTGCACCGGCGAGAATTGCGCGACACTAGAGAGGCTAGCAATGGTGGAAGGTGAAAGTGCATCTATACCATGGGCTCACATTAGTCATGAAGAACTCACATACTTATTGCGAAAGTTTTTATTAGTAGTCGAAACAAAGTGCTAAACGCATACTCCGAGGGGAAGGGTTGGTAGGTGTAAACCATCGCGCGATCCCGACCTCAACACAAAGGATGAAAATCAATAGATCAATTATGCTCCGACTCATCAAAAGTACTCGCAAGTCTTACATCAGAACTATCCTAATTATGCATCAGTATCAAAGAAGGGGGTTATATGTGGACTGACTGCAGCAATGGCGAGAATAGAGAGAGAAGGCCTAGTCCTATCGAAGACTAGCATCTTCAGGGTCTTGCAGCAATAGACGAGAGTAGAACGGGGGTAACATTAATAGTCATATTGTTGCAGCAAAATTAAAGTGAGGTCACGCCTAAGGATCCTCCCTCGACTCCCTGCGAGGAAGCAATCCTGAGGCAAACTAATTCCAGTTAAGTAACAATTGTAGTTGTAAAAGATCGGGGCACAACTCCAAATCGTCCTGTAACCGTGGACACGGCTATCCGAATAGTTAATTTTCATCCCTGCAGGGGTGCACCACATGTCCCGTCACGCTCGATAACACTCTGGCCGGACATACTTTTCTGGGTCCTGCCCGGCCTCGGAATATCGACACGTCACAGCCCCACCTAAGACTAATCAGAGAGGCTAGCCCGCCGGTCTAACTCCTAAGCACAAAGGGTTCGTGGGCCCAGTTCCCCTTCGCGCTCCTGCACGTGGCGTGGGCGGCCGACGTCAGTCCTAGCATCCCTTAATCACAAGCGCGATGCATCTCGGGACCACTCGGGCGCGTGCCACTACATTGCTGGCATCTGAAAAGCTTCGGCTGATACCGTGACGCCGAGTACCCATAATTCTTCCCGCGTAGCCGGTTAGTGCGAAAAGGTCTCCGACCAACCCAGATCAAATACCCAAATCCATTAACATTTTAATTAGGCCAGCAACACAGTCTCACGGGAATCCACCCGTCTTACAACTAATCACCAATGATCCCAGTAACATGGTCGAGTAACTGTGTGGTAGCAACATCGGGGGGAATCCGAGGTATCACCCTCGTTGGATTCCGAACGATGTACCCATCAAGGTGGGCTTAGAGGAATCACCGTCGGGGGTCCCACACTCGCGGGGTTGCACGACAGAGGCGTCATCGGGAATGGTGAAAGAGGAATCACCCTCGATAACCACGACCAACAAGCTATACTACAGAGATATCATCAGGAGTACTTAGCGAGGTGTCACCCTCGGTACCCGATAGTATCCCTATAGCGTCACACAACGAAGGGGGGTGAATGTGCTTTGTCGGGTCTGGCTCGTCGATCAGAGATCGAGATTGAAAACAAGCGGGGCAACTGAACTACGGGGTCAGAGGGGATGACTGCTCCACCTATACTAAGCATATTAACGATACAAGACTGAAAGTAGCAGTTCATCAAAAACAGGCTATGCATCAGATATAGGAGCTAACTACAACAGTAGCAAAATACTAATGCAAGCAGTAGGAAGAAAGACATAGACGATATAGGAATGATCAAGGGGGGTTTGCTTGCCTTGCTGCTCTACGGCAAAGGACTGATCGGCAGGGTCGTAGACGTACCCGGCGGCAGCGTCAGTCTCGGGGTCTACCGGCAAGAAGTGGGGGAAGAAACAATAAATAATAGCACCGATGCAACACAAAGCAAGACATGGAAAGATGCAAGCTAGACATGAGCTAACGCAGCAACATCCGTCATAGACGGTTTGGAAGAATATCTGACGATATTTTTCGGGTCTCGGGCTACTACCGGTTATACTGGAAACGATGGAAAAGTTCCAAGTTTGCTATGCTAGGGACGCGTGACAAACGAACGGATCGTGTATCCGGGTTCGTCTTGTTTTGCTTATCAACTTTCATGTTGAAATTATTTCGATGTGACTTACGGATTATTTAATATTAATTTTTAAAGTTTTATTTAATAATTAGGGATTAAAAACAGATTTAATTATTTTAATAAAATCCTATTATGACATCATCGCGATGTCAGACTGACATCAGCAGTTGACTGGTCAACTGACCAGCGGTCCCGAACGTCATAGACACAAGTTTTTATTTAACTAAATTACTATTAATCAAGATTAATTAGTGGGATGGGACCCACATGTCATACTGTTTAGAATATTTCAATTACCTTAATTAACAGACTCCTTAATTAAAGGAATTACTTAATTAATTAACTAATTAATATATCTATTTATTTATTTATTTAATAAAAACATATTTTTTTAATTATTATTTTTAATTTCATTTTCAGGGGTGCGGGCCCCGCATGTCATAGAGACAGTGAGCATCACAATCACTAAACGCACACACAGAGACCGTATACCACGTTTTTTTTATACACACATCTTAACACAAATACATACTCAATTCCATATACATGCCTACATACGGATAAATACATACGCAATACATATATTTCTTTTTCTTTCTATTCTAACTCTCACTGGCATCTTTGTGTTCATCTCTCAACAGAGAGGAATGGGGCAAAACTCCACTACACCTACGAGACCTCAACGGCGTCGGAAATAGAAACTAATCTCCGGAACGGAACCGGGACGTAAAACGGAAGGAGAGGGTGGGAGGAGCCCGTAAAAGGGCTCACCGGCGTTGCCGGGGAACGGGGCGGCGAGGCTCGGGGTCGGCCTTGTGGAGGATGAACGAGGAGGCCGATGGTGTAGTGTCGGCAAGGAGGAGCCCGAGGTGGCCGGGCCGCCGTGGCCGTGGTGGTGGCCGGCCGGGTTGACGCGGGGGGATCCAGAGGCGCCGGTGGGGTTCCTTCACGGGGCCGGCACGGCGCCGGGATGTGGCCACCGGAGGCGAGCGGAGGAAGGCCGCCGATGGTGGGGGGGCTCGGGTTGGGGCCGAGAGGGGTGGTGGTCGCCGGGATGGGGGTGTAGGCCGGCGAGGTGGTCCGGCCAGATGTGGTGGGGGGCCGAGTGGGGAGAGGAGAGGGAGGCTGGCTGGAGGAGCAGGCCGGGGTGGGGATGTGCTGGCCGGTGGGAGGAGGGAGAGGGGATCTGGGGGGCGACGGGAGGGGGGCTGGTGCCGGCGGGTGGGGAGTCGGGCAGGGGCTCCCCGGCCGGGGGGGGGGGGTAGAGGCGAGGTGAAGAGGGGGGCGGCGAGATGGGGTGACGTCGGAGTGGGGAGCCAGGGGGGCTCGTTCCCCTGGTGGAAGGAGGAGCCGAAGGGAGGAGGGGGTACGGGAGAGAGGAGGTTCTCTCGTGCTGGGTGACCGAGAGGGAGAGAACGAGGGACGTGGGAGGTTCCTGTTGGTGGGGGGAGGCGAGCGGGATAGATGGTGAGGGGCCTCGCGTGCGGGAGGGTAGATCGCCAGGGGGGTTGGTGGCGATGGGGGGGCTGCTGCCCTGGCGGCGGCGGGGGGGGGGGGGAGCTGGGGAGCCAGGGGCGCTAGGGTTGCTCGGGTTCGGTGGTTGGGGCGGTTGGGGCTTGGCCAGTTGGGCCACTTGGCCCAGCTCGGCCAAGGGTGGGGGTGTGTTTTGCTTTTTTTTATTATTCTTTATTTGTATTTCATTTTTAGTTTTATTTTATCCTTTTGTTTATTTCTTTATATAAATTTTTATTTTCTGCATTCTAATTTAGAAAACATATTAACCACTATTATGTGCTATAACTCAAACATTTTTATTTTTCTTACATCTGAAAATTTAATTCATTTGTCTTTAAAATAAAAATGATAATTGTTTTGACTTTTATTTAGTGACAACCTAGCTTAGTTAAATATGATGACCTAGAATCATTAGGGTGCGGTTACTGTAGCTTAATTACCGGGGTGTCACAACTCTCCCCTACTAACAAGAATTCTCATCCCGAGAATTAAGAGGTAGAAGTAAAGAGCTCGGGGTATTCATCACGAAGATGATCCTCGCGTTCCCAAGTGGCTTCATCTTCAGAGTGATTTGACCACTGCACCTTAAGAAACTTGGTGACCTTGCGACGAATCTTACGTTCAGCTTGGTCGAGAATGCGGACCGGATGCTCTTTATAAGGGAGGTCTTGTTGAAGTTCAAGCATATCGTGATCCACTGCTCGAATAGGGTCCTTGAAGCAGCGGAGGAGCTGAGAAACATGGAAGACATCGTGAACCTGAGAAAGGTTCACCGGCAGTTCCAATCGATAAGCCACTTTTCCACGCCTTTCAAGAACAGTGAAAGGACCAATATAGCGAGGAGCTAACTTGCCCTTGATTCCAAAACGATGTGCACCTCTCATTGGTGTGACACGAAGATAAGCCTTTTCTCCAGGTTGATAGACCATATCTTGATGATGACGGTCATACTGGCTCTTCTGACGAGACTGAGCAGCCTTCAGATTCTCATCAATAATGTGGACTTGATCTTCAACATGTTGGGTAACATCTGGACCACAGAGTGATCGGTACTTTGAACGGTGGCTCGGGAATTCCATATGAGCCAAGTGCAAAGGATACTTTGGAGTCCAAGATGTACAGGAGAGCCAGGTTTCAATCCTGTGGAACTTGGGTTATGGGTCCACCATGTGGGCAGGGAGTAGGTAGAGGGGTGACATATTATACGGTCTTGGTAACAAGACATGTCAGAGGATAACATGTCAGTTATGTTGGCAACATCGTCGATACCAAGGGCGGGGAACGAATAGAACCATTTTCCTGCTCGTTGAAACGAGGCGGGCCAATAGGCAAGGTTCTGTCCACCGGCGGCTACCGGAATGTTATCCACAATAGTAACACGGTCTTACTGACAGAGTTGTTCACCAAGAATTTTACCTAAGCAGGGAATTAACACTGCTTAGATAAGTTATGCCACAATAAAAATCAAACAGACCAATGGGAAGGGAAAATGTGTTCACACACACAAGTATTAGGGTATACGATTCCCGAGGAAAATCATAGAGTATGGTATACATGATAGATCATCCAGTACATAATTATCTTGGTAGGGAGACAAGAAGAATCATCATGTTTATCCATACCATGTGGTTTGGATAATTGATCAGGAACAATTTAGCATCGCGCTTCCAATGTTCCTGTTGAATTTAGAGTACCACATCCGTGCTTTGGGGTAGCATCGACATGGTCATCAGATAAAGGTTGGACTTATGGGTATACAAAGAGGAACCAGGAGGGACAACTTACAAAGCTAAGTCATACAATTTCCTCATGGTAGAATGGCGAACCTTACATATGGAAGGATTTATAACAATAGGTCCTCCGACCCAGTGTGCCAGACAAGACATCACTGTACCGGTTTTCCTAAAGACCAAAGTTATAATTATTGGGAAAATGTCACAACCATCATATCTGCCCGAGATTCCGATCTGGTTGGTGTTAGGATACCTCAGACTCAAGATGTCTGAGAAGAAAAATCAAGATGTAAGATTCTTAGGGTATGAACTTCACAAGTAATCCTTGAATCATGAGTTTGATTGTAAGACACATGAACAGCATGTCAAGACATTCGTGCCCACGTGAAATTCTTATCTCAAAAGGCAACTGGGTTCTCATTTTGGGAACCATCATCGAGGATGACAAGGTTCCATGTGTAAGTCTGGATTAGCTCTTATGAAAGAACTTATTTTCCTTGATCAAATCAGTCGGTGGCTTGGTGTGCTAAGAGAAATTATATCAAGTGAAGATAACAATTCTTCAAAACATATAACACTTTGTACATGCGTGAATGATTTGGTATTTCACGAGAGGAAGCGAAACAAAACTTTCACATATTCACGGCAGAAAGATTGCACGTGAACTTTGGGGAAAACATTTTATTATGAACATATCCTTCCTGAGCTAGGCACAAGGCTAATGCTTTCATGAGCTTCATCGTCGCACCATGAATAAGTTAAGGGTGTGGTCGATGGGCGCAGCATCAATCCCTCATGATTTTGACAGGGATGAATTTCCAAAATTATAATATCAAGGAGATAGCATTTGTCAAATCAAATGGTATAATGTCGTATGCTCGAGGGAACAACAAAAATAAAACATTGGTCGAAGGGTGCACTCGGAAATACGGATGGAGTAGCACAACCAATGTCAAAAATGATGAGTCAACACCCAGCACACTAAGAATGAATTAATCAGTTGTTAACCTCAAGGCAATAGGGTTGCAAGAAGTATTGGAATCACACATCAGAGTTCACTTGTCGGTATACCGGTTAGAAGCAACACGGGACCAAGAAATGAATGGTGATGACGAGATGTATTACTATATCAAGAATTCTTAAGACATGTGCAATCCTCACGACATTCTTGACATACCAGATAGTAATACTCCAAGGTAGAAGATAACATAAGCTGTATAGTGAGGAACACAAAGGACAACACAAAACATGAACACGTTTGTGTTGGAGGGAAGTTAAACAATGATGTCGATGATAATACAATCATCGAGGGGCAATGATGGTATTTGTCAACATGCATTCGATTGATACCCTGCAAGAGCTCAGAATGCTGATGATGATCACGACACATTTGTCGAGAAATGTCATGAAGATGTAATCGTTTAGCAACGACGTCAAGCAAGGGAATGATGAAGCCAGAGGTTGTCGGAAACACAGATAAGACTGCTAGCTTAGAATTGAGATTGCCTTTCAAGACAACCAACATGATGTGGAAAGCTCGATGCAAGCTTATCGCACAGTTGGAATTGTGTTCCAGGGATGAAGGGTATAGATAGCATGGTCGAGCTCCAGCATGACGATGATGATGTAGCTTAACAACTTGGAATGACACGATCGAGTACAAACTCGTAAACAAGGAAGATTACTAAAAATTGTTGAATCGCAATGCGTATTCGATTCAGATATCGATGTACTCGCGTGTCCAACAACTCAAACACGAGGCAACTGGAATTAAGGAAAATATCATAGTTGATGAGGAGCTCACAAGAAGTTCCATAGCTCCGCGATATCCTCGAGCTACAAGGAATAATACTCTGAGGTAGATCAACTTTACGGTTTGGACCGGCGTGTCGATCTGAAGAAGACAAGTACTTTAACTCGTCCGAGAATGAAATCAAAGTACGAAAACATGGTCGGAACCACGACTACAAAGGATAAGATCACAGATCCCATATTTAAACTACAGAATGAATTGATTATTTATACAAGAAGTTTCTATGATAGGATCAACGTCGTTTCCATGGGCATGAACACAAAGTTCAAGGTCGACTCCCACTTCATCAATGCATCACCTGCCATTTATTCCTCGTCTTTGATCAGGTTGTAGCTTTGAAAGAAGATCCGGCATAACACCACAAGAGTAAGACTCATGAAAACTTTTCGAGTCATATTGATTTAGGAAGGCATAGGTTCAACCCATCGGGGCATCTTAGGAACATATACCATACACTCCAAGAGCAATTAACACATGCTTGAAGGGCATGGCTGACAAAAGCGTAGGGTACAACTCATCAGAGGGAGAAGACACAGTTTACCAATGACATTACGTATCAGTGGAACACTATCACAAGAATTTTTGAATGCAAAGGGATGCCATCGCTTAGTACCCCAGCAATGGTCCTGGCAATCCACAAAGGACCTGATGTGAGTATCGGTACTCAATCAGAGGGGGTAAAACGCAAGGCATCGAATTATAAAACATCTGAAAAAGGCTGATATTTAATTACCAAAGGAATTAGGATTTCCAGGTTGGTGTATCATAATCAGATACTCTGGTCAAATACCAGTAGGTTGAATGGACTTAGATGGACAGCCAACCAAAGTTGATTTGTCGAGAACCCGCTCCGTTTGAAAGGACATCCGAGCCAGAAGATAATTCATGAGTATCATCAGATGATTGTGTGCATTCACCCAAAGGTAGAATCAATAAGATCACAGGAAAATCACAAAGGATTTTAATGAATGCTGCTAGACATATGGATTTAACCATAATGCAAGTAGGTGAGAAAGGTCATGAACTTTAGGCTACGGAGGATTTCGGAAGACCGAATAGTAAGTCGAAGAACTTTCGAAACCCATGACAACTGATGATGGACGAATCCCCGATAAGATAATTCATTGCATCTTGTAAAACAAGAGGAATTGGAGAAGAAAGTATGAACGGCATTTGTATGTAGTCATTCGTAGTGGTTGACGAAGGAAGGGAAATTTGCAGAAGCAATGAGCACAACAGTTCAAGAGAACATCGAAGAGTAACTGCAGTTCTTCTGAGGGATAAAGCCATCGTCTGGAATACGAGACTCTTCGGGAGGAAATGTTTACGAGAACCTAATGTTAGAGTCAGCAAAATCTTTAACCCGAAAGAGAAGAGAGAGTAGAACCCAGAGTATAGGAAAGGAGTAAAAGATACTAATACCACCCAATTGAGATGTGGGCCCGTAAGCCACAACATCAGTGTTAGTAAAGTTTTTCAAACACTAGACTCAACTTCGGCCAAGGAGTTGGAAAGGGGGCTACCTACAGGCAGTTGGCTGTGATACCAACTTGTGACACCCTCGGCTTAATCGTACGCTAACCATACACGCAAATGCGTACGATCAAACCCAAGGACTCACGGGAAGATATCACAACACAACTCTAGACACAAATAAAATAACATCAGCTTCATATTACAAGCCAGGGGCCTCGAGGGCTAGAATACAAAAGCTCGATAAACACACGAGTCAGCGGAAGCAACAAATATCTGAGTACAGACATAAAACAACATGGGGTGCCTTAGAGAAGGCTAGCACAAAAGATACAACGATCGAACGAGGCGAGGCCTCCTGCCTGGGAACCTCCTAACTACTCCTGATCATCAGCGGCCTCCACGTAGTAGTAGGCACCGTCGGGGTAGCAGTCGTCGACGGCGGGGACCTCCATCTCCTGGGCTCCCTCATCTGGTCGCAGCAACGGATCAAGGGGACAAGGGGGGAGCAAAGCAGCGGTGAGTACTCATCAAAAGTACTCGCAAGTCTTACATCAGAACTATCCTAATTATGCATCAGTATCAAAGAAGGGGGTTATATGTGGACTGACTGCAGCAATGGCGAGAATAGAGAGAGAAGGCCTAGTCCTATCGAAGACTAGCATCTTCAGGGTCTTGCAGCAATAGACGAGAGTAGAACGGGGGTAACATTAATAGTCATATTGTTGCAGCA
This sequence comes from Hordeum vulgare subsp. vulgare, assembly GCF_904849725.1. Lineage (NCBI taxonomy): Eukaryota > Viridiplantae > Streptophyta > Magnoliopsida > Poales > Poaceae > Hordeum > Hordeum vulgare. The sequence goes on along the minus strand of NC_058521.1, from coordinate 61,084,355 downwards.
AAATTAAAGTGAGGTCACGCCTAAGGATCCTCCCTCGACTCCCTGCAAGGAAGCAATCCCGAGGCAAACTAATTCCAGTTAAGTAACAATTGTAGTTGTAAAAGATCGGGGCACAACTCCAAATCGTCCTGTAACCGTGGACACGGCTATCCGAATAGTTAATTTTCATCCCTGCAGGGGTGCACCACATGTCCCGTCACGCTCGATAACACTCTGGCCGGACATACTTTTCTGGGTCCTGCCCGGCCTCGGAATATCGACACGTCACAGCCCCACCTAAGACTAATCAGAGAGGCTAGCCCGCCGGTCTAACTCCTAAGCACAAAGGGTTCGTGGGCCCAGTTCCCCTTCGCGCTCCTGCACGTGGTGTGGGCGGCCGACGTCAGTCCTAGCATCCCTTAATCACAAGCGCGATGCTTCTCGGGACCACTCGGGCGCGCGCCGCTACATTGCTGGCATCTGAAAAGCTTCGGCTGATACCGTGACGCCGAGTACCCATAATTCTTCCCGCGTAGCCGGTTAGTGCGAAAAGGTCTCCGACCAACCCAGATCAAATACCCAAATCCATTAACATTTTAATTAGGCTAGCAACACAGTCTCACGGGAATCCACCCGTCTTACAACTAATCACCAATGATCCCAGTAACATGGTCGAGTAACTGTGTGGTAGCAACATCGGGGGGAATCCGAGGTATCACCCTCGTTGGATTCCGAACGATGTACCCGTCAAGGTGGGCTTAGAGGAATCACCCTCGGGGGTCCCACACTCGCGGGGTTGCACGACAGAGGCGTCATCGGGAATGGTGAAAGAGGAATCACCCTCGATAACCACGACCAACTAGCTATACTACAGAGATATCATCAGGAGTACTTAGCGAGGTGTCACCCTCGGTACCCGATAGTATCCCTATAGCGTCGTACAACGAAGGGGGGTGAATGTGCTGTGTCGGGTCTGGCTCGTCGATCAGAGATCGAGATTGAAAACAAGCGGGGCAACTGAACTACGGGGTCAGAGGGGATGACTGCTCCACCTATACTAAGCATATTAAGGATACAGGACTGAAAGTAGCAGTTCATCAAAAACAGGCTATGCATCAGATATAGGAGCTAACTACAACAGTAGCAAAATACTAATGCAAGCAGTAGGAAGAAAGACATAGGCGATATAGGAATGATCAAGGGGGGTTTGCTTGCCTTGCTGCTCTGCGGCAAAGGACTAATCGGCAGGGTCGTAGATGTACCCGGCGGCAGCGTCAGTCTCGGGGTCTACCGGCAAGAAGAGGGGGAAGAAACAATAAATAATAGCACCGATGCAACACAAAGCAAGACATGGAAAGATGCAGGCTAGATATGAGCTAACGCAGCAACATCCGTCATAGACGGTTGGGAAGAATATCTGACGATATTTTCCGGGTCTCGGGCTACTACCGGTTATACTGGAAACGATGGAAAAGTTCTAAGTTTGCTATGCTTGGGACGCGTGACAGACGAACGGATCGTGTATCCGGGTTCGTCTTGTTTTGCTGATCAACTTTCATGTTGAAATTATTTTGATCTGACTTACGGATTATTGAATATTAATTTTTAAAGTTTTATTTAATAATTAGGGATTAAAAACAGATTTAATTATTTTAATAAAATCCTATTATGACATCATCGCGATGTCAGGCTGACATCAGCAGTTGACTGGTCAACTGACCAGCGGGTCCCGAACGTCATAGACACAAGTTTTTATTTAACTAAAATACTATTAATCAAGATTAATTAGTGGGATGGGACCCACATGTCATACTGTTTAGAATATTTCAATTACCTTAATTAACAGACTCCTTAATTAAAGGAATTACTTAATTAATTAATTAAATAATATATCTATTTATTTATTTATTTAATAAAACATATGTTTTTAATTATTATTCTTAATTTCATTTTCAGGGGTGCGGGCCCCGCATGTCATAGAGACAGTGAGCATCACAATCACTAAACGCACACACAGAGACCGTATACCACGTTTTTTTATACACACATCTTAACACAAATACATACTCAATTCCATATACATACCTACATACGGATAAATACATACACAATACATATATTTCTTTTTCTTTCTATTCTAACTCTCACTGGCAACTCTGTGTTCATCTCTCAACAGAGAGGAATGGGGCAAAACTCCACTACACCTACGAGACCTCAACGGCGCTGGAAATAGAAACTAATCTCCGGAACGGAACCGGGACGTAAAACGGAAGGAGAGGATGGGAGGATCATGTAAAAGGGCTCACCGGCGTTGCCGGGGAACGGGGCGGCGAGGCTCGGGGTCGGCCGTTGTGGAGGATGAACGAGGAGGCCGATGGTGTAGTGCCGGCAAGGAGGATCCCGAGGTGGCCGGGCCGCCGTGGCCGTGGTGGTGGCCGGCCGGGTTGACGCGGGGGGGATCCGGAGGCGCCGGTGGGGTTCCTTCACGGTGCCAGCACGGCGCCGGGATGTGGCCACCGGAGGCCGGCGGAGGAAGGCCGCCGATGGTGGGGGGGCTCGGGTTGGGGCCGAGAGGGGTGGTGGTCGCCGGGATGGGGGTGTAGGCCGGCGAGGTGGTCCGGCCAGATCTGGTGGGGGCCGAGTGGGGAGAGGAGAGGGAGGCCGGCGGGAGGAGGAGGCCGGAGTGGGATGTGCTGGCCGGTGGGAGGAGGGAGAGGGGATCTGGGGGGCGACGGGGGGGCTGGTACCGGCGGGTGGGGAGTTGGGCAGGGGCTCGCCGGCCGGGGGGGGGGGGTAGAGGCGAGGTGAAGGGGGGGCGGCAAGATGGGGTGACGTCGGAGTGGGGAGCCAGGGGGGCCTCGGTCCCCTGGTGGGAGGAGGAGCCGAAGGGAGGAGGGGGTACGGGAGAGAGGAGGTTCTCTCGTGCGGGGTGACCGAGAGGGAGAGAACGAGGGACGTGGGAGGTTCCTGTCGGTGGGGGGAGGCGAGCGGGATAGATGGGGAAGGGCCTCGCGTGGGGGAGGGTAGATCGCCAGGGGGGGTTGGTGGCGATGGGGGGGGGGGGCTGCTGCCCTGGCGGCGGCGGGGGGGGGGGGGGGGAGTTGGGGAGCCAGGGGCGCTAGGGTTGCTCGGGTTCGGTGGTGGGGGCGGTTGGGGCTTGGCTAGTTGGGCCACTTGGCCCAGCTCGGCCAAGGGTGGGGGTGTGTTTTGCTTCTTTCTTTTTATTCTTTATTTGTATTTCATTTTGAGTTTTATTTTACCCTTTTGTTTATTTCTTTATATAAATTTTTATTTTCTGCATTCTAATTTAGAAAACATATTAACCACTATTATGTGCTATAACTCAAACATTTTTATTTTTCTTATATCTGAAAATTTAATTCGTTTGTCTTTAAAGTAAAAATGATAACTGTTTTGACTTTTATTTAGTGACAACCTAGCTCAGTTAAATATGATGACCTAGCATTATTAGGGTGCGGTTATTGTAGCTTAATTACCGCGGTGTCACAATGGCTACCCAAGAAATTTCCACCTACGATGGTGTAAAGAATATACCTATTCCAAGGAGAAACACCCACATAAAAACTGCGAAGCAGGACGGTAGTGGATTGCTTATGAGTAGATCTACTCTGAGCATTGCAAATCCTATACCAAGCATCCTTTAGGTTTTTTCCTCAACTTGTTTGAAATTGAGAACTTCACTCTCGGGAGTATCGTTCGAAGTGGTGAATCTAGCCATGAGGACAGGTAGACTATCCCACACAAATGAACAGAGAGCAAGCGAGAGAAAAGGCGAACGAAAAAGGCAACTGGCAAAAAAGTAAATGCCAGAGATGAGTTTGCGACACCTACTTGGATGAGTTCTTGACTTGATCTTCCTCCCCGGCAACGGCGCCAGAAATTCTTCTGCTGCGGCAACAAAAGTCCTTCCCTCGCGCTTAGGAATTCTTCTTGTTACTTCTCTGGTTTGCGTCAGTTTTTCCTTGAAGATGAAAGGGTGATGCAGCACAGGAGCAGTAAGTATTTCCCTCAGTTTGAGAACCAAGGTATCAATCCAGAAGGAGGGCCTCGCCAAGTCCAAAGTACCTGTGCAAACAATAACAAGCTTGCACCCAACGCTTCAAAGGGGTTGTCAATCCCTTCAAGATTGTTTGCAAAGTGAGATCTGAAGGAGGAATGTGCAACGAAGTAAAAAGTGAAAGGCTGAAAATATGGTGTGGAGTAGACCCTGGGGGCCATAGTGTTCACTGGAGGCTTCTCTCATAATAGCAAATATCACGGTGGGTGAACAAATTACTGTCGAGCAATTGATAGAACCGCGCAAAGTCATGACGATATCTAAGGCAATGATCATACATATAGGCATCACGTCCGAGACAAGTAGACCGATATTTTCTGCATCTACTACTATTACTCCACACATCGACCGCTATCCAGCATGCATCTAGTGTATTGAGTTTATGACGAACAGAGTAACGCCTTAAGCAAGATGACATGATGTAGAGCGATAATCTAAAACCAATGATGAAAACCCCATCTTTTTACCCTTGATGGCAACAACATGATGCGTGCCTCGCTACCCCTTCTGTCACTGGGTGAGGTCACCACACGGTATGAACCCAAAACCAACCACTTCTCCCATTGCAAGAATCATAGATCTAGTTGGCCAAACAAAACCCACAACTCGAAGAGAATTACAAGGATATGAAATCATGCATAAGAGAGATCAGAAGAAACTCAAATAAGATTCATAGATAATATGATCATAAATCCACAATTCATCGGATCTCGACAAACAAACCGCAAAAGAAGATTACATCGGATAGAGCTCCATGAAGATCATGGAGAACTTTGTATTGAAGATCCAAGAGAGAGAAGAAGCCATCTAGTTACTAGCTATGGACCCGTAGGTCTGTGGTGAACTACTCACGCATCATCGCAAAGGTCATGATGTTGATGAAGAAGCCCTCCGTGTCCGTATCCCCTCCGACAGGGCACCAGAACGTGCCCCAGATGGGATCTTGCGGAGAAAGAAGCTTGCGGTGGCGGAAAAGTGATTGCGATGATTTCCTGATTTTTTTTCTGGAATTTTTAGGGAATTTATAGGCGCAACCCCTAGGTCAGGGGATGCACTGGGACCCACTAGCCTGGATGGCGCGGCCTCCCCCTGGCCGTGGGGTGGGGGCTTGTGGGGCCCCTGGGGCTCCCCTGCCTTGGCTCCCAAGCTCCCCAATTTTCTTCCGTTCCAGAAAAAATCTTTTCGGGGATTTTCTTCCGTTTAGACTCCATTTCAAAATCTCCTCTGAAAGGGGTCAAAAACATGGGAAAAACAGGAACTGGCACTTGGCACTGAGTTAATAAGTTTGTCCCAAAAAATATATAAAAGGCATGCAAAACATCCAAAGTTTGACAAGATAATAGCATGAAACCATCAAAAATTATAGATACGTTGGAGACGTATCACACCCCGGCTCAGAGAACCGGATTACCAATGTTTCCAGCCCAGAGATCATGTCTTATGGAAACACTCAACAACTTGGAATAGAATTGAACTGACTTTATTGATAGCATACGGGTACAAGTACATACCTTACAATGATAGCGAGGCCAAAGGCACCCTCTGTGCTGTGACAGTATCTACATTATTTATAACACATAGCTGGGCCTCGAGACTACTGAGTACTACTACGGCATAGCAGAACAAAGCGGCAACTCCATCCACAGGGACACTGTTGTGGACACATCCTAGTACGGACCTTCAGGACCTCCATCCTCGGCTTCTCCTGCATCTGGCAGGATACGCCAGGTGAGTACTTGGAATGTACTCGCAAGCTTACAACAACCAAGTAATACAGCAAAGAATAGCATGGCAATCAGTATGATAAATTATTAAGCAACATTACTAATTATACCAGTTATCAACTTACTCATATTTGGGTTGTCTCACAGCACTCAGAATACTCATCAAGTACCTCCGATCATTTGAAGAATTCTTCCATCATTACTATCACGGATATGGTTGACCGCCTACTAAGGTCTGGGCAGGCTGTCCAATACCATGGACGCGGCTATTCGAATAGATTTGACACTCTGCAGAGGTTGCACACTTTACCCACATCATGGTGCACTGACCTCGTGATCCCATTCGGGTGGACCAGTGTTGCTCCAACTAAACTTGCCTCATCCATGACTCTCCCATTGTACCACCGGCATTCATTCTCCCCCGGAGTCCTATCTTGGGTGGCCACTGTGTCCTCATGACACCTTCCACCGTCGTGGCCAAACTAAACTGTCCCAAACGGGGACGGGCCCAAATCAACTCAACTGGGCTAACAGGGTTATCACCGCCTACCTGATCAGGGTAGCATGCATGCATAACCCTCGCTCTTTGGAGTTACCTATGAAAGAATATGCGATCATCCCAAGTCACATTCATTCCATACCGGCAAATGTGGTTGCACGGTTAATCCCGGACAGGTGACTCGAGATCAACCACTAAGTCGTTCCAAATATAGTGGTCTATAACAATGAGCAACTAATTATTTTAAATGATTTACTATGAATTTATCCTATAGCAAATAAAGGAGCATAAGATATGAAAATATGCAATACTATGGAACTACTACATAACATGGGTATCATGGCTTGCCTTGCTCTGTTGGGTTGTTCAAACACTCCTGGTCTTCAAATTCACCAAAGTTTCCTTCTGAAAATATTTTGAATTTGCAAAAAGAAAATGTTACATGATGTATTTTCTTAACCAGAAATTATGTGAGTATTGGAAAAATACCAAAACTCTTTAGAAATTAAAGGGGCTCAGTACCAACTCAATGCAAAAAAGAATCAATTGATTTGGACTTATAAATAAAAAGCTATAGCTGGTCAAAGTTACTGGTCAAACCTGTATTTTAAATAAAAATCAGAAAATCTAAACAGGGACCACGTCGAAAGCGTAAAGTGGAGGGGCGCCTCCACTTATACGGCTTCGGCGCGGGCCTATGTCGCCAACAGGTGGGGCGTGCTGGTTTAAAACAGAGGGAGAGGGAGAGAGACAGAGACTGGGCGGATCTCCGGCGATGGTCGCCGGCAATAGAGATGACGGTGATGCTCTTAGGATGGAGGAATGGATCGGCCGCTCCGAGACGCACACGTATGTACCCGCGGCATGACGAGAAGTGGCCGAACAGAGTCGTCCCCCTCCTCTCCGGAGGCGGCGGTTTCGGGTGGTCGTCGGAGACGTCGATTCTGGCGAGGATTGGCTTGGGCAGGAGGGTAGGGAGCACCAGAGGGATGCCCTGAGATCGAGGGAGGGTTCAATTGGGATCTAGGGAGAGGAGTTGATGCTGGCGACGGGGAGGCTGCAGGCGGCAGAACTCCAGTGAGATTTCGAGGCCAGAGGGCCTCTAGGCCGTGGCTCGCTTCTCGGGAGGCTGATTGGAGGTGGATGGAGATGGTTGATGAGCTCGTAGCGGTCGGGCAAGCCTTTATATAGGCCAGCGACGATCTCGGTTGATCTTTCCCGAATCGGCGAGGCTAGGCACGACCACTGGAGTTGGGGAGGTGAGCTGGCCGTCGCGGAGTGCTCTGAGGTGATGGAGGAGGGTGGAGGGACGACGCGACGCCTCCTGAGCCATTAAGAGCTCGCGGACGACAAAAGTGGCCGAAGCCGACTGTTTTGCCCGTGGTGGAGTTTGGCTGGGAGCGGCAGCGGCCTTCTCGAGCGACCGAGAGGATTCAGGAGATACCATGCGGCTTCCAGGAACGTCGTCGGCACCAAGGACAAGGGGGAGCAGCGAAAGACCGCTCGTGAGAGCAGATCTGACGCGGGTGCCACGCAGAGCGCACGCTTTGGCATGACAGCACCATGCTCACCACGGTTGTGTCCACCAGATGGTCACACATGCCTGGCCAACCTTGTCCATTGCTCGACTAGGTTCACTCACCTGTGTAGTGTAGCTTCAGCTACAAATTCTGCGTGCAAACTTGAGGAGCTTCTCGAAAGAAAATGAGATGGAGATGGAGCTAGATGAAGTGTGTGGGGTTATCAGCTTTGCAAGGACTTCAAATTGGCAAAGTTTGATAAAGTTTAAAGAAGAAATGAACATGGTTCCTTTGGAAACCACCATTTTGATCCAGAACGGAAATGAGCTTGAGGAACTCACATGCATGCTCTACTAAGGGTGAAACTTGGTGGAGAAAAGTTATTTGGTAGTGCACACATGCCATAAAAATTGTAGATCATTTGTGCACCCCTAACTGGTACTTCCTTCACAAAGGTTCAGAATCAGCAGAAACTTGATAGAGTTTTCCTGCTCAGTATTTGTACTGGACCAGCTGATGTTTTTGCATAATGTGGCTAGATAGGATCCCTAGGAGCTTGGGGAATTTATTGGGATTTTTTTGGAATAGGAAAAATGGGGTTGCTTCACAATGGGGCAATTCTGGTCATAAAAGAAATAATTATTCTGGCCAAAATTTTATATTGGGCAAGGAAATATTTTCGGAGACTTTGGAATTATATGATGATCAGAAGATGTGGAAAAAGTTTGGGGCTTTATAGATCATCCAAACTATAAGTTGCTTCACAACCCATGGTGATGCCATAATTCCCCAAATAAAAGAAAAGAATTATTGGGAAGGATTAAATATTGAAAATTAATCCAAGAGAGGTGTAGAAAGGTTTTGGCAAGAGGAGGAGGGTTTGGGGTTACTTGGAAAAATTCAGAGACTCACAAATCCAACTTAGTTGAAAAGATTTGAAAATCCACCAGGTTTGCAAGTAAAACCCAAAAGGTTTTGGAAAGAAAAGTTGCAAAAATCTTGGTGTCACAAACCTACCCCCTTAGAATGAATCTCGTCCTCGAGATTCGGTTTATCGGGGAACAAGTATGGATATGCGGACGACATGAAATCTTCTCTTTCACAAGTAGCCTCTTCCTCGGTATGGTGTTCCCATATTACCTTATAAAACTTGAGTACCTTACTCCTGGTAGTCCTTTCCATCTCATCCAAAATCCGGACGGGTTTCTCTTCATAGGTCAAATCCTTAGCTAGTTCTAGCTCACTCATATTTGCGTGCTTGATTGTTGGTGCAATGCACTTCCTTAGCTATGAGATGTGAAAGACATTGTGTACATCTGACAACTCTGACGGTAATTCCAACTGATATGCCACTCTGCCTCTTCTAGCGATCACTGGAAAGGGACAAATGTATCTTGTTGCGAGATTTCCCCGTGTGCGAAACCTCTTTACTCCTTTCATGGGGGTTACTCGGAGGTAGGCATACTCCCCGGGCTCAGAGGTCACTTCCCGGTGCTTTGGGTCATAGTAACTCTTCTCGCAGGACTTGGCTGCTCGAAGGCGCTCCTGAACGTCCTTGACATGTTTCTCAGCCTCCAGCATCAAGTCCGTACCAAAGATGCGACTATCTCATGTGTGAGACCAGTTCAATGGAGTGCGACACTTTCGTCTGTATAATGTCTCAAGCGGTGACATCTTCAGGCTTGTCTAATAGCTGTTGTTGTAGGAGAATTCCGCATAGGGTAGGCTATCTTCCCATTGGGGTCCATGGGCGAGAGCACGTGACCGAAGAATATCCTCCAATATCTGGTCCACTCTCTGTGTCTGTCCATTAGTCTGTAGATGTACTTTGTGCTATGCTTCAGCATGGTTCCCAAAGCTTGATGTAGTCGTAGCCAGAATGCCGAGGTGAATAGGGAGCCTCTATCTGAGGTGATAGACTTGGGTACTCCATGAAGGCTGACTATCAGGGACATGTAAAGTTGTGCTAGCTGATTTGCGTTGAAAGTGGTCTTTACCGAGATAAAGTGGGCTACTTTCTTGAGTGTATACACAATGACCCAGATAGCATCATTGGCTCTTGTCGACTTGGGTAGTCCGACAATGAAGTCCATGCATATGTCGTCCCACTTCCACTGGGGAACCGGTAAAGGTTGTAGCAACCCAGCAGGTTTCTGTTGTTCCGCCTTGAACTTGTTGCAGATGTCTGATAACGCACAAGTATAAGGGATCGCAACAGTTTTCGAGGGTAGAGTATTCAACCCAAATTTGTTGACTCGACACAAGGGGAAGCCAAAGAATATTCTCGAGTATTAGCAGTTGAGTTGTCAATTCAACCACACCTGAAAGATTTAGTATCTGTAGCAAAGTTTCAGTAGCAAAGTAGTGTGATAGCAACGGTAGGAACGGTAACAGTAGCAGCAATGACAGCCGTGACGGCAAAGTAACGTAGCAAGGACCAGTAGGAAAAACTCGTAGGCATTGGATCGGTGATGGATAATTATGCCGTATGACATTCATCATGCAACAATTATAACATGGGGAGATATGTAACTAGCTCCAGTTCGTCAATGTAATGTAGGCATACATTTCGTATATAGTCATACGTGCTTATGGAAAAGAACTTGCATGACATCTATTGTCCATCCCTCCCGTGCCAGCGGGGTCCTAATGGAAACTAAGGGATATTAAGGTTATCCTTTTAATACAGAACCGGAACAAAGCATTAGCACTAAGTGAATACATGAACTGCTCAAACTATGGTCATCTCCTGGAGTGGTTCCGGCTATTGTCACTCCGGGGTTGCCGGGTCATAACAGATAGTAGGTGACTACAACTTGCAAGATAGGATCAAGAACACACATATATTGATGGAAACCTAATAGGTTCAGATCTGAAATCACGGCACTCGGTCCCTAGTGACAAGCATTAAGCATAGCAATGTAGTAGCAACATCAATCTCAGAACATAGTGGATACTAGGGATCAATCCCCATCAAAACTAACTCGATTACATGATAGATCTCATCCAACCCATCACCGTCCAGCAAGCCTGCGATGAGATTACTCACGAACGGTGAAGAGCATCATGGAATTGGCGATGAAGGATGGTTGGTTATGACGACCGTGATGATCTCCCCTCTCCGGAGCCCAGAACGGACTCCAGATCTGCCCTTCAGAGGAAGAACAGGTGGTGGTGGCACCTCCGTATCGTAAAACGCGATGAACTCTTCTCTTTGATATTTTTCCAGTCGAAGGGGGTATATAGAGCTGGAATTGGAGGCGGCGGAGCCCGAGGGGCTCACAAGCCTGCCAGGCCCGGCTAGGGGGGGCCTGGTGGGCTTGTGAGCTCCTGGCTCCGTCCCTCCAATTGATTATTGCGAGAGTATTTTTTAAATATTCCGCAAAAAAATCCTCGTAATTTTCTAGGTCATTCCGAGAACTTTTATTTCTGCGCAAAAACAACACCATGGCAATTCTGTTGAAAACAGCGTGAGTCCGGGTTAGTTCCATTCAAATCATGCAAATTAGAGACCAAAACAAGGGCAAAACAGTTTGGAAAAGTAGATACGATGTAGACGTATCAACTCCCCCAAGCTTAAAGCCTTGCTTGTCCTCAAGCAATTCAGTTGACAAACTGAAAGATACAATAGAAAAACTTTTACGAACTCTGTTTGATCTTGTTGTTGTAATTATGTCTAACTCATATTCAGATTTTCAGCAAGATCATAATCTAACCACATAAGCAATGACATATAGGTCTCATGAAGTACTCATATCAATGGCATAACCAACTAGCGAGCAATAATAATAAGTTTCAAACGTCAACACTTCAATCAAAACAATCATGAAGCAATATGAACAGGTGGTATCTCGCTAGCTCTTTCTGAGACCGCAAAACATAAATGCAGAGCACCTTCAAAGACCAAGGGCTGACTGAACATTGTAATTCATGGCAAAGAAGTTCCAATCACAGTCATACTCAATATCAGTTAATAGCAAAGCATGAAAATGACAAAGGTGCTCTCTAATTGGTGCCTTTTATAAGAAGAGGATGACTCAACAGAACGTAAATAGATAGACCCTTCGCAGAGGGAAGCATTGATTTGCAGAGGTGCCAGAGCTCAAGCTTTTAAAACAGAGATAAATAATTTTGAGGTATGCTCTCATTGTCAACGTGATGACCAAGATTTTTCACCATCTTCCGTGCTACACATACTATAGGCAGTTCCCAAACAGAAAAGTAAAGTTTTGACTCCCCCACCACCGATCAATCACACTCCACGGCTAGCCGAATCCTCGGGTGCCGTCCATACCAACAACAATCCAGGGGGAGTTTTGTTTGCAATTATCTTTTCGATTTGAGCATGGAATTGGGCGTTCCAATTACCGGCATGTCACGCCCAAGATGCGACCCTATCCTCAATTTGGCACGAAGGCCTCGTCAGGTATAGAAGCGCATCTCGTCGTGTCACAAGAATGGATATCGTTGCAAGTACATGTACTGAAAAGAAGAGAGATATATATAGAATTGGCTTACACTCGCCACAAGCTACATCAGAGTCACAGCAGTACAATACATAAACATCATGATGAAGAGCAGGGTCCGACTACGGATGAAAACAAACGAGAAAAGAAGAACGACGTCTATCCTTGTTATCCCAGGCTGCCGACCTGGAACCCATCCTAGATCGATGAAGAAGAAGAAGAAGAAGAAGCAACTCCAAATGAACAATCAACGCGCTCGCGTCAAGTAACCTTTACCTGTACCTGCAACTGGTGTTGTAGTAATCTGTGAGCCACTGGGGACTCAGCAATCTCATTTCCAAAGGTATCAAGACTAGCAAAGCTTAATAGGTGAGGTAAGGTTAAGAGGTGAGGTTGCAGCGGCAGCTAAGCATATATTAGGTGGCTAAACTTACGAGTACAAGAAATAAGAGGGGCAGATCTACGCATAACGGATGTGAACTGCTGATGATCAAATGAATGATCCTGAACACCTACCTACGTCAGACATAACCCCACCGTGTCCTCGATCGGAGAAGGATCTCACGAAAGTGACAGTCACGGTTACGCACACAGTTGGCATGTTTTAATAAAGTTAACTTCAACTTATCTAGAACCGGTGTTAAACAAAGTTTCCACGTTGCCACATAACCGCGGGTACGACTTTCCGAAAAGATTTAACCCTGTAGGGGTGCTCCAACTAGTCCATCACAAATTACCACAAGCCGCAATGAAATCCTCGATCACGACACTCGTGATCTCGTCGGATTCCTTAGTGGAAAACATCAACTCTGAGATTACCCAAAGCATCACTGGAATCCCGATGCACAAGATATCTCGTCAAAGGTAAAACTAATCCAGCAAGGCCGCCCGACGTGTCGATGAACCCGATAGGAGCCGCATATCTCGTTCTCAGGACACGGTGGATAGAACTAGCTACGATTGCCAAACCTCGAGTTTCCTCACGGTGGCCCCGTAGGCAGACCGTTTGGTACCAACACCATCAGCACTGGCCCCCTGTTTATGTAAAATTACTCCTCGGGTAGCGCTAACTCCCTATGCATTTCAGTATTATCAGAATTATTATGTTGGGTAAATGTAGAACCAATGTTGGGCCTTGCCAGACCAGCTTTAATCTAAAAAGAATTATCAAGGGGGTCCCCATAACAACCCCGATCGTGTTAGGAGCGCTCAATTATGGAACATAACACCGGTAGCCGAAACTAAGGGGGCAAAGGTGGAACAAAACACCAGGCTAGAAAGGCCGAGCCTTCCACCTTTTACCAAGTATATAGGTGCATTAAATTAAATAGCATTTAATAAGGTGATATAACAAGGAACCCATGTTTTCACATGGAAGCAACTACACCTGCAACTGGCAACGCTAACAACATGGTTAAGCAAGCAGTAACATAGCCAATCAGTGGTTTGCTAGGTCGAACAGGTTGAAGGTTTTCATGGCATTGTTGAGAGGCTGATATTTAACATGTGGTAGGCAACGAGACATAATCGATAGAAACCGTAATGCTAGCATGGCAATGATAGTAATGGTATCTGGGGAGATGATTGTTGGGAAACGTAGCATAAATTCAAAAAAATTCCTACGCATGTTCAGATCTTCCTATGGAGAGACCAGCAACGAGAGAGGGGTAAGAGCATCTTCATACCTTTGAAGATCGCTAAGCGGAAGCGTTTTCTAGAACGCGGTTGATGGAGTCGTACTCGCGGTGATTCCGATCTAGTGCCGAACAACGGCACCTCCGCGTTCAACACACGTGCAGCCCGGTGACGTCTCCCGCACCTTGATCCAGCAAGGAGGAGGGAGAGGTTGGGGAAGAAGTCCAGCAACACGACGGTGTGGTGTTGGTGGAGAGACGAGGTCTCCCGGCAGGGCTTCGCCAAGCGCCGGCAGAGAGGAGGAGGAAGAAGTGCAGGGCTGCGCCGAGGGAGAGGGAAAACTGTGTCCTCCAATGGCCAAAAGTGCCCACTATATATAGGGGAAGGGGAGAGGGGGTGCCACCCCTAGAGTTCCCACCCTAGGGGGTGCGGCAGCCCTCCCAGATGTGGGGTGTGGCGGCCAGATGGGGAGGAGGGGGTGGCGCACCCCTCTGGTGGGCCTAAGGCCCACCTAAGTTAGGGTTCCCCCCCTCTTTTTCTTTCCCCTGTGCCATGGGCTGATTGGGGAGGCGCACCAGCCCAACTAGGAGCTGGTTCCCACCCCCACTTAGCCCATCTCACCTCTTGGGGTCGCAGCCCCCCTTCGGTGGTCCCCCGGGACCACCTCCGGTGGTCCCGGTGGTCCCGGTACGTTACCGGTGATGCCCGAAACACTTCCGGTGTCCGAAACCATCCGTCCTATATATCAATCTTTACCTCCGGATCATTCCGGAGCTCCTCGTGACGTCCGGGATCTCATCCGGGACTCCGAACAACTTTCGGTAATCTCGTATAACAATTCCCTATAACCCTAGCGTCATCGAACCTTAAGTGTGTAGACCCTACGGGTTCGGGAGACAGGCAGACATGACCGAGACACCTCTCTGGCCAATAACCATCAGCGGGGTCTGGATACCCATGGTGGCTCCCACTAGCTCCACGATGATCTCATCGGATGAACCACGATGTCAAGAATTCAATCAATCCCGTATACGATTCCCTTTGTCTGTCGGTATAGAACTTGCCCGAGATTCGATCGTCGGTATACCTATACCTTGTTCAATCTCGTTACCGGTAAGTCTCTTTACTCGTTCCGTAGCACGTCATCGTGTGACTAACTCCTTAGTCAAATTGAGCTCATGATGATGTTCTACCGTGTGGGCCCAGAGATACCTCTCCGTCACACGGAGTGACAAATCCCGATCTCGATTCGTGCCAACCCAACAGACACTTTCGGAGGTACCCGTAGTGAACCTTTATAGTCACCCAGTTACGTTGTGACGTTTGATACACCCAAAGCACTCCTACGGTATCCGGGAGTTGCACACTCTCACGGTCGAAGGAAAAGATACTTGACATTAGAAAAGCATTAGCATACGAACAATACGATCTAGTGCTAGGCTTAGGATTGGGTCTTGTCCACCACATCATTCTCCCAATGATGTGATCCCGTTATCAATGACATCCAATGTCCATGATCAGGAAAACATGATCATCTATTGACTAACGAGCTAGCCAACTAGAGGCTTGCTAGGGACACATTGTGATCTATTCATTCACACATGCATTACTGTTTCCTGTTAATACAATTATAGCATGAACGATAGACGATTATCATAAACAAGGAAATATGATAATAACCATTTTACTATTGCCTCTAGGGCATATTTCCAACAGTCTCCCACTTGCACTAGAGTCAATAATCTAGTTACATTGTGATGTATCGAACACCCATAGCATTATGGTGCTGATCATGTTTTGCTCGTGGAAGAGGTTTAGTCAACGGGTCTGCAATATTCAGATCCGTGTGTACTTTACAAATATCTATCACTCCAGTTTGGACATGGTCCTGGATGGAGTTGTAGCGGCGCTTGATGTGCTTCGTCTTCCGGTGAAACCTGGGCTCCTTGGCTATGGCAATGGCTCCAGTGTTGTCACAGAAGAGTGTCATAGGACCCGACGCGCTTGGAACCACTCCAAGGTCGGTGATGAGCTCCTTCATCCAAATTCCTTCATGAGCCGCTTCTGAAGCAGCTATGTACTCCGCTTCACATGTAGATGCTGCCACGACTTCTTGCTTGCTGCTGCACCAGCTCACTGCCCCACCATTCAACACATATACGTATCCGGTTTGTGACTTAGAGTCATCCGGATCTGTGTCGAAGCTAGCGTCGACGTAACCCTTTACGACGAGCTCTTCGTCACCTCCATAAACGAGAAACATTTCCTTAGTCCTTTTCAGGTACTTAAAGATATTCTTGACCGCTGTCCAGTGTTCTGCACCGGGATTACTTTGGTACCTCCCTACCAAGCTTATCGCAAGGTTTATATCAGGTCTGGTACACAGCATGGCATACATTAGAGAGCCCACGGCTGAAGCGTAGGGGACAGAACTCATCTTCTCTCTATCTGTTGCCGTGGTCGGCGACTGAGTCTTACTCAATCTCATACCTTGCAAAACTGGCAAGAACCCTTTCTTTGAGTTTTCCATATTGAACTTCTTCAGTATCTTGTCAAGGTATGTACTTTGCGAAAGACCTATGAGGCGTCTCGATCTATCTCTATAGATCTTGATGCCTAATATGTATGCAGCTTCTCCAAGGTCCTTCATTGAAAAACTCTTGTTCAAATATGCCTTTATGCTCTCCAACATCTCTATATCATTCCCCATCAACAATATGCCATCCACATATAGTACGAGGAAAGCTACAGAGCTCCCACTCACTTTCTTGTACAGACAGGCTTCTCCGTAAACCTGTATGAACCCAAACGCCTTAATCACCTCATTAAAGCGAATGTTCCAACTCCGAGATGCTTGCACCAGTCCATAGATGGAGCGCTGGAGCTTGCATACTTTGTTAGCACCTTTAGGATCGACAAAACCTTCTGGTTGCATCATATACAACTCTTCCTTAAGATTCCCGTTAAGGAACGTTGTTTTGACGTCCATTTGCCAAATTTCATAATCATAAAAGGCGGCAATTGCTAACATGATTCGGACTGATTTCAGCTTCGCTACGGGAGAGAAAGTCTCTTCGTAGTCAACTCCTTGAATTTGTCGAAAACCCTTTGCGACAAGTCGAGCTTTGTAAACGGTTACATTACCGTTTGCATCAGTCTTCTTCTTGAAGATCCATTTATTTTCTATGGCTCGCCGGTCATCGGGCAAGTCACCAAAGTCCATACTTTGTTCTCATACATGGATCCTATCTCGGATTTCATGGCCTCAAGCCATTTCTTGGAATCCGGGCCCGCCATCGCTTCTTCATAGTTCAAAGGTTCACCGTTGTCTAACAACATGATTTTCATCACAGGGTTGCCGTACCACTCTGGTGCGGAGCGTACCCTTGTGGACCTTCGTGGTTCAGTAGTAACTTGATCCGAAGCTTCATGATCATCATCATTAACTTCCTCTTCAGTCGGTGTAGGCACCACAGGAACAACTTCTTGCGCTGCGCTAATTTCCTGTTCGAGAGGGGGTGTAATTACCTCATCAAGTTCTACCTTCCTCCCACTTACTTCTTTCGAGAGAAACTCTTTCTCTAGAAAGGATCCGTTCTTGGCAACAAAGGTTTTACCTTCGGATCTAAGATAGAAGGTATTCCCAATAGTTTCCTTAGGGTATCCTATGAATACGCATTTCTCCGCTTTGGGTTCGAGCTTTTCTGGTTGAAGTTTCTTCACATAAGCATCGCAGCCCCAAACTTTAAGAAACGACAACTTAGGTTTCTTGCCAAACCATAGTTCATACGGTGTCGTCTCAATGGATTTAGACGGTGCCCTATTTAAAGTGAATGCTGCAGTTTCTAATGCGTATCCCCAAAATGATAGCGGTAAGTCGGTGAGAGACATCATAGATCGTACCATATCTAATAAGGTGCGATTACGACGTTCAGACACTCCGTTGCGCTGCGGTGTGCCAGGCGGCGTTAGTTGTGAAACGATTCCACACTTTCTTAGGTGTGTGCCAAACTCATGACTCAAATATTCTCCTCCACGATCAGATCGTAGACATTTTATTTTTCTGTCACGTTGATTCTCAACCTCATTCTGAAATTCCTTGAACTTTTCAAACGTCTCAGATTTGTGCTTCATCAAGTAGATATACCCATACCTACTCAAATCATAGGTGAGAGTGAGAACATAACGATAACCACCGCGAGCTTCAACGTTCATTGGACCACACACATCAGTATGTATTATTTCCAATAAGTCGGAGTCTCTCTCCATTATTCCTGAGAATGGAGTCTTAGTCATCTTGCCCATGAGGCACGGTTCGCATGTGTCAAATGATTCAAAGTCAAGAGACTCTAGCAGTCCATCAGTATGGAGCTTCTTCATGCGCTTAACGCCGATATGACCAAGGCGGCAGTGCCACAAGTATGTGGGACTATCATTATCAACTTTGCATCTTTTGGTACTCACACTATGAATATGTGTAACATCACGATCGAGATTCATCAAGAATAAACCATTCACCAGCGGAGCATGACCATAAAACATATCACTCATATAAATAGAACAACCATTATTCTCTGACTTAAATGAGTAGCCGTCTCGCATTAAGCAAGACCCTGATACAATGTTCATGCTTAAAGCTGGTACTAAATAACAATTATTAAGGTTTAAAACTAATCCTGACGGTAGATGTAGAGGTACCATGCCGACGGCGATCACATCGACCTTTGAACCATTCCCGACGCGCATCGTCACCTCGTCCTTGGCCAGTCTCCGCTTATTCCGCAGTTCCTGCTTTGAGTTGCAAATGTGAGCAACAGCACCGGTATCAAATACCCAGGAGCTACTACGAGCGCTGGTAAGGTACACATCAATAACATGTATATCATATATACCTTTTACGTTTCCGGCCTTCTTGTCCGCTAAGTATTTGGGGCAGTTCCGCTTCCAGTGACCTTTTCCCTTGCAGTAGAAGCACTCAGTCTCAGGCTTGGGTCCGTTCTTTTTCTTCTTCCCGGCATCTGGCTTACCGGGTGCGGCAACAGCTTTGCCGTCTTTCTTGAATTTCTTCTTACCCCTGCCTTTCTTGAAACTAGTGGTCTTGTTGACCATCAACACTTGATGCTCCTTTTTGATTTCTACTTCTGCAGACTTGAGCATCGAGTACAACTCGGGAATGGTTTTCTCCATCCCTTGCATGTTGTAGTTAAGCACAAAGCCTTTGTAGCTTGGTGGGAGAGACTGGAGGATTCTGTCAATGATAGCATCATCCGGAAGTTCGACTCCAAGTGAAGTCAGACGACCGTGTAACCCAGACATTTTGAGTATGTGCTCACTGACAGAACTGTTCTCCTCCATCTTACAGTTGAAGAACTTGTCGGAGACTTCATATCTCTCGACACGGGCATGAGCTTGAAAAACTAGCTTCAGCTCTTGGAACATCTCATATGCCCCGTGTTGCTCAAAACGTCTTTGGAGCCCCGTTTCTAAACTGTATAACATGCCACACCTGACCAGAGAGTAGTCATCACTCCGCGCTTGACAGACGTTTAGAACGTCCTGCGCTGCTGCGGGAGCAGGAGGGTCACCTAGCGGCGCATTAAGGACATAAGCCTTTTTAGCTGCTTCAAGGATGAGCTTCAGGTTGCGAACCCAGTCCGCATAGTTGCTACCATCATCTTTCAGCTTGTTTTTCTCTAGGAATGCGTTGAAATTGAGGTTGACGTTGGACATCTACAATATTTATAAAGACAACTTTTAAACTAAGTTCATGACAATTAAGTTCATTTAATCAAATTAAGTATGAACTCCCACTTAAATCGACATCCCTCTAGTCATCTAAGTGATACATGATCCATGTTGACTAACCCGTGTCCGATCATCACGTGAGACGGACTAGTCACCATGGTGAGCAACTTCATGCTGATCGTATTCAACCATACGACTCATGTTCGACCTTTCGGTCTCTTGTATTCGAGGTCATGTCTGTACATGCTAAGCTCGTCGAGTCAACCTAAGTGTTTTGCGTGTGTAAATCTGGCTTACACCCGTTGTATGCGAACGTTAGAATCTATCACACCCGATCATCACGTGGTGCTTCGAGACAACGAACCTTCGCAACGGTGCACACTTAGGGGAATACGTTCTCGAAATTTTAAGAGGGATCATCTTATTATGCTACCGTCGTTTTAAGCAATAAGATGTAAAACATGATAAACATCACAATGCAATCATATAGTGACATGATATGGCCATTATCATCTTTGCTCATTCGATCTCCATCTTCACGCATCGCATGATCATCATCGTCACCGGCGTGACACCATGATCTCCATCATCGTGTCTCCGTGAAGTCGTCACGCCAACTACTACTATCACTACTACTATGGCTAACCGTTAGCAATGAAGTAAAAGTAGCAAGCACATGGCGTTGCATCTCATACAATAAATTAAGACAACTCCTATGGCTCCTGCCGGTTGTCATACTCATCGACATGCAAGTCGTGAAACCTATTACAATAACATGATCATCTCATACATCATACATGCAACATCACAACTTTGGCCATATCACATCACATGTCAAACCCTGCAAAAACAAGTTAGACGTCCTCTAATTGTTGTTGCAAGTTTTACGTGGCTGATTTGGGTTTCTAGCAAGAACGCCTTCTTACCTACGTGACAGCCACAACGATGATATGCCAAAGCTATTTACCCTTCATAAGGACCCTTTTCATCAAATCCAATCCGACTAGAGTAGGAGAGACAGACACCCGCTAGCCACCTTTATGCACGATGTGCATGTCTGTCGGTGGAACCAGTCTCACGTAAGCGTACGTGTAAGGTCGGTCCGGGCCGCTTCATCCCACAATACCGCCGGAAAAGAATAAGACTAGTAACGGCAAGCAAATTGACAAACCATCGCCCACAACTTTTGTGTTCTACTCGTGCATAGAATCTACGCATAGAAAACCTGGCTCGGATGCCACTGTTGGGAAACGTAGCATAAATTCAAAAAATTTCCTACGCATGTTCAGATCTTCCTATGGAGAGACCAGCAACGAGAGAGGGGTAAGAGCATCTTCATACCTTTGAAGATCGCTAAGCGGAAGCGTTTGCTAGAACGCGGTTGATGGAGTCGTACTCGCGGTGATTCCGATCTAGTGCCGAACAACGGCACCTCCGCGTTCAACACACGTGCAGCCCGGTGACGTCTCCCGCACCTTGATCCAGCAAGGAGGAGGGAGAGGTTGGGGAAGAAGTCCAGCAACACGACGGCATGGTGTTGGTGGAGAGACGAGGTCTCCCGGCAGGGCTTCGCCAAGCGCCGGCAGAGAGGAGGAGGAAGAAGTGCAGGGCTGCGCCGAGGGAGAGGGAAAACTGTGTCCTCCAAAGGCCAAAAGTGCCCACTATATATAGGGGAAGGGGAGAGGGGGTGCCACCCCTAGGGTTCCCACCCTAGGGGGTGCGGCAGCCCTCCCAGATGGGGGTGTGGCGGCCAGATGGGGAGGAGGGGGTGGCGCACCCCTCTGGTGGGCCTAAGGCCCACCTAAGTTAGGGTTCCCCCCCCTCTTTTTCTTTCCCCTGCGCCATGGGCTGATTGGGGAGGCGCACCAGCCCAACTAGGGGCTGGTTCCCACCCCCACTTAGCCCATCTCACCTCTTGGGTCGCAGCCCCCCTTCGGTGGTCCCCCGGGACCACCTCCGCTGGTCCCGGTGGTCCCGGTACGTTACCGGTGATGCCCGAAACACTTCCGGTGTCCGAAACCATCCGTCCTATATATCAATCTTTACCTCCGAATCATTCCGGAGCTTCTCGTGACGTCCGGGATCTCATCCGGGACTCCGAACAACTTTCGGTAATCTCGTATAACAATTCCCTATAACCCTAGCGTCATCGAACCTTAAGTGTGTAGACCCTACGGGTTCGGGAGACAGGCAGACATGACCGAGACACCTCTCTGGCCAATAACCATCAGCGGGGTCTGGATACCCATGGTGGCTCCCACTAGCTCCACGATGATCTCATCGGATGAACCACGATGTCAAGAATTCAATCAATCCCGTATACGATTCCCTTTGTCTGTCGGTATAGAACTTGCCCGAGATTCGATCGTCGGTATACTTATACCTTGTTCAATCTCGTTACCGGTAAGTCTCTTTACTCGTTCCGTAGCACGTCATCGTGTGACTAACTCCTTAGTCACATTGAGCTCATGATGATGTTCTACCGAGTGGGCCCAGAGATACCTCTCCGTCACACGGAGTGACAAATCCCGATCTTGATTCGTGCCAACCCAACAGACACTTTCGGAGGTACCCGTAGTGAACCTTTATAGTCACCCAGTTACGTTGTGACGTTTGATACACCCAAAGCACTCCTACGGTATCCGGGAGTTGCACACTCTCACGGTCAAAGGAAAAGATACTTGACATTAGAAAAGCATTAGCATACGAACAATACGATCTAGTGCTAGGCTTAGGATTGGGTCTTGTCCACCACATCATTCTCCCAATGATGTGATCCCGTTATCAATGACATCCAATGTCCATGATCAGGAAAACATGATCATCTATTGACTAACGAGCTAGCCAACTAGAGGCTTGCTAGGGACACATTGTGATCTATTCATTCACACATGCATTACTGTTTCCTGTTAATACAATTATAGCATGAACGATAGACGATTATCATAAACAAGGAAATATGATAATAACCATTTTATTATTGCCTCTAGGGCATATTTCCAACAATGGTCATCTTGCCTGAGATCCCGTTAGGAAGAAGAATGCCTCCGTGAAGCAGACGAACCGACGTAGTCGAACGGGTCCTCACAATCCGGCACGCTGCGGAACTCTATCGAGACGAAGCAAACCGGAAACACAAATCAACACACGGAATTCACCACACGGTGCACAACACAAATGATGCATGAGCAGTTGAATACATGCAAGTCACAGCATGGCAAATCACACAAACAAACACTACACATTAAGTGAAGTTCAATATGCAACGAGTTGCATATTGATGAAACTCCACATACGAGTTATTTAGTTCTATCCCGATTAGGTACACGACAATATTAAATGTGGTTACACATGGCAAGAGGTGAAGTGCAATTAATCTACCTATCTAGGCATTTTAAATTAGGTCGGAAATGACATATAGCACCTCCGAAACGACCTCTTATGTTTATTTACAATTCTGTCCAGATCTGAACTAACACATTTAATTAGTTGTTAAACATCAAAACAAATAGTTTCACGTGATTCTACGCGTCGTTACAAGCAATTTACACATAGAGAACATCTCCAACGGAGCTACGGTTCAAAAGATACAAGCACCGCAAGATATGATGGCATGAATGCAATATGTGTGCAACGATGCTCACGAGCACTTCAAAACATACAACCAGCAAGAGAAAAAGAAACTACACGAGATTCTAAGCAAGTTTCATATAGGACACGATCAAAACGGAGCTACGGATAAATAACTACGAGCAAAACAAGATATCACTACAATCTGCCAAAATCAGCCACATAGCATTTTCTACACCCCACAACTACGAGCTACACAACTCCAATCTACTCAACCAAGGCATGAGACGATAGAGGGCAAGAACCACTACAACAAACAACTAACAATAACTAGCATGGCAGCAAGGATCACTAGAGAAAGATGTCACAAAATGGCATCTCACACACTATTTCAGACTTCGTGAAAATAGCAGTTTTTGAAGCTGCAGTTTTCAATCTGAAGGCATATTGACAGCAGCAAAAAATATAGCTACAGGGCTCCAAATGGCATGAATGATCACAGCATGCTAGAGAAACACAACGGTTACAACTAACTCCATTGCACCAACCTCAAAAGAGTTACAGATCACAAGATAGAAGCAAGATAAGACAACAACAAAATATAACAGATTCCAGACTTAGAAATATTTCAGCACCTCCAAATCAGCACTATTTCTAGCAACTTGAGAGCAAGCAAACCACACCTAAACATGCATTTCTATTGCAAGCAAAAATACCAGGGGCTAGACTAAACATCAAAGAACAACTCAATCCTACGAAATTGACAAGAGGGCAACATGGCAAAATATCGTGCAAACTAACTTGCTCAAAAGCTAAAACTAATTGCACAGAAAAATCCTATGGATTTTTCTATCCCGGAAACATATAAAATATGTGGGGTTGCAACACAAAAATATTACCACACGTAAATGCGAGATAATGACCTATACACGGAAAATAAACTAGAGGCAAATCCCTACACGCAAAAATACGAATGACTACTCTAAAATACATGGTAAAGGGGTTCCTAAAACATGGACATTTTATCTACGGGGTTCGGGAAATCCGGACACGCGCGAAAATAACTACGGGCAATAAACCTATCGAGACAGCACGTAAAACTATACATACAGCATGCTAAACGACGTCAAACAAATATGCAAGTTATAAATTCGGATTCTACGCGAAATTCTACGCCAAAACCATATGCTACACATCACGATCCGACTTACGGATTAAAAACTACGGGCAAACTAATATTCGGCTATTTTCTGGAATTTTAAATCATTCCGAAAATCCCTAAAAGAAAATAAGCTACCGGGCCTATTCTATTCTCATGGGCTGCACAGGGGGGTGCAAGGTAACTATCCTGCACCTAAGGCATGGAATAGAGGGGCTGGGGGGATCTCACCAGAGGGCCAACGGGCCGGCTTGGTGGGGCATTGGCTGCGGGACGAAGGGCCGAAGGGAGGAGTTGGCTCGGCTCTCGCGACGGGGCCTGGATGGAGGCTCGACCGGCTGGGGCGATCAGGGCCCAGGCGCAGCGCTCGGCCGGCCTGGCTCTGGCGAACGGCAGCCCACGCGGGCACGAGCAGCCAGCTCTGCTAGTTGTCCTCCTCCCGCGAGCAGAGAAGGCGGCGGCGGCGCACCCACACGGGACCTCCGGCGGGGCGACGAAGACGGGGGAGCCGGATCCACGATGGGGCCTCTCGGATCTGCCCATTCCCGGTGATTTGGGGAAGATCCCTGGCGTGACCACGAGGCGACAAGGCGACGAACTCCGGACCAAGCATCCATGGCACGCAGGGGAGAGAGAGTCTGCAGGGAGACGAAGGCACGCTGGGAAACGCGTGGATCGGTTCGTGGCGCGCAATCCGATCTCGAGGCTGTCGGATCTGGCCTCGGGACGGCGGCGCACGCGGCTAGGACTGCGGAGGCAACATACCTCGGGAGGAGGGCGTCGCTCGGGGCTGGCTGAGCGTCCCTCGGGCTAGGCGGCGGTGGCTGCAGGCCTGGCGGGCCCACCTTGGGCCGAGCGGGCCTCGGCGGCGCTGAGGAGGTGGGAGGCTGGGGAGAGAGAGAGGGAGGCTAGGGTTTCGGGGAGAGGTGGCGCGGATCCCGAGGTGGAAGGAGGGGCTGTCTAAAATATGCACGGGGGTCTATTTATAGGCAAAGGGGGGCTAGGTTTAGCCGGAATTGCGTTCCGGATCCAACCACACGGTCGGAATCGGACGATTCCGAATGTGGGACGGACTAAGTGGTCGTGTAGAGTAGGTATCCGGAGAGACGAGGGGAAACGGGCGACGCGGCAACGATTTTTTAAAACACCGATAACCGTCCGACAGTAGACCGAATACAGTGCCGCTATAGTCGACCGTTTGGGTACTAGACGGTCTCCGATCGCGACGAAATTCGACAGGCGGCCTAGCTATATAAAAATAATACCGCACGTCGGATTTCAACCCGATCAGAGAAAGATTTACGCACACTTTTGAAAATAAGGTTTGACGATGCCGCGGGCGCGTGCGAGTGCGGTCGGGCTCAGAACGGACAACGACGAGAACCGGCAACTAACAATGGATGCAGTTTTGAAATCTGACGGCAACGGAGATGCCGATGCAATGTGGATGATGCGATGATGATGCAACAAAAGAAAATAGACACACGACGGAAACGGAAAGAAAAGGGGAATCTTCTGGAACGTCGGCATCGGGGTGTCACAACTCTCCTACACTACAAGAGGATCTCGCCCCGAGATCCAAGAATGAAAGGGGGAGAGGATGAGAAAGCAAGAGGTAAAGACTTAGTCGCTTCTTTGACAAACGAGTGAAACCAAGGATCCTTGAAGGTTGCAAAGAGATGAGAAATGATATGAGATAGAAGCAAGAATTCACGGAAAATTTCGGCAACACTTCGGTAGGAAAATGGAACAAAAAATTCGACAAGATGGAAGAATTAGACAATATTCACAACCAACAACTAAATATAACAAGGGAACACCATGATCTTGATAGAACAACATGATTGACCCAAAAGAGTAACATCACAAGGCCTCCGGAACTATAGAATAGGAACTAGCTCATACGGAAGAAGAGAATGAAGAAAAGAATGACAACAATTATCTCAAATGAACTTGGCAAGCATCCTTGGAAGAAGAATTGAACGGAGTTGTTGGAAAAGAACAACGAAAAGAACAAGATAGTAGTGGGCTTATGGAAACCTTTTCAAACTAATGAAGTGACAACCAACCACTAACAGAAACAAGGATTGATTGGGAGAAACAAGATATGAACAATTCTTACACCAAGAGGATACATTGAGAACTTGGATAAATGACAAGCACCATGATAGCAACAAACCATAGGAAAAGCTTTAGGTGAAATCCAAACCAAGATAGCTCAATGAAGAAATCATGAGTTGAAACTATCTCATGATCATAGAATTGGTGGGTTTAATAATCTCATTCTTGAAAGGAAAAACTCTTCGAGGCTCCTACACTAACAAGAATGCTATAATACCACCTCAAAGGATAAGGAAGAACAAATGCAGTTGGAGATGCAAGAGAAGAAAACTTGAGGTTCTCCAATAAGAATCTTGAAGAACACTTGAGAATGAATTGAAATCATGAGCCACTCCACCAGAAGAATTAAAATCATTTGATGAAACAAGAATAAGAGTTATGTCATGCTTATCCTTCATCAAGTTTAATTGATGACAAACAACGGATTTAGCATACCACTTATTCTTCTTGAAAGAATCTTGGAGAGACAGAGAGAAAACACCACTTGAAGCAAAATTGAAGGAAGCACCGGTAAGAATTCACAATTGAATGGGAATACCAAGAATTAATGGAGATACATGAGAATGAAGAGATCATGATCCACCTAACAGAAAACTTGAGCAAGGCACCGAAAGAAACAAGAGACGAACGAAGAGACAACAATTAAGAAGAATTGAGGATGAAGCTGAAAGCTGAGAACGAGGAATCTTCTAAAATGATGGCCTTCGGAGGATCGAGAATGAAACAATTCAGAAATGCATCGGATAGCAAGAAAGGGATTACTCATGATTGGAACAATTCAAGATAATGCCACAAAGTTGAAATGACGAATATCCAAGAGAATAGACCAAGATTTGAGAGAAACACTCCTTCGAATTTGCAAGGTGAGAATGATGACGAGAAACAACACCAATAATTACTGAGACACTCCAGAACAAAGAAGAATGCAAGGTTGAGCCAAATAAGAGAATTAATTCAAATTTATCTTTAGAAGGAATATGACTGATGAAATTCATACTTACGTCATAGTTGAAAAGAATTAAAGATCTCCAGAAAAGATTACAAGAGCTAAAAGATCCTAGGAAAAACCTGTGGGTTATGGGCCCACTCAAAGAAACCACGGTTGAAAAGATTGCTAGAAAGAGGGATATTGCACCGTACAAATGAAACTTGATGAGTTTGAGCGCCTCGAAATAATTGAAAGAATTGGTAACAAGAAACTACTAGGATATCTTCAACGCTCCGGAAAGAATAGAGATAAATGCCAACAGAAGACTAGATAAGAATTTCCAACAGAGGAAAGAATTACAAGGACGAAAGGAATATGATGAACACGGACAACTGAATTAAATTCATCGGTACGGATGACAAGAATGAACAAATATGACACGAATCTCCTGAGAATCTTCACGATGAATCAATGGATAAGATAGAAAAGAACAGACAGCGGAAGCACAATGAAAAGAAAACTCTTGGATGAAAATTGAATCACTGAGAAAAAGGGCGAGAGGGTGGGGAAAAACAAAGACAACTTGGGACAGATGAGACAAACTTCAGAAAGAAATGAGAGATTGATCTTGCAAAATTGGAGAGGATTGAATTTACTTGGAGAGAAACACACCGGTTGGAAATGAATTAACATAACAACTCCGGTTGACAAGAATTGATATGACAACCTGATTGAAAAAAAGAATTTGCATTCACATAAAAAAATTATGAGAACACCTCCTGGAAACATCTGAAATCACCGCTTGACATAGAAGCAACTTGAATTACCATATTCCAACAAAACAAGGATGCGGCTTGCAATTAGCCAGAACAAACTCATGAGAAAGATTCTGTTCGATATTTTCATGGACAGGATCGCACGGGCTCGATTCTTACAGTAGCCATCAAGTACAAGGCATTGCACCCGACATACGAAGCGTCCCCGAGTCGTAGCAAGCTACAAGGACTCTTTAAGACACAACGTGTACCACTGTAAGTCGACCGTCAAAAAACGAATCCACTAGATGTCGAACCCCAAGCTAACATCATGCATTTGTTGGAAGATTGTCCTATAAGTAACTACTTGAATTCCCACCTAAGAATTCCCGAAATATCACGTCATGCAATCTGGTACACGGATACAAGGAGTAATATTCACACAACTCCTATACTAACCCGTCATCTGTATCACATCCGTCAACACACAACCAGAATCTCGGACCTTCATCTACAACAGACCCTCGTGATCACAACGATACAAAGTATGGCAGTACTCCCGAACAATCTGCACCAGTACTGGGGACATCGGGGTTATCTCGCCACTACTAGTATTGAAGCAATTACGAACATCCTTTGTTCCGAGATACTAAGAAATCTGAATGATAACGATGTGCTCAAGAATCCCCTGGAGCTCAACTCCCCGGAAAAAAATCAAGTCAGACAGGAGGCACCAAGACAGAACTCCGTCACATCGGCACATATAGATCCCAAAAATATCCGCGTGATCCTAAAAAAAATTGAGTGAGAAGAGGAGTAGAATTAAATTATTACGTCAAGATTCCTCACCGGAGCATAGAAGAGGAGAAAAAAGAATCCTACACTCCGATATATAACTAGACTCAAAGTAGTTTTTCACTAGACTCGACTCGGCCAAGTTCGATCAATCAAGGGGGCTACTAGGTCGGTACTGCTCTAATACCAACTTGTCACGCCCAAGATGCGACCCTATCCTCAATTTGGCACGAAGGCCTCGTCAGGGATAGAGGCGCATCTCGTCGTGTCGCAAGAATGGATATCGTTACAAGTACATGTACAGAAAAAAAGAGATATATATATAGAATTGGCTTACACTCACCACAAGCTACATCAGAGTCACAACAGTACAATACAGAAACATCATGATGAAGAGCAGGGTCCGACTACGGACGAAAACAAACGAGAAAAGAAGAACGACGTCCATCCTTGCTATCCCAGGCTGCCGGCCTAGAACCCATCCTAGATCGATGAAGAAGAAGAAGAATAAGCAACTCCAAATGAACAATCAACGCGTTCGCGTCAAGTAACCTTTACCTGTACCTGCAACTGGTGTTGTAGTAATCTGTGAGCCACAGGGGACTCAGCAATCTCATTTCCAAAGGTATCAAGACTAGCAAAGCTTAATAGGTGAGGTAAGGTTAAGTGGTGAGGTTGCAGCAGCGGCTAAGCATATATTTGGTGGCTAAACTTACGAGTACAAGAAATAAGAGGGGATGATGCACGCATAACGGACGTGAGCTGCTGATGATCAAATGAATGATCCTGAACACCTACCTACGTCAGACATAACCCCACCGTGTCCTCGATTAGAGAAGGATCTCACGAAAGAGACAATCACGGTTACGCACACAGTTGGCATGTTTCAATTAAGTTAACTTCAAGTTATCTAGAACCAATGTTAAACAAAGTTTCCATGTTGCCACATAACCGCGGGCACGGCTTTCCGAAAAGATTTAACCCTGCAGGGGTGCTCCAACTAGTCCATCACAAATTACCACAAGCCGCATAGAAATCCTCGATCACGACACTCGCGATCTCGTCGGATTACTTAGTGGAAAACCTCAACTCTGAGATTACCCAAAGCATCACCGGAATCCCGATGCACAAGATATCTCGTCAAAGGTAAACTAATCCAGCAAGGCCGCCCGACGTGTCGACGTACCCGATAGGAGCCGCGTATCTCGTTCTCAGGAAACAACGGATGGAACTAGCTACGAGTGCCAAACCTCGAGTTTCCTCGCGGTGGCCCCGCAAGTAGACCGTTTGGGACAAACACCATCAGCACTGGCCCCCCTTTTTATGTAAAATTACTCCTCGGGTAGCGCTAACTCCCTATGCATTTCAGTATTATCAGAATTATTATGTTGGGAAAATGTAGAACCAATGTTGGGCCTTGCCAGACCAGCTTTAATCTAAAACGAATTATCAAGGGGGTCCCCATAACAACCCCGATCGTGTTAGGAGCGCTCAATTATGGAACATAACACCGGTAGCCGAAACTAAGGGGGCAAAGGTGGAACAAAACACCAGGCTAGAAAGGCCGAGCCTTCCACCTTTTACCAAATATATAGGTGCATTAAATTAAATAGCATTTAATAGGGTGATATAACAAGGAACCCATGTTTTCACATGGAAGCAACTACACCTGCAACTAGCAACGCTAACAACATGGTTAAGCAAGCAGTAACATAGCCAATCAGTGGTTTGCTAGGTCGAACAGGTTGAAGGTTTTCATGGCATTGTTGAGAGGCTGATATTTAACATGTGGTAGGCAACAAGACATAATTGATAGAAACGGTAATGCTAGCATGGCAATGATAGTAATGGTATCTGGGGAAATGGTCATCTTGCCGGAGATCCCGTTAGGAAGAAGAATGCCTCCGTGAAGCAGATGAACCGACGTAGTCGAACGGGTCCTCACAATCCGGCATGCTGCGGAACTCTATCGAGACGAAGCAAACCAGAAACACAAATCAACACACAGAATTCACCACATGGTGCACAACACAAACGATGCATGATTCGGCTGAATACATGCAAGTCACGGCATGGCAAATCACACAAAGAAACACTACACATTAAGTGAAGTTCAATATGCAACGAGTTGCATATTGACGAAACTCCACATACGAGTTATTTAGTTCTATCCTGATTAGGTACACGGCAATATTAAATGTGGTTACACATGGCAAGAGGTGAAGCGCAATTAATCTACCTATCTAGGCATTTTAAATGAGGTCGGAAATGACATATAGCACCTCCGAAACGACCTCATATGTTTATTTACAATTCTGTCCAGATCTGAACTAACACATTTAATTAGTTGTTAAACAGCAAAACAAATAGGTTCACGTGATTCTACGCGTCGTTACAAGCAATTTACACATAGTGAACATCTTCAACGGAGCTACGGTTCAAAAGATACAAGCACCGAAGATATGATGGCATGAATGCAATATGTGTGCAACGATGCTCACGGGCACTTCAAAACATACAACCAGCAAGAGAACAAGAAACTACACGAGATTCTAAGCAAGTTTAATATAGGACACGATCAAAACGGAGCTACAGATCAAAAACTACGAACAAAACAAGATATCACTACAATCTGCCAAAATCAGCCACATAGCATTTTCTACACCCCACAACTACGAGCTACACAACTCCAACCTACTCAACCAAGGCATGAGACGATAGAGGGCAAGAAGCACTACAACAAACAACTAACAACAACTAGCATGGCAGCAAGGATCACTAGAGAAAGAAGCCACAAAATGGCATCTCACACACTATTTCAGACTTGGTGAAAATAGCAGTTTTTGAAGCTGGAGTTTTCGATCTGAAGGCATATTGACAGCAGCAAAACTTATATCTACAGGGCTCCAAATGGCAAGAAAGTTCACATCATGCTAGAGAAACACAAGGGCTACAACTATCTCCATTGCACCAACCTCAAAAGAGCTACAGATCACAAGATAGAAGCAAGACAAGACAGCAACAAAATATAACAGATTCCAGACTTAGAAATATTTCAGCACCTCCAAATCAGCACTATTTCTAGCAACTTGAGAGCAAGCAAACCACACCTAAACATGCATTTCTATTGCAAGCAAAAATACCAGGGGCTAGACTAAACATCAAAGAACAACTCCCTAGTTGACAACTTAATCAAATGAAGCACGGAATAAATCCTACGAAATAGACAAGAGGGCAACACGGCAAAATATCGCGCGAACTAACTTGCTCGAAAGCTAAAACTAATTGCACAGAAAAATCCTATGGATTTTTCTACCCCGGAAACATATAAAATATGTGGGGTTGCAACACAAAAATATTACCACACGTAAATGCGAGATAATGACCTATACACGGAAAATAAACTAGAGGCAAATCCCTGAAAAAATACGAATGACTACTCTAAAATACATGGTAAAGGGGTTCCTAACACATGGACATTTTATCTACGGGGTTCGGGCAATACGGACACGCGCGAAAATAACTACGGGCAATAAACCTATCGAGACAGCACGTAAAACTATACATACGGCACGCTAAACGACGTCAAACAAATATGCAAGTTATAAATTCGGATTCTACGCGAAATTTTACGCCAAAACCATATGCTACACATCGCGATCCGACTTACGGATTAAAGACTACGGGAAAACTAATATTCGGCTATTTTATGGAATTTTAAATCATTCCGAAAGTTCCTAATAGAAAATAAGCTACCGGGCCTATTCTATTCTCATGGGCTACACACGGGGGTGCAAGTTAACTATCCTGCGCCTAAGGCATGGAATAGAGGGGCTGGGGCGATCTCACCAAAGGGCCAACGGGCCGGCTTGGTGGGGCGCTGGCTGCGGGACGAAGGGCCGAAGGGAGGAGCTGGGCCGGCTCTAACGACGGGGGCCTGGCTAGAGGCCCGACCGACCGGGGCGATAAGGGCCCATGCGCAGCATTGGGCCAGCCTGGCTCTGGCGAACGGCAGCCCATGCGGGCACGAGCAGCCAGCTCTACTCGTCGTCCTCCTCCCGCGAGCAGAGGAGGCGGTGGCGGCGCACCCACACGGGACCTCCGGCGGGGCGACGAAGACGGGGGAGCCGGATCCGCGACGGGGCCTCTCGGATCTGCCCATTCCCGGCGATTTGGGGAAGATCCCTGGCGCGACCGCGAGGCGACAAGGCGGCGAACTCCGGACCAAGCATCCATGGCACGTAGGGGAGAGAGAGTCTGCATGGAGAAGAAGGCACGCTGGGAAATGCCTGGATCGGTTCCTGGCGCGCAATCTGAGCTCAAGGTTGTTAGATCTAGCCTCGGGACGGCGGCGCACGCGGCTAGGGCTGTGGTGGCAACGGACCTCGGGAGGAGGGCGCCGCTCGGGGCTGGCTGAGTGCCCCTCGGGCTAGGCGGCGGTGGCTGCAGGCCTGGCGGGCCCGCCTCAGGCCGAGCGGACCTCGGTGGCGCTGAGGAGGTGGGAGGCTAGGGAGAGAGAGAGGGAGGCTAGGGTTTCGGGGATAGGTGGTGCGGGTCCCGAGGTGGCAGGAGGGGCTGTCTAAAATAAGCACGGGGTCTATTTATACGCAAAGGGGGGCCTAGGTTTAGCCGGAATTGCGTTCCGGATCCAACCGCGCGGTCGGAATCGGACGATTCCGAACGTGGGACGTACTAAGTGGCCTTGTTGAGTAGGTATCCGGAGACGAGAGGGGAAACGGGCGGCGTGGCAACGATTTTTTAAAACACCGATAACCGTTCGATGGTAGACCGAATACGGTGCCGCTACGGTCGAACGTTCGGGTACCAGACGGTCTCCGATCGCGACAAAATTCGACAGGCGTCCTAGCTACATAAAAATAAGAACGCACGTCGGATTTCAACCCGATCAGAGAAAGTTTTACGCACAACTTTAAAAACAAGGTTTGACAATGCCGCGGGCGCGTGCAAGTGCGGTCGGGCTCAGAACGGACAACGACGAGA
Source organism: Hordeum vulgare subsp. vulgare (assembly GCF_904849725.1). NCBI lineage: Eukaryota > Viridiplantae > Streptophyta > Magnoliopsida > Poales > Poaceae > Hordeum > Hordeum vulgare. The sequence continues at coordinate 61,050,380 of NC_058521.1, read as the reverse complement.
ACCGGCAACTAACAACAGATGCAGTTTTGAAATCTGACAGCAACGGAGATGTCGATGCAATGCGGATGATGCGGATGATGCGCTGATGATGCGACAAAAGAAAATAGACACACAACGAAAACGGAAAGAAAAGGGGAATCTTCTGGAACGTCGGCATCAGGCTGTCACACGACCCCTTTCTCGTGAGTGGTAGTGAATAAACACATATCGAGGATAACACGCCTAGCATGGAAGATACTGATCGCTCCTTGTCACCACATGAGCGGTTTGGGCATACAAAACAGATTATTGCTTGAAGATTTAGAGAGTGGCACATGCAAATTTACTTGGAACGGCAGGTAGATACCGTGTATAGGTAGGTATAGTGGAATCATATGGAACAACTTTGGGTTTATGGAAGTGGATGCACAAGCACTATTCCTGCTTAGTACAAGTGAAGGCTAGCAAAAGACTGGGAAGCGACCAACTAGAGAGCGACAACAGTCATCAATATGCATTGAAATTAACCAAGATTGAGTGCAAGCATGAGTAGGGTATAAATCACCATGAACATGAATATCATAGAGGCTATGTTGATTTTGTTTCAACTACATGCGTGAACATGTGCCAAGTCAAGCCACTTAAATCATTCAAAGGAGGATACCATCCTATCATACTACATCATAATCATACTGAAATTCATGTTGGAATCCAAGACAAACCATTATAAGCTCCTAGCTAATTAAGCATGGCATCAGAAACTATGATCTCTAAGTTGTCATTGCAAACATGTTACTCTCATAACAAAGTTGAATTAGGAACGATGAGCTAGTCATATTTACAAAAACAAAATATATCGAGTTCATACCAGCTTTTCCAGGCTCAGTCACTTCATCATATATCGTCATTATTGCCTTTCACTTGCACGGCCGAATGATGTGAGTCATAATGAGAGTGTTCGTGCATTGGACTAAGCTGGAATCTAAGGGCAAACAAAGAGGAGAAGACAAAGTAATATGGCTCTTTGACGGATAAACAGATATGCATGTGAGAGCCACTAAACATTTTAACCATGGTCTTCTACCTTGACCCAAAGAAAAAGAAAACTATTTACACGGGAAAGCTCCCAACAAGCAAAAGAAGAACGAGAAATCTTTTTGGATTTTCTGTTTGAAACACTACTAAGCAAGCAGAAAAGTAAACTTACAACTAATTTTTTTGTTTTTCTCAGTCTAAACAAACACACGAGAAGAAAGCGAGAAAAAGAAATAAACTAGCATGGTTGATACAATGGCAAGGTGTGAACACCGACTATCAAAGTGAAAGTATAAGCATGAATATAAAGTCGGTGAGAAACACGTACTCCCCCAAGCTCAGGCTTTTGGCCTAAGTTGGTCTACTCTCACGGCTGGTTCAGGCGATATCCAAAATCATGATGGTGGTTGTACGGGATCGCGACAGCTACCGCCTGAATAGCTGCCTCATGAAGGCGAGCAGCCTTCGCCTCCCTCTCATACTCCTCTGCCTCTCCTATGGTTATGTAATATCTTCGTTTTACCTGAAAGTCAAAGAAGGCAGGAGCAGGAAGGGTAATATGGAAAACAAGCTATCGGTTAAATATTAACCGGTATAGGAGGGATTCATTATCCCTCTCAAGGATCTGATAACGTGTCATAGCGGCGCGATCAAGGAAAGCTGTATGGAGCAGGGGATCTCCTTCGCGGATGGGTACTCCAAGAAAATTTGCTATGCGAGTGGCATAGATCCCACCAAAGAAATCCCCTTCATTAGCATTATTATTTAGCCTCCTTGCGATTATAGCTCCCATGTTGAAACTTCTATCACCTGTTACTGCGCTCTTAAGAATACTAAGTCAGGTGCGCAGAGGTGACAATAATCAATCTTGCTGTTAATGCATCTACCTATGAAGAGGGCAAAATAATGTAAGGCAGGGAATTGAATGCTCCCCAAGGTAGCGTGCGTAATATCTCTAGTTTCTCCAATAGTTATACTAGAAAAGAAATCTCTAACCGAAGACTTAGGAGGATCATTGGGACTACCCCAATCAGGTATCTTGCAAATTCTATTGAAATCCTCTAAATCCATGGTATACGATTTGTCATAAAGATCAAACAGTATGGATGAGTCATGGCCAACCGAAAATCTGAATCTACGAACAAAAGAGGCAGTGAGCATAGTATACTATTCGCATTTGTTGGAGATGATATCTTCGAGCCCGGCGTTGTGAACAAATGTATCAAACTTGTCTTTGAAACCTGCATCAATCATGAATTCATTGGAAGGCCATTCACATGGTTGTACTTGTGCATTCCTCGGCTGATAAGAATCGGGCTCTCGAATCAAGAGACGGGGACCCCTTTTGCTTGAGGAACCACCATGATAGTTTCTCGTGAACATCTTCTTTTTTTCTGAATTTTTTAGTGACTCAAGAGAAAAGTGAACGAGGCTCAACAAAACTCATAGCAACTACTCCTGCAAGTGCCTAGAGGCAATATCACGCATCAAAACTACTTGGGACCAACTAAAATGAACATGCAAAGCTCAAGAACAGGGTTACCAAGGCAGCAAAAATACGCAACGAATACCAAGGAACAATGGACCCAATGGACCAATGGAGGAGTCACATACCAAGGAACAATTTCCCCAAAACAGTTCGGTAAATGGGGCTTTGCACAAGGAGATCAAAAAATGCAGCAAGAGGAGCAAGAACACGGGTTTGAGCTGTGAAATGAATTTTTTTTGGAGGTAGGAGAAGGAGATGGGAGTTGGAATAAGTGGAGGGGGGCACGTGGGACCCCACAAGCCTCCCAGGCCCGGCCAGGGGGGTGGCCAGGCCTGGTGGGCTTGTGACCCACTAGCGCATCCCCTGACTAGCTCTTTGTCTCAGAATTTTTCAAAAATTCCAGAAAAAATCATACTTGATTTTGAGGGCATTTGAAGAACTTTTATTTTTGGGACACTTTTCTAAGGGACGGAGAAAGCAGAAAACAGGAAAAACTAAAGCTAAATCTATCATTTTTCTTCTAAAGAACTGAAAGTAAAAGTTTCGAAACAGAGGGTTGTGACTCCTAGATTCATCCATCTCATGATCAACAAAAGAAATCTGTCAATGAATGTCGGGACCCCGATCCTAAGCCATAGGAATCCAGCTTGTAACACATCGCATCCCTTTGTGGTCTCACGCACGGTTAACTCCACGGCTGCAGCCTTACCTTAGCCGGGACCGTTTGCGTCTTTTGACTCACGTATGCGATAGTGTCGCTAGCAATCCAATGTCAAAGAACCCGGATCGACATGTCTAGTTATAAACCAAAGTGGCAGTACCGCACAAGGACAGGCATACATGACCCAACAAAGCAGGTGTCGGTCATCAGCGAGTGTAGACGAGTCGTAGCAAGCTACAAGGACTCCATTACATCGCGTGACATTTCCCCAAAGGGGACAGACACAGCAGCTAAGAAGGACACATGCCGGTCAACCAATGTGTCCGGAGCAGTAGCGAACTACCAAGGCTCGTTGGATCACAAAGGGGCATTTCCTTGTAAGGGGTGCTACTAAAGTTCACGACTAGGTAATCGAACCCCATACATATCAAGTACGACACACGTACGCATGGCATACCGATATGTATAGATACATCGATGGCATCACAACATAACCATAAACATACAACCTTTATTTAAGAGGCTCAGAAGAGCCACACACATAATATTATACATCAAGGGTCTCATGACCCGTAATAGCAGTCATACAATTACAAGCCAGCGGAAGAGTTATAAACTATCTGGGTACAGACAGTGCAACTAGAAGGCACATAGCCTGACTATACTACAGAGCCGACGTAGGGCCAGATCGTAGCTGGGACACCAGCTACTCGTCGTCGTCGATGTCTACGAAGAACCCTCCATTAGGGTCATTAGCAACCTCTGCAACATTTATTAAGCAAACATGAGTACGAAGGTACTCAGCAAGACTTTAGGAGAACTAACTACTCATGCAAGGTATCAAAAGGTATTGTGGGGTTTCATGCGGGAAGCCAGCATTTGACTCGTGGCTAGACAACTTGCATTTTTAAATTAGTTTTGACAACTTGATTTCTCGCACACGAGTCCACTAACACCACAACAATACACTGTCGTGGAATCATTCCGTCTCCATATAGAAATGTCGTCCACGACACTCACGCTTATCTTGACAATTTTATGAGTAGCCATTGAAGTTATCTATGAACAACATATGTCTCCAAGTAGTCCATATCCGCGGACGCGGCTATTCGAATAGATCATAACCCTGCAGGGGTGTACTTCGTCACACACGCTCTCGCCACTTATCGCCATGTGCACGTCATGCACCTCGGCAACCTTCAAGCGGAAGCCCAGCGAGGGAGTCGGCCACGACCGTTAACCACACTAGTACCTAGTCCAGGTTTATCGCCTATCTGAGAGTAACCCGTACGGAAGTCCGGCCGAGTTTTCCGCCACGGCCTCAAACGATGTGCGCAGGGTTCCCAAGCCCACCATCCGGGTGCCACTTGGTACACCGTGCCACTGCCTACCGCATCACAGCCCACCTCTCAGGTCAGCACCATGCACGGCCTCCAGCATTACTATAAACACCATAAACTACTTGCAACTCCTGGACCGAGTACTACGCGATTAATAGGCCGAGCGGGGTCATATTTCAGGGCCCAGCATGTGGTAGTATCTAGTCTTGGATTACATACACGGAACTCAGTTCCTAAGGACGGTTCCAATGAAACAACCCGCCATGTACTCCTACACAGCCTTTCACCGGTACCTTTACCAAATCAAGTTCAACACACAACCTTTGCTCACCGAACACATTCCACATTTCTGTTCATCTCCCGGATGACAGACCATACACAACTCTAAGCATAGCATGCATAGCAGGATAAGGCACATCAAAGCTCAAGCAACTACCAGGTATGCTAGGTTGCAAGGTTCGGCTATTTACTGTGACAAGGTTAAGTCATGCAAAGGAAGTGGGTCCAACTATCGTGGCAAAAGCAGTTGAAGCATTTGATCCTAATGCAATGAATAGGTGCAGGAGCAAGAACATAGGAGTTATCGGGATGATCAAAAGGGTTGCTTGCCTTGTTGCTCAGAGGAGGAACGATATCCGTCAGACGGATATTCGGTGGAATCCGGGGGTGCGGAGCCTACCGAAATGAATGGCAACATTCAATAACAATCATATGCAATCAAAATGATGCATGAGCATGGCATGAGAATGCAAAGTGATAAGTTATTATAATCAAGATGTTTTAGGTTTAGAGTTGATTTGAATCACATTCGAATAGCAATTCAAACGGGTATTCTCGGACACCGGTTTAATTGATTCGACCTGATGCTCAGATCAACTTAATGTTAACATGCATGAAATGTCATGTTATGGTACTGATTTATATCTAGGGCAGTGTGTGATCATTGCATTTATAATGAAATTTGGATATTTTTGCAAATTCCATTTATAAAGTGATTAAAAGAATTGAATTATTCCTTATTTCACAAATTAGGGTCCTGTAACTTCTTCAAACATAGTTGAAAATAGCATAATCAGAATCCTTGAATTTTTCTGATACTTTTTCATATATAAATTATTTTCATTGGAGTTACGGATTAATTTCTATGATTTTTACAACTTTTAGCAATTTCCTGAATTAGTTTTAAACTGGAAATTCTATTTATTGCATCAGGCTGACGTCAGCAGGTCAACCGACCTGTGCAGGTCAAACCTGACAGGGGGGCCCCACTGGTCAGCCTCTCTGGGACTAATCCCGCGCTGACGAGCCCCTAATTGGGGTTTGACCAGGCGTGGGGCCCTCTGTCAGCGACTGAGGGGAGGGCGATTACGCCCTAATGGTCGGCCACGTCGACGCCCACCGGAGGGTGGTCGCCGGCGACCAAACCCGCGGCGGAGGGCTCGCCGGAGGCGACGTAGACGGCGCTGCACAGCACCAAAACGCACGCGGTTGGCAGCTACAGCATGCTCGCGAAGTGGCCGATCTGGCAGGACCAACTGGGAAGGCTAGGGTCGCCGGAAGAGGCGTCGGCGACGAGCCGGAGCGGCGGCCGAAGCTCGGGCGTCCTCGGGGTCTTTGAATTAGGGGGATCTACGCTCGGTTCTTAGCTTCTACGGCATCTACGTGTCGTCCTGGAGCTGCTGGTGCTCTCGGAAGGACGAGCTGATCATCGGAGGGCTACCGGCGACGAGCGGCAGCGGCGGTCCTCGTCGGGCTCCGGTGAAACTAGGGCTAGAGGAGGGGATCGACGGGGAAAACTTAGGGGAAACGACCGCATGCTCACAGGGAGTGCAGAGCAGAGCTTAGACGGCTCGGGGAAGGCCTGGGGGCGACGAATCGACGAGAGAGGTCCGGCGGCCGAAGGTGGAAGACGACGGCGTTGCGGGCGTTGCAGGGCTCGAGGAAGCTTCGGCTTCTGCAGAGATAACCAGGGCGACGAGGCGGAGCTAATGGCGTGCTCTGGGAGGGGATCCTTTGGCCAGGGGCACGGGCATCTCGAGCTCGAGCTCGGCTCTAATGGCGGCAGCAAGGAGGGGGAGGAGATCCGGGCGGAGGAGGAGAACCGAGGCGGGGAATGGATAGGGGAGGCTCTGGGGAGCTTATCCCCGTCGTCTCCAACGCGAACCAGCGGCCAGGCAGGCACGCAGGTGCGTGGCCGCGCCGGAGGAGGCGGTGGCCACCTCCTGCTGCCTACTGGCGCGAGGGAGGGGACGAGCGGGGAGATGGGCCGGGCCAGGCTTGGGCGACAGGTAAGCTTTTTCCCATTTTCTCTGTTTTTGTTTTTCTGTTTTGCTAATTATTGTATTGCTAATTAATTCAGCTCCAAAATAAAAAGTAAAAACTATTTTAGACCTCCTGAAATATTTGTTATAATATCCCCACTCATTTCCAAGGTTTTCAACATTTTTGGAAAATTATAGTTTCTGATTTCAATTTTTAAATTTGAAACCAGTGGCTTTTGCATTTATTTAAAATGCTTAAAGCGTCAAGAATATAGTTTTCTCTAATGCTCATTTACTTTCATGATTTATCAGAAAGTTTGAACATTTCTTGAGGCCATTTTGGGTTCATTGATTTTGAACTAGTTTGAGATTTCCTTTAATTGAAATGGTGGCTAGGGTTTTGAGTTTTTCCTTTGCCACTTTGTTGTTTTTGTTGAAACTTCTTAGATGCAAATGCAAAGAAGACATGAGCACAATGCTATCTTGCTTAAGGGTTAGGGATGTGACAACTCACCCCCACTCAAAAGAATCTCGTCCCGTGATTTAGAAGTCGTCGGGAATAACGCAGGATATTCGAGTCGGAGACGATCCTCTCTTTCCCAAGTTGCCTCCTTTTCAGAATGATTTGACCATTGAACTTTAAGAAACTTGAGGTTTCAACGTCGAGTGGTACGCTCAGCTTGATCAAGAATACGCATGGTGTATTCTCGGTAAGAAAGGTTATCTTGTAGATCAAGCGTTTCGTGGTCCACTTCACGGATAGGATCCGAAAAGCAACGCCTGAGTTGCGAGACGTGGAAAACATCATGAACCTTGGAAAGATGCGGAGGAAGTTCCAACTGGTAGGCAACTTCTCCTCGTTTGGCAAGAATGCGGAAAGGTCCAATGTAACGAGGAGCCAACTTGCCCTTGATACCGAAACGATGGGTACCCTTCAAAGGTGTAACCCGAAGGTAAGCCTTCTCGTCAACTTCAAAGGTCACAGCCTTATGATGACGATCATATTGGCTCTTTTTACGAGACTGGGCTGTTTTCAACTTTTCACGAATAATGTGAACCTGCTCTTCTGCATCCTGGATCATGTCCGGGCCAAAGAGTTGCCTCTCTCCGGTTTCTGACCAATTAAGAGGTGTTCGACATCTTCGTCCATAGAGAACTTCAAAAGGGGCTTTGCCCAAGCTTGATTGATAACTATTGTTATAAGCGAATTCGGCGAATGGAAGACACTTCTCCCAATTCATACCGAACGATATAACACAAGCTCGGAGCATATCTTCTAGAATTTGATTCACTCTTTCTACTTGACCACTTGATTGGGGATGGAAAGCAGTGCTAAAAGATAAGTGAGTCCCCATGGCATTCTGAAAACTTTCCCAGAAGCGAGAAGTAAAGATACTTCCACGGTCCGAGTTAATTTCCAGGGGAACACCATGAAGAGACACTATTCAAGAGATATATAACTCTGCTAGCTGGCTAGCTGTTATACTCTCACGAACAGGAAGAAAATGAGCCACTTTGGAAAGACGGTCAATGACCACAAAGATAGCATTATTTCCTTTCTTGGTCTTGGGAAATCCGGTAATGAAATCCATGCTAACTTTATCATATTTCCATTCAGGAATAGGTAGAGGTTGAAGGGTGCCAGCAGGCCTTTGATGTTCTGCCTTAACTCGACGACAAACGTCGCAGTTAGCCACGAACTCAGCAATTTCTCTCTTCATCCTAGTCCACCAGAACCTCTGGCGTAGGTCTTGATACATCTTAGTACTACCGGGATGAATGGTGAGAGGGGAATCATGAGCCTCCTTAAGGATTAACTGCCTTAGATGTGGGTTCTTAGGAACCACTAAATGATTCTAGAAGAACACCACACCTTGATCATTCATGGAGAATTCTTTAGCGTTTCCGCTAAAAATATTCTCCTTGATCCATGATATACCCTTGTCACGCTTTTGGCCAGCTATAATTTGATCCTTAAGAGTAGGCTTCTCCACCAGGGTAGAAAGGAATCCTTGAGGAACAATATGAAGATTCAACTTCCGAAAGTCCTCATGGAGAAGTGGTTGACCTTGTTGTAGCATCAAATTGTTACAATAAGATTTACGACTTAGTGCATCGGCCATAACATTGGCCTTCCCCGGGGTGTAAGTTATCCCTATGTCGTAATCCGAGATCAACTCAACCCACCGTCTTTGCCTGAGATTCAAATCCGGCTGGGTGAAGATATATTTCAGACTTTGGTGATCAGTGAATATTTCGCAACGATTACCCAGAAGGTAATGTCGCCAGGTTTTTAGTGCATGGACCACAGCTGCAAGATTAAGGTCATGTGTGGGATAATTATCCTCATGTGGACGCAACTGTCGAGATGCGTATGCGATCACATGACGATCTTGCATGAGAATGCAACCTAATCCTTGTCGCGAGGCGTCGCAATAGATAACAAAGTCCTTAGAAAAATCTGGTGGTAGCAACACAGGTGCGGAAGTCAGGCGTCTTTTCAGTTCCTGAAAACTATGCTCACACTGTGGTGTCCACTCGAACTTTTTATCCTTCTTGAGGAGTTCAGTCAGAGGCTTTGCAACCTTGGAAAAGTTCTCGACGAAGCGGCAACAATAGCTCGCTAGACCAAGAAAACTCCTAACTTGCTTAACCGATTCAGGTTGAGTCCAATCAAGGACAGCTTGAACTCTCTCGGGATTGACAGCAATACCCTTACCAGAGATTACGTGGCCTAGATAGGTCACTTCTGGTAACCAGAATTCACATTTTGAAAATTTGGCATAAAGGCGATGCTCTCGAAGTTTCATCAATACCAGCCTTAGATGCTCGGCATGCTCTTGTTCATTCTTTGAGTAGATGAGAATATCATCGAGGTATACTACGACGAATTTATCCAAATACTCCATAAAGATTGAATTCATCAGCCGAGAGAAGGTGGCTGGGGCATTGGTTAAACCGAAGGACATAACGGTGTACTCATATTGGCCATAACGAGTAACAAAAGCCGTTTTTGGAATGTCCGCGTTCTTAATCTTGATTTGATGGTATCTCAACCCCAAATCCATTTTGGAGAAGACTGAGGATCCAGCGAGCTGATCGTACAGATCGTTGATCCTGGGGAGCGGATACTTGTTCTTAATGGTGACCAGATTAACTGGTCGGTAATCTACAACCATCCGATCCGTTCCATCTTTCTTCTTGACAAAGAGGACGGGACAAGCCCAAGGAGAAGAGCTAGGACGAATGAAACCCTTGCTCAAGGCCTCATCTAATTGCTTCTTAAGTTCGGCTAGCTCTAGGGGTGCCATCTTATAAGGTCTTCTGGCTATTGGGACAGTTCCCGGAACAAGATCTATCACAAACTCTACATCTCTGTCAGGTGGAATTCCTGGCAGTTCCTCTGGAAGAACATCCGGGAAGTCATGGACTACCGGAATGTCTTCAAGTTCCGGAAGAGGGTTGGCATTTAAGGAGTAGAGCTGGCATTTGGCAACTCGAGTAGAGACATTTACTATCTCACCCGAGGAATGGGTAAGCTGGACATTTCTAGATTGAGTATCAATCTTGGCATAGTGAGCTGACATCGAGTCCATGCCCAAGATGATATTAATATCTGAAGATTTCAATGCTATCAATGAGGCTAGAAAAACTAGCCTGTCTACTAGAATTTCATTGTCATAGGTTATCCTAGAGGTTTGCCATTTACTACCAGGGGTTTGAACAACCAATGGAATTGGCATATCACAAAAAGACATGTTATGCAACTGTGCATAACTTTCTGAAATGAAGGTATGAGAAGACCAAGTGTCAAAGAGAACGGACGCTGGGTGATGATTAACAAGAAGCGTACCCAGCATGACGTCGGGATCCTCTGCAGCTTCTTCTGCTGACACATAGTTCACACGGCCATGTGCAGGAGTTGGCTTCACGTAAAAAGCTTTGCCCGACTTGGCCTGCCCGACGGACTTTCCGGGTTGCTTGGCCCCCACATTCTGAGGACACTCACGGGAATAATGCCCTGGTTCTCCACACTTGTAGCATATCACCTGGTTGGCACGTGGTGCAGCATTGCTAGCTGGACCACCATAAGCTTTTGCTGGAGGGTTGGCCTGATTCGTCTGAGGCGCCACGTAGGATGGCCTCGGAGTGTATCTTGGCGGTAGAGAACTGTTTGGAACCCACAGCCTGCGTTTTGGAAACGCGGAACCAAAAGACGAGCCAAAGTCACGGGAGTGCTTCCTTGTGGCTTCGAAGTCAGAATGACCAGTCTCCGCACTGATCGCTTTGTTGACCAGGGCTTGAAAACTTGCACACTCATGGAGGCGCAGGTCTCGACGGAGCTTAGGGCTCAGACCCTTACGGAATCTTGCTTGCTTCTTGGCGTCAGTAGACACCTCCTCTGTTGCATAGCGGGCGAGGTTACCGAACTCGCGGCTATAGGCATCCACAGACAACTTGCCCTGAGTGAAGGCACAGAACTCCTCTCTCTTTCTGTCCATCAGGCCCTCTGGAATATGGTGCAGACGAAAAGCTGCACTAAAGTTTGCCCATGTGGCCACTGGTTCAGCGGGACGCATGGCTTCAAAATTCTCCCACCACAGATTGGCGGGTCCCTCCAGGAAATACGCCGCAAAGGTCACCTTGTCGGCCTCAGACACATTCGCCGAGCGAATCTTGCGTTAGATGCTGCACAGCCAGTCATCAGCGTCGAGGGGATCGACGGAATGATGAAACTTTGGAGGATTCAGCTTCACAAAGTCATTGAGGGACACTGCAACATTCCTAGGCTGTCGAGCCGTATTCTGCTCAATACGCTCTAGCAGTCGGTTGGTCTCCCTTTTGTTTCTTTCTGCCTCAAGCATCACTTCTACCAGAGAAGGTGGGTGAGGCAGGTCTTCCTGCGACGCTTGACTACCCTCACCTTGCTCATGAGCAGGGGCACGGTTCAACCTGGTGAACACCATCCTGACAAACAAACTCATAGCTTAGACCAATATCATATCAATACTAGCTATGGATTAAGAATGTACTGAACACACGGAATGCGGAAATGAATATCCAAACAACATGGTAACAAGCCACTTCTATATATACACCATGGTTCATACACACCCTTACATAGTTCAGTACAAACTTAACCGAAGAGAAAACTACTGAAATGGTGGAACTACTCATCACAGGCTTACAAGTTTCCTATACATTATTTATCTAGGCCTCCGGAATTCATCTCACATTACTACCATACTTCACAAGTCACGCAGGACTGTGAATGTACGGCTACTACCATACTATCCTTCCGCTCACAGCTCAGGCATCCGCATAGAACATCTCATAGAGATTACCTCCATGACCTGGAAGCTCAACCTGCGGATCGGGAAACACTCTAGCCTGAGATCCCTGGGATCCATAAGGACACGGATGTGGCCTTGGTCCCCTGACTGGTGGTAAGAGGGGTCCCCGAAGAGGTGTGACTCCTCCTATAGCTGGCCAGTCAACGTGAGCCGGAAGATGGGTCCTAACAGGGTTCAGCATCTCCATCTCTCCATACCCTGTCTGGACTACCGGTGCCAGCTGCGTCAAAGCTGTCCACAGACGGGCACGGGTAGCATAAAGCTCCATGCGGAGAGCACGAGCATCCCTGTCTCTTTTCTCTAGCATCTCAATAGTGGACTGCAGAAGTGGATCCTCCATAGAAGAATCAAAATAGACTCCACTGAGGTATCCCTCTTCACCAGGCTGAGAGGCCGGAACATAGCAGAACTCTGAATTCTGCAGCAGTGCATGTCTCGCTCTCATAATAGTCAGCATTGAATAGGCAGCATCCTGTACTGCCATGTCAACGGTGACCCCCAACCCATAGGACCAATGGATTGGCTCCTCAGCTCCAGGGTAGTCCAGAAATACCCTAACAGTGCAAATGTACTGGCTCTGGTTGAAGTCTCGGTACTGTTCCTCCACTGTGTACTCGGGGTACCAGCGGTAACCGCACACCAACATCGCCCTGACCAGCATGGCCGTATGACCCGGCACATCAATGCACCTGGTCAGACGTACCACCTGACGAGAAGGACGGCCAGGCATCTGTAAATAGAGAGTAATGCAAAAGCATTAGAGCTCTGAATGCAAAAATTTGGCAGCATAACGGCTGTAAATGCTCAAAACAAATTTGAGACAACCCAAAGTGGAATAGCGTAACCACTCAACTATCAAGTTCAACTCTCTGGTCACCAAACTTACTTCCTGCTTCCTAGGAATAAAAGAAACCCAATATCTCTCGACCCATAGTCCTATAATCTACCGATCAGAAACACGAGCCTATGAGAAGATGAGTAACCTAGTCTTAATTCCCGAAGAAAAGACGAGGATGACCAGAATAGAATATCTTGAGAAGAGAACAAGAGTGTTACATTCCCTTCCACAAACAATTCCCTTATATATAACTAAGAAATTCTAGACTCAACTTCGACCAGTTTGGCTTAGTAATCCTACAGTCAGTCAGGCTCTGATACCAACGTTGTCGGGACCCCCGATCCTAAGCCATAGGAATCCAGCTTGTAACACATCGCATCCCTTTGTGGTCTCACGCACGGGTTAACTCCACGGCTGCAGCCTTACCTTAGCCGGGACCGTTTGCGTCTTTTGACTCACGTATGCGATAGTGTCGCTAGCAATCCAATGTCAAAGAACCCGGATTGACATGTCTAGTTATAAACCAAAGTGGCAGTACCGCACAACGACAGGCATACATGACCCAACAAAGCAGGTGTCGGTCATCAGCGAGTGTAGACGAGTCGTAGCAAGCTACAAGGACTCCATTACATTGCGTGACATTTCCCCAAAGGGGACAGACACAGCACCTAAGAAGGAACATGCCGGTCAACCAATGTGTCCGGAGCAGTAGCGAACTACCAAGGCTCGTTGGATCACAAGGGGCATTTCCTTGTAAGGGTGCTACTAAAGTTCACGACTAGGTAATCGAACCCCATACATATCAAGTACGACACACGTACGCATGGCATACCGATATGTATAGATACATCGATGGCATCACAACATAACCATAAACATACAACCTTTATTTAAGAGGCTCAGAAGAGCCACACACATAATATTATACATCAAGGGTCTCATGACCCGTAATAGCAGTCATACAATTACAAGCCAGCGGAAGAGTTATAAACTGTCTGGGTACAGACAGTGCAACTAGAAGGCACATGGCCTGACTATACTACAGAGCCGACGTAGGGCCAGATCGTAGCTGGGACACCAGCTACTCGTCGTCGTCGATGTCTACGAAGAACCCTCCATTAGGGTCATTAGCAACCTCTGCAACATTTATTAAGCAAACATGAGTATGAAGGTACTCAGCAAGACTTTAGGAGAACTAACTACTCATGCAAGGTATCAAAAGGTATTGTGGGGTTTCATGCGGGAAGCCAGCATTTGACTCGTGGCTAGACAACTTGCATTTTTAAATTAGTTTTGACAACTTGATTTCTCGCACACGAGTCCACTAACACCACAACAATACACTATCATGGAATCATTCCGTCTCCATACAGAAATGCCGTCCACGACACTCACGCTTATCTTGACAATTTTATGAGTAGCCATTGAAGTTATCTATGAACAACATATGTCTCCAAGTAGTCCATATCCGCGGACACGGCTATTCGAATAGATCATAACCCTGCAGGGGTGTACTTCGTCACACACGCTCTCGCCACTTATCGCCATGTGCACGTCATGCACCTTGGCAACCTTCAAGCGGAAGCCCAGCGAGGGAGTCGGCCATGACCGTTAACCACACTAGTACCTAGTCCAGGTTTATCGCCTATCTGAGAGTAACCCGTACGGAAGTCCGGCCGAGGTTTCCGCCACGGCCTCAAACGATGTGCGCAGGGTTCCCAAGCCCACCATCCGGGTGCCACTTGGTACACCGTGCCACTGCCTACCGCATCACGGCCCACCTCTCAGGTCAGCACCATGCACGGCCTCCAGCATTACTATAAACACCAGAAACTACTTGCAACTCCTGGACCGAGTACTACGCGATTAATAGGCCGAGCGGGGTCATATTTCAGGGCCCAGCATGTGGTAGTATCTAGTCTTGGATTACATACACGGAACTCAGTTCCTAAGGACGGTTCCAATGAAACAACCCGCCATGTACTCCTACAAAGCCTTTCACCGGTACCTTTACCAAATCAAGTTCAACACACAACCTTTGCTCGCCGAACACATTCCACATTTCTGTTCATCTCCCAGATGACAGACCATACACAACTCTAAGCATAGCATGCATAGCAGGATAAGGCACATCATAGCTCAAGCAACTACCAGGTATGCTAGGTTGCAAGGTTCGGCTATTTACTGTGACAAGGTTAAGTCATGCAAAGGAAGTGGGTCCAACTATCGTGGCAAAAGCAGTTGAAGCATTTGATCCTAATGCAATGAATAGGTGCAGGAGCAAGAACATAGGAGTTATCGGGATGATCAAAAGGGTTGCTTGCCTTGTTGCTCAGAGGAGGAACGATATCCGTCAGACGGATATTCGGTGGAATCCGGTGGTGCGGAGCCTACCGAAATGAATGGCAACATTCAATAACAATCATATGCAATCAAAATGATGCATGAGCATGGCATGAGAATGCAAAGTGATAAGTTATTATAATCAAGATGTTTTAGGTTTAGAGTTGATTTGAATCACATTCGAATAGCAATTCAAACGGGTATTCTCGGACACCGGTTTAATTGATTCGACCTGATGCTCAGATCAACTTAATGTTAACATGCATGAAATGTCATGTTATGGTACTGATTTATATCTAGGGCAGTGTGTGATCATTGCATTTATAATGAAATTTGGATATTTTTGCAAATTCCATTTATAAAGTGATTAAAAGAATTGAATTATTCCTTATTTCTCAAATTAGGGTCCTGTAACTTCTTCAAACATAGTTGAAAATAGCATAATCAGAATCCTTGAATTTTTCTGATACTTTTTCATATATAATTATTTTCATTGGAGTTACGGATTAATTTCTATGATTTTTACAACTTTTAGCAATTTCCTGAATTAGTTTTAAACTGGAAATTCTATTTATTCCATCAGGCTGACGTCAGCAGGTCAGCCGACCTGTGCAGGTCAAAGCTGACAGGGGGGCCCCACTGCTCAGCCTCTCTGGGACTAATCCCGCGCTGACGAGCCCCTAATTGGGTTTTGACCAGGCGTGGGGCCCTCTGTCAGCGACTGAGGGGAGGGCGATTACGCCCTAATGGTCGGCCACGTCGACGCCCACCGGAGGGTGGTCGCCGGCGACCAGACCCGCGGCGGAGGGCTCGCCGGAGGCGACCTAGACGGCGCTGCACAGCACCAAAACGCACGCGGTTGGCAGCTACAGCATGCTCGCGAAGTGGCCGATCTGGCAGGACCAACTTGGGAGGCTAGGGTCGCCGGAAGAGGCGTTGGCGACGAGCCGGAGCGGCGGCCAAAGCTCGGGCGTCCTCGGGGTCTTTGAATTAGGGGGATCTACGCTCGGTTCTTAGCTTCTACGGCATCTACGCGTCGTCCTGGAGCTGCTGGTGCTCTTGGAAGGACGAGCTGATCATCGGAGGGCTACCGGCGACGAGCGGCAGCGGCGGTCCTCGTCGGGCTCCGGTGAAACTAGGGCTAGAGGAGGGGATCGACGGGGAAAACTTAGGGGAAACGACCGCATGCTCACAGGGAGTGCAGAGCAGAGCTTAGACGGCTCGGGGAAGGCCTGGGGGCGACGAATAGACGGGTGAGGTCCGGCGGCCGAAGGTGGAAGACGACGGCGTTGCGGGCGTTGCAGGGCTCGAGGAAGCTTCGGCTTCTGCAGAGATAACCAGGGCGACGAGGCGGAGCTAATGGCGTGCTCTGGGAGGGGATCCTATGGCCAGGGGCACGGGCAGCTCGAGCTCGAGCTCGGCTCTAATGGCGGCAGCAAGGAGGGGGAGGAGATCCGGGCGGCGGAGGAGAACCGAGGCGGGTAATGGATAGGGGAGGCTCTGGGGAGCTTATCCCCGTCGTCGCCAGTGCGAACTGGCGGCCAAGCAGGCATGCAGGTGCGTGGCCGCGCCGGAGGAGGCGGCGGCCACCTCATGCTGCCTACTGGCGCGAGGGAGGGGACGAGCGGGGAGATGGGCCGGGCCAGGCTTGGGCGACAGGTAAGCTTTTTCCCACTTTCTCTGTTTTTGTTTTTCTGTTTTGCTAATTATTGTATTGCTAATTAATTCAGCTCCAAAATAAAAAGTAAAAACTATTTTAGACCGCCTGAAATATTTGTTATAATATCCCCACTCATTTCCAAGGTTTTCAACATTTTTGGAAAATTATAGTTTCTGATTTCAATTTTTAAATTTGAAACCAGTGGCTTTTGCATTTATTTAAAATGCTTAAAGTGTCAAGAAAATAGTTTTCTCCAATGCTCATTTACTTTCGTGATTTATCAGAAAGTTTGAACATTTCTTGAGGCCATTTTGGGTTCATTGATTTTGAACTAGTTTGAGATTTCCTTTAATTGAAATGGTGGCTAGGGTTTTGAGTTTTTCCTTTGCCACTTTGTTGTTTTTGTTGAAACTTCTTAGATGCAAATGCAAAGAATACATGAGCACAATGCTATCTTGCTTAAGGGTTAGGGATGTGACAATGAAGTTGATCAAGTCTCTTTGACAAACTTTTTTCGAATCGCATAAAACCGAAGAATTTTTGAATAGTCACTAGGTTACCTCAATGAGGATGTGCATATCCCCAACAAGTAAATCATACTTCGTCTTAACAGTAGGAATAGGGCATTCAAAGCTCCCAATAAGAATCGATGAAGTTTTTTTAATAGCATTGATGCAATGTACTCGACATTGTTTGTTCGGAAAGTGCACCGTATGCTCATTACCATTGACATGTAAAGTGACATTGCCTTTGTTGCAATCAATAACAGCTCCTGCAGTGTTTAAAAAGGGTCTTCCAAGGATGACCGCCATGGCATCATCCTCGGGAATATCCAAAACAACAAAGTCCGTTAAGATAGTAACGTTAGCAACCACAACAGGCACATCCTTGCAAATGCCGATAGGGAAAGCAGTTGATTTGTCGGCCATTTGCAAGGAGATTTCAGTGAGTGTCAACTTATCCAATTCAAGTCTACGATAAAGAAAGAGAGGCATAACACTAACACCAGCTCCAAGATTGCATAAAGCGGTTCTAACGTAGTTTCCTTTAATGGAGCAAGGTATAGTGGGCACTCCGGGATCACCTAGTTTCTTAGGAGTTCCACCCTGAAAGATGTAGTTGGCAAGCATGGTGGAAATCTCAACCTCAGGTATCTTCCTTTTGTTGGTCACAATATCTTTCATGTACTTAGCATAAGGAGACATTTTGAGCGTATCTGTCAAAGGCATTTGCAGAAAGACAGGTCTAACCATTTCAACAAAGCGCTCAAAATCCTCATCGTCCTTTTCTTGGGTGGTTTGGGAGGAAAGAGCATGGGTTTCTGAACCCATGGTTCTCTTTCTTTACCATGCTTCCTAGCAATGAAGTCGTTCTTATCATATCTCTTATTCTTAGGTTGTGGGTTATCAAGATCAACAGGTTCAGTGTCCACATCCTTATCATTGCTAGGTTGAGAATCATCATGAACACCACTATCGATATTATCACTAGGCTCATGTTCATCACCAGATTGTGTTTCGGCATCAGAAACAGATATATCGTTTGGATTCTCGGGCATAACGGCAACGGGGTTGCTAGCATGCAAGTTCCTATCATCTTTCTTTTTCTTCCTAGAATGACTAGGTGCCTCGATGCTAACTCCTTGAGAATCTTGTTCAATTCTCTTAGGATGACCCTCAGGATACAAAGGTTCCTGGGTCATTCTACCACCTCTAGTGATAACTCTAACAGACTTGTCATTTAGCTCATTGAGCAAGCCATTTTGAGCCTTAAGTACTTGTTCTACTTGAGTAGTAACCATAGAGGCATGTTTACTCAAAATCTTAAGATCATTGACATTTCTATCCACACAAGCACTTAAATGACTAAGCATAGGAACATTCTGTTCCAATTGTCTGCTAACATAATCATTGAAACTTTGTTGTTTGGCAACAAAGTTATCAAATTCATCTAAGCATAAGCTAGCAGGTTTATCAAAAGGAATATCACTCTCATTGAATCTATGAAGAGAATTTACCTCTACTACCTGTGTCGGGTTATCAAGACCATGTATTTCTTCGATAGGTGGTAGATTCATGGCATCTTCAGATTTAATGCCTTTCTCTTGCATAGATTTCTTAGCTTCTTGCATATCTTCAGGACTGAGGAATAGGATACCTCTTTTCTTCGGAGTCGGCTTCGGAGGTGTTTCGTGAATAGTCCAAGCATTCTCAATGCACAAGATATTATTCAATAGAATCTCAGCTTGTTCCACAGTTCGTTCCCTGAAAACACAACCAGCACAACTATCTAGGTGGTCCCTAGAAGCATCGGTTAGTTCATTCTAGAAGATATCAAGTATTTCATTTTTCTCAAGAGGGTGATCAGGCAAAGCATTCAGCAGCTGGACAAGCCTCCCCCAAGCTTGTGGGAGACTCTCATCTTTAACTTGCACAAAGTTATATATTTCCTGCAAGGCAGCTTGTTTCTTATGGGCAGGAAAATATTTCTTAGAAAAGTAGTAGATCATATCCTAGGGACTACACACACAACCAGGAGCAAGGGAAGTGAACCAAGTCTTAGCATCATCCTTTAGCGAGAAAGGAAACAGCTTAAGGATATAGTAGTGGCGGATCTTTTCCTCACTCGTGAATAGGGTGGCTATAGCGTGCACCTTAGTAAGATGTGCTACAACCGTTTCAGACTCGTAACCATGAAAAGGATCAGATTCGACCAAAGTGATTAACTCGGGATCGATAGAAAATTCATAATCCTAATCAGTCAGAAAGATAGGCGAAGTAGAAAACTTAGGATCGTATTTCATTCTAGCATTCAGAGACTTTTTCTTCCAATTGCGCAGTAATTTCTCAAGTTCATAGCTATCCTTACAAGCAAGAAAGTCCTCAGCTACCTCTCCCTCCATAACATAACCCTCGGGTATATCAGGCAATTCATATCTAGGAGAGCTAGTTCTAACAGGTGAAATAGCAGGTTCTACTTCAATAATCTCAGCAGTCTCAGAAGTATCATCACATTCAGCAGCAACTCTAGCAATTTGTGCATCAAGAAATGCACCTAGTGGAAAAGCAGTATCAAGCAAAGCATCATCACAAGCATCATGGATAGCAGAAGTAGCATCATCAAGCACAGGCGACATATCAAAATTTCTAGTAGGTGGTGGTGTCGCAAACTTACTCATAACTGAATGTGAATCAAGTGCAGAGCTAGATGGCAGTTCCTTACCTGTCCTCGTAGTTGAGGGCAAGACTTCAGTTTTTGGATCTCTCGGATTCCTCGTAGTGATCAAGAGACGTAAATCCCAATTGACTCAGAGAATAGAGCTATGCCTCCCCGGCAGCGGCGCCAGAAAATAGTCTTGATAACCCACAAGTATAGGGGATCGCAATAGTTTTCGAGGGTAGAGTATTCAACCCAAATTTGTTGATTCGACAAAAGAGGAAGCCAAAGAATATTCTTGAGTATTAGCAGTTGAGTTGTCAATTCAACCACACCTGAAAGATTTAGTATATGTAGGAAAGTTTCAGTAGCAAAGTAGCGTGATAGCAACGGTAGGAACGGTAACAGTAGCAGCGGTAACAGTAGCAACGGTGATAGCAGTAGCGGCAAAGTAATGTAGCAAGGACCAGTAGGAAAAACTCGTAGCCATTGGATCGGTGATGGATAATTATGCCGGATGACATTCATCATGCAACAGTTATAACATGGGGAGATATGTAACTAGCTCCAGTTCGTCAATGTAATGTAGGCATGCATTCCTTATATAGTCATACGTGCTTATGGAAAAGAACTTGCATGACATCTATTGTCCATCCCTCCCATGGCAGCGGGGTCCTAATGGAAACTAAGGGATATTAAGGTTCTCCTTTTAATATAGAACTGAAACAAAGCATTAGCACTTCGTGAATACATGAACTCCTCATACTATGGTCATCTCCGGGAGTGGTTCCGGCTAATGTCACTCCGGGCTTGCCGGGTCATAACACATAGTAGGTGACTACAACTTGCAAGATAGGATAAAGAACACACATATATTGATGGAAACATAAAAGGTTCATATCTGAAATCATGACACTCGGGCCCTAGTGACAAGCATTAAGCATAGCAAAGTAGTAGCAATATCAATCTCACAACATAGTGGATACTAGGGATCAATCCCCATCAAAACTAACTCGATTACATGATAGATCTAATCCAACCCATCACCATCCAGCAAGCCTACGATGAGATTGCTCACGAACGGTGAAGAGCATCACGGAGTTGGCGATGAAGGATGGTTGGTGATGACGACGGTGATGATCTCCCCTCTCTGGATCCCAGAACGAACTCCAGATCTGCCCTCCAGAGGAAGAACAGGTGGTGGCGGCGCCTCCGTATTGTAAAACACGATGAACTCTTCTCCTTGAATTTTTTCCGGTCGAAGGGGGATATATAAAGCTGGAATTGGAGGCAGCGGAGCCCCGAGGGGCTCACAAGCCTGCCAGGCCCAGCCAAGGGGGGGGCGGGCCTGGTGGGCTTGTGAGCTCCTGGCTCCGTCCCTCCAGTTGATTCTTGCGCCAGTATTTTTTATATATTCCACAAAAAATTCTCGTAAATTTCCAGGTCATTCCGAGAACTTTTATTTCTGCGCAAAAACAACACTGATACGTCTCAAACGTATCTATCATTTTTGATGGTTTCACGTTGTTATCTTGTCTTCTTTGGTTGTTTTATGTACCTTTTATATCTTTTTTGGGACTAACTTATTAATTCAGTGCCAAGTGCCAGTTCGTGTTTTTTCCGTGTTTTTGACTCTTTTCAGATCTGATTTTGGAACGGAGTCCAAACGGAAGAAAAACCCCGAAATGATTTTTCCCGAACGGAAGAAGATCACGGGGCCTTTGGGCCAAGTCAGGTGGGCTCCAGGGAGCCCACAAGCCGCCACTCCGCCTCCAGGGGAGGCGGCGGTGGGCAGGCTTGTGGCCTCCCTGGCCGCCCCTTGACCTAGATCTTTGGCCTATAAATTCCCAAATATCCCGCAAAAAATCAGGGGAGCCTCCAAAATACTTTTCCGCCGCCGCGAGCTTCCGTTTCCGCGAGATCTCATCTGGAGACCCTTCCCGGCACCATGCCGGAGGGGACTTTGGAGTTGGAGGGCTTCTTCATCATCATCATCGCCCCTCCAATGACTCGTGAGTAGTTCACTTCAGACCAACGGGTTCGTAGTTAGTAGCTAGATGGCTTCTCTCTCTTGGATCTTCAATACAAAGTTCTCCATGATCTTCATGGAGATCTATCCGATGTAATCTTCTTTGGCGGTGTGTTTGTCGAGATCCGATGAATTATGAATTTGTGATCAGATTATCTATGATATATATTTGAGTCTTTGCTTATTTCTTATATGCATGATTTGATATCCTTGTAAGTCTCTCCGAGTCTTGGTTTTTTTTGGCCAACTAGATCTATGATTCTTGCAATGGGAGAAGTGCTTGGTTTTGGGTTCTGCCATGTGGTGACCTTTCCCAGTGACAGTAGGGGCAGCAAGGCACACATCAAGTAGTTGCCATCAAGGGTAAAAAGATGGGGTTTTTTGTCATTGGTTTGAGATTATCCCTCTACATCATGTCATCTTGCTTAAGGCGTTACTCTGTTCTTATGGACTTAATACACTAGATGCATGCTGGATAGCGGTCGGCGTGTGGAGTAATAGCAGTAGATGCAGACAGTATTGGTCTACTTGTTTTGGACGTGATGCCTATAGAAATAATCATTGCATAGATATCGTCACGGCTTTGCGCGGTTCTATCAATTGCTCGACAGTAATTTGTTCACCCACCATCTACTTGCTTTCATGAGAGAATCCACTAGTAAACACTACGGCCCCCGGGTCTATTCACATCCATCGTTTACACCTCCGCTTTTACTTTGCTTTGTTACTTTGTTGCTTTCAGTTCTCACTTGGCAAACAATCTATAAGGAATTGACAACCCCTTCATAGCGTTGGGACCAAGCTTTTGTGTTTGTGCAGGATCTTCAGATACTCCTCCATCGGATTGATACCTTGGTTCTCAAACTGAGGGAAATACTTACCACCGCTGTGCTACATCACCCTTTCCGCTTCGAGGGAACACCAAGGCAAGGCTCCAAGGCCACGGGGGAAATCCTTTGCATACTTGCCTAGGAAGTCCCTTAAGGCGTAGCCGCAGCTGAAGGATTCCTGGTGCCGTCGACACGACAATTTCCGGCGCCATTGCCGGAGATCTTTTTGAGGTAGGAGAAAAATTTCTGGCGCCATTGCAAGGGAAGCACAGCTGACATCAGAAGTATTTCTGGCGCCGTTGCCGGGGAGGAGAAATCAAGATCTATCCAAGTAGGTCTCACAAACTCTTGTCTTGCATTTACTTTTGTTTCCAGTTGCCTCTCGTTTTCCTCTCCCCCACTTCACATTTGACGTTTTCATTCGCCTTTCGCCTTCGCCGTTTTCTTTTGCCTTTGTCGGTTTTCTTGCTTGCTTGTGTGCTTGTTTGTTTGTTGAAGTCATCATGGCTGAAAACACCAAACTTTGCGACTTATCAAACACTAGTAATAATGATTTTATTAGTACTCCCATTGCTCCCGCCACTAGTGCGGAATCGTATGAAATCAACGCAGCTTTGCTGAATCTTGTTATGAAAGAGAAATTCTCCGGACTTCCTAGTGAAGATGCCGCATCCCATCTCAATACCTTCATTGAGCTTTGCGATATGCAAAAGAAAAGGGATGTGGATAATGACGTGATTAAGTTGAAACTTTTTCCTTTCTCGTTGCGAGATCGCGCAAAAACTTGGTTTTCTTCTTTGCCTAAAAATAGTATCGATTCTTGGGATAAGTGCAAAGATGCTTACATATCCAAGTATTTTCCGCCGGCTAAGATCATCTCCTTACGTAACGATATCATGAATTTCAAGCAACTTGATCATGAACACGTTGCACAATCTTGGGAGAGGATGAAGCTTATGATTAGAAATTGTCCCGCTCATGGCTTGAGTTTGTGGATGATTATACAAATCTTTTACGCTGGCTTGAATTTCGCTTCTCGCAATATATTGGACTCCGCCTCAGGTGGAACGTTCATGGAAATCACGTTAGGGGACGCTACAAAACTCCTAGACAATATCATGACCAACTACTCTGAGTGGCACACTGAAAGGTCGCCTCCTAGCAAAAAGGTATACGCTATAGAAGAGATTAACTCACTTAGTGCTAAGATGGACGAGTTGATGAATTCGGTTGCTAGTAGAAATGCTACGGTAGATCCTAATGACATGCCACTATCTTCTTTGATTGAGAGTAGCAACGCTAGTTTGGACGTGAATTTTGTTGGTAGGAACAATTTTGGCAACAACAATGCTTTTAGAGGAAACTATGTTCCTAGGCCTTTTCCTAGTAACTCCTCTAACAATTATGGCAATTCCTACGGCAACACTTATGGAAATCACAACAAAGTACCCTCTGATTTAGAGAGTAATATCAAAGAGTTCATCAACTCTCAAAAGATTTTCAATGCGTCCATAGAGTAAAAACTACTCAATATAGACGATTTGGCTAAGAGCGTTGACAGGATGTCTTGTGATATTGATGCTTTGAAAGTTAGATGCGCTCCTCCCAAGGTCAACTTGGATGAAACTTTGAAAGCTATGCGTATCTCCATGAATGAGAGCAAAGAAAGAACTGCCCAAATTCGCGCTAGACATGAATGGTTTAAAAGGGTGTGTTCTAGTGATGCAAATCACGAAGATCTTAAAGTGCTTGGTGTGTCTCCTCTTGAATCTTTGTTTTCGCGTGTCAAACCTACTTATGGAGGGGCTGGATATGAATCCACTTTGGTTGAAAAACGCCCCAATGATTCGGAGTCCACCTATCTTGATGATAAAGGTGTGGAGAGTGGAGTAGAAGAAGTCAAAATTTTGGGTAGTAATGAAACTCCCACTTTGTATTTCAAGGAATTCAATTATGATGATTGCTCCTTGTTTGAATGCATTTCTTTGATGCAATCCATTGCAAACTCTCCACATGCTTATAGCCAAAGCAAAGCCTTTACCGCGCATATCGTAGATGCTATGATGAAATCTCTTGAAGAGAAGCTCGAACTAGAAGTCTCTATACCTAGAAAACTTCATGATGAGTGGGAACCTACCATCAAAATCGAGATAAAAAACTATGAGTGCAATGCTTTGTGTGATTTGGGTGCTAGTGTTTCCGCGATTCCAAAGTCTTTATGTGATATTCTTGGTTTTCATGAGATTGAAGAGTGTTCTCTTAATTTGCATCTTGCGGATTCTACTGTCAAGAAACCCATGGGGAGGATCGATGATGTTCTTATTGTTGCAAATAATAACTATGTACCCATGGATTTCATTGTACTTGTACTTGACATAGATTGCAATCCTTCATGTCCCATTATTCTTGGTAGACCTTTCCTAAGGACTATTGGTGCTATCATCGATATGAAGGAAGGGAATATTAGATTTCAATTTCCCTTAAAGAAGGGCATGGAGCACTTTCCTAGAAATAAAATAAGATTGCCTTATGAATCTATGATGAGGGCTACCTATGGTTTGAGCACCAAAGATGACTATACGTGATTCCATCACTTTCGCCTAGCTAAGGGCGTTAAACAAAAGCGCTTGTTGGGAGGCAACCCAACGAATCTATCCTTTTTCTTTCTGTTTTTTGTTTTCCACACTTTCATAATTCTGTTATGATTGTATTTTTATGTTTCTTTTTGCGTTTGTGCCAAGCAAAACCGTTATGATTAGTCTTGGGGATGATCGTTTGGTCATGCTGGAAAAGACAGAAACTTTCCGGCGTAGCCGAAGCAGAAGGATTCCTGGTGCCGTCGACACGACAATTTCCGGCGCCATTGCCGGAGATCTTTTTGAGGTAGCAGAAGAATTTCTGGCACCATTGCAAGGGAAGCACAGCTGACATCAAACACCATGGCAATTCTGCTGAAAATAGCGTTAGTCCGGGTTAGTTCCATTCAAATCATGCAAATTAGAGACCAAAACAAGGGCAAATGAGTTTGGAAAAGTAGATATAATGGAGACGTATCAATGTCACAGCACGCGACATAGTAGGCTACATCCCTTCGCATTCCTGACCACCAAAATGTCTCTCTCAGATCCTGGTACATCTTTGTATCTCCTGGATGGATTGAATATGCGGAATCATGAGCTTCCCTGAGTATTTGCTACCTCAGGTTATTCTGGTCGGGCACGCATATCCGTTTCTCGAACCGCAAGATGCCTTGGTCATCCACTCGGAAGGACTTGGCCTTCCCCTTTGGAATCAACTCCTTGATCTTGTTGATTCCTTCATCTGACCCTTGAGCCTTCTTGATCTCTTCCATGAGAGTGGGGGTAATTTCCAGCGTATCCGGGGTAGTTGGACCGCATAGCACCATGTTGAGGCTAGTGAATTCTTCGTGTACCCTTGGATGCATGCTTCCCATCAATGCATTCACAGCGATTGGCTTTCTGCTGAGAGCGTCTGCGACCACATTGGCTTTTCCCGGATGATAATTGATCCCAAGGTCATAGTCCTTGACCACTTCAAGCCATCGTCGATGACTGAGATTCACATCAGGCTGGGTAAAAATATACTTGAGACTTTTATGGTCCGTGTTTATTTCGCACCATTGTTCGATAAGGTAATGCCTCCAAATTTTCAAGGCATGAACCACGGCTAATAATTCCAAGTCATACGTGGGGTAGTTCTCTTCATGAGGTCATAGCTGTCGGGATGCATACGCTACAACCCTTCCTTCCTGCCTTAGTACGCAGTCGATTCCTCGTCGGGAATCATCACAGTAAATATCAAAACTTTTGTGGATGTCTGGAAGGACTAGGACAGGTGTTGTCGTTAGCCTTGTCTTCAGCTCCAGGAAACTATTGTCACACTCAGTCGTCCAAACGAATCTCCGATTTTCTTGAGCAATTCCGTCAGCGGCTTAGCTATCTTGGAGAAGCCTTCTATGAACCGATGGTAGTAGCCTGCCAACCCCATGAAGCTACGGTCTTCGGCCACCGAGACTGGTGTCTTCCAGTTTAATATTGTTGTTACCTTCCTGGGGTCGACGGCTACACCTTGTTCGGACAGGATGTGCCCTAGAAATCCCACCTCTTTTAGCCAAAATTTGCATTTGCTGAACTTGGCATACAAACGATGGGTTCTCAACCTTTCCAAGACAGCACGGAGATGTTGCTTGTCCTCTTCTTCATCCTTGGAATATATCAGGATATCATCAATGAACACCACCACAAATTTGTCCAGGAAATCCATGAAAACTTTGTTCATCATGCTCATGAAATAGGATGGAGCATTTATCAGTCTGAATGACATGACCGTAAACTCATACAAGCCATATCGGGTGGTGAACATTGCCTTGGGTATATCTTCCTTTCTGATTTTTAGCTGATGATACCCAGTTCTGAGGTCAATCTTGGAGAATACCCATGCTCCATTCAACTGGTCGAATAAATCATCAATTCGAGGGAGCGGGTACTTGTTTTTGATAGTGACCTCATTTAGTTGGGGATAGTCTATGCACATTCGCATGCTTCCATCCTTCTTCCTAACAAATAGTACTGGTGATCCCCATGCTGAGATGCTTGGACGGATATATCCTTTCTGCAACAATTTGTCCAACTGCTTCTTTAGTTCTGCCAACTCTGGACTTGGCATGCGGAAATATTTCTTGTAAATTGGAGCAGTACCGGGAACTAATTCAATTGTGAACTCCAATTCCCGGTCGGGTGGCATTCCGGGTAATTCCTAGGGGAATACGTCCGGAAATTCGCATACTACCGGAACCAAGTTCATATCTGTGACATTAGCCTGGTATGCCATTCCTTTCCTTGACATCATCTTATTGGCAAGAAATTGGATGGTTTGTCCTGCCGGGTTGACCAGCGTCACGGTTCTGGTGGCACAGAGTATGCACACCTGATGGGGTGTCAACCAGTCCATTCCCAATATCACATCCAATCATGAGGATTCGATAGCAATGAGTGCAGCTGGGAACTTAACTCCATGTATCAGGATTTCCAGATCTCTGTATATAAGATTTCTTCTGAGCAGGGAGCTAGTGGATTGTACCACCATGATATTTTCCAAAATCGAAGGACAGAACTTGTTCAAGGTGGCAAAACTCCGCAAAATAAATGAATGGGAAGCCCGAGAATCAAATAAAATTACTGCGGGTATGTTGTTAATAGAGAACATACCAAGGACCACTTCTGGAGCTTCGCACATTTCCTCGGCGGAGACATGATAGACGTGTCAATGGCTAACGTTGGAGTTAGGACGGTGTACAATGGTGTTGACCTGTCGCTTGACATCAGAGGATGGCTTCCCAGTATTGGCGGGGCACTACTACGGCAACAAAAGTTCTTCCGAAACAACGCCAGGAATTCTTCTTGCTACTTCTCTTGTTTGCGTCGGTTTTTCCCTTGAAGAGGAAAGGGTGATGCAGCACAGGAGCAGTAAGTATTTCCCTCAGTTTGAGAACCAAGGTATCGATCCACAAGGAGGGTCTCGTCAAGTCCAGAGTACCTGCGCAAACACAAACAAGCTTGCACCCAATGCTTCAAAGGGGTTGTCAATCCCTTCAAGATTGTTTGCAAAGTGAGATCTGAAGGCGGAAAGTGCAATGAAGTAAAAAGTGTAAGGCTGAAAATATGGTGTGGAGTAGACCCGGGGGCCATAGTGTTCACTAGAGGCTTCTCTCAAAATAGCAAATATCACGGTGGGTGAACAAATTACTATCGAGCAATTGATAGAACCACGCAAAGTCATGACGATATCTAAGGCAATGATCATACATATAGGCATCACGTCCGAGACAAGTAGACCGATACTTTCTGCATCTACTACTATTACTCCACACACCGACCGCTATCCGGCATGCATCTAGTGTATTGAGTTTATGACGAACAGAGTAACGCCTTAAGCAAGATGACATGATGTAGAGCGATAATCTAAAACCAATGATGAAAACCCCATCTTTTTACCCTTGATGGCAACAACATGATGCGTGCCTCGCTACCCCTTCTGTCACTGGGTGAGGTCACCGCACGGTATGAACCCAAAACCAAACACTTCTCCCATTGCAAGAATCATAGATCTAGTTGGCCAAACAAAACCCACAACTCGAAGAGAATTACAAGGATACGAAATCATGCATAAGAGAGATCAGAAGAAACTCAAATAAGGATCATAGATAATCTGATCATAAATCCACAATTCATTGGATCACGACGAACACACCGCAAAAGAAGATTACATCGGATAGATCTCCATGAAGATCATGGAGAACTTTGTATTGAAGATCCAAGAGAGAGAAGAAGCCATCTAGTTACTATCTATGGACCCGTAGGTCTATGGTGAACTACTCACGCATCATCAGAGAGGTCATGGTGTTGATGAAGAAGCCCTCCGTGTCTGAATCCCCCCTCCGGTAGGGCACCAGAACGTGCCGCAGATGGGATTTTGCGGAGATAGAAGCTTGCGGCGGCGGAAAAGTGATTTCGATGATCTCCTGATTTTTTTTGGGATTTTTAGGGAATATATAGGCGCAACCCCTAGGGCAGAGGGCGCCCAGGGGGACCACAAGCCTGTGGGACGCGGCCTACCCCCTGGCCGCAGGGTGGGGGCTTGTGGGGCCCCTGAGGCTCCCCTGCCTTGGCTCCCAAGCTCCCCGATCTTCTTCCATTACGAAAAAAATCTTTTCGGGGATTTTCTTCCGTTTGGACTCCGTTTCAAAATCTCCTCTGAAAGGGGTCAAAAACATGGAAAAAACAGGAACTGGCACTTGGCACTGAGTCAATATGTTAGTCCCAAAAAATATATAAAAGGCATGCAAAACATCCAAAGTTTGACAAGATAATAGCATGAAACCATCAAAAAATATAGATACATTGGAGACGTATGAGGCACTGCTTGAAGTAATGTCCACTTTGGCCGCAGGTGAAGCAAGTGTTGTTTCGGCGGCAATCCTCTAGTACCGGTTGCTTGGCGAAGGTCTTGTTGTGGCTCATTGTCTTATTGTTATTGTTGCCATTGCTCCAGGTAGGCTTGTATACGGATGGGCTTGGCTGCCAGGTACGTGGCTTGTGTGCAATATGTTCCTTGTTGTCCTTCTTGGGTTCAAACTTCCTCTTGCGGTCATCATACCCGGTCTTGTGCTCCCGTTCGTCTACGAAAGCCTTGTTCACTAGAGTCTGAAAGTCCAGAAAATCCAGCATACAAAACTGACAACAGAGGTTATGATTCAGTCCTCCTAGGAATCGGTCTATTTTCGTTTCCTCAGTGGATATGTCGTGGGTAGAGTACAGTGCCAGATTTTTGAACTTGTTTAGATACTCAGCTACAGACATACCTCCTTCTGTGATAGCAAGGAATTCTCTTTGCTTCACCTTCATTATGCCAGTAGGGATATGATATTTGCGGAATGCTTCCTTGAACTTTTCCCAAGTAATCTCTTCTTCACAGGGCCATGTTGCCTTTGTGTTATCCCACCATATAGCTGTTGGCCCTTCTAAGTAGTGAGTGGCAAAAGGAACCTTGTCCGCTTCATCACAGCAGGCTATGTCCAGCTTCTTTTCAATGGTCCTTAGCCAGTCATCGGCTTCTATAGGATCCACGGCTTTACCAAAGTTGGGTGGCTTAGTGCGCTGGAAGTCTGACAACTTGGAACGTGACCCATTATTGTTGTGATTCTGACCTACCATAGCATGCATGCTTCTCAGAAATTCCATAAGATCCTGGTTCCTCTTTCTTTGAACATCCTCATAATCTGATGAGTAGTCGGTGCTTGGGGTGGTGGAGGTGGTAAGTCTTCTGGTTGTTGTCTTGCCTGTCTGGCGGATCGACGTATAGGGGTTCCATTGTCGCCTTGGCTACAGCTTTTCTTCATCCTAACTTGTTGTTCCCATTGCAAAATACCGAGATGAGCAACATCCATAAGGGAAGCATAGTCATAAAACACCAAAAGATAGTACGCGAGAAAAGCTAATAAGCAATCAACATAATTATACAAGATGACCCAACATTATTCATGGCAAGCTAGTAGGGTAAATATCATGACTAGACTGCGCATACGGCAGTTGACATATGCAAAGATGCATGCTCAGCAACTCCAACCTCTACTCTAGTGGTGTGGATGGCACGAACACTGATAGACTGAAGACTCCTCGTCATCTAATCCTGAGTCGGAGTTGGAACTGATGATATTGATCTCATCCTCCGGATCAAAGGAAACACGACGACGCTGCTGGGACGGTCTTGCATCAGCAAGGAAGAAGGAGCACGATGCCTCAGCATCGGAGCAGCAGGAGTGGCTAGGAGTGAGGCCCACTCAGTGGGAGTCTCACGGCGGCTGCCAAAAGAGCATGGCGGCACTGAAGATCTAGAAGGAATATCAAATCCGAGTGGGGGTGGAACTGGTGGTGGATATGTGGGTGGAATGGTAGGATGGGGTGAAGGTGGCACTGCAATCGCGGCAACAAGTGTCGTCTGGACATGGGACAGCTCCTCGGCAAAGGATACAATCGTGCGATAGATGGCGTTCAGGTAGCGAGACAGCACAACAGTCGCACGGTCACATGCCGGGTCAACAGGAGAAAAAATGACTCGCCTTGTCGAAGGCGACAGGGTGGGATAGTGGAATAAACCTGGATGAGTCTGCATCTCGACCTCGTGGAAGCGCAAGTAAGTGAGAGCCTCCATCACAACAAACTGGATTGCTAACTCCGGACTAGAAGCTGTTCCGCCCTTAGTAGATCGAGAGTAGCTACCATTGTTCGAGCTCGCAACCAGCTAAGCCTCTACATGGTACTCGTACATGGACTCCGCAAGCTACTCCCGAAACACCTGGTACACTGGATCTTCGCCTTGGGGGTACAGCCGAAGCCAGACGTTCCGGAGCAGTCCTGGAAATGTGGATGGTGCAGGCTCAAACTGGAAATGGTATGGAACTGGTGCCATCTACACTCACAAGGCCAAAGGTTAGTAAAACAATAAATCATGATGCATGCCATGTAGCAATCAAATGCAGCAAGCAAATGTATACTCAAGACCCTATGCTACTCGTCGTACTAACGCGGGCTAACTAGGGTGTCCTACAGTCAGCGTGGCTCTGATACCAAGCGTTGTGGCACCCCGGCTCAGAGAACCGGATTACCAGTGTTTCCAGCCCAGAGATCATGTCTTCTAGAAACACTCAACAACTTGGAATAGAACTGAACCGACTTTATTGATAGCATACGGGTACAAGTACATATCTTACAATGATAGCGAGGCCAAAGGCACCCTCGGTGCTGCGATAGTATCTACATTATTTATAACACATAGCTGGGCCTCGAGACTACTGAGTACTACTACGACGTAGCAGAACAAAGCGGCAACTCCATCCACAGGGACACTTATGTGCACACATCCTAGTACGGACCTTCAGGACCTCCGTCCTCGGCTTCGCCTGCATCTGGCATGATACACCAGGTGAGTACTTGGAATGTACTCGCAAGCTCACAACAACCAAGTAATGCAGCAAACAATAGCATGACAATCATTATGATAAATTATTAAGCAACATTACTAATTATACCAGTTATCAACTTACTCATATCTGGGGTGTCTGACAACACCCAGAATACTCATCGAGTATCTCCGATCATTTGAAGAGTTCTTCCATCATTACTAACACGGATATGGTTGACCACCTACCGAGGTATGGACGGGCTGTCCAATACCGTGGACGCGACTATTCGAATAGATTTGACACTCTGCAGAGGTTGCACACTTTACCCACATCAGGGAGCACTAACCTCGTGATCCCATTCGGGTGGACTAGTGTTGCTCCAACGAAACTTGCCTGATCCATGACTTTCCCATCGTACCACCGGCATTCATTCTCCCCCGGAGTCCTGCCCTGGGTGGCCCCTGTGTCCTCATGACATTTGCCACCGTCGTGGCCAAACTAAACTGTCCCAAATGGGAACGGGCCCAAATCAACTCAATTGGGCTCACAGGGTTATCACCGCCTACCTGATCAGGGTAGCACGCGTGCATAACCCTCCCTCTTTGGAGGTACCGGTGAAAGCGCACGCGATCAGCCCAAGTCACGGCCGAACCATACCGGCAAATGTGGTTGCACGGTTAAGCCCAGACAGGTGACCCTAGATCAACCACTAAGTCATTCCAAATATAGTGGTCTATAACAATGAGCAACTAATTATTTTAAAAGATTTACTATCAATTTATCCTATAGCAAATAAAGGAGCATAATATATGAAAATATGCAATGCTATAGAACTACTACATAACATGGGTATCATGGCTTGCCTTACTCTGTTGGGTTGTTCAAACACTCCTGGTCTTCAAATTCACCAAAGTTTCCTTCTGAAAATATTTTTAATTTGCAAAAATAAAATGTCACATAATGTATTTTTTTAACCAGAAATTCTGTGAGTATGGGAAAAATACCAAAATTCATTAGAAATTAAAGGGGCTCAGTACCAACTCAATGCAAAAAGAATCAATTGATTTGGACTTCTAAATAAAAAGTTATAGCTGGTCAAAGTTACTGGTCAAACCTGTATTTTAAATAAAAATCAGAAAATCTAAACAGGGGCCACGTCAAAAGCATAAAGTGGAGGAGCGCCTCCACTTATACCGCTTCGGCGCTGGCCTGGGTCGCCGACAGGTGGGGCCTGCTGGTTTAAAACAGAGGGAGAGGGAGAAAGAGAGAGACTGGTCGGATCTCCGGTGATAGAGACGACGGTGATGCTTAGAGGATGGAGGATAGGATCGGCTGCTTGCTACGGCAACAAAAGTCCTACCCCGGCAATGGTGCCAGAGATCCTTCTGTCGTCTCTTGAGCTTGCGTTGGTTTTTCCCTTGAAGAGGAAAGGGTGATGCAGCACAGGAGCAGTAAGTATTTCCCTCGGTTTGAGAACCAAGGTATCAATCCAGTAGTAGAATCTCGTCAAGTCCAGAGTACCTGCGCAAACACAAAAGAGCTTGCACCCAATGCTTTAAAGGGGTTGTCAATCCCTTCAAGATTGTTTGCAAAGTGAGATCTGAAGGCGGAAAGTGCAACGAAATAAAAAGGGTAAGGCTGAAAATATGGTGTGGAGTAGACCCGGGGGCCATAGTGTTCACATAGAGGCTACTCTCAAAATAGCAAATATCACAGTGGGTGAACAAATTACTGTCGAGCAATTGATAGAACCGCACAAAGTCATGACGATATCTAAGGCAATGATCATACATATAGGCATCACGTCTGAGACAAGTAGACCGATACTTTCTGCATCTACTACTATTACTCCACACATCGACCATTATCCAGCATGCATCTAGTGTATTAAGTTCATGATGAACAGAGTAACGCCTTAAGCAAAATGACATGATGTAGAGGGATAAACTCAAACCAATGATGAAAACCCCATCTTTTTACCCTTGATGGCAACAACACGATGCGTGCCTCGCTACCCCTTCTGTCACTGAGTGAGGTCACCGCACAGTATGAACCCAAAACCAAGCACTTCTCCCATTGCAAGAATCATAGATCTAGTTGGCTAAACAAAACCCACAACTCGAAGAGAATTACAAGGATATGAAATCATGCATAAGAGAGATCAGAAGAAACTCAAATAAGATTCATAGATAATCTGATCATAAATCCACAATTCATCGGATCTCGACAAACACACCGCAAAAGAAGATTACATCGGATAGATCTCCATGAAGATCATGGAGAACTTTGTATTGAAGATCTAAGAGAGAGAAGAAGCCATCTAGTTACTAGCTATGGACCCGTAGGTCTATGGTGAACTACTCACGCATCATCGGAGAGGTCATGGTGTTGATGAAGAAGCCCTCCGTATCCGAATCCCTCCTCCGGCAGGGCACAAGAACGTGCCCAGATGGGATCTTGCGGAGACAGAAGCTTGCGGCGGCGGAAAAGTGCTTTCGATGATCTCCTGATTTTGTATGGATTTTTAGGGAATATATAGGCGCAAAACCTAGGGTGACGGAGCCTTAGGGAGCCCACAAGCCAGGGGGCCGCAGGCCCCCCTGGCCATGCCATGAGGGCTTGTGGGGTCCCTGGTGGCCCCCTGCCCTAATTCTCCGGCTCCCCGATCTTTTTCTGTTCCGAAAAATATATTTTTGGCAGTTTCATTCCGTTTGGACTCCGTTCAAAATCCTCCTCTGAAAGGGGTCAAAAACATGGAAAACACAGGAACTGGCACTTGGCACTGAGTTAATAAGTTAGTCTCGAAAAATATATAAAAGGCATGCAAAACATCCAAAGTTTGACAAGATAATAGCATGAAACCATCAAAAATTATAGATACGTTGGAGACGTATCAAGCATCCCCAAGCTTAACTCCTGCTCGTCCTCGAGTAGGGAAGTGATAAAGAATGAATTTTTGAAATGGAATGCTACCTAGCATAGTTGTCCTTTGCAACTTATTTCACATGACATGAATGTTCAGATCTGTAAGATTTGAAACAATAGTTTGCTATTGACATGAAAACAATAATACTTCAAGCAAACTAGCAAAGTAATCATGAACTTTCAAAATAACATGGCCAAGGAAAGTTATCCCTACAAAATCATATAGTCTCGCTATGCTCCATCATCCTCACACAACTAATGTAAATCATGCAAAACCCCGGTATTGGCCAAGTAATTGTTTTCGCACTCTTACTTTCTCAAACTTTTTATAACTATCATGCAATACATAAGCGCGAGCCATGGATATAGCACTTTGGGTGGAATAGAGTGTGGTGGTGGTTGTGAGACAAAAAGGAGGAGATGGTCACATTGACTCGGCGTATCAAAGGGCTATGTAGATGCCCATTAAT
This sequence comes from Hordeum vulgare subsp. vulgare, assembly GCF_904849725.1. Classification (NCBI taxonomy): domain Eukaryota; kingdom Viridiplantae; phylum Streptophyta; class Magnoliopsida; order Poales; family Poaceae; genus Hordeum; species Hordeum vulgare. The sequence goes on along the minus strand of NC_058521.1, from coordinate 61,014,529 downwards.
AGATATCCATGTGAATGAGTAGGGATTGCCATACAAGAGATTCACTAGATCTATAAGTATGTGAAAGCTCAAGAGGAAAACTAGTGGGTGTGCATCCAACTTGCTTGCTCACGAAGACCTAGGGAAATTTTGAGGAAGCCCATCATTGGAATATACAAGCCAAGTTATATAATGAATATTCCCACTAGCATATGGTAGTGACAAAGCAAGAAGCTAACAATCATGAAGAACATGGTGTTATTATGAAACACAAGTGTGGAAGAAGATAGTAGCATTGTCCCTTCTCTCTTTTTCTCTCTCTTTTTTATTTGGGCTCTTGGGCCTCTTTTTTTTTCTTTTCTCTTTTTTTTATATGGGCTCTTTGGCCTCTTTTTTTCCTCACATGGGACAATGCTCTAATAATGATGATCATCACACTTTTATTTACTCACAGCTCAAAGCTCAAAATGATGATGACTCTATAGGAAATGCCTCCGGCAGTGTACCGGAATGTGCAACGATCTAGCTTGGCGTATGACGTTGAAACATCTCGCTAGCTATCTTACGATCATGCAATGGAAATATGAGAGTGACGGCACAAGTCATGAGACGGAACGGTGGGAATTGCATGGCAATAATATCTCGGAATGGCTATGAAAATGCCATAGTAGGTAGGTATGCTGGTTGTTCTGAGGAAGGCATATGGTGGGTTTGTGTACCGCGAGAATTGCGCGGCACTAGAGAGGCTAGCAATGATGGAAGGTGAAAGTGAATCTAAACCAATGACTCACATTAGTCATGAAGAACTCACATACTTGTTGCGAAAGTTTTTATTTGTAATCAAAACAAAGTGCTAAATGCATACTCCTAGGGGAAGGGTTGGTAGGTGTTAACCATCGCGCGATCCCGACCTCAACACAAAGGATGACAATCAATAGATAAATTATGCTCTGACTTCCTAACATAGCGGTTCACTACACGTGCATGCTATGGGAATCACTAACTTCAACACAAGTATCTCTAGATTCACAACACCCTACTAACATAGCTCTCAATATTACCGAATCCACGTCTCAAAACTATTTGAGAGGAATCAAGACTTCTCTTTCTACTCAATGCACATGAAGATGGAGGTTTTTGTATCCTCTTTGGGTACCTATCACCTTTGGGACTACTTTCATAGCATAAGCCAACTACCAAGTCATGCACCGCCGTGCTCTAAAAGATCTAAGTGAAGCACATAGAGCAAAATTATCTAGCTCAAAAGATATAAGTGAAGCACGATGAGCATTCTAGCAAAATCACGATGAGTGAATGTATCTCTCTCTCAAAAACGTGTGCAGCAAGGATGATTGTTACACAACAAAAAGAAAAGACTCCTACGATACAAGATGCTCCAAGCAAAACACATATCATCTGGTGAATAAAAATATAGCTCCAAGTAATGTTACCGATGGATTGAAGACGAAAGAGGGGATGCCTTCCCGGGGCATCCCCAAGCTTAGGCTTTTTGGTGTCCTTGAATTTGGCTTGGGATGCCTTGGGAATCCCCAAGCTTGAGCTCTTTCCACTCCTTATCTCTTTGTCCATGAGAACATCACCCAAAACTTGAAAACTTCACAACACAAAACATAAACAGAAACTTGTGATAACATTAGCACAAGAAAACAAACTACCACTTCTTTTGGTACTGTAGCAAACTTGATTTCTATCTATATTGGTTTTGGGCTACTGTATTCTCACTTTTCCATGGCTAGTACCCCCCGATACTATCCATAGTTTCATCAAAACAAGGAACCAACTCAACAAAAACAGAATCTGTCAAAAACAGACCAGTCTGTAGCAATCTGTATACTTCGTATACTTATGGTACCTCACAAATTCTGAAAATTTACGAATGCCTGGAAAAAAGGCATATCAACCAGAATCAAGAAGAATCAACTCAAAATCTCTTTCTGAATAAAAATGAAAAATCATCTCGTGAGCAAAAAGTTTCTGTCTTTTTCCAGCAGGATTAAACAACCCTCACAAAGACTAGTCATAGAGATTTTGCTTGGCTCAAACACAAAAAGAAACACAAAAAACACAATCACAACAGAATTATGATGGTGTGGACGCAACAAAACAGAAAGAAAAAGATAAATTCATTGGGTTGCCTCCCAACAAGCGCTATTGTTTAACGCCCTTAGCTAGGCATTGATAATTCAATGATGCTCACACAAAAGACAAGAATTGAAGCACAACGAGAGCATCATAAAGCATGTAAAAATCACATCTAAGTCTAACATACTTCCTATGCATAGGCATTTTATAGGAAAACAGATTGTCAAGACAACCAATAGTTACCATATGCAAGGAAGAAGAAAGAGACAATAGCAATCTCAACATAACGAGAGGTAATTTGGTAACATGAAAGTTTTTACCACCATATTTTCCTCTCTCATAGCAATTACATGTGGGATCATATTCAAATTCAACAATATAGCTATCCCAAAGGATATTATTTTCATGATCCACATGCATGCAAAGTTGACGCTCTTCAAAAATAGTGGGATTATCATTAACTAAAGCCATGACTTCTCCAAACCCACTTTCAAAATTATTGCAAATATTATATTCATCATGAGGTTTAAACAAATTTTCAAGATCATAAGAAAAATCATCACCCCATTCATGATCATGGCAACAAGTAGAGGACATAGCAAAACTAGCATCCCCAAGCTTAGGGTTTTGCATATTTTTAGCATGATTGTCACTAATAGAATTTATAGTGAAACCATTGAAATCATGCTTTTCATTCAAGGAGCCCTCGTGAATCACTTCATAATTTTCTTCATCACAATTTTCAGATTCATGCATCTCAAGCAAAACTCCATAGAGAAAGTCAAGTGCACTCAACTCACTAGCAATTGGATCAACATAATTGGATCTCTTAAAGAGATTAGCAAGTGGATGAGGATCCATATCACTAGATTTTTAGCAAGCGAAGATGCAAGCATATTGAAGGCACATAGGACACAAGCAAACAGAAAGCAAGCGAGAGAAAAGGGCGAACGAAAAGGCAAACGAAAAAGGCAAAAAACAATTGTAAATTTTTGATTTTTTTCAGAAGTGGAGGAGAGGAAAACGAGAGGGAACTAGCAAACAAAGTAAATGCAAGAGATGAGTCTGTAACACTTACTTGGATGAGTTCTTGACTTGATCCTCTGAGGCAACGGCGCCAGAAATTCTTCTGCTACGGCAACAAAAGTCCTTCCCCGGCAATGGTGTCAGAGATCCTTCTTCCGTCTCTTGAGCTTGTGTTGGTTTTTCCCTTGAAGAGGAAAGGGTGATGCAGCACAGGAGCAGTAAGTATTTCCCTCAGTTTGAGAACCAAGGTATCAATCTAGTAGGAGAATCTCGTCAAGTCCAGAGTACCTGCGCAAACACAAAAGAGCTTGCGCCCAACGCTTTAAAGGGGTTGTCAATCCCTTCAAGATTGTTTGCAAAGTGAGATCTGAAGGCGGAAAGTGCAACGAAATAAAAAGTGTAAGGCTGAAAATATGGTGTGGAGTAGACCCGGGGCCATAGTGTTCACTAGAGGCTTCTCTCAAAATAGCAAATATCACGGTGGGTGAACAAATTACTGTTGATCAATTGATAGAACCGCGCAAAGTCATGACGATATCTAAGGCAATGGTCATACATATAGGCATCACGTCCGTGACAAGTAGACCGATACTTTCTGCATCTACTACTATTACTCCACACATTGACCTATATCCAGCATGCATCTAGTGTATTGAGTTCATGACGAACAGAGTAACGCCTTAAGCAAGATGACATGATGTAGAGGGATAAACTCAAACCAATGATGTAAACCCCATCTTTTTACCCTTGATGGCAACAACATGATGCGTGCCTCGCTACCCCTTCTGTCATTGGGTGAGGTCACCGCACGGTTTGAACCCAAAACCAAGCACTTCTCCCATTGCAAGAATCATAGATCTAGTTGGCCAAACAAAACCCACAACTCGAAGACAATTACAAGGATATGAAATCATGCATAAGAGAGATCGGAAGAAACTCAAATAAGATTCATAGATAATCTGATCATAAATCCACAATTCATCGGATCTCAACAAACACACCGCAAAAGAAGATTACATCGGATAGATCTCCATGAAGATCATGGAGAACTTTGTATTGAAGATCCAAGAGAGAGAAGAAGCCATCTAGTTACTAGCTATGGACACGTAGGTCTATGGTGAACTTCTCATGCATCATCGGAGAGGTCATGGTGTTGATGAAGAAGCCCTCCATATCCGAATCCCTCCTCCGGCAGGGCACTCGAACGTGCCCCAGATGGGATCTTGCGGAGACAGAAGCTTGCGGCGGCGGAAAAGTACTTTCGATGATCTCCTATTTTTTATGGATTTTTAGGGAATATATAGGTGCAAAACCTAGGGCAACGGAGCCTCAGGGAGCCCACAAGCCAGGCCCCCCCCCCCCCCGGTCACGCCATTTGGGCTTGTGGGGTCCCTGGTGGCCCCCTGCCCTGATTCTCTGGCTCCCCGATCTTTTTCTGTTCCGGAAAAAATCTTTTTGGCAGTTTCATTCTGTTTGGACTCCGTTCAAAATCCTCCTCTGAAAGGGGTCAAAAACATGGAAAAAACAGGAACTGGCACTTGGCACTGAGTTAATAAGTTAGTCCCAAAAATATATAAAAGGCATGCAAAACATCCAAAGTTTGACAAGATAATAGCATGAAACCATCAAAAATTATAGATACGTTGGAGACGTATCACTGCTCCGAGACACACAGGTACGTACCCACAGCGTGACGAGAGGTGGCCGGATAGAGTAGTCCCCCTCCTCTCCGGCGGCGGAGGTTTCGGGTGGTCGTCGGAGACGTTGATTTCGCCGAGGATTGGCTTGGGCGAGAGGTCACAGAGTACCAGAGGGATGCCCTGAGCTCGAAGGAAGGGTCAATTGGGCTCTGGGGAGAGGGGTTGATGCTAGAGACGGGGAGGCTGCAGGTGGCAGAACTCCGGTGAGCTTTCGAGGCTAGAGGGCGCCTCGACCGTGGCTCGCTTCTCGGGAGGCTGATTGGAGGTCGATGGAGATGGTTGATGAGCTCGGAGAGGTCGGGAAGCCTATATACAGACTAGTGACGAGATGGGTCGATCTCTCCCAAAGCGACGAGGCTAGGTACGGCCACTGGAGCTGGGGAGGAGAGCTGGCCGTCGCGGAGTGCTCTAAGGTGATGGAGGAGGGCACAGGGACGATGCGACGCATCCTGAGCCATTAAGAGCTCGCGGACGACAAGAGTGGCCGAAGTCGACTATTTTGCCCGTGACAGAGCTTGGCTGGGAGCGGCGGCGGCCTTCTCCGGCGACTGGGAGGATTCGGGAGATGCCACGCAGCTGCTAGGAAAGTCGTCGTCACCAAGGACAAGGGGGAGCAGCGAAAGACTGCTCGAGAGAGCAGATCTGACGCGGGTGCCACGCAGAGCACACGCTCTGGCATGTCAGCACCATGCTCACCACGGTTGTGGCCACCAGGAGGCCACGCACGCCTGGCCAACCTTGTCCATTGCATCGACTAGCCTCCAATTAGTCACCCTAGACCACTGGCTCGACTAGGTTCACTCACCAATGAAGTGTAGCTTCAGCTACAGCTTCTGCGTGCAAACTTTAGGAGCTTCTGGAGAGAAAATGAGATAGAGATGAAGCTAGATGAAGTGTTTGGGGTTATCAACTTTGCAAGGACTTCAAACTGGCAAAGTTTGAGAAAGTTTGAAGAAGAAATGAACATGGTTCCTTTGCAAACCACCATTCTGGTCGAGAATGGAAATGAGCTTGAGGCACTCACATGCATGCTTTGTTGAGGGTGAAACTTGGTGGAGAGAAGTTATTTGGTTGTGCACACATGACATAAAAATTGTAGATCATTTGTGCACCGCTAACTGGTACTACCTTCACAAAAGTTCAGAATCAACATAAACTTACAGAGTTTTCCTGCTCAACATTTGTACTCGACCAGCTAATGTTTTTGCATAATGTGGCTAGATAGGATCCCTAGGAGCTTGGGGAATCTATTGGGAATTTTCTGGAATAGTAAAAATGGGGTTGAAATAATTATTCTGGCCAAAATAGTCAGAAAAGAAACAATTATTCTGGCCAAAATTTTACATTGGGCAATGAAATATTTTTGGAGATTTTGGAATTATATGATGATGAGAAGATGTGGAAAAAGTTTGGGGGTTTATAGATCATCCAAACTATAGGTTGCTTCACAACCCATGGTGATGCTATAATTCCCCAAATAAAGAAAAGAATTATTGGGAAGGATTAAATATTGAAAATTAATCCAAGAGAGGTGTTGAAAGGTTTTGGCAAGAGGAGGAGGGTTTTGGGTTACTTGGAAAAATTCATAGACTCACAAATCCAACTTAGTTGAAAAGATTTGAAAATCCACCAGGTTTGCAAGTAAAAACTCAAAAGGTTTTGGAAAGAAAAGTTGCAAAAATCAGGGTGTCACACCCTCCCAACATCATGTAGGGTCTCACTACCTTCTGGCAGCCATGCGAGCGAGCGGGCGTCATACTTCGAGCTTCTTCCTGGTCACCACTTTAGTCAACATATCAACTCCATTGTCATCGGTGTGAACCTTCTCAAGTTGCATTTGCTTGGAATACAACACATCTCAAATCCAATGATAGCAGACTTCTATATGATTAGACCATGAAAGAAAACTTGCATTCTTATCAAGTGGATAGCACTTTGGTTGTCATAAAACAACACGTACTTGTCTTGCTTAAAACCAAGCTCACAAGCTAACCGTTTGAGCCAGAATAGCTCTTTGCTCCCCTCCGTTACTGCAATGGACTCAGCTTCAGTTGTATTCAGTGTCACACACTTTTGCAGCCTGCTTTGCCATAATACTACCCCCCCCCCCTCTGCATAGGTAACCAAGTAACCTGAATTAGACTTCCTTCTGTCAACATCTCCAGCCATGTCAGAATCTGGAAAAGCAATCAGCTTGGCCTCACCACCACCAAAGCAAAGCTTGAGATTTGTGGTGCCCCGGAGATATCTCAAAATCCGCTTCACACCTTCCCAATGAGGTCCTCCTGGATTAGACTTAAATGTGCTCACAGTACTAACCGCATGAGCAATGTCAGGCCTTGTACACACCATAGGATACATCAAACTCCCAACTACTGAAGCATAAGGAATAATTTGCATCTCCTTTTTCTTCTCAACATTGATAGGACATTGCCTTTTTCTTAACTTGAAATGGGCTGCTAGTGGACAACTCACAACTTTAGCATTCTCCATCTTGAACTTATGAAGTACCTTCTCAATATACTTCTCTTGAGACAAGTACAACTTGTTGGAATTTCTGTCTCGCTCAATTCTCGTTCCGAGAATTTTCTTTGCTGGACCTAAGTCTTGCATGGAAAAACATTTGCTCAACTCCTTCTTCAACTTAGCAATCCTAGAGACATTCTTGCCAAGAATGATGATATCATCAACATAGAGCAATAATATGATAAAATCATCACCTGAGAACCTCTGAATGAACACACAATGGTCTGAGCAACACTTCTTGTAGCCTTGCTATCCTCATGACAGTTTCAAACTTCATGCGCCATTCTCTTGGTGCTTGTTTCACGCCATAGAGACTTTTCTTCAGCTTGCACACATAGTCTTCTTTGCCTTTCACAAAAAAAAACTCTGGTTGCTCCATGTATATTTCTTCACCCAACTCATCATGAAGGAATGCAGTCTTCACACCCATTTGCTCAACCTCCAAGTTGAGGCTTGCTTCCATGCCAAGGATTACTCTAATGGATGTCATCTTCACAACCAGAGAAAAATCTCATCATCGTCAATGCCTTTTCTCTGGTAGAATCCTTTTACAACTAGCCTAGCCTTGTACCTTGGATGTGATGTGTGTTATTCTTGCTTGATTCTATAGACCCACTTGCTCTTCAAACTTTTCTTGCCTATGGGAAACTTCACCAACTCATAAGTATGATTCTTACGCAAGGAATCCATCTCTTCTTGCATAGCATTCCCCCCCCTTGTGCTCATCTTCCATTGCGTTCGCAAAGCATTCAGGTTCTGAACCGTCAGATAACAACACCATGTATTGATATGAGGGATACCTGCTGGAAGGAATTCGACCCCTCTTGAATCTTCTGAGTGGAGCGGCTGGTGGACTTTCTGGTGGTGGTGCTTCCTACTGATCTGTATCATCAACTTCATCATCATACTCTTGTTGTTTTTGGGGAGCATCTTCTTCACCTGCATCATCTTGTACATCTACTATATCTGCTTCAACTTGCACAGGAGCTGGAGCTGCAGGAACTGGGTCAGAATCAATCATGTCTTGCTGCTGCTGAGGAGGAACCTGCCCCTTTTTCTCCACAATATCCTCAATAGTTTGGTCTTCTACAAACACAACATCACGAGTTCTCACAACTTTGCTTGCTATAGGGTCAAATAGCTTGTAGCCAAACCCGTCACATCCATAGCCAAGAAAAATGCACTGTCGTGTCTTTGAATCAAGCGTTGACCTTTCATGTTGAGGAATATGAACAAAGGCCTTGCACCCAAAAACTTTCAGGTGGTCATATGAGATGTCCTTGTCACACCAAACCATGTTAGGAACATCTCCCTCCAAAGGATAACTTGGTGAGAGATTAATAAGATAATCTGCACTCATCAAAGCCTCACCCCAAAAGTGTTTACGTAGCTTTGCACTTGACAGCAAACATCTAACTCTCTCCCCAATTTTAATGTTCCTCCTCTCAGCAAGACCATTCAGTTGTGGTGTCTTCGAGGGAGTAAATTGATGCCTAATAGCTTGCTGCTTGCAATATGCATCAAATGGCCCAATATACTCTCCTTCATTATAAGTGTGAATGCACTTAATCTTCTAATCAGTTTCTCTCTCAACTGAGGCTTGAAATTGCTTGAATAAACTAAGTACTTGATCTGTGGTCCTCAAAGTGAAGGCCCAAAGTTTCCTAGAAAAGTCATCGATAAAAGTCAAAAAGTACTTTGCACCACCAAGAGATCTTACCGACATTTTACAAACATCGGAATGTATCAAGTCCAGCTTCTCAGATTTCTTGTGAGCGGGTAGAGTCTTGAAGGCAACTCTGCGTTGCTTCACTGCTAGATAATCTGAACATTTCATGATGTGAACTCCTTTCACACCCTTCAATAATTGTTTCTTCACTAGCACTGTCATCCCCTTATCATCATGTGCCCAAGTCTCTTGTGCCATAGAGAACAATGATCACCCTTCTCTAGTGCATTGACACAAGCACTAAAGACCTTAATATGAACATGTGATACAAAACTGAGACCATTTACCTCTTGCAACAATCATGTTGCCTTTGGTGAGCTTATACTGCCCTTCTCCAAATCTTCTCAAGTAATCATCTCCATCAAGCAAACCAACTGAGATAGTATTGAGACAAAGTGTCTCAACATGCCTCACAAACATGAGGACTAACATTGTACCAATTGTAGTCTCCAAATGCACATCTCCTTTTTCAATGATGTATACCCTATCATTGTTCCCCATCACCACAACACCACAATCACCGGATATATAGTTTGTGAAGAGCTCTCTGTGAGATGTAGCATGAATGGTAACTCCACTCTCTGATATCCAAATCATCTCATCGCCATCCACAAGGTTGACGATTTCATTGGAAACAACAGTGATACTGTCCTCAATAGTTGAACCAAATCTGCCCTCATTTTCTTCATGCATAACAAGCATGATGTCCTCTTCTACTGCACTAACTCGGTTGCCCTCTATGTCACTATCACTGTCAGCTTGCTTCTGATCTTGCTTCTTATTTTTCTTTTTGTCTTTCTTCCACTTGTCACATTACCACTTCATGTGGCCCTTTTGATGGCATTGATGGCACTCATAATCAACATACTTGCCTCTTGACTTGCTCCTACCTCTTTCTGCCCCTTTACCTGGACCTCTCTTCTTGCTTCTCCCCCTCGACTGAGTGACTAGCACCTCTAAATGTGAGGTAGAACTAGCTTCAGCCACCTTTCTCGGATCTTCATTTAGTACCCTGGTTTTCACAAGATTCCAAGTGAAAACTCCATTAGGTGTTGAATTGCAAACCATGACCTTAAAGGTCTCCTGGCTGTCCAGTAATGACCCTAGTAGCAGACATGCTCTTACTTCATCTTCAAATGTTATTCCCATTGAAGAAAGATGATTTATAATGCCTTGGAATGTATTCACATGATCTACAATTAGAGTGCCCTCTTTGTACCTCAACCACATTAATTGTTTGATCAAGAACATCTTGTTTGTACCTTCTTTTCACGCAAACAAGTATTCAAATTTCTTCCATAAGGTGTGTGCATGTGTCTCATCAATGATATGGTTCAAAACATTCTCATGGACCCATTGTCTAATAAAACCACAAGCTTGACGATGAAGTACCTTCGAGTGACCTTCCTCGGTGCCCTATGGCATCTCACTAGAGAACACTGGCTTCCAGTATTCTTTCACATATAACAAGTCCTCCATCTTACCCTTCCATGCTTGGTAATTTGTACCATTCAAAGATATCATCCTCCTGGTATTCACTTCCATCTTTCACCACAAGAAATCCAACAATTTGCACAAGCAAACCAAGGCTCGGATGCCACTTTGTTGGGGTTGGACAGCAACAATGAGCTACACAAATTCACCTACATGGTAAATATGCACACTACACAACCCCCTTTACTTGTGATGAACTTTGAGGACATCTTCAACCAGCAAGTAAGCAGTGGAATAATACAAACAACATGCACATGTGACACGGGATTTAACGTGGAAAAACATCCTCAATTTCAGGAGTAAAAAACCACGACTGTGGACCGACCGGTCCACACAACTTCACTATGAGAATGATGAGTACAAAAGTCTTCTCTAGAACCTCTAGAGATATTAACAACACACTCTCCACATTGCCAACCGGCAACATCAACAACCACCACAAGAGGCAAGAATTCATCAAAGCAAAGTACACACAACTTTTCTTCCCTTCAGTATCTTCCAAACTGCTCATAAACCGCTGAACCAAATAGCACCAAATTTGTTAGACAAGTACACACACAAGTTCCTAAGATACCCTCAAAATTTTAGCTCAATCATAAAATGTTTGCCTACCCAAAATATTTGTCTCCCAAAACTACTCTGTTCTGAAACTACAGCAGTCAGAGCTGACAAAACCACTCTCAAATTTGATGCTCCACTAAACCAATCCTCAAACCAGCTAACCAGATCGAAGTACTCAAAGTAAGGAATGAGCACCAAGTTTAGTGTCGATCCAAGCACGTTTGGGCCTCCAATCACTAGCTTGAGCACCGTCTAGTCAGATGCACCAAATCTGGACAAAACCTCCACTTCTTCTTCTTCTCTCTCACACGTGTTCCTCTTTTGTGTGTGCTCTTTCTCACTCTTAGAATGGAAGCCTACACAGGCAGGGGTGGAGTAGCTAGGGTTTTCTTCTTGCTTCCCTTCCCTTGGAAGCAGTCTCAACCATTGGATGTAGCGAGGATCAACGGCTAACATGTGTTGGACTTATGGGCTAATGTTGGGCTGCCAACACACCTCCATGTGGAGGGACTTAATCCAACAAAGTGGAACATGACACATAATATTTTCACCTGAAAACTAGGAAAGGCATGTTTATTTCGTGCATTTATGGACAATAGGGTAAAGAAATTCTCTTGATCCTTGATAGGATGTAACTCCCTTCATTGGTGTAACTTAACCATCTCGATAGGATAATTTCATTCATTTGATCATAGCTAACGGGTTCTCTCGCATACAAGCTAAGTGGAACGCAATAGATAGTTGGTCACATATACTTCTCTGCATTGATGTATACTTTTCGAGCATATATGTATGTTTTCCAATTACGTCACGTTGGACAAATAAGTAAAGGTAAAATAACCATACTGAACCACTTCGATGTATTTTGTGCTTTCTAGAATACAATGTTGAAATTGAATACAAATTTAAGAACCCTAGATGTATTTAAAATAAATAAATTCAAGACTTGTAATAATTGATTGTGTGTGCACATATACAAAAACAATCATGCAGAGTCAAGAAATGTGTTGACTCTTCCATTACCAAAAAGATGTCGTCTGCTTGGTGTACACTAGTAAGTGTGCACATGCAATGCACGTTTTGTTTAATACCCATAAGTTAGAACCGATCCAGTTGGTTTACAACAAAAGTATCCAAACCAAATGCATGCGCATACACACAATCAACACTATTCACCCATATGTCTTGCTCTTTTCGTCGTATGTGTGATTGTTGTGCAAAGAAAATTTGGTATGGACCAGATAAATTTGGTATGGACCAGATACATCTTTCCCCAAAAATTGGAAGAGAATAAACAAAACTACAAAAGCAAGAACCGAGGATTAAATACCTAAGTACCTTGAGGATTCATTCTATTCAACTTGCTAACCTAACAAGTACGACAAAGAATCATTGATACGTCCATTTTGCATCATGTTTTCATATTGATATTTATCGCTTCTTGGGCTGTTATTTCACTTCACGGTACAATTCTTATGCCTTTTCTCTCTTATTATGCAAGGTTGACATGAAGAGGGAGAATGCCAGCAGCTGGAATTCTGGCCTGAAAAAGGAGCAAAGTTGAGATACCTATTCTGCACAACTCCAAACGCCGTAAAAATCAACGAGGATTTTTTTCCGGATTTATAAAAAATACTGGGCCGAAGAAGCGCCAGAGGGGCGCCAGCAGGTGGCAACAAGCCTGCTTGGCGCGGCCACCCCCCTGGTCGCGCCATGAGGGCTTCTGGGCAGCCTGCTGGCCCACTGGCCCCCTCTTCTGCTATATGAAGGGTTTCGTCTAGAAAAAAATCAGAGAGGAGCTTTTTCGTGGATTCGCCGCCGCCACAAGGTGGAACTTGAGCAGAACCAATCTAGAGCTCCGGCAGGACGATCCTGCCGGGGAAACTTCCTCCCGGAGGGGGAAATCATCGCCATCGTCTTCACCAACACTCCTCTCATCAGAGGGGACTCGTCACCATCAACATCTTCATCAGCACCATCTCATCTCCAAACCCTAGTTCATCACTTGTAACCAATCTCCATCTCTCGACTCCGATTGGTACTTGTAAGGTTGCTAGTAGTGTTAATTACTCTTTGTAGTTTATGCTAGTTGGATTACTTGGTGGAAGAGTTTATGTTCAGAACCTTGATGCTACTCATTACCTCTCTGGTCATGAATATGATTATGCTTTGTGAGTAGTTACTTTTGTTCCTGAGGACATGGGATAAGTCATGCTAATAGTAGTCATGTGAATTTGGTATTCGTTCGGTATTTTGATGTGTTGCATGTTGTTTTTCCGCTAGTGGTGTTATGTGACCGTCGACTACATAACACTTCACCATTATTTGGGCCTAGATGAAGGCATTGGGAAGTAGTAAGTAGATTATGGGTTGCTAGAGTGACAGAAGCTTAAACCCTAGTTTATGCGTTGCTTCGTAAGGGGCTGATTTGGATCCACTAGTTTAATTCTATGGTTAGACTTTGTCTTAATTCTTATTTTGTAGTTGCGGATGCTTGCGAGAGAGGTTAATCATAAGTGGGGTGCTTGTCCAAGTAAGGGCAGTACCCAAGCGCCGGTCCACCCACATATCAAACTATCAAAGTAACGAACGCGAATCATATGAACATGATGAAAACTAACATGACAGAAATTCCCGTATGTCCTCGGGAGTGTTTTTCCTCCTATAAGACTTTGTCCAGGCTTGTCCCTTGATACAAAAGGGATTGGGCGACTTTTGCTGCACCGTTGCTACTTTTGTTACTTGTTGCTTGCTACGAATCATCTCACCACACAATCACTTGTTACCGACAATTTCAGTGCCTGCAGATTTTACCTTGCTGAAAACCACTTGTCAGATCCTTCTGCTCCTCGTTGGGTTCGACACTCTTACTTATCGAAAGGACTACGATTGATCCCCTATACTTGTGGGTCATCAAGACTCTTTTCTGGCGCCGTTGCCGAGTAGTGAAGCGCCTTTGGTAAGGTGAACTTGGTAAGGAAACATTCATATAGTGTGCTGAAATCTATTGTCACTTGTCACTATGGATACTAATCCCTTGAGGGGCTTGTTCTGTTGGAAATATGCCCTAGAGGCAATAATAAATTAGTTATTATTATATTTCTTAGTTCATGATAATCGTTTATTATCCATGCTATAATTGTATTGATTGGAAACACAGTGCATGTGTGGATACATAGACAAAACACTGTCCCTAGTAAGCCTCTAGTTGACTAGCTCGTTGATCAAAGATGGTCAAGGTTTCCTGACCATAGGCAAGTGTTGTCACTTGATAACGGGATCACATCATTAGGAGAATCATGTGATGGACTAGACCCAAACTAATAGACATAGCATGTTGATCGTGTCATTTTGTTGCTAGTGTTTTCTGCGTGTCAAGTATTTGTTCCTATGACCATGAGATCATATAACTCACTGACACCGGAGGAATGCTTTGTGTGTATCAAACGTCGCAACGTAACTGGGTGACTATAAATATGCTCTACAGGTATCTCCGAAGGTGTTCGTTGAGTTAGTATGGATCGAGACTGGGATTTGTCACTTCGTGTGACGGAGCGGTATCTTGGGGCCCACTCGGTAATACAACATCACAACCAAGCCTTGCAAGCAATGCAACTTAGTGTAAGTTGCAGGATCTTGTATTACGGAACGAGTAAAGAGACTTGCCGATAAACGAGATTGAAATAGGTATGCGGATACTGACGATCGAATCTCGGGCAAGTAACATACCGAAGGACAAAGGGAATGACATACAGGATTATATGAATCCTTGGCACTGAGGTTCAAACGATAAGATCTTCGTAGAATATGTGGGATCCAATATGGGCATCCAGGTCCCGCTATTGGATATTGACCGAGGAGTCACTCGGGTCATGTCTACATAGTTCTCGAACCCGCAGGGTCTGCACACTTAAGGTTCGACGTTGTTTTATGCGTATTTGAGTTGTATGGTTGGTTACCGAATGTTCTTCGGAGTCCCGGATGAGATCACGGATGTCACGAGGGTTTCCGGAATGGTCCGGAAACGAAGATCGATATATAGGATGACCTCATTTGATTACCGGAAAGTTTTCGGAGTTACCGGGACTGTACCGGGAATGACGAATGGGTTCCGGGTGTTCACCGGGAGGGGGCAACCCACCCCGGGGAAGCCCATAGGCCTTGGGGGTGGCGCACCAGCCCTTGGTGGGCTGGTGGGACAGCCCAAGAAGGTCCTATGCGCCAAGGATAGAAAATCAAAGAGAAAGAAAAAAAAGGAGGTGGGAAAGGAGAGAAGGACTCCACTTTCCAATCCTAGTTGGACTAGGATTGGAGGAGGACTCCTCCTCCCTTGGTGGCGCAGCCCTTGGGGCTCCTTGAGCCTAAAGGCAAGCCTCCCCTCCCTCCTCCTATATATATGGAGCAATTAGGGCTGATTTGAGACAACTTTTCCAAGGCAACCCGACCACATATCTCCACGGTTTTACCTCTAGATCGCGTTTCTGCGGAGCTCGGGCGGAGCCCTGCTGAGATTAGATCACCACCAACCTCCGGAGCGCCGTCACACTGCCGGATAACTCATCTACCTCTCTGTCTCTCTTGCTGGATCAAGAAGGCCGAGATCATCGTCGAGCTGTACGTGTGCTGAACGCGGAGGTGCCGTCCGTTCGGCAATAGATCGAAGCGGATCATGGGACGGATCGTGGGACGGTTCGCGGGGCGGATCGAGGGACGTGAGGATGTTCCACTACATCAACTGCATGTCTTAACGCTTCTGTTGTGCGATCTACAAGGGTACGTAGATCGGAAATCCCCTCTCGTAGATGGACGTCACCATGATAGGGCTTCGTGCGCGTAGGAAAAAAATTCCCATGCGACGTTCCCCAACATGTTCGGGGTATCTTCACCTCGAACGGAAGCACAAAGAGTTTCTCCTCAACCTGCTGCACCTACTGAAAATATTTTCTTTAAATTTCCTTCGGGTATGCTTGAGAAACTGATGGCTAATCCTTTTACAGGAGATGGAACATCACATCCAGACTTGCATCTAATCTATGTAGATGAAGTTTGGTTTATTTAAGCTCGCAGGTTTGCCCGAGGATGAGGTCAAGAAGAAAGTATTTCCTTTATCTTTGAAGTATAAGGCGTTGACATGGTATAGGCTATGTGATGATACTGGATCATGGAACTACAATCGGTTGAAATTGGAATTTCATCAAAAGTTTTATCCTATGCATTTAGTACATCGTGATCGGAATTATATTTATAGTTTTTGGCCTCGTGACAGAGAAAGCATCGCTCAAGCTTGGGGGAGGCTTAAATCAATGCTATATTCATGCCCCAATCATGAGCTCTCGAGTGAAATTATCATTCAGAACTTCTATGCTCGGCTTTCTCATGATGATCGCACCATGCTTGACACTTCTTGTATCGGTTCTTTTATGAAGAGAGATATTGACTTTAAATGGAGAGAATTAAATGCAACTCTGAAGATTGGGAGCTTGAAGAAGGTAAGGAGTCAGGTATGAATTTCACTTTTGATTGTGTTAAATCCTTTGTTGAGACAAATACTTTTTGTGACTTTAGCGCTAAGTATGGACTTGACTCTCAGATAGTAGCTTCATTGTGTGAATCCTTTGCTGCCCATATTGATATCCCCAAAGAGAATTGGTTTAAATATCACCCTCCTTTAGAAGTCAATGTAGTCAAACCCACTCCAGTTGAAGAGAGAGTCATTGCCTATAATGATCCTCTGGTTCCTAGTGCTTACATTGAGATACCACCTTTCCCTGTTAGGATAAAGGATCATTCTAAAGCTTCAACTGTGATACGTAGAGGCTATATTAGAACACCTACACCCCTGAGCAAATTAGAGTTGAACCTAGCATTACTATTATCAAAGATCTTCTGTCCGACGATGTTGAGGGACATAATATTCACTTCTGTGAAAATGCTGCTAGGATTGCTAAACCTCGCGCTAGAGACAAACATAGGCCTGTTGTTGGCACGCCTGTTGTTTCTGTGAAGATAGGAGATCATTGCTATCATGGTTTATGTGACATGGGTGCTAGTGTTAGTGCAATACCTCAATCCTTATATGATGAAATTAAAGACGAGATTGCACCTGTTGAGATATGACTCTGCGTCAACAGACGTTCCCCGGCAACGGCACCAGAAGAATGCTGCTAGCACTCCCCGGCAACGAAACTAGAAGAATGTTGTTGCAGGCCCACCAGCGTGTGGGTTCGCGGCAGTTTTCGAGGGTAGAGTATTCGGCCCAAATTTGTTGATACGTCAGTCAGGAGGTGAGAGAATACTCTTGAGTATTAGCAGCTGAATGTGTCAGATTCAACCACACCTGAAAGATTAGTATGGGCAAGCAAAGTATCAGCAGCAAAGTAGGATGATAATAGCGGTGTCAGAAACGATCTGTTGATGGCAGACTATTCCTAATTGTCGTATCAATGGCGCCAGAAGTTACTCGTTGACGGAAATTGTCTTTTCCCGTCAACGACAAGCGAACCAGAATTGTAGTAGGTAGCAGCAGTGTAACGAGTAACAGAAGTGGCAAGGAACAGCGGTAGTGACAGCAGTAGCAAGTAGCAACAGTAGCAAGCGACAGTAGTAACAGCAGTAGCAACAGTGGTAACAGTAGTAGCAGCAGAGCAAGGCAAGTAACAGCAGCAGTGGGACAAACTCGTAGGCAACGGGTCGGTGATTCGTTTGGATGATATTCATCATGCAACATTTATAACACGGACAGATATGTGGCTAGCTCCCGTTCTTCAATGTGATGTAGGCATGCATTCCGTGTGTAGTCATACGTGCTTAGGGAAAAGAACTTGTATGGCATCTATTGAACATCCCTCCCGTGGCAGCAGGGTCCAAAAGGATACTACGGGATATTAAGGTTCTCATTTTAATAAAGTGCCGGAACAACGCATTAGCACTTGGTGAACACATGAACTCCTCAAACTATGATCATCACCGGGAGTGGTTCCGGTTATTGTCACTCCGGGGTTGCCGGGTCATAACACATAGTAGGTAACTACAACTTGCAAGATCGGATCTAAAACACACATATATTGGTGACAACATAATAATTTCAGATCTGAAATCATGGCACTCGGGCCCTAGTGACAAGCATTAAGCATGGCAAAGTAGTAGCAACATCAATCTCAGAACATAGTGGATACTAGGGATCAATCCCCGTCAAAACTAACTCGATTACATGATAGATCTCATCCTACTCATCACCGCCCAGCGAGCCTACGAATAGATTACCCACGAACGATGAAGAGCTTCATGGAATTGGAGAGGGAAGAAGGTTGATGATGACGATGGCGATGATTTCCCCTCTCCGGAGCCCAAAACGGACTCCAGATCTGTCCTCCAGATGAAGAACGGGATGTCGAGGCGCCTCCATATCGCAAACGTGACGAAATCTTCTCTTCTGATTTTTTTTTGGGCGAAAGTGAATTTATAGAGCTGAGATTGGGGGCGGCAAAGCCACGTGGGCCCCACAAGCTTGGTTGCCGCGGCCAAGGGGGTGGCCCCGGCAACAGGGCTTGTGGCCCACTGGCCCACCCCCTCTGGTGGATCTTTGCGCAGGTATTTTTCATATTTTCCAGAAAAAGTCTCCGTAAATTTTCAGGACGTTCCGAGAAATTCATTTCTGCACAAAAACAACACCATGGCAATTCTGCTGAAAACAGCGTTAGTCCGGGTTAGTTCCATTCAAATCATGCAAATTAGAGTCCAAAACAAGGGCAAAAGAGTTTGGAAAAGTAGATACGATGGAGACGTATCAAACTCCCCCAAGCTTAAAACCTTGCTTGTCCTCAAGCAACTCAGTTGACAAACTGAGAGAGAAAGAAAAAACTTTGACAAACTCTGTTTGATCTTGTTGTTGCAACTATGTCTAACTCATAACCATAATTTCAGCAAGATCACAAGTTAACCACATAAGCAAGTGACACAAGGGTCTCACAGTAAACTAATATCAATGGCATAATCAGCTAGCGAGCAAATAATAATGAGTTTCAGATACCAACAGTTCAATCAAAACAAGCATGAAGCAATATGAATAGGTGGTATCTCGTTAGCTCTTTCTGAGACCGCAGAACATAAATGCAGAGCACTTTCAAAGATCAAGGGCTGACTAAACATTGTAATTCATAGCAACGAAGATCCAGTCATAGTCATACTCAATATCAATCGAAAGCAAAGTATAAAAATGTCAGAGGTGCTCTCTAATTGGTGCTTATATAAGAAGAGGATGACTCAACAGGAAAATAAATAGACAGGCCCTTCGCAGAGGGAAGCATTGATTTGCAGAGGTGTCAGAGCTCAAGCTTTGAAAACAGAGATAATAATTTTGGGTGGCATGCTTTCATTGTCAACGCGATGACCAAGAGTTCTCAATATCTTCCACGCTACTCATGCTATAGGTGGTTCCCAAACAGAAAAGTAAAGTTTTAACTCCCCCACCACCAATCAATCACACTCCACGGCTAGCTGAATCCTCGGGTACCGTCCATACTAACATCAATCCGGGGGGAGCCTTGTTTTACATTTATGTTTTTTATTTAAGCGTGGAACTGGGCATTCCAATTACCGGCCCCTTTCTCATGAATGACAGTGAATAAACACATGTCGAGGATACCACGCCTAACATGGAAGATATCAATAGCCCCCTGTCACCACATGAGCGGTTCGGGCATGCAAACAGATTATTTCTTGAAGGTTTAGAGAATGGCACATGCAAATTTACTTGGAACGGCAGGTAAATACCGCACATAGGTAGGTATGGTGGACTCTCATGGAAAAACTTTTGGGTTTATGGAAGTGGATGCACAAGCAGTATTCCGCTTAGTACAAGTGAAGGCTAGAAAAAGACTGGGAAACGACCAACTAGAGAGCGACAACGGCCATCAAGATGCAATGAGTTTGACTAACATGGAATGCAAGCATGAACAGGATATAAATCACCATAAACACGAACATCATAGAGGCTATGTTGATTTTGTTTCAACTACATGCATGAACATGCGCCAAGTCAAGCCACTTGAATCATTCAAAGGAGAATACCATCCTATCATACTACATCATAATCATCTCAAAATCTATGTTGGCATTCAAGACAAACCATTATAAGCTCCTAGCTAAATAAGCATGGCATCAGAAACTATGATCTCTAAGTTGTCATTGCAAACATGGTTCTCTCACAACAAAGCTAAATCTGGAACGACAAGCTAGTCATATTTACAAAAACAAAATAGATAGAGTTCATACCAGCTTTTCCAGTCTCAGCCACTTCATCATATATCATCATTATTGCCTTTCACTTGCACGATCGAACGATGTGAACAATAATAAGCGTGCTCGTGCAATGGACTAAGTTGAATCTGTAGGCAAACACAAGGGAGAAGACAAAGTAATATGGCTCTTTAAAAGCTAAACAGGTATGCATGCAAGAGCCACTAACCATTGTAAACAATATCTTCTACCTTGACCCAAATAAAAAGAAAACTATTTACACGGGAAAGCTCCCAACAACCAAAAAGGAAAGGAAAATATTTTTGGGTTTTCTCAAAAGGACACAAAAAAAAGAAAACAAGAAAACGAAAATAAACTAGCATGGATAATACAGTGGCAAAGTGTAAACACCGACTAACAAAGTGAAAGCATAAACATGAATGCAAGATCGGTGAGAAAACGTACTCCCCCAAGCTTAGGCTTTTGGCCTAGCTTGGTTTACTCCCAAGGACGGTCCTGGCGAAACCCAAAATCATAATCGGGGTATACGGGAGTGCTGGAGCCATTGCCTAAATAGCTGCCTCATGAAGACGAGCAGCCGTCGCCTCCCTCTCATACTCCTCTGCCTCTCCTATGGTTATGTAGTATCTCCGTTTTACCTGAAAGTCAAAGAAAGCAGGAGCAGGAAGGGTAATATGGAATACACACTACCAGTTAAATATCAATTGGTATAGGAGGGATTCATCATCCCTCTCAAGAAGCTGGTAGCGTGTCAAAGTGACGCGGTCAAGGAAGGCTGTATGGAGCGGGGGATCTCCTGCGCGGATGGGTACTCCAAAAAAAATTCTATGCGAGTGGCACAGATGCCGCCAAAGAGATCTCCCTCAATAGCGTTTTTATTCAGCCTCCATGCTATAATAGATCCCATGTTGAAGATTTTATCACCCATAACTGCGCTCTTAAGGATACTAAGGTCGGATGCGCATAGGTGACAATGTTCAACCTTACCGTTAATGCATCTACCTATGAAGAGGGCAAAGTAGTGCAAGGCAGGGAAGTGAATGCTTCCTATGGTAGCTTGCATGATATCTCTAGTTTCTCCAACAGATATACTAGAGAAAAAGTCTCTAACCGAAGATTTAGCAGGATCTTTAAGATTACCCACATCGGGTATTTTGCAAATCCTATTGAAATCCTCCAAATCCATGGCATAAGATTTATCATACAAGACAAACAGTATGGATGAGTCACGGACAACTGAAAATTTAAATCTACGCACGAAAGAGGCAGTGAGCATAGCATACTGTTCACATTTATCTGAGAGGAATTCTTCTAACCCGGCATTGCGGACAAGTGTATCAAACTCATCCTTGAAGCCTGCTTCGATCATGAACTCATCGGAAGGCCATTCACATGGTTGTACCGGTGCATCCCTTAGTTGATAAGGATTGGGCTCCCGAAAATAAAGATGGGGACCCTTCTTACTTGAGGAACCACCATGAAACTTCCTCCTGAACATAATTTCTCTTTGCTGAAATTTTGAAGTTCAAGAGAAAAGTGAATAAAGACCAACCACACCTTGTAGCAACTACTCCAACTAGTGCCTAGAGACCGTATCACGCGCTAAAACTACTTGGGACCAGCTAAATCAACATTTCAAGCTCAAGAAGAGGGTCACCAAGGTAGCAAGAATACGCGAAGGATAAAGCACTAAAGCAAAAACTAATTGGACCAATGGAGGAGTCACTTACCAAGGAGTAATTTCCCCAAAACGGTTTGGAGAATGATGCTTTGACCAAGGAGATCGAAAATCACAGCCAAATGAGCAAGAACACGGGTTTGAACTGCGAAACATTTTTTTCTAGAGGTGGAAGAAGAGGATGGGAGCTAGAATGAGTGGAGGGGGGCCCTGCGGGCCCCACAAGCTTGCTCTCCGTGGCCAGGGGGTACCCCGCGGCAACAAGGCTTGTGGCCCCCAGGCCAGCTCTCTGTCCCAGTATTTTTCAAATATTCCAGAAAAAATCATACTAGATTTTCAGGACCATTGGAGAACTTTTATTTTCGAGGTATTTTTCTCCGGGACGCTAAAACAGAAACGGGAAAAACTAAACTAAACCTATCAATTTTCTTCTAACCAACAGAAAATGAAAGCTTAAAACAGAGGTATGTGACTCTTTGATTCATCCATTTCATGGTCATCGAAATAAATCCGTCAATGGGGTTGATCAAATCCTTATGACAAAACTTTCTTTAATCGCAAAAGAGAACGGAGAATTTTCGAATAGCCACTAAGTCACCTCAATGGGGATATGTATCTCCCCAACAAGCAAATCATACTTCATCTTGACACGAGGAATAGGGCATTCAAAGCTCCCAATAAGAATCGATGAAGTTTTTCGATAGCATTGATGCAATGTACTTGATATCGTTTCTTCGGAAAGTGCACGGTATGCTCATTACCGTTGACATGGAAAGTGACATAGCCTTTGTTGCAATCTATAACAGCCCCTGAAGTGTTTAAAAAGGGTCTTCCGAGGATGACAGCCATGGCATCATCCTCGGGAATATCCAAGATAACAAAGTCTGTTAAGATAGTGGTGTTAGCAACCACAACAGGCACATCCTCGCAAATGCCAACAGGGAAAGCACTTGATTTGTCGGCCACTTGCAGAGAGATTTCAGTGGGTGTCAACTTATCCAGTTCAAGTCTACGATAAAGAGAGAGCGGCATAACACTAACTCTGGCTCCAAGGTCACATAAGGCAGTTCTTACGTAGTTTCCTTTAATGGAGCAAGGTATAGTGGGCACTCCGGGATCACCAAGTTTCTTAGGAGTTCCACCTTTGAAAGTGTAATTGGCAAGCATGGTGGAGATCTCAAGATCTGGTATCTTCCGTTTATTGGTCACGATATCTTTCATGTACTTGGCATATGGAGACATTTTGAGCATATCGACTAACCGCATCTGCAGAAAGACGGGTCTTATCATTTCAATAAAGCGCTCAAAATCCTCATCATCCTTTTTCTTGGATGGCTTAGGAGGAAAGGGCATAGGTCTCTGAACCCATGGCTCCTTTTCTTTACCATGCTTCCTAGCAGTGAAGTCATTCTTATTGTATCTCTTAGGTTGTGGGTCATCAGGACTAACCGTAGGTTCAATCTCCACATCCTCACCATTGCTAGGTTGAGCATTATTATGAACATCGCTGTCCATATTGTCACCAGGTTCATGTTCATCACCAGATTGTGTTTCTGCATCAGACGCGGAAATATCATTTGGTTCTTCAGGTGTGATAGTATTTGGAGAACTAACATGCAGGTTTCTATCATCCTTCTTCTTCTCCTTAGGATCACTGGGTGCATCTGCATTAATTCTTTGCGAATCTTGATCAATTCTCTTAGGATGACCCTTAGGATACAAAGGTTCCTGAGTCATTTTGCCTCCTCTAGTAATGACTCTGACAGAGTTGTCATTTAATTCATTGAGCAGGTCATTCTGAGCTTTAAGTACTTGTTCTACCTGAGTAGTAATCATAGCGGCATGTTTACTCAGAAGCTTAAAATCATTGACATTTCTGTCTACACAAGCACTTAAATGGCTAAGCATACGAGTGCTTTGTTCCAAATGTCTGCTAACATAATCATTGAAACTGTTGTTTGGCAAAAAAAGTTGTCAAATTCATCAAAGCATAGGCTAGCAAGTTTATCAAAAGGAATATCACTCTCATCAAACCTACGCAGAGAATTTACTTCTACTACCTGTATCGGGTTATCGAGACCATGGATCTCTTTGATAGGTGGTAGATTTTTGACATCTTCAGATCTAATGCCTTTCTCTTGCATAGATTTCTTGGCTTCTTGCATATCTTCGGGACTGAGGAATAGAATACCTCTTTTCTTAGTACTTGGCTTAGGAGGTGATTCGGGAATAGTCCAAGCATTATCGTTGATCAAGATGTTATTCAGTAGAGTCTCAGCTTGTTCTACAGTTCGTTACCTAAAAACACAACCGGCACAACTATCTAGGTGGTCTCTAGAAGCATTGGTAAGTCCGTTATAGAAGATATCAAGTATCTCGTTCTTCTTAAGAGGGTGATTAGGCAAAGCATTCTGTAGCTGGACGCGCCTCCCCCAAGCTTGTGGGAGACTCTCTTCTTTGAGTTGAGCAAAGTTGTATATTTCCTGCAAGGCAGCTTGCTTCTTATGGGCAGGGAAATATTTCTCACAGAAGAAATAGACCATATCCTAGGGACTACTCACACATCTAGGAGCAAGAGAAGTGAACCAGGCTTTAGCGTCATCCTTTAGAGAGAAAGGAAAGAGCTTAAGGATATAGTAGTGGCGGATCTTCTCCTCACTAGTGAAAAGGATGGCTATATCGTGTAGTTTGGTAAGATGGGCTACGATCGTCTCAGACTCATAACCGTGGAAAGGATCAGATTCGACTAGAGAGATTATCTCAGGATCGACAGAGAATTCATAATCCTTATCGGTGATAAAGATAGGTGAAGTGGAAAACTTCGGGTCGTATTTCATCCTAACTTTCAGAGATTTTTCCTTCCACTTGAGAAGTAATTTCTCAGCGTCATAGGAATCCTTACACGCAAGAAAATCCTCAGCTATCTCTCCCTCCATAACGTAACCCTCAGGTATATCAGGCAATTCATATCTAGGAGAGCTAGATCTAACAGGAGCAAAAGCAGGTTCTATCTCAATAGTATCGGCAGTTTCAGAAGCATCACGAGCATTGGCAGTAACTCTAGCAATATGAGCATCAAGGAACACCCCTAGTGGCACATCAGGCAAAGTAGTATCTCTAGCAGTATCAAGCATAGCATCATCAGGCAAAATAGCATCTCTACCATCATCAGGCAAAGCAGTATCAGGCATAGCATCTCTAGCAGTATCAGGCATAGCATCTCTAGCAGTATCAGGCATAGCATCAAGCATAGTAGCATCATAAGCATCATCAAGCACAGGCGACATATCAAGATTTCTAGCAGGAGGTGATGTCGCAAACTTACTCATAACTGAAGGTGAATAAAGTGTAGAGCTAGATGGCAGTTCCTTACCTCCCCCTCGTAGTTGAGGGCAAGACTTTGGTATTTGGATCCTTCAGATTCTTCATAGTGATCAGCAAATATAAATCCCAAGTGACTCAAAGAATATAGCAATACCTCCCCGGCAACGGCACCAGAAAAATGCTGACTCTGCGTCAACAGACCTTCCCCGGCAACGGCACTAGAAGAATGATGCTAGCACTCCCCGGCAACGAAACTAGAAGAATGTTGTTGCAGGCCCACCAGGGCGTGGGTTCGCGGCAGTTTTCGAGGGTAGAGTATTCGACCCAAATTTGTTGATACGCCAGTCAGGAGGTGAGAGAATACTCTCGAGTATTAGTAGCTGAATATGTCAGATTCAACCACACCGGAAAGATTAGTATCTGCAAGCAAAGTATCAGCAGCAAAGTAGGATGATAACATCGGTGTCAGAAATGATGTGTTGACGGCAGACTATTCCTAACTGTCGTATCAATGGCGCCAGAAGTTGCCCCTTGACGGAAATTGTCTTTTCCCGTCAACGACAAGAAAACCAGAATTGTAGCAGGTAGCAGCAGTCTAACGAGTAACAGAAGTGGCAAGGAACAGCGGTAGTGACAACAGTAGCAAGTAGCAACAGTAGCAAGCGACAGTAGTAACAGTAGTAGCAACGGTGGTAACAGTAGTAGCAGCAGAGCAAGGCAAGTAACAGCAGCAGTGGGACAAACTCGTAGGCAACGGGTCGGTGATTCGTTTGGATGATATTCATCATGCAACATTTATAACACGGACAGATATGTGGCTAGCTCTCGTTCTTCAATGTGATGTAGGCATGCATTCCGTGTGTAGTCATACGTGCTTAGGGAAAAGAACTTGTATGGCATCTATTGAACATCCCTCCCGTGGCAGCAGGGTCCAAAAGGATACTACGGGATATTAAGGTTCTCATTTTAATAAAGTGCCGGAACAACGCATTAGCACTTGGTGAACACATGAACTCCTCAAACTATGATCATCACCGGGAGTGGTTCCGGTTATTGTCACTCCGGGGTTGCCGGGTCATAACACATAGTAGGTAACTACAACTTGCAAGATCGGATCTAAAACACACATATATTGGTGACAACATAATAATTTCAGATCTGAAATCATGGCACTCGGGCCCTAGTGACAAGCATTAAGCATGGCAAAGTAGTAGCAACATCAATCTCAGAACATAGTGGATACTAGGGATCAATCCCCGTCAAAACTAACTCGATTACATGATAGATCTCATCCTACTCATCACCGCCCAGCGAGCCTACGAATAGATTACCCACGAACGATGAAGAGCTTCATGGAATTGGAGAGGGAAGAAGGTTGATGATGACGATGGCGATGATTTCCCCTCTCCGGAGCCCAAAACGGACTCCAGATCTATCCTCCAGATGAAGAACGGGATGTGGCGGCGCCTCCATATCGCAAACGCAACGAAATCTTCTCTTCTGATTTTTTTCTGGGCGAAAGTGAATTTATAGAGCTGAGATTGGGGGCGGCAAAGCCACGTGGGCCCCACAAGCTTGGTTGCCGCGGCCAAGGGGGTGGCCCCGGCAACAGGGCTTGTGGCCCACTGGCCCACCCCCTCTGGTGGATCTTTGCGCAAGTATTTTTCATATTTTCCATAAAAAGTCTCCGTAAATTTTCAGGATGTTCCGAGAAATTCATTTCTGCACAAAAACAACATCATGGCAATTCTGCTGAAAACAGCGTTAGTCCGGGTTAGTTCCATTCAAATCATGCAAATTAGAGTCCAAAACAAGGGCAAAAGAGTTTGGAAAAGTAGATACGATGGAGACGTCTCAAGATAGAACCTATTGATGTCACTATTTAGCTTGCCAATAGAGATACTATCTGCCCTCTGAGAATTGTTAGGGATGTTGAAGTCTTGTGTGGCAAAACGAAGTATCCTGATGATTTCCTCGTTCTTGCTACCGCACAAGATAGCTTCTGTCCCATCATATTTGGTAGACCTTTTCTCAATACTGTCAATGCTCATATTGACTGTGAGAAGCAAACTATCACTGTTGGCTTTGAAGGTCTGTCACAGGAGTTCAATTTCTTCAAGTTTGCTAGACAACCTCATGAAAAGGAGTTACCTAGTAAGGATGAAATTATTGCCTTAGCTTCTATTGTCGTGCCTCCTACTGATCCCTTAGAGCAATACTTGCTTGAGCATGAAAACGGTATGCATATGGATGAAAGGGATGAGATAGATAGAGTTGTCTTAGAACAATATCCTATCCTTAAGAATAACGTGCCTGTTGAACTGCTTGGGGATCCACCTCCACCAAAGGGTGATCCTGTGTTCGAGCTTAAACAGTTGCCTGATACTCTTAAGTATGCTTATCTTGATGAAAAAGAGATATATCCTGTTATAATTAGTGCTAGCCTCTCGGATCATGAAGAAAAGAAGTTACTAAAAACTCTGAGGAAGCACCATGCTGCTATTGGATATACTCTTGATGATCTTAAGGGCATTAGTCCTACTCTCTACCAGCACAAGATCAAAATTGATCCTAATTTCAAACCAGTTGCTGATCATCAAAGGAGATTAAATCCTAAGATGAAAGAAGTAGTAAGAAAAGAAATACTAAAGCTCCTGGAAGCGGGTATTATCTATCCTGTTGCTCATAGCGATTAGGTGAGTCCGGTACATTGCGTCCCTAAGAAGGGAGGTATTACCGTTGTCCCTGATGATAAGGATGAATTGATCCCATAGAGGATTATTACTGGCTATAGGATGGTGATCGATTTTAGGAAATTGAATAAAGCCACTAGGAAGGATCATTACCCTTTGCCTTTTATCGACCAAATGCTAGAAAGACTGTCTAAACACACACACTTCTGCTTTCTAGACGGTTATTCTGGTTTCTCCCAAATACCAGTTGCACAATCTGATCAGGAGAAAACCACTTTCACCTGCCCTTTCGGTACCTTTGCTTATAGGCGTATGCCTTTTGGCTTGTGTAATGCACCTGCCACCTTTCAAAGATGTATGATGGCTATATTCTCTGACTTTTGTGAAAAGATTGTTGAGGTTTTCATGGATGACTTCTCCGTTTACGGGTCTTCTTTTGATGATTGCCTCAGCAACCTTGATCGAGTCTTGCAGAGATGTAAAGATACCAATCTTGTCTTGAATTGGGAGAAGTGCCACTTTATGGTTAATGAAGGCATCATCTTAGGACATAAAATTTCTGAAAGAGGTATTGAAGTCGATAAGGCTAAGGTTGATGCAATCGAGAAAATGCCATACCCCACAGATATAAAAGGTATAAGAAGTTTCCTTGGTCATGCTGGTTTCTATAGAAGGTTCATTAAAGACTTCTCTAAGATTTCTAGGCCTCTTACCAATCTCCTGCAAAAGGATATTCCTTTTGTTTTTGACGATGATTGTGAGGAAGCCTTCGAAATACTTAAGAGGGCTTTGATAACTTCACATATTGTTCAACCACCTGATTGGAACTTGCCTTTTGAGATCATGTGCGACGCTAGTGATTATGTTGTTGGTGTTGTTCTAGGGCAAAGAGTCGAAAAGAAGTTGAATGTTATTCACTACGCTAGTAAAACTCTAGACATTGCCCAAAGAAACTATGCTACTACGGAGAAGGAATTTTTAGCAGTCGTGTTTGCATGTGAAAAGTTCAGGTCTTACATAGTTGATTCCAAAGTCACTATTCACACTGATCGTGCTGCTATTAAGTACCTCATGGAGCAGAAGGACGCTAAACCTAGACTTATCAGATGGGTTCTCTTGCTACAAGAATTTGATTTGCACGTTGTTGACAGGAAGGGTGCTGATAACCCAGTAGCAGATAACTTGTCTAGGTTGGAGAACGTCCTTCATGACCCACAACCTATTGATGATAGCTTTCCCGATGAGCAACTGAATGTCATCAATGCTTCACGTAGTGCCCCGTGGTATGCTGATTATGCAAACTATATCGTTGCCAAATACATACCACCTAGTTTCAGGTAGCAGCAAAAGAAGAAATTCTTCTTTGGCTTGAGACACTACTTTTGGGATGATCCTCACCTTTATAAGGAAGGAGTAGATGGTGTTATTAGACGTTGTGTACCTGAACATGAATAGGGACAGATCCTATAGAAGTGTCACTCCGAGGCCTACGGAGGACACCATGCGGGAGATAGAACTGCACACAAGGTATTGCAATCAGGTTTCTATTGGCCC
Source organism: Hordeum vulgare subsp. vulgare (assembly GCF_904849725.1). Lineage (NCBI taxonomy): Eukaryota > Viridiplantae > Streptophyta > Magnoliopsida > Poales > Poaceae > Hordeum > Hordeum vulgare. The sequence goes on along the minus strand of NC_058521.1, from coordinate 60,984,904 downwards.
ACTCTCTTCAAGGATGCCCGTAAGTTTGTCTTGTCTTGTGACGAATGTCAAAGAATAGGTAATATTAGCAAACGTCAGGAAATGCCTATGAACTATTCACTTGTCATTGAACCATTTGATGTCTGGGGCTTTGATTATATGGGACCTTTTCCAAAATCCAACGGGTATACTCATATCCTAGTTGATGTTCATTACGTCACTAAGTGGGTAGAAGTTATCCCCACTAGTAGTGCTGATCACAACACCTCTATCAGGATGCTGAAAGAAGTTATCTTCCCTAGATTTGGAGTCCCTAGATATCTAATGACCGACGGTGGTTCACACTTCATTCATGGTGCTTTCCGTAAAACACTTGCTAAGTACGATGTCAACCATAGAATTGCGTCTCCCTATCACCCTTAGTCTAGTGGTCAAGTAGAGCTAAGCAACAGAGAGATTAAACTAATTCTGCAAAAGACTGTCAATAGGTCTAGAAAGAATTGGTCTAAGAAGCTCGATGATGCACTGTGGGCTTATAGAACTGCCTATAAGAATCCCATGGGCATGTCACCGTACAAAATGGTGTACGGTAAAGCATGGCATTTACCTCTTGAGCTAGAGCATAAAGCCTATTGGGCAATCAAACAGCTCAACTTTGATTTCAAACTTACCGGTGAGAAGAGGTTATTTGATATTAGCTCGCTTGATGAATGGAGAACTCAGGCATATGAGAATGCCAACTTGTTCAAAGAAAAGGTTAAGAGGTGGCATGATAAAAGGATACAAAAGCGTGAGTTCAATGTAGGTTATTATGTCTTGCTAAATAACTCTCGTTTAAGATTCTTTGTAGGCAAGCTTCTCTCTAAATGGGAAGGTCCCTATGTTGTTGACCAAGTATATCGTTTCGGTGCTATCAAGATCAACAACACGGAAGGTAATTGTCCGAGAGTTGTAAATGGGCAGAGAATCAAGCATTATATCTCAGGTACTCCCATAAATGTTGAAAGCAATATTATCAATACCATAACTTCGAAAGAATACCTAAGGGATATTTATCAGCCTGTTTCAGACTCCAAAAACAAAGAGGTATAGATTCGGTAAGAAAACAGAGTCCAAAACTTTTCCAGTAGGACATTTTCTCCGTTTTGGAATATTTGAAAAAATAAAAAAATGGAAGTAGTCCGGAAAGTGCGCGAGGAGGCGACAAGCCTGCCCGGCGCAGGCCCACCCCCTGGCCGCGTCGGGGGGGCTTGTGGCCACCTCGTGCACCTCCCGGACTCCATTTTCATGCGGGGTACTCCTTCTGGTCTGGAAAAAATCATTATATATACTCCCGTTTGGTCTGACCCCTGCATCACGCAGATTTCCTTTGTTTTTTGTTTTGAGCCTGTTTCTGTTGCAGATCTAGATCGCTTTTACTTCCCCAAAAGCTCTGAAGGACAAGATCTTCGAGAAGGTCATCAATCCCTGCCTCACGGGAGTGCTGCAACACCCTCAATCTATCGAGATGCGTGAGGGGATGTTGCACATCCGTGATGTTGAGGGGCCCAAGAAGACCGGAAGCATGGAGACGAGGATTGAAGCAATGGAGCAACAAGTCTTCAAGTGCCAAGGGATGGTGGAGCGTGGACTCAACACCAACCACATGATGATCACGGAGTTCACAAGCAAGCACAGGATTAATGCCAATGACATTGGGAAGCACCTCTCCAGGCTCTATGACAGGATTGATCAACTCCAGGCCGAGATCTATGACCTGCAGAACCAAAACTGTGAGTATGAGTATAGATTTAAATCAATACGGATGGCTGCAGATTTGAGGATTCCGGAGACTCGTTCATCTTTCCATGATGGAGCACCTATGCCTTGGAAGACGGAGGATCAAGCCCATGCTGCAACAACTCCTCTATCATCACCACCAAAGGAAGACAACTAAACATGGGTATGGGCAATCCCCTTGGCTTGTGCAAAGCTTGGGGGAGTTGCCCCGGTATCGTATCACCATCACATCTTTTGCCTTTACCTTTGTTTTAGTTTTCTGTTTTAGTTTTCTCTTTCTCTAGTAGATTAAAAGTCTTAGTGTTTTAGTCTTGAGTTTTGCTTTGTGTCACCCCCATTGTATTCGAGCTCGTGAGCCATATAATAAAGAGTGTCTTGATGACCCACAAGTATAGGGGATCAATCGTAGTCCTTTCAATAAGTAAGAGTGTCGAACCCAACGAGGAGCAGAAGGCTCTGATAAACGGATTTCAGCAAGGTAATAACTGCAAGCACTGAAAGTAGCGGTGACAAGTGATTGTGTAGTGAGGTGAAACGTAGCGAGCAAAAAGTAACAAGTAACAAGTAGTAGCAACGGTGCAGCAAGTGGCCCAATCCCTTTTGTAGCAAGGGACAAGCCTGAACAAAGTCTTATAGGAGGAAAAACGCTCCCGAGGACACACGGGAATTTCTGTCATGCTAGTTTCATCATGTTCATATGATTCGCGTTCGTTACTTTGATAGTTTGATATGTGGGTGGACCGGCGCTTGGGTACGGCCCTTACTTGGACAAGCACCCCACTTATGATTAACCTCTCTCGCAAGCATCTGCAACTACAAAAGAAGAATTAAGACAAAGTCTAACCATAGAATTAAACTAGTGGATCCAAATCAGCCCCTCACGAAGCAACGCATAGACTGGGGTTTAAGCTTGTGGCACTCCAGCAACCCATTATCTACTTACTACTTCCCAATGCCTTCCTCTAGGCCCAAATATGGTGAAGTATTATGTAGTCGACGTTCACATAACACCACTAGAGGAAAAGACAACATGCAGCATATCAAAATACCGAACGAATATCAAATTCACATGACTATTATTAACATGACTTATCCCATGTCCTCAGGAACAAAAGTAACTACTCACAAAGCATAATCATAATCATGATCAGAGGTGTAATGAATAGCATCAAGGATCTGAACATTAACTCTTCCACCAAGTAATCCAACTAGCATCACCTACAAAGAGTAATCAACACTACTAGCAACCTTACAAGTACCAATCGGAGTTGCGAGACGAAGATTGATTACAAGAGATGAACTAGGGATTGGAGAGGAGATGGTGCTGATGAAGATGTTGATGAAGATGCCTCCCCTCCGACGAGAGGAGTGTTGGTGATGACGATGGCGATGATTCCCCCCTCCTGGAGGGAAGTTTCCCCGGCAGGATCATCCTGCCGGAGCTCTAGATTGGATCTGCTCAAGCTCTGCCTCGTGGCGGCGGCGAAACCACGAAAAAGCTCTCTCTTGATTTTTTTCTGGACCAGGACGCTTCATATAGCAAAAGAGGGGGGCTAGTGGGCCGTCAGGGAGCCCACAAGCCCCCACTCCGCCACCAGGGGGTGGCGGTGTCAGGGCTTGTGGCGCCCTCGCAGCCCCCCTCCGGTAGTTCTTTCGCCCAGTATTTTTTATATAATCCAGAAATAATCCACGTAACTTTTCAGGGCATTTGGAGATGTGCAGAATAGTGGACTAGGATTTGCTCCTTTTCCAGTCCAGAATTCCAGCTGCCTGAATTCTCCCTCTTCAAATAAACCTTGCAAAATAAGAGAGAAAAGGCATAAATATGGTACCACAAGTAATATAACAGCCCAAAAAGCAATAAATATCAACATGAAAGTATGATGCAAAATGGACGTATCATGTCTTAGTTGAAGGGCTTTGCCTCTTGCCATGATCAAAAGAGTGAGAAAAGAACAAAAGCATGAAAGATCATGTAATGATCTTATGGGAAGTGATGGCTTCACATATAAAAAGAATGATGATTGAAACTTGTTGGGGGTAGGAAAACGTAGACCTTGGTCATGGTTGCAATTAATAGGAAGTGATAAAGAAGGAGAGGTTCACATATAAATATATCATATCTAACACCATCTATGATTGTGAACACTCACTAAACTATTGCATGCCTAGAAGTAGATGTTGGACAAGGAAGACAACATAATGAATTGTGTTTGCTTGGTTCTGAACAATGTTATATGATTAGAGATCCCTTAGCATGTGACGATTGCTTCCACCTCATATTAGCCAAACCTCCCGCACTAAGTAGAGATACTACTTGTGCATCCATAAACCTTCAACCCAGTTTTGCCATGTGAGTCCACCATACCTACCTATGGATTGAATAAGATTCCGCAAGTAAGTTGTCATCGGTGCAAGCAATAAAATTTGCTCTCTAATATGTATGATCTATTAGTGTGTGGAAAATAAGCTTTGAACGAACCTGTGATGAGGAAGACATAAAAGTGATAGACTGCATAATAAAGTTCTTTATCGCAGGAGGCAATATAAAGTGACGTTCCTCTGCACTAAGAGGACACGCATCCAAACCTCAAATGCGCATGACAACCTCTGCTTCCCTCTGCGAAGGGCCTATCATGTACCTTTACTTTTTGCCCTTGAAAGAGTCATGGTCATCTTCACCAATTCCCTATTCCGCCTTTATCTTGGCTAACGTCATATGCTTGGGAAAGATCTATATTCATATGTCAACTTGGAGGTAAGTATTCATGACTTATTATTGTTGACATTACCCTTGAGGTAAGCCGTTGGGAGGCAAAACTATAAGCCCCTATCTTTCTTTGTGTCCATCTGAAACTTTGATCTCACGAGTACCACGTGAGTTGTAGCAATTATAGAGAACGAAAGAATGATTGAGTATGTGGATTTTCTTTACAAGCTCTTATTTGACTCTTTCTGATGTTGTGATAAATTGCAATTTCTTCAATGACTAAAGGCTATCGGTTGTTACTTCTCGGTAAGGTTCTTGATCCATGCTTTACTTTGTGAAGGAATTATCACTTTAGCATGAGAGATTATATGTTGGTATTGTTGTTCTGATCATGATCATGATGCATGCATGTTCGTATCTTGTTTTGTCGACACCTCTCTCCCTAAACATGTGGACATATTTATTGAGCTAGGCTTTCGCTTGAGGACAAGCGAGGTCTAAGCTTGGGGGAGTTGATACGTCCATTTTGCATCATGTTTTCATGTCGATATTTATCGCTTCTTGGGTTGTTATTTCACTTCATGGTACAATTCTTATGCCTTTTCTCTCTTATTTTGCAAGGTTTACATGAACAGGGAGAATGTCGGCAGCTAGAATTCTGGCCTGATAAAGGAGCAAAGTTGAGATACCTATTCTGCGCAACTCCAAACACCGTAAAAATCAACAAGGACTTTTTTCCGGATTTATAAAAAATATTGGGCCGAAGATGCGCCAGAGGGGCGCCAGCAGGTGGCCACAAGCCTGCTTGGCGCGGCCACCCCCCTGGCTGCACCATGATGGCTTGTGGGCAGCCTGCTGGCCCACTGGCCCCCCTCTTCTGCTATATGAAGGGTTTCGTCCAGAAAAAAAATCAGAGAGGAGCTTTTTCGTGGATTCGCCGCCGCCACGAGGCGGAACTTGAGCAGAACCAATCTAGAGCTCCGGCAGGACGATCCTCCGGGGAAACTTCCCTCCCTGAGGGGGAAATCATCGCCATCGTCTTCACCAACACTCCTCTCATCGCAGGGGACTCGTCACCATCAACATCTTCATCAGCACCATCTCATCTCCAAACCCTAGTTCATCACTTGTAACCAATCTCCATCTCTCGACTCCGATTGGTACTTGTAAGGTTGCTAGTAGTGTTAATTACTCTTTGTAGTTGATGCTAGTTGGATTACTTGGTGGAAGAGTTTATGTTCAGAACCTTGATGCTACTCATTACCTCTCTGGTCATGAATATGATTATGCTCTGTGAGTAGTTACTTTTGTTCCTGAGGACATGGAATAAGTCATGCTAATAGTAGTCATGTGAATTTGGTATTCGTTCGGTATTTTGATGTGTTGCATGTTGTTTTTCCTCTAGTGGTGTTATGTGAACGTCGACTACATTACACTTCACCATTATTTGGGCCTAGAGGAAGACATTGGGAAGTAGTAAGTAGATGATGGGTTGCTAGAGTGACAGAAGCTTAAACCCTAGTTTATGCGTTGCTTCGTAAGGGGCTGATTTGGATCCACTAGTTTAATGCTATGGTTAGACTTTGTCTTAATTCTTCTTTCGTAGTTGCATATGCTTGCAAGAGGGGTTAATCATAAGTGGGATGCTTGTCCAAGTAAGGGCAGTACCCAAGTGCTGGTCCACCCACATATCAAACTATCAAAGTAACGAACGCGAATCATATGAACATGATGAAAACTAGCATGACAGAAATTCTCGTGTGTCCTCGGGAGCATTTTTCCTCCTATAAGACTTTGTCCAGGCTTGTCCCTTGCTACAAAAGGATTGGGCCACTTTGCTGCAACGTTGCTACTTTTGTTATTTGTTTCTTGCTACGAATCATCTCACCACACAATCACTTGTTACCGACAATTTCAGTGCATGCAGATTTTACCTTGCTGAAAACCACTTGTCAGATCCTTCTGCTCCTCATTGTGTTTGACACTCGTACTTATCGAAAGGACTACGATTGATCCCCTATACTTGTGGGTCATCAATCATCTCGCAAGAGCCAGAGATAAAAAAAAAGCATATGATCTTGATGAGATTAGTAAAATTCAGAAGGATTGAACATAACTATAATACTATAAAAATTCCACCCCTTACAAAGTAGGGAAAATATATCTTCACTTGCAAGCTTGCCTCCCCACTGTACAGGCTAGAGAAGTGGTATGCAGCAGGGCAAGTGTGTGGGCTAGGTGCAATGTCGTATCATTTACAATGGCGGGAGGCCGGGCGATGTTGGGACAGTTGTGGGCGTGGGCAACAGAGTGGCGTGGGACGGTAGCCCCGACTGACATCCATGCATGAGGCTCTTAGCTACCAAGCGTTCTAGGGCAAGTTTAGGTGTTCCCATAATTTAGTGCCTCCCTAGCAAACTCTGCTAATAAATAAGGGAAAGCATTGAAATGAAAATGTGCTAAGGTAACTATGTAGGGAGAAAGGGAAACAACTAATTGGTTTCTTCCCATGTTCCATCATAACACCAAATTGATACAAAAAATACTACTATATCGAGGATTTTTTTATACCTACTTACCTACACTGCATCCTTGTTAACTCCTGATATTGCTTCATCGATATAAGGACCAAGTGATAAAATATATGTTGGTTACACTGTTAATGCTTTCTTTAGGGCTGAATTTCTGTCTCATTTTGTCGGTGCAGAATTATCATTGGACATGTCAACTCAAAAAATAACCAAGTGTCCATATATTGTTTCCAATACGATCGAGTACAGTGAATGAAGACATCAAGTGAGAAAACACATAATCCAGACATCTAGACTAAATTCCTTGGCCTTATGGGTTTCCATGAGTGGGACTTACTCAACATTCAGTCACACCATCATACGCACTTGGAGGTCAATTCTGAAAACTGAATAACATGTCAAAGATGAAACATAATACTTACACACTACAAGTATCACAATTATGAAGTCAATCAGCAAGCAAGTTGTACTAAATAAATCCAATTCATCTAGTCCATTCTAGGTGCTTCCGATCTAATATTTCTAGTGGAAGCAAGCCATGTTATAAGTAGAGATACAACTACGTATATCCAAATGTTACAAACAAGAGTTTATATGTCACGAGCAGGAAGATAAGTAGCAAGAAAAATCATGTCTGGTAGAATATATGAACAAAAACAGATTTTGCCACATTATTGCATAGAACGAAAGTGCTAGTTATCGACTAGAGGGGGGTGAATAAGCAATTTCCATGAAAAGCATCAAAACAGTAAATGTATTCAAAGTTAAGCGGAAGCGATACAGGATCAGGTAGGGATAACTATCAATTATCTAAGCAAAGCATGCAATAAAATGTAACTAGTGAAACACAAGAAACTAAAATATTTAATTGCAATATCTAAAGATATACCTTCAAGCACTCATCTAACGGCAACGCCGCCAGAAAAGAGCTTAATGTCTACTGATACGTCTCCGTCGTATCTACTTTTCTGAACTCTTTTGCCCTTGTTTTGGACATTAATTTGCATGATTTGAATGGAACTAACCCGGACTAACGCTGTTTTCATCAGAATTGCCATGGTGTTGTTTTTGTGCAGAAATAAAGTTCTCGGAATATCCTGAAAATTTACGGAGATTTTTCTAGAATAAAAGAAAAATTATTGCGCAAAGATCCACCGGAGGAGGTGGACCAGTGGGCCACAAGCCCACAGGCTGCGGCCACCCCCCCTGGCCGCGCCGAGAGGGCTTGTGGGGCCCACGTGGCTCCACCGCCCCCAAACTCAGCTCTATATCTTCTGTCTCGCCTGGAAAAAAATCAAAGAGAAGGTTTCATCGCATTTTGCAATACGGAGGTGCCGCCACATCCTGTTCTTCATTTGGAGGGCAGATCTGGAGTCCGTTTCAGGCTCCGGAGAGGGGAAATCGTCGCCATCGTCATCATCAACCTTTCTCCATCGACAATTCCATGATGCTCTTCATCGTTCGTGAGTAATCTCATCGTAGGCTTGCTGGACGGTGATGAGTTGGATGAGATCTATCATGTAATCGAGTTAGTTCTTGATGGGGATTGATCCCTAGTATCCACTATGTTCTAAATTGATGTTGCTACTACTTGGCTATGCTTAATGCTTGTCACTAGGGCCCGAGTGCCATGATTTCAGATGTGAACATATTATGTTGCCGCCAATATATGTGTGCTTTAGATCCTATCTTGCAAGTTGTAGTCACCTACTATGTGTTATGACCCGACAACCCCGGAGTGACAATAGCCGGAACCACTCCCGGAGATGACCATAGTATGAGGAGTTCATGTATTCACCGCGTGTTAATGCGTTGGTCCGGTTCTTTATTAAAAGGAGAACCTTAATATCCCGTAGTTTCCATTAGGACCCCGCTGCCACGGGCGGGATGGACAATAGATGTCATGCAAGTTCTTTTCCCTAAGCACGTATGACTACATACGGAATACATGCCTACATTAGATTGACGAACGGGAGCTAGTCACTTATCTCTCTGTGTTATAGCTGTTACATGATGAATCACATCCGTCACACTCATCCATCACCGATCCACTGCCTACGAGTCTTTTACTACTGGTTCTCGCTACGTTACTTTGTCTAGGCTTGTCCCTTGCTATAAAAGGGATTGGGCCACTTTGCTACTACTGTTACTCTGTTGCTGCTGCTACTGTTATTCCTTGCTACTTCGCTGCTACTTGTTGCGAGATCTTTTCTGACACTGTTGTCAGGGAAGAATAGTTACTCGCCCATGTGCAACACTGGCGCCATTGATACAACAGTTAGGAATAGTCTGTCGTCAACAAATCGTTTCTGGCACCGTTGCTATCATACTACTTTGCTACTGATACTTTGCTCGCATACACTAATCTTTCAGGTGTGGTTGAATCTGACGAACTCAGCTGCTAATACTTGAGAATATTCTTTCGCTTCTTCTTTGGCGAACCAACAAATTTGGGTTGAATACTCTACCCTCGAAAACTGCTGCGATCACATACGCTTGTGGGTCATCAAGGCTCTTTTCAGGCGTCGTTGCCGGGGAAGCACAGCTATATTCTCTAAGTCACTTGGGATTGACGTCTGCTGATCACTATGAGGAATCCGAAAGATCCAAGAACTAAAATATTGCCTTCCACTACGAGGAGAGGTAAGGAACTGCCATCTAGCTCTGCACTTGATTCACCTTCAGTTTTGAGTAAGTTTGCGACTTCGCCTCGTGCTAGAAATCTTGATATGTCGCCTGTGCTTGATGATGCTACTTCTGATGTCCATGATGCTTATGATGATGCTATGCTTGATACTATGCCTGATGATGCTATGCTTGATACTATGCCTGATGATGTTATGCTTGATACTATGCCTGCTATGCCTGATACTGCTTTGCCACTTGGTGCATTCCTTGATGCACATATTGCTAGAGCTGCTGCTAGATGTGATGATACTTCTGAAACTGCTGATACTATTGAAGTAGAACCTGCTACTATGCCTGAATTGCCTGTTATGCCTGATACACGCTATGTTATGGAGGGAGAGATAGCTGAGGACTTTCTTGCGTGTAAGGATAGGTATGATGTTGAGAAACTACTGCTCAAGTGGAAATAAAAATCTTTGAACGCTAGGATGAAATACGACCCGAAGTTTGCCACTTTGCCTATCTTTGTGACCGATAAGGATTATGAATTTTTCGTCGACCCTGAGTTAATCACTTTGGTCGAATCTGATCCTTTTCACGGTTATGAATCTGAAACGGTTGTAGCCCATCTTACCAAACTGCACGATATAGCCACCCTATTCACTAGTGAGGAAAAGATCCGCCACTACTATATCCTCAAGTTGTTTCCTTTCTCGCTAAAGGATGATGCTAAGACTTGGTTCACTTCTCTTGCTCCTGGTTGTGTGCGTAGCCCCCACGATATGGTCTACTACTTCTCTGAAAAATATTTCCCTGCCCATAAGAAGCAAGCTGCCTTGCAGGAAATATACAACTTTGCTCAAGCTGAAGAAGAGAGTCTCCCACAAGCTTGGGGGAGGCTCATCCAGCTACTGAATGCTTTGCCTGATCACCCTCTTGAGAAGAATGAAATACTTGATATCTTCTATAATGGACTTACTGATGCTTCCAAAGACCACCTAGATAGTTGTGCTGGTTGTGTTTTTAGGGAATGAACTATAGAACAAGCTGAGATTCTATTGAATAACATCTTGTGCAATGAGAATGCTTGGACTATTTTTGAACCACCTCCTAAGCCAACTCCGAAGAAAATAGGTATTATATTCCTCAGTCCTGAAGATATGCAAGAAGCCAAGAAATCTATGCGAGAGAAAGGCATTAAATCTGAAGATGTCAGAAATCTACCACCTATCAAAGAGATCCATGGTCTCGACAACCCGATACAGGTAGTAGAAGTAATATCTCTGCGTAGGTTTGATGAGAGTGATATTCCTTTTGATAAACGTGCTAGCTTATGCCTGGATGAATTTGATAACTTCGTTGCCAAACAACAAAGTTTCAATGATTATGTTAGCACACAATTGGAACAGAATGCTCGTATGCTTAGTCATTTAAGTGCTTGTGTGGACACAAATGTCAATGATCTTAAGCTTCTGAGTAAACATGCCTCTATGGTTACTACTCAGGTAGAACAAGTACTTAAGGCTCAAAATGACTTGCTCGATGAGTTGAATGACAATTCCGTTAGAGTCGTTACTAGAGGCGGTAGAATGACCCAGGAACCTTTGTATCCTGAGGGTCATCCGAAGAGAATTGAACAAGATTCTCAAGGAGTTAGCACTGATGCACCTAGTCATCCTAGAAAGAAGAAGAAAGATGATAGGAACCTGCACACTAGCAACCCTGTTGCTGCTACACCTGAGAGTCCAAACGATGCCTCTGTATCTGATGCTGAGACACAATCTGGTGATGAACATGAGCCTAATAATAATATCAATAGTGATGTTCATGTTGATGCTCAACTTAGCAATGATAAGGATGTGGAGATTGAACCTGTTGATCTTGATAACCCACGACCTAAGAATAGAAGATACGATAAGAACGACTTCACTTCTAGGAAGCATGGTAAAGAAAGGGAACCATGGGTTCAGAAACCTATGCCCTTTCCTCCTAAACCATCCAAGAAAAAGGATGATGAGGATTTTGAGCGATTCGTTGAAATGATCAGACCTGTCTTTCTGCAGATGCGTTTGACAGATATGCTCAAAATGTCTCCGTATGCTAAGTACATGAAAGATATTGTGACTAATAAGAGGAGGATACCTGAGGTTGAGATTTCCACCATGCTTGCTAATTATACCTTCAAGGGTGGAACTCCTAAGAAACTAGGTGATCCCGGTGTGCCCACTATACCTTGCTCCATTAAAGGTAACTATGTTAGAACTCCTTTATGCGACCTTGGAGCCGGTGTTAGTGTTATGCCTCTCTCTCTTTATCATAGACTTGAACTGGATAAGTTGACACCCACTGAAATCTCTCTGCAAATGGACAATAAATCAACTCATTTCCATATCGGCATTTGCGAGGATGTGCCTGTTGTGGTTGCTAACGTCACTATCTTAACAGACTTTGTTATCTTGGATATTCCCGAGGACGATGCCATGGCGGTCATCCTCGGAAGACCCTTTTTAAACACTGCAGGGGCTGTTATAGATTGCAACAATGGCAATGTCACTTTCCATGTCAACGGTAATGAGCATACGGTGCACTTTCCGAAGAAACTATATCGAGTACATTGCATCAATGCTATCAAAAAAACTTCATCGATTCTTATTGGGAGCTTTGAATGCCCTATACCTCGTGTCAAGATGAAGTATGATTTGCTTGTTGGGGAGATACATATCCCCATTGAGGTGACCTAGTGACTATTCGGATATTCTCCATTCTCTTTTGCGATTCGAAAAAGTTTGTCAAAGAGACTTGATCAACCTCACTGACGGATTTCTTTCGATGACCATGAGATGGATGAATCGAGGAGTCACAAACCTCTGTTCCAAGCTTTCACCTTCGGTTGCTTAGAAGAAAAATGATAGATTTAGTTTAGTTTTCCCTGTTTTCTGTTTTAGCATCCGGTGGAGAAGTACCCCGAAAATAAAAGTTCTCCGAACGTCGTGAAAATCTAGTATGATTTTTTCTGGAATTTTTGAAAAATTCTGAGACAAAGAGCTTGTCTGGAGGGCACACCAGTGGGCCACAAGCCCTAGGGGCGCGGGCACCCCCCTGGCCGCGCCACCCAGGTTGTGGGGCCCATAGGCACCCCCTCCACTCATTCTTGCTCTCATTCGCTTCTCCTACCTCCAGAAAAAATCGTTTCGCAGCTCAAACCCGTGTTCTTGCTCCTCTTGCTGGGATTTTTGATCTCTTTGCTCAAATCACCATTCTTCGAACTGTTTTGGGGAAATTACTCCTTGGTAAGTGACTTATCCATTGGTCCAATTAGTTTTTGCTCTAGTGCCTTATACTCTTCTTATTTTTGCTACCTTGGTGACCATGTTCTTGAGCTTTGCATGCTGATTCTAGCTGGTCCCAAGTAGTTTTGATGCGTAATATGGTCTCTAGGCACTTGTGGGAGTAGTTGCTACGAGTTTAGTTGAGGCTTGTTCATTTTTCCTTTGGGTCACTGAAAATTTCAGAAAAGGAAGATGTTCAGGAGAAACTTTCATGGTGGTTCCTCAAGCAAGAGAGGTCCCCGTCTTGCAATTCGGGAGCCTCATCCTTACCAACCTAAGGACGCGCAGGTACAACCATGTGAATGGCCTTCTCATGAATTTATGATTGAGGCACGTTTCAAAGATGAGTTTGATGCACTTGTTCACAATGTCGGACTCGAAGAATTCATCTCCGATAAATGTGAACAGTATGTTGCTCTCACTGCCTCTTTTGTCCGTAGATTCAAATTTTCAGCTGCCCGTGAGACATCTGTACTGTTTGATCTCTATGATAAATCTTATACCATGGATTTAGAGGATTTCAGTAGAATTTGCAAAATACCTATTTGGGGTAGCCTCAATGATCCTCCTAAATCTTCGGTTAGAGATTTTTGCTCTAGTATTACTGTTGGAGAAACTAGAGACATTACGCAAGCTACCATGGGGAGTATTCATTTTCTTGCCTTGCATTACTTTGCCCTCTTCATAGGCAGATGCATTAATGGCAAGATTGAGCATTATCACCTCTGCGCACCCGACCTTAGTATCCTTAAGAGTGCAGTGACGGGTGACAAAAGCTTCAACATGGGAGCTATTATAGCAAGGAGGCTGAATAAGAATGCTATTGAAGGGGATTTCTTTGGTGGGATCTATGCCACTCGCATAGAAAATTTTCTTGGAATACCCATCCGTGAAGGAGATCCCCCGCTCCATACAGCTTTCCTTGACCGCGTCGCTTTGACATGCTACCAGTTCCTTGAGAGGGATGACGAATCCCTCCTATAACGTTTGATATTTAACCGGCAGTGTGTTTTCCATATTACCCTTCCTGCTCCTTCCTTCTTTGACTTTCAGGTAAAACGGAGATATTACATAACCAGAGGAGAGGCAGAGGAGTATGAGAGGGAGGCAAAGGTTGCTCGTCTCCGTGAGGCAGCTATTCAGGCAGTGGCTGCAACCTTCCCGTATAATCCCCATTATGATTTTGGGTTCCGCCAGGACCATCCTTGGGAGTAGACCAACTTAGGCCAAAAGCCTAAGCTTGGGGAGTACGTGTTCTCACCGACTTTACATTATTGCTTATGCTTTCACCTTGTTAGCTGGTGTTCACACTTTGCCACTATATCATCCATGTTAGTTTATTTTCTTTTTCTCGTTTTATTTTCGTGTGTCTGTCTAGTTTGAGAAAACCCAAAAATATTTTATTTTTCTTCTTTTGCTTGTTGGGAGCTTTCCCGTGTAAATAGTTTTATTTTTCTTTGGGTCAAGGTAGAAGATATTGGTTACAATGTTTAGTGGCTCTTGCATGCATACCTGTTTAGCTTTCAAAGAGCCATATTACTTTGTCTTCTCCTTTGTGTTTGCCTACAGATTCCAGCGTAGTCCAATGCACGAGCATGCTTATTATTGTTCACATCGTTCGGTCGTGTAAGTGAAAGGCAATAATGACGATATATGATGAAGTGACTGAGCCTGGAAAAGCTGGTCTGAACTCGATCTATTTTGTTTTTGTAAATATGACTAGCTCATCATGCCTGTTTCAGCTTTGTTGTGAGAGAAACATGTTTGCAATGACAACTTAGAGATCATAGTTGCTTATGCCATGCTTACTTAGCTAGGAGCTTATAATGGTTTGTCTTGGATGCCCACATGAATTTTGAGACGACTGTGTTGTAGTATGATAGGATGGTATCCTCCTTTGAATGTTTCAAGTGGCTTGACTTGGCGCATGTTCACGCATGTAGTTGAAACAAAATCAACATAGCCTCTATGATGTTCATGTTCATGTTCATGGTGATTTATGTCCTACTCATGCTTGCACTCAATGTTAGTTAATCTCAATGCATTTTGATGAGTGTTGTCGCTCTCTAGTTGGTCGATTCCCAGTCTTTTTCTAGCCTTCACTTGTACTAAGCTGGAATACTGCTTGTGCATCTACTCCCATAAACCCAAAGTTGTTACAGATGAGTCCACCATACCTACCTGTATGTGGTATCTACCTGCCGTTCCAAGTAAATTTGCATGTGCCACTCTCTAAACCTTCAAGAAATAATCTGTTTTGCATGCCCGAACCGCTCATGTGGTGACAGGGGGCTATTGGTATCTTCCATGCTAGGCGTGTTATCCTAGATATGTGTTTATTCACTATCATTCACGAGAAAGGGGTCAGTAATTGGAATTCCCAGTTCCATGCTCAAATCGAAAAGATAATTGCAAACAAAACTCCCCCAGGATTGATGTTGGTATGGACGGTACTCGAGGATTCGGCTAGCCGTGGAGTGTGACTGATTGGTGGTGGGGGAGTCAAAACTTTACTTTTCTGTTTGGGAACCGCCTATAGCATGTGTAGCGTGGAAGATGTTGAGAACTCTTAGTCATTGCGTTGACACTGAAAGCATGCCACCCAAAATTATTATCTCTGTTTTCAGAGCTTGAGCTCTGGCACCTCTGCAAATCAATGCTTCCCTCTGCGAAGGGTCTGTCTATTTATGTTCCTGTTGAGTCATCCTCCTCTTATAAAAGCACCAATTAAAGAGCACCTCTGTCGTTTTTATGCTTTGCTTTTAACTGTGTTGAGAATGACTATCATTGGATCTTCATTGCCTTGAATTACAATGTTTAGTCAGCCCTTGGTCTTTTAAGGTGCTCTGCATTTATGTTTTGCGGTCTCAGAAAGAGCTAGCGAGATACCATCTATTCGTACTACTTCATGTTGTTTTGATTGGAGTGCTGATGTTTAAGACTTATTATTATTTGCTCGCTAGTTGATTATGTCATTGATATAAGTTTACCGTGAGACCTAGATGTCATTTGCTTATGTGGTTTGCTTGTCATGTTGCTGAAATTCTGGTTGTGAGTTAGACATAGTTGCAACAACAAGATCAAACAGAGTTCGTCAAAGTTTTTCTTTTGTCTCTCTCAGTTTGTCAACTGAGTTGCTTGAGGACAAGCAAGGCTTTAAGCTTGGGGGAGTTGATATGTCTCCCCGGATCTACTTTTCCGAACTCTTTTGCCCTTGTTTTTGGACTCTAATTTGCATGATTTGAATGGAAATAACCCGGACTGACGTTGTTTTCAGCACAATTGCCATGGTGTGGTTTTTGTGCAGAAATAAAAGTTCTCGGAATGTCCTGAAAATTTAGGGAGATTTTTTCTGGAATAAAAGAAAAATACATGTGCAAAGATCCACCGGAGGAGGTGGACCAGTGGGTCACAAGCCCATAGGCCGCGGCCACCCCCCTGGCCGCGCCGTGACGGCTTGTGGGGCCCACGTGGCTCCACCGCCCCCAAACTCAGCTCTATATCTTCCGTCTCGCCCGGAAAAAAATCAGAGAGAAGGTTTCATCACGTTTTGCGATACGGAGGCGCCACCACATCTTGTTCTTCATCTGGAGGGCAAATCTGGAGTCCGTTTCGGGCTCCAGAGAGGGGAAATCGTCGCCATCGTCATCATCAACCTTTCTCCATCGACAATTCCATGATGCTCTTCATGGTTCGTGGGTAATCTCATCGTAGGCTTGCTAGATGGTGATGAGTTGGATGAGATCGATGATGTAATCGAGTTAGTTCTTAACGGGGATTGATCCCTAGTATCCACTATGTTCTAGATTGATGTTGCTACTACTTGGCTATGCTTAATGCTTGTCACTAGGGCCCGAGTGCCATGATTTAAGATCTGAACCTATTATGTTGCCGCCAATATATGTGTGTTTTAGATCCTATCTTGCAAGTTGTAGTCACCTACTATGTGTTATGACCCGGCAACCTCGGAGTGACAATAGCCGGAACCGCTCCCGGAGATGACCATAGTATGAGGAGTTCATGTATTCACAGCGTGTCAATGCGTTGGTCTGGTTCTTTATTAAAAGGAGAACCTTAATATCCCGTAGTTTCCATTGGGACCCCGCTGCCACGGGAGGGATGGACAATAGATGTCATGCAAGTTCTTTTCCCTAAGCACGTATGACTACATACGGAATACATGCCTACATTAGCTTGACGAACGGGAGCTAGTCACTTATCTCTCCGTGTTATAGCTGTTACATGATGAATCACATCCGTCGCACTCATCCATCACCGATCCACTGGCTACCAAGTCTTTTACTACTGGTTCTCGCTACCTTACTTTGTCTAGGCTTGTCCCTTGCTATAAAAGGGATTGGGCCACTTTGCTACTACTATTGCTACTGCTCTTACTCTGCTGCTGCTGCTACTGCTATTCCTTGCTACTTCGCTGCTACTTGTTGCAAGATCTTTTCCAACACTGTTGTCGGGGAAGAATAGTTACTCGCCCACGTGCAACACTGGCGCCATTGATACAACAGTTAGGCCTAGGATTCATACTTTCGCTAGTCCATTCTCTCAACAATGCTAACATAGTAGAATCATATGGTTTTCCCTCAACATGCAACAAAGAATTACTCCAAAGTTCCTATTAGCGGAGAACGTAATAAGAAGTTGTTGTAGGCAGCAAACCACCTCAAAGTTATTATTTTCGATCAATCTTTTGGGCTATTCCTATAGGTGTCACAAACATCCCTAGAGTTTGTGCTAGAATAACACCTATGCTAGATATCAATCAACTCTAATGTCACCTAGATACTCCAATGTCACCTCAGGTATCCGTGGGTTAATTATTCAACATGCATCAAACAATTTCAGATTCATCATAGTCGATCCAACACAAATAACTTCAAAGTGTACCCCCAAGATTTCTATCGGAGAAAGATTGATAAGAATGTGTAGCAACACCTATGCATAGATTACCCCAATGTCACCTCGAGAATCCGCAAGTTGAGTACCAAAACATATATCAAGTGAATAAATAGGACACCCCATTGTCACCACGGATATCCACATGCAAGACATACATGAAGTGATCTTAAATCCAATATTCAATCCAACATAATAAAATCTCAATGGGAAAGATTCAATTCATCACATCAAGATGCAAGGGACAAACACCATATGATCCAACTTTATTGAGAAAGCCCGTGATTTTTCAAGATCATGGCATCTCAAGAACACGAGATAGATAGAGAGAGAGAGAGAGAGAGAGAGAGAGAGATCAAACACATAGCTACTGGTACATACCCTCAGCCTCCACGGTGAATTACTCCCTCCTTGTCATGGCCTCTATCGGGTTGATGAAGATGGCCACCGGAGATGATTTCCCACTCCGATGGGGTACTAGAAAGGCTCTAGATGGATTTTTCTTTGATACAGAGAGTTGCAGCAGCAGGGCGGAAGTTATCACCTAATTTTTGAGGGTTTTGGTATATATAGGAATTTTCAGCGTTGGAAACACGTCAAACTGATCCACATGGGCCCCACCACACATAAGGGCGCTCCCAAGGGGTGGATGCACCATGTTGGCTTGTGGGACATATATGCCCCCCCTCTGGTGGTTCTTCGCTCCGATATTTCTTACTTTTACCAGAAAAATAATAAATAAGTTTCGGTTGATTCTGAGAACTTCTATTTTCTCCACAAAAACAACACCACAGGAACTCTGCTGAAAACAAAGTCAGTCCTGGTTAGTTCTAAATAAATCATATGTAGGCATAAAAACCATATAAAAGTATTGCAAACATAGAAAAATATGGCATGAATACTTCTTAAATTATCGATACGCCGGACACGTATCAGTTGTCTCCCAACAAGCGGTTTTCTTTAAAGCCTTTGAGCTAGACATGATGATTTTAATGATGCCCACAAAAAATAGTAGATGACACATGCAAAAGAGCATCATGTATATTTCGACAAGAACATTATTTTTATGCTACAGTAGTATATACATGGGGATAATTATTTTTATGAGAAACTTCCATGAAAAAATCTACATTGTTTCCATGAGCATGAACACAAGTGTTCAAGGTCGATCCTCACTTCCTCTATGCATAACTTTCCAATTGCTTCTCTTTTACGGCAAGTAAAAAAAATCATTTTTTAGTTTTAACTTTTTTTTGTTTGTTTCACCCACAACTAAAGAAATAAAACCAAAAAACAGAAACAAAAGGAAAACTAATTGTACTTAGTGATAGAAGCAAACAAGGATACACGGAAATATTAACCCCACGCTATTGCTCCCCGGTAACGGCGCCAGAAAAGAGCTTGATAATCCCGAAGTGCAAGGAATCATAGTAGCACTTTCCGAAAATGGAGGTGATAAGTATGGACTGTCGAACCCACAAGGAGCTAAAGGTAAGATCAATATTCTATCAAGTCCTATCTACCACTGATACGGCTCTACATACACCAAACATTTGCTTCTATCTGGTAACAATAAATAAAACTCTGTTGTGGGTATAAAGAGGATAGATTTGCATGATATTGCAGAACTAAAATATGAAAATAGTTGCGGCCTAAATAAAGATAGAATATATTACAATATATTACAAATAGCAAGTGTGCAATAATGATGGTATGGTGTGCGGAATTGTCCTAGTCAATTGGTAACACCATTGGTAATAATTATTGCAATTTTATATGAGGGATAGGCATGAGATAACATACTTTCCATACTTGGATCATATGAACTTATGATTAGACCTCTAGAAACCATCCGCAACTACTAGAAATCATTAAGGTAAACCCAACCATAGCATTACCACTTCAAGTCCCTGTTACTTCCATACGCAACAAGCCCCTTACTTGGGTTTGTGTTTTAGTCACTCACCAACCACCTATAAGTCAACCATGAATGTATTGTAACACCCTATAGAGGGAATCATCCACATGTGCGCAGCATGGAAGGCACCATAGGACAACACCAATATAAACACATACAACTCAAACCAACCAAGATCATCAATCAACCCAAAGAACAAAATAAATCTACTCAATCATCATAAGATAGAAACACATCACCGGACAATAATATATGGCACAAAACACCATGTTCAAGTAGGGGATTATAGCGGGGTGGCGGAGAGTGGACCGCTGAAATGAGATGAGGAAGGTGATGAAGACAGTGATATTAATGAAGACGATCATCGTGGTGATGGTTCCCCTGGTGGCACTCCGGCGCAAGCAGGAGAGAGGGGCAGAGAGTCCCCCCTTAGGATTCCTCCTCTATGGCTCTCGGAGGGGCGAGAGCCCCTCCGAGATTGGATGTCTCTCTGTTTCTCTCCTGTTTTCGATGTTGTTTTGTGGCCCTTCATAGTTTCTTAAATATGCAAAGATCCATTACTTAGATTAGGCTGAAATTTTGCGGTTATTTGTATCGTAAAATTATATTTCTTGCGGCAAAAGAAGGGCCCCAATCGACTTAAGGGGTGGCCACAAGCTATCAGGGCGCGACCACCCCCTATCACTCCCTCTTGGCTTGTGGGCCCCTCGAGCACCGTGTTGCTTTGATTCTTCTTCCCAAAATTTACATATATTCCCCAAAAAAAATCTCCATAATTTTTTTATCGCATTTGGACTTCATTTGATATGGATTTTTGAAACAAAAAATAGGAATCGGCACTCACATTGGATAAGTAAGTTAGTCTCAAAAGTAATATAAAATTTTGCCAAAAGTATATGAAAGTTGTAGGATATTGACATGAATACTTCATAAATTATTGATACGTTTGAGATGTATCAGCCCGCACGAGCACTAGTCGGTTTTAAGAGCCCGTCCTACCAAAAAAACTTATCCCTTTTGACTCTTACACTCCCGATCTGTAACGCCACTGCATCGTCCTCCTCTCAATCCCTGATGCTGCTCGCCTTCACTCGACGCCACCCTACCCAGCCCGACGATCCTCGCAGAGCTCCTCGCCCAGAGCACCCCCGCTGTAAGTTCGGCGCACCTTCCCTCTCTCCCTTTCCTCTCTCTCTCCCCCTCTCTCTCCCTCTCCCTCTCTCCCTCTCCCTCTCCCCCTCCCTCCCTCTCTCTCTCTCTCTCTCTATATATATATATATATATATATATATATATATCCCTCACTCCCTCTCTCCCTCTCCTCTCTCTCCCTCTCTCTCTTTTCATTATTAGCGTGCCCCATTTTCTTAGGGTTAGGGTTAGGTAATGCTTAGGGTTAGGGTATCATGTGTCAATAAAGATTTTGATGTGCATATACTACATCATAAAGTGCTCGAGAGAGATGACGATGATGATGTTGTAGTATTATCTTGAGTGTACTAAATGTGTGTGAGCAATAATAATTGTGTTGTGTATCGTATGTTGTAATCAATCGCATTTGGCAAGGTATATTTTGTGCTATCTGTTGGGGAATGTCGCATGGGAAACAAAAATTTTCCTACGCGCACGAAGACCTATCATGGTGATGTCCATCTACGAGAGGGGATGAGTGATCTACGTACCCTTGTAGATCGTACAGCAGAAGCGTTTAGAGTACGCGGTTGATGTAGTGGAACGTCCTCACGTCCCTCGATCTGCCCCGCGAACAATCCCGCGATCAGTCCCATGATCTAGTACCGAACGGACGGCACCTCCGCGTTCAGCACACGTACAGCTCGACGATGATCTCGGCCTTCTTGATCCAGCAAGAGAGACGGAGAGGTAGAAGAGTTCTCCGGCAGCGTGACAGCGCTCCAGAGGTTGGTGATGACCTTGTCTCAGCAGGGCTCCGCCCGAGCTCCGCAGAAACGCGATCTAGAGGAAAAACCGTGGAGGTATGTGGTCGGGCAGCCGTGAGAAAGTCGTCTCAAATCAGCCCTAATTGCTCCATATATATAGGAGGAGGGAGGGGGGCCTTGCCTTGGGGTCCAAGGACCCCCGAGGAGTCGGCCGAGCCAAGGGGGGGAGGACTCCCCCCCCCAAACCGAGTTGGACTTGGTTTGGTGGGAGGAGTCCCCCTCCCTTCCCACCTCCTTCCCTTTTTTTTTCTTTCCTCTTGCTTTTTCTTCTCTTGGCGCATTGGGCACTTGTGGGCTGTCCCACCAGCCCACTAAGGGCTGGTGTGGCTTCCCCAATGCCTATGGGCTTCCCCGAAGTGGGCTGCCCCCCCCCCCCCCGGTGAACTCCCGGAACCCATTCGTCATTCCCGGTACATTCCCGGTAACTCCGAAAACCTTCCGGTAATCAAATGAGGTCATCCTATATATCAATCTTCGTTTCCGGACCATTCCGGAAACCCTCGTGACGTCCGAGATCTCATCCGGGACTCCGAACAACATTCGGTAACCAACCATATAACTCAAATACGCATAAAACAACGTCGAACCTTAAGTGTGCAGACCCTGCGGGTTCGAGAACTATGTAGACATGACCCGAGAGACTCCTCGGTCAATATCCAATAGCGGGACCTGGATGCCCATATTGGATCCTACATATTCTACGAAGATCTTATCGTTTGAACCTCAGTGCCAAGGATTCGTATAATCCCGTACGTCATTCCCTTTGTCCTTCGGTATGTTACTTGCCCGAGATTCGATCGTCAGTATCCGCATACCTATTTCAATCTCGTTTACCGGCAAGTCTCTTTACTCGTTCCGTAATACAAGATCCCGCAACTTACACTAAGTTACATTGCTTTCAAGGCTTGTGTGTGATGTTGTATTACCGAGTGGGCCCCGAGATACCTCTCCGTCATACGGAGTGACAAATCCCAGTCTTGATCCATACTAACTCAACTAACACCTTCGGAGATACCTGTAGAGCATCTTTATAGTCACCCAGTTACGTTGCGACGTTTGATACACACAAAGCATTCCTCCGGTGTCAGTGAGTTATATGATCTCATGGTCATAGGAATAAATACTTGACACGCAGAAAATAGTAGCAACAAAATGACACGATCAACATGCTACGTCTATTAGTTTGGGTCTAGTCCATCACGTGATTCTCCTAATGACGTGATCCAGTTATGAAGCAACAACACCTTGTTCATAATCAGAAGACGCTGACTATCATTGACTAACTGGCTTGCCAACTAGAGGCATGCTAGGGACGGTGTTTTGTCTATGTATCCACACATGTAAATGAGTCTTCATTCAATACAATTATAGCATGGATAATAAACTATTATCTTGATACAGGAATTATAATAATAACTATACATTTATTATTGCCTCTAGGGCATAATTCCAACAATCTCCCACTTGCACTAGAGTCAATAATCTAGCCCTCACATCACCATGTGAATTACATTGTAATAAATCTAACACCCATACAGTTCTGGTGTCGATCATGTTTTGGCCGTGGAAGAGGTTTAGTCAGCGGGTCCGCTACATTCAGATCCGTGTGCACTTTGCATATATTTACGTCCTCTTTCTCGACGTAGTCGCGGATGAGGTTGAAGCGTCGTTTGATGTGTCTGGTCTTCTTGTGAAACCGTGGTTCCTTTGCTAAGGCAATGGCACCAGTGTTGTCACAGAACAAGGTTATCGGATCCACTGCACTTGGCACCACTCCAAGATCCGTCATGAACTGCTTCATCCAGACACCCTCCTTAGCCGCCTCCGAGGCAGCCATGTACTCCGCTTCACATGTAGAATCTGCTACGACGCTTTGCTTGGAACTGCACCAGTTTACTGCACCCCCATTAAGAATAAATACGTATCCGGTTTGCGACTTAGAGTCGTCCGAATCTGTGTCAAAGCTTACATCGACGTAACCTTTTACGCCGAGCTCTTCGTCACCTCCATACACGAGAAACATCTCCTTAGTCCTTTTCAGGTACTTCAGGATATTCTTGACCGCTGTCCAGTGATCCACTCCTGGATTACTCTCGAACCAACCTGCCATACTTATGGCCAGGCTAACATCCGGTCTAGTGCACAGCATCGCATACATGATAGAACCTATGGCTGAAGCATAGGGGACGGAGCGCATATGCTCTCTATCTTCATCAGTTGCTGGGCACTGAGTCTTACTCAATCTCGTACCTTGTAAAACTGGCAAGAACCCTTTCTTGGACTGTTCCATTTTGAACCTCTATAAAACTTTATCAAGGTATGTGCTTTGTGAAAGTCCTATCAGGCGTTTTGATCTATCCCTATAGATCTTAATGCCTAGAATGTAAGCAGCTTCTCCTAGGTCCTTCATAGAGAAACTTTTATTCAAGTAACCTTTTATGCTCTCCAAAAGCTCTACGTTGTTTCCAATCAGTAATATGTCATCCACATATAATATTAGAAACGCCACAGAGCTCCCACTCACTTTCTTGTAAATACAAGATTCTCCAACCACTTGTATAAACCCAAATGCTTTGATCACCTCATCAAAGCGTTTGTTCCAACTCCGAGATGCTTGCACCAGTCCATAAATGGATCGCTGGAGCTTGCACACCTTGTCAGCATTTTCAGGATCGACAAAACCTTCGGGTTGCATCATATACAACTCTTCCTTAAGGAAACCGTTAAGGAACGCCGTTTTGACATCCATCTGCCAGATTTCATAATCGAAAAATGCAGCTATTGCTAACATGATTCTGACGGACTTAAGCATCGCTACGGGTGAAAAAGTCTCATCGTAGTCAACTCCCGGAACTTGTGAAAAACCCTTTGCCACAAGTCGAGCTTTATAAACGGTCACATTACCGTCAGCGTCCGTCTTCTTCTTAAAGATCCATTTGTTCTGAATAGCCTTGCGGCCCTCAGGTAGTATCTCCAAAGTCCACACTTTGTTCTCATACATGGATCCTATCTCGGATTTCATGGCTTCTAGCCATTTGTTGGAATCTGGGCCCACCATTGCTTCTTCATAATTTGCAGGTTCATTGTTGTCTAACAACATGATCGATAAGACGGGATTACCGTACCACTCTGGAGCAGCGCGTGATCTCGTCGACCTGCGTGGTTCAACAGAAACTTGAACTGGAGTTTCATGGTCATCATCATTAACTTCCTCCTCAACCGGCGTCGCAACGACAGAGGTTTCCCCTTGCCCTGCGCCACCATCCAGAGGGATGATAGGTTCGACAACCTCGTCAAGTTCTATCTTCCTCCCACTCAATTCTCTCGAGAGAAACTCCTTCTCGAGAAAAGCTCCGTTTTTAGCAACAAACACTTTGCCCTCGGATTTGAGATAGAAGGTGTACCCAACTGTCTCTTTTGGGTAATCTATGAAGACGCATTTTTCCGCTTTGGGTTCCAGCTTTTCAGGCTGAAGCTTTTTGACATAAGCATCACATCCCCAAACTTTAAGAAACGACAACTTTGGCCTTTTGCCATACCACAGTTCGTATGGTGTCGTCTCAACGGATTTTGATGGTGCCCTATTTAAAGTGAATGCAGTTGTTTCTAATGCATAACCCCAAAACGATAACGGCAAATCAGTAAGAGACATCATAGATCGCACCATCTCTAATAAAGTACGATTACGACGTTCGGACACACCATTACGCTGTGGTGTTCCAGGCGGTGTTAACTGTGAAACAATTCCACATTGTCTTAGGTGAGTACCAAACTCGAAACTCAGATATTCACCCCCACGATCAGACCGTAGGAACTTAATCTTCTTGTTACGATGATTTTCCACTTCACTCTGAAATTGCTTGAACTTTTCAAACGTTTCAGACTTGTGCTTCATCAAGTAGACATAACCATATCTACTTAAATCGTCGGTGAAGGTGAGAAAATAACGATATCCACCGCGTGCCTCTACGCTCATTGGTCCACACACATCGGTATGTATGATTTCCAACAAGTCATTTGCATGCTCCATTGTTCCGGAGAACGGAGTTTTAGTCATCTTGCCCATGAGGCATGGTTCGCACGTGTCAAGTGAATCAAAGTCAAGTGACTCCAAAAGTCCATCAGCATGGAGTTTCTTCATGCGCTTTACACCAATATGACCTAAACGGCAGTGCCACAAAAATATGGCGCTATCATTGTTTACTCTAACTCTTTTGGTCTCAATGTTATTTATATGCGTATCGCTATCAAGATTCAATATGAACAATCCTCTCACATTCGGTGCATGACCATAAAAGATGTTACTCATAGAAATAGAACAACCATTATTCTCAGACTTAAAAGAGTAACCGTCTCGCAATAAACAAGATCCAGATATAATGTTCATGCTCAACGCAGGCACGAAATAACAATGATTTAAGTTCATCACTAATCCCGATGGTAGCTGAAGTGACACTGTGCCGACGGCGATTGCATCAACCTTGGAACCGTTTCCTACGCGCATCGTCACTTCGTCTTTCGCCAGCCTTCGTCTATTCCGCAGTTCCTGCTTCGAGTTGCAACTATGAGCAACAGAACCGGTATCGAATACCCACGCACTACTACGAGAGCTGGTTAAGTACACATCAATAACATGTATATCAAATATACCTGATTTTTCTTTGCCCGCCTTCTTATCTGCCAGATACTTGGGGCAATTGCGCTTCCAGTGACCCATACCCTTGCAATAGAAGCACTCTGTTTCTGGCTTAGGTCCAGCCTTGGGTTTCTTCGGCGGATTGGCAACAGGCTTGCCGCTCTTCTTCGAATTGCCCTTCTTGCCTTTGCCGTTTCTCTTGAAACTAGTGGTCTTGCTCACCATCAACACTTGATGCTCTTTACGGAGTTCAGACTCTGCGACTTTCAGCATCGCAAACAACTCGCCCGGAGACTTGTTCATCCCTTGCATGTTGTAGTTCAACACAAAGCCTTTATAGCTTGGTGGCAGTGATTGAAGGATTCTGTCAGTGATAGCTTCTTGCGGGAGTTCAATCCCTAGCTCAGCTAGACGGTTTGAGTACCCAGACATTTTGAGCACATGTTCACTGACAGACGAGTTTTCCTCCATCTTGCAAGCATAGAATTTATCGGAGGTCTCATACCTCTCGATCCGGGCGTTCTTCTGAAAGATAAACTCCAACTCCTGGAACATCTCAAATGCTCCATGACGCTCAAAGCGACGTTGAAGTCCCGGTTCTAAGCCATACAAGACTGCACATTGAACTATTGAGTAGTCCTCCTTACGTGCCAACCAAGCGTTCTTAACATCCTGATCAGCCGTAGCGGGTGGTTCATCTCCTAGCGCAGCATTAAGGGCATAATCCTTCTTCCCAGCTTGTAAGATTAGCTTAAGATTACGAGCCCAGTCTACAAAGTTGCTTCCATCATATTTCAACTTAGCTTTCTCTAGGAACGTACCTATGTTCAAGATAATTAGAGTTCAACTTAATCAAATTATATGCTAAACTCCCACTCAAAAAGTACATCTCTCTAGTCATTTGAGTGGTTCATGATCCACTTACACTATCCCAAGTCCGATCATCACGTGAGTCGAGAATAGTTTCAGTGGTAAGCATCCCTATGCTAATCATATCAACTATATGATTCATGATCGACCTTTCGGTCTCATGTGTTCCGAGGCCATGTCTGCACATGCTAGGCTCGTCAAGCTTAACCCGAGTGTTCCGCGTGCGCAACTGTTTTGCACCCGTTGTATGTGAACATTGAGTCTATCACACCCGATCATCACGTGGTGTCTCGAAACGACGAACTGTAGCAACGGTGCACAGTCGGGGAGAACACAATTTTGTCTTGAAATTTTAGTGAGAGGTCACCTCATAATGCTACCGTCGTTCTAAGCAAAATAAGGTGCATAAAAGGATTAACATCACATGCAATTCATAAGTGACATGATATGGCCATCATCACGTGCTTCTTGATCTCCATCACCAAAGCACCGGCACGATCTTCTTTTCACCGGTGCCACACCATGATCATCCATCAACGTGTTGCCATCGGGGTTGTCGTGCTACTTATGCTATTACTACTAAAGCTACATCCTAGCAAAATAGTAAACGCATCTGCAAGCACAAACGTTAGTATAAAGACAACCCTATGGCTCCTGCCGGTTGCCGTACCATCGACGTGCAAGTCGATATTTCTATTACAACATGATCATCTCATACATCCAATATATCACATCACATCGTTGGCCATATCACATCACAATCACACCCTGCAAAAACAAGTTAGACGTCCTCTAATTTTGTTGTTGCATGTTTTACGTGGTGACCAAGGGTATCTAGTAGGATCGCATCTTACTTACGCAAACACCACAATGGAGATATATGAGTTGCTATTTAACCTCATCCAAGGACCTCCTCGGTCAAATCCGATTCAACTAAAGTTGGAGAAACTGTCACTTGCCAGTCATCTTTGAGCAAAGGGGGTTACTCGTAACGATGAAACCAGTCTCTCGTAAGCGTACGAGTAATGTCAGTCCAAGCCGCTTCAATCCAACAATACCGCGGAATCAAGAAAAGACTAAGGAGGGCAGCAAAACGCACATCACCGCCCACAAAAACTTTTGTGTTCTACTCGAGAATACATCTACGCATGAACCTAGCTCTGATACCACTGTTGGGGAACGTCGCATGGGAAACAAAAAATTTCCTACGCGCACGAAGACCTATCATGGTGATGTCCATCTACGAGAGGGGATGAGTGATCTACGTACCCTTGTAGATCATACAGCAGAAGCGTTTAGAGAACGCGGTTGATGTAGTGGAACGTCCTCACGTCCCTCGATCCGCCCCACGAACAATCCCGCGATCAGTCCCACGATCTAGTACCGAACGGACGGCACCTCCGCGTTCAGCACACGTACAGCTCGACGATGATCTCGGCCTTCTTGATCTAGCAAGAGAGACGGAGAGGTAGAAGAGTTCTCCGGCAGCGTGACGGCGCTCCGGAGGTTGGTGATGACCTTGTCTCAGCAGGGCTCCGCCCGAGCTCCGCAGAAACGCGATCTAGAGGAAAAACCGTGGAGGTATGTGGTCGGGCAGCCGTGAGAAAGTCGTCTCAAATCATCCCTAATTGCTCCATATATATAGGAGGAGGGAGGGGGGCATTGCCTTGGGGTCCAAGGACCCCCAAGGAGTCGGCCGAGCCAAGGGGGGGAGGACTCCCCCCCCCCCCCAAACCGAGTTGGACTTGGTTTGGTGGGAGGAGTCCCCCTCCCTTCCCACCTCCTTCCCTTTTTTTTTCTTTCCTCTTGATTTTTCTTCTCTTGGCGCATTGGGCACTTGTGGGCTGTCCCACCAGCCCACTAAGGGCTGGTGTGGCTCCCCCAATGCCTATGGGCTTCCCCGGGGTGGGCTGCCCCCCCCCCCCCCCCGGTGAACTCCCGGAACCCATTCGTCATTCCCGGTACATTCCCGGTAACTCCGAAAACCTTCCGGTAATCAAATGAGGTCATCCTATATATCAATCTTCGTTTCCGGACCATTCCGGAAACCCTCGTGACGTCCGAGATCTCATCCGGGACTCCAAACAACATTCGGTAACCAACCATATAACTCAAATACGCATAAAACAACGTCGAACCTTAAGTGTGCAGACCCTGCGGGTTCGAGAACTATGTAGACATGACCCGAGAGACTCCTCGGTCAATATCCAATAGCGGGACCTGGATGCCCATATTGGATCCTACATATTCTACGAAGATCTTATCGTTTGAACCTCACTGCCAAGGATTCGTATAATCCCGTACGTCATTCCCTTTGTCCTTCGGTATGTTACTTGCCCGAGATTCGATCGTCGGTATCCGCATACCTATTTCAATCTCGTTTACCGGCAAGTCTCTTTACTCGTTCCGTAATACAAGATCCCGCAACTTACACTAAGTTACATTGCTTGCAAGGCTTGTGTGTGATGTTGTATTACCGAGTGGGCCCCGAGATACCTCTCCGTCACACGGAGTGACAAATCCCAGTCTTGATCCATACTAACTCAACTAACACCTTCGGAGATACCTGTAGAGCATCTTTATAGTCACCCAGTTACGTTGCGACGTTTGATACACACAAAGCATTCCTCCGGTGTCAGTGAGTTATATGATCTCATGGTCATAGGAATAAATACTTGACACGCAGAAAACAGTAGCAACAAAATGACACGATCAACATGCTACGTCTATTAGTTTGGGTCTAGTCCATCACGTGATTCTCCTAATGACGTGATCCAGTTATGAAGCAACAACACCTTGTTCATAATCAGAAGACACTGACTATCATTGACTAACTGGCTAGCCAACTAGAGGCATGCTAGGGACGGTGTTTTGTCTATGTATCCACACATGTAAATGAGTCTTCATTCAATACAATTATAGCATGGATAATAAACTATTATCTTGATACAGGAATTATAATAATAACTATACATTTATTATTGCCTCTAGGGCATAATTCCAACACTATCTACCACTATGTTCACGTCGAGCTACCGGCTTTCGATGTACAAAGCAAAACTAAAATGCAAAAATTCACGGCCAAAACTCAAATTGCTTAAGGTGTGGATATGTGTTTCATTGCCCCCCCCCCCCCCCCGGCTCATAAATATATGATGCTTGGACTTTGGTATTATCTCCAAAAATATGTTTGTTACTTAATAATATATAATGTTTGGTCATTGGTATCATTTCAAACACATGATTGTTACTTATAGAAATACCTAATATGTTTGTGAGTGTACACGGGCTCTATAAGTTGTTGAGGAGTTTTATATATTTGAAGAATGCCGACCCATAAAACTGAATGTCTTCAACTGAAGACTTTGATATTTTCTTGAAGACTTTGAAAGTGAGGACATTGGTGTGTGCTTGAAGATACTGATGCGAGGACTTTGAAGCGTGAAGACTTTAGTTTTCATAGTTTCATTTCCTTTATTTTGAGTCATAGGAACACCTACTGTTAAAGGGGGTCGAGGTAATACTAAGGAAAAATTTCCAAGTGATGCTCATATCAAAGCCTACACATAACTAATCCTTCAGAAATCTCTTGCAGTTCACTCAATTTCTTTAGTAAAAGAGAAGGAGTTCTTCTGGTCTATGAGGAAATTGTTCTGGCTGAGGAGTTAGGATTTCGCCAGTGTGAATTACCTACAAGTGAGGAACATAAATGGGTCTGAGGATTTTCACAATTCGAAATTCCGATCATTGTTGTGCTTTGCATTGGCTGTCCCCAAAACCTTATCCACCCAACAGTCATATAATTGGAGGCATTTATGTAATATCATCTCGGGTTGCATCTTGACTATAAATAATCGCCCCCTACAACCACTAGATGATAGGCTGCTCTGAGAGAGAACTTCACACTTGTCATTTGAGAGCATCCCATCCTACGAGGACCTTGAGTGAAAATCATCACCGAGGAAAAATCCAAAGCGAAACCAAAAAAAAGTGATTGAGCATCATTGAAGATATTGTTCCTATGTGGAACCGACACTTGTTAGCTTTGAAGACTGTGTATCTTTCAAACAGTTAGGTGTCGATGGTCTAGAGCATCCAACAGTAAATTGTGAATTGTCGGGTGACCAAGTTTGTGAGGGTTTGGAAGTATGCCCTGAAGACTTACTATGAGTGTTGGGCGAGGTCTGTGTGACCTTAGCTCAAAGAGAATACTGTAAGGATTGTGTGTCCTGGAACTGTGTGTCCTTTGGTTTAAACACCAAGCCACTCCAAACTAGACGTACGACTGTCACAGAAGTTGGAACTGGTTCATCGAATCATTGTCTTCATCGAGCTCCTGGTTCCATTTCCTAAACTCTTTCATTAACCCATATACTTGTTGATGAAATTGATCTTTACTGTTTGAAGACTGTGACTGAAGACTTTCTCTATTTACTCATCTCCAATTCTTCAGTCACCTTGTTCTTCACCTTCTTATCCTGTTTCACACTACTCGCACTCTGTGTATGTTTCATTTCGCTATGATGACTATGCTACTACCATGCCATGCTTACATTTGAGTACTTATTCCACTGCAAGTAGTTCGTATCTTAGCAATTTCCTTAAGAAGAAATTCCTAAGTGATGAATTTATAAAAATTGCCTATCCACCCCCCTCTAGTTGATATAATGCACTTTCAATTTCTATCAGAGCAAGATAGTCCCTTGTTCTGCGTGATTTTTGTTTAACCACCTAGACTTTTTATTATTTTGACTACAGGTATGATCATGTTATCTGCGGGTTCTACTACCTTTTGAAGGGACGGACTACCCCTACTAGAAGAACAAGATGCGCATGCATATTAAAGCAATTGACAATGATCTCTTGTATGTTGTGGAAAATGGAGTTCCCTTCGTCATCCCATCTATCAACATTGCTGATGTGAAGAGATTCAAGCAATACGAACCTCAAGGGAAGAATATCATATGTGGCCATCTGAGCAAAGGTCACTATGGACGAGTGAGTGCCTTCCGATCTGCAAAACTTATCTAGGACGGGTTGTCCAAGGTCAACGAAGGAATCTCAACTTAGCATGACTCTTGGGTTGATGTTCTTCGCATTCTCTTCAATCGTTTCAAGAGACTCTACAACGAAAATGTCCACCAAACTTTTGATCTCCTCAGTGATATGTCCAATGAGCTCCAACCTCTTGGTGCCACTAATATCACCGACCATGAGGTGGTGAAGAAACTGCTGAGATCTCTTGATTCCTCATTCCATACACTTGCTTTGATGATTCAAGAGCATGGAGACTACAGTTAACTAGATCCTGCTGATATTCTTGAGAGACTCAATACTCATGAATTCCAACCATATGAGAAAAGGGATCTCTATGGGCCAAGATATGCAACATTTCGTGCACTTAAGGTAAAAGCAATTTCCTCATCTTAAGAAGAAGAACCTGATTGCAGTCTTGGTGATCCTAAAGAACTTGGTCACGAACTTGCAATGCTCGTGAGAAAATTCCAGAAGTTCTCCAGAAGAGGTCAGTTTGGAAAATCTTCAAGAAGAGATATGAAAAAAATCAGAATCTTCATCTGAGGATTATAAGAAAAGAACTTGTCACATATGCAAGAAATCCAACCACTACATTGTTGTTTGTCCTTGCTTGGTAAAGGAATCAAAGAAGAAGAAGTACAAATATGACAATTCTGATGACTCAAAGAAAAAGAAGAAATCTTCAATGTCCTCATATTCAAAGTCCTCATTGCACAAGAAGAATAGTTACAGAAAGGCTCAAGCTCTTATTTGCAAGGAAATGGATTTTGAGGAAGAATCTGAAGAATGTGAAGAAGAGGAAGGATCTGAGGAGGAGTGAGAGTCTAGTGTGGCAAGCCTAGCTCTTGCCACCGTGTTCATCGGTAAGTCCATCTTCAACCTTGAAGAAAATGATATCGTCAGCGACACTAATGACTGCGATGATGACTCCGTCCCTACCTATTGCTTCATGGCAAAAGGTGCCAAGGTAATCAATCATGCTTCCTCGTTTGACTCAAGTGATGAACCTGATGAATATCAGAAACCTAGTTACTACAAACTTGCTAATATTGCCACAAAGCAACAAAATGCTATTGAAAAGCTTCAGAAATTGCTAGACCATAGCGATGACCTGTTGAATGAGGAAATGGATCGAAAACAAACTCTGACTGATGACTTTCAACGTCTTCAATCGAAGTTTGATAGCCTTCAAGGTCATCATGAAAATATCTTAGTTGATCACAAGAAACTTTCTTATGAATTTCGTGAAACAAAGCAAAATCTTGAGAAACTAAGAATGTCTCATGATGATCTTTAAAGAGAAAATGTTTCTTTGCTTGCTCAACAGATTAGTTCCACTTAGGAAGAATTCATTCCATCATGCTTGAAATGCATCAATTGTGAAATTGTTAATTTTGCACCTAAATGTTCAAATGCTTCTATCGCTGAAAATTCTTCAATTGTATCTATGGTCACAAATTCCTCACTTGAGGAAACCACAAATGTCACTAACAAAAATGTTGGTTGAAGGAATTGTATGTAACAGGCATATACAAAAGTCTCAAAGGGCATCAAAACCATTGTGATGTGCTTAAAAAGCAGATTCTGAAGAGAAACCCTAGGAAAGAGGGTATTGCATTTGAAAGAAAATTGAATGCTAATGCATCTTACTGAAACTTGAGCAGCATCCTAGAACCTCATGGGTTGTTGCAAAAGGACCTCCTGTAGATCCATCCACCTTATCTGGCTTTACGTGTGAATCTCCATATTCCTCTAATGAGTCATTTGACTCCAACTTTAAACTGTTCAAAAATTAGAAAGGTGAAATATTTGCTAGATATGTTGGAACTAACTGCAGGAACGGACCACATCTGAGGAAAATATGGGTTCCCAAAAGGTGTTTGGAAAACCTTCAGGTGAATGTCCTCATGGCGCCATCCATGAAGAACAGGAACCCCATATCAAATTCCTCAAATGGACCAAAGTCTTCACATTGTTCAAATTCCTCATATGGTCATAATTCTACTCATGCACGTGCTAATGCTTCAATTTCACATGGAAACTAAGTTTTCCCTTACATGGAGACTGTAAGGTTTATCGAACCAGGAGGACTCCTAGGATCAACAAGTAGGTGTCCCATGCCCTGGCGCAAGCAGAAGACGTGGACCTGCACACACACAAATAACTTTTCTCCAAACGAGTACAGAGAGCTTGTCAATCTCTCCGGCCTTGTAGTTTGCAAAGGATCAAAACACAAGCGGAAATAGTGATAGTGATTGCAACAGAAAAGTAAATGAAAGCGGTAAATGGTGGAGGTGTAAGCAATGGTGGTGATATGGACCGGAGTCACATGATGTTCACTAGTGATGTCTCTCTCCCAAAAGACGATAAACAACTATGCTTGGGTAAACAAATTACAGCTGGGCAATTGACAGAATTATGAACGCACCGCAATGCTAATTATGCTACTTGAAAGTTAGAGGCTCAATAGTAATGGGCAGTACGCCAAGACAAGTAGACTGTTTATTCATCAGCATCTACTTACTAATCATCCACCTTGAGATATCTATTCAGAACATCTCACTGGTATTAAGTTACGAGCCCCACCCAAAGTGTAAACTCAAAGCAACGGACAACTGCATTAACGAACTATGCGTAAGGTAAACAATCCTTGCAACCGTGGTCACAAGCACCGTTGTTTTCTCCCTGGTGGCAACAGTACATCCCCTAGTCTCATGTTTATGTCACTCAAGCTAGACATCAGGGGGCATGAACCCACAATCATGCATAACGCTCCCTCCTGGAGTTACAATCTACTACTCGGCCAAAGCAATAAAGAGCAACGGAGAACATGCACGAATCACTAAAGAACATAATATAAAAGGATAATCGAATACATAACTCATAATAATCTGAGCGTAATCTCATAATCCATCGGATCCCAACAAACCGAGCATAGCAATAGCAGGAAAATTACATAGATGCCTTGATCATGTAGGGCAGCTCACAAGGGTAATCATGAAAGCACGAGATTGGAGAGAAGACATCACATAGCTACTGGTCATGGACTCATGGTCCAAGGAGGACTACTCATGGCACGTTCGGGAAGCGTCTATGGCGGTGGAGAAGCTCCTGGAGGTCAATCCTCCCCCCGACAGGGTGCCGGGAAGAGGTCTCCTGACGCTCGTGATCTCGGAAGCGCTGCGGCGGCGGAACGATGGAGAAATTCACGATTCTGGATGTGATGGAAGGGTTTCCTCGCGAAGGAGTAAATATAGGCCAAAGGAGGGCGTCAGAGGAAGTGGGGCCCACCCAGGCGGCCTGTGGGCGCGGCTAGGGGCCAGACCGCATAGGGTGGTCGCCTGGGAGCCCCCTGGGCCCCCTCTGGCCCATCTTCAGTGATCTGGAAGCTTCTGTTATGCTGATTTTTATATATTTTTCTCGGGATTTTTGGGGCTCCGGAAAATTGGGTAAAAGCCCGTGCAAAAAAGACATCAACAGACAGAAACTGGCACAGCGTGCACTGAGTTAGTAGGTTAGTCCAAATATGTGTAAAAAGATATAAAAGTGTAGCAAAACATATAACAATGTCACCCAAAAGATCATGGAACAAGCATAAATTATAGATACGTTTGGGACGTATCAACATCCCCAAGCTTAATTCCTGCTCGTCCTCGAGTAGGTAAATGATAACACAATAATTTCTGTGGTGACATGCTAACAAACATATAAGAACTTCAAAGTAAAGCAAGTGAGATATGCAATTCAAGTCAAGACAATAACAAGCAAGTGAGATATGCAATTCTAGTATTGAAATTAATAAAGTAAGAACATAAAGGTGCAAGAGCTCTCGCTGTCCGTGACTCGAATGTCTCCAAATGGTGTTTGCGTGCAAGAAGTGGGAGATGGGTTTAGAGAATAAAATATATATTTTTATTGAGAACTCAATCTACTAAACCTCACACTTGGTCTCCTTCGGAATCTTATTTTGACTCATCCCCAGACCACTAGTCAGGTACAAGTCAAAATGATCCTCTCCCTTTCGACTTTGAGCACTCATGCAATGGATGAGCGCAAGCAAGTTATGTTGGCGCTTAGGATGGCAAATAGAATAATGATGGGGAAGGAAGATAAAAAGGTGTGAAAGGCTCACATCAATGAGGACAACCATAGGCGAGAGAAAGCCAAATGATAGATATGATGTGAGGAGTTGGGATTGCTATGCAACGGATGCACATATGAGCTAAGGTAAGCTCTCCAATGGAACTAGTGGGGGTGCATCCAACTTGCTTGCTCATGAAGACCTAGAGCTCATTTGAGGAGGCTCATCGTTGGAATATGCAAGCCAAGTTCTATAGTGTAAGGGTCCCCACATAGTTATGCATGAATGATAATCTCTATGTAGTACGAATATAGCAATGGAGTACGAGTGTGGATCTTTCAAAAGGAATAGTAGTGTTGCCCCCTTATCTCTTTTTATTGCTTTGTTTTTCTTTTTTCTTTTTTTTTTAAATTTTTTTGTAGCCTCTTTGGCTCTTTATTTTTATCTCTCATTTGTCTTCTTTGGGATCTTTTCATTTGTCCTCTTTGGGATCTTTTCCTCGCTTAAGGGCAACACTCTATGTTTTACAAGAATGAAAAGAAGATCATCACACTTTATAAGAAGTACTCAACATAAAGACAAGTGAAAACTATCATGATGTATGCAAATGTATGCCTCTGCGAGTGTAGCAGGATATGCAATGAAACTAGCGCGTCATGTAGCAATAATAAGGGCAATGCCCAACTATCATGCGGCTCCTCGATCAAGGAAAAGCATGTATGACATGAAGATCAATTCATGAGATGGTGGATGTGTCATGGCAATGTATCTCAGAAAGGCTATGGAAATGCCTTAAGGTAGGTATGGTGCTGTTTTGAGGAAAGATATAATGAGGCTTATGATGACAGAGCGTATCATGACAAGGGTTTGGATGCACCGGTGAAGTTTGCACCAACTCTCAAGATGAGAAAGGGCAATTCACGGTACCGAAGAGGCTAGCAAAATATGGATGGTGGAAGTGCCAAGAATCGAATACTCGCATTAGTCCGAAGAACTCATACACTTATTATCGGTAACTCTCTATCTAGTCAGGAAATTCTCAAAGAGACAAGTACCCCGAGGAGGAGTGTTTGGGGGTTTGGTTATCCTTGCGCATCCTCGACCCATGGTAACGTGAGGGTACTCTATATATTCCAACCCCTCCATAGGTTAGCGATCAATTTAGTAGCTAGAGTTCTCAACTAATTTTTAGTTTTTGAAAAACACACGAATTTCCCAAAATACGAAACCTATCACTAATAGGCTAAAGCTCTTGGCACCAATAGTCCAAACATTACTCAAATCAATACCACAAAACTATTGCAAATTACTACTATACTTAAGTAGCAATCTCAATTACCTACTCATGCAAGACACACAACTGAGTGCAACGAGCCAACTCTCTAAACAAGATAAACATGATAACTCAAGAGATTTCCAAAAGAAACCTAAATAAAAGCTCTTAAAAATATAGCATGAAAACTAAGAGCTAAGCACGACAGCAACTATGAAAAGATAGAGAAGACACATAAAAGATAAGCATGAAAACATATGTTGTGTTCTAGAGTGGAATGGAGCGTGTTTCTCTCCCAAACAAGGTAGGCTAGGTACGACTTGTTATGAACTTCAAGAAAAACTAAAACAAACTAAAAAGTAAAGAATGAGACGCTCCAAATATAGCACATAACATATGAAGTGATAAAAATATAGCATGGAGATGGACGAATTGATGATTGTTGATAGAGAAGGGGATGCACGGGGGCATCCCCAAGCTTAGACGCTTGAGTCTCCTTGAATACTTCTTTGGGGTGCATGGGGGCATCCCCAAGCTTGAGCGCTTGACACTCCTGGATCTTCTTTCATCATCTTCCATCGCATACTTGAAAACTCCCTTCATACGAAACTCGTCATAAGCTGATTAGAGTGGTTAGTACCCATGATAAAATAATTCATTACCTACTGGAAATAAAGATTTTCATGAAAATCTATTGTTTCTCATGATTGCGAAAAGGTTTTTGCAAAGGAAAAGCAAGCTTAAGATTTGCAAAATGATGAAAACGCAAAACATGCCAGAATCTGTGAAAAGGTAGTAAATAAATTTTTTTGGGTACTTCTGCAACTCAAATCACTCAGAACAGGTGACAAAAAATACAATTATATAGAGCATGTTGTCAAACAAATTTAGATCAAAAAGATGATCTGGTGATTTTTGGCGAATTTTTTCATCAAGCAGACATAATCTGTTTCTGGACAACATGTCACAACTTTTGAACTTTCTTGCAATCGGATGTTAAAACTTGGCACAAAGCTTGAAAATAAAGATACAATGATGTTGCTACAGTATTAACAAGCATCAAGACCACTAAAACTGAAAGTAAAAACAAATTGGGTTGCCTCCCAACAAGCACTTTCTTTTATGCCTTTGAGCTAGGCATGATGCAAAAAGATCAAGTATTATAAACTCCATAAGAATAACTTGCCCGAATGACGGACTCATAAGGTAACTTAATCTTCCTTCAAGGGAAGTGTTCCATTCCCTTTTTAAGGGGAAATTGGAATCTAATGGTCCCCTCTTTCATGTCAATGATAGCACCAACGGTGCGGAGAAAAGGACGTCCCAAAATAATTGGACATGAGGGATCACACTCAATGTCCATAATAAGAAAATCAACGGGCACATAATTATCATTGACAACAATAAGAACATCATCAATTCTCCCTAAAGGTTTCTTTATGGAAGAATCAACAAGACAAACACCAAAAGAACATTGATCAAAAGCTTTCAAATCAAGCATATCATACATTCTTTTGGGCATAACAGAGGCACTAGCTCCAACATCACATAAGGCAAAGCAAGAGATATTATTAAATTTAATCTTGACCATAGGATCACAACCATCTTCTAGTTTTCTAGGAATAAAAGTCTCTAGTTTGAGCTTCTCCTCCCTATCTTTGATTAAATTGAGAGCTCATGATTGGGGAATGTATGAACCATAGACTTAAGCCTCCCCCAAGCTTGATAAATACTTTCTCCTTCCCGAGACCAAAAATTATAGATATAATTCTGATCACAATGAACCAGATGCATAGGATAAATCTTCTCATGAAATTCCAACTTCAGTCGATTCCAGTCAGATGTTCCAGTATCATCCAATAGCCTATACCAAATCAATGATTTTACCTCCAAAGACAAAGGGAAAATCTTCTTCTTAACTTTGTTTTCGGATAAACATGCAAGCTTAAATAATCCACAAATCTTATCTACATATATCAAGTACAAATCAGGAAGAGTTGTACCGCCTCCTGCATAAGGATTAGCTAGCACTTTCTCTAACAAACCCGAAGGAATTTCATAGTAAATATTTTCAGTAGGTTCAGTAGGTTGAGGGGAAACTTTTTCCACTTCTCGTCGGGGTGAAGATACCCCAAAGAGGCCCTTCAAAGGATTATCTTCCATAGTAACAAGTAACAGTAAATTTTCGCACGTACCAAAAATGTTTCCTTACCAATTCCCACTTACCAAAGGCACTTTACTCCCCGACATTGGCACCAGAAAAGAGTCTTGATGACCCACAAGTATAAGGTATCATTCATAGTATTTTTGATAAGTAAGAGTGTCGAACCCAACGAGGAGCAGGAGGAAATGATAAGCAGTTTTCAACGAGGTATTCTGTGCAAGTGTTGTGAGTAACAGTTATAGATAGGTTTGTAGCAAGATAGTTGGTAACAAGTAAAAAGTAACAATCGTAACAAGTGTGCAGCAAGGTGGACCAATCCTTTTTGTACCGAAGGACAAGCCTGAACGTTCTCTTATATGAAGTAAAACGCTCTCGAGTACACATGTGAACTTCAGTCTAATCATGTTCATCATGTTAATGTGATTCACGTTCGTTACTCTGACGATTTGATATGTGGATGGACCGGTGTTTAGGTGTTGTTCTTACTTTAACAAACAACATACTTATGATTACCCCCTCTCACAAGCATCCGCAACTACGAAAGAAGAATTAAGATAAATCTAACCATAGAATGAAACATGTGGATCCAAACCAACCCCTTATGGAATAACACATGAACTAGGGTTTAAGCTTCTATCACTCTAGCAACCCATCATCAACTTATTACTTCAGAATACCTTTCCTTGGGCCCAAATATGGTGGAGTATCATGTAGTCGATGTTCACATGACACCACTAAAGTAAGCAATAACATACACATCATCAAAATATCGAACGAATACCAACTTCACATGATAACTTATAACAAGACTTCTACCATGTCCTCGATAACAAAAGCAACTACCACAAATCATCACCATGTTCAAGATCAGAGGTATAATGAATATGATAAAGGATCTGAACATATTATCTTCCATCAAGTAAACCAACAAGCATCAACTACAAGATGTAATCAACACTACTAATAGCCCCCAGGTACAAATCTAAGGTTTTGAGGCAAATATTGCATAAAAGAGATGAACTAGGGTTTGATATGAGATGGTGATGGTGAAGACGTTAGTGAAGATTGGCCCTCCCAGGAAGGAGGAAGCGTTGGTGATAAGGATGGCTTCGATTTCCCACTCCCCAGGGGGGGGGGGGTTCCCCAACAGAATCACTCTGCCGGAGAGCAAAAGGGCCTCTGCCTAGGTTTTCACCTCAAGAGGGCGATGCTTCGTTCAAACCCATCATATAACAGAAGAGATGGGCTGGAGGCCCTTTGTGGGCCTCCCAAGCCATTAGGGCACGCCTAGGGGGTGGTTGCGTCCTATTGGCTTGGGAGCCACATGTGGCCCTCCCTCTAGCACTTCTTTGCTCCATAAATTCATATATATTCCACAAAAAGTCGTCGTGAAGTTTTATGTCATTTGGAGTCCACAGAATTTTCAGCCTTTTTCTTGGTTTTCAGGTCCAGAATTCCAGTTCTTGGCAATTTCCTTCTTTGTGATATACCTTGAAAAATAAGAGAGAGAAGTCATTAGAATTGTCCCATAAAATAGAATAATTGCCAAAAACAATAAAATTATCAAGAACAAACCATGATGCAAAAATGGATGTATCACCCATTAAGAAGGAAGGACTCTCGAGGCTATTAACCTGTGGCGTAAGCACATCACACTTCAACCAGGAGCTCGCATGCACTCCAAGTATGGCTACTAGATTCAGCATGTAATCCCTAGATGACAACCGACCATGTGTGTAACCCTAGATACCCCTATTGCCTATATAAACCAGAGGGATTTAGTTCGTAGACACAAATTCATTCATCACGATACTCCTAGGGTTAGACCACAACTTACGGTCTTGAGGTAGATCAGATCTATACTTTGATACACCCATAATATAAGCAAGAGAAGGACATAGGTTTTTACCTCCTTAAAGAGGGCCCGAACCTGGGTAAAAGGACCGAGTCCCTTGTCTCTTGTTACCCATTGATCTGATCTCACAACACGGGGCCCCTTACCCGAGGTAAGTCGGTTTTGAAACCGACATCGAGGGTTTAGAAAAATCCTCACCAAGAGGCGAGAGTACAAAGTATGCTACTTGGATATATGGATATCTATCATGCTATCATTATTGATTGACTAGCATGAAATTAAAGAATCAAACAACGAGAGCATGTCGACTCAATTTAGATATATCAATATTTATCATGCTGTCATTATTTTACAATGGGTCTTTGCTACTCCCTACTAGTACAAAGTATACTACAACAATCAAGTCATCATTGATGGGCCTAGGTCAAGCCAGCAGCAGTGGCACTATCCATCGACATGGCACCGACAAGTCGTCAATGGTGTTTCATGGACAATTGGGATACCGAGTTAACACTTATGACCCAAATAACAACCAGTCAAAGTGAGTGGAGCGGTCGCAGCCACCCTCGGATGTCACATCATTAACAACCACTCCTTTGAGGGGTTCCTTGAGTGGCCCGTTGATGATATGATTAATACAGATGAGCAACTTTTGGGACCATGAGTGGTGATTTGTGCCTATTATATGGACATGGCTTGTCAAGATAGTTCTCACATGTTAAGTATAGTAGCATGTTAGTGACGACTTCTGATGGGAAGGAACTAAGCTCTCTGTCCACTTGAAATTCGAATGACCTTCTTTCCTTCAAAGCTAGATCTTGCTTTCGCTTCTCTAGGTGTTGATCTAGCTTTTACTCCTTCCTCCATCCAAATCTCCTTAGTCAGATCAAACCTTGCCTTGGAAAGGCCTTGATTGATCCTCCCCTCTTAGGAACAAAATATTGTCGATGTTGATTCCCCCTCGTTGACCAAATTATTTTTTTCTCGATCATATGTTTGTTGGAATATATGAGTGAATAATTTATATACAAAAATGCTAATTATTCTCGGGTCCAAGTTGGATGTGTGGGAATAGGACGTCACATAGTTTCGTCAATAATTTGCGGGTTTATTTAGTCATCGTCAAATATACGTGGAGGAAGAGCAACAAGAGGATTTTCATAAGAGTGGTTGTTACCATATGTTTGATGGGCCGTTCCTAGTAGCTGATGCCTCGATGGGCACAATTATATTCACAATGTGTCGGCATGTGTTTTATTGAAGCGACACACCTGAGTAAGAAATTCATGCTCTAATGGAAGGTATGGCTATGATCATTCAATGGTCACATCCTCCTACGTTGGTGCACGCAGATTCATATACACTACCAACCTTATCCAATGACTCATTAAGGGGATCAACATACAAACATCTTGTTGCAGAAATCGGAAGGTTGATGTTGATGGTAACATTACTTGGAAGCACACAAAAAGCAGACTCTACTCTGCCATCATCGCCTACATGACACAATTCTTGGGCTCCACTCTCTCCCCCATGACCGTAAATATTTGGAAGGCTTGGGCGGCCCCAAGGTCAAATACTTTGCTTGGCTAACAATTCAAAACCATAATTGGGCCGCATATAGACTTGAGAGGCAAGGGTGGCCAAATTGTGGTCTTATGCCCTATATGTAAGCAAGAAACAGAGTCGTTTGCTCGCATCTTTTCTAGATGTCGCTTCACCATTAGGCTTTGGGGCATGATTAAAGACTATCTTAGCATCAACTACATTGACACATCTACTTCGCTCAAGGAGTGTGGATCAACATGTTATATTCACATTTCACACATCGTGAAACATAAGGGTATAGCCTCTCTCACTTTGCTTACTAGTTGGATTGTTTAGAATGAGAAGACTGCGACTGCGAGTCTTCCATCACAAGGTTCCAAACCCGTGCTCCTATAGGACTAGACAATTCATTGTGCGTTGCTGCCGGAATAGCTGGCAATATGTTTAGATTATACTTACCTATGTGGAACGTGAATATTACAATTAACAATATGAGCATGAAAATACAAACATATGATATTTATTATACTCGATTCATTTATTGTTGCAAAATAGTTTTAAAACATAAGTAGCATAATGTGAGTTTAAAATTCCTTGAAGTTGTCCATGCGAGTGTCTTCTTGAGTGAGAAAAAATTAGACATGAATAGTGAGGATGACTCTCTTCCCGCGCGTTGATACGGTAACTTTGTAAAAAGATGCTGAAGTAGTTGCTAAATCTAATGAAAAGAAAGTATAAACTTAAAAATCAATAAAAAATGTCTAAAAACAGAATAAAAACTCCTGAATTACAGTTAATAATATCATTTTGAAAAAAAGTGAAGGATGACTGATGGGGTCATAGTCCTAGCGTAGGGTCATAGGCCTGCCCTACAGGTCCTACCCAAGGACTACCCCACACAAAGGACAGGACCCTAAGTCTGTCCCGACTGAATTAAGGAGTCCTCATCGTCCAGTCGGCAACAGGCCTTGAATCATCCAGTCGGAGACTAGCATTCGGAGGACACCAGGTTAACCGACTGGATACACTCGGTACATCGTAACCTCCCTGGAGGGAAACTATCATACGTTTCCGGGTGCATTTATTAGCATTTAGAGCATACGCTACCAGTAACGTATGCATTCAATCGCCACTACTCCACCCCTGAATCAGAGTCGTTGTGGAGGGCAGCGCACTCTATATAAGCCGCCCTCCTCCACTGGTAAAGGGGTTAGCAAACCATTGTATTCCATATTACACTCGGTAACAAGCTCC
Source organism: Hordeum vulgare subsp. vulgare (assembly GCF_904849725.1). NCBI lineage: Eukaryota > Viridiplantae > Streptophyta > Magnoliopsida > Poales > Poaceae > Hordeum > Hordeum vulgare. The sequence continues at coordinate 60,940,443 of NC_058521.1, read as the reverse complement.
GAGAGCACTGAGACGTAGGGCTGTTACCTCCACTGCAGAGGGGCCTGAACTCATACAACCTCGCCGTAGCTAGGACTCTGCCCGTCTCATTCGTACCCTACACATCTACTGTCAGGCTTATACCCACGACAGTTGGCGCCCACCGTGGGGCAGGCGTCTAAGCGACTTCCGGCGAGTTTGCGACTATTTCCTTTCGTCATGTCGACCGGTGGAGATTCGAGCATGGGTCACCAGATCTTCTTCGGCGCTCTCTCCTTCACCGTCGACGATTCGGCGTGGCTTCGGGAGGCGCCTCTCCACGTTGAGGCACTTCCCCGTCGCGGGGCCACGCACTTCCGTGCCGGCGCTCGCGGCATTCTACTTCTCCAACAATCGGCTCCGTTGTCAGCCCGCACCTCTGTCATGTGCCGCAACGAGCGGTCCCGCAGTCCGCGTCTCCAACATTGGGTGCAGCATGCCCGAGCGCGTCAGATCGCGTCCTCTCAAGTGGCAGTTCTGGAGTCTGTCGTGGTTGCCCCGCGCTCCCAGTGCTCGGGCTCAGTTCCGACTGAGCTCCCTTCCGAGGACACGGGTCGCGGGCCTGCAGCAGAAGTACACATGGCCAACACCCATGAAGATCCCCGTCAAGCTGGCCGGAGCGAGCGCAAAATCGGTGAAGCATCCGGTGCACGCCGTCCGCCTCGTCGTTCTGCCAGTCGGCACACCCGGCGGAGCAACGTGGAGTTGTTCCGCACACCTCTCCTTAACTTGGCTGCGGCTGCAAAGATTGCCGACTCCCTCCAGCCGACTGATTCAGAGGCAGGAAGGGGAATCGAGCAGATCCGTGCTCTGTTGCACACGGCGCAGCAGCAGAATTCGGCAGTCTCCCAGTCGCACAATCGGATCTACAATAGTTCCGTCCATGCAAACACACATCGGTCGGTTCACAGCCCTGGTTCCCATCAGCACCACAGGGGAGGCAGCCGTTCCGTGATCTGTGAAGATCGTCGCCGCTCACGCACCCCTCCGCGGGGTGGGCCCTATGGGTCCCGACATCATGATGATCGGCGTTCGGTCGGCGACACTTACGACCCAAGACCCGACGCAAGAGGGCGAATCGCCCAGCGAAGAGTCGACAGGGGTCGAGCCCACCGTGATGGTCATGATATGGACCGTCCGTGTGGGAGCAGGACCATCGTGTCCGGCCCCGAGTGTTTTAGTCGAGCCATCCGCTCGGCTGACATCCCGCCCAACTTCCGATTGGCAGCGGGAATCGGTAAATTTACGGGGGAATCCAAGCCTGAAACATGGCTGGACGACTACCGAGTGGCAGTCCAGATCGGAGGAGGGGAGGACCATGTCGCTATGAAGCACCTCCCTCTGATGCTCGACGGCTCGGCGCGAGCTTGGCTGAACCAGTTGCCCCCCTCAAGCATTTACAGTTGGGCAGATCTGGCCCGAGTGTTCATCAGGACCTTCGAAGGGACGTGCAAACGCCCTGCAAGCCTTGTGGAGCTTCAACACTGTGTCCAGAAGCCGAATGAGCCCTTGCGTGACTTCATCCAGCGATGGACAACTCTCTACCACACGGTGGAGAATGTCACCGAGCACCAAGCGGTCTGCGCATTCAAGGCAGGCGTACGGTACAGAGAGCTGTACCTAAAGTTCGGCCGGACAGGCGACATCTCCATGAGCAAGATGATGGAGATAGCGGCTCGTTATGCGAATGGCGAGGAAGAGGACCGCATCCGGAGTGGCAAACACAAGATAGTCAGCGATGCCGACAGAGGTAACACTCGGAAGCAAAAACAGAAAGTTCCGCCCACACCGCAAGCAGAAGCTGCAGCTGTGACCAGCGCCAAGTTCAAGGGCAAAGGGAAATCTCAGTCTACCCCCAAGAAGAAGCCGTTCAACAATCCCATCCTGGACCAGCCTTGTCCGGTTCACACGAAGATGGACGAAGAAGGCAACCCCATATACATGAAGCACACCACTCGACAGTGTCGTATCCTGATCCAGGGGTTCAGCGAAGGGCAACCGAGTGAGAAGAATCCTGAACAAGATGAGGAGGATAAGGAGGATTCGTTCCCCCAAGTCCAAGCAACCCTCATGATTTTTGCTGACGTCGAAAGCAAGAGTCGACTGAAGTTGGTGAACAGAGAGGTCAACATGGCCGTTCCGATTGCCCCCAAGTTCCTTAAATGGTCTCAGACTGCGATCACCTTTGATCAGTCGGATCATCTGACGCATGTCCCCACCCCAGGAAGGCAGGCTCTGGTCGTCGACCCGGTGGTGGAAGGAGTCCGACTGCGCAAAGTCCTCATGGACGGCGGTAGCGGACTGAACATCATGTACGCTGACACTCTCAAGGGAATGGGCATTCTGATGTCCAGACTCAGCGAGAGCAGTATGCAATTCCACAGAGTCATCCCTGGACGGAAGGCCAAGTCACTCGGCCAGATCGCGTTGGACGTCATCTTCGGCTCCGATAGAAACTTTCGCAAGGAGAAGCTCACATTTGAGGTGGTGGATTTCCAGAGCGCTTACCATGCAATTCTGGGCCGCCCGGCATACGTGAGCTTCATGGCACGTCCATGCTATGTGTACTTGAAGTTGAAGATGCCAGGCCCAAAAGGCATTATCACCATCACGGGCAACCGCCAGCGAGCCGAGGAGTGTCTGCAGCAGGGCTCAAGAATCGCCGACCAGCAGATGGCGGTACTCAAGCTCGATGAATACAAGAAGACAGTCGACCCTGCCGACCTGATGCGCTCAAAGAAACCAGCTTCTGAGTCCGCGTTCCAGTTGGCGGGGGAGACGAAGAAAGTCAACATCCACCCGACGGACGACTCTGCCGCCCCGACGAACATCTCCACCACCCTCGATCCTAAATAGGAAGCCGAGCTCACCCAATTCCTCCGTGAGAACTGGGACATCTTCGCATGGAAACCATCTGACATGCCAGGTGTACCCAGGGAGTTGGCTGAGCACCGACTGCACGTGGATCCTGCCGCTCGGCCCGTCCGAGAGCGCCTGCGCCGGTCCGCCGCGCACAAGAGGAAGGCAATCGGAGAAGAGGTGGCCAAGTTGTTGGCTGCCAACTTCATTCGCGAGGTTCACCACTCCGAGTGGCTCGCCAATGTCGTCATGGTGCCCAAGAAGGACAAGTCACTCCGGATGTGCATTGACTTCAAGCATCTCAATAAGGTCGGCCCGAAAGACCATTTTCCGCTCCCCCGCATAGATCAAATTGTCGATTCGACTGCGGGATGCGAGCGTTTGTCATTTCTTGATGCCTATTCGGGCTATCATCAGATCCGTCTGTATGGTCCCGATGAGTTAAAAACAGCCTTCATCACCCCGTTTGGGTGCTTCTGCTACATCACTATGCCTTTCGGACTGAAGAATGCAGGAGCTACCTTTATGCGCATGATCCAAAAATGTCTCCTCGACCAGATCGGTCGCAATGTGGAGGCATATATGGATGATATCGTAGTCAAGTCACGCAAAGGTTCCGACCTGCTGACTGACTTGGCAGAAACATTCGCCAACCTTCTAGGTACGACATCAAGCTCAACCCAGCCAAATGTTCATTCGGTGTTCCCAGCGGAAAGTTACTCGGTTTCTTCGTTTCCGAACGAGGGATCGACGTCAACCCCAAAAAGATCGAGACCATCGTCCGAATGGAGAGGCTGGTTAGAATACACGATGTTCAACGGCTCACAGGTTGCCTAGCGGCTTTGAGCAGGTTCATCAGTCGACTCGGCGAAAAAGCGCTTCCTCTGTACCGACTCATGAAGAAGTCAGATACCTTCGAGTGGACAGACGAAGCCCAAGTCGCATTCGACGACCTCAAAGCCCTACCTTCCACCCAGCTGGTTCTTACTGCTCCGCTCAATAAAGAGCCCCTTCTTCTGTATATCGCGGCTACAAATCAAGTCATCAGTACTGTTCTTACAGTCGAGCGAGAAGAAGAAGGCAAAGCATACAAAGTTCAGCGGCCAGTGTACTACGTCTCCGAAGTCCTGACCCCTTCCAAGCAGAGGTATCCCCATTATCAAAAACTTATCTATGGGATCTATATGACTGCGAAGAAGGTGGCCCATTATTTCCAAGACCACTCGGTATCTGTCGTTTCTGATGCTCCGTTGTCGGAAATTCTCCACAACCGAGACACGTCAGGCCGAGTGGCGAAGTGGGCAATGGAGATGTTGTACTGTGACATCAAGTTCGAGGCCAAGAAAGCTATTAAGTCTCAAGCCCTGGCTGACTTTATAGCAGAATGGGTAGAACAACAGCAACCGACCCACATCTACTCGGCTCATTGGACAATGTTCTTCGATGGGTCTAAGATGTTGAATGGCTCATCCGCAATCCAACGGACAAGCTGAGCGGGCGAATGGACTTATTCTTCAAGGTTTGAAGCCCCGACTCTTGCGAGAGGTAGGACACGCTGCTGGTGCATGGGTCACCGAGTTACCTTCAGTGCTTTGGGGCCTCCGCACCACTCCGAACAGATCAACGGGGCGATCATCATTCTTCCTCGTTTATGGAGCAGAAGCGGTCCTTCCGAGTGACCTGCTTCACAATGCCCCACGAGTCGAACTCTTCTCCGAAGCTGAAGCAGAACAAGCAAGGCAAGATGGAGTCGATCTTCTAGAGGAGGAGCGCGAGATGGCACTTACTCGCTCAACAATTTACCAGCAAGATCTGCGACGCTTTCATGCGTGTCACGTCAGGAGTCGCACATTCCAAGCTGGCGATTTAGTGCTCCGAGTGGATCAACAAAGACCACACAAGTTGGTCCGGCCTGGGAAGGGCCTTTCATCATCTCCAAGGTGCTGAACAACGGAGCATACAGACTCTACAACATTCAGAGGGAGACAGACGAGCCGCGCGCATGGAACGGGGATCTCCTCAAGCATTTTTATACGTGATCGTCGACTGAAGCAGTGTAACGAACAAGTTTTGACGAAATAATATGTACAACAGATTCAGTTTTTTGCAGATTCAGAGTTCTCCCACGGTCGCAGACTCCGGACACACAAAAAAACAAAACTTAGCTGTGATCCTGAATCGCCTAAGTACTCACTTCCTCCGAGTGTGCACTACACGTCGCACTCGGGGACTTAGCTGCGATCCTGAATCGCCTAAGTACTCACTTCCTCCGAGTGTGCACTACACGTCGCACTCGGGGACTTAGCTGCGATCCTGAATCGCCTAAGTACTAACCCCCTCCGAGTGTGCAATACACGTCGCACTCGGAGACTTAGCTGTGATCAAGAATCACCTAAGTAATAACTTCCTCCGAGTGTGCACTACACGTCGCACTCGGAGACTTAGCTGTGATCAAGAATCACCTAAGTAATAACTTCCTCCGAGTGTGCACTACACGTCGCACTCGGGGACTTAGCTGTGATCAAGAATCACCTAAGTACAAACTATCTCCGAGTGTGCACTTCACGTCGCACTCGGGGACTTAGCTGCGATCAAGAATCGCCTAAGTACTAACTTTCTCCGAGTGTGCACTAAACGTCGCACTCGGGAACTTAGCTGCGATCCTGAATCGCCTAAGTACTCACTTCCTCCGAGTGTGCACTACACGTCGCACTCGGGGACTTAGCTGTGATCAAGAATCACCTAAGTAGCACCTTCCTCCGAGTGTGCACTACACGTCGCACTCGGAGACTTAGCTGTGATCAAGAATCACCTAAGTAATAACTTCCTCCGAGTGTGCACTACACGTCGCACTCGGGGACTTAGCTGTGATCAAGAATCACCTAAGTACAAACTATCTCTGAGTGTGCACTTCACGTCGCACTCGGAGACTTAGTTGCGATCAAGAATCTCCTAAGTACTAACATCCTCCGAGTGTGCACTACACGTCGCACTCGAGGATTTAGCTGTGATCAAGAATCACCTAAGTAATAATTTCCTCCGAGTGTGCACTACACGTCGCACTCGAGGACTTAGCTGTGATCAAGAATCACCTAAGTAATAATTTCTTCCGAGTGTGCACTACACGTCGCACTCGGGAACTTAGTTGCGATCCTCAATCGCCTAAGTATTAACTTCCTCCGAGTGCGCATTACACGTCGCACTCGGGAACTTAGCTGCGATCCTGGGTCGCCTAAGTACTAACATCCTCCGAGCGTGCACTACGCGTCACACTCGGGGACTTAGCTGTGATCAAGAATCACCTAAGTATTAATCTTCTCCGAGTACGCACTAAGCGTTCCACTCGAAACAGCATTCAAACAAAAGACTAAATGTTTTCATTCTAATTCCAAAAGTCTAGAAACGATAGCTGACTCGGTGCGGATCAAGCTTACCCGCACCGATTCAAAAGTATGACAGCCAACAGAAGTGGCCAGAGTTCCTTACAGGTAAACACTCGGCATACCGAGGATAAAGTTTTATTACGCGTCAGCTGGGCCGGCGCCAGGACTGGAGGGCTCCACGAAAGTGTCCAAGTCAATTCCGTCGGCGATGCGGGTAGCAGTCTCCAGGAACGTCTCCATGAAGTCTTCGAATCGAAGCTTCTTCGTGTTGGCGACCTTCAGCGTCTTCAACTTATCTTCCCGCACCTCCTTGCAATGGACTCGGACCAACGACAACGCAACATCAGCACCGCAACATGCTGCCGATTTCTTCCACGATTGCACTCGGCTCAGAATCTCCTCCAGTCGCGCCATCAGGGTCTCCATCTCCTGCCGCGACTCGTCTTCTGGCCAGAGTTCCTTGTCAATTCGGCCAACGACTTCTCTCAATCGACCGACGAAAGGACTCACTTTGCCTACGTGGATATGCGCCCGGAGCAGATCCCGGTTGGCCTCCTCGCCGAGTGGCACGTTGTCCTGAATGGACCGCTCCACAGCCGCTGCTTCAGCTTCAGCATCAAAGCAAAAGTCTGCAACCAACGAGCAAGCATACAATAAAAACCGAGTGTACAACACACGGTACAAGCACTCGGCAAAACATAAGACTTACCAGCCAGACGAGTCATCATCTGCCCAGCCCAGTCCTTCACATACTTCTCCTGAGCTATACATCGTCTGTTCAGGACGGCCGTCTGATTGTGCCAAGCAGTCCTCTGTTTCTTCATGCTTTCCACCTCCTCCGTCAACACCTTGTTCGCCTCCCGAGCCTCCTCCAGGGACTTCTCTCGTCCCTCTAGAGCATCCTTCATGCCGTCCATGGCGAGCATAGCAGCATCAAGTTCACCAGCCAACTGGTTCCTCTCCGCCCTCAGGGCCTCATAGGCCGTTCCCATTTCACAAGTTTTCTGCCACCAAGAAACAAAGGATAATCAGCAAGTTTATCAGTTCACAGTCTAAGTTCTTCAGACCCCTGCCGACGCAAGTAGTCGACAGCGGTCTCGGGGACTACACCCAGTGGGTTCACTAAGAGTGACCCCACTGGCATGCACCTCAAGCAGGCCTGCCCTATTGAGATGCATGTTTTCACCTACGCCTCAGAGGCAAATACTACCCGACCTGAGTGCAACTTACTCTCGGGGACTCTTACCGCAAGTGCACTCCGACTGCAACAAGTACTCGCACTCGACAATCCTATCTACGGACACAACCAAGCTAAAGGCAAAATGTATAAAGACAACTGTCGGTGCAAGCACTTGACAGAAGTCTCTGGGACTACACCCACTGGGTTCACTCGGAGTGAACCCATTGCAAAAAACACCAACACCCAGTGGGTTACAGGAGAAAAGTAAATACTTACTAGACTACTTACTCGGATATCATCGCGCAGCTCCAAGCTCCGCTGGTACAAGGCCGCAACGGAGTCATAAGCCCTCTTGGCTTCTCCAGCCATGAGCTCCGCCTGCACCATGGCCCCCTTGGCCGCTCCCACCTGCTCCTCCGGAAGACGCCGGATGTTGAATTCAACATTTGACGAACCTGGAATCGTCGGAGGTTCCTGAGGCATCCCAAGGTCCGCCCCGGTCGGTTCCTTCCCCACCAGCTCTGGTTCAATCGGTGGCGGCGCTTCAGTCGGCGGGGCGTCGGCGGCAGGGGTGGCAGCAGGAGGAGCAACCTCAAGGACAGGTTCCAGGACAGGCTCCACGGCGAGGTCGGCTCTCCCCTGGTCGTCCTCCTCCAGGCAAATCGCCCCTGACAAGCCGAATGACATGACGTCTCAGAAAAAGAAAGAATGGCGCAGTCCGTGGGGATAAAACACCCGACTCTCCTACAACACACCTGGCTGGGACGAAACGACGTTGTCCTTGTCCATGGGGTCGTCCCCTTGGCGGGCCGGAGAGGTTGCAGAGGTGGCGACCCTGTCGAGTGAAATCCATTCGACTTATTAACAGGGGTTCACTCGGATAACAGAAAGAGCCGAAAGCTAGATTCACTTACGTGGAGGTGACAGGGATAGCAACCCTCATTCGCGGCAGAGCCTTCCGAGGCTTGGGCCCACTCGGCTTGGGCGCCCTGGAAGACTGGCCTGCGGTCTCAGCGGCGGCGTCCCTGGCCCTCTTAGTGCCTCGAACACTCGGGACCACCGGAGCAACAGGCGGAGCACTCGACGACGCAGGAGGAGCTGAAGGAACGGCAGTCTCGTGGCGGCGCTTGGTCCAATGCTCTGGTCGTGGAGGTGGCGAGTCTTGCTCCTCATCTTCTTCCTCTTCGTTGCTGTCCTCCTCCTCCGACTCCCTGCTATCAGAGACGTATTCGGCGCTCTCCACGCTGCCCTCCTGGCTGCCTTCCTCCTCTTCCTCCTCCGGATTCCCATTCGAGACGGGGGAGAACCAGTTGGTCCACGCCTGCATAAAGTTCAGTCGGAAACATTAGGCATCACACGGAGATATAAGCAAACGACTGGAATCAAGACAGTTCAATGCACTCGGCTAGTGCCACTCACCTGATTCGGTGGAGGATGATTCGCGATGTAAGGCTTCACTCGGCGAGCTCCTTTGGGATTCTCACAGGGACCCGTGATTTGGAGCACCCACGAGGTCACCCTTTCCTCGGTCACGCCCACCACGTTGGTCCGAGTGGAGTCTTCGGGCCCAGTATAATGCCACATAGCATGGTCGCGAGCCTGCAGGGGTTGGATCCGCCGACCAAGGAAGACTTCCAACAGGTCTATATCGGTGACCCCCCTCCTGACGACATCCACGAGCGCCTCAACCAAAGGCTGGATGTCGTTCTTCTCGGCCTTCGAGAGCGCGAGCTGCTTAGGCGGGGCGGGCCGGTCTAAACTAAAAGGAGGCAGCCCAGTCGACGCATTTGGACAGGCGATGTCCTGGCAGTAGAACCACGTCGACTGCCAGTTCCTAACCGACTCACTCAACTGGAGAGCAGGATAGCTACTCCGACTCTTCTTCTGGAATCCTAAACCTCCGCAGAGCTGGAGGAGGTGAGTCTTATCATCCGACTGGCTAAGTCATTTGATAGTCTGAGATCGGGCGGAGAAGATGTGTTTGAACAAACCCCAATGGGGAGGACAACTGATGAAACACTCGCACAAAACAATAAAGGCAGAAAGATGGGCGATGGCATTCGGAGGAAAGTGGTGAAGTTGGGCTCCGAAGTGATTCATGATGCCTTTAAAGAAGGGGTGCGGGGGCAAAGAAAAACCTCTGTGAACATGGCTGAGGAGCAGGACGCACTACCCCTCCCGAGGCGCTGGCTCGACCTCGTCGTCCGCCGGCAGTCTCCAGGACTGATGCACGAGCATTCCGTGCTCCACCAGCTCCAGCAGATCTCCCTCCGTCACCGTGGAGGGGAGGAAGTCTCCCTGGATCCACCCCGCCGGCAGCGGCCGCTGCCGCCGCTGAGCAGGCGCCGCCGCCTTGTTCTTCTTCTTCCTTGCCTCCATCTTGCTAGTCTGACCCTTGGTCATGGAGGCGACGGCGAACCCTCGAGAGGGAGGAGAAGGAAGGAGCGTGGGAGCGCAAGGGGTGGCGAGGAGGACGGAGCGGGCGAGAGCGAAAGATTCGGCGAGCGTAACGGAGGAGCCTCGCCGCCCAGAGTTAAATAGAGTGCCGACTGGGTCACTGGCGAATGGGCTCGAAGCCTTATCCGCCCGACCGGCCGCGGCGATATCAGTGGAGGAGTTGAAGGCGCGAGAATCAAGGCGTCAGGCGCTACTCGAGCGCGCTGGCGTCATCCCCGCTGAGCGCGCGGAACCCGAAATTTGAGATCCCGGAAAATCCGCTGCTGTCAGTTGCCCGGTCGCGTCAAAAGATGCCGCAGAAACACTCGGTTCCCGACAGTCTGTTTCGCAAGCACTTCCACTCGGATCGCTGGGCAGGAAAGATAAAATGGATAGAGGCAATCAACGCCCAAGCCGAATCTAGTCCAGTCGGATCTGAACTTCAAGCGCCGCTTCGTCGTCCCAACCCCAATCCATTCGGGGACTAATGATGGGGTCATAGTCCTAGGGTAGGGTCATAGGCCTGCCCTACAGGTCCTACTCAAGGACTACCCCACACAAAGGACAGGACCCTAAGTCTGTCCCGACTGAATTAAGGAGTCCTCATCTTCCAGTCGACAACAGGCCTTGAATCATCCAGTCGGAGACTAGCATTCGGAGGACACCAGGTTAACCGACTGGATACACTCGGTACATCGTAACCTCCCTGGAGGGAAACCGCCGTACGTTTCCGGGTGCATTTATTAGCATTTAGAGCATACGTTACTGGTAACGTATGCATTCAATCGCCACTACTCCACCCCTGAATCAGAGCCGTTGTGGAGGGCAGCGCACTCTATATAAGCCGCCCTCCTCCACTGGTAAAGGGGTTAGCAAACCATTGTATTCCATATTACACTCGGTAACAAGCTCCGAGAGCACTGAGACGTAGGGCTGTTACCTCCACCGCAGAGGGGCCTGAATACAACCTCGCCGTAGCTAGGACTCTGCCCGTCTCATTCGTACCCTACACATCTACTGTCAGGCTTATACCCACGACAATGACTAAGAGGAATATACAGTGTTACATGCATAGGCTAATGCAAAAATAATTGTAATTTATAAGTTAAATGCATGACTCGCTTATGTGGTTGATTTTGCATGGTTTAATGGAAGAGAATACTTAAATGCATTGCTTAGTCGGACGTTGAGGTGGACACGTTGTATGTTAAGAGCGCTTATCTGACAGATTTTACATGGCTTAGTGTGAGAGGAGATTTAAATGCATTTGCCTAGTGAAACGATGAGATGGACACTTTGCATGCTAAAAGAATTGAAACCAACTTCTTAAGAATGTAAGATGTCAATGCAAAGGCGACCCTTTACACCATCGCGAACGCGAACACTTGAGGCAATTCATGACATAAAAGTAGCTTATTTTGCTTTATTTCGGATGAGACAAGTCTCTTATTTCGGTTTTCCTTTTTATAGGTCGATGTTGGATTAAGAGTTCATTTCGTCCAAGATTCGAAGAGAGGAAAACAAGGTTACACATTGTCTTGCCAACTATGGTAGGAGGGAGGTCCCCTTCTATTACTAATTTTATATTTGTAATACTTTTATAATATACTTCCTTTGTTTTTAATATAATTTTTTAGAGATGATATATAGAGAATATTTTAGAATGTAGTTTCATTCACTTTGTTTCGTATATAGCCTATAGTATTTTTTCTTTAAAAACTTACACCCTGTTTGGATGTAGGAAAATAAGCTTGAAATTACCAATCTGAAATTGTCACATCCAATTATGCTGTTTGGAGTGGTATAGGCTTTGGGCTTGAAAAAGTTGACCCAATTCCAAGGGATCCACCATCACTCCCCCCTCAAGCGAAAATTTTCCTAGCCAACGAGCTCGGAAACGCCCGCAACCCCGCCCCGCGTACCCGTTCGCTGGAGTCGCTCCTCTCTCTCTCGCTCCCGACCCCTTGAAGCAACCGACGGCCGTGGCGGCGGCAGTCAGTTCACCCCTCCGTTCCTCCTCCTCTCTCTCTCACTCTCCCTCTCCCATCCGTCCCTTCCATCCACCCCTCCCTCCGGCCATGGCGCGACCCCCTCCAGCAGGACCTCGACCCTAGAATCTTTAGGAATTTTTGTGGTGTTCAGTGTAGCTCCTCAGATGCAGTATAATTTGCTGATCTGATTTGTGGTGACTGTTGGTTGGTTATCCGTTGTCATCGACGCCGTATTTTGTCGCTTCAAACCGTCAAGAGATGTCTTATTTTATATTAAACAAAACGAAATCGAAATGCCACGTCTCCTGCTCTTTTGTTCTTTCTTTCTTTCTCCCCACGCCTCGCTCTCGATCTCCTCCCTCCTTCCCTCCTCCCCTCGCGGCCCCGCCTCGTCTTCCTCTCGCTTTGCCCGCCTGGAGCCAGACTCGATCGCATCGCGTCACATCCGAGGGAGGCAAAACCCTAGGCAAGATCCCTCGCAGACCTTCCTTCCGCGGCGGAGATGCAGGGCGGCAACCACATGCTCCTCGAGGAGCCCGTCCGCCTCGCCTCCGTCCTCGCCCCCGCCAAGCCCGTAAGCGCCCCTCCCCTCCACCATTTCGCCCCCCTTTCCCTCTCTACCGATCCCGAACTCCGTGCATCCGTGGTGCTTGTGGGTGGATTCGTGCTTCTTCCTCTGGATGCGGTTCACGGTGTATGTGTCTGTGTTGGTTGTCTCGATCCGATTTGGTGTGCAGTGATGCGGGGGCGAACGGGCGTGGGGAGATACCGGTGATCCGTTTCGTCGGAATGTTAATGACCCGTGTTCCCCAACGGGAGCGATCGAGTCTGACTTTCTAATTGCAAACCGAATCCTCTTATTGGCTAGTGGGAGGCGACGAAATGGAGACTGTTTTGGCTTTATTTTCACGATGCTGGATTGCGACCCTTATATACATTGTGTCTGCTCTTTTGCAGAAAGTTTTCCCATCCCTCACTAAGATTGTTGGGACGCTTGGGCCCAACTCGCATTCTGTCGAAGTTATTGAAGAATGCCTCACTGCTGGGATGTCAGGTTTGACGACAGTTTCTTTTCAACTAAATAGATAGTCATAATTTTTCTGCTTTTGTTATGGTAATAATAATCATAATGATCTGTGTATGTTTTCCTTTTTGCAGTTGCACGGTTTGATTTCTCTTGGAAGGATGCTACTTATCATCAGGAGACCCTCGACAATCTGAGGAAAGCGGCACAGAATGTGAAGAAGTTATGTCCTGTAAGTTGGCAACCTTGGTTAATAACTTATGTGTAAGTGTTGATATGTATCTATTGATCTACACGTTATGCTTGGGGATTGAGAAATGGGAAATAAAAATCGTCACAACCAACGCTTCAGGCTGGGACTGCGCCACACCTTTATATTGTCGATATGTAGTGACGAGACAACGACACCATAAAAACATAGGTCCGCATAAAGGAAAAGGAAAATATCCCTTTGTGATCACTTGCGTCGCTGTATGACTGTAGAGCAACTGAGCAATTACTTTAAAATAGGTATACTAGGTCCTATACCATAGCACTATACTCATACATGATATGCTCATAGGTATCCTACGTGTGTTAGGGTGATAAAATCTGTTAGCACAATAGGCAGTGCAGCAGTGCTGTGCACATGGGGGGGGGGGGGGTGCGGATTTGGCGGTTCATGGATTGAATTTGGATTTGCAGATCTGTAGTCTGAACCTTGTTGATTATTCACTTCACTTACCAGTCGTGCTCACGAAGTCTGAGCAGTAGTCAGTGATATAGTTTTGGCAATATGGGTTACATGTTTATTTTGATGCTATATCAATGTAGACATGCAAGTCCAGAGTTTAAATTGAAAAGCCAGTTACAAGGTTGAGTTCTTTATAATCGGTACAAGGTGATGGGCCAGTCGAAGTACCAGTTACCTAGTGAATACCCTATGTATGAGTCATGCTTTACGCTTTTATTGATTCACTTTCAAAGTGATGTGTTTTTATTCGTTTCAATTATGTTTTTAGCAGTAAGCATTGAACATTTGGGGGATGTTTTAGTAATGGGCTTGTGCACACATGTTAATTATTTGATTTACATGCACATCACATTTTCTATCGGTACACACGGTCACCACATCAACATATTGGTTTGTTTGGTAACTTTTGTCCTCCAGTCTATACTTTAATTTTCCATGCTTAATTATTTCATGATGCTGCATATGTAAACTTTGCAGACCTTTTCTGACATATTTACCATAGTCTAAATCTGCATCTACCCAAGTTCCACATTTCAGTTCCATGTGCATATTTGCTTTGTTATATGAATACCTTTGCTTATGAAAAATGGTTTATTGGGGAAATGCTAAACCAAGCTAGCTTTTTCCACCTTGAGATATGTACTGTTAAATATATGCATTTCGGATATATATGGTATTTGGACATGCCTTTATATTTGGTATTTCCTCATTAGTCAAATATATTCCTTGAATTAACTTTGAATGTATCTTCAGTACCTGTGATTTGAGGCAGCAACTGTCTGCTCGCATATTGCCATTGTTCGATATTTTGTCATAGTTAAAATTTAGAAATTCATTTATGTTGATGCCTTTTCAGTATCTTATTTTGGCTTGTTTTTTGAACATTGTCTTCATAAGCTTCTATGGTGATGCTCTTAAGATTGGTGCTAAGACTCATATGATGTCAACATCTAACTTGATCTGATTATTTATAGATAATGCTGGATACAGTGGGTCCAGAAATTCAGGTTCACAATCCAACTGGTGGAGCAATCGAGTTGATAGGTGGGAATCATGTCACAATAACACCAGATCTTTCTAAAGCTCCTTCGGCTGATATCCTACCAATTAAATTTGGCGATCTTGCAAAAGTAAGTGAATAATAATAATAAATCAGTGTATGCAGTATGAATGTATTATTTGAATTATAGTCAATGTTCAAAAAAGCGGAAAGCGTAAGCGAAGCGGAAGGCCACAGCTTAGAGCAATGGACGCTTAAGCGCAGCTTAACCGCACTTAAGCGTTTTTTGAAATTGGCTAGAATTTGATAGATTTTGAATAATATATACAGGAAAATAGGAAACATGGCACATGTGTAATTGAATAGCCATCTAAAATACAGTTCACACCATAGCGAATACACATTAAGTTCACATGGCAAGCAAAATAACAACTAAAATGCGGTTCAATTCAAATAGTCTTAGCCTAATAGAGATCATGTGGCCATAATTTTGCCAGCATATGAAGGAAATAGTTCCCAAACAGAGCCTAATAATAAGATAAATGGGATATTGCCATTATTGTGCAAGCAGACAAGCAAAAGTAGTTCAAAAACAGTCAAATCCTGGTCAAATTTTAAAAAAACGCTTAATCTACTGCTTAGGGCAAAAGCGAAGCGTTTTGTCATCGCTTAGCGCTTAAGCGTCGCTTAAAAACGCTTTCTTGAACACTGATTATAGTTATGTTTATGCATTTATATGTTGCTAGGTTCCTTTTGCTCCGTGTAACTACCTCTTACATGCTGGCATTAAAGTGAAATAAATTGATTTTATAAACAAAATCTATTTGACTTCTCTATTGTGTTGGTGAAAGTACTTGGTTGTAAAATTTCCGCTATATCTGAAATTTAAAATTTGAGAATATCGCATATTTGACTTTGTGCTCATTCCTTGACTTCAGGTTGTAAAGAAGGGTGATACTCTTTTCATTGGTCAATATCTTTTCACAGGAAGTGAAACAACATCTCTATGGCTTGAAGTACGTGAATTCTTAGATTCTCCTCATATATGTGACATTTTCCAACATTGACATGTCTTTATATACGATAATCTACAGGTTATGGAGACTTCTGGTGAAGAAGTGATTTGTTTTGTGAAGAACACAGCTACACTGTCGGGGCCCATTTTCACTCTACATGTTTCACAAGTACATATCAGTATGCCCACTTTGAGTGAATATGATAAACAGGTAATGTGCACTACTTATGAGTCTCTGTACAACACTACTCAGATATACACTGTCATAAATCTATCGTTATGTTTTCCTTTATAAAATATTTTGACTAGCTACTTTTTGTAGTAATATAGTAACACCCAGTTCTGTTTCAGGTCCCCAATTAAGTTTTTTGTTTGTTTTTATCTGTTAAAGTTCTTTCCATACCATATTTAATGGTATAAAGCTATGACTTGTTCAGTGGAAGAGACTACTCATGAGTCACACATTGCAAGTTAAACACTGCACATACCAAACAATCTGTTCTGATCCCATGTTGGAGAAAATCGTAAATACAGCGGCAACTTGCTTCTTTCTGGCTATTGGTGATCTTTAGTTGCGGTTGAGGAATAATAATGTAACGTTCTTCAGAAGTTCAACTTGCTTCCTCTTTTGTCTCTCTTTTACTTGCTGTCCTTGAATGTGTGGAATCAACACTCAACTTTGACAACCAATGCCTGCACAAATATTTAGATTTGTGACAAAAATTTCATGCCATCATATTTTGATAAAATAGGACTAGTGTTAAAAGGTACTCCCTCCGATCAATATTAATTGGCGCAGCTTTAGTACAACGTTGTACTAAAGTTATAGTAAAGCTGCGACATTACTCTGTTGGAGGCTATGTCCAAGTCCAAAACAAGTAAAAGAAAATAGAAGGAATAGTTTATTTCAAGATTGCTTGCACGTAAAGTACATATTTGCCAATGCTGTTATATTAATTCACATCTTCCAGGTCATCCTAAGCACATTTTTCCTACAATAGGTCATATCAACATGGGGGTTGGATAACAGTGTTGACATTATATCGCTTTCCCATACCCGCTCTTCTGAGGATGTCAGGGAGGTGAGTTTTATTTTCCGAATCGTCCAGTATTACATCTGAATTATTATAACAGTTATTCACACACCTGCTTCTTGATTTCCTTTCCACGGTTCCTGTAATACCTTGTTTTAGAACCTTTTCATGCTCTTGTGTGCACCCAACAAAAATTAGGTTCTTAGAAGCTTAGTGATGCAATTGCCAGTCAATTGAATAGATGGGATTTCATGAACGAGCTCTTGTATGTATCTACAGTTAGACTTCAAATATAAATCAATTGCCAGTCAATTGAATAGAAGCTTAGTTAGCTGGCGGAACACTGCTGATCCTCAAATATATTATTTGTGCAGCTTAGAGCCTTTTTACAATCTCATAATCTTCAAGACACACAGATATATGCGAAGATTGAAAATGCCGAGGTAACTATCGTTTTTACGATGATACTGTTATGTTTGTTTCACTGTTATATTACGATCAATTTCATCGTGTAGTACTTTATTTCTTTCTAGGGTTTGGAACATTTTGATGAAATTCTCCAAGAGGCGGATGGTATCATTATATCTCGAGGAGACCTGGGAATCGACCTCCCACCAGAGAGGGTAAATTTTGATCTTCCTCAAAATACCCAATTTTGCACCTTGTAAACCCTATGTTCTCTCAGATATGTGTCTAATCATTTCCACTCACGGTGGCATGTTGCCTTGAAATGATAGTACTAGTTAATTATTACAGAAATGTATGTACAAGAATATCTTTGTTCTTATGGTGCAAAAGTTACCATTTATGTTCTTATCCATTTAAAGTTAAAATTAACCCATCTGGATGTTTTAGGCAGCAGATAGTTAAATATCAGTGGATTCCTTCTTTGTTGCTTCATTTCGTAACCTACCAGCTTTGGCTCTTCAGGTGTTCATGTCCCAAAAGACTGGTATTCATAAATGCAACATGGCCGGCAAACCTGTGATCATTACCAGAGTTGTGGACAGCATGATTGACAATCTTCGCCCTACTCGCGCAGAAGCGACTGATGTTGCAAATGCCGTCCTAGATGGTCTGTAAACCTGCACTGTTCTTAGAACTAGTCTAATTTGTAGGTACTTATTTCCTATACTGCTCACATTGCAGGAACTGATGGTATTTTGCTTGGTGCGGAGACACTCCGAGGGCAGTATCCTGTTGACGCCGTGAGTACTGTGGGCAGAATATGCGCAGAAGTATGTTCCTACCTCATTGAAGAATAACTTGTAAAATAATATTTTCTCAAATAATAATAGTGGTGGTAAATCATCTGAATTTACTAGCTGATCAACGATAAACCATTATTCTAGGCTGAGACCGTGTATAACCAGTCGCTTCACTTCAAGAAAGTAGTGAGGCATGTAGGTGAACCAATGGCCCATGAAGAATCTGTGGCATCATCAGCGGTAAATACTTCTAAAGCATTAGGCCAGACATGTTTTATTGTTATAGAACATTAATGCAATCTTTTGTTTACATATAGGTTCGTTCTGCAATGAAAGTAAAAGCTGCTGCGATTGTTGTGTTCACCTTCTCAGGGAGAGCTGCCAGGTGCTTTATACCACACAAGATCAATACTTGACTATATGTTCTGTCATGCAAATGCCATCATCTTACTTGATACATCGTCTTCTGCAGGTTAGTTGCTAAATACAGGCCACCAATGCCAGTTTTAGCAGTTGTGTTCCCACGCGAGGGCTCTGATCCATCAAAGTGGCGTTCTTATGGCACAACGCAGGTAAGTAACATGCATATCTATCTATCTGTACATGATTTTCTTTGAAGGGATCCATATACTTACATTTACTGACTGTTACAGGCGAGGCAATGTTTTTCTGTGAGAGGTGTGTACCCTTTGATGGGGAGTACTGACGAGGTATGTATGCATTTACTTGGCAATACCAGAGTCACCTTGAAATTCTGCTATTTCCAATGTTAAATGTACTCCCTCGGTTCCTAAATATAAGTCTTTTAAGAGATTTCACTAGAGGTCTACATACGGAGCAAAATGAGTGAATCTAAACTCTATAGTATGTGGTAGCTCAGGATGCTTTTTCTTTGGAGATCTACGGAGTAACTACCTGAGAGTTGCGTTGAACTTTTGTATTACAGCAATTATAAGTCCAAGCTTAATTATTTTTATCTCTACCAGGCTGAAACCGGTGGGCTCACCAAAGAAGCATACGGGATAAAACTTGCACTAAACTATGGCCGGTCAGTCGGCATAATAAAGCCATACGACAGGGTGATTATTTTTGAAAAGATCGGTGATTCTTCTGTTGTCAAGATCATCGAGTGCGACGATTCTGAAAGATGAAAGGCTGTTTCTCAGGCAACAGTCTCAACTACACGCTTGAGTTTCCCTCCTCCTTTTGTTCTCCATTCACTTTGACCAGAGATAAAGAGTAGTACAGCACGACAAGGTTGTCCTGTTTAGCACTTTGGCACTTTAGGTTTATATATATACTTGTTGCCCTAATAAGGTGAAGAGAACTTCTCAGACACTCGAACATCCAAGTTTTTGACAAAATTATAGGATTGTTGAGATAATAACTATGAGTGATTCCTAGCCTGTATTTCGCGTTACATTATACGCTGTATGAGACATATAATCTGCTATACCTTGCATATACTATACCGTTTGTGTCTATAGTCCAGTACTAGTATCTTCTCTTCTCTTCTATCAATATTGCTCCTTGAAGAAGATGGCGTAGATGATGCAGCAGATGCTGAAGATGATGATGCCGATGTCGAACGTGAGGGCGGTCATGGCCTGGTCGCTGAGCTCCATGTTCTTCCCGCCAAGGCGATCGACCGTGTCCGGCACGGGCTTGTAATTCTGGAGGTCGAGCTCGTAGGGGTCCTCGAGGCGGGACCTGAGCTGCTGCAGCCGACGGCTCTCGGCCTCCTGCGCCAGCGTCCAGTCGTAGAAGCGGCGGCTCTCCTCCTTGCTAAGCACCTTGTACACCTCCCGCAACCGGATGAACTTCTCCGACGCCGACTTGAGCGGCAGCCTCGTCGTGTCCGGGTGGTACTCCTTGGACAACCGCCGGTACGCCGCCTTGATCTCCTCCAAGTCGGCGCCAGGCGCTACTCCTAGGAACCTGGTTTATACCGGTGAAACCTTGGTGCGGTCAGTTTCAGGCAGATGGACGAGGGACGTATCAGGGTGAGTGAATTATGTTACACAGCGAGCGAGCTCAACTGGTAGTGTGACTCGG
Organism: Hordeum vulgare subsp. vulgare; assembly: GCF_904849725.1. Lineage (NCBI taxonomy): Eukaryota > Viridiplantae > Streptophyta > Magnoliopsida > Poales > Poaceae > Hordeum > Hordeum vulgare. Next base: position 60,920,507 of record NC_058521.1, on the reverse strand, counting down.
ACGGGTTGTTGATGAGGTCGGCGAAGCTTCGTCCCAGCGGCTTCTCCTTGCGCCCGTCGCCTTCCTTCTTCGCCTTCCCTCCCACCCACCCTTCGTCCGGGTCGGACCAGTGTATCCTCGTGTCCACCGTCTTCTTCTTCCCCGGCCCTGCCGCCGTAGCCTCCGGGGACGGCTCCGCGTCCGCCGTGCTCGCCGCCACGACGAACCTTGCACGGCGACGGCTGCGTGCGTCGTGCCGACGGAGGAAGGGCGTCAAGGGGCTAGACGACGCTGTGGATGCCGCCATGAGGCGGCAGCCGTGCAGTACTTCTGAGGGATGACTACAAGTTGAGGTTACGGGGGAGTTTTGAGGTGTGCATGCGAGTTGTGGTGGGGAGCGGATGAGGGCACCACATCGCTTCTCTGTAACAGTTCGCAGTGGTTCAGATTCGACGACGGGCTTCGTGTGTCCTGCGCCACATGTTGACACATTTTTTTTTTGGTGTGTGTGCGCGCGCGTGCAGGTAACGAGAACCAGAGGGAAGAAGAAACCAGAGAAATGAACCTTGGCCTTGTGAAAATGTTAATTTGTTTCAGTTTGATACGGGCCAGGTGAGGTGATCATTGTGAATTTGTGAGGCGCTCGTTATTCTCTCTAGTTATATAAGAGGATGTTTGGATCCAAGAGACTAAAACTAGTCTCTTTAAGAGGCTAAACTTCCAAGCACCCATGACTAAAGAGAGGCTAAAACTAGTCTTGAAACTAAAATCTTTTAGTCAAGGGTACCTCTACTAAAATGTGTATTAGTCCTCTCTCTCCTCATTTAACTCCTCATGCAAGTTCTGGATTGAAGGGTTTAGAGGATAATAAATGCTCATTAACTTAATTTTAGTCTCTTTAGTACTTGGATCCAAACATGAGTGAAGCTAGCAAGTTTTAGTCTCATTATTTTTAGTCATAAGACTAAAACGTATCAAGCATCCTTTAAGTCCACGTTGTTTTCCACTGGGACCGGGAAGAACCTTGCCGCCATCGAGCAGAGCTACCCTGGCCGTGGAAAAGAACTGTTTGCCAATATGGCAGCCGTAAATTATACAGTAGTAATATCTTGCTATCGTGTGGCCAAAATAACCTCCATTTCTCACTGCCACAAACGCTGTGCGCGCTCGTGTTGGCTGGTCGTCGAAGAAATGGCAATGAAGTTTGCGTATGTGTTCTGAGGCTAATCTAGACTTTCAGAGGGGTGGTCTTTTTCGTTTGGATAAAAAGCAGGGGGACAAAGAGTGAAAAAACAAAAAAATTGGAGATGCGGGGGATCGAACCCCGTGCCTCTCGCATGCAAAGCGAGCGCTCTACCATTTGAGCTACATCCCCTATATATGTAAATGATTAGTCGTACGTTTATATATTTATACTTACTAGCTTCCTTCTCATAGTAGAGCTTAGGTATTATAAGCCTCCACGCTACTACTCCCTCCTACTACTCCCTCCGCTCCGAAATAACTGATTCAACTTTGTACTGACTTTATTACAAAGTTCAGTCACTTATTTTGTATATAAGTAGAACAGTAGAATGTTGGTGCATTGCCACGGGCTATAATGCATATATATTTAAATGACTAACAACAATCATCATGTAAAATTTGTTGAATAAATTAACACTTTACCGATTAATTTAATCCACTAGTAAATTGTAAACATGGCAATCCCGGTATGCAACTCACATCGGTGGCTAAGCATATGAACACGTACAATACATAGAAATGAAGCATTTATGTACACAACATAGAACATACGCGACAAACACATGAGCGAGTAAATGAAGGGTGAACATATCATACCATCCGGTTGGCCAGGCCAACGCGGGTGGCGGCAACACCAGCCTCAACATCGTCTATGGACTTTTTCTTGGCGGTGGTGACGTCGACCATGGTGTCGATGTAGGGGAAGTAGTCAAAGGAGATGAGGACGGAGACGACATAGATCGGGAGCACTCGCACCGAGAGGCTTCTCAAAAACATTATCGCCGTTCTTCCGGGCGGGATCTCAAACGACAGGGTTCCAAAGGAACCTTCTCTCCCAACCAACCGTGCATGCGGTCATCGGGATGAGATCACCGTAAGCAACATAGTGAGAGGAACAATAGATGACGACTAGGGTTATATGAGAGGGAGAGAGTTAAGTTAGGGTTCATTCTACTCGCCATCGCCTCCTTATATAGGCTGTCAGGTAGGTGGGCATGGGCTTAGGCCCATGACCCACGCCACGAACAACCCACAATCCAATGTATCGGACAATGGCACTTCCGTTAGAGACTCGTTAATTAATTCACAATTAATTAATCATTTCTGAACGGCAAGAATAAGGCTCGACTCGGCTCATTCCTGCAACCCACGACGCACGCGTGTCGTGACAAGACGCGTCATGTCATTGGCACGCGGTGGCGAAGGAGGAGCGGGCGTGTACGACTCCTCTTTCCAATCCCCCAATGGCATGTGGTAGAGCAACCCTTATAAAGGGGGCCCACTCTTACTATTGTAGTAGTATGGTACTAAACTCCCCACTACGTGTTGTACACTCACATGGGTCATAAAGATTAATGAGTGATTATTATCTTATATGGGCTAAAGCCCATCTATAATCCAACAAGTTCCAACGAGATCTCAAGGCACATAAGTTTGTCATCTCTTCTAAACAATGTTTTGATATACCAAAATTTTCAGTAAAGACTCTTAAGTTAAACTTCCACCTAGAGCAACCGTATTAGACTTCTTCACAAGTAGGGATGGCAACGCGTACCCATTACCCGCGTATCCCCGGGCTACAAACCCTATTAGGGTAAGGGTATGGGTCAAAAAATACACATGGGTACATAAATGGAAAATTTTGAGACCCATCGGGTATAGTGGGTACATGTATGATTCAGTATAACCCATATCCGTGTACTCATGTACCCACATATAATACAAAAAATAGGTCTTAAATATTATTTATCCACATGTTAAACGTATTATATGTACATAAATCATGCAGCGGGCCCATGTCCATAATGTGTTGTTATTTACGAGTATGTGGTGGTGTCATGAAGTGTTGTTGTTTGTACATTATTATTATAAGTTATTATTATGACTATGTAATATCTAATTGGTATGTTGCAAATATGTATAATTCTACCCGTGGTTATCCATTTACCCTAACGGTGATGGGTATGAATTTTTTTGTACCCGTCGATGGGTATGTGTGATGGGTAAAGTTTGGGGCGACAGGTAAGGGTATGGGGTGGCTCCACCAGTACCCAAACCCGACGAGTGCCTTCCCTATTCACAACTCAACAATGAACTATGCCTTGATTTTTTAGTTTAGCATGTAGAAGTTTCACCAATTGTGAGCTGGCACATTTCTGTCAAAGGCTAAACCCTAAGATTGGAGCTTATTAGTCATACTCGTGACCTGTTTGTTCATGAGCTTCCTAGAGATTACACAATCTCGTAGATCGTGCCTAGCATTTGGGCTCACATATGCGTGTTCCTACAAAGAATGCTTTGTAGGTAGCATCTTGCTTACACAAGCTTTGAAACACATTAAGACAAAAGTCAGTCCGCCTTATAGATTACAAAAGTGTTGCATCTCCAATGAAGTGGGTTAGTAAGGATAGTCTCCTCGGTTGGCCACTGGATTGTTTTCTCAGGTCCTAATTCAGGGGATCTCCGATCACATAGGTTCGGTTACCCCAATGTCAACTTACATGGGTCTCATGCCCATCTCCCTCGATGCATTTTCTATCACAATCAGTGATAGCCCTTTTGTAAAGGGATCTGTCAGATTCTTAGCCGTCTGGATATAGTCCAATGCTATTACTCTAGAGTTTCTTGAGTGCCCGACATATTTCAATCTTCTTCTTATATGATTTGTGGATTTCATGTTGTCTTTTGAACTTTTAGCCTTGGCAATCACTATCTTATTGCCACAGTTCGTAAGGATAGTCGAGACTGGCTTATTAACCATTGCCAAATCCATCAAAAGCTATCGAAGCCATTCTTATTCAATGCATGATGTGTCTAATATTGTGAGTTCTGCTTCCATAGTCGATCTCGTTAAGATCGTATGCATGCAAGACTTCCCGAAAACAGCACCACCACCAAGTGTGAACACATATCCACTTGTTGCTTTCATCTCATCAGCATCAGATATCTAATTCGAATCCCTATACCCCTCAAGTACCGTCGGGTACCCAGTATAGTGAATTCCATAGTTCACAGTACCTTGCAAATAACGCATGACTTGCTCAACAGCATGCTAATGCACATATCCCTAATTGGAAACAAACCGACTCATTTTGCACACAACAAATGAGATGTGAGGCCGAGTAGCACAAGCTAGGTACATGGGTGAACCAATCACTTGAGAGTATCTCAACTTATCTGCAGTCGCGGCTTCAAACTATCGAATCCTCATGCTAGGATCATATGATGTTGCAGAAGGTTCGCATTTAGAATCCAAAATGACTCAAAATCTTCTCAACATAGTGGGATTGTAGAAGTGTAATGACACCCTCATTATCTTTTAGTAGCTTGATATTCAAGATAATATTGGCCACACCAAGATCTTTCATCTCAAAGTTATGAGATAGAAAAGCCTTGACCTCCTTAATTACTTTGAGGTTGGTCCCAAATATTAGTATGTCATCAACATATATACAAAGTATAACTCCTTCGCCCCCACCATGGCGACAGTATACACATTTGTCAGCTTCATTAACAACAAAGCCAAAGATGTCAAAGTTGTATTAAACTTCTCATGCCACTACTTAGCTTCTTGTTTCAGGTCATACAAAGATTTCAATAGCTTGCACACCTTTCTTTCCCGACCATTTACTACAAAGCCATCTGACTGTTGCATGTAAATTTCCTCGTCTAGCTCTCCATAAGGAAAGTTGTCTTAACGTCCATCTGATAAATGAGAAGACCATGCCAGGCAGCCAATGAGAGTAACACTCGACTGGTTGTTAGTCTAGCCAAAAGTGAGTAAGTATCAAAGAAATCTTCTTCTTCTGTCTGGGTGTAACCCTTGGCCACAAGCCTAGCCTTGTACATCTCAAAAATACCATCGAGCCTAAGATTCTTCTTGAACACCCACTTACATCCCAATGGTTTGCAACCATAAGGACGATCGGTGATTTCCCAGGTCCCATTAGCCAAGATGTAATCCATCTCGCTATGGACATCATCCTTCTAGTAGTCAGCATCAAGTGATGTGTAGGCTTCTTGTTAGGGCATATTTATCCCTAAGTGGCTTTAGTGATTGATGACAATGCCTGTCCAGACTAATCGTATGCATTGAGCATTTCAGATAATGCATGACTAGGCACAAGACGATTCGATGCCCCAGTGTGCATCTTGCATGGTGCCTCGAGCATTTGCTCGACGGTGAGCTTGGGGTGCCATGTGTTCTTGCCGGTCCGCTGCCGCTGGGAGCCGGCGCATCTTCCTCCACGTTAGCCAACTGCTTTCTTGTAGAACGCGAATCAAGTTGATCCACCTTGTGCTTGTTGTTCTGGCCGCCTCGGTTGTCGCCAGCCGGCTTGGGAGTCGACGATGTGGGGACAATTTTGTCCGAGGCGGTGACCTTGAGCCGCATGGCGGAGTCGGCCGTGGCGTATTTGTCCGCCTTGGCCATGAGCACCGCCAAAGAGGTGGGCTCAGAGCACATGAGCTTGTGCTTGAGTAGGGTGCCGTCTCGGAGCCGTCAATGAAGTATTGAATGGCTTGTACCTCATGCACTCCTTCGCAGGATTTGCGCAACTCTGTCCAACGCGTGATGTAGTCGCGAAGGGGTTCGTCAGGCTTCTGGACGCACATGGCCATCTCGCGAGGCCAGCCAAGGCGTTTGTAGGTGTCGGTGAAGTTGCGGACGAACGCCTCCTCGAAGTCAACCCAAGAGTTGATGTTGCCGGCTGGCAGGCTATTGAGCCATGTCCTAGCCGAGTCGGCCAGCATGAGAGGCACGTAGCAAACTGCTACGGGCTTGTTCCCCGAGCAATGCCGACTACGGTGGTGTAGTCGATCAGCCAATCCTCTGGCTTGGCCGTGCCGCTGTACTTGGGGGTGCCCCGAGGGAGAGTGAAGCTTTTGGGGAACGTCTCCCCTCGGATCCGGGGGCCAAAGCATGCCGGACCAATGGGACCCTCCTCCTCCAGGATGGCCGACTGCGCCAGAAGGTTGATGCGCTTGCGAGCATTGTTGTCGCTGTGGGGAACGCGAGGAACGATCCGGGCTGAGATTGGAGTGGTGTCCTGGGACCCGGTCGCCTTGGCCTTTTCCCCGCCGCTCGGAGGGGGAACCTCATGCACCGAATCATCCTCGTCACGAGCCTCCCTGCATCGCCGACTGGAAACCGGCTTGCTCTGGTGCTGGGAACGTCTGTCTTGGCTGCCCTCGCCCTTCCGCCCAGAAGTGTGATGCATGGAGGAGCCTTCAGCGTGGTGACGGCCGCTGGGGTTGCGGTGAGCCACCGGTGGGGTTCCCGGAGACATCGACAGCGCAACGCTGGGGTAGAAATGAGCCTGTTGCTTGCTAGCGACGTCTAGGAGATCCTGAACCCGCTTCTCTTGAAGGGCGCGCTCCTCGTCTTCCAAACCAGACATCTCCGCCATAGCCGCATGGGCGGCCCGCATGTTGGCCACTTGAGTATCATAAATGGGCTGCCTGCCACCCAAGATTTCGGCGATGACCCAGCCGCGGCCGTGGACCTCGCCGTGCTGACTGGGGCCATCAGCATTCGGAGTGAGGCCGTAAGCGGAGTTATACTCGCGCTGCGCGGCCTCCATCTAACGCTTGGCGGCGGCGATAAAGCTGCCCTCTTCCAGGATCTGCTGGCGGGCCTCCTCAAGTGAGGCCCTAGCATCAGCTGGGTTTGCTGTGGTAGCGATGGGCGTCTTCAGGCCGGAAAGGGCCGCGTGAAGCGGGTCTGCAGAGCCCGCAGCGGGGTCAGCTACCTCCGTTGATGTCGTGCCGTGAGGCTTACCGGTGCCAGCACCAATGACCATCACCTCCATGAGGCTGGTGACGACAGCGACGTGATGCGGGGCAAGACACCCCGCAGATGATGATGGATCATCGCAGACGAGCACCTCGCTAGGGTACTCCTCAGGCGCAGGCACATCCTCAAGGGAGAGCCTGCTGAAGCTTGGGCATAGCACATCGATGTCGATGCCCTCGCCGAGGTGGCGAGGATCATCGTCGAGGCACATGTCGCTGAAGAGAACGCCGACGTTCGCAACAGCAACGATGACGTCGCTGGATAGCGACTCGTCAGCGAACTCCTCATTAGAGTCCGTGAAACGGCCTGGATCATCGACCAGCATCGCAGAAACCTCCGCAAGGGCAGGCTCCATGGGCATGCTGAACGATCCGGACGCAAGGCATCAGACGGTGTTGGCGAGGGGTCCCGCCCGCAGCGTAACTCCGGCCGGTGCCACGGAGTCCCCACGGTGGGCGCCAAATGTCGGTGTTTACTCACGACATCAGCCATTGGTAGGCTAAAGATGAGTGGTGGGAACGAAAAGGACACCAGCGGGCTCCGGGAACGGGATTGGTACAAGCGAGAGAGACGCACGATGTACCCAGGTTCAGGGCTCTCTGTAGAGATAACACCCCTAGTCCTGCCAGAATGGTTGATGCACCAAAGAAATTACATTGTGTGCTCCTTGAGCTGTTCGACGAAGGAGGAAGAAGGAGCTGCCGGCTTGCGTCTACCTCTCCTGTATGGGTGTGTGTGAGTAGTTTATCGACCCTGTGCATGGAGGGGGATCGGGGGGGGGGGGGGGTTTATAAACGAACCCACCAACCTACAATATGGATACAAGTACAAAGGAGGGCCCCACCTGGAAGCCTCGCCGGCTGTCCAGGGGATCTACAGTAGTCTGGTCTTATCGTTGGAGGGGCCCGTCGGCTGCAAGGTCCCATCTAGCCATGAGACCCGCCGACCAGCCAATGGAGCTCTCGCGTAAGGCCGACGCAGGACACGTGTAGTACGTCCAGCTTCGTCTTGCGAGATTCGTCATGGGTCGCTAGTACGGCCGTATCCACTATTACCACGCCAAGCTTGGTAATGGAGTGGGTGCTGATGGGCATATACTGTGCTGGTTTGACGGATCGGAGTCGGCCTAGGTCAACGGCATGGCCGCTGACACTGTGTCAGTCGTGCCCCCAATCTTGTACCTATGCTGACGTGTATCCACCTTTATTCGTAGAGTCTAGTCCCGGCCTAGGGTTGGTGTGACTAGGGCTGCCTAGCTGGCTAGCGGCCTCACTAGCCGGCCTTGAAGTTGTCGTCTCGCTCCTAGACGGCACGCGCCTCCCATCCGGCCAGGACGGATTGTCGTCTCGTCCCTAGACGGCGGGAGCTCTCCAGCCGGCGAGGAAGGATTGCCGTCTCACTCCTAGCCGGCATGAGCTTTCCAGACGGCCAAGAAGAGTTGACCGTCTAGAAGAAGTTGATGCTTCCCTTCACTCTTGAATGCAAAGGAGTAGGCTCGATGAGCCTACCCCGGGGTTATCCCCCCGTCATATGTGGAATCTTTAAAAGACTTATATTTAGAAACGGAGGAAATACAACGAAGCATCTCATTCCATGATAACATGTACCAAATCATGCTAGAGCTAACCGTTTCGAAAAACAAATGCTAGAGCTAACGATTAGCCCTGTTGTTACGTGATACGTCTCCATCGTATCTACTTTTCCAAACTCTTTTGCCCTTGTATTGGACACTAATTTGCATGATTTGAATGGAACTAACCTCGATTGACGCTGTTTTCAGCAGAATTGCCTTGGTGTTATTTTTGTGCAGAAATCAAAGTTCTCCAAACGTCCTGAAAATTTACGGGGAGCAGTTTTGGAAAATATCAAAAATATCTGTGTCAAGTTCCACCTCAGGGGTTGGGCCAGAGGGCCACAAGCCCCTTCTCCGCCACCATCCCCCTGGTGGCGGTGGGCAGGCTTGTGGGGCCCACAGGCACCTGCCGCCCCCAACTCCAGCTCTATAAGTTGCTTTTCGTCCCAGAAAAAATAAAATGAGAGAAGTTTTCGTTGCGTTTTCGATACGGAGGCGCCGCCACCACCTGTTCTTCATCTGGAGGGCAGATCTGGAGTCCGTCTTAGGCTCCGGAGAGGGGAAATCGTCGCCATCGTCATCATCAACCTTCTTCCCTCTCCAATTCCATGAAGCTCTTCGTCGTTCGTGAGTAATCTATTCGTAGGCTCGCTGGACGGTGATGAGTAGGATGAGATCTATCATGTAATCGAGTTAGTTTTGATGGGGATTGATCCCTAGTATCCACTATGTTCTGAGATTGATGTTGCTACTACTTTGCCATGCTTAATGCTTGTCACTAGGGCCCGAGTGCCATGATTTCAGATCTGAAATTATTATGTTGTCACTAATATATGTGTGTTTTAGATCCGATCTTGCAAGTTGTAGTTACCTACTATGTGTTCTGTGTTGGGGAACGTCGCATGGGACACAAAATTTTTCCTACGCGCACGAAGACCTATCATGGTGATGTTCATCTACGAGAGGGGATTTCCGATGTACGTACCCTTGTAGATCGCACAATAGAAGCGTTAGTGAACGCGGTTGATGTAGTGGAGCGTCCTCACGTCCCTCAATCCGCCCCGTGAACCGTCCCACGAACCGTCCCGCGATCCGTCCCACGATCTAGTGCCAAACGGACGGCACCTCCGCGTTCAGCACACGTACAGCTCGACGATGACCTCGGCCTCTTGATCCAGCAAGAGAGACAGAGAGGTAGATGAGTTCTCCGGCAGCATGACGGCGCTCCGGAGGTTGGTGGTGATCTGATCTCGGCAGGGCTCCGACCGAGCTCCACGGAAACGCGATCTAGAGGTAAAACCGTGGAGGTATGTGGTCGGGCTGCCTTTGAAAAGTTATCTCAAATCAGCCCTAATTGCTCCATATATATAGGAGGAGGGAGGGGAGGCTTGCCTTGAGGCTCAAGGAGCCCCAAGGGCTGTGCACCAAGGGGAGGAGGAGTCCTCCTCCAATCTTAGTCCAACTAGGATTGGAAAGTGGAGTCCTTCTCTCCTTTCCCACCTCCCTTTTTTTCTTTCTCTTTGATTTTCTATCCTTGGCGCATAGGGCCCTCTTGGGCTGTCCCACCAGCCCACCAAGGGCTGGTGCGCCACCCCCAAGGCCTATGGGCTTCCCCGGGGTGGGTTGCCCCCCCCGGTGAACACCCGGAACCCATTCGTCATTCCCGGTACATTCCCGGTAACTCCGAAAACCTTCCCATAATCAAATGAGGTCATCCTATCAATCTTCGTTTCCGGACCATTCCGGAAACCCTCGTGACGTCCGTGATCTCATCCGGGACTTCGAACAACATTCCGTAACCAACCATATAACTCAAATACGCATAAAACAACGTCGAACCTTAAGTGTGCAGACCCTGCAGGTTCGAGAACTATGTAGACATGACCCGAGTGACTCCTCGGTCAATATCCAATAGCGGGACCTGGATGCCCATATTGGATCCCACATATTCTACGAAGATCTTATCGTTTGAACCTTAGTGCCAAGGATTCATATAATCCCGTATGTCATTCCCTTTGTCCTTCGGTATGTTACTTGCCTGAGATTCGATCGTCAGTATCCGCATACCTATTTCAATCTCGTTTACCGGCAAGTCTCTTTACTCGTTCCGTAATACAAGATCCCGCAACTTACACTAAGTCACATTGCTTGCAAGGCTTGTGTGTTATGTTGTATTACCGAGTGGGCCCCGAGATACCTCTCCGTCACACGAAGTGACAAATCCCAGTCTCGATCCATACTAACTCAACGAACACCTTCGGAGATACCTGCAGAGCATCTTTATAGTCACCCAGTTACGTTGCGACGTTTGATACACACAAAGCATCCCTCCGGTGTCAGTGAGTTATATGATCTCATGGTCATAGGAACAAATACTTGACATGCAGAAAACAGTAGCAACAAAATGACACGATCAACATGCTACGTCTATTAGTTTGGGTCTAGTCCATCACGTGATTCTTCTAATGAGGTGATCCAGTTATCAAGCAACAACACCTTGTATATAATCAGAAGACCCTGACTATCTTTGATCAACTGGCTAGCCAACTAGAGGCTTGCTAGGGATAGTGTTTTGTCTATGTATCCACACATGTATATAAGTCTTCATTCAATACAATTATAGCATGGATAATAAACGATTATCTTGATACAGGAATTATAATAATAACTATATTTATTATTGCCTCTAGGGCATAATTCCAACAGTCTCCCACTTGCACTAGAGTCAATAATCTAGCCCTCACATCATCATGCGAATTACATTGTAATAAATCTAACACCCATACAGTTCTGATGTTGATCATGCTTTGCCCGTGGAAGAGGTTTAGTCAGCGGGTCTGCTACATTCAGATCCGTGTGCACTTTGCATATACTTACGTCCTCCCCTTCGACGTAGTCACGGATGAGGTTGAAGCGTCGTTTGATGTGTCTGGTCTTCTTGTGAAACCGTGGTTCCTTTGCTAAGGCAATGGCACCCGTGTTGTCAGAGAACAAGGTTATTGGATTCAGTGCGCTTGGCACCACTCCAAGATCCGTCATGAACTGCTTCATCCAGACACCCTCCTTAGCCGCCTCCGAGGCAGCCATGTACTCCGCTTCACATGTAGAATCAGCTACGACGCTTTGCTTGGAACTGCACCAGCTTACTGCACAACCATTAAGAATAAATACGTATCCGGTCTGCGACTTAGAGTCGTCCGGATCTGTGTCAAAGCTTGCATCGACGTAACCCTTTACGACGAGTTCTTCGTCACCTCCATACACGAGAAACATCTCCTTAGTCCTTTTCAGGTACTTCAGGATATTCCTGACCGCCGTCCAGTGATCCACTCCTGGATTAGTCTGGAACCTGCCTGCCATACTTATGGCCAGGCTAACGTCCGGTCTAGTGCACAACATTGCATACACGATAGATCCTATGGCTGAAGCATAGGGGACGGTGCTCATATGCTCTCTATCTTTATCAGTTGTTGGGCACTGAGTCTTACTCAATCTCATACCTTGTAAAAATGGCAAGAACCCTTTCTTGGACTGTTCCATTTTGAACCTTTTCAAAACTTTATCAAGGTATGTGCTTTGTGAAAGTCCTATCAGGCGTTTCGATCTATCCCTGTAGATCTTAATGCCTAGAATGTAAGCAACTTCTCCTAGGTCCTTCATAGAGAAACTTTTATTCAAGTAATCCTTTATGCTCTCCAAAAACTCTACATTGTTTCCAATCAGCAATATGTCATCTACATATAATATTAGAAACGCCACAGAGCTCCCACTCACTTTCTTGTAAATACAAGATTCTCCAACCACTTGTATAAACCCAAATGCTTTGATCACCTCATCAAAGCGTTTGTTCCAACTCCGAGATGCTTGCACCAGTCCATAAATGGATCGCTGGAGCTTGCACACCTTGTTAGCATTCTTAGGATCGACAAAACCTTCGGGTTGCATCATATACAACTCTTCCTTAAGGAAACCGTTAAGGAACGCTGTTTTGACATCCATCTGCCAGATTTCATAATCGAAAAATGCAGCTATTGCTAACATGATTCTGACGGACTTAAGCATCGCTACGGGTGAGAATGTCTCATCGTAGTCGACTCCTTGAACTTGTGAAAAACCTTTTGCCACAAGTCGAGCTTTATAAACGGTCACATTGCCGTCAGCGTCCGTCTTCTTCTTAAAGATCCATTCGTTCTGAATAGCCTTGCGGCCCTCAGGTAGTACTTCCAAAGTCCACACTTTGTTTTCATACATGGATCCTATCTCGGACTTCATGGCCTCCAGCCATTTGTTGGAATCTGGGCCCACCATTGCTTCTTCATAATTTGCAGGTTCATTGTTGTCTAACAACATGATTGACAAAACGGGATTACCGTACCACTCTGGAGCAGCATGTGGTCTCGTCGACCTGCGTGGTTTGATAGGAACTTGAACCGGAGTTTCATGATCATCATCATTAACTTCCTCCTCAACCGGCGTCGCAACGACAGGGGTTTCCCCTTGCCCTGCGCCACCATCCAGAGGGATGAGAGGTTCGACAACCTCATCAAATTCTATCTTCCCCCCACTCAATTCTCTCGAGAGAAACTCCTTCTCGAGAAAAGCTCCGTTTTTAGCAACAAACACTTTGCCCTCGGACTTGAGATAGAAGGTGTACCCAACTGTCTCTTTTGCGTAACCTATGAAGATGCACTTTTCCGCTTTGGGTTCCAGCTTTTCAGGTTGAAGCTTTTTGACATAAGCATCACATCCCCAAACTTTAAGAAACGACAACTTTGGCCTTTTGCCATACCACAGTTCGTATGGTGTCGTCTCAACGGATTTTGATGGTGCCCTATTTAAAGTGAATGCAGTTTTGTTTAATGCATAACCCCAAAATGATAACGACAAATCGGTAAGAGACATCATAGATCCCACCATCTCTAATAAAGTACGATTACGACGTTCGGACACACCATTACGCTGTGGTGTTCCAGGCGGTGTCAACTGTGAAACAATTCCACATTGTCTTAAGTGAGCACCAAACTCGAAACTCAGATATTCACCCCCACGATCAGACTGTAGGAACTTGATCTTCTTGTTACGATGATTTTCAACTTCACTTTGAAATTGCTTGAACTTTTCAAATGTTTCAGACTTGTGCTTCATTAAGTAGACATAACCATATCTACTCAAATCGTCAGTGAAGGTGAGAAAATAACGATATCCGCCACGTGCCTCCACGCTCATGGAACGCACACATCGGTATGTATGATTTCCAAAAAGTCACTGGCACGCTCCATTGTTCCGGCGAACGGAGTTTTAGTCATCTTGCCCATGAGGCATGGTTCGCACGTGTCAAGTGAATCAAAGTCAAGTGACTCCAAAAGTCCATCGGTATGGAGTTTCTTCATGCGCTTTACACCAATATGACCTAAGCAGCAGTGCCACAAAAACATGGCGCTATCATTGTTAACTCTAACTCTTTTGGTCTCAATGTTATGTATATGTGTATCACTATCAAGATTCAATATGAAAAATCCTCTCACATTGGGTGCATGACCATAAAAGATGTTACTCATAGAAATAGAACAACCATTATTCTCTGACTTAAAAGAGTAACCGTCTCGCAATAAACAAGATCCAGATATAATGTTCATGCTCAACGGAGGCACTAAATAACAATTATTCAAGTTCATAACTAATCCCGATGGTAACTGAAGTGAAACTGTGCCGACGGCGATTGCATCAACCTTGGAACCATTTCCTACGCGCATCGTCACTTCATCTTTCGCCAGCCTTCGCCTATTCCGCAGTTCCTGTTTCGAGTTGCAAATATGAGCAACAGAACCGGTATCAAATACCCAGGCACTACTACGAGAGCCGGTTAAGTACACATCAATAACATGTATATCAAATATACCTGATTTTTCTTTGGCCGCCTTCTTATCAGCCAGATACTTGGGGCAATTGCGCTTCCAGTGACCCATACCCATGCAATAGTAGCACTCTGTTTCAGGCTTAGGTCCAGCTTTGGGATTCTTCGTCGGATTGGCAACAGGCTTGCCGCTCTTCTTTGAATTGCCCTTCTTGCCTTTGCCGTTTCTCTTGAAACTAGTGGTCTTATTCACCATCAACACTTGATGCTCTTTACGGAGTTCAGACTCTGCGACTTTCAGCATCGCAAACAACTCGCCGGGTGACTTGTTCATCCCTTGCATGTTGTAGTTCAACACAAAGCCCTTATAGCTTGGCGGCAGTGATTGAAGAATTCTGTCAGTCATAGCCTCTTGCGGGAGTTCAATCCCCAGCTCAGCTAGACGGTTTGAGTACCCAGACATTTTGAGCACATGTTCACTAACAGATGAATTCTCCTCCATCTTGCAAGCATAGAATTTATCGGAGGTCTCATACCTCTCGATCCGGGCGTTCTTCTGAAAGATAAATTTCAACTCCTAGAACATCTCATATGCTCCATGACGCTCAAAGCGACGTTGAAGTCCCGGTTCTAAGCCATACAAGACTGCACATTGAACTACTGAGTAGTCCTCCTTACGCGTTAACCAAGCGTTCTTAGCATCCTGGTCAGCCGTAGCGGGTGCTTCATCTCCTAGCGCAGCATTAAGGACATAATCCTTCTTCCTAGCTTGTAGGATCAACTTAAGATTACGAGCCCAGTCTACAAAGTTGCTTCCATCATCTTTCAACTTAGCTTTCTCTAGGAACGTATTAAAATTCAGGGTGAGTGTCGCGTGAGCCATGATCTACAACACAAATATATTCAAAGTGGACTTAGACTATGTTCAAGATAATTAGAGTTTAACTTAATCAAATTACTTGCTAAACTCCCACTCAAAAAGTACATCTCTCTAGTCATTTGAGTGGTTCATGACCCACTTACACTAGCTCAAGTCCGATCATCACGTGAGTTGAGTATAGTTTCAGTGGTAAGCATCCCTATGCTAATCATATCAACTATATGATTCATGATCGACCTTTCGGTCTCATGTGTTCCGAGGCCATGTCTGCACATGCTAGGCTCGTCAAGCTTAACCCGAGTGTTCCGCATGTGCAACTGTTTTGCACCCGTTGTATGTGAACGTTGAGTCTATCACACCCGATCATCACGTGGTGTCTTGAAACGACGAACTGTAGCAACGGTGCACAGTCGGGGAGAACACAATTTCATCTTGAAATTTTAGTGAGAGATCACCTCATAATGCTACCGTCGCTCTAAGCAAAATAAGGTGCATAAAAGGATTAACATCACATGCAATTCACAAGTGACATGATATGGCCATCATCACGTGCTCCTTGATCTCCATCACCAAAGCACCGGCACGATCTTCTTGTCACCGGCGCCACACCATGATCTCCATCAACGTGTCGCCATCGGGGTTGTCGTGCTACTCATGCTATTACTACTAGAGCTACATCCTAGCAAAATAGTAAACGCATCTGCAAGCACAAACGTTAGTTTAAAGACAACCATATGGCTCCTGCCGGTTGCCGTACCATCGACGTGCAAGTCGATATTATCTATTACAACATGATCATCTCATACATCCAATATATCACATCACATCACTGGCCATATCACATCACAAGCATACCCTGCAAAAACAAGTCAGACGTCCTCTAATTTTGTTGTTGCATGTTTTACGTGGTGACCATGGGTATCTAGTAGGATCGCATCTTACTTACGCAAACACCAAAACGGAGATATATGAATTGCTATTTAACCTTATACAAGGACCTCCTCGGTCAAATCCAATTCAACTAAAGTTGGAGAAACTAACACTTGCCAGTCATCTTTGAGCAAAGGGGGTTAATCGTAGCAATGAAACCAGTCTCTCGTAAGCGTACGAGTAATGTCGGTCCAAGCTGCTTCAATCCAACAATACCGCGGAATCAAGAAAAGACTAAGGAGGGCAGCAAAACGCACATCACCGCCCACAAAAACTTTTGTGTTCTACTCGAGAAGACATCTACGCATGAACCTAGCTCATGATGCCACTGTTGGGGAACGTCGCATGGGAAACAAAAATTTTCCTACACGCACGAAGACCTATCATGGTGATGTTCATCTACGAGAGGGGATTTCCGATCTACGTACCCTTGTAGATAGCACAGCAGAAGCGTTAGTGAACGCGGTTGATGTAGTGGAACGTCCTCACATCCCTCGATCCGCCCCACGAACCGTCCCGCGAACCGTCCCGCGATCCATCCCACGATCTAGTGCCGAACGGACGGCACCTCCGCGTTCAGCACACGTACAGCTCGACGATGATCTCGGCCTTCTTGATCCAGCAAGAGAGACGGAGAAGTAGATGAGTTCTCCGGCAGCGTGACGGCGCTCCGGAGGTTGGTGGTGATCTGATCTCGGCAGGGCTCCGCCCGAGCTCCGCAGAAACGCGATCTAGAGGTAAAACCGTGGAGGTATGTGGTCGGGCTGCCTTTCAAAAAGTTGTCTCAAATCAGCCCTAATTGCTCCATATATATAGGAGGAGGGAGGGGAGGCTTGCCTTGAGGCTCAAGGAGCCCCAAGGGCTGCGCACCAAGGGGAGGAGGAGTCCTCCTCCAATCCTAGTCCAACTAGGATTGGAAAGTGGAGTCCTTCTCTCCTTTCCCACCTCCCTTTTTTTTCTTTCTCTTTGATTTTCTATCCTTGGCGCATAGGTCCCTCTTGGGTTGTCCCACCATCCCACCAAGGGCTGGTGCGCCACCCCCAAGGCTTATGGGCTTCCCCGGGGTGGGTTGCCCCCCCGGTGAACACCCGGAACCCATTCGTCATTCCCGGTACATTCCCGGTAACTCCGAAAACCTTTCGGTAATCAAATGAGGTCATCCTATCAATCTTCATTTCCGGACCATTCCGGAAACCCTCGTGACGTCCGTGATCTCATCCGGGACTCCGAACAACATTCGGTAACCAACCATATAACTCAAATACGCATAAAACAACGTCGAACCTTAAGTGTGCAGACCGTGCGGGTTCGAGAACTATGTAGACATGACCCGAGTGACTCCTAGGTCAATATCCAATTGCGGGACCTGGATGCCCATATGGGATCCCACATATTCTACGAAGATCTTAT
Organism: Hordeum vulgare subsp. vulgare; assembly: GCF_904849725.1. NCBI lineage: Eukaryota > Viridiplantae > Streptophyta > Magnoliopsida > Poales > Poaceae > Hordeum > Hordeum vulgare. Next base: position 60,902,842 of record NC_058521.1, on the reverse strand, counting down.
CGTTTGAACCTCAGTGCCAAGGATTCATATAATCCCGTATGTCATTCCCTTTGTCCTTCGGTATGTTACTTGCCCGAGATTCGGTCGTCAGTATCCGCATACCTATTTCAATCTCGTTTACCGGCAAGTCTCTTTACTCATTCCGTAATACAAGATCCCGCAACTTACACTAAGTCACATTGCTTGCAAGGCTTGTGTGTGATGTTGTATTACCGAGTGGGCCCCGAGATACCTCTCCGTCACATGGAGTGACAAATCCCTGTCTCGATCCATACTAACTCAACGAACACCTTCGGAGATACCTGCAGAGCATCTTTATAGTCACCCAGTTACGTTGCGACGTTTGATACACACAAAGCATCCCTCCGGTGTCAGTGAGTTATATGATCTCATGGTCATAGGAACAAATACTTGACATGCAGAAAACAGTAGCAACAAAATGACATGATCAACATGCTACGTCTATTAGTTTGGGTCTAGTCCATCACGTGATTCTTCTAATGACGTGATCCAATTATCAAGCAACAACACCTTGTATATAATCAGAAGACCCTGACTATCTTTGATCAACTGGCTAGCCAACTAGAGGCTTGCTAGGGATAGTGTTTTGTCTATGTATCCACACATGTATATAAGTCTTCATTCAATACAATTATAGCATGGATAATAAACGATTATCTTGATACAAGAATTATAATAATAACTATATTTATTATTGCCTCTAGGGCATAATTCCAACATTATGATCCGGCAACCCCGGAGTGACAATAACCGGAACCACTCCCAGTGATGGCCATAGTTTGAGGAGTTCATGTGTTCATCAAGTGCTAATGCGTTGGTCCGGTTCTTTATTAAAAGGAGAACCTTAATATCCCATAGTTTCCTTTTGGACCCCGCTGCCACGGGAGGGATGGACAATAGATGTCATGCAAGTTCTTTTCCCTAAGCACGTATGACGACACACGGAATGCATGCCTACATCACATTGACGAACGGGAGCTAGCCACATATCTCTCCGTGTTATAGCTGTTGCATGATGAATATCATCCAAACAAATCACCGAACATTGCTTACGAGTTTGTCCTACTTCTGTTACTTGTCTTGCTCTGCTGCTGCTACTACTGTTGCTATTGCTGTTACTTGTCTTGCTTTGCTGCTGCTACTGCTGTCACTACTGATGTTCCTTGCCACTGCTATTGCTCGTTACACTACCGTTACTCGCTACTTTGCTGTTACTACTGTGCTTGCAAATACTAATCTTTCAGGTGTGGTTGAATCTGACAATTCAACTGCTAATACTTGAGAGTATTCTCTCACCTCCTGTCGTGCGAATCAACAAATTTGGGTCGAATACTCTACCCTCGAAAACTGTTGCGAACCCACGCGTTGGTGGGCCGTCAACAACATTCTTCTAGTTTCATTACTGGGAGTGCTATCAGCATTTTTCTGGTGCTATTGCAGGAGAAGGTTTGTTGTCATAAGCATTCGTCTAGCTAACACCGGAGATTGCAGATGAGCATTTTTCTCGCGCCGTTGCCGGGGAGGTATTGCTATATTCTCTGAGTCACTTGGGATTTATATCTGTTGATCACTATGAAGAATCTGAAGGATCCGAAGACCAAAGTCTTGCCCTCAACTACGAGGGGAGGTAAGGAATTGCCATCTAGCTCTGCACTTGATTCACCTTCAATTATGAGTAAGTTTGCGACTTCACCTCCTGCTAGAAATCTTGATTCGTCGCCTGTGCTTGATGATGCTTGTGATACTACTGCTAGAGATGCTATGCTTGATACTATGCCTGATACTGCTAGAGATGCTATGCTGGATACTATGCCTGATGATACTATGCTTGATACTATTCCTGATACTGCTAGAGATGCTATGCTTGCTGCTTTGCCTGATGATGCTAGAGATGCTATTTTGCCTAATGATGCTATGCTTGATACTTCTAGAGATACTCCTTTGCCTGATGTTCCACTAGGAGTGTTCCTTGATGCTCATATTGCTAGAGTTACTGCCAATGCTCGTGATTCTCCTGAAACTGCCGATACTATTGAGATAGAACCTGCTTTTGCTCCTATTAGATCTAGCTCTCCTAGATATGAATTGCGTGATATACCTGAGGGTTACGTTATGGAGGGAGAGATAGCTGATGATTTTCTTGCGTGTAAGGATGCCTATGATGCTGAGAAATTACTTCTCAAGTGGAAGGAAAAATCTCAGGAAGCTAGTATGAAAAATGACCCGAAGTTTGCCACTTTGCCTATCTTTGTCACCGATAAGGATTATGAATTCTCTGTCGACCCTGAGATAATCTCTCTAGTCGAATCTGATCCTTTTCACGGTTATGAGTCTGAGACGGTCATAGCCCATCTTGCCAAACTATCCGAAATAGCCAACCTTTTCACTAATGAGGAGAAGATCCGCCACTACTATATCTTTAAGCTGTTTCCTTTCTCTCTAAAGGATGACGCTAAAGTCTGGTTCACCTCTATTGCTCCTGGATGTGTGCGTAGTCCCCAGGAGATGGTCTATTACTTCTGTGAGAAATATTTCCCTGCCCATAAGAAGCAAGCTTCCTTGCAGGAAATATACAACTTTGCTCAACTCCAAGAAGAGAGTCTTCCACAAGCTTGGGGGAGGCTCGTCCAGCTACATAATGCTTTGCCTGATCACCCTCTTAAGAAGAACGGGATACTTGATATCCTCTATAACAGACTTACCGATGCCTCTAGAGACCACCTAGATAGTTGTGTCGGTTGTGTTTTTAGGGAACGAACTGTAGAACAAGCTGAGACCCTACTGAATAATCTCTTGATCAACGATAATGCTTGGACTATTCCCGAACCACCTGCTAAGCCAACTCCTAAGAAAATAGGTATTCTATTCCTCAGTCCCGAAGATATGCAAGAAGCGAAGAAATCTATGCAAGAGAAAGGCATTAGATCTGAAGATGTCAAAAATCTACCACCTATCAAAGAGATCCACGGTCTCGATAACCCGATACAGGTAGTGGAAGTGAATTCTCTGCGTAGGTTTGACGAGAGTGATATTCCTTTTGATAAACCTGCTAGCCTATGCTTTGATGAATTTGACAACTTTGTTGCCAAACAACAGAGTTTCAATGATTATGTTAGCAGACATTTGGAAGAAAGTGCTCGTATGCTTAGCCATCTAAGTGCTTGTGTAGACAGAAATGTCAATGCTCTGAAGCTTCTGAGTAAACATGCCTCTATGATTACTACTCAGGTAGAACAAGTACTTAAAGCTCAGAATGACCTGTTCAATGAATTAAATGACAACTCTGTCAGAGTCATTACTAAAGGAGGCAAAATGACTCAGGAACCTTTGTATCCTGAAGGTCATCCTAAGAGAATTGATCAAGATTCTCAAGGAATCAATGCTGATACACCTATTCATCCTAAGGAGAAGAAGAAGGATGATAGAAACCTGCACGCTAGTTCACCAAATACTGTCACACCTGAAGAACCTAATGATATTTCTGCGTCTGATGCAGAAACACAATCAGGTGATGAACATGAACCTGGTGACAATGTGGACATCGATGTTCATAATAATGCTCAACCTAGCCATGATGAGGATGTGGAGATTGAACCTACGGTTAATCCTGATAACCCACAACCTAAGAGATACGACAAGAATGAATTCACTTCTAGGAAGCATGGTAAAGAAAGAGAGCCATGGGTTCAGACACCTATCCCTTTCCTCCTAAGACATCCATGAAAAAGGATGATGAGGATTTTGAGCGCTTCGTTGAGATGATAAGGCCCGTCTATCTGCACATGCGGTTAACTGATATGCTCAAGATGTCTCCGTATGCCAAGTACATTAAAGATATCGGGACTAATAAGCGAAATATACCAGATCTTGAGATATCCACCATGCTTGCCAATTATACTTTCAAAGGTGGAACTCTTAAGAAACTTGGTGATTTCGGAGTGTCCACTATACCTTGCTCCATTAAAGAAAACTATGTAAGAACTGCCTTATGTGACCTTGGAGCCGGTGTTAGTGTTATGCCGCTCTCTCTTTATCGTAGACTTGAGTTGGATAAGTTGACACCCACTGAAATTTCTCTGCAAATGGCAGACAAATCAACTACTTTCCCTATCGGCATTTGCGAGGATGTGCCTGTTGTGGTTGCTAATACCACTATCTTAACAGACTTTGTTATCTTGGATATTCTCGAGGACGATGCCATGGCTATCATCCTCGGAAGACCCTTTTTAAACACTGCAGGGGCTGTTATAGATTGCAACAAAGGCAATGTCACTTTCCATGTCAACGGTAATGAGCACACCGTGCATTTTCCGAAGAAATGATATCCAGTACATTGCATCAATGCTATCGAAAAGACTTCATCGATTCTCATTGGGAGCTTTGAATGCCCTATTCCTCGTGTCAAGATGAAGTATGATTTGCTTGTTGGGGAGATACATATCCCCATTGAGGTGACTTAGTGGCTATTCGAAAATTCTCCGTTCTCTCTTGCGTTTCGAGAAGGTTTTGTCATAAGGACTTGATCAATCCCATTGACGGATTTCTTTCGATGAGACGGATGAATCAAAGAGTCACATACCTCTGTTTTGAGTTTTCCTTTTCTGTTGCTTAGAAGGAAAATGATAGAATTAGTTTAGCTTTTCCTGTTTTCTGTTTTAGCGTCCAAGAGAAAAATACCTCGAAAATAGAAGTTCTCCGATGGTCCTGAAAATTTAGTATGATTTTTTCTGGAATTTTTGAAAATTTCTGGGCCTGAGAGCTGGCCAGGGGGCCTGACCAATGGGCCACAAGCCCTTGCTCCGCCACCACCCCTGGTGGCGTGGTGCAAGCTTGTGGGTCCCACAGGCACCCCCTCCACTCATTCCAGCTCTCAGCCTCTTCTTCCACCTCCAGAAAAAATTGTTTCACAGCTCAAACCCGTGTTCTTGCTCATTTGGCTGTGATTTTCGATCTCGTTGCTCAAAGCACCATTCTCCAAAACGTTTTGGGGAAATTACTCCTTGGTAAGTGACTCCTCCATTGGTCCAATTAGTTTTTGCTCTAGTGCTTTATCCTTCGCGTATTCTTGCTACCTTGGTGACCCTGTTCTTGAGCTAGAAAGGTTGATTTTAGCTGGTCCCAAGTAGTTTTAGCGCGTGATACGGTCTCTAGGCACTAGTAGGAGTAGTTACTACAAGTTGGGTTAATCCTTATTTACTATTCTTTCAAAGTCTCTAAAAAATTTCAGAATTTTTCAGAGCTAGGAAAAGGAAAAGATGAGGAGGTTCTTTAGAGGCTCTTCAAGCCGTAATACCAAGGAGGATGAGAAGAATAACCCCAAGTACGTAGTCCCTCGAGTCACAGAAGTTCGAGCGTGCGAGTGGCCAAGTGATGAATTTTTGCGCGCCGCTGGACTTTATGAAGACTTTTATTACTTGGTGGAGAACGCAGGGCTTACTGCGTTCATTGAAGACAAGTGCCCACAATATCTCCTCCTCACCAATATTTTCGTTCAAAGCTTCAACTTTTATCCGAGGAAGAATCCTCCCATGGTTGAGTTCATGATATACGATGTCCCCCAGTGCATGACGCTACAGGACTTTTGCAATGTATGCAAATTACCTTATGTTGGGGATATCCGCGACCCTCGTCCACGGGACTTGGAGGATTTCATTGGTTCTATTGCTGTTGGAGAGGAGACAGGAGTGTCTTGCGCTAGAATTGCTAGCATACATTTTCCTGTGCTTCGGTACTTCTCACTATTTGTGGGAAAATGTTTGATTGGCCGTGGGGAGGCTGGATCACTTAGTTCTCCATACCTTGCGGTTTTGCGCAAAGGCCTTTATAACGATAAGACTTATAGCCTGGGCGCTATAGTAGCTCAACGGTGGAACCTGAACCGTTCTAAAGGTGTTGTCTATGGAGGTATCTATGCTACCCGTCTTGCCAGACACTTTGAGATACCCATTAGACTGGGAGAGGAAGGAGAGATGCTTCTACCTGAGAGATATCTGGATTATGACAGCATGGTTCGCCATGATTTTCTGGATAGAGATGCTAGTAGACGGATGATTTATAACCTGGTGTTTAGTCAGGGTACTCGAGAGACTATTACTTTGCCTTCTCCTTCTTTGTTTGATCTTCATGCAGGCAGGTACACTATTATGCCCGCGGACATCTACGCATATTGGGGCTTGGCCCAACCACACGCGCCCGTGCCCGAGCCGCCAGTCGAGTACCAGACGCGAGTTTATCAGTGGGAGCCAAAGGAGCTCACACAACAGTGGCATCCACAGTCTGCTCCAGAGTATCCCGGAGCTGGTTATTTCCCACCTTGGGAGTAGACCAAGCTAGGCCAAAAGCCTAAGCTTGGGGGAGTACGTGTTCTCACCGACTTTACATTCATGCTTATGCTTTCACTTTGTTAGCCGGTGTTTACACGTTGCCACTGTATTATCCATGCTAGTTTCTTTTCGTTTTCTTGTTTTCTTGTTTTGTGTCCTTTTGAGAAAACCCAAAAAGATTTTTCTTTCTTCTTTTGCTTGTTGGGAGCTTTCCCGTGTAAATAGTTTTCTTATTCTTTGTGTCAAGGTAGAAGATATTGGTTACAATGCTTAGTGGTTCTTGCATGCTTACCTGTTTAGCTTTCAAAGATCCATATTATTTTGTCTTCTCCTTTGTGTTTGCGTGCAGATTCAGCTTAGTCCAATGCGCTTATTTTTGTTTTCATCGTTTGATCATGCAAATGAAAGGCAACAATGATGATATATGATGAAGTGACTGAGACTGAAAAGCTGGTATGAGCTCTATCTATTTTGTTTTTGTAAATATGACTAGCTTGTCGACCCAGATTTAGCTTTGTTGTGAGAGAACCATGTTTGCAATGACAACTTAGAGATCATAGTTTCTGATGCCATGCTTATTTAGCTGAGAGCTTATAATGGTTTGTCTTGACTGCCAACATAGATTTTGAGATGACTATGATGTAGTATGATAGGATGGTATTCTCCTTTGAATGTTTCAAGTGGCTTGACTTGGCGCATGTTCGTGCATGTAGTTGAAACAAAATCAACATAGCCTCTATGATGTTCGTGTTCATGGTGATTTATATCATGTTCATGCTTGCATTCAATGTTAGTCAAACTCATTGCATCTTGATGACTGTTGTCGCTCTCTAGTTGGTCGCTTCCTAGTCTTTTGCTAGCCTTCACCTGTACTAAGCGGGAATACTGCTTGTGCATCCACTTCCATAAACCCAAAAGTTTTTCCATGAGAGTCCACCATACCTACATATTTGCGGTATCTACCTGCCGTTCCAAGTAAATTTGCATGTGCCATTCTCTAAACCTTCAAGAAATAATCTGTTTTGCATGCCCGAACCGCTCATGTGGTGACAGAGGGCTATTGGTATCTTCCATGCTAGGAGTGTTATCCTCGACATGTGTTTATTCACAGTCATTCACGAGAAAGGGGCCGGTATTTGGGATGCCCAGTTCCACGCTTAAATCGAAAACATAACTGTAAAACAAGACTCCCCCCGGATTGATGTTAGTATGGACGGTACCCGAGGATTCGGCTAGCCGTGGAGTGTAATTGATTGGTGGTGGGGGAGTTAAAACTTTACTTTTCTGTTTGGGAACCGCCTATAGCATGAGTAGCATGGAAGATATTGAGAACTCTTGGTCATTGCGTTGACAATGAAAGCATGCCACCCAAAATTATTATCTCTGTTTTCAAAGCTTGAGCTCTGGCACCTCTGCAAATCAATGCTTCCCTCTGTGAAGGGCCTGTCTATTTATTTTCCTGTTGAGTCATCCTCCTCTTATCTAAGCACCAATTAGAGAGCACCTCTGTCATTTTTATGCTTTGCTTTTGATTGATATTGAGTATGACTATGACTGGATCTTCGTTGCTATGAATTGCAATGTTTAGTCAGCCCTTGATCTTTGAAAGTGCTCTGCATTTATGTTTTGCGGTCTGAGAAAGAGCTAGCGAGATACCACCTATTCATATTGCTTCATACTTGTTTTGATTGAAGTGTTGGTATTTGAAACTCATTATTATTTGCTCGTTAGCTGATTATGCCATTGATATTAGTTTACTGTGAGACCTTTGTGTCATTTGCTTTTGTGGTTAACTTGTGATCTTGCTGAAATTCTGGTTATGAGTTAGACATAGTTGCAACAACAAGATCAAACAGAGTTTGTCAAAGTTTTTATTTCTCTCTCAGTTTGTCAACTGAGTTGCTTGAGGACAAGCAAGGTTTTAAGCTTGGGGGAGTTGATACGTCTCCATCGTATCTACTTTTCCAAACTCTTTTGCCCTTGTTTTGGACTCTAATTTGCATGATTTGAATGGAACTAACCTGGACTTACGTTGTTTTCAGCAGAATTGCCTTGGTGTTATTTTTGTGCAGAAATCAAAGTTCTCCAAACGTCCTGAAAATTTACGGGGAGCAGTTTTGGAGAATATCAAAAATATCTGCGCCAAGTTCCACCTCAGGTGGTGGGCCAGTGGGCCACAAGCCCCTGCTCCGCCACCACCCCCCTGGTGGCGGTGGGCAGGCTTGTGGGGCCCACAGGTACCTGCCGCCCCCAACTCCAGCTCTATAAGTTGCCTTTCGTCCCAGAAAAAATAAAAAGAGAGAAGTTTTCGTCGCATTTTCGATACGGAGGCACCGCCACCACCTGTTCTTCATCTCGAGGGCAGATCTGGAGTCCGTCTTGGGCTCCGGAGAGGGGAAATCGTCGCAATCGTCATCATCAACCTTCTTCCCTCTCCAATTCCATGAAGCTCTTCGTCGTTCGTAAGTAATCTATTCGTAGGCTCGCTGGGCGGTGATGAGTAGGATGAGATCTATCATGTAATCGAGTTAGTTTTGATGGGGATTGATCCCTAGTATCCACTATGTTCTGAGATTGATGTTGCTACTACTTTGCCATGCTTAATGCTTGTCACTAGGGCCCGAGTGCCATGATTTCAGATCTGAAATTATTATCTTGTCACCAATATATGCGTGTTTTAGATCCGATCTTGCAAGTTGTAGTTACCTACTATGTGTTATGATCCGGCAACCCCGGAGTGACAATAACCGGAACCACTCCCGGTGATGACCATAGTTTGAGGAGTTCATGTGTTCACCAAGTGCTAATGCGTTGGTCCCTTCTTTATTAAAAGGAGAACCTTAATATCCCGTAGTTTCCTTTTGGACCCCGCTGCCACGGGAGGGATGGACAATAGATGTAATGCAAGTTCTTTTCCCTAAGCACGTATGACGACACACGGAATGCATGCCTACATCACATTGACGAACGGGAGCTAGCCACATATCTCTCCGTGTTATAGCTGTTGCATGTTGAATATCATCCAAACAAATCACCGACCCATTGCCTACGAGTTTGTCCTATTGCTGTTACTTGTCTTGCTCTGCTGCTGCTACTACTGTTGCTACTGCTGTTACTTGTCTTGCTTTGCTGCTGCTACTGCTGTCACTACTGATGTTCCTTGCCACTGCTATTGCTCGTTACACTACCGTTACTCGCTACTTTGCTGTTACTACTGTGCTTGCAAATACTAATCTTTCAGGTGTGGTTGAATCTGACAATTCAACTGCTAATACTTGAGAGTATTCTCTCACCTCCTGTCGTGCGAATCAACAAATTTGGGTCGAATACTCTACCCTCGAAAACTGTTGTGAACCCACGCGTTGGTGGGCCGTCAACAACATTCTTCTAGTTTCATTACTGGGAGTGCTATCAGCATTTTTTTGGTGCTGTTGCAGGAGAAGGTTTGTTGTCATAAGCATTCGTCTAGCTAACACCGGAGATTGCAGATGAGCATTTTTCTCGCGCCGTTGCCGGGGAGGTATTGCTATATTCTCTGAGTCACTTGGGATTTATATCTGTTGATCACTATGAAGAATCTGAAGGATCCGAAGACCAAAGTCTTGCCCTCAACTACGAGGGGAGGTAAGGAATTGCCATCTAGCTCTGCACTTGATTCACCTTCAATTATGAGTAAGTTTGCGACTTCACCTCCTGCTAGAAATCTTGATTCGTCGCCTGTGCTTGATGATGCTTGTGATACTACTGCTAGAGATGCTATGCTTGATACTATGCCTGATACTGCTAGAGATGCTATGCTGGATACTATGCCTGATGATACTATGCTTGATACTATTCCTGATACTGCTAGAGATGCTATGCTTGCTGCTTTGCCTGATGATGCTAGAGATGCTATTTTGCCTAATGATGCTATGCTTGATACTTCTAGAGATACTCCTTTGCCTGATGTTCCACTAGGAGTGTTCCTTGATGCTCATATTGCTAGAGTTACTGCCAATGCTCGTGATTCTCCTGAAACTGCCGATACTATTGAGATAGAACCTGCTTTTGCTCCTATTAGATCTAGCTCTCCTAGATATGAATTGCGTGATATACCTGAGGGTTACGTTATGGAGGGAGAGATAGCTGATGATTTTCTTGCGTGTAAGGATGCCTATGATGCTGAGAAATTACTTCTCAAGTGGAAGGAAAAATCTCAGGAAGCTAGTATGAAAAATGACCCGAAGTTTGCCACTTTGCCTATCTTTGTCACCGATAAGGATTATGAATTCTCTGTCCACCCTGAGATAATCTCTCTAGTCGAATCTGATCCTTTTCACGGTTATGAGTCTGAGACGGTCATAGCCCATCTTGCCAAACTATCCGAAATAGCCAACCTTTTCACTAATGAGGAATCAAGAAAAGACTAAGGAGGGCAGCAAAATGCACATCACCGCCCACAAAAACTTTTGTGTTCTACTCGAGAAGACATCTACGCATGAACCTAGCTCATGATGCCACTGTTGGGGAACGTCGCATGGGAAACAAAATTTTTCCTACACGCACGAAGACCTATCATGGTGATGTTCATCTACGAGAGGGGATTTCCGATCTACGTACCCTTGTAGATAGCACAGCAGAAGCGTTAGTGAACGCGGTTGATGTAGTGGAACGTCCTCACATCCCTCGATCCGCCCCGCGAACCGTCCCGCGAACCGTCCCGCGATCCATCCCACGATCTAGTGCCGAACGGACGGCACCTCCGCGTTCAGCACACGTACAGCTCGACGATGATCTCGGCCTTCTTGATCCAGCAAGAGAGACGGAGAAGTAGATGAGTTCTCCGGCAGCGTGACGGCGCTCTGGAGGTTGGTGGTGATCTGATCTCGGCAGGGCTCCGCCCGAGGTCCGCAGAAACGCGATCTAGAGGTAAAACCGTGGAGGTATGTGGTCGGGCTGCCTTTCAAAAAGTTGTCTCAAATCAGCCCTAATTGCTCCATATATATAGGAGGAGGGAGGGGAGGCTTGCCTTGAGGCTCAAGGAGCCCCAAGGGCTGCGCACCAAGGGGAGGAGGAGTCCTCCTCCAATCCTAGTCCAACTAGGATTGGAAAGTGGAGTCCTTCTCTCCTTTCCCACCTCCCTTTTTTTTCTTTCTCTTTGATTTTCTATCCTTGGCGCATAGGTCCCTCTTGGGTTGTCCCACCATCCCACCAAGGGCTGGTGCGCCACCCCCAAGGCTTATGGGCTTCCCCGGGGTGGGTTGCCCCCCCCGGTGAACACCCGGAACCCATTCGTCATTCCCGGTACATTCCCGGTAACTCCGAAAACCTTTCGGTAATCAAATGAGGTCATCCTATCAATCTTCATTTCCGGACCATTCCGGAAACCCTCGTGACGTCCGTGATCTCATCCGGGACTCCGAACAACATTCGGTAACCAACCATATAACTCAAATACGCATAAAACAACGTCGAACCTTAAGTGTGCAGACCGTGCGGGTTCGAGAACTATGTAGACATGACCCGAGTGACTCCTAGGTCAATATCCAATTGCGGGACCTGGATGCCCATATGGGATCCCACATATTCTACGAAGATCTTATCGTTTGAACCTCAGTGCCAAGGATTCATATAATCCCGTATGTCATTCCCTTTGTCCTTCGGTATGTTACTTGCCTGAGATTCGGTCGTCAGTATCCGCATACCTATTTCAATCTCGTTTACCGGCAAGTCTCTTTACTCATTCCGTAATACAAGATCCCGCAACTTACACTAAGTCACATTGCTTGCAAGGCTTGTGTGTGATGTTGTATTACCGAGTGGGCCCCGAGATACCTCTCCGTCACACGGAGTGACAAATCCCTGTCTCGATCCATACTAACTCAACGAACACCTTCGGAGATACCTGCAGAGCATCTTTATAGTCACCCAGTTACGTTGCGACGTTTGATACACACAAAGCATCCCTCCGGTGTCAGTGAGTTATATGATCTCATGGTCATAGGAACAAATACTTGACATGCAGAAAACAGTAGCAACAAAATGACATGATCAACATGCTACGTCTATTAGTTTGGGTCTAGTCCATCACGTGATTCTTCTAATGACGTGATCCAATTATCAAGCAACAACACCTTGTATATAATCAGAAGACCCTGACTATCTTTGATCAACTGGCTAGCCAACTAGAGGCTTGCTAGGGATAGTGTTTTGTCTATGTATCCAGACATGTATATAAGTCTTCATTCAATACAATTATAGCATGGATAATAAACGATTATCTTGATACAGGAATTATAATAATAACTATATTTATTATTGCCTCTAGGGCATAATTCCAACATTATGATCCGGCAACCCCGGAGTGACAATAACCGGAACCACTCTCGGTGATGGCCATAGTTTGAGGAGTTCATGTGTTCATCAAGTGCTAATGCGTTGGTCCGGTTCTTTATTAAAAGGAGAACCTTAATATCCCATAGTTTCCTTTTGGACCCCGCTGCCACGGGAGGGATGGACAATAGATGTCATGCAAGTTCTTTTCCCTAAGCACGTATGACGACACACGGAATGCATGCCTACATCACATTGACGAACGGGAGCTAGCCACATATCTCTCCGTGTTATAGCTGTTGCATGATGAATATCATCCAAACAAATCACCGAACATTGCTTACGAGTTTGTCCTACTTCTGTTACTTGTCTTGCTCTGCTGCTGCTACTACTGTTGCTACTGCTGTTACTTGTCTTGCTTTGCTGCTGCTACTGCTGTCACTACTGATGTTCCTTGCCACTGCTATTGCTCGTTACACTGCCGTTACTCGCTACTTTGCTGTTACTACTGTGCTTGTAGATACTAATCTTCCAGGTGTGGTTGAATCTGACAATTCAACTGCTAATACTTGAGAGTATTCTCTCACCTCCCGTCGTGCGAATCAACAAATTTGGGTCGAATACTCTACCCTCGAAAACTGTTGCGAACCCACGCGCTGGTGGGCCATCAACAATATTCTTCTAGTTTCATTACTTGGGAGTGCTATCAGCATTCTTCTGGTGCCGTTGCAGGAGAAGGTTTGTTGTCATAAGCATTCGTCTAGCTAACGCCAGAGATTGCAGATCATTACCTCAATGAGACTGAGTGTATTACCACAGATCTGCTATTTTTGCTACTGCGAAGATGTTTTAACATGATTGGTAATGATATGTAAGATAAGTAAGTGATAATTATACATATCAAGTCAGCTGGGGTGGTAATAAACCACATATAATACTTAACTCAATGAAGAACGGCGCAGCAAGGCGCGTTTCATGCACTAGTCCAACATCAAAGGGGAAGGGGTCCAAGGCCAAGTATGTTACTGCCTCAAGCGAACATGTGGGAAACTTGATCTCCCACTCCGGAGACACGAACACACGATCCAGAAAACTATGAGTCAGGTCAGAGGCGAATCTCCGCCCTCTGAGGAAAAATGACCTCCACTAAAAGCAGATCGTAGCGAGGCGAGGAGCGTCCGCGATTCCCTTTGTGCTCCATCGATGCCGTCATTGTATCCTCTCCCTTTGTTGGACGCTTTGATGGTGGGAGGGAAGGGGACTCAGATATGTGCATCGGTTGTGTTCACAATATGGTTAGGGTTGAGGGAGACATTGTCGAGTCTGTTGCGGCAGTGTCACGTCTGAATAAGTTTCCTCGGGCTTCGTACGTGATCAGGTGGGGCTCTTGCCTTCGTCTTGGAGCCAGCAGGGTAGTGGATCCCTGGATCTCATTGAGGTCGCGAACTATGGTGTCTTGAGGTCGGTCAACACTGGTCGGGCAAATCCTTGGGTGGTTGGTGGTTTTGTGGAGATGTAGCTTCTTCTTACTCCTCATCGATATGATCTACTGTTGATGTTCATCATTTTTCTTTGTGCTGACGCTGGAGGGATGTCCTGCTTTGCTCAAGTGACTGGCTCGGCCGCGGCCCCGAACCGGATCCTAATTATCTTCTAATCGGAAGGGACATATATGGCGCTACTCGAGGCCACACATGGCGAAGGCTGGTGCGGGTTTGTTGGATACACATGTGTGTCCTTGTCCTTTAGGTGCCGGAGCAAAGAAAAGATGGAGCAATGTGGCGGTGATGATGTTTTGGTTGAATATGATGACATGTGGTTGTAGATTCTTTTGTTGCACGGGTCTTTTGTAAGGTTTAGGGGTGAAGACACAGAGATCCGGAGATCTTTGTGATTTTCTAGTTGTGTTAGAGTGCTCTTTGTTTTCTTCTTAATCGTGAGTGTGTTAGCTTGTCCTTATACGATTTGAGGACTATGTATTGTTTGATGATATAAATACAAGCATACTTTCTTAAAAAAGGTCAGAGGCGGAGCCAAGGGAGCGGGAGGCATACCCCCACTATGCTTCAACCCCCTCAACGAGTTGCAGCGGGGACTAACCTGTCCACGAGTATTAATATTAGTAAAATCATTAATTAAGGGATACTCCTTTCAAAGGTCACTTTAACTCCTCAGATCGTGACAAGTGGCACACGTGTAGGCATGTAGCAAAGTGTGTTAGCGTGTGCTTATACGAGTTCATGACTATGTATATTTTGGTGATATAAGTACAAGCATACTTTCTTAAAAAAGGTGAGAGGCGGAGGCATGGGAGCGGGGGCCAGACCCCCCTATGCTTCACCCCCCTCAACGAGTTGCGGCGGGGACTAACCTATCCACGAGTATTAATATTAGTGAAATCAGTAATTGAGGGATGGTACTTTGAAAGGCCACTCTCACCTTTCGAGGTTGCGACAAGTGGCAGGCATGTTGTACGCTACTTGTCACAACTTGAGAGTTTTTCCTTTTTCATAGGTCTGTTTAAAAAAAATGTTTTATCATTAAAATCGTGCGTCCAAATCTGAAACCGTTTTAATTGTTGGATTCCTCGGATCGAGATCTTTAAAATTAGATCCCATGTTGATAGGTTTTGACGAACTTATTTTTCACGAAAAAATCGTCTCTTACAGAAAAAAACAAGTTTTTGTTTTCTTTTCGAGAGGCAAAATCATGTCTTTCGCGGAAGCAAAACCATGCCTCTCGCGAAAACAAATAAAATGTGTTTTTTTTAGAGGCACGGCTCTGTCTCTAGGAAAAGCAAATCCGTGCCTTTTGAGGAAGGAGAAAAACGTTGTTTTCATTTCTGAGAGGCATGAGGATGCCTTGCAAAAAAAAAAAGGAATTTTTTCACGCAAAATACTTTCTATTTTTTCCTCCAACATCTAAGAAAGACCGATGAAAAACTGAAAAGCCAAAAAACCAAAAAAACACCTAAAATACCCAAAATACGTGCGGAAAAATAAAAAAACAAAGTTCAAAGAAAGAGCCCAAAATGTGGCGACAGTTTAAGATGCGCCAGGTGGCGATGCGTAAGACTGACCCTTGATAGCCTTAATATTCGGCTATTAGCAAGGATATGGGCTAAGCCCCTGTGTCAAGCCCAAAAGGACCTTGCAAGAAGGCAAAATATAGGTCAAGGTTGCACGTACGCATCCACCACTGTCTGGACATCACGTACTCTTTTAACTTTCCCTAAAAAAAAACCGTTCTCTTTTCACTTTTCTCAAAAAAAAAAAAACGTACACTTTAAAAGGTTCCTAAAAAAATGTACTCTTTTAACCAGGAGTAGTACATTCGGTGCTGCTGGCGCGGTGAGCATAGCTCAAGATGGTGCTTTCCTGGGTGCATCAGCGATTGTGTGGAGGGGTATTCATGATCCAACAACATTGGGGGCGTTGGCTGTGAGAGAAGGTTTGGCACTAGCAGGTGACTTATATGTCCAGCAGATCAAAGTAGCATCAGACTGCAAAGTCATCATTGACGAGATCAAGCAAGGATGTGCAGCAGTATATGATGCAATTATCCGGGAGATTAAAGATTGTTTCGTAGATTTTACTACCTGTAACTTCATTCAAGAATTTAAGAGCTCGAATACCAAAGCTCACAATTTAGCGAAGTATTCCCTCCTTTTCGATTTATAGGGTTTAAATAAAAAATCTCATCAATCAAATGAATTGTAAGTGGATAACATTAGTTTTAAGTAGCCAATGAAATATTTCTCACATATTTAATTTTCAAACAATAAAAATAGCACCATTTCTCTCATTGAACTTGCATGATGCATGTAGAAAAAGATGCATGCATAACCATTATTTCCTTTCTTTTATCTTTATGAATTAAATATGGCATGAGACTCAAAGCACTTTAACTTATTTAGATTTAAAATAAGCCTAATATATTAGAAATCTGAATTTTCTTAGATGATCCCTATAAACTAGAAATGAGGGAGTAGCAACTAGTCTTTCCAATGCATAAGTGTTTAGCTTTTGTAGCTAAGTTTTCTCATTGAATTGTTTAACATTTAAACTCTTCATGCATTGGTTGGTAGTCCTTTTGCATAGGTCCACGTGCTTACACTGTTTCTTCGTGTGGTCACCTAATGTTTCCTCTCTTCTTTAATTGTTTTGTCACATCCAATACATTGAGGCTTACATGAGGTGCTAAACGCATTAAAACCTTAACACCTAGTCTTATCAATGCATACGTGCTTACCTTTTATAGCTAAGCTTTTTTATTGAATTGTTTAACAATTAAATTTCTTTATGTATTGGTTGGTAGTCCTTTTGCATAGGTCCACACGTTTAACACCATTTCTTCCTGGGTCATCATAATATTCCCTCTCCTCTTTAATTGATTTGTCACATCACTTTTTTGTTTATCTGGCACACTTAGCCCATGTACACCATGAAGCACTGGAAAGGACTTTATCATTAGGGACTGATCGTCATATTTGGTTACTCCCTCCGTTTCAGTTTATAAGCCCCGCACGTGTATCTAGGTCGTCAATTTGACCAACTTAATGAGAGGCATATATTACAAAAAATATATCATTAGAAACTTTAGATGTTCTATTTTTTAATAATATAATTTTTATATTAAACAATATATTTTATATAAGTTAAATTAATGACCTAGGTACACGTGCATGCCTTATAAACTGTGACGGAGGGAGTAGTTCAGTCCGACCCTCTTAATTCCATTCCTGTAAACATTATAATGATTTAATAAAGCTTTCTGAGATTATCTAAAAAAACTACTCTTTAATCGATTGATGCACAAGCACGCGCTCAGGCGTTGAGGTGATTACTAGACTTTTTCTTCCGTGCCGATATACTATGCGTGATGCGCTAGGCCTTAGTTCTTGCCAGGCCGTCAGTCATCGCGTCGTAGCTTGTCGGTAATTACCGAAGTTGCCCCTTACCGCGCATCAAATCTGAGTAAGATTTTATGAATATATTAACTACGGTCAATGGAGCGGTCGCGAACCAGACTACCGAGGCGGAGGTATTTTCAATTTGATTACACAAACTTTGACACCAATTAATCATCTTCCAATAATGAAGATGAAGAGTGCATAATTAAGTAGTTTTATTGATCTGTTAGCAATTTGTGATTCTACACAGATATATGCCCACATACGCAGGCAAACCAGCAGAATGCGGTGCCGCGGCGGGTTTAGTCCCACCTCAGCTGGCTACGTGAAAGAGCACCAAAGGCACGTCTATTTAAGAGGGCAGGTTGCAAGTGGTAGGTAGTGCGCACACCACTGAACAAATCTTGATATATGCAGTATAACCCGAATACCGAACTGAATTATCGATTAACCGAACTTTTGGTTTTATAATATTTACAAGAATTTTTGGTTAGCATTCTCTCAAACAGAAAACTTAAAAATACCAAATGTATTAACCGAACTTTCGGTTTATACGGAATGCCCCGCCCTAGTCTCAATCTCCCAAGGGGAGACCTGCGTGCCTTAGATTGATGAGAATAAAGTCGGTACAGGAGTCGTGCTAAGTACGTCGGTACAGGAGTCGTGCTAAGTACGTTAGATCGAGAGAGAGAGAGAGGGGAAGATACATCAGGTACTAGGAAGTTACAGAAGATAAGAGGGGCAGCCTAGTTTAAATATATAGCTGCCAGACTCCTCCCATATGTACCGGACTCTTACCAGATACGTGATACGATAATATGTTTCAACAGAATGCATTCACAATAAGGAAGGGTATCATTTCTTGTCTCTTGATAAGACTTATTTCTGGTGTTAGCAGATTACAGAACTATAAGTAGCTGACGTACATTTTGACTACCTAAGTAAACAGTTTTTCCTCCTAAAGAATCATTGGTTGTAGGGAATGTATGATATATTATTAATTATATATTGACAGGTAAGCAACAATAAGAATCCAACCAATTGCAACTGGAAGACGAATTCTGCAACTGCCAAACAACCAAAAATATCAGACCTGACTAAGGATGGTGACATTGCCAAAATCGACGTAAGCAATACGGCCATCATGCATCGCAAAAACATTTCCAGGATGTGTATCTCCATGGAAAAGGCCAAATTCGAGCAACTGGCGCAGTGCTGCACTCACTCCAACTGTGAGAAAGCCTTCTACATCAATCCCAGCTTCTTTTATAGCCTGAGAGAATAAATTGAAACTTGTGGTGGAAGTGTGCATGCATGTATAGTCGGATGGACTCGTTCCCATTTATTCCTTAAAAACAGAACGATCGGATGCCAGTCCCGTCCATCTATTTTATCATCTTCCAATAAAAAAAAATATCATCTTCCAATAATGAAGATGAAGACTGCATAATTAAGTAGTTTGATCGATCTGCTAGCAATTCGTAATTCTACACACAAATTAAGAAATCTAGTTTTGTATTGTTTCTTTATATGGTGAACTACAGGTCCATGTAAATCGTGCTGTGACCCTTTGTAACTCCTGTAACTCGAAATCACACCTAATCGTTGAATATATCGATCAGACCCGTATTAACATTGGCGAGATTCTTGCTCTTATCCCGGACATTTCACAATAAGTTTAAGATCTCCACCAAACACCACCGGAATGTTAAGGAAGAAATTTTAGCATGGAGCTCTAAGAGGAATAGACGAGACATGTGGAACGATCAGATGGTCCGTAGACCACAAGTCCACAATCAGTTCAACTGATTGTTATGCTATAATAACTCCATGCTGACAAAATGGTGGCTCATGTTGCAATTGGATACCTCAAAGGAGAGAACTTGGAAATATTAAACATCAAAGCACCAAACATTTCATATATAGCAACGATAATTTTCATTGGACTCGGTGCAACTATTCCTCGACGACGCCACATACATTCATAGATAACAGTAGCTCCAAGAGTACGATCAGACCACCAGCCCGAAGCCGAGTTCTAGTTGATTTTATTCGTAAGAAAAATACTCTAGCCATAGCTTAGTTACAGGCACAGGAGGCTGACGCGACTGTCATCGGGTAGGGAAATGAGTTGCCGTAGTGGAAGGACACGGGAAAGCTGGGGTCGATGGACCGGCCGTCGTTGACGAGGCAGTCGTTGAAGCCGAGGCGACGGAACTTGGCCGGGTCGATGACATCATTGGAGGCGAAGTCGCCGCATGCGATGTGGACGTCGCACACGAGACAGTCGGTGCAGGTGTTGGTGATCGACACGCTGTAGGCCGGTATGCCGCCGGCCATGCTCGGCGCGTTGATCTGGGACACCTCCAGGAGGTCCTGCGAGCACTCCTCCAGCTCCAACGGCTCCACCGAGTGGCCTCCTCCGCCGCTCGATGACATGGAAGGCGCATTGACGCTGAGCATCTTGCGCATCTGATGCAGAGGCAGCCGCTGCGAGGAAGATGCTGATGCTGGCAAAAAGCAGAAGCAAAACCAGTGAGCCAAAAGATGAAGAATTAACATATATGCATGCACGCAGTTCTATACGTACGTATGGTACTATACATACCTTGACTACCTTCAGAGCAAGCTTGGAGCAGGAGCATGGTGACGACGACCACAACAGCAGCACTTGGATGCGTGTGAAGGCGCGCCATGGCCCGCGCCTTCGTGTTCAAGCTCCGAGGCTGATCTGATTACGTCTTCTCACTCCTGAGCGTGGATGGAGTAGTTGGTCCTTCTCCTCTTCGGCCCTGCTAGCCTGAGTCACCACTGGGCGTAGTGCGTACTTATACTACTACTAGTGTAGCGGTGAGCAAATTTCATCGGCAAATTAAACGCCGCTGCGGCTAGTAATACGTAGAGCCGCAATTTACCAGGCACGCGTGTCGACGCTTACCGCTGGCTTGCGAAATGGAGAGGCAGCTGCTTTGGGTTTAACACCTTGAGTTTTACTTTCGATGCATTTTTCTCTTTTTTTATTAATTAATCATCACATCATATATTTTTCTTAAATGACATCTCTGTTACTACCTATGTTACTCCCATTATGGATGTTCTAATTGATCATAGTGGTGAGTAAACGGGTGAGGGTGTGAACCCAGCGAGAGGCCAAAGCCCGGTTAATTAACAGGCCCACGTCCCCCAATCCAAGACACATCCATCTCCTCCCTCTTTGCGCCGTCAGCCCGAATCCATCCATCTCTCTCCCGTTTCATCGCTTTTACTATATCGTCCGGCTACGTCATGGCCCGAGAAAAGAAGACGACTTACGCTATGCTCACGTCAGAGCTCCGCTTCCAGATCGAGGAGAAGGTTCGCGTGAGGTGTGTCGCCTGCATCGCAGCCGGTCTGCCTCCGGCCTTGTTGAAACCGGACGAGGGGGAGCAACATCCGATTTCGACGGAGGAGAAGGAGGAGTAGCCGGAGGAGGAGTAGGAGTTGGCTCCGGCTCCGGGCTTCAACAAGAAGGACGTGGAGACAGAGTTCGCGGTCGCCCAAGCAGTCGAGATGGTGGAGCAGTAGACCATCATGAAATTCATTCAGGATAAGGCATATGTGGAGGACAACCTACGGGTCATCCAACACGAGCGGGCAACAAGCATGTGCCGTTGGAGGAGCCGGAGTTGCGTGTGTCCCATGTACCCGGAGCCTGGAACGGAGATAGTGGACATGTTCGACGACAACAATTAGCCGGAGGCGGATTTAGTTGATCTATGTAGTACATAGGTGTTTTATTTGCACGGTTTGTATGATTTTAAAATTTTATATATGAAAAATTCGGGTGCATAGAGAGATATTTGAGGAGTGCCAATGCATGCATGATTTGCTTGATTCTCGTTGGCCCCTCTTGGTGGAATAAATGGAAGAGATAAGGGTTGTTAGTGGATTTATAACTGGTAACATGACACATTTTAAGAATTTGTTTATGTAGCATGTAGTTAATAAGGAAATAGGTATTTAAAGTAATACAACTGCCTATGACACTATTTTTTATGTTACTTCCCATTATAAAGATACTAATACTAATAACATAGACTAATGTTATATGTATGACATTAATTTAAGTTAATTTTTCACTATGATTAGTCTAAACATGACGCAAATAGGATTGCCTACATGCAAGTCTCGTAAAGGATTGAAAGCTAAAATTGCGTGATGATTGGTAGTTTTCTTCATTCATTTTTTTCCGCCTACATAAACTCATTTCACATCTTTTGTAAGTTGGCCAACAACTACATGCATTAGTAATTAATCCTACATGCATTAGATAACGGTTGTGTTGCGGAGTACTTGCTTCGTAGCTCTAGTTCACCTAGGAGTAATCTAAGAGTACATTGGACATATTGGCATCAATGAACTGCACCCAAGAGGTTATGATTGGGATTAGGTAACTGCCCTTCCGTTCTCGGAAAATACATCCTGATTTGTTGCTGCAATTGACCGACATTTGCAGAGTTGCCTTCTTATCTTTTGGCACGGCAGCCCCTTTCCACTCCCCTTCGAGAGAGAAGGATAGCTTGTAGATTACGAAACCGCGATGGCAGCTCCGCCCTCATTAACAACTCAATAGTTAGTGCATTCTTTCATAAGTGGTGTATCTAAAGTGGTGTTGTATCTAATTTGTTTAGTGAATAAACATAGTAAGATTAGCCATATCGGATCCAAGCATTAATTATACTCGGTATAAAAAGATGCTAAGAGTCATATCTCCACTCAAAGTGGGTTTATTGATGAGCAAACAACCCCAGATATTCCTGGAAAATAAGTCATCTGAGCATTCAGTGGGTTGAAAACTGAACACTCATACTCTAGTAAGTCCGGCTGTTTATAAGTCCTGGAAAATAAGTCGTCTGAGCCTTCAGACGCGTCGAAGTGCTGCTGTTGTGGTCGTCGTCACCATGCTCCTGCTCCAAGCTTGCTCAGAACAGCATTTATGTTGAAAAAATAGTGAATAAAAATTATAACATCACCTATGTTGTAAAAGGTTTCTGCAACAAAAGCTTTGTTGTAAAAAATTCCGCAACACAACCGTTATTGCAATGATGAGAACAATGCTAGATGCTAAATACTCTAGTAAGAGCATCTCTAACAGACCCCGTATTTTTGCGACCCGCAAAAGTCGTTTACAATTCGACGAAGCGGTGCTTTGCGGGGCGAAATCTTGCATTGCAGAATAGATGTATAGGAAACTGTATAATTTGAAAAAAAAGCTTTCCCGAGAAAAATTGCAACCACACTTATTCATAGATCATCACATACTATATGATCATACATACTGCATTCTATTCTGCACAACTACTAGAGGGAGGTAGAGCTAAGCTAACCCTACGGAAGCACACCGGAGCTAACAACTACCCTACCGCACTACGTAAAATTGAGCTCACAGGAGCTCGTGCGGTAGTAGATGTGGCAGCGCTCAGTCGTCATCGTCATCGGAGGAGAGCTCGTGCGGTAGTAGATGTGGCAGTGCTCAGTCGTCGTCGTCGGAGGAGGAGAGCTCGATGTAGATGCACTCCTGCGCGGTGGCTTCGCGGCGCCACTCCTCCACCTTGTCGCCGAAGGCGAGGGCTGACGCGACACCCTGTTCGTAGAGCACAGTGTCGATCTCCTCGTCCCTCCGGCGGCGCTGCCGGTCCTCTTTCGCCTCCCGCGCACTACGCGCTAGCAGCGCAGGAAAAAGGGTGTCCGCCTCCGCCCGGGGGAGAAAGTCCTCCGGTCCGACTACGCCCCCGGCACGTCGCTCGGGCCCCACCTCGTCCTCCGGCTCCATCTTCACCGAAGGGGAGCTCCTCTAGCTCCCTCTTCATCGGTGGGAGGGAGGAGCATGAGCGCGAGCTCGACGTCTCGGAGGAGCTGTCGTAGAAGAGGCGGCCGCCTGCGCGGTCGTACTCCTCTGTCTCGCGATGGAGAAGTGACGTCGGCGGCGACAGGCCCAAGAGCATGTACCGTAGGGCGGCACGCTTCCGCGTGGCATCGGATCTGACGCGACGCGCCCTCTCGGGGTCGTCGTAGCCATGGCCACCGGAGTTGGTGATACGTCCCAAACGTATCTATAATTTCCATTTGTTCCATGTCCTTTTGGGTGACATTGTTATATGTTTTGCTACACTTTCATACCTTTTTAGACATATTTGGACTAACCTACTAACTCAGTGCATCCAGTGCCAGTTTCTGTTTGCTGATGTCTTTTTTGCAGGGACTTTTACCCCAATTTACAGAGTCCCAAAAATTCCGAGAAAAATATATAGAAATCAGCGTGACGGAAGCTTCACGAGGCATTAAGTGGGGCCAGAGGGGAGCTAGGGCTCGCCCAGGCGGCCACCCTGTGCGGGCCACCTCCTGGCCGCGCCACCAGGCCGCCTGGGTGGGGCCCACCCCCTCTGGTTCCCTCATTCGGCTTATATTTACCTCTCCGACCGAAAACCCTATGACAGATCCAGAATCGTGAATTTCTCCACTGTTCCGCCGCCGCAGCACTTCCGAGATCGGGAGCGTCAGAAGACCTCTTCCCGGCACCCTGCCAGAGGGAGGATTGACCTCTGGGAGCTTCTCCACCACCATGGACGCTTTCCGGACGAGCCGTGAGCAGTCCTCCTTGGACCATGAGTCCATGACCAGTAGCTATGTGATGTCTTGTCTCCAATCTTGTGCTTCAATGCTTAGCCCTTGTGAGCTGCCCTACATGATCAAGGCATCTATGTAATTTGCATGTTGTTGCTATGCTGCGTTTGCTAGGATCCGATGGACTATGAGATTATATTCAGATTGTGATGAGTTATATATTTGGTTCAACTTTTATATTATGTTCTTGAGTAATTCATGCATGTTCTCCGTTGCTCTTTATTGCTTTGGCCGAGTAGTAGATTGTGTTGGGGAACGTCGCATGGGAAACAAAAAATTTCCTACGCGCACGAAGACCTATCATGGTGATGTCCATCTACGAGAGGGGATTTCTGATCTACGTACCCTTGTAGATCGCACAGCAGAAGCGTTAGTGAACGCGGTTGATGTAGTGGAACGTCCTCACGTCCCTCGATCCGCCCCGCGAACCGTCCCACGAACCATCCTGCGATCCGTCCCACGATCTAGTGCCGAACGGACGGCACCTCCGCGTTCAGCACACGTACAGCTCGACGATGATCTCGGCCTTCTTGATCCAGCAAGAGAGACGGAGAGGTAGATGAGTTCTCCGGCAGCGTGACGGCGCTCCGGAGGTTGGTGGTGATCTGATCTCGGCAGGGCTCCGCCCGAGCTCCGCAGAAACGTGATCTAGAGGTAAAACCGTGGAGGTATGTGGTCGGGCTGCCTTGAAAAAGTTGTGTCAAATCAGCCCTAAAACCCCACTATATATAGGAGGGAGGGAGGGGAGGAGGCAGCCTCAAAACCTAAAGGTTTGGCCGAAATTGGAGGTGGAGGAGTCCTAATCCAATCCTACTTGGAGTAGGATTCCACCTTCCCACTTGGAAACTCTTTCCACCTTGTGTTTTTTCCTTCTCAAACCTTATGGGCCTTAGTGGGAACTGTTGGAAATATGCCCTAGAGGCAATAATAAATTAGTTATTATTATATTTCTTAGTTCATGATAATCGTTTATTATCCATGCTATAATTGTATTGATTGGAAACACAATACTTGTGTGGATACATAGACAAAACACTGTCCCTAGTAAGCCTCTAGTTGACTAGCTTGTTGATCAAAGATGGTCAAGGTTTCCTGGCCATAGGCAAGTGTTGTCACTTGATAACGGGATCACATCATTAGGAGAATCATGTGATGGACTAGACCCAAACTAATAGACGTAGCATGTTGATCGTGTCATTTTGTTGCTACTGTTTTCTGCGTGTCAAGTATTTATTCCTATGACCATGAGATCATATAACTTACTAACACCGGAGGAATACTTTGTGTGTATCAAACGTCGCAACGTAACTGGGTGACTATAAAGATGCTCTACAGGTATCTCCGAAGGTGTTCGTTAAGTTAGTATGGATCGAGACTGGGATTTGTCACTCCGTGTGACGGAGAGGTATCTCGGGGCCCACTCGGTAATACAACATCACACACAAGCCTTGCAAGCAATGTAACTTAGTGTAAGTTGCGGGATCTTGTATTACGGAACGAGTAAAGAGACTTGCCGGTAAACGAGATTGAAATAGGTATGCGGATACTGACGATCGAATCTCGGGCAAGTAACATACCGAAGGACAAAGGGAATGACATACGGGATTATATGAATCCTTGGCACTGAGGTTCAAACGATAAGATCTTCGTAGAATATGTAGGATCCAATATGGGCATCCAGGTCCCGCTATTGGATATTGACCGAGGAGTCTCTCGGGTCATGTCTACATAGTTCTCGAACCCGCAGGGTCTGCACACTTAAGGTTCGACGTTGTTTTATGCGTATTTGAGTTATATGGTTGGTTACCGAATGTTGTTCGGAGTCCCGGATGAGATCCAGGACGTCACGAGGAGCTCCGGAATGGTCCGGAGGTAAAGATTGATATATAGGAAGTCCTGTTTTGGTCACCGGAAAAGTTTCGGGCTCATCGGTAGTGTACCGGGAGTGCCGGGAGGGGTGCCGGGGACCATCGGGAGGGGTGTCACGCCCCAAGGGGTCTCATGGGCTATGGGAAGAGATAAACCAGCCCCTAGTGGGCTGGAATAAGTTCCCACTAAGGCCCATAAGGTTTGAGAAGGAAAAAACACAAGGTGGAAAGAGTTTCCAAGTGGGAAGGTGGAATCCTACTCCAAGTAGGATTGGAGTAGGACTCCTCCACCTCCAATTTCGGCCAAACCTTGAGGGTTTGAGGCTGCCTCTTCCCTCCCCCTCCCTCCTATATATACTAAGGTATTAGGGCTGATTTGAGACAACT